>NC_052068.1:54001973-55201973 GCF_015852505.1 Tachyglossus aculeatus | reverse complement strand
CCTGCTCTAATCCCGGCTCTGCCACTTGCCTGCTGTGTGACCAAGTTTCCTTAGCTTCTTTGAGACTCAATTTCCTCATCTGTAAATTAGGGATTCAATGCCTTATTTTCCCTCCTACTTGGACTGTGAGCCCCATGTGGGACAGGGACTGTGCCTGACCTGATTACCTCAAAGCGCTTAACAAATACCATTATTATTATTACTATTATTGCTATTATTGTTATTATTACAGTGCTCTGCACACAGTAAGGGCTCAATACCATCGACTGACAGATTTTATCGAGTACTCTTTGCTAAAATCAGTTTGTTCGTACCTTGAAGATGTTCCCAAAGCAGTAATGAGTGCTTGCAGCAATCCGCCAATAAAAACCCACGGGTTTTTTCGAGTTACTAAGAAGTAGAGCAGTGGTAGAACAATAACAGCATGAATGAGCAAACCAATAATGACCGTAATGGTGTACATGGCAAGCTGTCCACCAATCACTCCCATATCTTCCATCTCAACAATTTTGCCAGCAATCAGGAAGAGAATACCCAGTGGCGCGTACCTACACAAAAGCAAACAAATGGTACAACTTGGAGTACGGTGTCGGTTGAAATTAATGATCTTTTTCAGGCAGTTATGAGAAGCAGCATAGTTTAAGGCAAAACCTTCCAAATTTTTAAACCAAGGACCTTTACTGGTATCTGACCAAGATGCCAGGTGACACTTTTCATTTTAATATCGCTCAGTGAACTTAATTTCTCTTGCCCCCTTTCCACAGTCAGGGGGGAATGGGCACGGGAAGCAATTGTATAGAGACTCTAGATTCTCTTCCCAGCTCTTAAAACAAAACTGTGGGGGCCCTACTTTCTGCGTCTTTCTGGCCTCACTTCCGTTCTCTCAAATATGGTGACATTTCTACCTGTCTTAGAGAATGCCTTTCAAGCTGCTGGAACCCTTAAATGTCCTGAATACATGTTGATGGTGAGACAACCTAAGGAAACCTTCTTAAGATTGAAGCTGGAAAAAAATAGTTTGTTAATAAAGCAGCTTAGGTTATAAGAACCTCGAGGGTAGTCTTTTTTTTTTTTAATCTTTCCTACATTCCCCCTCAGCTTGGAACTTCGCATAAGGTGATGATGGAGTCTCCTTCCAGGAGCCCTGAGAAGCTGTGTAAAGGAATGGATTACAGTGATAGTGGTTTTACACAGTACCACCTGTGCCCTCTTCTCCCAGAGGGTCGTGTTTCCAGTGAGTCACGGAGTGCAACGAGTGAAAAGGCGGGCAGAGGTGCAGCAAACTGTGACATGCATATGTTGGTTCTTTTACATGCAAGAACCATTTGTGTCCAGGTGACCGCAGCGTAGTACGGATGCTGTACCTCAGCTCCGGAACTCAGCAGGCTGTTGTCTTGCTAGCCGCCGCAGTCTTTGGCGTCTGTGTTAGCTAGCTATGGTTCAGGATTCCTGCGGAATGGCCTACGTGATTCTTCAATCCGAAACCTTCATTACTGATGGCATAGCTCCAGGAGGAACTCCCCTACCTGCATGTGGAACGGAGCTGATTGCGAAAAGTTTATGCCTCTTGAGCACTGTCATCCCAGTTGTTGTTGTTGTCTTGTGCTGTCGAGTCGTGTCCGACCCATAGCGATGTCATAGACACATCTCTCTCAGAACACCCCACTTCCATCTGCAATCATTCTGGTAGCGAATCCATAGAGTTTTCTTGGTAAAAATATGAAAGTGGTTTACCATTGCCTCCTTCCGTGCAGTAAATGAGTCTCTGCCCTCGACTCTCTCCCAGGCCGCTGCTGCCCAGCACGGGTGAGTTCCGCCCAACTTCACGAGCTGAATCAATCCTGTCTTGGGAGTTTTTGCCATTCTAAGGCACGCTTTCAGAACAGAGGTTTACTTTTGTTCCCAAATAATAATCACTGTGAGCAAAAGCTATCTGCATGTGGTAAATAGTCTATATGATGCTTAAACAAAAGCCTAGTCTGAAGACAAGGACCAGGTGACATAAATGGGGTTGTGGAGGGCTTGGGACTCTATTTGCTCAGGGAAAAATAATTGGGTAGTGATTGTGACTTTTCTCTCGGCATACACATGATTTCTTTCCTTTTATTTCTCAGCTATTATGGAAATTGAAATTCTTTAATATTGTCTTAAGCTTTATCCCTACTGAGGGAGGGTTTCTGATCTCCTAGCCAAGGGGGTGTCAGAGGATGTTGGTTCAAGGTATCCAATTTCGAGCTGATCCTCCGGAGGGAGATGTTTACTCAGGATTGGATGGCCTCTCCTTAGAAGTTTCTTAGTTCCCTTTGCTCAAAACACTGGGGCCAAATGTCTATCCATCAATACTCAATTCCTCATCAGTCACATTGTGCTTCCTTAACCAAATATACAGTAAACTGGCACTGGCCCATGAAACATTCAGTTTTTAAAAATAAGCATACTCATCCTCTCTTTTCTCCCACCCACCTCCCACTATAGTCAACTATGCACTTTGCTGCACACCCCTTGAGCACTCTGGTGTTCAACTCAGCCCCACAATACGTGCAACACTCAGTTACGTCCAGATGATGTTTTACATTCTAGGATTCCCCTATTCCTAATCTATTTTAATATCTGTCTCCCCCTGTAGACTGTAATGTAATAATAATAATAATAATGATGGCATTTATTAAGTGCTTACTATGTGCAAAGCACTGTTCTAAGTGCTGGGGAGGTTACAAGGTGATCAGGTTGTCCCACGGGGGGCTCACAGTCTTATTCCCCATTTTACAGATGAGGTAACTGAGGCACAGAGAAGTTAAGTGACTTGCCCAAAGTCACACAGCTGACAATTGGCGGAGCCAGGATTTGAACACGTGACCTCTGACTCTATAGCCCGTGCTCTTTCCACTGAGCCACGCTAGACTGTGACTACCAACTCTTTCAAACTGTAAAGTGCTTGGCACATAGTAGGTGCTCAATAAATATCATTGACTAATGATTGCCTCTCCCCCCACTCTCCCAACCCATGGGCTCCATGTTCACCTACCTATTCTTTCATCACTGCCCCTTTATCTTTCACCCATCTCTTAGTATATATAAATATAAATTTTCATAAATTGCTAGGGCTCTACAGGTTCTTGTTGACCCAAATACCATAGTTAGTGAGCTTCCTCCTGCTGTTCTGGGAAAAGCGCAATGAATGGATACATGTAAAAGGATATGTTTAAATTGGGCTGACCTCTACAGTATAGCTTTAGATGTGTTTTACATTTGCAATTAATTCAATCTATCTAGATATGCTACCAGAGCTTGAAGAAAAAAATAAGTCTAAACACCAGGATCAGCTTGGAAGAAAGTCTACAGAATTTTTAAAAGAAAAGAATACCACCTAACTTTCACACAGTATTATGGTTCCCAGTACTGGCCTAGTAGATCGCATTAGTACTTATTTTAAAATAGTCAATGTCTCAGTGCAGAAGTGGCCGGCTAATGTACAGCTGGCACAGTGAAGAACAAAAGACAGGTTCATTCACTGTGGTTGAATGGGGTCCATTCACTGGGCACATGAAAGGAACTTGGAATAGGAAGATAAATGGGGACCACTGCCTCTCTCAGGATTTCAATGGGCCTCATTTGAGGACCCCTGAGACGCCACTGCTGTAGAGTCAGCGCTCTGACTGCTCTTTGTACCTTTAAAGTTCATGTTCAGCTTGTTCAAGCTTTTGAAAAATGGATTTTCCTAGGCTCGTATGGGCCTCTGTGGTGGGGAAGACAAAAGGGCCTTTTTATTACATTGGTTGCTCAGCGTTTTCTCTGGGAGACAAACTCCTTCCTGCCACTGGTGCCTTCAAGCAAGGAAGGGTAGCAGTTGGAGTAGGTACCCCAAGTTTCCCTAACCCCTGGAAAATGGACAATCTTAAAGTTAGCATTCAGATAGGATCTGGGCCATGTCCTTGGGGGTTCCCTGTTACTAAATATAGTACAGAAAGTGGCTTTGTGTGAAAATTGTCACTCTCTAAATCATATCTTGGGAGGTGGATCCTCATTAGGACCTCAGGGCCAGAAACCAGGCAGCGAACTGGAGCTCGGATGTATAAATTTAGCAGGTACTTCGAGAGAGAAATTGTATTCCTTAAAGCAGTCTTGAAAGAATACAAAGATCCCTGGACAGGGAAAGATGGGAGGAGGGGTGCACATTTGTTTACTTTGAGCTTCCCAAGGGGCTTAGCATTGGGGATGGTGCTTAAGTGCTTAGTACAGAGCTGTGAACACGATAAGTGCTCAATATATACCACTGACTGATTGCATGGCTTGTCCTGCATGGCTTAAGGGAAATGGAGGATTGAGCAATTATCTGGTGATCTGTTATGTGTAGACGGTCAAAACAAATAATTCAGTCCAAAAAAAGCTGTATTGAGACACAAGATATCCATCTGGGTTCTATATGAAATCAATCAAACAGAAAATTGCTTGATTCTTCCCTACACTCTAGCTAGTAGGCTCAGCCCATAGGTGCTCAAGAAATGTAAACAGTCCACAGGAGAGCAAACCCATAGGCCATTAAAAGACAAAAGGAGGGAGGAAGAGTCTCTTCACCTGTTCAGGTTAGGAAAAGATAAATGGAAGATGAGTGTCTTCATCTGTCAGTCACATGCTGACAGAGACCATGGTGCCATGTCATTCACAGGCAACCGTTCCATGGAGGTAAAGGGGTAATTGCCTACATGGACTTGGCATTGTGGAGCGATTCCATTAGCTTCATCCCACAGTTTGTTGGGTAGCTGTTGTTAGTCATCCTTGCTCCTTGGGGCCTGGAAAGGAGCTAGACATGAAGCCGAGATGGCGGCTCCACTGTTTCCCGCTTGCTGGCAGAGCATGGCCACTGGCCCAGCTGAGATACCTGTGGAGTGCCCATCATTTTTCCTGGGCTGTGGGCTGGAAGCTGCTCTCAGCCCTGCCCTGGCACTTCTGGTTGATCATTCTCTTTTCTGCCTGTTTGTTGTCACTATTAGTAAGCAGTGTTGACCCTAAGGATGGACTAGCTGAACCACAGCTGCCCCAGGCAGGGAAGAGACAAGCTGCCCAAGGGAGTTGGGGCAGGGAGCAAAATTAGTACTCCTGGCCTCCAAAAGTGGTGAGGATATGTTAAATGGTGCCACAGGAGGAGGGGACGAGAGGTGACAACGTGACAGGCTGGAAAGGTTAATCCATTGAGTACCATGCCTACCACGTACCGCTAGAGCACTGAACTAGGCTTCTGAGGGTGATAATGATGAAGGCGTCTCTCTTTAATAACTGTAGAAGACTGCAGGTCTGAGAACCTGTATGAAGAAATTGTTTCCACTGAAGAGACAGTCTCAAGTACTTTCTTACCTTCATCTCCTCACCCATCCCTTTTCCTTCCCTTCACTACTTCTACTTCCTCCTCCTCCTTTTCTCTCCTCCACTTTTTTTTTTTTTTGGTATTTGTTAAGCACTTACTATGTGCCAGGCGCTGTACTAAGCTCTGCAGTATATTCAGCAGTGGTGGAAAATGGGGATTAAGACTGTGAGCCCTAAGTGGGACAACCTGATTTCCTTGTATCTACCCAGAGCTTAGAACAGTGCTCGGCACATAGTAAGCACTTAACAAATACCAAAATTATTATTATTATACAAGATAGTCAGGTTGGACACAGTCCCTGTCCCTGATGGGGTTCCTAGTCTTAATTCCCATTTTACAGATGAGGGAACTGAGGCACAGTGAAGTGAAGTGACCTGTCCAAGGTCACACAGCAGGCAACTGGTGGAGCTGGGTGGAGCTTTAACTCACGGGCCTGTGTTCTTTCCACTAGGCTGTGTTGCTTTGGCTGCTTGCTCTGTTGGGGGAAACTGAAAATGAACCAGAATGCGTATGGATTTGATCAATCAATCGATTGTATTTATTGAGCACTTACTATGTGCAGAGCATGTGCTAAGTGCTTGGGCACATTCCCTGCCCAAATTCCAGGGCCCTCCAAACTGGAAATGACTCAGGGCTCATTCAGACCCCGGTAATACTACCCTGCCTTGTACCAGGACTGGCTCAACCTTTGCAAGTGACCGTTCAAAGAATTTGTTTGCCCAAGGACTTCCATTATAATGAGTAGAGCAACAACTTGGAAAGAAACACAATTCTTACTACATGCTTATGATGAAGGATCAAAGCTTTAGAAAAGAACATATCTATGTGACAGGAAATTATTTGGAGGGAAATCAAGACACTTACCACATGATGACAGCTACTAATCGCATAATAGCCTCGTTCAGGCAGTCAAAGAAATCTTTTAATGCCTGTCCTTGTTCCTTCATATTCCCAATCACTAATCCAAAGCTCATGGAGAAGACCACCAGACCCAATGCGTTGACTCCGTTGACGGCTCCTGGGATGGGGACCAACTCTTCTCTTATCCGGGTGAGGGTCTCCATGGCTTCGGACACATTGTTGATTACGGACTCCACCAAAGACTCATTGGGTGGGATAGAAGTTTTAAAGCTCTTCATTTCGTAGTTTGTTTTAAACTATAAAAAGGACAACAAAGAGAAGGTGTAAGCAGAGCAGCATACCATTAAAATCTCCCTCTTCAATTGACTTCGCCATGCCCCATGAACAGATCCACAGGGTACAACAGAATGTACACTTTTATAATCTCTTAGTTTGTGTTAAACTAGGAATTGACAATAAAGAGAAGATATAAATACTGCAAAATACCAATTACACCACTCATCGAATTAATACTCCTGACCATGGAAGTCAAGGCCCTGGAACATCTCTTCTCCTTACCAAATTGTTCTCCATCACTCACTACATCTCCAGCTTGTGCTCATGGCTCTAGAGTAATAAATCTGCATGTGTAACTTCCCCTGCCTGTGATTCCCCTCCCCTGAACCTTGCCAAACCAGGCTTCTATCTGCCTTCAATATTTTTGCAAAAAATCCACCTCTTCCAGGAAACTTATTAGAATTTGACTCCCTTCCCTCTAGCAGTTCCTTGGCACTTAAGTTTCTCTTGTTAAAAAATGTGCGGATCACGTTTCTGCGGTTTGTGCTATTACATATCTTTTTTATGTTTGCATCTGATGCTAACATTGCATTTCTTTGGGTATCTGTGTGTTTGTTTTCTCCTTCTTGATTTGAAACTTGAAGGCAGGAATTGTGTCCTAGTCTTTCTTTGTAATTCCTAGCACGGGTAGGTGGTAGTCAAAATTGAAGGGTTAACCAATTCTTTTGAAAATAGCCCTGCTTTCTCTCCCTATTATGGCTGGAGACATTTAGTTGGCCCGCTAAAGTTTCTCCAGCTCCAATTGTTACTGTTGACAGATGGTTGCCCTGGACATGAGGTGGTAAAGGCCCCAAAATGCCTCTCTTTCCCCTCCCACTCCCTTCCTCCCTCAATCATTTTTCTTCTCTCGCCCCTCAGAAGGCTTAAAAGGGAACATTCCGATATCTGCAATCAATAGGTGTGTGGACACGGGCAGTTCTGGCCTGCAGATGACGATGACAATAGTAATAATATTTGTTAAGCACTTACTATGTGCCAAGCACTGTACTAAACTGAGATAGATACAAGATAGTGGATCGGACCCAGTCCCTGACCCAGATGGAGTTCACAGTCTGAGAAGCGGGGAGAGCAGGCATTAGGTGACTTTCTCATTTTGTTTTACTCTACTTTACCACTAAACTGTTAGCTCGACTGGAAGGTCCTGCATCATGGGTCATGGGCATGTTACTCCTCTCCTCAAAAATCTCCAATGGCTACCAGTCAACCTATGCATCAGGCAAAAACTCCTCACTCGGCTTCAGGGCTGTCCATCACCTCGCCCCCTCCTACCTCACCTCCCTTCTCTCCTTCTCCAGCCCAGCCCACACCCTCCGCTCCTCTGCCACTGCTAACCTCCTCACTGTGCCTTGTTCTCGCCTGTCCCACCATCGACCCCCGGCCCATGTCCTCCCCATGGCTTGGAATACCCTCCCTCCGCACATCTGCCAAGCTAGCTCTCTTCCTCCCTTCAAAGCTCTCCTGAGAGCTCACCTCCTCCAGGAGGCCTTCCCAGACTGAGCCCCCTTTTTCCTCTCCCCCTCCCCCCCGCCCTACCTCCTTCCCCTCCCCACAGCACCTGTATATATGTTTGTACAGATTTATTACTCTGTTTATGTTATTTGTACATATTTACTATTCTATTTATTTTGTCAATGATGTGCATCTAGCTTTACCTCTCTTTATTCTGATGACTTGACACCTGACCACATGTTTTGTTTTGTTATCTGTCTCCCCCTTCTAGACTGTGAGCCCGTGGTTGGGTAGGGACCGTCTCGATATGTTGCCAACTTGTACTTCTCAAGCGCTTAGTACAGTGCTCTGCACACAGTAAACGCTCAATAAGTATGACTGACTGAATGAATGAATGAATGAATGAAAGGTCCATGAGAGACATGAAAACAGCCCCAGGCCTTTGCTCAATCCACTAGGCCAGCTGTTTATAATAATAATGATAATAATAATGATGATATTTGTTAGGCACTTACTACGTGTCAAGCACTGTTCTAAGCGCTGGGGTAGATACAAGGTAATCGGATTTGACAGAGTCCCTGTCCTCCATGGGGCTCACAGTCTCAATCCCCATTTTACAGATGAGGGAACTGAGGCCCAGTGAAGTGAAGTTACTTGCCCAAGGTCACACAGCGGACGAGTGGTGGAGCCGGGATTAGAACCCATGACCTCTGACTCCAGGGCCCGTGCTCTATCAACTAGGCCATGCTGTTTCTCCTGCCGCCTATGATCCTGGGCCCCAGGATTGGAGCGGGAGGTTCAGCCAGGCTAAGCTACGCAATATGGTTTTAAAGGGACAGCTGCCTTCTCATCACCTGGAGAACTGGGTGAATTAAAAAAACCTTCCGACATCTGAGGTAATACTAATTAATAATAATTACAGTACGTGTTAAGCACTTACTGTGTGTCGAGCACTGTCCTACGGGTTTGTCCAGATACAGACTAATCAGGTTGGACACAGTTCCCCTGTCCTACATGAGGCTCACAGTCTACATAGGAGGGAGAACTGGTATTTAATCCCTAATTTAGAGATGAGGAAACTGAAGCAGGGAGAGGTCAAGTGGCTTGCCCAAAGTCACGCAGCAGGCAAGTAGCATAGCTGGGATTAGAACAGCCCTCTGATTCCCAGGTCTGTGCTCCCCTAAGAATGGGTAGATGGCATTAGATGAAGGGCAATGAGGGCAGTGTAGATGGACTAGAGTTACGGCAAATCATTTGCTTTGGCAGTCCGGAAATAGCATTTAGAATGGCCGTGATTTCTTGCCTCTACATTTTTGTCATGAGTCAGCCCCCATGGGTCCATAAATAAAGGCACTTTTGTTTTTAGAGGAGGGATTGGTGGTGTCTGGTCACTGGACTAAGGCAAATAAATGAGTTTGACATTGGAATAAGAGTACATTTCTGTGCTCTGGCAAAGGCATGACAATGTCAAGGTACCATTCCAAGATGGATAAAATAAACATGAGAACGGAGAAGATTAGCAGATTCAGAAAAGAGTGAAGTATCCCAAAATTTCTCCAATCCCATCTCGTCTTTCAAGATGACCATCAGATTCTCTCTGGGACACTGCCCTGGGCACCCAACCCAAAAGGGCTTGTCTTATGCTGTCGAGTCGTCTCCGACACATAGCGACTCCAAGTACACATCTCTTCCAGAACGCCCCACCTCCATCTGCAATCGTTCTGGTAGCGGATCCACAGAGTTTTCTTGGTAAAAATAAGGAAGTGGTTTACCATCGCCTCCTTCTGCGCAGTAAACCTAAGTCTCCACCCTTGAATCTCTCCCATGCTGCTGCTGCCCAGCCCAGATTAGTTTTGACTTGTGGCAGATTGCCTTCCACTCGCTAGCCACTGGCCAAGCTGGGAATGGAATGGATATGCTTCTGCTTGACTCTCCGTCCCATAGCCGAGACTGGTAGAGTACTGGAAACTTTCCAGGGATGATCCTGAGAGCGGCTAAAGGGGCTCCACCATGATTAATCAGTAATCATGACAATCTTTCCTCAACATAGCTTTCATATGGTTAATAACACTTCTTCCTTCCCTCTGATTCTAAAACAGACCCCCCCCATATTACCTCACAGCCCCTGAAGGGAACACACGCCTATTAGGAATAATAATGAGAGGAAGAATTCTATCACCGGCTGTGATAGAGTGAGTTGGAGCACCCAAATCAATGTCAGAGGAAAAGGAAAGGGACCTGTTGTTATTGAGAAGCTCCTCCTCAGTGATTCTGAGAAACGGGTTTGGTTTACTGGCCCCAGGCATTGCTCTAGAGTTAATTTTTTAAAATAAATTGAATTTTGAACACATCCTGTCACTGGAGGACAGCAGTGTAAAGGAAGAGGAAGAGTGGCCTGGGGTTCAAATTTTGAAACGGTGTAAGGAGTAGGCCAACCTGGGCTATAGTCCCGACGTGATTTCTGTTTGGTTTCTTAACAGGTCTGGGAAGGCTGGCTTTTCCTGCAGATCCCACCATTCCTTCCAACTTCAACTTTTCCTAACATCCAGGAATCTACCCCACCCTCTCTTTTCCACTGAGTCAAGAATGGGGACCAAGCATTAATGAGTTAAGCCGATGGTTCATTCTGCTCTCCTTGAGATGTGTTCTTTCGGTTGGGATAGGGCCACCTAAACGTCTCTCCTTCATTCATTCATTCAATTCAATCTTATTTATTGAGACTTACTGTGTGCAAAGCAAGTACTAAGCGCTTTCCCCTTCAATTCCCGACTTGCCCCATTGCTTATGAGTCTACCCCGAAACCTTTTTGATTAATCTTAACAAATTATTTTTGAAGTTTGCTCAGTACAGTACAAGCCAGAAAAAAGTCAACAGTTTGATTATTTGAATTTGGTCTGAGGGAACTGTGGGTCCCTTCAAGAGCAGTGTGAATTATGCCCCAAACAAACAACATTCCCACCTTGTCTTAGCAAAATCTTGAGCCCAGATTGCTAAAGGTGAAACAGTTATTTGGCTATTGGCTTTTTTTTCTTTACCTGTTTGAAGCAGGCTTCCACCAGATTTGGAGGGAACATGTTTCTGTGAAGGAAGGAAGGAAGGACAACAGAAGAGTCAATCACAGTCAGATGATGAACACCAATGTCTTTAACTGTTCCAGGATATAGACTGAGGTGGGAACAGGCTGTGGAGGGCTAGGAATCATTTAGACCCAGGCAGCCCTTGGAAATAATGATGATGATGATAATGATAATTCATTTCTATGTGCCAAATACTGGATTAAGCAGTGGGTAGACATACGTTAATCAGGTTGGACAGAGTCCCTAACCCAAATGGGGCTCAGAGTGGTAGTAATAGCATTTATTAAGCACTTACTGTGTGCAGATCATTGCACTGAGTGCTGGGAAAGAATACACAGGAGGTGGGAATTCTAAAGGGGAGGGAGAACTGGTATTGAATCCCCACTTTACTGATGAGGAAACTGAGAATCAGAGAGGCTAAGTGACTTGCCCAAGGCAGCACAACAGGAAAATGGCAGAGCTGGGATTAGAACCCAGGACCTCTGACTCTCAAGCCCGTACTCTTCCCACTAGACCATGCTGCTTCTCATCTCCAAATGGAGAAAACTATCCATCCCAACATGGAGGAAAAATAAAATGATTTGGGTATATGGTGAATGGCAAAGAGCTTATTGACCTGACACCTTATAGAACCAGAGCGCTCTCCAAACATCTCAAATGGTGACACAACAGTGGGAACTTCAATGACTCCTACAAATTCCATTCTCTCTCATTCCTGCCTGCCTGAAGCACATCATCGCCCAAAATGTGTCTGTCTGTTGTTACACTGTACTCTTCCAAGTGCTTAGTACAGTGCACTGCACACATTAACTGCTCAATAAATATGATTTTGACTGACTGGCCTCTGTTTCTCCCAATAGTGACCATGGTTCCTCCTCCTGCTACCCCAGCTGAGATCATGGAGGAGTTGCTGGGTTTGACTCGCAGTTCCAGAAGCTCTGAGCTTTCGCTTTGCCCCCAAATAACCTTGTCTCAGGGGAGAGTGTGGGCAATGACATGAAATAGCTAACTGGGAAGAGGTGCCCAATGGGATCCTTGAAAGCAGGCCAGGAACTGGGAGATTTGTTCAGGAAACCAGAGGTTCGGGGGATGAGAGTAAGAATGGAAAACGCTTAAATACTCCCATCCCCATGCAGAACTTATGAAAATGCCTTATATACTTTATTACTTCTTCTTATCTGTAATTTATTTAGTCCATCTGCATCCCGTTAGACTAAGCTCCTTGAGGGCAGGGATCATTTCTAGTAACTCGATGGTACTCTCCCAAGCACTGAGTAGAGTGCTTTGCACACAGAAGGTACTCAGCAGTGCAACTGATTGATTGAAGGACAGGTAATGGTGACTAGGAAGGTTTTCTGGGTATTTTGGGTTTTTTTTGTACTGATATTTAAGTGACTACAATGTGCCAGGCGCTGTACTGAGCACTGAGGTAGATACAAATTAATCAGATTGGTCACAGTTCATGTCCCACATGGGGCTCACAGTCTTAATCCCGATTTTAGTTGAGGTAACTGAGGCTCAGAGAAGTTAGGTGACTTGCCCGGGGGTCACAACAGCAGACACATGGTGGAGGGGGACAGGGTAGGTCTGAGTGGTGAGGAGAGAGAGGCAAGGAGGATTCAGAGACCCCAAAAGCGGCTGAGACAAAGAAGAAATGAACTCTCTGCTGAGGTCGAAAGGGGGTGAACGGTACAGAAAGTCTGAGGGGTCAGCTGGCGCCTTTCCCTGAGGCTACAAATGGGTCTGTAACTCTAGTTCCAAACATATGTTTCAAAGTAAAAATAAAAGCATTAAAGATAACTTAATCGTGTTTGAGTGTTTACTGTGTGCAGAGCACTGTACTAAGCGTTTGGGAAGTACAAGTCGGCAACACATAGAGACGGTCCCTACCCAACAACGGGCTCACAGTCTAGGAGGGGGAGAGTCATAAACCAGTGATGAGAGAGGAGGGGTAGTGGTGGTCATAAAGGACATCTGAAGGAGTTGGGGAGGCTGGACACAGAATAAGGCAGCCCAGCCTCAATATTCTTCCCACTCCACACCTAGCATCTCTTAAACATTGCTGAAGGGCCCAGAGGGAGAAGACAACTGGAGACTTTTGTTCTGGGGATTTTCTATAAGCCTTCAGGGTGTTCTCAGATTATAAGCTTTGAGGGCAGGCAATCAGTCTTTAACTTCTATATTTCTTCCTCAGGTTCCTAGGACCGTGCTTGGTACACAATAGGCCCTCAAAAACCCTTGGTACTATGCCAGCATTAGTTCCCCAGTACAGAGTTCAGCTCACAACAGGCCCTCAGTAGAGTGCCCTGAAAGCAAAGGGTGGCCAGTACAGCACACTGGACACAGCAGGGGTTCAATAAATACTAATGAATGATTGCCTGATGAGATTGGAGGGTTACTGGCTTAAAATCACAGAATCAAAGAACTGGCCCAACTGAGATAATCACCACCAGTGGTTTAATGGGCTTTAAATTTCATGCATATGAATAGAGGCCTCAACATCCAAGAAGCAGTTCTTTTAGGACTTACCTGATTAAATCAAGAAAGGCATCCGCTGCTGTCACCTGCATGATTTTGCCTTCTCTGTGCATGTTTTCCTTGGAGCCTTTTCCTGGGTGAATGATGAGGACGATGATAATGCCAATCACCACAGCTATGATTGTCGTGGTCATGTAGTAGACAACTGCCCGCATTCCCATCTTCCCTGATGCCTTGCTATCGAGGGCCGCCATGCCTGGTGAGATTCAACAAAAGGACATTTTTCAGAAGGGCTTTAAGCTGTGGACTAGTGGATTTGGTGTGGGCCAACGAGGAGGTGGCTTAGGTTGCAGATTTTTGGCATTGCCATTACCCATGAATGGCACTGGGTAATTTGGCACCGGAAAATTGCAGGGAGACTAAGTCATAATGCTACTTTTTGTTCAGCCCTTCACAGTATTTCCCAAGTGATTTCTCATCACTTTTTTTAATGGTATTTGTTAAGCACTTGGTCTGTGCCAGGCTTTGTACTAAGAATTGGGGCAGATAGAAGTTAATAATAATGATATTTGTTAAGCGCTCCCTATGTGCCAGGCACTGTACTAACCACTGGGGTGAATACAAGCAAATCGGGTTGGACACAGACCCTGTCCCACGTGGGGTTTACAGTCTTAATCTCCATTTTACAGATGAGGTAATTGAGGCACAGAGAAGTGAAGTGACTTGCCCATGGTCACAAAGTAGACATGTGGCAGAGCCAGAATTAGAACCCAGAATTCTGACTCTTAGGCTCATGCTGTAACCACTAAGCCGTCCTGCTTCTCTACTCCATGCTTCAGGTTGGACACAGTCCATGTCCTACCTGGGGCTCACAGTCCTAAACCCCACTTTACAGATGAGGTAACTGAGGCATAAGAAGCTACGCAACTTAACAACTTGCCCAAGGTCACACAGCTGACAACTAGTAGAGTCAGGATTAGAACCCAGGTCTTTCTGATTCCCAGGACAGTGCTCTATTCAACTAGGCCACGCTGTTTCTCATTTTTGGTATGTTTGGTTCTGTTCTCTGTCTCCCCCTTTTAGACTGTGAGCCCACTGTTGGGTAGGGACTGTCTCTGTGTGTTGCCAATTTGTACTTCCCAAGTGCTTAGTACAGTGCTCTGCACATAGTAAGCGCTCAATAAATACGATTGATTGATTGATTGATTGATTGATTTTCCTCACTTTATTCCCCCAACATCCCCGGAGGTAGGGATTATTAATCCATTTTATAGATGGGTTCTGGGTTCCCACCCTGGCTCTGCTACTTGTCTGCTGTGTGACCCTGGGCAAGTCACTTAACTTCACTGTGCCTCAGTTCCCTCATCTGTACAATGGGATTAAGACTGTGAGCCCCATGTGGGACACTGATTGTGTTCAACCTGATTATCTTGAATCTACCCCAGCGCTTAATACAGTGCCTAGTACATAGTCAGCGCTAACACATACTTATTAAAAAATGAGGAGACAGAGAAGATAAATGATTCACCCAAACTCACCCAGCAGAACCCAGGCTCTCTGATTTCTAGGCTATGTCCTTTCCACCAAATCATGTTGCCTTTTAGGAAGCAGGAAAAAGGAAAATGTGACAAACCCTCCCCACAAAACTCAAGAGTGTTCTAGCAGGAGACAACAGTGTTTAGGTTGAGTTTCTTTATGGCCGAGACATCCTGGCTTCACAGTTCTGAATCCAGGTCAGTGAAAACAGCAAGGGGAACACTTCACCAATCAAGAGCAAAAATCACTTCCCTGTGTCTGCACCTGTTCATTCTGGAGACTGTGAGAAGAAATAAAAAAATTTATAACTTGCTTTCGTCGTGAGCCTATTCTTAACTTCATCTTCTTTTAAGCCAACTCCTATCTCACAAATACCTCCCCTCAGGAAAGAAAAGTCAACCTGCCTGAGGGCATATATTGAAGCGGGCAACGATGCTACTTGGAATAGCCCAGGTTGAAGATTTGGTAGAGAATAGAGGTTGGACATAAAAGCTTAAATAAAGTTTGGGGAGCACAATAAGCCCTTAATACAGCGCTCTATATCTGGTAGACGCCCAGTACAGCACTCTGCTCACAGTCGGTACCCAGCATAAGCCTTTGCAGACAGAGGTGACACTAGAATCAAGACTAGAACCCAAGTCTCCTGACTCTTAGCTCCTGGATGACACATTGCCACCCACAACCCGTCCAATCTTTACTTCAGTCAACATTACCACTCTGCAGGGCGGTGGCTGAGACCTGGAATAGTGGTTGTGGTGGAGGTAGTAGTAATAGTAGTAATCGTATTTATTTATTTATTTTTATGGTACTTTTTAAGTGCTTCTCATATATTATAAACACTGTTCTAAGTGCTGGATTAGGTACAAGTTAATTGTGTCGGACACAGTCCCCGTCCCGCATGGGGCTCACAGTCTAAGTAGGAGGGAGAACGGATATCCCAGTGCTTAGAACAGTGCTTCGCACATAGTAAGCGCTTAACAAATACCATCATCATTATTATATCCCCATTTTACAGTTGAGGAAACTGAGGCCCAAAGAAGTTATGTAGCTTGCCCAAGGTCACACAGCAAGCAACTGGCAGAGGCGGGATTAGGACCCAGGTCCTTCTGACTCTCAGACCTGTGCTCTCTACGCTAGGCCACCCTGCTTCTCAAGTGTTTATTTATTACATGCTTACTGTGTGCCGAGCACTGTACTGAAGTGCTGGAATAGAATACCAAGCTTCAGTAGTAAGTCAGTCAAACATATTTATTGGGCACTTACTATGTGCAGAGCACTGAACTAGAGCTTGGGAGAGTACGATATAACAATAAACAGACACATTCCCTGCCCAAAATGAGCTTCCAGTCTAGAGTAACTACTGTAGTTGGCCCAAGAATTCAGAGCACCATGATTGGCTGCGGGAAAAGATAACCACCTGCAATACTGTAGGCTTCAGTCTAGGCCATGCAATGCATTACTAAAACTAAGATACATTTGGCCCAAGAATGATCCCATCTTCAATTAGCCTGAATAATGATAATAATAATAATAATAATAATAATAATGGCATCTATTAAGCGCTATGTGCAAAGCACTGTTCTAAGCACTGGGGAGGTTACAAGGTGATCAGGTTGTCCCCCGGGGGTCTCATAGTCTTCAACCCCATTTTACAGATGAAGTAACTGAGGCACAGAGAAATTAAGTGACTTGCCCAAAGTCACACAGCAGACAAGTGGCGGAGCCGGGACTTGAACCCGTGACCTCTGACTCCAAAGCCCGGGCTCTTTCCACTGAGCCATGCTGCTTCTCTGAAAAGGTGCTTCTCTGAAAAACCCGAAAAGGTTTTTCACAACACCAAAATACATCCAAAGTACCCGGTGAATTCAGTCCCAGCAAAATGCACTGGCTCGGGGGAAGTGAAGCATTAAATAGAATTCCTCCACAAGTCGGGGCACAGGCACATGTGAGGGATTTCATGCACTGTTTTTCTTGGGAAGCAGTGTGGTCCAGTGGTCACAGCACGGGCTTCAGAGTCAGAAAGCCCTAGGTTCTAGTCCTGGCTCTGCAACTTGTCTGTGTGACCTTGGGAAAGTCCCTTAACTTCTCTGTGCCTCAGTTACCTCATCTGTAAAATGGGGATTAAGACCGTGAGCCCTATGTGGGACAGGGACTGTGTCCTACCCGATTACCTTGTATCCACTACAGCCCTTAGTACGTTGCCTGGCATATAGTAAGCGTTTAAATACCACAATTATTATTATTCATTCAATCGTATTTATGGAGTGCTTACTGTGTGCGGAGCACTGTACTAAGCGCTTACTCATTATTAATAGATTGATGATCAGTCGGATACAAAGTGGGAAGGTGTTCCACCCCAGAGAAGCAGCGTGGCTCAGTGGAAAGAGCACGGGCTTTGGAGTCAGAGGTCATGGGTTCAAATCCCAACTCCACTAATTGTCAGCTGTGGGACTTTGGGCAAGTCATTCAACTTCTCTGTGCCTCAGTTCCCTTATCTGTAAAAGGGGGATTAAGACTGTGAGCCCCCCGTGGGACAACCTAATCACCTTGTAACCTCCCCAGCGCTTAGAACAGTGCTTTGCACATAGTAAGCACTTAATAAATGCCATCATTATATTATTCCAGGCCAGAGGCAGGATGTGAGCGAGAGATTGGCAGTGAGATAGACAAGAGTAGGTTAGTATTAAATGGGCAAAGTGTGTGGGCTGGATTGTAGTAGGAAAGCAATGAGGTAAGGTAAGAGGGGGCATGGTGGTTGAGTGCTTTTTTTATAGCATTTGTTAAGCGCTTACTATGTGCAAAGCACTGTTCTAAGCACTGGGGAGGTTACAAAGTGATGAGGTTGTCCCAGGGGGGGCTCCCAGTTTTAATCCCCATTTTCCAGATGAGGTAACTGATGCCCAGAGAAGTGAAGTAACTTGTCCAAAGTCACACAGCTGACAAGTGGCAGAGCCGGGGTTTGAACCCACGACCTCTGACTCCAAAGCCCGGGCTCTTTCCACTGAGCCACGCTGTTTCTGCCAATGGTAAGGAGTTTTGTTTTAATGCAGAGGTGGATGAGAATGCAGAGAAGCAGCATGGCTCAGGGGAAAAAGCATAGGCTTTGGAGTCAGAGGTCATGGATTCAAATCCCGGCTCCGCCACTTGTCAACTGTGTCACTTTGGGCAAGTCACTTCACTTCTCTGGGCCTCAGTTACCTCATCTGTAAAATGGGGATGAAGATTGTGAGCCCCTGTGGAACAACCTGATCACCTTGTAAACTCCCCAGCGCTTAGAGCAGTGCTTTGCACTTAGTAAGTGCTTAATAAATGCTATTATTATTATTATTATTATGAGAAACTGCTGGAAGTTCTTGAGGAGTGGGTAAATATGAACTTGAACATTTTTGTGGAAAAACAATCTGGGCAGCAGAGTGAAGTATGGCCTGGAGTGGGGAGATACAGGAGGCAGGGAGATCAGCAAGGAGACCGATGCAGGAATAAAGGCGGAAGAGAATAAATGCTTGAATTAACATGGTAGCAGTTTGGATAGAGAGGAAAGGGTCGATTTTAGTGACGTGAAGTTGAACCAACAAGATTCAGTGACAGACTGAATATGTGGTTGAAAGAAAGAGATGAGTCGATAACACCAAGATCACAGGCTTATGAGACAGGAAGGATGGTGGTGCGGTCTACAGTGATAGAAAGTCACAGGGAGAACAGAGTTTGGGTGGGAAGATAAAAAGTTCTGTTTTAGATAAATTAAGTTTGAAGTGTCGGTGGGACATCAAAAGTAGAGATGTCCTGGAGGAAGGAGGAAATGCGAGTTTGCAGAGAAAGAGAGAGCTCAGGGCTGGAGATGTAGACTTGGGAATCATCCAGGTAGAGATCCTAGATGAAGCCATGGGAGTGAATGAGTTCTCTGAGGGAGTAGGGATGCGACAGAACCAAAGGCGAGTGGTGTCAGAATGACTGATTTTTGATATTAGAAATCCAGATGAAAACTGTGAGTTCTCTCTCTCTCTCTCCCATTCTCCCCCTTGGAGTATTTGGCACTTGCTTACTATGGGCCAAGCACCGTGCTAAGCACTGGGGTAGATACCACACAATCAGATCAGCTACAGTCCCTGTCACACATGGGGCTTGTAGCCTTGGGGGAGGGAGAGACGATGTGCAATCCCCATTTTACACGTGAGGAAACTGAGGCCCAGAGCAATCAAGTGACTTACCCTAGGTCACACAGCCAGCAAGTGGCGAAGCAGGGTTTCCAAACCAGATCTCCTGGCTTCCAGTCCCATACTCTTTCCCCTAGAGAAGCAACGTGGCTTAGTGGAAAGAGCACAGGCTTGGGAGTCAGAGGTCACGGGTTCGAATCCCGGCTCCGCCAATTGTCAGCTGTGTGACTTTGGGCAAGTCACTTCTCTGTGCCTCAGTTCCCTCATCTGTAAAATGGGGATTGACTGTGAGCCCCCCGTGGGACAAACTGATCACCTTATAACCTCCCTAGCACTTAGAACGGTGCTGTGCACATAGTAAGCACTTAACAAATGCCATTATTATTATTCTCTGACATTCATGTGAGTGAATAAGCCTCAGAAGAGACGCTGAAGGAGAAGCGACAAAAGCTAGCCTGAAGTATTGGGTACAAATTCTTACCCCTCATGCAACAGCTGGTATTGTTCCAGAAGAGGACAGGGGTAGTGACTGGCGGTTTTAATCCTGCCCACAGCTTCTCCTCCATGAGAGGCTGGCTCTCACGGCTCTGCCGACTTAATTCTACCCCCGTTCATCCTCCTCCCCCCCGAACTCACAGCCCGTCTCTGCCCTCCCGTCTCTCTCCCCACTGTTCCCTATCGCTGTCGAGCCTGGGAAACTTAGAGCCCGGCAGCTCTCCGCCTACAAGGACGCCTCTCCATCACCAGGGTAACCGAGGCCCCGGCATCTGCAGTCCGTGCACATACGCTGTCGCACACGCAACAGACCTGAGAGGGAGAAGTCCCAGAAAGGGACCGTGGGACAAAGGGGCAAATGGATCAGGAAGGTGAAAACCCTAATAGGTTAATGCTCACCATTCCTCCTTTCTTTCCACCCCACTGTCACCCTTCCTATTCTAACCCCCGGCTCTGTGCCCCTCCACCGGCCCAGTGGGATCGTGAATTGGTCACACTGGAACCAGAGTAAAGGGGTGGCACTTTCCGAGAATGCCCGAAACAAAGGACAAAGCCCAACCTCCATTTTCACAATGGGCACCGCGGGATTTGAGGAGGGGGGAAAGGAAGTAACCAAATCTAGTAATTGAGAAAGGGGATAACCGGGGCTGCGGGAGGCAAGGGAATCTATGAAGGGGAATTTCTTTTCCTTTGAACTTGCTCTTTTTGATTTAAACCTGGGTTTAAGTCACTCCCTACAGTGAGAAATGACACGGCCTAGTGGAAAGAGCCCAGGCCTGGGAGACAGAGGGCCCGGGTTCTAATCCCGGATCTGCCGCACGTGTGACCTTCGATGAGTCATTTAACTTCTCTGTGTCTCAGTTTCCTTATCTATGAAGTGGGCATTCAATACCTGCCAATTTGTACTTCCCAAGCGCTTAGTACAGTGCTCTGCACACAGTAAACGCTCAATAAATACGATTGATGATGATGCTGCTCTCCAGTTTAGACTGTGAGCCTCAAGTGGGATCTGGTTATGTTGTATCTACCCAGGTGCTTGTTTGGCACATAGTAAGCACTTAACAAATACCACTATTATTATTATTATTACTATTATTGGGAGGACCGAGTATAAAAAACTCCTCACCATTGGCTTTAAAGCACTCCATCACCTTGCCCCATCCTACCTCAACTCGCTTTTCTCCTTCCACAACCCTGCCTGCATACTTCGCTCCTCTTGTGCTAACCTTCTCACTGTGCCTTGATCTCACCTGTCTCGCCACCGACCCCTGGCCCACGTCCTGCCTCTGGTCTGGAACACCCTCCCTCCTCAAATCCTGGAAGCGGGATTCCCAGATTGGTTTCAGGCATGGGGCGGCTTCAATGTCCCATCACTGAACTGAACAGGGAACCCTGCTTTCAGCAAAAATGGCTGAGTAGCACTTGGGGTTCTCCCAGCCCCCAAGCCTTGTCTTCTTTTTTCCCCACCACCCCGGAGGCTTCAAGGCAGTGTCCAATCAGTTGTATTTTTCAATCAATGCTATTTATTGAGCACTTACTATGGGCAAAGCACTGTACTAAGTGCTTGGGAGATTGAGAAGCAGTGTGGCTCAGTGGAAAGAGCCCAGGCTTTGGCCCCATGGTGTAGCATTGGCCCCATGGTATAATGGTTAGCACTGTGGACTCTGATTCCAGCGATCTGAGTTCAAATCTCGGTAGGACCTGAGTTATTCTTTCTTCTAGATTGTGAGCCCGCTGTTGGGTAGGGACCGTCTCTATATGTTGCCAACTTGTACTTCCCAAGCGCTTAGTACAGTGCTCTGCACATAGTAAGTGCTCAATAAATACGATTGAATGAATGAGTCAGAGGTCATGGGTTCAAATCCCACTCCACCAATTGTCAGCTGTGTGACTTTGGGCAAGTCACTTAATTCCCCTGTGCCTCAGTTACCTCATCTGTAAAATGGGGATTAAGACTGTGAGCCCCCCCTCATGGGACAACCTGATCACCCTGTAACCTCCCCAGCACTTAGAACAGTGCTTTGCACATAGTAAGTGCTTAATAAATCTCATTATTATTATTATTATTACAGTATAATGGAGTTGGTAGACACATTCCTTGCCCAGAACGTGTCACAGGGTGAAGGACAGGATGGGCAGCACTGGTCCCTCAACAGTAGCCAATATTTGGATTAAATACTGTCCAATTAGGGGGCTTCATGACCGGGGAACATCTTAGCTATAATCCCTAATGACACAGGCCCAGAGAAATGGCTCTCAGTCATTCTGGAGATACTATGACAAGTGAATGGGTTGAAAGCCTTGAAAATGAGGCTGAAAATATTTGCGCTAATAGGACTTGCATTTTTTTATTTCAAAATGCGTGTTGGGGCAATACCCAGTGAGAGAAATACAGGGAGATAGAGATCATAAACTCGTTGTGGGTGGCATTCAATACAGTGTTCTGTACACAGTAAGTGCTCAATAAATACCATTGACTGATTGACGGAGAGAAAGTGATAGAGAAAGAGAGAGGCCGAGATAGAGAGAAACAGAGACAAGCTGAAAGAGAAGCAGACATGGAGACATAAAAGAACGGAGGAACTAGTGGTCGCTTGAACATGTAGCTAATTGTACATGATAATTTCCTCTCAAAATTCTCCATTTTTCGGCAGTCAGCAAAAATAGTTTTCTTTTCGTACTGTCAGTAACCAGGTTCTCATTTTTTTCACCTGATCAGGGCTGTACAAGCACAGGCTGATTCCCTTGTGAGAAACCAAGAGGCTTTATAATAAGCACATCTAGGCACTGGGATAAAAGGTTCTCCAGAAGTCTGGCAGAGATTGTCTCTCTTTATTGCTGAACTGTACTTTCCAAGCGCTTAATATAGTGCTCTGCATCCAGTAAGCACTCAATAAATATGATTAATGAATGATTGAATGATAAATTCTGCATCCTTGTATGATTTTACTACAGGTATGATCATCATATTGTTGGTGATAATGATTACTGTAGCTGGATCATCACTGTCCACTGCCAATCACCCATATGAACCACTGGGACCACAAATGAGAGGGCAATTGGAAGGAGTAAATACGCCACGTGTTAGGGCCTATACTGCTTTTCCTTTGCTGCTGGAGGGAGAACTCAGAAATGACCCATAATTTATTTTATATGCCTGTCTCCCCCTCTAGACTGTAAGCTCATTGTGGGCCGGGAGCATTCTACCAACTCCCACTTAGTACAGTGCTCGGCACACAGTAGTAAGTGCTCAGTAAGTATAATTCATCAATTGGATGGAGGAAGATCATAAAAACTGTTTAGAGAATCTCTTGTAATCAAGGCAGGGTTTCTCCCTTTGCCCAGGATGAGCATTCTGTTGTCCCCAGCTCTCGGACTGGTGAATGAAATTAGTGATAAAGTCATTATCATCAACAACATTTATTGGGCATCCATTGTCCTAGGCCCCTTGGGAAAATCCTAAGAAATTAAAAGAATGAGACCAAGCTGACAATAGTGAGGAGATTTCAGAGCTACAGCTTTGCTTCCTTGTCTCATGACTAACCAGAAACATATTTCCCTGGTGGAGAGCCATGCTAATCATTGAGCTTCCTGATTTTAGGGTGACATTACTCTGGATTGTAATGTAATGAATGACTTAATAATAATAATAATAATAATAATAATGGCATTTGTTAAGCGCTTACTATGTGCAAAGCACTGTTCTAAGCGCTGGGGAGGATACAAGGTGATCAGGCTGTCCCACGGGGGGCTCACAGTCTTAATCCCCATTTTACAGATGAGGTCACTGAGGCACAGAGAAGTTAAGCGACTTGCCCAACGTCACACAGCTGACAAGCGGCAGAGCCGGGACTTGAACCCATGACCTCTGACTCCAAAGCCCGGGCTCTATCCACTGAGCCACGCTGCTTCTCTTGAGCCACACTGCTTCTCTTTAACGACTTTAATGACTAACAAGCTTGGGGGTCAGAGAGAATATGGGTTCTAATTCTGGCTCCGCTGCTTGTCTGCTAGGTGACCTTGGTCAAGTCACTGAACTTCTCTGTGACTCAGTTACCTCATCAGTAAAATGGAGATTAAATTCATTAATTCAATCGTATTTATTGAGCGCTTACTGTGTGCAGAGCACTGTACTAAGCGCTTGGGAAGTACAAGTTGGCAACATACAGAGATGGTCCCTACCCAACAGCAGGCTCGCAGTCTAGAAGGGGGATAATCCTCCTCCCTCTTAGACGGTGAGTCCCATGTGGAACACGGACTGTGTCCAATCTAATTATCATGTATCTACCCCAGGACTTAAAACAGTGCTTGACACATAGTAAGTGCTTAACAAATACCATTTAAAAAAAAAAAAAAAGCACTGGTACATATTAGCCTGAAAAGTTACATCAATTGAAAACCTCTCGGGCAGGCAGGTGATTGCCCAAGGATGGAACCTCAAAGATAAGTTCTGTCTGCATGACCTCAGCCTAACACTTTCCAAAACCCTTCCAAAAATTAATCATTCAATTAATCACTGATAATTTTAAGTGCCTACTGTGTGCAGAGCACTATACTAAGCACTTGAGAATGAAGTGACTCAGAACATGTTACCTGCTCTCGAATAGCTTATAATCTAATTCATTCATTCATTCATTCAATCGTATTTATTGAGCACTTACTGTGTGCAGAGCACTGTACTAAGTGCTTGGGAAGTACAAGTTGGCAACATATAGAGACGGTACCTACCCAACAGCAGGCTCACAATGATACAGGCAGGCAGCAGCTGTCTCTGAAGACTGCCATAATAATAATGATAATTATGGCACTCGTTAAGCGCTTACTATGCACTAGGCACTGTACTAAACACTATGGTGGACGCAAGCAAATCGAGTTGAACCCAGTCCCTGTGCCACGTGGGGTTCACAATCTCAATCCCTATTTTGCAGCTGAGGTAACCGAGGCACAGAGAAGTGACGTGAATTGCCCCAGGTCACACAGCAGACAAGTGAGAAGCAGCGTGGCTCAGTGGCAAGAGCCTGAGCTTTGGAGTCAGAGGCCATGGGTTCAAATTCTGGCCCCGCCACTTGTCAGCTTTGTGACTTTGGGCAAGTGACTTCACTTCCCTGTGCCTCAGTTCTCTCATCTGGAAAATGGGGATTAAGACTGTGAGCCCTCCGTGGGACAACCAGATCACCTTGTTTCTCCCCCAGTGCTTAGAACAGTGCTTTGCACATAGTAAGTGCTTAATAAATGCCATTATTATTATTATTATTATTATTATTATTAAGTGATGGAGCTGGGATTAGAACCCATGACTCCCAGTTCTGAGCTCTATCGACTATGCCAGCAACTGTTGTTCTTCCTTTCCATCTGTATCATCTCGTTGGGGCAATTTTGGGACACTTTTGTCTTTAAAGTTTCCCTCCAATCAATCAACCAATGTTATTTATTGAGCCCCGATGACAGGACCAGCATGGCCACAGGAGCACTGTGGCCTAGTAGAAAGAGCCTGGGGCTGGGAGTCAGAGCACCTGAGTTCTAATCCTGACCCTGCCAGTCATTCATTCATTCATTCAATCATATTTATTGAGCACTTACTGTGTGCAGAGCACTGTACTAAGCCCTTGGGAAGTACAAGTTGGTGACATATAGAGACAGTCCCTACCCAACAACGGGCTCACAGTCTATATACAGTCGTCTGCTGTGTGACCTTGTGCAAGTCACTTACCTTTGCTGTCCCTCATTTTTCTCATCTGTAAAATGAGGATTCATTGCTTGTTCTTCCTCCCACTTAGACTGTGAGCCCGCTGTTGGGTAGGGACCGTCTCTATATGTTGCCAACTTGTACTTCCCAAGCGCTTAGTACAGTGCTGTGCACACAGTAAGTGCTCAATAAATATGATTGAATGAATGAATGAATGTTGGACTGTTTTCCACCTGATTAACTTTTATCTACCCCAGCGCTTAGAACAGTATTTGACACATTACTAATAAAGCCTAATAAACACCATAAGAACCTTAGTAATAATAATGAAATACCTGAATAAAAAATCCAATGCAGAACTGAATACATCTCTATAAATAAGGGCAGAGGATGGGTGTAAATGTATGTGTTAAAAAGATGATTGTCTAAGTGTTAGCAGGCTAACGTGACTGATGCTTTTAGTGCCAATAAAATGCATGTGAATTTTATGAAATGCTTTCAGTGGGCCATTTGGCTGATCTCTGTGGTAATCCCAAGAGGATTTTCCAAGAGGAAACTGAAAGATGCATACATCCTGACAGCCGGGTCCTTGAGCACCCTGCTTCCTCGTGTTGGCGAACCTTACATTGTGCAATCCTGAAAACCCATTTATATCTTCCATGTTGACAACAATTTTTACCCTAAAATGGGAGCTTCGGGATTTCAAAACATGACAATGGAAACCAGAAGTCTTTTAACTAGTGTCTCTTGCTTACCTTGAGGGTTTTTTCCTCTCCATCAGAGTCCCCAGTTCAAGTCCAAGAGAGAGGGAAGGTGGGGATGTTAACTGCTGAGCCAGAATATTGTCCTGTCTTTGCTTTTTTTAGAGGTTCTTCCCTGCAGTGAAGCCCACGAGTAGAAATTTAATGAGAACTTCCATTCCTACCCTCCAGGGCTTCAATATAAGCAAGGAGTCAAGCACCCCACGGTCCACGGCCACCTTCCATACGTGCAAAAATCACCATCAACGCTTAGGTATATTCAGCCACGCTTACCACTTATATAACAATAATAATAATAACGATGGTATTTGTTAAGCGCTTACTATATATGCAAAGCACTGTTCTAAGTGCTGGGGAGGTTACAAAGTGATCAGGTTGTCCCACGGGGGGCTCACATTTTTAATCCCCATTTTACAGATGAGGTAACTGAGGCACAGAAGTGACTTGCCCAAAGTCACACAGCTGACAGTTGGCAGAGCCGAGATTTGAACCCATGACCTGTGACTCCAAAGCCCGGGCTCCTTCCACTGCACCAGGCTGCTTCTCAGTATATGAATAATAACAATAATTATGGTATTTGTTAAGTGCTTACTATGTGCCAGGCATTGTATTAAGTGCTGGGCACATTCGCTTATGCCACAAATGCATGTTTTTAATATTTATTTTGGCTAGAATGTGATTGAGGATTTAGGGAATGTTCTTTGGACAACCAAAGCTTGTTTGGGCTTGGTGGTTCTCATTATTGAAGAAAGTGTGGACACGTCCAGGGAGAGGGGCCAGTTTGGGGGCGGGGGTGGGGGCACGTGTGTATGTATGTGTGTAATCTTAAACCCATCTCAACTTTATGCCCCCGCACTGAAAATGAAAAGTCGGTCCCTCTGATATTACAATGGTTTTCTTTAATCATCATCATCATCATCAATCGTATTTATTGAGCGCTTACTATGTGCAGAGCACTGTACTAAGCGCTTGGGAAGTACAAATTGGCAACATATAGAGACAGTCCCTACCCAACAGTGGGCTCACAGTCTAAAAGGGGGAGGCTTGGCATGTCAAATTATGTACCTTATTCATTTATTCAGGTACAAGGTTATTCATTTTCCTCTATTGTTGCTATTACCACTTGTATCTATAGTTTCCCCTTGTTCCCACTGCATATTTCCAATTTACGTATGCCTATCTCCCCTGCTAGAATGTAAGCTCCTTACAGTCAGGGATCATATCTTCTATTGTACTTAGTATAGTGCTTTACACACAACAGGCCCTCAATAAATATTATTCAATGACTGTCAGCTACTTATAGACATTGCCTGTGTCTCTTACTTCTATTGTACTCTCCTAGTTCAGTGCTCTGCACCTAGAAGCTATCCAGTACAGTGCTCTGCCCACAGTATACAACTATAATAATAATAATAGTGGCATTTATTAAGCGCTTACTATGTGCAAAGCACTGTTCTAAACGTTGGGGAGGTTACAAGGTGATCAGGTTGTCCCACGGGGGGCTCACAGTCTTCATCCCCATTTTCCAGATGAGGGAACTGAGGCCCAGAGAAGTGAAGTGACTTGCCCAAAGTCACACAGCTGACAATTGGCGCACAGCCAACTAGTACTGTGCACTACGGCTAGAAGGCAGCCAGTACAGTCCACTGCACAGAGTAGGCCTTAAATGAATAGTTCTGAATTAAAGTCTGCATCAGAGAAAACTCACTCGAAGAAAGCCTAAAGGAAAACCGTGAAGTGCTAAGTTAATAGCACTTGTTAATATAAAAAGGGCTTGTTTAACGTTCAAAAGTATCAATCAATCAATGGTATTTATTGAGCACCTCCAGGGAGGAGCGCCCTTGGGAGAGTACAACAAAATCAAAATACACATTCCTTCCTCTTACGGAGCTTTCAGTGTCATGGAGGTGATTAAGAAACCTCTCGAGAACATAGTTTAATTTGTTTTTTTGGCTTCCATCTCCCTAGACCTCTGGTTTATCTGTCCAGTGGGGCCAAGGGAAATCCTGGCTCCATTTTTTAAAAATGATATTTCTTAAGCACTTACTATGCGTCAACACTGATCTAAGTACTGGGGTAGACACAAAATGATCATATTGGACACAGTCCCTGTCCCACATGGAGCTCACAGTCTAAGTAGAAAGGAGTAGGAGTTAACTATCAGTTGACAGTTGAGCACCTGAGGCACAGAGAAGTTCAGTGACTTGCCCAAGGTCACACAGCAAGCAACTGGTAGAGCTGGAATGAGAACCTTGGCCTTCGGACTCCCAGACTTATACTGCTTTATCCACTAGGCAACACTGCTTCCCTTACAGCATAGTTGAATGGATTAGTCCACAGGCCTCAGAAGGACTTGGGTTCTAATCCCGGCTCCGCCACATGTCTGCTGTGTGACCTTGGGCAAGTCACTTCACTTCTCAGTGCCTCAGTTCCCTCCTCTGTAAAACGGGTATTAAGACTGCGAGCCCTGTGTGGGACACTTCTGTATCTAACCCTATTATCTTGTATCTATCCCAGTGTCTAGTACAGTGCTTGGCACATAGTAAGCACTTAACAAATACCACAATTATTATTATTGTTGTTGTTGTTGCTATTATTAAACAGCTTCTGTTATCCTGCAAGGAGAGAAATGAAGCAATGGAGCCTACAGCACATCCTTCTGCTAGAAGAAGCAGAAAAGCTTTTAGAGAAGCAGCGTGGCTCAGTCTAAAGAGCCTGGGTTTAGGAGTCAGAGGTCACGGGTTCTAATCCTGTCTCCGTCTCTTGTCTGCTGTGTGACTTTGGGCAAGTCACTTCAGTTCTAAGTGCCTCATTTACCTCATCTGTAAAATGGGGATTAAGATTGTGAGCCCCATGTGAGACAACCTGATTACCTTGCATCCCCCCCCCAGTGCTTAGAACAGTGCTTGGCACATAGTAAGCGCTTAACAAATGCCATTATTATTACCATTATTATTATTATTCTGCTTCTTCCTTTTCAGGCCCCTATTCTTGGGGCCATCTCGGAACCCAAGGAGCTGGTAGAGGGAGCCGGGGTGATCTGGATGAAGGAGAAGGGAACCAGAAACCAAGAGAAGGAGCCAGGACTCAACCTTCCACTAAGGACACTTGTTCTTCTGCATGGAAATTAGGGAAAGTTTGGCTCAGAGAAACCTATCTGCTGTATATGACATCGAGCAGGATGTTAAAACCCCTCTCAGAAACCCAAATGCGTAGACTACACTTTGGTTATTCTACAAAAAACATCTTTCAGCCCAAGTTTGGCTTTCTCCTGGGGCCAGCAACTGCAAATATCCCAATCATTCCTTTTCCTTTAGGACACGGTGCCTCGTAACTCGATGCAGATACAAGCCATTAAAATGACAAATGTCCCGTTCAAGACAAATTTGCAGTAGTTGTGACATGCGGCTTGTTCAGAAAATCCCATTTTTAATTTGACGCCTGCATTCTGTCAACAAAATACTCATTCTCTACCGGCTACGGCATTCCCCTGCTAACGGCATTAGTGTGGTGCAGAAATGCGAGGAGAAAGGGAAACACTCCTTTTGGAAAGATTCCTAAGAGGAAATTTACCTTAACGGAGTGGGTTATTAAAGGCAGAAGAATTCAAATAAATCACATTTGATCCCGGGGCCGGTAGCTCTAAGCAATCAATTAGCTTTCTCCGGCTCCCCGACTTCTAAAACAAATACACCTCGCCGTCGGTGGATGAGGTGAACTGAGAATGAACTGGCGCCCCACAGTTCCTTTTCCAAACCGATTTGGGCTTCCTCCTCTGCCGGGCAACTAGCGCTGGCTGTTTCCCCTGAGTTTTCTCCGCACGCACAATCCCAGGCCATTCAAAGGACTCCAGTTACTGAGACTGTCACTGCAACACAATGCACCTCAGTGGCTCCCACAGTGATTTCCTCTACCGCATGGCAAGGTAACAGGAAACTCTCAGATGAACCGGCACCAAAATTGGTTCCCCGAGTCTCCCGTCTAAGGGGGCAGAACCCCGCTGCGGGGCTATTTAGATGCCCATTTAACTCTTCGATTGAGCCCAGCCTTTGCTCACAGAATAGGAATGTGCCACACAATATGCTTTTGGAAGAGAAACCGGGGAGTAATTTATCTTCTTTATGTGTGCTAAGCAGAGCAGGAGGGAGAGGGAAGTCGGGACTCACAGCAAACTGTAGAGTAGTGATTAGTAACAGCTGACAGCCCCGGTCCAAAACTCTTTTTCTTTGGTTACTTCATTGTAAGAGCAGAGTACAAAGGAGTAACTGTCTCACAGCCAAGGCTGAGAAACCCAGGAACACAGAAAATAGCAACTCGAGAAAAACAAAAGAAGGAGATGGACAAAACCCCACTTATACCTGCACAGCCCAGTTCTGAGAAAGACAGCTCTTTATTTGTGAAAGAGCTGGAGACGCGCAGGCTCGGATCTGCACGCGAATTGAGCCGAACCTCTGCCCTGCCGGGTTCCGTGGAAGGATCGGTCAGTCAGTCAGACATCCGCTGCTTGGGAAAGCACAGGATTTTCTCAGAATCCCAAGTGCAAACGAACTGTGATATCACCCAAGGAATGACTTAACAGTCACAGCACCCTCAGAAAGTCCACGCCAAGTATCTGCCAACCTTGGCATTGCTTCTTGGTGATGGAAAGCTCCTCCTACCTTGAAGACTCACTGAAATGAAGACGCACCCTCACCGAGAGAGGGAAGTTCCTCCTGAAAACCCACCCGCTCCAGTGATTTTCCCCCACTCGAGGTGTTGGCTTCCCAAAAGCCACTTTTAGGGCTTGGTTTTTTTTTTCCTTTTTTTAAATAGCGTTTGTTAAGTGCTTACTATGCTGTCACAGGCACTGGGGTAACAATAATGATGGCATTTGTTAAGTGCTTACTTTGTGCGAAGCACTTTTCTAAGCACTAGGGGGGATACAAGGTGATCAGGTTGTCCCAAGTGGGGCTCATGGTCTTAATCCCCATTTTACAGATGAGGGAACTGAGGCACAGAGAAGTTAAGTGATTTGCCCAAAGTCACAAAGCTGACAAGCGGCGGAGCCCGGATTCAAACCTACGACCTCTGACTCCCAAGCCTGAGCTCGTTCCACTGAGCCATGTTGCTTCTCAAGTCAATTAGGTTAGTGCTTATAAAGCAACCCGTAGCACTTATGTATTCAAAATCATTCTTACCACTTTTATTCATTGCTATTCATTTATATTGCTTCTCCTTTAATGCGGAAATTGGGCTCTTGAAGAACCTCACATTATGGGGAAAAAAAAACCACATTATAGTACTTACATCTTAAACAAAGCCATGGCTTGGGCATAAGCGTTACTTCCTATACAGCATTTACTTGCACTGACTTGCAATTCCTAATTTTTCAATAGCATTCTCTCCAAGCATGAAATGAAAACACGCCTTGCAGAACTGGATGCACTCTATATTCATCTTTTCATATTCTGGATATTACCCGTTCTATCTCTGTATCTTAATCAGTCAGCTGTACTTATTGAAGCAGTATGGCCTAATGGAAAGAGTGGAGGTCTGGGAATCAGAAAGACCCTGGCTCTAATCCCAGCTCTAACAATAATAATGACTGTGATATTTGTTGAGTGCTTATTAGGTCCCAGGCACTGTACTAAGCGCTGGGTGGACACAAAAAATTGGGTTAGACAGAGTCCCTGTCCCACGTGAGTCTCACAGTCTCAATCCCCATTTTACAGATGAGGTAACCGAGGCACAGAGCAGTGAAGCGATTTTCCCAAGGTCACACCAGCAGACAAGTGGTAGAGCCAGGATAAGAACTCAAGACCTTCTGATTTCCAAGCCAGTCCTCTGCCGCTTGTCTGCTGTGTGACCCTGAGGTCAGTTGACCTCAGTTACCTCATCTGTAAAATGGGGATGAAGACTGTGAGCCCTATGCATGACAGGGAATGAGTCCAACCTAACTCGTATTAAGGGCTTAACAAATATCATTAAAAAATGTAAAAAATAATTTACAAAAGAATGCCAACTGTATTCACAAAACTGTACTAAATGCTTGGGAGGGTACAACAGAGATAGAAAACATGTTTCCTGCCCAAAGGATCTTACAGTCTAATGGACGGGGGGCCGGACAGGCACACGATAATTAACAGATGAGTCAGTCAGTCAATCATATTTACTGAGCGCTTACTGTGTGCAGAGCACTGTACTAAGCTCTTGGGAGAGTATGATATAGTAATAAACGGACACATTCCCTGCCCACAGCGAGTCTGAGGAGTGCTTAAAAAGTAGAGTACATAAATTGATATAAAGCAAAGTACAGCGGAGTACAGGAATACTGAACTGATAGCTGGGAGACTGGCAAAGGAAAATTAATTGGGGAAAGCTTGCCAGAGGAGGTAGAGTTTCAGAAGGGTTTTAAAGATGGGGAAAGCTGAGGTCTGGCAGATATGAAGCGGGAGGGAATTCCAGGCAGGAGGGTGGCCTCTCAGGGTCAGAAGCAGAAGAGAGAGAACTGACTGCATGCCAGTGGTCAGGAGTTTCTGTTTGATGTGGAGAGGAATGGGTAACCATTGGAGATTTTTGAGGACTAGAAAGACATGTGCAAGAATAATGTTTGTAAAGAGATGATCTGAGCAATAGGGTGAGGTATAGACTACAGTGGGGGAGGGATTGATGGCAGGGAGAAAAATGAGGAGACTGAAACAGCAATCTAGCCAGGAAATGATGAGTGCCTGGAACGGGGTATTGGCCGTTTGGATGAAGAAGAAAGGGAAGATCCGGGAAATGTTGTGGAGGAAAAAACCAACAAGATTCAGTGACCGGCTGAGTGTGAGAGTTGAAAGTAAATGAAGAATCAAAGATAATACCGGACTTTGGATGCAGGGAGGGTGCTGGTCCTATCGATTGTGATGGGAAAGCTGGCTGGTTACATGTCTACCCCTTAGTTGTACATAATTTTGTGTCTGCTTGTCTCCCCCATTAGCTGTTAAGTTCCTGAGGGCACGGCCTGTGTCATTTATCTAATTTATTCTCCCATCAAGAGCCTGGCCTAGTGGGAAGAGCATGGGACTGGGAATTAGGAGACCCAGGTTCTAGTTTCAGCTCTGCCTCTGGCCTGTGGTGTAACTTTGGGAAATCATTTCTCCTCTCTGGGCCTCAGTTTACTTATCTGTACAGAAGGGACAAAAGAACACCCTCCAAACCTGTTAGATAGTGAACAATGAGTGGGACAGGTACTATGTCCAATCTCATTCTCTTATATGTACCCCAGTGCATGGCACAGGGATGCACTTAATACAGGGCTCTGAACTCAGTAGGAGCCCAATAATTAAATAAATTTGATGATGATGATTTGCTGCTGATGATGGGTAGTAGTGATGGAGTGACCATTTTGGCCGACAGCTGGGCCTTTTGTGGTAACTTCCACATTGAGCCCTGTCTTTTAGAAACCAGAATTTCCTATTGACTCCACCAAGTGGATCCGCTGAGCTACAAGAGCACCAAGAAATCCCGTGGAATTATGCATTTTCCATTCTGGTAAGGTGGTAAGCCTAACAGCAGATTCTGGGATCGAATGGTCTGGATGTGAGAAACCAAGTCCAAATTGACTGCAAATGAGGTGCAAGCTTAGCTGGTCACACTCATGTTTCTGGTGCCTAAGAGACTAAGACTGCGACTGAGACTAAGCAGCGTGGATTAGTGGAAAGAGCATGGGTTTGGGGATCAGAGGATGTGGATTCTAATCCTGGCTCCACCACCTGTCTGCTGTGTGACCTTGGGCAAGCCACTTACCTGTGCCTCAGTTACCTCATCTGTTAAATGGGGATTAGCACTGTGAGTCCCATGTGGGACATCCTGATTACCTTGTATCTATTCCAGGGCTTAGAACAGGGCTTGGCACATAGTAAGTGCTTAAAAAAAATAAAATAAAGTATTTGTTAAGCACTTACTACGTGCCAAACACTGTTCTAAGCCCTCGCGGGGGATACAAGGTAATCAGGTTGTCCCACGTGAGGCTCACGGTCTTAATCCCCATTTTACAGATGAGATAACTGAGGCACGGAGAAGTTAAGTGACTTGCCCAAAGTCACACAACTGACACATGGCGGAGCCGGGATTAGAACCCACTACCTCTGACTCCCAAGGCCATGCTCTTTCCACTGAGCCACGCTGCTTCTCAACAAATACAATCATTATTATTCATTCAATCGTATTTGTACTGAATGCAAAGCACTGTACGAAGAGCTTGGGAGAGTAAGATATAACAATAAATAGACACATTCCCTGCCCTCAATGAGTTTAATTCAGGAACCGTGCCCCGCTTGCTGGTTGTCTCCCTGGCACCCATCCAGAGGATGAAAAAATGAACTCAAGGAAAACTAGGAGGGGCCCGAGGCTCACGTCCAGGACAGTGCCAGAAAAGTGAAGTTGTCTCATGTATTGTACTGAGAAATGTCCCAACAACCTTGGGGGCAACTGCACACAAATGGCCACATTTCAGAAAGTGAATTTTGGGCCATTTCCTGGTAAGATGGCCATTGACGGCACTTAAAACTACTGCACATGGACATGCGTTTGGACTCATATGCATTTCACCTGGCACGTGCACAACATAAGCACTTCATAGATGCCATTTTGCCATATTTGCCCAAACCTATTCATTCATTCATTCAATTGTATTTACTGAGCGCTCGCTGTGTGTGGAGCACTGTACTAAGCACTTGGGAAGTACAAGTCGGCAACATATAGAGACGGACCCTACCCAACAACGGGCTCACAGTTTAGAAGGGGGAGACAGACGACAAAACAAAACATGGGGTACCCCAGATCTCCACTACCCCACTTACTACAGAGTCTTTCCATTCCCCACATAGGTCCCTCTGAACTTTGGCGGCACTTCCAAGCAGCAGAACTTGGTGGCAGAAATAGTGTTGGAAGCCAGATATTTACAATAAAATGAAAAAGATGCTGGATATAAATGCAACCGGTGCTTTATCTGAACTGGACAGGGGATAGTCCAGACACAAACTGGACTGTCCGGGTTAAAACCTGATGAATGGCCCCACAAGCTTGGTTCTGCTAGAGCGTGCTTTTTCACTTGGAGACAACAAAGCCAACAAACTGCAGTCTCCAGCTAAAATGGTTGGGGGGAGAGAGGGCTACAGGAAATGGAGGGGCTATCTAAATCTGGCCTGGACAGATTTCACATCCAAGCCGTCACCAAGCCGTCACCAAAACCTGCCGGTCTCAGCTCCGCAACATTGCCAAGATCCGCCCTTTCCTCTCCATCCAAACTGCTACCCTGCTCATTCAAGCTCTCATCCTATCCCGTCTGGACTACTGCACTAGCCTTCTCTCTGATCTCCCATCCTCGTGTCTCTCTCCACTTCAATCCATACTTCATGCTGCTGCCCGGATTATCTTTGTCCAGAAATGCTCTGGACATATTACTCCCCTCCTCAAAAACCTCCAATGGCTACCGATCAATCTGCGCATCAGGCAGAAACTCCTCACCCTGGGCTTCAAGGCTCTCCATCACTTCGCCCCGTCCTACCTCACCCCTCCCTTCTCTCCTTCTACTGCCCAGCCCGCACCCTCCGCTCCTCCACCGCTAATCTCCTCACTGTACCTCACTCTCGCCTGTCCCGCCGTCGACCCCCGGCCCACATCATCCCCCGGGCCTGGAATGCCCTCCCTCTGCCCATCCGCCAAGCTAGCTCTCTTCCTCCCTTCAAGGCCCTGCTGAGAGCTCACCTCCTCCAGGAGGCCTTCCCAGACTGAGCCCCTTCTTTCCTCTCCCCCTCGTCCCCCTCTCCATCCCCCCGTCTTACCTCCTTCCCTTCCCCACAGCACCTGTATATATGTATATATGGTTGTACATATTTATTACTCTATTTATTTATTTATTTATTTATTTATTTTACTTGTACATTTCTATCCTACTTATTTTATTTTGTTGGTATGTTTGGTTCTGTTCTCTGTCTCCCCCTTTTAGACTGTGAGCCCACTGTTGGGTAGGGACTGTCTCTATGTGATGCCAATTTGTACTTCCCAAGCGCTTAGTACAGTGCTCTGCACATAGTAAGCACTCAATAAATACGATTGATTGATTGATTGATTGATTGGACGGACGAGTTTTACGCCAATTCTTTGTGGCCATGGTGGTTGCGACCCTCAGTCCAGGCCTGGGAACTGCTTCTTCTTTTAAATCCCTATAGCACATAGTTGCTGGAATTAACCAGCTAGAAGCCTACTGTCTTTAAAACCTAATGCTCTCCAAGCATTTAAGAGGCCAATTTGGTATTTCTTCATGCGGCTTCAAGTATTCTTAGATGACAATGACATATAAAGGCTCATGAAAAATGCCAAATAGAAGCTTGTGAACAAACTCCTTTTTCAGCATTTAGATATGTGAACAAGCATACCCAGTAGTGTTGTAATAATAATAATAATAATGGTATTTGTTAAGCACTTACTATGTGCAAAGCACTGTTCTAAGTGCTGGGGGAGATACAAGGTGATGGGGCTCACAGTTTTAATCCCCATTTCACAGATGAGGTAACTGAGGCAGAGAAGTTCAGTGACTTGCCCAAAGTCACACATCTGACAAATGGCGGAACCGGGATTAGAACTCATGACCTCTGACTCCCAAGCCCGGGCTCTTTCCACTGAGCCACGCTGCTTCTCTGGTTGGATGGTTGTACACCATCATAATGCTCCTTAACCCTTCGTGAATGGGGAATCTATCTTCTTGTCTTTGAGGGAAGTTGCACTGCGGAGGACTGAGACTACCCTATTTTTTAGGGTTTTTGTTAAGCACTTACTATGTGCCAGATACTCTAAGTACTGGAGTAGATACAAGCTAATTAGATTGGACACAGTCCATGTCCTATGTGGGGCTCACAACCTTAATCCCCATTTTACAGATGAGGTAACTGAGGCCCTGAGAAGTGACTTGCATAATGGCACATAACAGACACGTGGCAGAGCTAGGATTAGAACCCATGTCTTCTGATTCCCAGGTCTGTGCTCTTTTACTCAGTTAAGCCATTTTGAATTTGAATACTAAATTTGATTAAAGAGAAGGTCTCAACATATCAACTGCTTCTGGAAGATCTAGGAATACCGGAGATGGGTGGATGGTCTTCCTGCCTCTCCTCAACAGCAAAAAGATCACGTTCAGGCTGCCCTGGAGTAGTTTAAAACACCACTATGGACCTCAGAGGCCGTGACTGATGATTTTGTAAGAGCCAGTCCAGGATCTTGGCTAGGGTCTTTCCAGGAACAGAGAGCAATGACATTCGACAAGTTTCTTGTCTTTCTTCTCAAGAAGGGCAGCAAGGTCAAGTGGGTAGAGAATGGGCCTGAGAGTCGGAAGGACTTGAGTTCTAATCCCGGCTCTGTCACTTGTCTGCTGTGTGACCTTGGGCAAGTCACTTAACTTCTTTGTGCTTCAATCTGTAAAATGGGGATTAAGACTGTGAGCTTCATGAATCTGTCTGCCTCCCCTCTTCTAGACTGTGAGCCCGTTATGGGCACGGATTGTCTCTTTGTTGCTGAATTGTACTTCCCAAGTGCTTAGTACAGTGTTCTGCACACACTGAGTGCTCAATAAATACGATTGAATTGAATTGACTGTGGGGCAGGGACTGTGTCCAACCTGATTAGCTTGTATCTACCCCAGTGCTTAGAACAGTGCCTGGCACATAGTAAGCACTTAACTAAATACCATAAATGAAATGGGGGCATCCTTGAGATCTGGTGGCATTTCCTTAGTATTCTTCTTATTGAGAAAGGGCACGTGCAAGCCTCTGAGTAGTTTATCTCCTTTTTACTTGGTGTTTTTGGCAAGTACCCATTAGACCTAGTAATTTTGCAATTCTCCATGGCTCAACTTGGAATGGTGATGATAGCTAAACATTAAAAGCCAAGCTCATATTTTCCCATTAGGTATCCTTTACAAGGCCTCGTCCTCACTGGGTGCTATGTATATAAGGGATTACTGAAGGGTTATTGCCAACGCCTTAAGATTTCCGCCTTTTCTGGGACAAGGGTAAAACCACTGAGATTCTTCAGGAGTGCTCTGGCGCTCTGAAGAAACATGCAAACCCATTAGGAATGAATACAAGTTCCCGGTTTGGTTTCGGTCCACAGAATCTTGGCCTTGGAATCCCACTCCTTGTTGCAGAAACCTTTAACTGGTTCTAACAGAACATAAGCTTTGCTAAGCTTCCTTTTTTTTTTTGGAGTCATGAGGAATATCAAGACGGCAGTTCTTGCTTCGATAGAAGACTAATCTTGTAGTCATTCTTGTCAAACTGGCCTTTGGGTAGGGTTCAGGGTGTTTTTTTTTTTTACTGCTACAACTGCAGGTGAAGTTTCTTCGAGGGTTGGAGGGGAGAGAGTAGCCCAAGTGCCATTGATGTGACTGCAAAGCACCTTGCAAAACTTCCCCTTAAGTACTTTGATATGCACTCCTCCCTCAGCCCCACAGCACCTATGTACATAGCCATCTGTAGTTTATTTTAATGTCTTTCAGTCAGTTGTATTTATTGATCACTTACTGTGTGGAGAACGTTGAACTAATCGTTTGGGAGAGTACAATATAAAAATAAACAGTCACATTATTAAGTGCAGTCGAGTCGTTTCCAATTCATGGCGACTTCATGGATGTACTTTCTCTAGAATGTCCTATCCTCTGCCATAACCCGCAATCTTTCTAACGGTTCTTCCATTTTCGTTGTTATGGTCTCTACCCATCTAGTTGTTGGTCTGCCTCTTCCACATTTTCCCTGAACTTTCCCTAGCATTAGTGTCTTCTCCAGAGAATTAGTCTGCCTGATTATGTGTCCAAAATATGTGAATCAAGCGAGTCATTTGGCCTTCTAAAGACCACTGTGGTTTAATTTGCTCCAAAATCCATTTGTTTGTTTTTTTGGCAGTCCATGGTATTCACAAAAGCCTTCTCAGCACCACAATTCAAAAGAATAGATGTTCTTTCTATCCTGTTTTTTCACTGTCCAGCTTTCAGATCCATACATTGTCACTGGGAACACCACAGAGTTGACAATTTGTATGTTTGTGGCAACTGTCACATCAGCATATTTCATGACTTTTTGCAGGCTCTTCACAGTAAGTCTTCCTAATATTAATCTTTGGTGTATTTCCTTGCTACCAGTTCCATCATTATTCTTATTATTATTTCCCTTATCATTATTCCCTGCCCACAAACAGCTTATGGTCTAGAGGGTGGACAGACATCAATATAAATAAGTAAATTACAGATACGGATATAAGTGCTGTGGGGCTGAGAGCAGAGATGACTAAAGAGAGCAAGTCAGGGTGATGAAGAAGGAAGTGGGAGAAGAGGAAGACCTTTAGTCTTCCTCTAGTCTGTAAATTCCATGTGAACAGGGGTTGTCTATGCCTACTCATTTGTATTATACTCTCCCAAGTGCTTAATACAGTGCTTTGAACATAAAAAGCATGCAGTAAAAAGTACTGATTCATTGTAAATTTTGGGGGGAGATTTTGGGATGGTTTGGATGTCACTGTACATCCAGATCACATCGGGGGTTACAAACACTGGGGTTATCACAAGTCAGAGTTCATATCACGTGGTTTTTACTTCTGCCCAAAATGTTACAACTGGAGGTGGTGATGTGAGTGTTACCCCTGGATAATAATAACAATAATAATAATAATAATAATAATAATAATAATAATGATAGTGGTATTTGTTAAGCGCTTACAATGTGCCAAGAACTGTTCTAAGCTCTAGGGGGGATACAAGGTAATCAGGTTGTCCCACTTGGGGCTCACAGTCTTAATCCCCATTTTACAAATGAGGTAACTGAGGCACGGAGAAGTGAAGTGACTTGCCCAAAGTCACACAGCAGACAAGTGGTGGAGCCGGGATTAGAACCCACGACCTCTGACTCCCAAGCCCAGGCTCTTTCCACTGTGCCACGCCGCTTCTCGAACTAGCAAGTAGCAAGCAGAGGAAAAACTTTATCATATTTTATCAATCTAATTTATTGATTATAGTACCAACTATTGTATTGTACTCCCCCAAGAGCTTAGTACAATGTTCTGTACATAGGAAGCACTCAAAAGATACCAATGATTGATTAATTGAGCATTACTGTGTGCAGAACGCTGTACTAAGCACTTGGGAGAGTACACTATAACACAGTTAATAGACACATTCCGTGCCCATGAGGAGCTTACAGTTAAGAGAGGAGACAGACATTAATATAAATAAATTTTGGATATGTACATAAGTGCTCTGGGTGGAGTTATTAAGGATGAAAATCCAAGTAAAGGGGAACACAGAAGTAAGTAGAGGAAACAAGGGCTTAGCAGGGGAAGGCTTCTTTGCGGAGATGTGATTTTAATCATCATCATCATAATAATAATAATGATGATAATAATGATGGTATTTGCTAAGTGCTATTGTGTGCCTGGTATTATACTAAGCAATGGGGTGGACACAAGCAAATCAGGTTGGACAGAGACTCTGTCCCAGATGGGGCTCACAGTATCAATCCCCACTTTACAGGTGAGGTAACTGAGGCACAGAGAAGTGAAAAGACTTACCCAAGGTCACAGAGCAGACAACTGGAAGATCTGGGATTAGAACCCACGACCTTCTGATTCCCAGGCCCATGCTCTAGCTATTATACCATGCTTTAGGTATTTACTGAGGGTTTAATTCATGCCAGCAATGATTGACAATGTGCAGCCATGGTGGTTCAACTGTCGTTCCCAAGCTACATGCTCTTTTCCCCTTCCCAGCCCCAAAGCACTTATGTACATATCTGTAATTCCATTTATTTGTATTGATGTCTGACTCCCCCTCTCTAGACTGTGAGCTCGCTGTGGGCAGGGAATGACATTGTTTATTGTTGTATTGCACTTTTCCATTCATTCATTCATTCAATCATATTTATTGAGAGCTTACTGTGTGCAGAGCACTGTACTAAGCGCTTGGGAAGTACAAGTTAGCAACATATAGAGACGGTCCCTACCCAACAGCAGGCTCACAGTCTAAAAGGGGGAGACAGACAACAAAACAAATTAACAAAATAAAATAAATAGAATAAATATGTACAAGTAAAATAAATAGAGTAATAAATATGTACAAACATATATACGTATATACAGGTGCTGTGGGGAGGGGAAGGAGGTAAGGTGGGGGGATGGGGAGGGGGAGGAAGGGGAGAGGAAGGAGGGGGCTCAGTCTAGGAAGGACTTCTGGAGGAGGTGAGCTCTCAGTAGGGCTTTGAAGGGAGGAAGAGAGCTAGCTTGGCAGATGTTGGGAGGGAGGGCATTCCAGGCAAGGGGAAGGACGTGGGCCGGGGGTCGACAGCGGGACAGGCGAGAACGAGGCCCATTGAGGAGGTTAGCGGCAGAGGAGCGGAGGGTGCGGGCTGGGCTGGAGAAGGAGAGAAGGGAGGTGAAGTAGGAGGGGGCAAGGTGATGGACAGCCTTGAAGCCGAGAGTGAGAAGTTTTTGCCTGATGAGCAGGTTGATTGGTAGCCACTGGAGATTTTTGAGGAAGGGAGAAACATGCCCAGAGTGTTTCTGCACAAAGACGATCCGGGCAGCAGCGTGAAGTATAGATTGAAGTGGGGAGAGAAAGGAGGATGGGAGATCAGAGAGGAGGCTGATGCAGTAATCCAGTCGGGATAGGATGAGAGATTGAACAAGCAGGGTAGCGGTTTGGATGGAGAGGAAAGGACGGATCTTGGCAATGTTGCGGAAGTGAGACCGGCAGGTCTTGGTGACGGATTGGATGTGAGGGGTGAACGAGAGAGCAGAGTCGAGGATGACACCAAGGTTGCGGGCTTGTGAGACGGGAAGGATGGTAGTGCCGTCAACAGTGATGGGAAAGTCAGGGAGAGGGCAGGGTTTGGGAGGGAAGATAAGGAGTTAAGTCTTGGACATATTGAGTTCCAAGCTCTTAGTATTAGTATATTCTTAGTATATTCCAAGCTCTTAGTACAGTGCTCTGTACACAGTAAGCACTCAATAAATATGATTGAAGGAATGAATTCATTAATTGTTTTGGATGCTTGTATATGGACAAAGCTTGCAGGGGAACATCCAAAGAGTCTTTCCCAACCATATCCCCGTAACCTGATTCACCCCGTGAGGTGGCAGCCCCAACGTGTCGCTTAGAAAAGCAACATGGACTAGTGGATAAAGCCCGGGCTTCCGAGTCAGAAGAACCTGGGTTCTAACCCCAGCTCTGCCATTTGCCTTGGGCAAGTCACTTCACATCTCTGGGCCTCAGTTCCCTCATCTGTAAAATGGGGATTAAGAGTGTGAGTGCCAAGTGGGACAGGGACTGTGTCCAACCTGATTAACTCATATCTACCGCAGCACTTAGAACAGTGCTTGGCACATAGTAAATGCTTAACAAGTGTTTGTTTTGTTGTCTGTCTCCCCCTTCTAGACTGCAAGCCTGTTGTTGGGTAGGGACTGTCTCTATATGTTCCCAGCTAGTACTTCCCAAGCGCTTAGTACAGTGCTCTGCACACAGTAAACGCTCAATAAATACAATTGAATGAATGAATTAAAGTACTATAATTATTATTCTGGTGACCCTGCTAGGATTAGGGTTGGAAACAGAAGCAGTTTGGATTTAGTTGGCCGTTTTTCTCCGGAGTGCAGCCTGATCTTGCTACGCCTCCAACCAGAATGCTAAACTGCTAGACGGCTATTTAACTCCTGGCAAAAGATGAGCTGCTCCAAAAGCCTTGTTTATTATGACTCTCGTGTCTCCAATCTCTTAATCTTATCCACAAGGCCGGTATTAACAATAATAATAATTATGATAACTGTGGTATTCCTTAAGTGCTTACAATGTACAAGCACTGTCCTAAGCAGTAGCATAGATACAAGCTAAACGGGACGGACCGTACCTGTTTCACATGGGACTCGCAGTCTAAGTAGGAGAGAGAACAGGTACCGACCCCCCATTTTACAGATGAGGAAAATGAGGCCCAGACAAGTGAAGTGACTTGCCCAAGGTACACAGCAGGTCAGCGGCAGCACTGGGATTAAGCAGCGTGGTTTAGTGGAAAGACGGGCTTGGGGGTCAGACGACATAGATTCTAATCCCGGCTCTGCCACTTGACTGCTATGTGACCTCGAACAAGCCGCTTAACTTCTCTGTGCCTCAGTTACCTCAACTGGAAAATGGGGAGTAAAACTGCGAGCCCCAAGTGGGACAACCTGATTACCTTGTATCTACCCCAGCGCTCAGAAGAGTCCTCAGCACATAGTAAGTGCTTAGCAAACACCATAATAATAATAATGATGATGATGATGATGATAACAATAACCCAGATCCTCTGACTCCGAGGCTTATGCTGTTTCCACTAGGCCACACAGCTTCCCCATGAGGTGAGGGCAAAACAGTCACCCCCCTCAACTGACACATAAAATAACATAGTATAAGCACATGTAACATTTTGCATAAGAACATTTGTCCATGGTCATAAGAGAAGCAGCATGGCTCAGTGGAAAGAGCCCGGGCTTGGGAGCCAGAAGTCACTTAACTTCTCTGTGCCTCAGTTACGTCATCTGTAAAATGGGGATTAAGACTGTGAGCCCCATGAGGGACAACTGGATCACCTTGTATCCCCCCCCTCCCCAGTGCTTGAAACAGCGCTTTGCACATAGCGCTTAACAAATACCATCATTATTATTATTATTATAGCCACCATCCTGCTGCCCTTTGACCAAATACCCCAGGCAATTTGGCCCTGAGACCCCAAATGACATTCAGCCAGTGGAGCACTTCAATGCAGCCACCATCTTTGGCAGGACAGCCGTCTGACCATCTTTAATGGAGGACAATCAATCTTCATCTTTGGAAGGCTCCTCAACCCTACCCGATTAGCGATTCCCTGAGACGATGGCTTATCACCCTTTAATGCCTGAAGCCAGGCCTGAAACTTTCTCTGTAGGACTCCCTTCAAACTCAAATTTCCCAAATCTCACTGCTCATTGCTTCCATAGTCCTCCTGAAAACCCACCAAGGGACCTCTCTGATTAATCCTCCCCCTTCCTGTCCTCACCTCACTGATTTCCCACTACAGCCAGCCCACACAGTCTGCTCCTCTCGTGCCAGCATGCTCACTGTGCCCCCGTCTCATCTCTCTGGATGCTGACCCCTTTCCCACATCCTCCCTCTGGCCCGGAATTCCCTGCCCCTTTATATACACCAAATCACACCTCCAAAGCCTTATTAAGGTTAGATCTCCAGAAGGCCTTTCCCAATTATGCCCTCTTTTCCCCAACTTCCCCTCCGTTCTGTGTCAGATATGCTCATGAATCTGTCCCTTTTGAGCGTTTGATACTTCACCACACCCTCAGCCCCACATCACTTACGTCCATAGCTGTAATTTGTTTTTTATATAGGTGTCCGTCTCCCCCTCTAAACTCCAAGCTCACTGCGGGCAGTGAGCCTGTCTACCAGCGTGGCTCAGTGGAAAAAGCATGGGCTTTGGAGTCAGAGGTCATGGGTTCAAAACCCGGCTCTGCCACTTGTCAGCTGTGTGACTTTGGGCAAGTCACTTCACTTCTCTGTGCCTCAGTTCCCTCATCTGTAAAATGGGGATTAAGACTGTGAGCCCCCCGTGGGACAACCTGATCACCTTGTAACCTCCCCAGTGCTTAGAACAGTGCTTCGCACATAGTAAGTGCTTAATAAATGCCATCATTATTATTATTATTACCAACTCTGTTGTACTATCCCTTCTCAAGTGCTTAGTACTGTGCTCTTCAGGCAGTAAGCATTCAATAATTACCATTGATTGATGTTACCCCAACAGCAAACTTAGCACTCAAATGTGTATCTGATTTCTTCACATCCTGATGATCATTTTGATCATTTGTATCTAATAATAATAATAATAATAGTATTTGTTAAGTGCTTACTATGTGCAAAGCACTGTTCTAAGCGCTGGGGGGGCTACAAGGTCATCAGATTGTCCCATGTGGGGCTCACAGTCTTAATGCCCATTTTACAGATGAGGGAACTGAAGCACAGAGAAGTTAAGTGACTTGCCCAAACTTACAGATCTATGCTCTTACTCTTTACCTAATGCGCACTTGATATTATCTGTCCACTTGTCTGCTCCATTAGATTGCCAATGCCTCAAGGGTAGGTCATGGGTTCTAATCCTGGCTCCGCCACTTGTCAGCTGTGTGACTTCGGGCAAGTCCCTTCACTTCTCTGTGCCTCAGTTCCCTCATCTGTCAAATGGGGATAAAGACTGTGCTGGGACAACCTGATGACCTTGTATCTATCCCAGCGCTTAGAACAGTGCTTGACACATAGTAAGTGCTTAACAAATATCATCATTATCATCAACAGGTCTCTTAGTTATGTTGTTCTTCTGTCCTTCTGAGTACTTTATACACATGGTATGTCCCCAGTAGAGTGCTCTGCATGCAGTGGATACAGAATTCACTTTAATTTGACCTTGTGAGATGAGCCCTGCTGACTCAAAGCTGTGTTCATTCACTCCTGGTTAAATGTGTGCCTGGTCATCATCAATCGTATTTATTGAGCGCTTACTGTGTGCAGAGCACTGTACTAAGCACTTGGGAAGTACAAGTTGGCAACATATAGAGACAGTCCCTACCCAACAGTGGGCTCACAGCTAGTCTCTACCCTTTGAAGTTTCCAAGGGGGAGGAAGTTTTTCTTCTTTTTTGGTGCAAAACTGTTACCCCGATGCTAAATGAAGGTAAATTAATAAAAACAATTCAACCTAGAAAGGATGGCTAAACTGGGGTTCCTAAACCGTGTAAAGTCATTTTAGCCCCGCAGGAGGGAGCAGGGTGATGGAGGTCTCAGACCATAAATATTTATACTGCTATGCTAAACAGCTTTGGCCACCAGCTCAGAAACTTTAAGAAATCAGAGTCAGTCTAAAAAAAAAAAGTGTAGGCAGTAGGTAAGGCTGCTTCTCCTTTCTGTTCACCGTCTGTGGAGTTTTCATGGAAATGTTGGGGGTACTGAAATCAGGAAGGGGCTCCTGTTCTCTTAGCCTAATTGTGTGGGGAACAGGAAGAGGAGGCAGATTTAGCTAGAAGAGGAAAGGAAGGTGGGACAATCGAACAAGAGAGCAGGATTGAAAGTATCTTCAGGTCCAGAGGTTACTGGAAGCATTCCAAAAGGCTGCACTCATGCGTGTTTTGTGTGTGTGTGTGTGTGGATTTCCTTGAGCTACGAATGGCACCTATGCCTCTAATAAGTGCCCTTTCTATGCCAAGTCAGCATGTAGTCTGTGGGTTTCATGCACCATGGCTTACTATTGCTATTATGTGAATTGTGAGAATTATTTCTGGTACCTTTTCTCTGGAGCCAAATGTAATACTGTTGGTTAAAAACAGGAAGAAAAGTCTGCGGGATGGAGGAAAGTGAAGCACTTATTTCTGGTGAAATACCGTTACTTAGGATACGTTAAATAATACTAATTTCGAGCTCTCAGCACCATTCATAGCTTTGCAGACCAAGCATCTGTTCAAATCTATTATAGATTATTCCCTTGGGGCTTGGCTGCTAAAGAGCAGCATGCAGCTGTTGAGGAGAGTGCTAGGGAGCCATGCTGCCAGCACGTGGAAGGGGGGAAGTAACCAAGGGAATAGACCACTTATTTATTTGCAGAGATTTTCCATTGATTTTTGCAGATGTACCAAAAAATTAGAGAAGGAGTCAATTGCTAAATCGATTGGAGGTTTGGGTTCCTAGGGGGTGTTTAGAAACAATGCTAAACATGAACGCTTCCCTCAAAAACAAGGTTTTGGTCCATTTTCTACATTGGCTGTCTTTTGCTCTCTCCCGAGGGTGCTTATGACATTGCAGGTTTTTTGTTCCTGGAATGTCTCAGCCCTGCAGAATCCCTGAACATCCTAAATCTGGTTTTGGTCGGTATGAAAATGTTGCCTTTCCTCGAAAACTCCTCGTAGCATTCCAAGGGCTGCTTTCTTTTTGACTTTCCATTGATCGTGTTTTTACAATCTACAGTCTTAACCCAAGAGAGGTTATAAGCACCCGATGTGATTTAGCTTTATCTACTGAATAAAGCAGGGTCAGGTATAAGTATTGGACCTGCCTATCTCTCTGGAAATTCTCCTCCTGAGTTGGATAGGGAGTTAATCGGACTCTGAGTTGATAATCACAAACCAATACCTTTTGGATAGGGAATGTGTCTACCAATTCTATTACACTGTACTCTCCTAAGTGCTTGGTAATGGTGTGCTCTGCACACGCAAGCGCTCAATAAATACCACTGATCTATCGATTTATTGATAGAGTCAAAACAACATGGCCTGGGAGTGGGAGGACCTGAGTTCTAGAGAAGCAGGGTGGCTCAGTGGAAAGAGCACGGGGTTGGGAGTCAGAGATCGTGGGTCCTAATCCTGGTTCCACCACCTGTCATTCATTAATAATAATAATAATAATAATAATAATGGCATTTATTAAGCGCTCACTATGTGCAAAGCACTGTTCTAAATCCTGGGGAGGTTACAAGGTGATCAGGTTGTCCCACGTGGGGCTCACAGTCTTAATCCCAATTTTACAGATGAGGTAACTGAGGCACAGAGAAGTTAATTGACTTGCCCAAAGTCACACAGCTGGCAACTGGCCAATCGTATTTATTGAGCACTTACTGTGTGCAGAGCACTGTACTAAGCACTTGGGAAGTACAAGTCAGCAACATATACAGATGGTCCCTACCCAACAACGGGCTCACAGTCTAGAAGGGGGAGACAGACAACGAAACAAAACATGCAGACAGGTGTCAAAATCGTCAAAACAAATAGCCCAAATTGTCAGCTGTGTGCCTTTGGGCAAGTGACTTAACTTCTCCGTGCCTCAGTTGCCTCACCTTTAAAATGGGGATTAAGACTGTGAGCCCCAGGTAGGACAACCTGATTACCTTGTATCCCCCCCAGAGCTTAGAACAGTGCTTGGCACATAGTAAGCGCTTAACAAATACCATAGTTATTATTATTATTATTAATCTCAACTAGTGCTAGCACTTGTCTGCTGTATTATTATTATTATCATCATCATCAATCGTATTTATTGAGCGCTTACTGTGTGCAGAGCACTGTACTAAGCGCTTGGGAAGTAGAAGTTGGTAACATAACATATTATTATTAACCTCAGCTAGTGCTAGCACTTGTCTACTGTATGACCTTGGGCAAGTCACTTAACTTCTCTGTGCCTCAGTTACCTGAACTGTAAAATGGGGATTCAGAACGTGAGCCCTATGTGGGACAGGACTGTGATGACTTCGACCATTTGAATCTACCCCAGCATTTTGGACGCTGCCTGGCACATAGCAAGCATTTACCAAATATCAGTGGAAAAAGAAAAGAGGATGAACTAAAACTTCAGCAAATATTGTTCTATTTTGAAGCCGCTGCAGCCACAACTGAGAGGAAAGAGGCAAAGGTAGGTAACCCATCTTTCCCCGGGGCATGGAAGGAGCTAACAACAATTTCCCAACTTCAGATCGAAGCACCTTCGGCTGTCATCTTTTGGTGGATGGAGAAGAAGGGGATGGGAGTATAAATAGAAGCTGTTGGCTCCCACATGATGCTCTCTCTCTGGGCCAAGAGACATAATATGCTCTGCACACAGTAAGCGCTCAATAAATAAATACGATTGATGATAATATTCTCTCTGCTTCAGAAATCAGAGCAGAGTTAGATGGTCTGCCCTTCATCGGCCTGGGTAAGGTTACACTGAAAAAGTTGGATGAATTATTTTTTTCTAGGAAAAGCTAGATAAATATTTTGACCAGGACATGACAGTTCAGTAGAGTGCACTATTTCTCTCAGTCCATACCATGGGATTGCCCTCTTGTTAAACCTAGCTAAGCAAGATCCTTGGCCAAGGGGGAATACCACTCACTGCTTCCACCCTGAATCTAGCTTATTTATTGTATCTGATTTCTTCCCTCTTTACCTTCCTCCACTTTAGTTTAATTTTCTTTGTTTTTGGTATTTTTTAGGCACTTACCATGTGCTGGGCACTGTAGTAAGTCCTGGGGTAGACGCAAGCTAATCAGGTTGGACAATGTAAATCCTATTTTATAGTTGAGGAAACCGAAGCACAGAGAAGTGAAGTGACTTGCCCCAGGTTGCACAGCATACAAGGGCAGTGATTTTCTCTGTTGCTGAATTGTGCCTTCCAAGTGCTTAGTACAGTGCTCTACAAACAGTAAGTGCTCAATAATTACAACTGAATGAATGAATGCGGCAGAGCTAGGATTAGAACCCAGGTCCTTCTGATTCCCAGGCCCATGCTCTATCCACTAGGCCACACTGCTTCTCTTTCTTTAGCAATGCTCCTTAAGTTCCATGGTTCCCACTGTTTGAGAGGGAATAGATAGAATGGAATCTGTTTAGTCCCCGTGTTTTTACAGCACTTGATAATTAGTATGCCCCCTATCAGTTAACTTAAAGACTTACTAATGCTTTGGGATATTTAGGATTAATAATAATAATAATAATAATGATCCTGGTATTTGTTAAGTGTTTACTATGTGCCAAGCACTGTTCTAAGTGCTGGGGTAGATACAAGGTAATTAGATTGTCCCACATGGGGCTCACAGTCTTAATCCCCATTTTACAGATGAGATAACTGAGGCACAGAAAAGTGAAGCGATTTGCCCAAAGTCACACAAGCTGACAAGTGGCAGAGCTAGGATTAGAACCCATGACCTCTGGCTCCCAAGCCCGGGCTCTTTCCGCTAAGCCACACTGCTGAAGCAGCTCAGCCTAGTGGGAAGAGCACAGGGCTGGGAATCGGAAGGACTCGGGTTCTGTCAGATGCTTGTTGTGTGAAATTGGGCAAGTCACTTCACTTCCCTGTGCCTCAGTTACCTCACCTGTAAAGTGGAGGTTAAGACAATTCATTCATTCAATCGCATTTATTGAGCGATTACTGTGTGCAGAGCACTGTACTAAGCGCTTGGGAAGTACAAATCGGCAACATATAGAGACGGTTCCTACCCAACAATGGGCTCACAGTCTAGAAGGGGGAGACAGAGAACAAAACAAAAGAAGTAGAGAGGTCCTAGCAATGATCTAGAAGCATCCGAGGGGAACCGAGAACTGAAATGTTTGGAGTGGATTCAAGGAGTTGTTTGGCGGGTCCCGGTACTAAAGATGGTAGCAAGCCAGAGGATGGAAGGAGACTCAGGGCGACGTGGGCATCCAACCTAATTATCTTGTATCTACCCTGGTGTTTAGTACAGTGCCTGGAAAACAGTAAGTTACCTGCCATGGTTACCCATTTTCCTTCACACTCTTGACTCAACTTCTGGAAGAGGCTACCATGAGACTGTAAGCTCCCTGTGGGCAGAGAACGTGTCTACCAACTCTGTTGTATTGTACTCCCCAAGCTTTTCACTTCAGTGCTTTGCACACAGTAAGCACTTGGTAAATGCGATTGATTGAATACTATAGAAATCAGATGGCTATCCATTTAATAAAAACCATAAAATTAAGCATTTATTCATTAATTGAATCGTAGTTATTGAGCGCTTACTGTGTGCAGAGCACTGGACTAAGTGCTTAAGTGTAGAGAGCACTGTACTAAGAACTTGGGAGAGTGCAAATAATAAAGTTGTTCCTACATTTTGATAAATTGGGAGGAAAAAAAACCCCCAAAGAATGCCTTCATTTTAACAGAAGCACCTTTCACAAAATTTACTTTAATCTTCTAGCAAAGCATTCCCCAACAAGCACCCATCAACATAACACCCTTTAAGCTATCGATATTCACTCCACCCTCAGCCCCATAGCACTGTGATTCATTTTAATGTCTGTCTCCCCTTCTAGACTGCTCTCTGTGAGCAGGGAACATGTCTACCACCTCAATTGAATTATACTCTACCAAGCACTTAGACTTAGAACTTAGACTTAACTCTGTTAGAACAGTGCTGTGCACATAGTAAGCACTCAATAAGTACCCAGTGATTGACTGATTACAATGCAATAGAGAAGGTAGAAACTAGGAGCTTCTATTTTTTAGGAGGAGCTTCCAGATTAATAATAATAATAATGCTGATATTTGTTAAGCACTTACTGTGTACCAAGCACTGACTAGGCATTCAAAGAAGCCATTCAAAGAAGACAACAGTAAACTTCCTCTTATTTTGAACAGAGTAGGCAGATTGTTCTCCTAGAAAATCATTTGGTTCACCTACCTGCCATGGTTACCCATTTTCCTTCACACTCTTGACTCCACTTCTGGAAGAGGCTACCATGAGACTGTAAGCTCCCTGTGGGCAGAGAATGTGTCTACCAACTCTGTTGTATTGTACTCCCCAAGCTTTTCACTTCAGTGCTATGCACACAGTAAGCACTCGGTAAATGCGATTGATTGAATACTATAGAAATCAGATGGCTATCCATTTAATCTCCAATCATCCCCTCCTACTTGTTGATTCTCAGATACGTACTTACACTTCAGGCTCTAAATCCCACTACTTTGATCACTCCATCATAAAACGAAATAATTTGCAAAGGCAGTTGTGTTCCCCCTTCTTCTCAAGACACTGTTTTGGGTGAATTTCCGCTAGCCAAAAATGTGTCAGATAGCCTCTACCCTTTGGACTCCTGTTGTCTCCTTTTTAATTGTTCAATTATCATTGCAGCATCATAAGTTATTTTAGGAAAGAATGGGAAATGCCAGCTGTAAGAGATGTCATAAATGGAGTGGCAGATGACTTGCATTCATAGGGGAATTCTGGGTTCTTAATAATCGTAATAATCGTGATATTTAAACACTTACTATATGCCAAACACTGTACGACGCACTCACTGCCTAAGGAGGAGAGAGGACAGGTATTGAATTCCCACCAGAAAACTATGGAACAATTTCACTTCCCTTCTGTGGTGCGTGGCGGGAGCTTGAAGAATGATTGGGGGTGTTCCGCTGGGGTATCATTTTCTTGAATCAGTCAGAAATTGAAATTGGGGAAACACAAGACAACTTGGATGAAAGAAATCTATCTCACCAGGGAAATTACCCGAAGGCCATTTCAATGTAATTTTGTTGCTAGAGAAATATCTGTCAAAGTGCAGAGTAGGATGTAGATGGAAAACGCATTCACGAGATCATCTTAGAGCCCAGGCTCAATTTACTGACAGGACTGTTCAGTGGTTAGAGCAGTGGTTTGCGAGCCTGTTGCTGCCTGCCGAGCCTTGGAACATCCCCAACTTGTCCGGGAAATAATAATCTGTCCTGATTTGTTTGAACGTGAGGCTGTTGCTAATGAGGAGGTCCCTAGTCTAGGGGATTACAAATCGGGAAAGCTTTGTTGAGATGTGATCTCCTCCACCCAAGTTGTCCACCTTTAAAAATGATGTGGAGAGTGTAGAAAGCGTCATTTATTAAGCAGCGTGGCCTAGTGGATAGCGCGGGGGCCTGGGAATCAGGAGGACCTGGGTTCTAATTCCGGCTCCTCCACTTGTCTACTATATGAGCTAGGGCAAGCTACTTCACTTCTCTGTGACTCGGTTCCCTCAGAGAAGCAGCGTGGCTCAGTGGAAAAGAGCCCAGGCTTTGGAGTCAGGTCATGGGTTCAAATCCTATCTCCGCCACTTGTCAGCTGTGTGACTTTGGGCAAGTCACTTAACTTCTCTGGGCCTCAGTTACCTCATCTGTAAAATGGGGATTAAGACTGTGAGCCCCCCGTGGGACAACCTGACCACCTGTAACCTCCCCAGCGCTTAGAACAGTGCTTTGCACACAGTACGTGCTTAATAAATGCCATTATTATTATTATTTAAAATGAGAATGAAGACTGTGAGCCCTACATGGGACAGGGACTGTGTCCAATCCAATTACCTCGTATCCACCCAAGTGCTTAGTACAGGGCTTGCCTCACAGTAAGCGCTTAACAAATACCACACTTACTGAGCCCCTCCTTTTTAAAAAAAATGATACACATGTTTACAATGTGTCCAGCATTGTAATAATAATAATAATGATGATGATGGCATTTATTGAGTGTTTACTATGTGCAAAGCACTGTTCTAAGTGCTGGGGTGGTTACAAGGTGATGGGGTTGTCCCACGGGGGGATCACAGTCTTAATCCCCATTTTACAGATGAGGTAACTGAGGCACAGAGAAGTTAAGTGACTTGTCCAAAGTCACACAGCTGACAATTGGCGGAGCTGGGATTTGAACCCATGACCTCTGACTCCAAAGCCCGTGCTCTTTTCACTGAGCCACGAGGCTTTTCTAGTCATCGCTGGGGTACATACAAGATAATCAGGTTGGACACAGTCCACATTCCACATGGGGCTCACATTTTCAGTAGGAAGGGATAGGATTTAGTTCCCTTTTTACAGATGAGGTAACTGGGGTACAGAATTTAAGTGCTTGCCCAAGATCACAGAGCAGACAAGTGTCAGAGCTACATCCTTTGACTTCCAGGCCTGTGGTCTTTCTACAAGGCCTCATTGTTTCCCTGATTACAGGGTACTTTATTAAGCGTGTGGAGGAATATACTAATACTAAAAGATGCCCCAGAGGAGATGCAAAGAAAAAGTGACCAAAGGGCTGGGAAATCGAAAGTTGCTTTAAGAAAGGTTAAAGGGAGTGGGGTTGCGTAGCTTAGAGAAGGGAAGGCTGAAGGCTGTAATTATGCGTATGACTCCCCTCTGGACTATTAACTCGTGAGCAGGGACTGGGTCTGTTTACTGTAATATCCTTCCCTTCCCCACAGCACCTGTATATATGTATATATGCTTGTACATATTTATTACTCTATTTATTTATTTATTTTACTTGTACATATCTATTCTATTTATTTTATTTTGTTAGTATGTTTGGTTTTGTTCTCTGTGTCCCCCTTTTAGACTGTGAGCCCACTGTTGGGTAGGGACTGTCTCTATATGTTGCCAATTTGTACTTCCCAAGCACTTAGTACAGTGCTCTGCACATAGTAAGCGCTCAATAAATATGATTGATTGATTGATTGATTGATTAATATTGAACTCTCCCAAGCACTTAGTTCAGTGCTCTGCACACAGTAGGCGCTCAATAAATACGATTGACTGACTATGCACTTGGTTATGTGCCGCCCCTTAAGCGCTTCGATACTCACCCCAGTCCCACAGCACTTATGTAAGTATCCATATACTCAACTATTTCTCCCATCTGTAATTATTTGTAATTTATTTTAAAATCTGCCTCCCCCCGTAGACTGCATGCTCCTTTTGGTCAGGGATTACAGTCTACCAACTCAATTATTTTCTATTATTGTACTTTCCTAAGAACTTGGTTCAGTGCTCTGCACACAGTAAATGCTCACTGAATACCATTGATTGAGGGGAGGAAAAAGGGACCAGATTCTCCAACTGCTCTCTGTTGGTGTATGTGGACCTTATAATTGCAGATTAGACTGCTCCACTGCTACTTAATAATAATTATGGTACTTGCTAAGAGCTTACTTTCTGCCACGCACTGTTCTAAGCGCTGAGGTAGATACAATCTAATTAGGTTGGACAAAGTCCCTGTCTTATGTGGGGCTCACGTGCTTAATCCCCATTTGACAGATGAGGTAACTGAGGCCGGGAGAAGTTAAGTGACTTACTCAAGGTCACACAGCAGACATGCGGTGCAGCTGGGATTAGAACCCAGGTCCTTCCGACTCCCAGGCCGTGCTCTAGCCACCAAGCTAGAGAAGCAGCATGGCTCAGTGGAAAGAGCACGGGCTTTGGAGTCGGGGACATGGGTTCGAATCCCGGCTCTACCAATTGTCAGCTGTGTGACTTTGGGCAAGTCACTTAATTTCTCTGTGCTTCAGTGTCCTCATCTGTAAAATGGGGATGTAGACTGTGAGCCCCCCGTGGGACAACCTGATCTCCTTGTAACCTCCCCAGCGCTTAGAACAGTGCTTTGCACCTAGTAAGCTCTTAATAAATGCCATCATCATTATTATTATTGTCATGTTGCTTCTCTATATGGCAGTAAAAAGGGTTAGTTGAGGGCCCTGCACACAGCAGAAATGTAATATCGTTGTTGGATAGACAATGTATGATTTGGGAAAGGAATATTTTCCATATAATTGTGCTTCATTTTGGCCTAGGACTGCCACTAACTCTTGGGGCTTTTGTGGGCTAGTTACATCTAGGCAAGGGGGCCATAAGACTCAGTGATGATTAGTAGATGGCACAGAAAAGGCCTCTTTGACCCAGGACCACTACTTTGGAACATACTTTCGTATCCCCTATCCTAAAAAAACCCTCCCTTGATCCCAGGGCTCCCTCCAGTTATCACTCCTCTCCCTTCTACCATTCCTCTCTAAACTCCGCTGTCTCCACTACTTCTCCTCGATCCCCTCCAATCTGGTTTCTCCCCTCTTCGCTCCACAGAAACAGTCCTCTCTAAAGTCACCAACACATTTCTTCTCACCAAATCTGACAGCCTCTACTCCATCCTAATCCTCCTAGACCTCAGCTGCCTTCGACGTTGTGGACCACCTCCTTCTCCTGGAAACTTTATAAAACCAAATAAATAAAAACTAAATGATGGCATTTATTAAGCGCTACTATGTGCAAAGTACTGTTCTAAGCACTGGGGAGGTTACAAGGTGATGGGGTTGTCCCACGGGGGGATCACAGTCTTCATCCCCATGTTACAGATGAGGGAACTGAGGCCCAGAGAAATGAAGAGACTTGCCCAAAGTCACACAGCTGACAGTTGGTGGAGCAGGGATTTGAACCCATGACCTCTGACTCCAAAGCCCAGGCTCTTTCCACTGAGCCACACTGCTTCTCTATCCAAGCTTGGATTCACTGACACTCTCCTCTCTTGGTTTCTCTCTCTGACTGCTCCTTCTCAGTCTTTTTTGCAGGCTCCTCTTCTTCCTCCCACCCTCCTGCAGTTGGGATCCCTCAAGACTCAGTTCTGGGTCCCCTTCTATTTTCCAACTACACCTGCTCTCCTGGAGAACTCATTCACTCCCACAGCTTCAACTACCACCTCTAAGTGGATGATTCCCAAAGTTATTCAGCCCGTCAATCATATTTATTGAGCGCTTGCTGTGTGCCGAGCGTTGTACTAAGTGCTTGGGAGAGTGCAATATAACAATAAACAGACACATATCCTGCCCACAATGAGCTTACAGTTAGAGGAGACAGACATGACTATAAATAAATATACAACTCCAAATCTACATCTCCAGGCTTGACCTCTCTCCTCTGCAATCTCGCATTTCCTCCTGCCTTTAGGGCATCTCTATCTGAATGCCCTGCTGATACCACAGTCTAAACATGTCCAAAACACAACTCCTCATTTTCCCACCTAAACCCTATCCTCTCCCTCTCTCACAGCACTTAGGTACATGTCTACAAAACTATATATTATAAATCATTTATTTATATTATTCATTCAATCATTCAATCGTATTTACTGAGTGCTTACTATGTGCTTAGCACTGAAGTAAGTGCTTGGGGAGTAAAATACAACAATAAACAGGCACATTCCCTGCCCACAAAGAGCTTGCCTTGTCCTATGCAGTAATTTCCGACCCATAGTGACTCCATGGACACGTCTCTCCCAGAACATCCCATCGCCATCTGCGATTATTCTGGTAGTGTCTATCCACAGAGTTTTCAGACATTATATTAATGTCTGACTCCCCCTCAAGACTATAAGCTCACTGTGGGCAGGGAACATGTCTGCTAATTCTGTTCTATTGTACTCTCCCAAAACTTGAATACAGTATTCTGCACATAGTAAATGCTCAATAAATATGATTGATTAAATATTCAATAAACATTGTTGATGATGATTAACACTGGTTTTGTTGCACAGCCTCAGGGATATGGTTTCAATTTAGAACAGTACCTGATAGTGTGCAGGTTTTCATTTTAGTCGCTATTATCATTGCATGTGTAAATGCATAGCACTTTTTCCCCATGCAACCAGGAATTATTTGAACTATAACTGTGCAATCAAACTTTCTGAAAACTGAATGTTTTATAATCTCCATTCACTATGACAGGTAGATAACATCAAGTTTCAAAAGAGTAAATTGTTCCAAATGGTGAATAAACAAAGATGAAAGCACTAATCTCTCGATTTTGTTTTGTGAATTGATTTGGTATTCTCATTCCCGCCAGAAGAAAGACTGGCCCAAACTTTTCAGCAGGTAATCTAGAGAACAGTTCTTTTCATTTGGCTATTTCATGTCCCCAGAAGGAGAGCCTTCTTCCAGCACTGTATCCTCGCTAATCCAGTTCTGGTAAAAATCAGATGCTCCTTGTAGGCACGGATTATGTCTTCCAACTCTAGTGTATTATACTTTCCCAATCAAATTAATCAATTACATCTATTAAGAGCTTACTATATGCAGAGTGCTGATCTAAGCCCTTGGAAGAGAGTAATAATAATAATAATAATGGCATTTGTTAAGCACTTACTATGTGCAAAGCACTGTTCTAAGCTCTGGGGAGGATACAAGGAGATCAGATTGTCCCACATGGGGCTCACAGTCTTCATCCCATTTTCCAGATGAGGTAACTGAGGCACAGAGAAATTAAGTGACTTGCCCAAAGTCACACAGCTGACAATTGGCGGAGCTGGAATTTGAACCCATGATCTCTGACTCTCAAGCCCTTGCACAGTAGCACTTGGTAGAGTGGTCTGCACACAGTAAGTGTCCGAGTAATGTAATAACTGAATCATACAGTTTTAAGTGTTCATTATGAGCATTCTGATAGTGTACAATGGACATTTCTTATGAATGGGCTTTTCATATTTTTGTCTCCTTTGTCACAGAAACCTATGACCCAAAGGTCATTTGTACAGCTAAGACTTTGAAAGATCGAAGATCATGAATGAAGAGAAAATGGAGAAAAATGCTATCTCCTCCTCTATTCAAGCTGAATGGCATTTTAATTCATTCAGTCAGCTCTTTTCCAGATTCTTCCCATCACTGGGAATGCTGGAATTATTGTATTTGGGGTTTGCGTCTCTTCCCAAAAATGTTAGTGATTTATGAATTCAGACAAATAAGGAAATAGATCAAATAGCAACATTTGAAAAGAATGCAGGATGTCCCAAGTCATAAAGGGTAGTCTTAATTGCATTGCTACTATTATCAAAAGCATTTGATTTTTTTCTTCCAGTCACCTGGACAGTGGCATTTCAACCAGGGACACGTCAGCAAAACCCCGAGCGGTTCAATGGGATGCCAGAAAAACTGACATACAAACAATATCCCTTTTTTAAAATTCTCATTACCATGTGAAGAATTTCAGTGAGAAAAATAATCTCGTAGTAAAACATAATAATTTACTGATTCAATTTCTTGTGAAACTGAATTTAGCAATTGCTTAGGGTCTAATGGCTCTTTCAATGACTTTTGCCTATTAGAAAACAAATAGTTCATCAGTTGCATACAAGATTGTTTAATCAGGTACGTGTGAAGCATTAGTGTAGCTGATGTCTCCACTCCCTAACAAAACATTAAACACATGGTCATGTGTTAAAAATTAAAATTCTATTCAGGTTATTTTTCTCTTCTCTTATTGCTCAATCATTCGATCAGTGGTGTTTACTGAGTGCTTACCTTGTACCCATCTCTATTATAAGCACTTGGGAAATACGATAGAGTAACTAGATACGATCCTGGGCCTCAAGGAGCTTAGAATCGAGAGGATTACTATTACCATTTGTCTCTTTTTCTCCCTTGATTCCACTGTGTGATTTTTGTCTGCCCGTCTCCCAGAAGGTCACAAATGCCTTATGAGAAGGGACTAGATTTTTGTCTTCATTGTACTTTCCCACACACCTAGAATCGTGTTTCGCCTACAGAAGGCATCCAGATGGCACACAATCCAGAAGGCACACAATAAACACTACTGCAAGACTGACTGAATGGTATTTAAGTGCTTACTATGTGCCACACACTGTTCCGAGCGCTGGGGTAGAAACATGATTACTACAAATTGGGATTAATAATTATGGTATTTGTTAAGTGCTTACTATGTGCCAAGCACTGTTCTAAGCCCTAGGGTAGAGACAAGGTAATCAGGTTGTCCCACATGGGGCTCACAGTCTTAATTCCCATTTTACAGATGAGGTAACTGAGGGACAGAGATGTTAAGTGGATTGCCCAAGATCACACAGCTGACAAGGGGCGGAGATGAGATTAGAACCCATATCCTCTGACTCCTAAACCCATGCTCTTTCAACGAAGCTATGCTGCTTCTAATTAGTTTAGTTAGATTAGTTCTGAACTTCTGACATTTTCCCTATAGGCTGTAAGCTCTTTGTGGGCAGGACTTGGGTCTGCAATCTCTTGTCTTTCACTCTCCCAGGTCCTCAGTACAGTGCTCTACACAGAGTAAACTCTCAATAAATACCACTGATTGATCGGTTGATTGATTCTGTTGGCAATCAATCAATCAATCAATCGTATTTATTGAGCGCTTACTGTGTGCAGAGCACTGTACTAAGCACTTGGGAAGTACAAGTTGGAAACATATAGAGACGGTCCCTACACAACAGTGGGCTTACAGTCTAGAAGGGGGAGACAGAGAACAAAACAAAACATATTAACAAAATAAAATAAATAGAATAGATATGTACAAATAGATATGTTGGCAGTCAGCATACAATTTCTCTTCAACCTCATCTGGTTCTCCCTCAACTGACACTGCTTGTGGTTGAATTCTTAGGAACCTATGGTCACGGAACTGACTAAATATGAGTGATTGGTGTGGGGATTGGGAAGCTCAATGAGGGAGACATTTTTCTAGCTACCTGTCCTCTATCTCACTTACTATGTTCTCTTTCAGAGTAGGGATTTGTATTACTTGTCCCACACCAGTTTCCTGATGACCTCCTGTCTGCTCCAGTTCTTTCTACTTGCCTTTCTTCTCCCACTCTCCTCTTCTTTCATTCTCTTCTCCCTCTCCTATATTCTTTCTTGCTTCCTGCCCATGAATTTGCTCCTTCTACCTTTCCTCATTCTCCTTTCCTTTCTTTGACTTCCACCGGAGCTCCATCTCCCTGACCCTAAAATTGGAAAAACACGATTCTGGCACATCTCTTCTCCATGTCCTTATCCCCTCCCTCTTGCCCTTTTCCTCCTTTCATTCTCCCCCTTTCCCCTCTTCCTTTTTCTCCTCCTCTTCCTCTTCCCTGTCACAGCTCTGAGGCCCAGTTTTGCTCTTTACCCTTGATTTGCAACTCTGAAGTTGCTCAGTTCAACTTACTAGACTCTGTTCTACCAGACCTAGGGCAGAGGGGGCTGGATTAACAAAGGCAAGGTCACTCATGGCTTGGGAATAGAGCATGGGCCTGAGAGACAGAAGGACCTGGGTTCTAATCCTGACTCTTCCATTTGTCTGCTGTTTGACCTTGGACAAGTCCTTTAATGTCTCTGTGTCTCAGTTACCTCATCTGTAAAATGTGGACACAGTGAGCACTCAATAAATATAACTGGTTGATGTGGATTAAGATATATGGGACACAGATTTGTGCCGAACCTGAATAGCTTCTATCTATCCCAGAGCTTAGTACAGTGCCTGGAACATAATAAGTACTTAACACATGCCATAAAAAAAATCAATCCATCATCCTTATTGAGTGCTTACTGTGTGCAGAGCACTGTACTAAGCACCTGGGAGAGTACAATATAACAGAGTTGATAGCCATGTTTGCTGCCCAAAAGGAGCTTACAATCTAGAAGGGGAGCTAGACATTAAAATGAATTACTGATATATACATAAGTGCCGAGGTGCTGACAGTGGGGTGAATAAAAAGTGTTTAAAGGGTTTAAATCCAAGTGATGCTCAGGTGACACAGAAAGGAGAGGGAGGAGGGAAAATGAGGGTTTAGTCAGAGAAGGCCTCTTGGAGGAGATGGGATTTGAATAAAGGAAGGACGGGAGAGTGATGGTCTGTCAGATATGGGGGGGCAGATAATAATAATGATGGCATTTATTAAGCACTTACTATGTGCAAAGCACTGTTCTAAGTGCTGGGTACCCTCTCTAGCTCTCTTTTAGATCTAGAAGAGCTCTAAATCTGAGTTAAATTGTATTAAAGAGCAGGAGAGAAATGGTTGGAGGACAGTCTGACTATTAATCAATGAATCATTCAATGGTATTTGGTGAACATTTACTGTGTGCAGACCACTGTGCTAAGCACTTGGGAGAGTACAGTAACAGACACATTCCCTGCCTACAGAGCCTTTATAAATACCGAGGAATTCCTGTGTTTGGTGAGTGAAGTTACGGTATTAGGGAAATTGACAGTAGCTGAATGAGATAGCGAAGACTGAGAAATGTCCATTGCGAGCCCCCAGGAAAATATTGGCCTTAGAAGTCCTGCTGTTAACCTCTCCCCTAAAAAAATGCTGAAGGAGCAAAAACAAATAAAATAACCCAGATCAATTTACTGCCAGAAGAAACCATACTTCTCCTTTAAAATGTAGAAGTTGAAGAGACAAAGGAGGGATGCTTCCCCCTCTACAACTGATTACAGTTGTGAAAATAAAATGAGGTAGAGGCCCTGGGTCCAAATGTGTTTGTTAATGAAATGGTCATTCAGACAAACTTTTGCTTTTCTCCGGCCTTGACAAAGGTTTCTTTCAATTCAGTAATCACTGATACCATCAGAGTTCTTGTGTGTGTGTGTGTGTGTGTGTGTGTGTGTGTGTGTGTGTGTGTGTTCGTGTGTGCTATGTGAGTGGCCTAGCTCTGAGGCTTGGAGGGATGAAGGACCAAACAAAGTTAATCAATTTTACTTTATTACTTTTGATCTCAGTTTTCTGCGCCGAGAAAAGAAACGTCTCTCGGACGCCAAGGAAAACACTGGCTGAGCTACAATATCTATTTTCTCCTGCCATTTACAAACGGTATGTTTGCAATAATGTGCAGCTTGACTGAATACCAGAAAGCTAGAAAGGGTTTGAAAATATTTACTTTGCCCAGAAACCCTTTCAACAGCTACTTCGCTTTCAAGATAGTCTAAAACCTTGAAAGTTCAATCAATTGCTCAAAATACGCCCGTACCTGCAGTTAGCCAAGAATGCAGGCTTTTTAGGGAGACTTGTAGATTTTAAAGGCAGACCCTTCCCACTCTTCCGGAATTGAGGCTAGGACAGAGGATATGTATTTTTTAAAACCATTGTAGCATTTTAAAAAACTTGGTTCTTTCAAGCTCTCACTTGCTCTTCCTCCATGTATATGTAATTTAGGTTGAGTTAAAACCTGCTAACAAAAAAAAAACCCAAATCCCCCCGCCCCGCCAAAAAAAACAACCAGGCCTTTACAGCTTATGGTACAAGGTTGAGGGATGTCGATCTTTCACCAGAATTCATATAAAGCTTTGCTGGTGACATCAGGACTGTGAAAACAAATGTTTCCACGCCCAAAGCCACGATGGCAGTTTTTTTTCCGCATGGAATTATCATTCATTCATTCATTTAATCGCATTTATTGAGCGCTTACTGTGTGCAGAGCACTGTACTAAGCACTTGGGAAGTACAAGTTGGCAACATATAGAGACGGTCCCTACCCAACAGTGGGCTCACAATCTAGAAGCCCAATTCATGGGGAGAATTGTCGGTCAGTCAGTCAATCTTATTTACTGAGCACTTACGGTGTGCAGAGCACTGTACTGTGCACTTGTGAGAGTACAACATCACAATATAATAGATGCATTCCCTGCCCGTATCTTCAAATGTCCTCCTCCAAATCTCCCTGCCTGTCAAATGGCTCTGCAGCGCTACTGGGGGGAGAAAGACACCCTAAAATAGCAAGAGTGTCTGGAATCCATTACATTTCTCAAGAATCTTTTCAAATAGGAAATACCCATTTTAGCATAAACAGACAAGGGGGCGGGGGCATGGGGGAGGACGTTTGTAGACTGCAAAAATAAACCCGATGTGAGGCCCTCCACTTGGGACAGATCACAAATCCTATTCTGCAAATTAAAAATGACAGTAAAAACCAAAGCTCTGCTTCCTTTCCAGTAGGCCTAAATCATTACCCTCCTCATCAATATCATCAACAACAATTATCTGTTGAGTGTTCACTGAGAACTTGGGCCTGTCTGACTAAAGCCGAAACATTCCTTGTGCTCGTGGGGCTGCCGTTAACAAAAATACACAGCACAGACTACAATGATGTGAACCCATGAGCCGGGCAAGATGGTGTTTGTTTCCGACACTAAAGGCAGACCATATTTTATTTTGACATAGTTTGAGTGGTTGGATGCTTGTGGAAGGGTTTTCCCCTTTCACAACAGCATGAAATAAAAGTTAATCTGTAGCAGAAATTGAGAAGGATCAAGTGCTCTTCATTGTAAAGCAAAATCATCATAATCCAGGAATACCAGCAGGAAAGTCACAAGGTTAAGAAAAAATCCCTGAATAGTTCTGAAGAGCACAGCTAATGGCAGAATAAACTACTTTAACTATAAACCTCTGAGCTGGATCATTCAGTTGTATTTATTGAACACTTATTGTGTGCAGAGCACTGTATTAAGCACTTGGGAAAGTACAATAAAACAAGAAACAGATATTTCCGTCCCATTATGAGCTTACAGTCTCTCCTACTACAACTCAAACTGCAAACTTTGCTCCTCTAATTCCAACCTACTCAGTGTGTGTGGTATCTGTTAAGAGCTTAGTATGTGCCAAGTAGTGCATTAAGTGCTGGGGTAGATATAAAATAATCAGCTCTGACACAGTCCAGGTTCCACGTGGGGCTCACAGTATTATGAGAAGCAGCGTGGCTCAGTGGATAGAGCCCGGGCTTGGGAGTCAGAGGTCATGGGTTCTAATCCTGACTCCGCCACTTGTCAGCTGTGCGACTTTGGGCAACTTCTCTGTGCCTCAGTTACCTCATCTGTAAAATGGGGATTAAGACTGTGAGCCCCACGTGGGACAACCTGATCACCTTGTATTTCCCCAGCACTTAGAACAGTGCTTTGCACATAGTAAGTGCTTAACAAATCCCATTATTATTATTATTATTATTATTCATCCCCATTTTACAGATGAGCTTACAGGCACAGAGAAGTTAAGTCAACTGCTCAAGGTCACAATGTAACTTGTTCTTGTCTGTCTCATTTGCCCATATCCTCTCTCGGGCCTGGAACCCTTCCCCCTCCCCTCATCATATACAACACACAATCCTTCTCCCCCTCCTTCAAAACCCTCCTAAAACAGATCTCTTCCAAGAGGCCTTCCCAGACTAAGGTCTCATTTCCTCTACTTGCCCTCCCTTTTGTGTCACCTTTGTACTTGGCTCTGTACCCTGCAATCAATCAATCATTTATTCAGCACTTACTATGTACGGAGCACTTTACAGAATTTACAGTCTAAAAGGGGAGAGCACTTGATATTCACCCAATTCAGTCTCATTCATTCATTCATTCAATCATATTTATTGAGCGCTTACTGTATGCAGAGCACTGTACTAAGTGCTTGGGAAGTACAAGTCGGCAACATATAGAGACGGTCCCTACCCAACAATGGGCTCACAGTCTAGAAGGTTTTATTCATTCATTTTCCCATCTATATGTTAATGTCTGTCCCCTACTCTAAACTGTAAGCTCCTTGTGAGCAGGGATCACGTCCACCAACTATATTGCATTGTACTCTCCCAACTGCTTAGTACAATGATCTGCCAATTGCAAACACATAATAATTACCACTGATTGACTGAGTAGACCTTTTTCTACACTTCCAAGGACAATGCTACTTCTCAAGCAATGTGCACACAGAACAGGAGTATCTGGAAAGAAGACCTTTCCAGAAGGAGAATCATTTCTGACCAGAATCAAAGAACTGGGCCGATTTGAATGTTAGATAAGTAGAAGCAGATTCTGCTCAGGCCTCTCTTGAGAACCTGAAGCATATTGCTGCCCTTTAGTGTAACGACATAAAAAGGGAATGAGGAGGGGAGAAACGTTGTAGCTCACGACTCACTGCCACATTCGGCCACAGAAACCATCTGTGTGGCAGTCCGCTCAGCTTGCACTTGAAAATGACACCAACAAGTACCTGTTATGAATAATAAACACATTTTCTTCTATTTTTTCCTCAAAAACTGCCACTCCCCCTCCCACCCCTTTCCTACTACTCCAATAGATAATAATAATAATGATGATGGCATTTGTTAAGCTCTTACTATGTGCAAAGCACTGTTCTAAGCATTGGGGAAGTTACAAGGTGATCAGGTTGTCCCACAGGGGGCTCACAGTATTAATCCCCATTTTACAGTTGAGGTAACTGAGGCACAGAGAAGTTAAGTGACTTGCCCAAAGTCACAGAGCTGACAATTGGCAGAGCTGGGATTTGAACCCATGACCTCTGACTCCAAAGCCTGGGCTCTTTCCACTGAGCCACGCTGCTTCTCACTGAGCCACGCTAGGCGAGAACCTGTGAGAACTGAGGTAACTTCATCCCTGTCACAATCAGTCCAGTTTGGAGCGACGAATCTCATCCTTAAAGCCTATTCCAAAGAGACTCTTGCCTGGTGACTGGCCCAGCCTGCCTATCAGCCTACTTGAGTCCTTCGTACTTATCGAGCGCTTACTATAGCAGAGCACTGTACTAAGCACTTGGGAGAGTACAATATAACAGACACATTCCCCGCTGGCCCTTAAATCCCTCTTTCCTTTGCTGCCATTATGGGGAGCTCTGAAAAAACTAAAGCTTAGGGCAGATTAGTCTTCTGTTCACAAGCGCTTAGTACAGTGCTCTGCACATAGTAAGCGCTCAATAAATACGATTGATGATGATGATAACACAGTAGAGGTGAATGTCCACAAAGGAGGCTGCCCCTGTTTGTACTAAAGTACGCCGTGAGTTGAAAGTGCCTTGTCTGAAAACCTTAGGGACTGGATGGATGCAAAACGGTGTTGAGCGTTATTCGGCAAAGTGCTCCAACTGGGGCTGACCTGAAGCCCCTGACAAAGCGAAACGGCGTTGGGTCTGACCAGCTAAATCTGTGTTCCAGTTCATTCATTCAATCGTATTTATTGAGCGCTTACTGTGTGCAGAGCACTGTACTAAGCGTTTGGGAAGTACAAGTTGGCAACATATAGAGGCGATCCCTACCCAACAACAGGCTCACAGTCTAGAAGGGGGAGACAGACAACAGAACAAAACATATTGACAAAATAAAATAAATAGAATAGTAAATATGTACAAGTAAAATAAATAAAGTAATAAATCTGTACAAACATATATACAGGTGCTGTGGGGAGGGTGGGAGGGGTGGGGAGGGGGAGAGGAAGGAGGGGGCTCAGTCAGGGAAGGCCTCCTGGAGGAGGTGAGCTCTCAGTAGGGCTTTGAAGGGAGTTGTTGTCCCTCCCACCTCTATGCTCATTGCACTGGTTCTCTTTCCTTCCCTAGTCCTGTCACCTTAACAGCCGAACAGTCTTTCATTTTAAACCGCCTCATCTTTATCAGGCCATACCACTCCAAAGCCCCTCAGCCCTCTCCCCTGGCTCTGCCATACTTCAGCTTCAGGGAATTCTTCTTCTTCTTTTTATTATTATTATAAATGGTATTTGTGAAGCACTCATTATATGCCAAGCACTGTTCTAAGCACTAGGGTAGATACAAGTTAATCAGGTTGGATCCAGTCCCCGTCCCACATGGGGCTCACGCTCTTCATCCCCATTTTAGACTGTGAGCCCACTGGTGGGTAGGGACTGTCTATATGTTGCCAACTTGTACTTCCCAAGCGCTTAGTACAGTGCTCTGCACACAGTAAGCGCTCAATAAATACGATTGATTGATTGATTTTACAGAGGAGGTAACTGAGGCCCAGACAAGTGAAGTGATTTGCGCAAGGCCACACACAGCAGACGCGTGGCGGAGATGGGATTAGAACCCAGGTCCTTCTGGCTCCCAAGCCCTTGCTCTATTCACTAAGCCACACTGCTTCTCAAGGCAGCAGGCACAGAGCCGAACACACATCAGAGTAGCATCAAAACCAAAGAGGGGAAAAACTGGGGCTTCCTTCCAGCAGAAATATAGAGGAAGCACAGCTCCGGAAATACTTGGGGTGTGTCGGGGGTGGTGGGGTGCAGAGAGAATACGTAATGATAATGAAACTACAGAGCTGAGAGAAGTGGAATGTATTGCAGTGTTAGTGGTTCAATCATTCATTCATTCAATTGTATTTATTGAGCGGTTACCGCGTGTAGAGCACTGTACTAAGCGCTTGGGAAGTACAAGTTGGCAACATCATCATCATCATCAATCGTATTTATTGAGCGCTTACTATGTGCAGAGCACTGTACTAAGCGCTTGGGAAGTACAAATTGGCAACATATAGAGACAGTCCCTACCCAACAGTGGGCTCACAGTCTAAAAGGGGGAGACAGAGAACAAAACCACATATACTAACAAAATAAAATAAATAGAATAGATATGTACAAGTAAAATAAATAAATAAATAGAGTAAAAAATATGTACAAACATATATACATATATACAGGTGCTGTGGGGAAGGGAAGAAGGTAAGATGGGGGGGATGGAGAGGGGGACGAAGGGGAGAGGAAGGAAGGGGCTCAGTCTGGGAAGGCCTCCTGGAGGAGACGGTCCCTACCTAACAGCGGGCTCACGCAAGGCCACTCACACTCTCTTGTCACTGCCAATCTTGTTCCTTTTAGACTGTGAGCCCACTGTTGGGTAGGGACTGTCTCTATATGTTGCCAATTTGTGCTTCCCAAGCGCTTAGTACAGTGCTCTGCACATAGTAAGTGCTCAATAAATACGATTGATTGATTGTTCCCACTCCTGTGGCTCTGGACTTCAATGAGCAAGCAGGAGGGGCAGGGAACGAGTGAGAAGGCACACAGGAAAAAAGCTCATTGTGAGGGGCTGCACGTGTGTGGTCTTCATCCACATTAGCCAACTACAGGCACGATTGGGACAAGAACCCAAATCTCTTGATTCACAGAGTTGTGCTCTTCCTGCATGTCCCAAGGTGACCCTTGGGTACCAACCAACTCAAGGTCAAATGCTATTTTGTGGACACCTGAGACAGCAGGCGGAACTCAGAAGTGAGGGTGGGATGCCGCCCCACGACCAAAACTGCTAGATTGACAGCCCAAGCTGGGAATACAGAAGGTGTCCCTCACCCCCATGCCAATCAAATTAGGTATGGAGAAGGGGGGAGGGCAGAAATTGGATAAACTGAGGCCGGAAGTTGGAATGGCCCAGGAGCACAGGTGATAAATACCTGAGGCCTCTGGTCCTTTAGGCGGAGGATCAAGACTTGCAGCAGATGGCTGCAGGGCACCTCCGTCCGGAGCGTGAGAAGCCCGCTCTGTCTGCACCAAGTGAGGAGCCATGGGATGGGGGAGTGAGGGTCCCGTCCCGCTGGACGCTCGTGGGGCTGGAAGCCAGGTGCTTCGCCATGGGTATGGAACGAATGAATGGATTCCTCCCAAGTGGAAAATCCTCGTGGGTGGGAGCTAGGGGCTTCCCCTTGGAAGTGTAACTTAAGTGGATTCCTCCTGAGTGGGAAGTGCACATTAGTGCAAACAAAAATGAAAAAGAATTCCGCCTGGGTGGGACCTGGGGGTTCTGCCACGCATGAGTAATGTATACATGTGTTCCTTCCATTAGGGAAGCTCTAATACTAATTTATTACATTCCTCCCGAAAGGGAAGTTCAATCCATTGCGCCTAAACAACTCAATAATTCAATTCACCTCGCGGAATAAATTATATATAAAACTCAGGCTTTCCATCCCCAGCCTCTCTCTCTCTCACCGCGCCAATTACTGAACGAACCCGTCCCCGGATGACGGGTGACACCGCCGTACTGACAGCGAGGGTAGAGTGTATAATATGTTCGGAATAAAGGGTGATGTTCAGAGCAGAGCTAACCTCGGTTCAGAATTGAGGAAGTGCTTCCAAGGGCGATCTTGCCTTGCCACCAAAAAGCAGCTGTTCTGGGACCACCTCCTTTGATAATGGTAATAATCGTGGCTCACTCGAAAGAGCATGGGCTTTGGAGTCAGAGGTCATGGGTTCAAATCCCAGCTACGCCAACTATCAGCTGTGTGACTGGGCAAATCACTTAACTTCTCTATGCCTCAGTTACCTCATCTGCAAAATGGGGATTAAAACTGTGAGCCCCTCATGGGACAACCTGATCACCTTGTAACCTCCCCAGTGCATAGAACGTGCTTTGCACATAGTAAGCGCTTAACAAATACCATTATTATTATTATTATGGCATTTGTTAAATGCTTACTATGTGCCAGGCACGGTTCTAAGCACAAAGGTGGGTATATAAGCAAATTGGGTTGGGCACAGTCCCTGTCCCACATGGGGCTCACAATCTTAACGTGTGCCCCGCAGTATTTGAGGAAATCTTACTCAGTTCCACCATTCTGGGCCTAAAATCGACAGTCCTGGGAACTTTGTAGAATAAAGCAGCACAAGACACAATCAAAATATCAATTTCCTTCAGATGGTGTTTGAGTAGAGGAGAGGTAACAACTACTTAGCGTTCCCACCCTCCCCGATCTTCTGCAGGAACAGGAAAGTCATCAGTCATTCTGAATTTGAAAAAAAAAACAAAAACCCTTCCCAGTTTGAGGCAGCGGAGAATTGTTTTTTCAATAATTAATGTTTTAATAATGCAGTTTCCCTCTGTCTCTTCTCTGAAAGTTGGCAACTGCCCCTGGGCACATTCAAACCAACTCATAAAGTGTTACTGTGGTATAATTGATCACGCTTTTTCCTGAAAGGCTATTGCAGGCTGCTGAATAAGAAACTTTAGGAACGCTTGTTCCATGGATATTGACATTTAAAATGTTGTGCAAGCCACAGGAAAACAATCACCACAATTACTCAGTTGGTTTTCCAGTTCTGCTAACCAGTTCATTCAATTATTCGTTCATTCTAATTCTCATTCTCTATCTCTCTCCCTCCCCCCCACACTTCTCACCACATAGCATATACGCTATTCCTGAAGTATTATTGAAATTCCTTGGTACTTCGACAAGGATGCTGTTGTAGTAAGTATGCTAACCAGATTATTCATTCTCGAATTCATGTACTCTTCTTGTCTGGCTGATCTTCAGTACAGTTTGGAGTAGCCATTGTGAATCGAAAGCTCAGAACAAGCAAACCCCCCTTAATAATTCAATCTGGGGATTTCTTTCTGCATGAGCTGAGTCCAAGGTGGTGCCCATAAACTCTGTGCTCTCAAGCAAAAAAAGCTTGCAAAATCATCTTCTACAGATGAAGAAACTTAAAGGAGGTATCCTTATTTTTAAAAATGCTGAAGCCGAGGTGCAAATAGCTTCCATATATAATCAAATGGGTTTTCCCCTTCCATAACTTTCCAATTGACTGAGGAACTTCGAAGGCTTTAGAAACACTGGTTACATTACTCAAGTCCAGGACTTTAACAGTGGGATGCCGCATGGACTAGTGGAAAACACATGGAATCTCCCCACTTCAGTCCATACTTCCCTCTGCTGCCCAGATCATTTTCTTGCAAAAACATTCAGTCCTTGTTACCCGGCTCCTCAAGAACCTCCAGCGTTTGCCCATCCACCTCCACGTCCAACAGAAACTTGTTACCACAGGCTTTAGAGCACTCAATCAACTAGCCCCTTCCCACCTCACCTCACCTCTTTTCTACTACAACCCAGCTTGCACACTTCACTTCATTTATGCCAACCTACACACTGCACCTCAGTCTCACCTACTTTGCTGACGACCCCGTGCTTATATATTGCCTTTGGCCTGGAAAGCCCCCTATCTTCATATTCATTCATTCATTGAATTGTATTTATTGAGCGCTTACTGTGTGCAGAGCACTGTGCTAAGCGCTTGGGAAGTACAAGTTGGCAACATATAGAGACTGTCCCTACCCAACAGCGGGCTCACAGTCTAGAAGGGGGAGGCAGACAACAAAACATATAGACCAAATAAATAGAATAAATATGTACAAGTAAAATAGAGTAATAAATACTACTATTAAATATAGAGTAATAAATAAATAGAGTAATAATAATAATAATAATAAATAGAGTAATAGAGTAATAAATAAAAATAAGTGCTTAGTACAGTGCTCTGCACATAGTAAGCGCTCAATAAATACGATTGATGATGATGTACAAACATATATACATATATACAGGTATCCTGCAGACGATCACTCTCCCCACCTTCAAAGCCTTGAGAAAAAGCACGTCTCCTCCAAGAGGTCTTCCCTGACTAAGCCCTCATTTCCTCTTTTCTCACTTCCTTCTGCATCTCCCTTGCATTTGAATTTGTACCCTTCTCTTTTCTCTTTCTGGCCTATCCCTTGCTCCTGGTTTCCTGACTGATGTGGCGCAGAGCCTAGGCTTTTATCTTTTCTAGGTATTTAATTTCTAGTCCCCTTCCTTTCTTTTTCTGTGGCATTTGCTGAGTGCTTACTATCTGGCAAACACTGTTCAAAGCACTGGGGTAGATACAAGTAGGACACAGTCCCTGTCTGGCATGGGGTTCACAGCGTTAAGTAGGAGGGAGAACAGAAAAACTGAGGCTCTGAGAAGGTAAGTGACTTGCCCAAGGTCACACATAGGCATCTGGCAGAGCAGGGGTTAGAACCCAGGTCCTTCTGACTCCCAGCCGCAAGCTTTTTCCACAAGGCAGTGCTGCTCTCTCTCTAAGTGCAGGTTCCCTATCGTAACCGCTTCTGATCACCAGGCCACGTGACAAAGAGCGTGGTCATCGCCCAAAAAGAATAATGTCATTTGTTGCATGTGGGCTTGCCAGGGGTGGAGATGATTTCACTGCCCTGGCTGAGGTTGCACAGCCCAATGAAGAATGTTTTAGTTTTGTTTTATTTTTTACGGTATTTGTTACCCATTTACTATGTGTCGAGTACTGTTCTAGTGCTGGGATTGACACAAGTTAATCAGGTCAGACACAGTCCTTGTCCCCATCTAAATAGGAGTGAGACCAGGTACTGAATCTGCCTTTTGCAGTTGAGGAAACTGAGGCATGGAGAAGTGATTTGCCCGAGGTCACACAGCAGGCAAGACAGAGCCAGGATTAGAACCCCGATCCGCTGGTCCCCAGGCCCTTGCTTTATCCCCTGAGCCACCTGTGTCCCAGAGACAGGTGTTAAATCAATCAATCAATCAATCGTATTTATTGAGCGCTTACTGTGTGCAGAGCACTGTACTAAGCGCTTGCGAAGTACAAGTTGGCAACATATAGAGATGGTCCCTACCCAACAGTGGGCTCACAGTCTAGAAGGGGGAGACAGAGAACAAAACCAAACATATTAACAAAATAAAATAGAATAGATATGTACAAGTAAAATAAATAGAGTAATAAATATGTACAAACACATATACATACATACATACATACATTAAATGCCAAATGACCTACTTTTCAAAGTCCTTATTGGACTGAAGCTGTTGGGGATGGTCAGTTAATTGTTGGGAATAGTCCTTCCAAACTAGCACAGAGGTAAGGATGACTCTCCGGGAAGAAGCAGCATGGCCTAGTGGAAAGAGCACAGGCCTGGGAATCGGAGGGCCTGTTTTCTAATCCCTGCTCCACCACTTGTCTGCTGTATGACCCTGGGCCAGTCGCTTCGCTTCTCTGTGCCTCAGTCACCTCACCTGTGAAGTGGGGATTAAGACCGTGAGCCCTATGGGGGACAGGGACTGTGTCCTGCCGATTATCTTGTATCTTCCCCAGTGCTTAGTACGGTGCCTGGCACACAGTAAGTTCTTAACAAATGCCATTAAAAAAAAAAAGCCACTGGGGATAAAGTGAGGCTCTTCATCTTACATATTGGGCCTCTTTATCTGTTACTCTTCAACTCACATTCATTCATTCATTCAATCGTATTTATTGAGCGCTTACTGTGTGCAGAACACTGTACTAAGCGCTTGGGAAGTACAAGTTGGCAACACAGAGATGGTCCCTACCCAACAACGGGCTCACAGTCTGGAAGGGGGAGACAGACAACAAAACAAAATATATTAACAAAGTAAAACAAATAGAATAGTAAATATGTACAAGTAAAATAGAGTAATAAATCTGTACAAACATATATACAGGTGCTGTGGGGAGGGGAAGGAGGTAAGGTGGGGGGGGGATGGGGAGGGGAAGGAGGTAAGGTGGGGGGATGGGGAGGGGGAGAGGAACACATTCTACTTCTCCCAGATCCTTCATTCCTTCTGAATCCCGGAGAAACCCATCAACATTGGCTTCTTGTTGTCCATCAGTTTTATATTTCTTAACAGTTCTCTTTACCCCTTCCCTTTCCCATCAACCTAACTCCTTCCCTCTGCTCTACTCCCCTTCCTGCTCCACAGCACTTGTGTATATATGTACATATTTATTATTCTATGTATTTGATTAATAATAATATTGGTATTTGTGAAGCGCATACTATATGTCAAGCACTTGAAGTGTATATACCTATAATTCTATTTATATTTATGCTATCGATGCCTACTTGTTTTGTTGTCTGGCTCCCCCCTTCTAGACTGTGAGCCCGTGGTTGGGTAGGGATTGTCTCTGCTGCCAAATTGTACTTTCCAAGTGCTTAGTACGGTGCTCTGCACACAGTAAGCACTCAATAAATATGATTGAATGAATGAGTCCCCTGGTCTTCACTCCTTCAATCAGTCAATCAATGGTGTTTATTGAGCACTTACTCTGTGTAGAGCACTTGGAAGAGCACAAAGAGTAGGTGGACACGATCCCTGCCTTCAAGGAGCTCACAATCTAGCAGGAAGCTAGTAACCCCGCAAGTTACAACCTCAATGTGCCTCTTTCTTGACTCTTTCATCTCTGATCCCAAGACTGTGAACCCGTTGCTGGGTAAGGACCGTCTCTTTATGTTGCTGACTTGTACTTCCCAAGCGCTTAGTACAGTGCTCTGCACAAGTAAGTGCTCAATAAATACGATTGAATGAATGAATGAACGGTCATGTCTTTCCTCCTCTTGGAACGCTCCGCCTTCCTTCAAATTTGCCAGATCATAGCTCTCACCAACTTCAAAGTTCTCCTCATATTCCCTCTCCTCTAGGAAACATTTCCCAATTAAATTCCAAGTTACATCCACCCAACTAACACCTTTAGCACACTATATCTATATAAGGATGAGCTAGATGAATAAATAATTGAATATATATTAATACTATATATAACTTTGGCACACACCCCCTTATATCTATATCTATATAGGGGTGTATGCGCTAACGGTGCTAGTGTATATTCATTCACTCAATCATATTTATTGAGCGCTTACTGTGTGCAGAGCACTGTACTAAGTGCTTGGGAAGTACAATTCAGCAACACAGACAATCCCTGCCCACATACACTCTGGGTCTCAGTTATCTCATCTGTAAAATGGGGATTGAGACTGTGAGCCCCGCATGGGATAGGGACTGTGTCCAACTTGGTTTGCTTGTGTCCACCCCATGGCTTAGTTCAGTGTCTGACACATAGTAATCGCTTAATAAATACCACAATTATTATTATTATTACACAAACACCCTCTGTTACAAGTTACACAGTTATATATTCAATTACTTATTCATCTAGATCATCCTTATATATTTCTGTGGCAACTAGTTAAGACTGTGAGCCCCACATGGGACAACCTGATTACCTTGTATCTACCCCAGTGCTTAGAACAGTGCTTTGCACATAGTAAGCGCTTAATAAATATCATTATTATTATTAATCCCAGGTTTGAGCTGGCTGTTGACCTTTCTTCAGGCAGAACTAAGGGAGTCCCAGAAGCAGGATGCTGGGCTCGGCAATTCTTTCCCTTCACTGCCCGTTCACTACCAGGGCCTGGGAGCTGAGGACTGGCCTGGGATTGGAAGCAAGGGGAAAGGCTGCTGACGAAATGATACCAGTGGATACAGGACTTGGGTTCTAATCCCAGCAGCCCCACTTCCCTGATGTGTGACCTTGGACAAGTCATTTCACTTCTCTGGGGCTCAGTTCACTCATCTGCAAAATGGGGACTCAATACCTGCTCTCTCTCCTACGTAGGCCGGGAGTCCCACATGGGACTCAGCTGCCAGCACAGGGGCTCTTTAAGCAGCACTGAAGCAGAATGGCATAGTGGCCCAGCGCTTAGAACAGTGCTCGGCACATAGTAAGTGCTTAACAAATACATGGCATAGTGGTCCAGCGCTTAGAACAGTGCTCGGCACATAGTAAGTGTTTAACAAATACATGGCATAGTGGTCCAGGACTTAGAACAGTGCTCGGCACATAGTAAGTGCTTAACAAGTACCATCATCATTATTATTACTATCACTATTATTATAGAGCCTGGGTGTCGAGAGGTCATGGATTCTAATCCTGGTTCCTCCACTTGTCTGCTGGGTGACCTTGGGCGAGTCACTCCACTTCTCTGGGTCTCAGTTACCTCATCATAAAATGGGGATAAGACTGTGAACCCTATGTGGGACAGGGACTGTGTCCAACCTGCTCTTGTATCCACCCTGGCAGTTCCTCTCAGGGACGCACCTGGAGAGTTTCCAATACTCTACCAATTTCAGCTACAGGAGGGAGAGTCAAGCAGAGGCCTACCCATTCCATTCCTACCTTGGGCAGTAGCTAGCGGGAGGAAGGCAATCTGCTACAAGTCAAAACTCACCTGTGCTGGGCAGCAGCAGCAGGGGAGAGAGTCGAGGGGGGAGACTCAAGTTTACTGTGTAGAAGTAATGGTAAACCACTTCCAGATTTTTACCCAGAAAACTCTATGGATGTGTTACCAGAATGATTGCAGATAGAAGTGAGGTGTTCTGGGAGAGATGTGTCCATGGTAATAATAATGCTGGTATTTATTAAGTGCTTACTATGTGCAATGCACTGTTCTAAGCGCTGGGGAGGTTACAAGGTGATCAGGTTGTCCCACGAGGGGCTCACAGTCTTCATCTCCATTTTACAGATGAGGTAACTGGCACAGAGAAGTGAAGTGACTTGCCCAAAGTCACATAGCTGACAACTGGCAGAGCCGGCATTTGAACCCATGACCTCTGACTCCAAAGCCCGTGCTCTTTCCACTGAGCCACGCTGCTTCTCTGCTTCCATGGTGTTGCTATGGGTCAGACACGACAGGACAGCATAAGACAACAACCCCAGAACTTAGAACAGTTCCTGACACATAGTAAGTGCATAACAAGTACCACAATTATTATTATTATTATTATTATTATTATTAATAATAACAAAGACATTTAAAGTTATGTCCCACAGTATGATGCCATCTACCCTCCAGAAAGTCACAAGTTCATTTCTGACTCCAAAGAAAGAGCAATAATAATAATAAGAATTATAGACACCTTCAAGGCATATCACCACAGTACTCCCACCCACATCCTGCCTCTAGCCTGGAATGTGCTCCCTCTCCATATCCATCAGATGATGACTCTCTCCACCTTCAAAGACTTATTGAAGGTACATCTCCAAGAGACCTTCCTGGAATTTCTTGAGGAGTGGGGAAACATGGACTGCATGGTTTTGTAGAAAAGCGATCAGTGAAATATAGACTGAAGTGGGGAGAGACCGGAGGCAGGGAGGTCAGCAAGGAGGCTGACCTCAGTTCCTCTTCTCCCACTCCCAGTGCATCTTTGATTCACCCCTCCCTCAGCCCCGCAGCACTTATTTGCTTAAACTGCCATTTCTCTGGGCAGGGTGTTAGCCTTTGCTCTGAGGAGAATGACCTCAGGACAATCAATCGTATTTATTGAGTGCTTACTGTTTGCAAAGCACTGTAGTAAGCACTTGGGAGAGTATATATAACAGAGTTCATTCATTCAATCATATTTATTGAGCGCTCCCTGTGTGCAGAGCACTGTAATAAGTGCTTGGAAAGTACAATTTGACAACCAATAGAGACAATCCCTACCCAACAACGGGCTCACAGTCTAGAAGAGTGAAGTTGGTAGGCTCATTACCTGACCACAAGTTTACGGTCTAGAAAGGGAGACAGTTGTTAATATAAATAAATTACAGTTATGTATATGGAGAAGCAGCGTGGCTCAGTGGAAAGAATCCGGGCTTTGGAGTCAGAGGTCACGGGTGCAAATCCCGGCTCCGCCAATTGTCAGCTGTGTGACTTTGGACAAGTCACTTCACTTCTCTGGGCCTCAGTTCCCTCATCTGTAAAATGGGGATGAAGCCTGTGAGCCCCCCCATGGGACAACCTGATTACCTTGTACCCTCCCAGCGCTTAAAACAGTGATTTGCACATAGTAAGTGCTTAATAAATTCCATTATTATGATGATGATGATGATGATGATGTATACAAGTGCTGTTGGGCTGAAGGTGGGGTGAATAAAAGATGCAAAAACAGGTGTAGGGCAACACAGAATGGAGTGGGAGAAGAGGAAATGAGGACTTAATCAGAGAATGCCTTTTGGAGATGTGCTTTTAACAGGGCTTTGAAGGCGGAGAGGGAGTGATAGTCTGTCAGTTATCATCATCATCATCATCAATCGTATTTATTGAGCGCTTACTATGTGCAGAGCACTGTACTAAGCGCTTGGGAAGTACAAATTGGCAACATATAGAGACAGTCCCTACCCAACAGTGGGCTCACAGTCTAAAAGGGGGAGACAGAGACCAAACATACTAACAAAATAAAATAAATAGAATAGATATGTACAAATAAATTAAATAAATAAATAAATATAGAGTCAAAAAATATGTACAAACATATATACATATATACAGGTGCTGTGGGGAAGGGAGGGAGGTAAGATGGGGGATGGAGAGGGCGACGAGGGGGAGAGGAAGGAAGGGGCTCAGTCTGGGAAGGCCTCCTGTAGTTATGAAAGGGGAGGGGAGTCCTGGGCAAAAGGTTGGCAGCAAGATAGATAATAATAATAATGATAGCATTTATTAAGCGCTTACTATTTGCAAAGCACTGTTCTAAGCGACCGAGGTACAGTGAGTTCATTGCCATTAGAGAAGTGAAGTGTGGGGGCTGGGAAGGAAATCAGAGAGATGAGGTAGGAGTGGGCAAGGTGACGGAGTGCTTTAAAACCACTGGTAAGGAGTCTGTGTTTGATGCGAAGGTGGACGGTCAACCACTGGAACTTCTTGAGGAGTGGGGAAACATGGACTGAATGGCTTTGTAGACAAATGATCAGTGAAATATAGACTGAAGTGGGGAGAGACAGGAGGTAGGGAGGTCAGCAAGGAGGCTGATGCAGTCGTCAAGGCAATGGAGAATCAGTGCTGCATCCAAGGTATTTGATAGATCCGAGGGAGCCAACCTCAGATATCACCAAAGGGCACCCAAGAAGAGGGAAGCAAGGACAGCCAGAGAGCGGCAGAACTACATGGGCGGTGCAGCTTAGGGACCGGCTTTGAGAAGCAGTGTGGCTTAGTGGATGGAGCACAACAGAACCCATCCACTGAGTCAGAAGAACCTGGATTCTAATCCTGGCTCTGCCAGATATCTGCTGAGTGACCTTTGGCAAGCCATTTAACTTCTCTGGGCCTCAGTTCCCTCATCTGTAAAATGGGGATTAAGAATGTGAGCCCCATGTGGGACAACCTGATTACCTTGTATCTACCCCAGTGCTTAGAACAGTGCTCGGAACATAGTAAGCTCTTAACAAGTACCACAATTATTATTATTACGTTATTGGTACACTGGAAAAAGAGACACATCTCCTCCAAGAGGTCTTGCCAGACTAAGCCCCACTTTTCCTCATCTCCCACTCCCTTCTGCATCCCCTGACTTGCTCCCTTTGCTCTTCCCACCCCTCCCAGCCCCACAGCCCCTATGTACATATTTATAATTTTATTTATTTGTATCCATGTCTGTCACCCCTTTCTAGGCTGTGAGTTCATTGTGGGCAGGTGAATGTTGGTGGTCATTGTTGTATTGTAGTTTCCAAAGTGCTTAGTACAGTGCTCTGCACACAGTAAGTGCTTAATATGATTGAATGCATGAATGAGTTTTCTAACTGGCCCCAATTCCCTCACAGTGAGGGCTAAGGTAGGGGATGGCTACTCCATCCCCACATGTCCAAATCCCATCCACATCCTCAGGAGAGACAGGAGAAACAAACGTCTCCATTCCAGAAAGACTTTTGATGGGGAAGTCACTAACCACATAATGCACACAGTAAGTGCTCAATAAATACGATTGAATGAATCAATTAATGAATAATGGAGTGTACCTGTCTCTCAGCTCTTGGGCTTCTAGGTTTACCCAGCAAAATGTTCCTCAGCCAAGCATATAGTGGGCACTGTTTGGGAACGGTGCCCTGCCACCTTTGGAGACGGTTTCTGTGGCACAAACCGTTCTGCGGTTTGGGTGAACCTCACACTTTCTTGGTCCTCTGGGCAAAATCTGGATGTGGAAGCAGGGACTGAAATTTCTAAACTTAATGAATTAAAACGAGCATAGATGAACCCCAGAAGGTGAATGCAGCAATTAAGAACTGGGAAAAGAGGACAGCCCCCATTTTTTGGGTCAGTTTTTACCAGGAGGCCACAGATCAGAATGGATTTTTTTAATGGTATTTGTTAAGCACTTACTATGTGCCAGACACTGCTCTAAGTGCTGAGGTAGATACTAGTTAAGTTGGACACAGTCCTTGTCTCACATGGGGCTCACACTCTTGATCCCCATTTTACAAATGAGAGAACTGAGGCAAAGAGAAGTTAAGTGATATTATTATTAGTATGGTATGTGTTAAGCACTTACTATGTGCCAAGCACTGTTCTAAACTCTGGGGTAGATACAAGGTAATCAGGTTGTCCCACGTGGGGGTCACAGTCTTAATCCCCATTTTACAGATGAGGTAACTGAGGCACAGAGAAGTTAAGTGACTTGCCCAAGGATACACAGCAGACAGGTGGCAGAGCTGGGATTAGAACCCAGGTCCTTCTGAGTCCCGGGCCCGTGCTGGCACTGTTGGCACTGTAGAAAAACAAGTCATACATTTGTTACTGGATGCCTTAATATGAAAAGTAAAGTTTTCTTTATCTCATTTTAGAATACAAACCTGAACAGGTCAAGTTAGGTCACAATCAACAAATTTTTACCCATCAATCAACAACCAACCAATCAATACTATTTATTGAATGCTAATTCTGTGCAAGGCATTGTTCTAAGTGCGTGGGAAAGTACAACAGTAGACATGATCCCTACCCTCAAGGAGTGTACAATCTACTGGGAGAGACAGAAACTAAAACTAATTACAAGTAGGGGGGAGCAACAGAGTTCAAAGATATCAACATAAGTGCGGTGTTGGAGTACGAGTATCCAGGTGATTGGGGACCCACCCCCTAGACTGTAAGCTCGCTGTGGGCAGGGAATGTGTCTGCTTATTGTTACTCTCCCAAGTACTTAGTACAGCGCTCTGCACCCAGTAAGCGCTCAATAAATATGATTCAGTGAATGACTGAATGCTAAAGAGGCTGTTGATGAGGAGGAGGCATATTGAGTGGGGAGATGAGAGACTGAATCAGAGAAGGAGGCCTCCTGGAGGAGATGTGATTTCAGAAGGGCTTTGAAGATGGGGAGGGGAGTGATGTGCCAGATGTGAAGGGGAAGGGCGTTCTACACAGGAAGAAGGCCGTGAGCAAGATGCCAGGACCAGATGTTTCTATGTAGATTCAACTGCAAGTTCAATGATTTACTCAGCAATTTCATCCTGATATACTTCTGCTACTATCTACCCTATCTTTGTACTTCCTCCCGCTCCCACTCTTTTTAAATATCACTTGTCTACCCATGTCCATTATTCATTCAATTGTATTTATTGAGTGCTTTACTATGTGCAGAGTGCTGTCCTAAGTGCTGGGAAGAGTACAATACAATAATAAGCAGACATATTCCCTGTCCACAACGAGCTTACAGTCTAGACTGTAAACCCCTAGTCAATCCACAGTCCAGATTGTAGGGTCCCCTAAGTGTAGGGCCCCTAAGGGTTGGATCTGATGTACAATCTCCAATGATTAATTAATTCATCTCCAGTGATTAATTGACTAGAGTAAGACTCCCCAGCTCAACTGCTGTCAATACTCAGCCCCTCAAATCCTCTTACTTGGAGGCGATGAGGGACAAGTTTCTGGAAGACTCACACACTCAAGTCCTTGTATAGCTGTTATAGTCATTGCTGCTGCTAAAAAATTTGTTTATGGTGCATACGCAAACTCACAGAGTGACTAAAGTTTTGGTAAACGTGGAAGGCAGTATTTCAAATCAGTTAAAGAGGCTAGCCAAGTTTCTTGAGCTAAAGAAGATGACTTTTTTCATTTCTATAACAACCTTAACCAGGCCCCGATTGGCATATTCTAAGTAAACCTAGCCACATGCAAGATCCTGATAAATGCCCAGATGATCATCTTACTTTTATGATTGAGTTTTCTGGACATCTCAGCCCCAGCTCTCTCTCCCTCCCTCCAGGCTCGCATCTCCTCCTGCCTTCAGGACATGTCCATCTGGATGTCTGCCCACCACCTAAAACTCAACATATCCAAGACAGAACTCCTTGTCTTCCCTCCCAAACCCTGCTCTCTCCCTGACTTTCCCATCACTGTTGATGGCACTACCATCCTTCCCGTCTCACAAGCCCGCAACTTTGGTGTCATCCTTGATTCCGCTCTCTCATTCACTCCTCACATCCAAGCCGTCACCAAAACCTGCCGGTCTCACCTCCGCAACATTGCCAAGATCCGCCCTTTCCTCTCCATCCAAACTGCTACCCTGCTGGTTCAAGCTCTCATCCTATCCCGTCTGGATTACTGCATCAGCCTCCTCTCTGATCTCCCATCATCCTGTCTCTCCCCACTTCAATCCATATTTCACACTGCTGCCCGGATCGTCTTTGTGCAGAAACGCTCTGGGCATGTTACTCCCCTCCTCAAAAATCTCCAGTGGCTACCAATCAACCTATGCATCAGGCAAAAACTCCTCACCCTTGGCTTCAAGGTTCTCCATCACCTCGCCCCGTCCTACCTCACCTCCCTTCTGTCCTTCTCCAGCCCAGCCCACACCCTCCGCTCCTCTGCCGCTAATTTCCTCACCGTGCCTCGTTCTTGCCTGTCCCGCCATCGACCCCCGGCCCACGTCCTCCCCCAGGCCCGGAATGCCCTCCCTCTGCACATCCGCCAAGCTAGCTCTCTTCCTCCCTTCAAGGCCCTACTGAGAGCTCACCTCCTCCAGGAGGCCTTCCCAGACTGAGCCCCCTCTTTCCTCTCCCCCTCTTCCCCCTCCCCATCCCCCCCCACCTTACCTCCTTCGCCTCCCCACAGCACCTGTATATATGCATATATGTTTGTATGTATTTATTACTCTTTATTTATTTTATTTGTACATATTTATTCTATTTATTTTATTAATTTGTTCTGTTCTCTGTCTCCCCCTTCTAGACTGTGAGCCCACTGTTGGGTAGGGACCGTCTCTATATGTTGCCAACATGTACTTTGCAAGCGCTTAGTACAGTGCTCTGCACACAATAAGTGCTCAATAAATACAAATGAATGAATGAATGAATGGACAAAGGAGAAGTTATCAGAAGAGCAAAATGAACTTTCCTTAAACAGCTCTTTACCACCTTACCTAAAGGACCTTGATTTACCAGAAAAGCCTTGTTAAATACTCATTTCAACCACATTAATTTTGGCATATGTAATTGACCATAATACCCAGCAACAATGCATTGAATAAAATAACGGTGAAATCAGCTTAGTGACATTTTTGTACATGAACATGCTACTCTTCTAAATCTTGTCCAATAATAAATCTTTTAATCTCTTTCTCCCTTTTCCTCTTGCATCACACCCTTGTCCTCTTTACTTGCCCTGGCTTTCGTTGCAGTAATATTTTTTAAGTGATTTATATCTTCCATTTTAAACTTTTGTCTTTTCTCCCTCAATTGCCCCTGTTGTCCCTCATTTTTTAAAATCCCTCTAGGTGTTACTTGGGAAACTTGGATTGAGGAACTACTTGGACAGAGGACTTCCGTTATAATGGTAGGAAACAAATAAAACAGAAGAGAAAGGAAAAAATGAATATTTTTCTCCCACATCTTCTTCCCTCCCTTTAGACATTTATCCCATTCCCATCAAGATGTCAGGACCAGATGTTCCTATGTAGATTCAACTGCAAGTTCAATGATTTACTCAGCAATTTCATCCTGATATACTTCTGCTACTATCTACTCTATCTTTGTACTTCCTCCTGCTCCCACTCTTTTTAAATATCGTATGTCTGCCCGTGTCCATTATTCATTCAGTTGTATTTATTGAGTGCTTTACTATGTGCAGAGTGCTGTACTAAGTGCTGGGGAGAGTACAATACAATAACAAGCAGACATATTCCCTGTCCACAACGAGCTTACAGTCTAGACTGTAAACCCCTAGTCAATCCACAGTCTAGATTGTGGGGTCCCCTAAGTGTAGGGCCCCTAAGGGTTGGATCTGATGTACAATCTCCAGTGATTAATTAATTCATCTCCAGTGATTAATTGACTAGAGTAAGACTCCCCAGCTCAAAAAGCAGCATGGCTCAGTGGAAAGAGCATGGGCTTTGGAGTCAGAGGTCATGGGTTCAAATCCCGGCTCCGCCACTTGTCAGCTGTGTGACTTTGGGCTAGTCACTTAACTTCTCTGGAACTCAATTCCCTCAACTGTAAAATGGGGATGAAGACTGTGAGCCCCCTGGGGGTACAACCTGATCACCTTGTAACCTCCCCAGCGCTTAGAACAGTTCTTTGCACATAGTAAGCGCTTAATAAATGCCATCATCATTATTATTCATTGCTCCTTCACTAATTTCCTCCTCTTCCCTACATTCATTTCCCTCTTCCCCTTTTTCTATTACTGTTTATTTCTAACTCCTCTAGGATGCTCTCTTCTTACCCATGGAGCCCCAAACCCAGCCACTTCTACTAAGAAGGATGCAGAGTGATGGCGTAAGATCAGTGTGGCTCAGTGGAAAGAGCAAGAGCTTGGGAGTCAGAAGTCATGGGTTCTAATCCCAGCTCTGCCACTTGTTATATTATACTCTTCCAAGCGCTTAGTACAGTGCTTTGCACACAGTATGCACTCAATAAATACTACTGAATGAACGAATGAATAAAAGGGAGAGGGGTGGCCTGTTCCTCACTCCACCAATGCTGATTTCACTCCATCCCATCGCTTCTGCTTCTTCCTTTGAAGCCCTTGTCACCTGCTTGAATCTCTGTAATTACTAGTTACCCTCATCTACCATCCTCCTTGCCCCATCTCCAATTTTTTAAGCGATATTGGTGTTTCTCTCCTTCTCCTCCCCTACAGTGATCTTTGGGAATGTCAACATCCACACGGATGTTCCAGGTACTCACTTCCTCTAACTCTTCAACTCCACTGTCCTCCTGCTCCACTCCACCTGACCCACTCACCAGTTTGGACCCGCTCACTGGACCACATCAATCAATCAATCCATGGTATTTATTGAGCACTTCAATGTGCAGGAGCACCGCATTAAGTGATTGGAAGAGTATAATACAACAGAATTAGCAGACAAGGTCCCTGCTCATAATGAGTTTAGAGTCTAGGGCGGAGACTGGCAGTAATACGAGTGAATAAGTAACTTATAATATATAATTTAAAGATATGTAATAATAATGATGGCATTTATTAAGTGCTTACTATGTGCAAAGCACTGTTGTAAGTGCTGGGGAGGTTACAAGATGATCAGGTTGACCCACGGGGGGCTCACAGTCTTAATCCCCATTTTACAGATGAGGTAACTGAGGCACAGAGAAGTGAAGTGACTTGCCCAAAGTCACACAGCTGCCAACTGGTGGAGCCGGGATTTGAACCCATGATCTCTAACTCCAAAGCCCTTGCTCTTTCCACTGAGCCACGCTTTTTCACATAAGTGCCTTGGGGTTGGGGATGGGGAGAATATCAAATGTCCAAAGGTTACAGATCCAAGTGCAAAGCTGATACAGAAGGGACAGCAACGAGGGGGAAAGAGGCCTTAATGGGGGAAGGCCTCTTGGAGAAGATGTGACCTTAATAATGCTTTGAAGGTGAAGAGAGTGGTGGTCTGGCGTATATGGAGGGAAAAGGAGTTCCAGGATGTGGAGTGCGTGATCCGAACTGAGGAAGCAGATTACTGAGGTGAGGTAGGATGGGACGAGCTGATTGAGTGCTTTAAATAATAATAATAATGATGGTATTTGGTTTTTTTAAATAGTACTTATTAAGTGCTTACTATGTGCTGAGCACTGTTCTAAGCACTGGGATAGATACAAGGTTATCACGTTGTCCCACGTGGGGCTCACAGTCTTAATCCCCATTTTACAGATGAGGTAACTGAGGCCCAGAGAGGTTAAGTGACTTGCCCAAAGTCACCCAGCTGACAAGTGGCAGAGCCGGGATTGGAACCCATGACCTCTGACTCCCAAGCCCGGGCTCTTTCCACTAAGCCATGCTGCTTCTTGAAGCCGATGGTAAAGAGCTTCTGTTTGATGTGGAGGTGGATGGGCAGCTTTTGGAGGTTCATGAGGAGTGGGGAGGGAATGAACGTTTTTGCCGCTAACTGATCCATGCAGCAGAGCGAAATATGGATTGGAGTGGGAAGAGACAGGAGGCCACGAGGTCAGCGAGGAGGCTGATGCAGTACACGAGGCAAGATAGGATAAGTTCTTGAATCAGCAGGAGAGAAAAGGGCAGATTTTAGCAATGTTGTGAAGGAAGAACTGACAGGATTTGGTGACAGACTGAATATGTGGATGGGATGAGAGAGATCAGTCGAAGGCAATGTATAGGTTATGGGCTTGTGAGATAGGGAGGATTGTGGTGTTGCCTACAGTGATAGCAAAGATTGGGAGACAGGATTTGGATGGGCAGATAAGGAGTTCAGTTTGGGACATGTTGAACTTGAGGTGTCAGTGGGACATCCAAGTAGCTATGTCTTGAAGGCAGGAAGAAATGTGAGAGTGCAGGGAAGGAGAGAGGTCAGGGCTGGAGGTGTAGATTTGGGAATCATCTGCACAGAGATGGTAACTGAAGCCATGGGGGGTGAAGGAGTTCTCCAAGGGAGTAGGTGTAGAGGGAGAATAGGAGGGGACTTAGAACTGAGCCCTGATACTACTGTCACAGGGTCAGAGGCAGAGGAGCTGCCAGCAAAAGAGACTGAGAAGGAGCAGTTCAAGAGATTGGAGTAGAACCAAGAGAGGATCCAAGGTTGGATAAAGTTTCAAGGAGAAGGGGGTGGTCTACAGTATCAAGGCTGAGAGGTCTAGGAGGATTAGGATGGAGTAGAGGCCATCAGATTTGGCGAGAAAAGGTCATTGGTTACCTTAGGGAGGGCTGTTTCTGTAGAATGAAGGGGGCAGAACCCAGATTGGAGGGTATCTAGGAGAGAATTGGAGGATAAGAAGTAGAGACAGAGGGTGTGAACAACTCTCCAGAAGTTTGGAGATAAATAGTAGAAGGGAGATGGGGCAATAGCTGGAGGGAGTCATGGGGAGTCAAGGGAGGGCTTTTTTTAGGATAGAGGACACATAAGTATCTTTGAAAGCAGTAGGGAAGAAGCCGTTGGAAATCGAAGAGTTGAAGATGGCAGTCAAGTGGGTAGGAAGGGAGTGTTTTAAAAAGTATGAAGGGACAGGGTCAGAAACACAGTTGGAGGGGTAGACTTAGAGAAGAGGTAAGAGACTTCATCTTGTTTCTGCAGGGAATATAAGGAGAGTGGAAGAGGGTGAAGGAGGAGAGGGAGATTGGAAAGGAGCAGGGGAGATTTTAGGGAAATGACACCTAATGGTTTTAATTTTGTTGATGAAGTATGTGGCCAGGTCATTAGGGGAAAGAGATGGTGGGGGGACTAGTGTCATCTATAACCTGACCAACTTGGAGTTACCACTCTAGACCACAACTCCCAACTCACTCAAATCTCCTCCTCACCTACCCGGGCCCCGCCCATCCCAATATGCACTCTCTTATCTTCATCCCCTGCTTACTTTTAAATCTACCTCCTCCATCTAGGTCTTCGATCTCAACTCTTCTCACCAAATAAAAACACTTGCACCTATTCTTTTTCCCTCCCAAACCATCATCCTCAACTACTCCCTCTCTGATGGCTCCTTCCCCTCTGCCTTCAAACACACTCATGGCTCCTAAAATATACCTTCTCTGGACCCCACTCAACCTTCTAGCATTCACCCCACCTCTCTCCCCCCATTCCAGCAGCGTGGCTCAGTGGAAAGAGCCCAGGCTTTGGAGTCAGAGGTCGTGGGTTCAAATCCCAGCTCCACCAATTGTCAGCTTTGTGACTTTGGGCAAGTCACTTAACTTCTCTGTGCCTCAGTTCCCTCATCTGTAAAATGGGGATGAAGACTGTGAGCCCCCTGTGGGACAACCTGATCACCTTGCAACCTCCCCAGCGCTTGGAACAGTGCTTTGCACATAGTAAGTGCTTAATAAATGCTATCATTATTATTCCAGTCCAAACTCCTTGATTGGGTTGGGAATACTTCACTTACTCTCCTCTGACTCCAGTCTTAACTCTCCCAGTCTGGTTTTCGACTTGTTCACTCCACTGAGACTGCTCTCTCCGAGATGATAATAATAATAATGGTGATGGCATTTGTTAAGCACTTACCACGTGCCAAGCACTGTTCTAAGTGCTGGGTTAGCTACAAGGTCATCAGGTTGCCCCATGTGGGGCTCACAGTCTTAATCCCCATTTTACAGGTGAGGAAACTGATGCCCAGAGAAGTTGAGTGGCTTGCCCAAAGTCACACAGCTGACAAGTGGTGGAGCTGGGATTAGAACCATGACCTCTGATTCCCAAACCGTGCTCTTGTAACGAAGCCACGCTGCTTCTCACCAATGACCACCTTCTTGGCAAAACTGACTCTGTCTTAATCCTTCAGATTGTATTAATGTCTGTCTACCCTTTTATACTATAAACTCATTATGGACAGGTAATGTGACTCGCAATTCTGTTATATTGTACTCTCCCAAGGGCTTAGTACAGTGCTCTGCACACAGTAAGTGCTCAATAAATACGATTGATTGATTGATTGATTAGTCCAGTGCTCGGCACATAATAAGCGCTCAATAAATACGACTGAATGAATTAATCTCAATTTCGTTTGTTTCATAGCCAACCATCTAGCTTTCCTATCGTAACTGACAATAACACCATCTTCCCAAACCACAACCTTAGCATTATTCCTGACTCCTCCCTCTCTTTGAACCCCCATATTCAGTCTGCCATTATATCCTGCTGATTATTTCTCCACAGTATTACTAGGGTCCACCCCTGGCTCTGTATCCAAAGGGCTACTATGCTGCTTTACATAGCTCTCATACCTCAGTTGGACTTCTGCATTGGCCTCTTTGTTGATCTACCTAGCTCTATTTTCTCCCCCTTTCTAGTCCAAATTTTGCTCTGTGCCCACATCATTTTTTAAAATAGATGTTCTGCATGTGTCTCCTCACTTCTCCTAAACCTGCAAAGGTTGCCCAATCCCTCTTGCATCAAATAGAGACTCTTGACAATTGGTTTCAGGGCACTCAATCAGCTCTCTCCCTACTAGTTACCCACGGACTTCTCCTATTCATTCATTCAATCATATTTATTGAGTGCTTACTGTGTGCAGAGCACTGTACTAAGCGCTTGGGAAATACAATTTGGCAACAGATAGAGACAATCTCTACCCAACAACGGGCTCACAGTCTAGAAGAGGGGAGACAGACAACAAAACAAAAACAAGTAGACAGGCATCAAAAGCATCAATATAAATAGAATTATAGATATACACACATCATTAATAAAATAGAATAATAAATATGTACATATACACACAAGTGTTGTGGGGCTGGGAGTGGAGGGAGTCTTCTAGACTGTGAGCCCACTGTTGGGTAGGGACTGTCTCTATATGTTGCCAACTTGTATTTCCCAAGTGCTTAGTACAGTGCTCTGCACACAGTAAGCACTCAATAAATACGATTGATTGATTGATAGATTGAGTTGGGGCGATGGGGAAGGATAATAATAGTAACAATAATAATATTTGTTAAGCACTTACTATGTGCCAAGTACCGCTCTAAGCGCTGGGGTAGATACAAGGTAATCATGTTGTCCAACGTGGGGCTCACAGTCTTAATCCCCAGTTTACATATGAGGTAACTGGGGCCCAGAGAAGTTAAGTGCCCAAGGTCTCACGTTAGACAAGTGGCAGAGCCGGAATTAGAACCCATGGCCTCTGACTCTCAAGCCCGTGGTCTTTCCATTAAGCTACGCTGCTTCACTTACCTCACAGAGTTTGCTCCTCCAGAGTAAACCCACCCACTGCCCCTCGCTCTCCTTTCTGCCACTGTAGACCTCTTTCCGCCACCCTTATTCCTGCTTAGACTCTCCTCTACCTTCATGTCCAACATAACACAGCTCTTCCTATCCTCTTGGACATTCTCATATCCTCCAAGGGATCTTTCCTAATTCATTTCTATGCATTTTTAACCTAAGCATCAGGCAGAAACTTCTCACCCTGGGCTTCAAGGCTGTCCATCACCTCGCCCCCTCCTACCTCACCTCCCTCCTCTCCTTTTACAGCCCAGCCCGCACCCTCCGCTCCTCTGCTGCTAATCTCCTCACCGTACCTCATTCTCGCCTGTCCCGCCATCGACCCCCGGCCCACGTCCTCCCCCTGGCCTGGAATGCCCTCCCTCTGCCCATCCGCCAAGCTAGCTCTCTTCCTCCCTTCAAGGCCCTACTGAGAGCTCACCTCCTCCAGGAGGCCTTCCCACACTGAGCCCCCTCCTTCCTCTCCCCCTCCTCTCCTTCTCCATCCCCCCCGCCTTACCTCCTTCCCTTCCCCACAACACCTGCATATATGTATATATGTTTGTTCATATTTATTAATCTATTTATTTATTTATTTTACTTGCACACATTTATTCTACTTATTTTGTTTTGTTTTGTTCTCTGTCTCCCCCTTCTAGACTGTGAGCCTACTGCTGCATAGGGACCATCTCTATATGTTGCCAACTTGTACTTCCCAAGCTCTTAGTACAGTGCTCTGCACACAGTAAGTGCTCAATAAATACGATTGAATGAATGAATTTCTAATTTCCCCTCTTTATAGTCCCTTATTCCCAAGTCAGTAATAATAATTATGGTATCTGTTAAGCGCTTACTCTGTGCCAGGCACTGTGCTAAGCGCTGGGGTGGATATAAGCAAATCAGGTTGGACACAGTCCCTGTCTCATGTAGGGCTCACAGTCTCAATCCCCATTTTACCTATGAGGTAACTGAGGCCCAGAGAAGTGAAATGACTTGCCCAAGGTCACACAGCAGACAAATGGCAGAGCTGGGATTAGCATCTATGGCCTTCTGACACTCAGGCCAGTGCTCTATCCACTAGGCCATACTGCTTCCCAGTACTTTCTTTCTCACTTAAGCATCTAAGAACTCACAACTGTAATATACTTTAGGAACTGTCTCCCCACTAAATTATGAACTCCTTGATGGCAGGGATCAAGTCTACTAACTCAAGTATACTCTAGGTGCCCAGTGCAGTACCTGTATACAATAGGTGCTTTAGAAATACTGTTCATCTGAGCAGATGCCCTGTAGTGTGCTCTGCATCTAGTAACTGTCCCACAACTCCTCTGGACTGTAAGTTTGTTGTGGGCAGGGAATGTGTCTGTTTATTATTATATCGGACTCTCCCAAGCACTCAGTACAGAGCTCTGCACACCATAAGCACTCAATAAATATGATTGAATTGAACGAACGAAATGTCTGCTAACTCTGCTGTACTGTACTCACCCAGAAGCTTAGTATGGTACTCTGCACATAATGATAATAACAGTGGTATTTGTTAAGCACTTACTATGTGCCAAGCACTGTTCTAAGCACTGGGGTAGATACAAGGTAATTAGGTTGTCTCATGTACTTCCCAAGTGCTTAGAACAGTACTCGGCACACAGTAAGAGCTCAATAAATACGATTGAATGAATGAATGACTGCAGGGCTCACAGTCTTAATGCACATTGAGACACATTATGCACATACTCAGTGGTCAATAAATATGATTGATTGATTGATGTCAAGGAGGACGCCCCCAAAGTGTTTTAGAAATAAACTTTTGGAAAAATTCCAGTGGGACCAGCCTCTTAAAATTAAAAATAATTGTGGTATTTGTTTCCCCATCTCACCTCCTTCCCTTCCCCACAGCACCTGTATATATGTATATATGTTTGTACATATTTATTACTCTATTTATTTATTTATTTTACTTGTACATATCTATTCTATTTTATTTTGTTAGTATGTTCGGTTTTGTTCTCTGTCTCCCCGTTTTAGACTGTGAGCCCACTGTTGGGTAGGGACTGTCTCTAGATGTTGCCAACTTGTACTTCCCAAGCGCTTAGTACAGTGCTCTGCACACAGTAAGTGCTCAATAAATACGATTGACTGATTGATTAAGTGCTTACTATGTGCCAGGCACTGTACTAAGCACTGGAGTGAATACAAGCAAATTGGATCTCCCCCGTCTAGACCGTGAGCCCGTTGTTGGGTAGGAAGCGTCTCTATATGTTGCCAGCTTGTACTTCCCAAGCTGTTAGTACAGTGCTCTGCACACAGTAAGTGCTCAATAAATACGATTGAATGAATTAGGCACAGTGCCTGGAACATAGTAAGCACTTAAATACCACAATTATTATTTTTATTATTATTGAGAGGTTGGTCCCACTTGATTTTTTTCAAAAGTTTATTTCCAAAACACATTGGGGGCATCCTCCTTGACCACATTAATCAATCAATCAATCAATCATATTTATTGAGCACTTAGTATGTGCAAAATGTGTCTTAATGGGGATTAGGCACAGCACCTGTCATCATCATCAATTGTATTTATTGAGCGCTTACTGTGTGCAGAGCAGTGTACTAAGCGCTTGGGAAGTAAAAGTTGGCAACATCTAGAGATAGTCCCTACCCAACAGTGGGCTCACAGTCTAAAAGGGGGAGACAGAGAACAAAACCAAACATACTAACAAAATAAAATAAATAGAATAGATATGTACAAGTAAAATAAATAAATAGAGTAACAAATATGTACAAACATATATACATATATACAGGTGCTGTGGGGAAGGGAAGGAGGTATGATGGGGGGGATGGAGAGGGGGACGAGGGGAAGAGGAAGGAAGGGGCTCAGTCTGGGAAGGCCTCCTGGAGGAGGTGAGCTCTCAGTAGGGCCTTGAAGGGAGGAAGAGACAGGCTCACAGTCTTAATCCCCGTTTTACATCTGAGGTAACTGAGGCACAGGAAAGTGAAGTGACTTGCCCAAGGTCACACAGCAGACAAGTGGCGAAGCAAAGATTAGAACCCATGACCTTCTTGACGCCTAGGCCCATGCACTATCCACTAGGTTGAATCCTCGCTCTCAGAGTCTCTTCAACCCTACAAGAACCCAGGGACCGTCTCTATATGTTGCCGACTTGTACTTCCCAAGCGCTTAGTCCAGTGCTTTGCACACAGTAAACGCTCAATAAATACGACTGAATGAATGAATAAATGAATGCTCATCAGACTAGTCCTGGGGATATAACCACGACTCAGTTTGCCAGAAGTTTTGGTTAACTGGGGCCCCTCTGTCTTCTCGCACAGTGTGTGATCCGTCTGTGGAATTTGCTGCCCTGAGGCTTACTGAGAGCCACAGACTGGTTTGTTTCAGAAAGACCGGTGGTTGTATAACCAGTAATAATATTTATAGTTACGCAGCTGAGATAAGGGTAATCAAATCCCTTGCCTCAGGGAAGGAGTCAATCCTCTGTGTGGTGAAGAAGAGATTCTTTCTTTGTTCAGGGTTGTCTCATTGGTCCTGCACAATGAACTTTTTAAAACAGCTCTCAGAAAAATGCCCCCCGGACTTTGCCAGGATCTAAATTACTGGGCTCTGGGAGCTTCTAAGGGTTTTGGTATGGGGCAGCCGTGTTTCGATATACATATATGTATATGTGCATATAGCTTTAATTTTGACACCTGTCTACATGTTTTGTTTTGTTGTCTGTCTCTATATGTTGCCGACTTGTACTTCCCAAGCGCTTAGTACAGTGCTCTGCACACAGTAAGCGGTCAATAAATATGAATGAATGAATATTCCTGATCACAGGGCTTTTTCTGCTTGATAAAGGTCTCTCGTGGCCAAAGTTGGCAGTCAGGGGACAGTTACAATTGATGATTTACAAAAATCATCATCAACAAGCTCATCCTGTGGACTGTAAACTCCTTGTGGGCAGAGAACATATCTAAAACTCTGTTGTATTGTAAGCCCCCAGGAGTTTAATACAGTGCTGCTCTGCACATGTCAGCACTCAGATATCACTGATCGATTGATTGATCAGTGTATTCTGAGGGTTCCCTGAATGCAGAGCACTTATTGGACTATTGTACTTATTGTATTGCACTACCCTCCCTAACTCTCACACACAGAACCTTGGTATTGTCCTTGACTCTCTCATTCAACCCATATACAATAATAACAATAATGACAGCATTTATTAAATGCTTACTATGTGCAAAGCACTGTTCTAAGCACTGGGGGTTACAAGGTGATCAGGTTGCTCCATGGGGGGCTCACAGTCTTCACCCCCATTTTTCAGATGAGGTAACTGAGGCAAAGAGAAGTTAAGTGACTTGCCCAAAGTCACACAGCTGGGATTTGGCAGAGCTGGGATTTGAACCCATGACCTCTGACTCCAAAGCCTGGGTTCTTTCCACTGAGCCATGCTGCTTCTTACTTTGTCACCAAATCCTGTCAGTTCAATCTTCACATCATCGCTACAGTCCACCCTTCCCTCTCCATCTCAACTGCTATTATGCTGATCCAAGCACTTGTAATATCCTAGCTCGATCAAAGTATCAGACTCTTAGTTGACCTCTCTGCCCCCTCTCTCTCCTTATTCCAGTCTGTACTTCAGTCTGCTGACCGGATCATTTTTCTCAAGAAAGTTCAGTCCATGTTTCCCCACTCCTCAAGAACCTCCAGTAGTTCATTCATTCATTCAATTGTATTTATTGAGCGCTTACTGTGTGCAACACACTGTACTAAGTGCTTGGGAAGTACAAGTTGTCAACATATAGAGACAGTTCCTATTCAACAATGGGCTCACAGTCTAGAAGGGGGAGACAGACAACAGAACAAAACAAGTAGACAGGTGTCAATACCATCAGAACAAATAGAATTATAGCTGTATGCACACCATTAACAAAATAAATAGAATAGTAAATATGTACAAGTAAAATAGAGTAATAAATCTGTACAAATATATACAAGTGCTGCAGGGAGGGGAAGGAGGTAGGGCAGGGGGGAATGGGGAGTAAGAGGGGAAAAGGGAGGCTCAGCCTGGGAAGGCCTCCGGGAGGAGGTGAGCTCTCAGGAGGACTTTGAAGGGAGGAAGAGAGCTAGCTTGGCAGATGTGGGGAGGGAGGGCATTCCAGGCCAGGGGAAGGATGCAGGCCAGGGGTCACCGCGGGACAGGCGAGAACGAGGCACAGTGAGGAGGATAGTGGCAAGAGGAGTGGAGTATGTGGGCTGGGCTGTAGAAGGAGAGAAGTAAGGTGAGGTAGGAGGGGGTAAGGTGGACAGCCTTGAAGCTGAAGGTTGATAGGCAACCACTGGAGATTTTTGAGGAGGGGAGTGACATGCCCAGAGCGTTTCTGTAAAAAGATAATCCGGGCAGCAGAGTGAAGTATAGACTGAAGTGTGGAGAGACAGGAGGATGGAAGTTGAGAAAGGAGGCTGATGCAGTAATCCAGTCAGGATAGGATGAGAGATTGAATCAGCAAGGTAACGGTTTGGATGGAGAGGAAAGGGCAGATCTTGAAATGTTGTGGAGGTGAGACCGTCAGGTTTTGGTGATGGATTGGATGTGTGGGGTGAATGAGAGAGCAGAGTCGAGGATGACACCAAGGTTGCGGGCTCGTGAAACGGGAAGGATGGTAGTGCTGTCCACAGTGATGGGAAAGTCAGAGAGAGGACAGGGTTAGGAGGGAAGATAAGGAGCTCAGTCTTGGACATGTTGAGTTTTAGATGGCGGGCAGATATCCAGATGCGATGTCTGGAGGGAGGGAGAGAGAACAGGGGTGGAGATGTAGATTTGGGTGTCATCAGCGTAGAGATGATAGTTGAAGCCGTCGGAGCAAATGAGTTCACCAAGGGAATGAGTATAGATGGAGAACAGAAGGGGACTGAGAACTGACCCTTGGGGAACCCCTACAGTAAGAGGATGGGAGGAGGAGGAGTCCGCGAAGGAGACTGAGAATGAACGGCCAGAGAGATAAGGGGAGAATCGGGAGAGGACAGAGTCTGTGAAGCCAAGGTTGGATAGCATGTTGAGGAGAAGGGGGTGGTCCACAGTGTCGAAGGCAGCTGAGCGGTTGAGGAGGATTAGGATAGAGTAGGAGCCACTGGAATTTGGCAAGAAGGAGGTCATTGGTAACCTTTGAGAGAGAAGTTTCGGTATAGGGGATGGAAGCCAGATTGGGGAGGGGTCTGGCAGAGAGTTGGAGTTGAGGAATTCGAGGCAGCGAGTATGGACAACTCGTTCCAGGAGTTTGGAAAGGAAGAGTAGGAGGGAGATAGGGTGATAACTAGAAGGGGCAGTGGGGTCAAGAGAGGGTTTTTTTAGAATGGGGGAGACGTGGGCATGTTTGAAGGCAGAGGGGAAGGAACCAGTGGAGAACTGTTGAAGATGGAAGTTAAGGAGGGAAGGGGTGAGAGTTTTCATAAGATGAGAGGGAATGGGTTCCGAAGTACAGGTGGATGGGGTGGCACTTGAGAGGAGGGAGGAGATCTCATCTGAAGATACTGCTGGGAAGGATGGGAAAGTAGTTGAGAGGGTTGAGAGCAGGGGGGATGGAGAAGGGGGAGGGGTGACTCTGGGGAGCTCAGACCTGATGGTGTTAATTTCACTAATGAAGTAGGAGGCCAGATCATTAGGGGTGAGGGATGGGTGGGGTGGGGTGGGGGGGTGGCGGACAGGGGTCTTGAGGAGGGAGTTAAATGTCTGGATCCGGACAGGCATGGGTGTCAATAAGGAAAGAAAAATAGTTTTGCTTGGCAGGAGAGGGCAGAGTTAAGGCAGGAAAAGATAAATTTAAAGTGAACAGGGTAGACTTGGTGTTTAGACTTTCGCCAGCAGTGTTCACCAACTCAAGCATAAGAGTGAAGGAGGCGGACAGTGGCAGTGATCCAAGGCTGTGGGTTAGTGGTGCGAGAGCAACGAAGGAAAAGGGGAGTGAGCGAGTTGAGTTGAGTAGAGAGGGTGGAGTTGAGAGCAGTAATCTGGTATGTATTTACTATTCTATTTATTTTGTTAACGATTGCATTTAGCTTTAATTCTATTTATTCTGACAACTTGACACCTGTTCACATGTTTTGTTTTGTTGTCTGTCTCCCACTTCTAGACTGTGAGCCCCTTGTTGGGTAGGGACTGTCTCTATATGTCGCCAACTTGAACTTCCCAAGCACTTAGTATGGTGCTCTGCACACAGTAAGCGCTCAATAAATATGATTGAATGAATGAATCTGGCCATCAAGAGTGGGTAGAGAGGATAGGGAGGCGAGGTGGGATGTGATGCGCTGAGAGAGATGCAGTAGTTGCCCATATTAAATAGAAACTCCTTACCGTTGGCTTTAAAGCATTCTACCAATTCAGCCCCTCCTTCCTTACCTCACCCTTTCCTTCTCTTACATCCTACTACAGCCCAGTTCACTCCTCACTCACTCTTTTAACTGCAGCAGCTTTCTGTCCCCAGTTCTTGCCTATGTCACCACTGATCCTTTGTCCACATCCTTCTTCTGGCCTGAAACTCTCTCCCCCCAATCAAATCTGACAGACTTCCACTCCCCCATCTTCCAATCTTATTGAAATCACATCTCTTCCAAGAGAGCTCTCCTGATTAAGCCCTTTTCTCCCCCAACTTCTTCTCCCTTCTGCGTTGCCTACGCACTTAGATTTGTACCCTTTAAGCACTTGATATTTAACCCAAGTCCAGATAATAATAATAATAATAATGGCATTTGTTAAGCACTTACTATGCACAAAGCACTGTTCTAAGCACTGGGGGGATACAAGGTGATCAGGTTGTCCCTCGTGGGGCTCACAGTCATAATCCCCATTTTACAGATGAGGTAACAGGCTCAGAGAAGTTAAGTGACTTGCCCAAGGTCACACAGCAGACCTGTGGCAGACCTGGGATTAGAACCCATGACCTCTGGCTCCCAAGCCGGTGCTCTTTCCATTGAGCCACAGATCCACAGAACTTCCGAACATATCCATAATTTATTATTGATATTGATGCCTGTCTCCCCATCAGGACTAAGTTTCTTGTGGCCAGGGAACGTGTCTACCAACTCTAATGTACTGTATTCTCCAAAGTGCTTAGTCCAGGGCTTTGCATTCATTCATTCATTCGATCGTATTTATTAAGCGCTTACTGTGTGCAGAGCACTGTACTAAGCACTTGGGAAGTACAAGTTGGCAACATCTAGAGATGGTCCCTACCCAACATCGGGCTCACAGTCTAGAAGACTGTGCACACCATTAGCACTAAGTCATTGATGAATTAAGCTGTACAGTCAATCTTTTTTTCTGGTATGTTTGTAATGCTTTCTGCTTAGGTTTGTTCTTCCTCCAGTTTCCACTATTTTTAAATGATTTTTATCTATCTCATTAGAACACAAGCTTGAGGACAGAGGACAGGAGTGTTGCTTCTGCTATACTCTCCCAATCAGCACATAACCTAACTCAACTGCTCCTTTAATGCCAATGCCACTGTACCTCATTCTCATCTATCTTGCCTTGGATCGCTCGCTCACATCCCGCCTCTGGTCTGGAACTCCTTCCCTCCTCATATCTCACAGACCATCACTCTCCCCACCTTCAAAGCCCTGTTCGATTTCCCCAACTATGCCCTCATTTCCTCTTCTCCCATTCCCTTCTGTGTCGCCCTTGCATTTGGATTTGCGCCCTTTAATCACCCCTCCCTCAGCCCCATGGCACTTAAGTATGTATCCATAATTTATTTATTAATTATATTAACATCTGTATCCCTCTCTAGACTGTAAGCTCATTGTGTACAGAGAACATGTCTTGGAACTCTGCTGTATTTTACTCTCCCAAGTGTTTAGAACAGTGCTCTGCACGGAGTAAGCACTCAATAAGTACAATTGATCAACCAATGTCACTGATTAGTGGAGGCAGGGAAGGTGAGTGGTCCTACATTTGTGGCTGTTTGGTTTAGATTCATAACTTTTTTTAATGGTATTTGTTAAGCACTTACTATGTGCCAGGCACTGTACTAAGCACTGGTGTAGATACAAGGTAATCAGGTTGGTCATGTTACTTGGGCTCACAGTCTTAATACCCATTTTACAGCGAGGTGACTGAGGAACAGAGAAGTAAAATGACTTGCCCAAGGTCAACAAGTGCTCAATAAATATGATTGATTGATTGAAGGTCATACAGCGGACAAGTGGCAGAGTTGAGATTAGACCCCAGGTCCTCTGGTTCGCAGGCCTGGGTTCCTTCAACTGGGTCCTATTTCTTCTACCTGCCATTCTGCCTATCGGGGGAATATTTGGGGGTTAGTGTCAAAGTGGTGTGTAGCCAATCATCAATGGCACTTTGGTGCTCATTGCGTGAAGAGCACTGCCCTCAGCACTAAGGCGCTTCACACATAGTAAGCGCTTAACAAATACCAATTATAATTATTATAATTATTATTATTAGGGAGGATACAATAAAAGAGAGTTGGCAAGCAAGATCCCTGTCCTCAAGGACCTTCCAGTCTAGTAGGAAAGACAGATGTTAAATAAATTACAGATGGTAGAGTGTAAGGGTATGTATATAACTGCTGTGGGGCTGGCCGTGGGGTGGGCATTCAATGCTTAAAGGCTACAGTCCCAAGGTATGATGATGATGATGGTATTTGTTAATAATAATGATGGCATTTATTAAACGCTCACTATGTGCAAAGCACTGTTCTAAATGCTGGGGAAGTTACAAGGTGATCAGGTTGTCCCACGGGGGGCTCACAGTCTTAATCCCCATTTTACAGATGAGGTAACCGAGGCACAGAGAAGTTAAGTGACTTGCCCAAAGTTACACAGCTGACAATTGGCAGAGCTGGGATTTGAACCCATGACCTCTGACTCCAAAGCCAGTGCTCTTTCCACTGAGCCATGCTAGCACTTACTATGTGCCAAGCACTGTTTTAAATTCTGAAACAGGTGATGCACAGGGGAGGGCAGGTAATAACAGTAATAATAATAATGATTCTGGTATTTGTTAAGCACTTACTGTGTCCCTGGCATTGTACTAAATGCTGGGGTGGATACAAGCAAATCAAGTTGGATACAGTCCTGGTCCCACATGGAACTCATTTTCTCAATCCCATCCCACAAATGAGGAAACTGAGGCAAAGAGAAGTGAAATGACCCACCCAAGGTCACACAGCAGACAAGCGGTGGAACCGGGATCAGAACCCATGACCTCCTCCCTCCCAGCTCTATCCACTACCCCATGTTGCAATGAAGGGCTAATTAGGAAAGGCCTCTTGGAGGAGATGCAATTTTAGTATGGCTTTTAAGATGGGGAGAGTCGTGGTCTGCCAGATATGAAGGGGGAGAGAGTTCCAATCCAGGGGAAGTATGTCAGAAAGGGGTGGATGGTTGGTATGTACTGGGTTTCAGTGGGATATAAGTGAAGTTGAAGGGGGAGAGCTGACGGTGAGGAATTTCTGTTTGATGTGTGGATGGATGGGTGACCATCGGAGGTTTGTGAAGAACGGGGAAGAATGATTTTTTAGAAAAAGTGAAGTATAGACTGGTGTGGGGAGAGACTAGAGTCAGAGAGACCAGTGAGGAGACTAATATAGTTGTTGAGATGGGGTACGATACGTGCTTGGACCAACATGGAGACAGATAGGATGGAGAGAAACCGGCCGATTCTAGAGATATTGCGAAGATAAAGCTGCTGCCTGTGGTTTGCGTTTTATAAATCAACCATAACCGGATTTCTTTGGTAAAGAAAACTCTGCAACTGCAATTCTCAGAAGGTGGGTGGTCATGTCAGTTAATTACTATGGAATTGGGCTAAGGCATCAGTCTCGGGTGCCCGGCAACAGAGATGACCTGTTTTAATCTGGAGTGGTCCTATTACCCATTTTGATCAAATGTTTTCTTCTCTCTGAGGATTTGGGCATCAAAGCCTTCTGGCTCTCTATTCTGTTTGCGATGGCTATTACTATGTACTTAGGAATGAGAGCAACAGCACATGGATTCTTTGCTAAAACTGTGGAACACTGACAAGGAACCAAAGAAACTGGTTCAGGCACTTCTTTTCTGAAAGCAGAGAGACCGAAGATCTTCAAGGAGAAGTGCGGGGTGAATAACACATAAAGAGAAAGCCGTGCATAATGTCCTCCTCCTTTTGAGACCTTATCGGAAATATGAGGCACTTGGCTGAAAAGTTAATGATTGGGCGTCAGCCAATTTCTCACGGAGTTATTTCCCAAATGTTTTCTTTTAAAAAACACCACCACAATAATGGTTTAGAGGGAATTGGAATTGTAGGTGCCGAAAAATACTACTGCTTAAACAGTCACAAATGTGCAGGGTACAATAGTAGTTTTCATAGTAGCAGTTTCCATAATCTATAAAATTATAGTTATGGCATATTTTTCTATATAATACAGAAAGGACAATACAAAAAAAAAGAGCAGTGCTCAGACTTGTGGTATAGTTTGAACACGTGTTCAGGTTCCTTCATGCTCAGCAGACTGGGAACTTAGAATAACAAATCAGCAAAGCATTCCCTAATTGGGCACAGAATTTCACTAGAGTGGAACCTTTGAGTTCTTGCACTGATGAGTATGGAAAAAGACTCTTGCCAAACCATGTGACTTAAATTATGCCTAAGAGGGTGGGAGTGGGACATTTTCAGACATTATTTAAAGGTAATCAATTATATTGATTACAGCAATTTCTGGGTGCAGAGCACTGTACTAAGCACTTGGGAGAGTACAATACATAAACGTTATGTTCAGTTAGGCCCGTATTTTGAATCAGGCTTTAATAATAATAATAATAATGATGATGGCATTTGTTAAGCGCTTACTATGTGCAAAGCACTGTTCTAAGCGCTTTAGCGCAGAGCTTTCGATTGTTGGAACGTGCTTCGTCTGAGGTCCAGGAATGGCCTAAAATATCTGCTCAAGCAGAGGGGCCCAGTGGAAAGAGCACCACCCTGGGAGTCAGAGGACGTGTGTTTTAATCCAGGCACTGTCACATGTCTGCTGTGTGACCTCAGGCAAGTCACAACTTCTCTGTGCCTCAGTTGTATCAACTGTAAAATGAGGATTAAGGCTTTGAGCCCTTGGTAGGACAGGGACTGTGACCAACCTGATTACTTTGTATCTACCCCAGTGCTTAGAACAATGCATGGCACATAGTAAGCACTTAAGTACCGCAATGATTATTATTCATTCAATCACATTTATTGAGCGCTTTTGTGTGCAGAGCGCTATGCTAAGCACTTGGGAGAGTATAATGCAACAATAAACAGAGTTCTAGAGTTTTGTTTCTGAAGAGCAGACTAACTCTACAAGCATAGTACTGCTTCCGAGCCTGGTATTGTAGGCGATGGCTGGTAATCAGTGATGACCCAAGTGCTCAGTACAGTGCTCTGCACACAGTAAGTGCTCAATAAATATGATTGAACTGAATTGACTCCAATGGATCAGAAATGACAGATGGCTACAGAGCTCTCAATTATAGCTCTACTACTGGCAAAACACTAAAACGGACCTTTTCCCCATACCGATGCCTCTTCCTCAGTGAATTTCCGTGGATGTTGAGTGAGTCAAGGACCTAAAGGAGTTTTGTCACCCAACTTCCCACCATGTTCAGCCAATACAATTGAGATCAACACTGCCATGGAGAGATGAAATCCACTTAGTAATCTCGAAATTCCAAGCATTTCAACCTCTTTCCCTGCAGGCCCTTTTTTTTAATCAAAGGCTCCCTTTCTCTCCTTTTGCTCACTCACAATAAAATAACAAAGAATCAGCCTAAAAGTGGGGTGAAGGAAGAGGAGGGGCAGCCGATGAACCTGTGAACCGGAGAACAAGGTCCTAAATAATGGAGCCAAAGTGCTTATCTTCAGTACTCAATGGAGTCTTATAAACTAGTCCAAAAAATAGACAAATCTCTACCCATTTGTCACCAGCCCAATTTTTCCTCAGGAAACATGTAGGCGGTAAGATTCTTTTCTGCTCTTTTTCACTCATCTGGCATAAAGCATTCTTCACCCTGTGCAAGGGAAGCAAGGATGCAAGACCAATTAACAAATGGAGAAATCCCATTAAGAGGAGCCATCACTGTCTTACAAAGAGTTAGAGTTAGAGGTGGAAGGGGACTAAACCCAAATCTCAGAACGCCTTCCTTGCTGCTGTTAACAATAGAGAATTCCATTTCTGAATGAGAAATATGGAGGTTAACCTTTTCTCCTCTCATCCACTCCTCGCCCCTTCTTTGGAAGGGTTCGATCATTCAGAAGGTTTCTAACCTTCAGAAGGATTCAATCGTTAGGTTGGAAACTCTTTGGTGGGAACATCTTCTGCTTTTATCGTACTCCCTTCCCAAGCCCCCGCCAGAACAATGCTCAGTCGGTAGATTGTATGCTTCTTGGGGTCAGGGATAATTTCTATGAACTCTCTTTTACTTTCCCAAGCACATAGCAAGGTGCTCTGCACAGAGTAAGCCTTCAATCAATACTATTGACTGGCTGACTGATTGACTAGGCACCCTATAGAGTTCACTGCACACTATACATGTCCACTACTGCATTTTGCACCAGGTCAGTGGTTAACAAATACCACCGAGGGACTGGTTGGTTGATTGATTGATTGAAGGTTTTCAATTTCAAAGGACTTTTGAACAAAGTTGGGTTCTCTGGTTAAAATATTTTGAGGTCTGGTGCTCTAAGTGTAAACCTTCCACCTTCATCCTTATAATTTCCTTTCAAGCTGGTAAGACTGAGCATTCAGCAAAGTCCCCTGATCCACACTGGGATATGGTTTCAAACGCGAGGAGATAACATTTCCCGAGGCCACCTCTACCGAAGAAAGCTGGGGCTGAATGCATCAAACAGAAGCTCCTTGCCTTCGGCTTTAAAGCACTCCGTCAATTTGCTCCCTCCTATCTTACCTCGCAGATTTCCTATTGCAACCCAGCTACTCTAAACACCAACCTACTCGCTGCACCTGGATCTTATCTATCTCACTGCCTTGCCCATGTCCTGCCTCTGTTCTGGAAATCCCTCCCACTTCCTATCAGACAGACGACTGCTCTCCCAGCCTTCAAAGCCTTATTAAAAATCCCACCTTCTCCAAAAAGCCTTCTCCGACTAAACCCTCATTTCCCTTACTCCTCTCCCTTCCGCATAGCATGGGCCCTCAGGCTCACAGCAGTAATGCACATATCTGAAATTTATTTTAATGTGTCTCCTCTTCTAGGCTGCAAACTTCCTGTGGGCAGGAAACATGTCTACTAGATCTATTATACTTCACTTTCCCAAGTGCTTAGTACAGTGCTTTGCGCATACTCAATAAATACCCGACTGATTGATTTGATTAAAGGGAAGTTTGTGGCTGACATGATAGGGTTTAGCCAGAGCTTGCCAAGATTTTAAGGTCTGTCCCAGACCTTTGAGCAATACTACCTCCTTCCTTCTCCTCTCAATTATGAAACGGAGACTGCTAAGTGGGTCACCAGAATGAGAAACAAAAAGCAGGTGAGTTAATGAGGAGAGAGTAAGGTACCATCCAAACACACACGGAGGAATATCAAGATAGCTCGCCATTATTCAAAATACTATGAACAATGTGGGTCTACTTTAGGCAGTTAATCTGTGGGCGTAACATTCCTCCATTCATGAAGATCAACTCCAAAAAGGTCCTTAGCTTAGCTTATGAGATCATATCATTATTACTATTATTATATTTGACAAGCATTGAATCAGCTTTGCAGACAAGTCTGAAAAATGTGTCAATTCACCAAAATTATTTTATGAGTCTTCCTCACCCAGAAAGTGCACACTGTCCTGGGTGAGAGGGCAAGGAACTTTTGGCAATGTTGAGCTACGCATTGCGCAAACAAATATACACCAGAATCTGACAGTTCCTGCACATTTCATGCCCACGTGATTCCTTGCAGGAAAAATCCAAATTCTAGAAAACAGCTGAGGGCTTCATTTTTAAAGGACTCCTCTATCTATGAGGAGCAGCGTGGCTTAGTGGAAAGAGCCTGAGATTGGGAATCAGAGGGCATGGATTCTAATCCCTCCTCCGTCACTTTTCAGATGTGTGACTTTGGCAAGTCACTTTACAGATGAGGTAATTGAGGAAGAGAAGTTAAGTGGGGATCAAGAGTGTGAGCCCCAGGTGGGACAACCTGATAACCTTGCATCTATCCCAGCATTTAGAACAATGCTTGGCACATAGTAAGTGCTTAACAAATACCATTATCATTATTATTATTATTGCCCAGAGATCTCACTGTGTAATTTCAATCCTTGAAACCCTTCTGAGGAGGAGCCAAGAGGAGCCAGAGGACAGTGAGTTTAAGTAAGGAATATATCATCTAGATTGGAGGTGCCTTTGGGCCAGGGAACATGTCTGCCAATGTTTTAGTACTGTACTCTCCCAAGTGCTTAGTACACTGCACTGCACATAGCAAGCATTCAATACGTAGCATTGATTGATGGGTTGATATCCAATAGCAGAAATGGAGGACAACCTCTAAGATACTTGATTTCTGGTCCACTGATTTAACCATGAGGCCATATTGTTAGACCAAGCCGGTGGAAATTTTCCCCTAAATATCATGTATAATCTACTGAGGTAGAACTGGAAGGACTGGAAAGGAAATAATAAAAATAATAATAATAATAATAATTGTGGTATTTGTTAAGTGCTTACTATGTGCCAGGCACGTTTCTACACATTGGGGTAGATACAAGCTAATCGGGTTGAACACAGCCCCTGCCCCACATGGGGCTCACAGTCTTAATTCTATTTTACAAATGAGAGAACTGAGGCCCAGAGAAGTGAAGTGACTTGCCCAAGGTCTCATAGCCGACAAGTGGTCGGAGCCGGGATTAGAACCCATGACCTTGTGACTCTGAGGCCCATGCCCTACCCACTACGCCATGCTGCTTCCCAGGAAATGGACAGGAACTCAATTCTCGAATCCCTCAGGAGTAGTTGCACAGCTAAGAGTCAACTGAAGCCTCACTCCCAACAAACAACAACAAAATGCCAGTGTGGGATTCCAGAGATGGACCTGGGTGAAATGCTCTTGAGACTTTCTGGGATAGTAGATGTAAGTTCCCCTTCTTCCCTCAACCCCTGCCGCCATTCCGACACAATGAGGGGGTGACCACAGAAGGTAATTTGGAAGGAAAATGGAAGTCATGCGAGTAGAGCAGAAAAGATACACACGTTTGGTGGCAGTTGTGTCTGTGGCTGTTTCATTGGTATTACCTCGGGATGAGGCTTCCAAGAAGAAGACTCCATCTCAATTCCTGGTGATTCTGAGAACAAGCATTATTGCATCAAAAGCTGCCAACCAGATGTCAAAGGGTGAAAGAAGAGGGTGAGGAAACAGATTTACTGAACACTACTCTCCATTACAGCAATGGAGTCGGAGGAAATTGGTGCTGCATTTAGTGAGATGCCTTTTTCAAAGGGAGTCCAACCAGGTTTTAAACTACAGTCTACTTCTAGACTGTGTGTTTTTACTACCTATTTCTTTTAATAATAATTAAAAATAATCACTGTGGCATTTGTTAAGCGCTTAATATGTGCCAGGCATGCTAAGTGCTGGGGTGGACACAAGTAAATCGGGTTGGACGCAGTCCCTGGCCCACTTGGGGCTCACAGTTTCAATCCCCATTTTACAGATGAGATAACTGAGGCCAAGAGAAGTGAAGTGACGTGCCCAACGTCACACAACAGACATGTGGCAGAGCTGGAATTAGAAGCCATGACCTTCTGACTCCCAAGCCCGGGCTCTAGCCACTAAACCGTGCTGTTCCTGTGTGTGTCTGTGTGCGTGTTTAATGGTAATTGAGAAGCAATTACTATGTGTCAAGCACTGTTCTAAGCACTGAGGTAGACATAAGATAATTATTTATTTATTTATTTTACTTGTACATATCTATTCTATTTATTTTATTTTGTTAGTATGTTTGGTTTTGTTCTCTGTCTCCCCCTTTTAGACTGTGAGCCCACTGTTGGGTAGGGACTGTCTCTATATGTTGCCAATTTGTACTTCCCAAGCGCTTAGTACAGTGCTCTGCACATAGTAAGCGCTCAATAAATACGATTGATGACGACTGATGATAATCAGGTGGGACCCAGTTCCTATCCCACATAGGGCTCACAGTCGAAGTTGGAGGGCGGGGGGATTTAATCTCCATTTTACAGATGACGTAAGAGAGGGACAGAGTCTGCTCTGTGATCCTGGGCAATCCACGGAGCAGAGTTGGGATTAGAACCCAGGTCCTCTGACTCCCGGGCCTGTGCTCTTTCCACTAGGCCGTGTTGCTTCTTCCAACACTGCAAGGTAAGTGGAACAAGTCATGATATAGGAGGAGAGTTGTGCCCACGTGTGTGATGAGCGCTTAGTACAGTGTTCTGCACACAGTAAGTGCTCAATAAATACGATTGAATGAATGTCGGTCAAGGAGTGAGTATCCTGAAGCGATTTCTCCTTAATATTAGGGTCTGTAAGAATCCAATTCTCACCCTAGGAGACCGACCTTACTTAGTTGTTTGGCTCAACAGTACCACCTCTCCCTAATGATTAATAAAATAGGAGAGGAACAATCTCACACTAATTGGTCATACTTCATTATGCCACCGATTCGAAGGGTCCATTTCTTTCTGGAACCTGGAGCCTACACCCTGTAGAGGCCTCAGGCTTCTCTTTTCTTCCAGTGCCATACAACACCCACTCTCGGAAAAAAAACAAGAAAGGTTGAGCAGCATACCTGTGACTAAACTGGATACGATGAGGGGTAAAACCAACATCTGTAACATCCTCATCAGAAGTTCTCCTGGGAAAGAGAAGTACTTGACTTCCCGATAGGTCATATTGTAAGGCCGCAGGGTAAATCCAAGAATTGTACCTAAACGAAACAAAGAAGCGTGAGTCTTCCCGCCAGCCTGAGTATCATTATCAATAACATTGATTGACTGCCTACTGAGATAATACAAGATAATACATGAAGTCCTTCATTTACGACCATTTGAGTTACATCAAATGGCACATAATAATAATAACTGAGGTATTTGTTCAGTGCTTACTATGTGCCACCACTTTACTAAGTGCTGGGGTAGATATGAGATAATCAAGTCCAACATGGGGCTCTCAGTTTAAGTAGGAGGGAGAACAAGTATTGAATCTTCTTTTTGCAGATGAGGGGACTGAGGCACAGAGAAGTTAGGTGACTTGCTCAAGGTCACACAGCAGCTAGTGGCAGAGCTGGGATTCGAATCCATGTCTGCGTGTCAGGCCGTTACTCTTTCCACTAGGCCACGCGGTTTCTCTTATGATATCTTATGGTACTTATGACATATCTGCATTTATACCATTCTAGGTTTACTTCATCAGATTCGACATTACCATGTCAGGCTTATAAAGTAATTGTGATATGACCACACACTCTCCCTCCTCATGACTTTCCTGTTTCTCCCCGCCACTGCTGCTGATTCCCTTTTGGGCCTACAGGCCCCCTCACTGCAAGAGCAACAGAAGCAGCCATAGCTGCAGGGGTTGGTGTGCAACTTCATGGCCTAGTGGATAGAGCATGGGCTTGGAGGTCAGAAGGACCTGGGTTCTAATCCTGGCTCTGCCACTTGTCTGCTGTGTGACCTGGGGCTAGTCACTTCACCTCTCTGTGCCTCAATTACCTCACCTGTAAAATGGGGATTAAGTCTGTGAGCCCCATGCGGGACAAGGACTGTATCCGACCTGATTATGTTGTATCTACCCCAGTGCTTGGAGCAGCGCTTGACCCAGAGTAAGCGCTTCACAAGTACCATCATTATTATTGTATCGTATGCTCCCAAGTGCTTAGGACAATGCTCTGCACATAGTAAATGCTCGATAAATACCACTGAATGATTGACAGATGATGAGATTTTTAAGCCAATATGATGGCTGATTATAGTGTAAAATGCATTAATGTAGCTACATTACTCATCTTCGATTGAGCATAATAATGATGGCAATTATTAAGCGCTTACTATGTGCAAAGCACTGTTCTAAGCGCTGGGGAGGTTACAAAGTGATCAGGTTGTCCCACGGGGGGCAAACAGTCTTAATCCCCATTTTACAGATAAGGTAACTGAGGCCCAGAGAAGTTAAATGACTTGCCCAAAGTCACACAGCTGACAATTGGCGGAGCCGGGATTTGAACCCATGACCTCTGGCTCCAAAGCCCGGGCTCTTTCCACTGAGCCACGCTGCTTCTCTACATACAGTTCTGGTTAATTTTGGTAAAAATAGGCTACCCGCCTCGGTTCTGATATAGGGATGACCTTAAATGCCCCCAAGCAGGGACCATCTTGGAAGGGTAAGAGACTATATGCTGACCCACCATATATCGCCTTGAGGTGACTGCTTACTCGGCTTTACCATCTGAAGCCAGACCTGAATAATACTGGGACAGAAACTAAAATTTCCTGGCTGGTACCTTAAGTCTGACAAGAAAAATGTAATTTAGTGTCAGATATTTATCTTGCACATGTCTCTGGAGTCTTCCTTTCAGAAAACCTGCCAAAATTCCAAGCAGCATTTAGAGGGAAACTAGCTCCTGTCGTTTTTCAAATCAATCAATCGTATTTATTGAGCGTTTACTGTGTGCAGAGCACTGTACTAAGCGCTTGGGAAGTACAAGTTGATGAAAACTATTGGCGTCAACTTTCAAACCACAACTTTTCAACTTAAAACGGTGATTCCATTCTTTCTGCTTTTCATTCACTTTATTCAATCAGGGCCTATTTTGATGCAGAGCACCGTATCGGGTGCCAGGTGGGTGTAAAGCACTGCGCTAGACATACTGCAATCAGAACACTATACTGGATGTCTATTGTGTACACTGTACTGCTGTTTATGAGAACTCCTCCCTCCCAAAATCAATCAACTGTATTTATTGAGCGCTTACTGTGTGCAGAGCCCTATACTAAGCGTTTGGGAGAGTACAATATGAGTTCCCTGACCACAGTGAGCTTAAAGAACTATATTTAGATCATTTGTTCTACATTTTTATCAGGTTCCCTTATTCATTTATTGTTTTGCTTTCCACTGCTATCCTTCTATCTGCCTGTTTACTTCCATTTATTCATTCATTCAGTCGTATTTATTGAGCGCTTACTATGCGCAGAGCACTGTACTAAGCACTTGGAAAGTACAAGTTGACAACATATAGAGACGGTCCCTACCCAACAACGGGCTCACGGTCTAGAAGGGGGAGACAGACAACATAACATGTAGACAGGTGTCAAACCATTAGAATAAAAAGATTTATAGTTATGTGCACATCATTAATAGAGTAGTAAATATGTACAAGCAAAATAGAGTAATAAATATGTACAAATATATACAATAATAATTGTATATAATTAACACAATACAATTAATACAAGACACAGTTCTTGTCCCACATGGGGTTCACAGACTTAATCCCCATTTTACAGGTGAGGTAATTCACAGAGAGGTGAAGTAACTAGCCCAAGGTCACACAGCAGACAAGTGGCAGAGCCAGGATTAGAACCCAGGTCCTTCTGACTCCCAAGCCCATGCTCTATCCACTAGATAATTAATAATACATCATTAATAAAATTAGAGTAGTAAATACGTAGAAGTAAAATAGAGTAATAAATATGTACAAATACATACAATAATAATAATAATAATGGCATTTGTTAAGTTCTTACTATGTGCTAAGCACCGTTCTAAGCACTGGGAAGAATACAAGGTGATGAGGTTGTCCCACATGCAGCTCACAGTCTTAATCCCCGTTTCACAGATGAGGTAACTGAGGCACAGAGAAGTGAAGTGACTTGCCCCAAGTCACCCAGCTGACAAGCGGTGGAGCCGGGATTAGAACCCATGACCTCTGACTCCCAAGCCCGGGCTCTTTCCACTGAGCACGCTGCTTCTCAAGTACTGTGAGTCCCACGGAGGAACTGTATAATCTATTGTCTTTGTTTTGACCCCAGTGCTTCGAACATAGTAAATGCTTAATAATTCCATTACTGCCTTGTCGGCCCAGTGGGAAGAGCCCGGCACTGGGAAGCAGCAGACCTGGGTTCTGGCCTCAGTTCTTCCTGGACCAAGACTGCAAATGACCTTTCAATACCCTGCCGACTGTCTGTCTTTCCACCCACTTGGTGCAGTCAGAGGCCCTGCGGGAATCAATCAATCAATCAATCGTATTTATTGAGCGCTTACTGTGTGCAGAGCACTGTACTAAGCGCTTGGGAAGTACAAGTTGGCAACATATAGAGACAGTCCCTACCCAACAGTGGGCTCACAGTCTAAAAGGGGGAGACAGAGAACAAAACCAAACATACTAACAAAATAAAATAAATAGAATAGATATGTACAAGTAAAATAGAGTAATAAATATGTACAAACATATATACATATATACAGGTGCTGTGGGGAAGGGAAGGAGGTAAGATGGGGGGGATGGAGAGGGGGAAGAGGGGGAGAGGAAGGAAGGGGCTCAGTCTGGGAAGGCCTCCTGGAGGAGGTGAGCTCTCTAAGTGCTTACTCTTTGCTAAGCACTGGGGTAGATACAAGATATCGTATTCAGATCAGAATGACTCTCTTCGAAACAAAGGGGGGGGTATTTATGATGATGATGATGGTATTTGTTAAGCACTTAGCTATGTGCAAAGCACTGTTCTAAGGGCTGCGGAGGTTACAAGGTGATCAGGTTGTCCCATGGACGGCTCACAGTTTTAATCCCCATTTTACAGATGAGGTAACTGAGGCACAGAGAAGTTAAGTGACTTGCCCAAAGTCACACAGCTGACAGTCGGCGGAGCCAGGATTTGAACCCATGACCTCTGACTCCAAAGCCCGGGCTCTTTCCACTGAGCCATGCTGCTTCTCTAATTTATACTTATAATCAGATCAGGATATCCTGATGGGAGGCTCCAGGTTAGCCTATCATTATTATTAAGTATATATGCATATAAGTACATTATATATTATATTAAATATAAATAAATATATTATGTTATTATTATATTATATATACTGAATAATAATGATAGTCTAACCTGGAGCCTCCCATTAGGAGTAGTAATGGAATTATTAAGCATTTACTATGTACGAAGCACTGGAGTAAAAACAAAGACAATATATATATATACACATATATTGTGGTAAGAGAAGCAGCATGGCTTAGTGGAAACAGCACAGGCTTGGGAGTCAGAAGACATGGGTTCTAATCCTGACTCTGCCACTTGCCTGCTGTGTGATCTAGGGCATCAGTGTTCGGCACATAGTAAGCGCTTAATAAATGCCATTATTATTATTGTGTGACTCTGGACAAGTCGCTTAACCTCTCTGTGCCTCAGTTACCTCATCTGTAAAATGGGGATTAAGACTGTGAACCCTGGTGGGATGGGGATCTGTCCAACCCAATTTGCTTGTATTCGTTCAATCGTATTTATTGAGGGCTTACTGTGTGCAGAGTATTGTACTAAGTACTTGAGAGAGTACAACAATAAACAGACATATTCCCTGCCCACAACGAGCTTAGTGTCTAGAGAGGGGGTGACAGACAGAAATACAAATAATAAATTACAGATATGGACATAAGTGCTGTAGGGCTGGAAGAACAAAGGGAGCAAGTTAGGATGATGCAGATGGGAATGGGAGAAGAGGAAAGGGGGCACTTAGTCTGGGAAGGTCTCTTGGAGAAGATGTGCCTTCAATAAGGCTTTGAAGGGGCAGTGCTTAGTACAGTGCCTAGCCCATAGTAAGCACTTACCAAATGATAAAATAATAATAACAACAATAATAATAATGGTATTTGCTAAGCGCTTACTATGTGTCAAACACTGTTCTAAGTGCTGGGGAGGTTACAAGGTGATCAGGTTGTCCCACGGGGGGGCTCACAGCCTTCATCCCCATTTTACAGATGAGGTAACTGAGGCCCAGAGAAGTTAAGTGACTTGCCCAAGGTGTCACAGCTGACAGTTGGCGGAGCCGGGATTTGAACCCATGACTTCTGACTCCAAAGCCCGGGCTCTTTCCACTGAGCCACGCTGCTCCTCAGCACTGCAATAGACAAGTGGCAGAGCTGGGATTAGAACCCAGGCCCTTCTGATTCCCAGGCCTGTGCTCTATCCACTAGGCCACGCACCAAGAGCCTTGAAATGGACATTTACTATGCAAAGAGCACTATAATCGAAGCTTACAGTGCCCCTCTGTCTTCCCAACATCAGCCGTCCCTGCCATTTCCAGGCCAATCTGCCTTCTGGACATCTGATTCCAATTTTGGTTAGGTTTGGGTTTTTATTTTCTTTCTCAACAGGTAGCCCATGGGAATCAGCGTTTCCCAGGTTCAAGCACATTCCTTAGAGATCTACTTGCAATGGAAGGGTTGTCTCCTTTTGTGTGGTCCAACAGTAAACACAATATTCCTGCTCTAAAGAATGCATTCTGATAATTCACTTAACTCCCAGCTAGGGGTCTTTAAGCTCCTTGAAGTCCAGCCCTTAGCAGGTGAAGAAAACAGTGGGTAATGAAGCTGCCATGGCCATTTCACACAAGAACTGACCAAATATTTTGCAGATCTAACGTAGAAAAACTTTTATATTCCTGGAGGTGTTTAGATGGTTTTATGCAGCGTGCATGGTGGGAGACTAAACTCTTCCTTTCCTTGGATTAAGCTATGGACTGAGATGCACAGTTACACTCAAAAAGCGTTTTGACTAATAGAAGTATATGTATCTCTTTTTATTAATAATAATAATAATAATAATGATGGTATTTGTTAAGCGCTTACTATGTGCCAAGCACTGTACTAAACACAAGGTAATGAGGTTGCCCCACGAGGGTCTCACAGTCTTAATGCCCATTTTACAGATGAGGTAACTGACGCACACAGAAGTTAAGTGAATAGCCCAAAGTCACACAGCTGATAAGTGGCAGAACCGGGATTAGAACCCACAACCCCTGACTCCAAAGCCCGTGCTCCTTCCACTAAGCCACACCGCTTCCAGCACATACTATGTGTCAAGCAGCACTCTAGGCACTAGGATAGACACAAAATAATCAAGCCAAATAGAGTCCCTGTCCCACATGGGGCTTACAGTCTAAGTAGGAAGGAGAACAGTATTCATTTATTCATTCAACCATATTTATTGAGTGCTTGCTGTGTGTAGAACACTGTACTAAGTGCTTTGGAGAGTACAACAGAACAATAAACAAACACATTCCCTGCCCACAGTGAGCTTACATGGAATCACCATTTTGCAGTGGAGGAAACTGAGGCAAAGAGAAGTTGAGTGACTTGCCCAAAGTCACCCAGCAGAGAAGTGGCATAGCCAGGATTAGAACCCAGGTCCTCCGGCTCCCAGGCTCATGCTGCTTCCCAACACTGAACTAAGTTTTCACCAAATGTCTTTTTAATTGCTTCTTATTTAAAACCATTTTTTTTTGCAGAGAAAAAAACTTCAGTAGAAACTTGTATCTAACAGAACACACGAGTTAAATGAAATTAAGCAATGTTTAATCGGATGAAACTCTATTACAACGACAGGAAATTCAGATTTCCAGAAAATTCACAATTTTCTAGTGAGATTTTCTATTTGCTTTCTGTTCTTACAACGCTCAGGGAACATTTATTCGCTATTTTGGTCATCGTTGAGATCCAGTTAAACCTAGTCAAGTTAATCTTAACTTCGGGCCACACTTTCATCTGATCACATTCATTATTAAAATTTTACAGCTAGCTCTTATTCATGAACAAGGAAATCGTTTCTTCAACTCACAGACAGTGTTAAAGGGACCTAGAGTGGCAGGGTTGGCGCTCAGAAAATGAATCACGAGGAAACAGTCTAAATACAGAGACCAGTTGCTTCTTTGGCCAATGTTTCAGGTTTCTGAGCCCATTCCATTCGAGCAGGAAAGAAAAACTTCCTCAAATCAAATTCCCACAGCTTGCTGCACAGAGAGTTTTCACAGACTCCTTCACTCTGCCTTTCAGAGTGAGTTCAATTAGAGGAAGCAGAATGGGATCTGAGAAGTCCAGTTTGGCCAGGGAAGAGTAACCCGCTGCTTATCTGAAGGCTTGGGGAGCCACTAGTGAGGCTGGAAATTATTTTTGTCAGGATAAAACTTAGACCAATTACTTTGCACAGAACAATTGTGCCTATTTTCATTGTTCGCAAGATACTGACCTCATTAATGAAAAAGGACAAAGCCTATACGGCTGAAATTGCTCAAGGAGAAACATCAGATAGGAAGTCCTGATGATTTCTTTTATGCCTGCTCACGTTCAGACATTATAATGGTAGCAACATTACACCATTCAGATAATAATAATAATAATAATGGTATTTATTAAGCGCTTACTATGTGCATAGCACTGTTCTAAGCGCTGGGGAGGTTACAAGGTGAACAGGTTGTCCCACGGGGGGCTCACAGTCTTAATCCCCATTTTACAGATGAGGTAACTGAGGCCCAGAGAAGTTAAGTGACTTGCCCAAAGTCACCCAGCTGACAAGTGGCGGAGCCGGGATTTGAACCCATGACCTCTGACTCCAAAGCCCGGGCTCTTTCCACTGTGCCATGCTGCTTCAGATGTCACCAATTTTTTCTGGTTTCCTTGCTATCAGCCAACTTGGTCTCATTCCGATATTTTTACATTTTTACATTTTTACATTTTCAACGAAGTTTCTCTTGGGGTGCAAACTTATCTTGTGCATATTCTTTAAGAATTTGAATAGTGCTATTTTTTAAATAATAGTGACAATAATAAGTTAAGTGCTTACTGTTTGCCAAGCACCGCACTAAGCGCTGGGGTAGATACAACTTAGGTCAGACACAATCCCTTTCCCACATCAGCCTCGTAATTTAATAGGAGGCAGAACATGCATTGAACCCCATTTTATGGATGAGGAAACTGCAGCACGGAAGTTAAGTGACTTGCCCATGGTCACACGGCAGGTAGTTGGCAGAGTCAGGATTAGAACCCAGGTCCTCTCCCACGATAAGAGAAAGCTACCAGACGCTCCAGGCAATCCACAGCAGAGAAGCTGTTCTCTGGTCACAGAAGCTATAACCCAAACCAACCAGAACAAAGCCAAACACATTCCCAATATTCCCATTTCCCCCTGTGGTTTTTTTTTTATAGCATTTATTAAACACTTACTATGTGCAAAGCACTGTTCTAAGTGCTGTGGGGATACAAGGTAATCAGAGTGTCCCACGTGGGGCTCACAGTCTTAATCCCCATTTTACAGATGAGGTAACAGGCACAAAGAAGTGAAGTGACTTGCCCAAAGTCACCCTGTTGACTGTAAGCTCACTGTGGGCAGGGAACTCGTCTACCAACTCTGTAATAATAATAATCATAATAATAATAATAATAATGATGATGATGGCATTTATTAAGCGCTTACTATGTGCAAAGCACTGTTCTAAGCACTGGGGAGGTTACAAGGTGATCAGGTTGTCCCACATGCAGCTCACAGTCTTAATCCCCATTTCACAGATGAGGTAACTGAGGCACAGAGAAGCTAAGTGACTTGCCCAAAGTCACACAGCTGACAATTGGCGGAGCCAGGGTTTGAACCCATGACCTCTGACTCCAAAGCCTGTGCTCTTTCCACTGAGCCAAGCTGCTTACTATACTCTCCTAAGCACTCAGAGGAGAGCTCTGCACTTGGCAAGTACTCAATAAATATAATTCACTGATTTGTTATGGCATTTGTTAAGTGCTTACTATGTGTTAGGCACTGTACTAAGTGCCATGGTAGATACAAGAGAAAGCAGAATAGCATCTAAGAAGTGCCAGGATAGATACCATCATTATTATACAAGATAATCAGGTAGGACCTAGTCCACGTCCCATATGTGGCTCACAATTAATCCCCATTTTACAGATTAGGTAGCTGAGGCACAGAGAAGTGAAGTGGACTGGCCCAGTGTCGCACAGCAGGTAAATGATAGAGCTGGGATTAGAATAATAAATAATCATAATAATAATGGTTTTTGTCAAGCGCTTACCGTAAGTCCCACTGTTGGGTAGGGACTGTCTCTATATGTTGCCAATTTGTACTTCCCAAGCGCTTAGTACAGTGCTCTGCACACAGTAAGCACTCAATAAATACGATTGATGATGATGATGATAAGTCAAGCACTGTTCTAAGTGCTGGGGTAGATACAAGCTAATCAGGTTGGATACAGCCTATGTTCCACATGGGGCTCACACTCTCGACTGAGGCACAGAGAAGTTAAGTGACTTGTCCAAGGTCACACAGAAGGCAAGTGCTGTAAAATGGGGATTAAGAGTGTAAGCCCCATGTGGGACAATAACTGTGTCCAACCTGATTAACTTGTATATACCCCAGTGCTTAGAACGGTGATTGGCACATAGAAAGCGCTTAACAAGTAACATAATTAATTAAGTGGAGGAGCTGGGATTAGAACCCAAGTCCTCTCGACACCTAGGTCCACGCTCTAAGCACTAAGCCATGCTTCTTCTTGTTCGATCAATAAGTGGCATTTATCGAGTGCTTACTGTGTGCAGGACACTATACTAAGCGCTTGGTAGTGTATACCAGAAATAGCAAACACATTCCAGCGCTTAGAACAGTCCCTTCTAGACTGTGAGCTCGTTGTTGGATAGGGACCGTCTCTATATAATAATAATGATGGCATTTGTTAAGTGCTTACTATGTGCAGAGCATTCATTCATTCAATCGTATTTATTGAGCACTTACTGTGTGCAGAGCACTGTACTAAGAGCTTGGGAAGTACAAGTTGGCAACATATAGAGACGGTCCCTACCCAACAACGGGCTCACAGTCTAGAAGGGGGAGCACTGTTCTAAGCGTTGCCAACTTGTACTTCCCAAGCACTTAGTACAGTGCTCTGCACCCAGTAAGCACTCAATAAATACGATTGAATGAATGAATGAATGATACAAGGTGATCAAGTTGTCCCACGTGGGGCTCACAGTCTTAATCCCCATTTTACAGATGAGGTCACTGAGGCTCAGAGAAGTTAAGTGACTTGCCCAAGGTCACACAGCAGACATGTGGCGGAGTTGGGATACAAACCCATGACCTCGGACTCTAAAGCCCGGGCTCTTTCCACTGAGCAATGCTGCCTCTCTAAAACAGATGTGACCCCGACCTGATAGGTTGCCGACTCTATATGTTGCCGACTTGTACTTCCCAAGCGCTCAGTACAGTGCTCTGCACACAGTAAGCGCTCAATCAATACGACTGAATGAACAGTGCCCAACGCAGTGCTTAGCACATAGTAAGCACTTAACAAATGCCATTATTATTATTCCCTGCCCATAACCAGCTTACGTTAAGTCCAAGTTGCTGATTCTTCAGATCCAAAGGAATAGCTTGAAGAAAGACAGTTTTCTCTTGGAAGTGATCATTCCCATGGTTTCGCCTGTCAGACGTTCTGCTACCGATCCAGTGGAAAGAGCACAATTTTGAGACTCAGGAGAATAGCGGCAGAACGTCAAGGGTGAGGGGGGCCTTCAGGGGTGGTGTTACCAGGGGTGGTACATTTCAGATTGAAGAATCTCCTAGGGCATGTGCATTGGGCAGTCCCCGCAGGAATCCTGACCAGCAACGACTAAAAAGAGCAGCAAAGGCCACAGAGGCTACCCAGGCAACCAACGGCGGGGTTATATCTCTTCGGCACAGCATCGACATTACGCCGCATTCCCGTCAGCTGCGCACGCATCCTGAGCATTTAAAAATAAAAATCTCGGTGTGCATTTTGCAACGTGCGGCACTCCTGCCCACCTACTCACCCGTTGCTCTCCGTGCCCTAGCAGGCACACGCCTGGCCGATCTGAAAAAGTCCACAACACAATCACTAAAATCGATTCCTCTGCCTAGATTCTTGGTCCTGAAGTTTCAACGCTGAGGCCTGTCATCTTTCTCCAATGGGGGAATCCATCACATGGGAAGAGCTACCATCTTCTACTGAGTCCTTTCTCCCCTCGAGGAAAGGTGCCGAATTTATGTCCACATTTTGACCGTACAGACAAAATGATTGACTCAAGTTCACGAGAAGCAGCGTGGCCAAGTGGATAGAACACAGGCTTGGGAGCCAGAAGGACCTGGCTCCGCTACTGTGTGACCTTGGGCAAGTCATTTAACTTCTCTGTGCTTCAGTCAGCTCATCTGTAAAATGGTAAGACTGTGATCCCCACGTCTGACAGGGACTTTGTCCAGCGAGAAGCAGCATAGCGTGGATAGATGACGGGCCTGAAAGTCAAAACATCATGGGTTCTAATCCCAGCTTTATTACTTGCCTGCTGTGTGATCTTGGGCAAGTTACTTTACTTCTCGGTGCCTCAGTGACCTCATCTGCAAAATGTGAGCCCCACATAGGACATGGACTGTGTCCACCAGATTATCTTGAATCTACCCCAGTGCTTAGTACAGTTCCTGGCACATAGTAAGCGCTTAACAAATACCACAATTATTATTATTCTTAACTTGTATCTACTCCAGTGCTTAGAACGGTGCCTGACACACAGTAAGCGCTTAACAAATATCGTGTAAAAAAAAAAAAAAAAAAAGGAGAAAGCATGCTGATTAAACTGGCATTCCCCTTGTGATTCTATCACTCATCATTATTCCTCTTTCATAACTGGGGAAGCTGAGAACTGCAGAGGCTTGCAAACTCACACAGGGGGCCAGTGGCCAAAATCCCCTAGCCCTATCACTCCAAAAAAAAAAAAAAGAAGAAGAAAAATGTCCAAAAACACATGCCTGCATTGCTAATGGCAGCAGGAAGAGGGTCTTTTTGTGGACGCCAAAGGATTTAGCTTAACAATAGTAGAGGCTGTGCATATAGAATGTTCCATCTGGGGACAAGGTGAAGTCTAGTGTCTCAAGGAAAACTGGAAGCTCTAGTTTAAGGGATTGAAGAGAGAACAGTCCAGGCATTGGCCATCAACATGAGCAGGAGTGGAAGCTGGAAGGCTGAATGAGAGTTGTAAGGACAGAGCATGATTTGGCGGGGTTGTGGTGGTGGTGGGAAATAATTTTATAATAAGATTGAGGTGTAAAGCTGACTAATAATAATAATAATAATAATAATGGTATTTGTTAAGTGCATACCACGTGCCAAGCACTGTTCTAAGTGCTAGAGTAGAGACAGGGTTATCAGGTTGTCCCACACGGGGCTCCCAGTCTTAATCCCCATTTTACAGATGAGGCAACTGAGGCACAGAGAAGTTTAGTGACTTGCCCAAAGTCACACAACAGACAAGTGGCAGAGCCGGGATTAGAACCCATGACCGCTGACTCCCAAGCCCGGGCTCTTTCCGCTAAGCCACACTGCTTGATCTAACTCCATAAAACATTCCTGATTTATGACATGCCTGTCTAAAGATTTGTTCAATAGTGAGGCTAGTGGTAGTAGTGACATTGATTAAGCACTTCCAATGTTCGAGGACACTACATAAGCCCTGGGAAGAAAGACAAGGTCAATTGACTTTGACATGGTTTCTGACTCCTCTAGCCCTTACAATCAAGGGGTGGATGGTAATAGTGGCAAGGGATGAATATAGCAGGGTAAATGTAAATAACAATAATAATAATAATATTGGTATTTCTTAAGTGCTTATTATGTGTCAGGTACTTTACCAAGTGCTGGGGTAGGTTCACCTCCTCCAGGAGTCCTTCCCAAACTGAGCCCCCCTTTACCTCTGCTCCTCCTCCCCTCCCCATCGCCACGACTCGCTCCCTTTGTTCTGCCCCCATCCCCGCCCCATAGCGCTTGTGTGTATATAAGTACATATTTATAATTCTATTTATTTTTATTAATGACGTGTATATATCTATAGTTCTATTTATTTATATTGATGTTATTGATGCCTGGTTACTTGTTTTGATGTCTGTCTCTCCTCTTCTAGGCTGTGAGCCCATCGTGGGCAGGAATTGTCTCTGCTGCTGAATTGTACTTTCCAAGCACTTAGTACAGTGTTCTGCACACAGTAAGTGCTCCGTGAATATGACTGAGTGAATGAATCCAAGAAAATCATGCTGGACATAGTCCCTGTCCCACGTGGGACTTACAGTCTCAATCCTTATTTTATAGATAAGGAAACTGAGGCACAGAGAAGTGAAGTGACTGGCCTCAGGTCACACAGCAGACACTTGACAGAGCTGGGGTTAGAACCCATGACCTTCTGAATCCCAGGCTATATTCTGTCCACTATGCCATGCTCCTTCTCATAAATAAAAATAATAACAATTTGACAAGTCAACAAAGCCATTATCCTCCCTGCTTTAGAAGTCCCCTCTCACAGTCAGTCATTCAATCCTATTTATTGAGTGCTTACTGTGTGCAGGGCACTGTACTAAGTGCTTGGGAGACTACAATATAACGATAACAAACATATTCCCTGCCCACAAAGAGCTTTCCGTCTAGAGAGGAGATAGGCATTAATATAAATAAATGACAGATATGTTACAGAAGTGCCGTGGGCCTGGGAAAGGGGATGAATAAAGGGAGCAAAGAAAAGGAAAGGAGGGTTTAGTCGGGGAAGGCCTCTTGGAGGAGATGTGCCTTCAATAAGGCTTTGAAGGTGGGGAGAGTAATTGTCACTTCATCTGGTAAGCTTTTCCTCAGTCAAGTAATCAATAGCATTTATTGAGTGCAATATTTACAAAGATTCACCTCTTTCTCCCCCATCCAAGTGGCCACCAGACTCTCATCCTATTCTGATAACTGGAGAAGCAGTGTGGTCTAGTGGAGAGTGGGGGCCTGAAGGACCGGGCTTCTAATCTCAGCTCTTGTCACTCATCTGTTGTGTGACCTTGGGCAAGTGACTTTACATCTCTGTGCCTCAGTTACCTTATCTGTAAAATGGGGATGAAGTCGGTGAACGCCACATAGGACATGGACTGTGTCCACCTGCCTACCTTGAATCTAACCCAGTGCTTAGTACAGCGTCTGACACTATGTATGGGCTTAACAAATACCATTAACAATAAAAAAGATCAGCCTCCTCACTGGTCAATCACTAAATCCTGTCAGATCAACCTTCCTATCGTTAAAATCCACCCTTTCCTCTCCATCCAATCGCTTATCGTTTCCCATCTTGATTACTGTATCAGCCTCCTGGACTCCAGTCCGTATTTCACTCTGCTGTCCAGATCATTTTTCTACAAAAACGGTCAGGCCATGTTTCCCCAGCAGCATGGCCTAGTGGACAGAGGCTGGGCCTGAGAGTCAGAAGGACCTGGATTCTAATCCTGGCTCCGCTACTTGTCCGCCGTGTGACCTTGGACAAGTCACTTCACTTCTCTGTGCCTCAGTTCCTTCATCTGCAGAATGGGGATTAAGGCTATGAGCCCTCTGTGGGACGCTCAATAAATACGATTGAATAAATGAATGAACAGGGACTGTGTCCAACCTGATAAATACAATCATTCATCCTAACCTGCCTAGATTACTGCATCAGCCTCCTTGATGACCTTCCAGCCTCCTGCCTCTCCCGGCTCCAGTCCATACTTCACTCTGCTGTCCAGATCATTTTTCTACAAAAACATTCAGGACATGTCACCCAGCTCCTCAGAAAACTCCAGTGGTTGTCCATCCACCTCCGCATCAAACAAAAAAACTCCTCATCACTGGCTTTATAGGATTCCACCACGTTGCTCCCTCTTACTTCACCTCACTTCTCTCTTTATTACAACCCAACCTGCACACTTGACTCCTTTAGTCCTAACCTTCTCACTGTCCTTCAGTCTCACCTATATCACAGCCAACCCCTAACCCGCATCCTGCCTCTGGCCTGGAATGCTCTCCCTACTCAAATCGAACAGATAATTAATCTCTTCCACTTTAAAGCCTTATTCATTCATTCAATCGTATCTATTAAGTGCTTATTGTGTGCATAGCACTGTACCAAGTGGTTGGGAAAGTACAATACAACTATAAACAGTGACATTCCCTGCTCACAACTAGCTCACAGTCTAAGGAGGGCGGGGGAGACAGACATCAATACAAATAAATAAAATTACAGAAACGTACATAAAAGCTGTGGGGCTGGGAGAGGGGAGAAGAGCAAAGGGACAAGTCAGGGTGATGCAGAAGGGAGTGAAAGATGAGGAAAAGTGGGGCTTAGTCCGGGAAGGCCTCTTTAGATGTGCCTTCAGTGAGGCTTTGAAGGTGGGGAGAGTAATTGTACATTGGATTTGAGAAGGGAGGGCGTTCCAGGCCTGAGACAGGACATGGGTCGGGGTCAGTAGTGAGAGAGGCAAAATAGGGACACAGTGAGAAGGTTAGTACTAGAGGAGTGAAATGTGCAAGCTGAGTTGTAGAAGGAGAGAAGTGAGGTGAGGTAGGAGGGGGCAAAGTGATGGAGTGCTTTAAAGCCAATGGTGAGGAGTTTTTGTTTAATACGGAAGTGGATGGACATCCACTGGAGATTTTTGAGGAGGGGGGTGACATATCCTGAGCGTTTTTGTAGAAAGATGAACCGGGCAGCGGAGTGAAATATGGACTGGAGTGGGGAGAGGCAGGATGTTGGGAGGTCAGCAAGGAGGTTGATGCAGTAATCTAGATGGGATAGGATGAGTGATTGTATTAACGTGGTAGCCATTTGGATGGAGAGGAAAAAGAGGATTTTAGCGATGTTGTGAAGGTGGGACCAACAGGATTTGGTGACGGATTGAATATGTGGATTGAATGAGAGAGAGGAGTCAAGGATAATACCAAGGTTACGGGCTTGTGAGACGGGAAGGATGGTGGTGCCATCTACAGTGATGGAAAAGTCAGGGAGAGGACAAGGTTTGGGTGGGAAGATAATGAGCTCTGTTTTGGACATGTTAAGTTTAAGGTGATGGGAGGACATCCAAGTACAGATGCCTTGAATGCAGGAGGGGATGCAAGCCTAGAGAGAGGGAGAGAGATCAGAGGAAGAGATGTAGATTTAGGTATCATCTGCTTAGAGATGGTAGTTGAAGCCATGGGACTGAATGAGTTCTTCAAGGGAGTGAGTGTAATAATAATAATAATACTGATGGCATTTGTTAAGCGCTTACTATGTGCAGAGCACTGTTCTAAGCACTGGCGGGGGGGATTCAAGGTGATCAAGTTGTCCCACGTGGGGCTCACAGTCTTAATCCCCATTTTACAGATGAGGTAACTGAGGCTCAGAGAAGTTAAGTGACTTGCCCAAGGTCACACAGCAGACATGCGGCGGGGTCGGCATTCGAACCCATGACTTCTGACTCCAAAGCCCGTGCTCTTTCCACTGAGCCACACTGAAGGCACATCTCTTCCCAGAGGCCTTCCCACGCTAAGCCCTCCCTTTCCTCTTCTCCCACTCCCTTCTGCGTCACTCTGACTTGCTCCCTTTGCTCTTCTCCCCTCCCAACCCCACAGCACTTATGGGCATAATTATAATTTATTTATTTGTATTGGTGTCTGTCTCCATCCTCTAGACTGTAAGGGCGTTGTGGGCAGGTACTGTGTCAGTTTATTGTTGTAGTGTACTCTCCCAAGTGCTTAGTACAGCGCTCTGCACATAGTACGTGCTCAATAAATATGACTGAATGAATGATTATCTTGTATCTACCCCAGCGCTTAGTACAGTGCCAGGCACATAGGAAGCCCTTGACAAATACCATAATTATTATTACTAAGCACTGGGGTAGATATAAACCAAACAGACTAGACATTCCCAGTCCATTCCCACATGGGACTCACAGTCTTAAAAGTCCATTTTACAGAATGATTATCTTGTATCTACCCCAGTGCTTAGTACAATGCCAGGCACATAGGAAGTGCTTGACAAATACCATAATAATTATTACTAAGCACTGGGGTAGATATAAACCAAACAGACTAGACATTCCCAGTTCATTCCCACATGGGACTCACAGTATTAAAAGCCCATTGTACAGAATGATTATCTTGTATCTACCCCAGCGCTTAGTACAGTGCCAGGCACGTAGGAAGTGCTTGACAAATACCATAATAATTATTATTAAGCACTGGGGTAGATATAAACCAGACTAGACATTCCCAGTTCATTCCCACATGGGACTCACAGTCTTAAAAGTCCATTTTACAGAATGATTATCTTGTATCTACCCCAGCGCTTAGTACAATGCCAGGCACATGGGCAGCGCTTGACAAATACCATAATTATTATTACTAAGCACTGGGGTAGATATAAACCAGACTAGACACAGTCCATGTCCCACATGGGACTCACAGTCTTAAAAGTCCCTTTTACAGAATGATTATCTTGTATCTACCCCAGCGCTTAGTACAATGCCAGGCACATAGGAAGCGCTTGACAAATACCATAATTATTATTACTAAGCACTGGGGTAGATATAAACCAGACTAGACACAGTCCATGTCCCACATGGGACTCACAGTCTTAAAAGTCCATTTTACAGATGAGGTAACTGAGGCACAGAGAAGTTAAGTGAGTTGCCCAAGGTCATGCAACGGACAAGTGGCAGGGCCGGGATTAGAACTCAGGTCCACACCATTTGGGGCCCAGGGGCAGCTGATCCTGAGGATCCTTATAAGCTGATGAAGCTCCACCATGGTAGCCATGGTTCACCTTTTTTTCCCAAGATATTTCTCCACATCTGAATCCCTATCATCCCCACTCCAAGCATCTTCCTAGCAGAAAGTCAATTAGTGGGTGAATCCCAGGGCTGCTTCAATTAACCTTCCTTGGTTAGTGCCACTTGGGGAGGGGCTGGGGTCTGTTATTGTACTTTCCCCAAGTACTTAGTTCAGTACTTTGCACACAGCAAGCGCTCAATAAATGCCACTGATTGTGTGTACATATGTGTGTGCTTGCGTGTTTGGGAATCCAACAACAATTAGTGCAGTGTTCTGGACAGGGCAGATAGGAAGAATGAAATAAAAAGAAGGAAAAATGAAGAAAAGAGGAGCTGCTAGGGTCAACGGGTGCAGGCTGAATTTACACAAACACACAAGCACACATATATAGACACACACAATCAATGGCATTTATTGAGCGCTTGCTGGGTGCAAAGCACTGAACTAAGCACTTGGGAAGGTACAATAGTCGGTCAATTTTATTTACTGAGTGCTTACTGTGTGCAGAGCACTGTAGTAAGCGCTTGGGAGAGTACAATATAAAAGACACACTGCTTGCCCACGACAAGCTTAGTGTGCACACACACTCTCTCTCTCTCTCTCTCTCTCTCTCTCTCTCTCACACACACACACACACACACACACACACACAAAGTGGAGGCAGAGCTATGACGCTTAGCAACCCAGACTCAGGACAGGCCAGTTGGATTCCTAACCCTCACTGCCTTCATGTTCATTCATTCACTCAATCCTATTTATTAAGCGCTTACTGTGTGCAGAGCACTGTACTAAGCACTTGGAAAGTACAATTCAGCAACAGATAGAGATGATCCCTACCCAACAACAGGCTCACAGTCTAGAATGGGGGAGACAGACATCAAAACAAGTAAACAGGCATTAATAATAATAATAATGATAGCATTTATTAAGTGCTTACTATGTGCAAAGCACTGTTCTAAGCGCTGGGGAGGTTACAAGGTGAACAGGTTGTCCCACGGGGGGCTCACAGTCTTAATCCCCGTTTTACAGATGAGGTAACCGAGGCCCAGAGAAGTGAAGTGACTTGCCCAAAGTCACACGGCTGACAAGTGGCAGGCTGGGACTTGAACCCATGACCTCTGACTCCAAAGCCCGTGCTCTTTCCACCGAGCCATGCTGCTTCTCTAATAGCATCAATATAAATAAACAGTATTATAGATATATACACATTATTAATAAAATAAATAGAATTATAAACGAGTACATATATACACAAATGCTGCAGGGCGGGGAGGGGGGTAGAGCAGAGGGAGCAAGTCAGGGAGATGGGGAGGGGAGGAGAAGCAGAGGAAAAGTGGGGCTTAGTTTCAGGCTTCATAATAATAATAATGATGGCATTTGTTAAGCGCTTACTACGTGCAAAGTACTGTTCTAAGTGCTGATGTCCCAAAAGTGCCAGTTCCTTGTTAATATAAACACTCTCCCTTTCCCCGGGTGTTAATAACTTGATGAAAATGGGAGGAAGATTTTTCTGGGCCCAATGCAGCAGAATTTCTTGAGACCCTAAGACAAAGACATTTAAAAAGATTTTCAGAAGGTGTCTCCTTCTGTTCTCGGATGCTTGCTATGAAATTGGCAGGGCAGAAGGAAAATATTTGCCTGTTGAAATGCCACGTTCTTGTCCAGCCAGAATTATGGAACATAGAAGTCAATGTTCCGGAATCAATCAACCAATAGTATTTATTAATACTAATTGTGCTGTTTGTTAAGTGCTTACTATGTGCCAGGTACTGTACGAAGCGCTGGCACTGTACAAAGGGAAGCAGCGTGGCTCAGTGGAAAGAGCCCGGGCTTTGGAGTCAGAGGTCATGGGTTCAAATCCAGGCTCCGCCAATTGTCAGCTGTGTGGCTTTGGGCAAGTCACTTAACTTCTCTGTGCCTCAGTTACCTCACCTGTAAAATGAGGATTAAGACTGTGAGCCCACCGTGGGACAACCTGATCACCTTGTAACCTCCCCCGTGCTTTGAACAGTGCTTTGCACATAGTAAGCGCTTAATAAATGCCATCATTATTATTATTATTATTACAAAGCAGAGCAACTTACTCTATTACAGAGTTGGTAGATACATCCCCTGTCCACAAGGAGCTTACAGTCTAGAGGAGGAGCTTACAGACAGACATTAAAATAAATTAGAGATAGGGGAAGCAAGAGACTATAAGGGCATGTATGTATATACGTGCTGTGGGGGTGGGATTGGGGGTGGGTTTGAGTAGTGAAGTGTGTGGGTGGGTGAATGGATAGCTAGAAGGAGGCTTTGAACCTCCAACTACCACGACAATTCACCAACAAGAAGCTTGCTCTTTGGTTTTGGTTTGTCTTCTGCCTCTGGACTGTATAATGCTTATGTTGTGTGACACAAGAGTTCTTGGGCAGTAATAACAATAATAATAATAAGTACGGTATTTGATAAGCACTTACTAACATCCAAGCCGTGACCAAAACCTGCCGGTCTCAGCTCCGCAACATTGCCAAGATCCGCCCTTTCCTCTCCATCCAAACCGCTACCCTACTAATTCAAGCTCTCATCCTATCCCGTCTGGACTACTGCGCTAGCCTTCTCTCTGATCTCCCATCCTCGTGTCTCTCTCCACTTCAATCCATACTTCATGCTGCTGCCCGGATTATCTTTGTCCAGAAACGCTCTGGACATATTATTCCCCTCCTCAAAAACCTCCAATGGCTACCGATCAATCTGCGCATCAGGCAGAAACTCCTCACCCTGGGCTTCAAGGCTCTCCATCACCTCGCCCCCTCCTACCTCACCTCCCTTCTCTCCTTCTACTGCCCAGCCCGCAACCTCCGCTCCTCCACCGCTGATCTCCTCACCGTACCTCGCTCTCGCCTGTCCCGCCATCGACCCCCAGCCCACGTCATCCCCCGGGCCTGGAATGCCCTCCCTCTGCCCATCCGCCAAGCTAGCTCTCTTCCTCCCTTCAAGGCCCTGCTGAGAGCTCACCTCCTCCAGGAGGCCTTCCCAGACTGAGCCCCTTCTTTCCTCTCCCCCTCGTCCCCCTCTCCATCCCCCCGTCTTATCTCCTTCCCTTCCCCACAGCACCTGTATATATGTATATATGGTTGTACATATTTATTACTCTATTTATTTATTTATGTATTTATTTTACTTGTACATTTCTATCCTACTTATTTTATTTTGTTGGTATGTTTGGTTCTGTTCTCTGTCTCCCCCTTTTAGACTGTGAGCCCACTGTTGGGTAGGGACTGTCTCTATGTGATGCCAATTTGTACTTCCCAAGCGCTTAGTACAGTGCTCTGCACATAGTAAGCGCTCAATAAATACGATTGATTGATTGATTGATTGATTACTATGTGCCAGACACTGTATACTAAGTGCTGGGGTGGATACAGCAAGTCATTTGGGCAAGTCACTTAACTTCTCTGGGCCTCAGTTACCTCGTCTGTAAAATGGGGACTGTGAGCCCCCGCAGGACAACCTGATCACCTTGTAACGTCCCCGGCACTTAGAACAGTGTTTTGCACATAGTAAGTGCTTAATAAATGCCATTATTATTATTACAAGCAAATTGGGTTGGACACAGTCCCTGTCCCACGTGGGGCTCACAGTCATTAGAAACAGGCTTAATTTTATGCAACTCTAAGATGGGCCCTGAAATGCCGTCTGTTTTCTCACTTGGAAGATAGGAGGATCATTGCTGGGTATCTTCTACTTCCACTCTATGCTCCCAGACTTCACGGCTCCTCATAAAATAGTAAGCTTTTTTGTCTCGTTTTGTGCCGTCGAGTCGTCACCGACCCATAGTGACGCCATGGACACATCTCTCCCAGAACGCCCCATCTCCATCTGCAATCGTTCTGGCAGTGTAGCCATAGAGTTTTCTTGGTAAAAATATGGAAGTGGTTTACCATTGCCTCCTTCCGCGCAATTTCAGTCTCCACCCTCGACTCTCTCCCATGCTGCTGCTGCCCAGCATAGGTGAGTTTTGACTTGTAGCCGATTGCCTTCCACTCGCTAGCCACTGGCCAAGCTAGAAATGGAATGGGTAGGCCTCTGCTTGACTCTCCCTCCCGTAGTCGAGACTGGTAAAGCACTGGAAATTCTTCAGGTATGACCCTGAGAAGGGCAGTAAGCTTTACTATATACTAAGATTCTTCCATTGGCTCAGGTAATGAACTTCCAAGCCCTAATGACCCCAGATAGGGTCAGATTGGATCAAACACAAACAGCAGCCTAAACCTTTCTCTAGCTTCACCAAATCCTGTTTTTCCACAATCCTTCCCTCTAGACCGTGAGCTTGTTATGGGCAGGGAATGTGTCTGCTAATTCTGTTGTACTCGCCCAAGTGCTTAGTAGAGTGCTCTGCACAGAATAAATGCTCAGTAAATACAACTGATTGATCCTTCCCTTCTCCTTCAAAATCTTACTTCGGTGCTGTATGTAGTAAGCGTTCAATAAATAAAGGCCACTGAAGAAAATCTTGTCTTCACTACTGCATCAGCCTTCTCACTGATTTCCATGCCTTTTTCTCTCCCTTCACCAGACTACATTTCACTCTGTTGCCATTCTAAAACATTATCCTGGGCATGTCTTCCCACTCCTCAAAAACCTCCAGTGGTTTCCCATTCCTCTCTCCATCAAGCAAAGTGCTTAGTAGAGTGCTCTGCACAGAATAAATGCTCAGTAAATACAACTGATTGATCCTTCCCTTCTCCTTCAAAATCTTACTTGGGTGCTGTACGTAGTAAGCGTTCAATAAATAAAGGCCACTGAAGAAAATCTTGTCTTCACTACTGCATCAGCCTTCTCACTGATTTCCATGCCTTTTTCTCTCCCTTCACCAGACTACATTTCACTCTGTTGCCATTCTAAAACATTATCCTGGGCATGTCTTCCCGCTCCTCAAAAACCTCCAGTGGTTTCCCATTCCTCTCTCCATCAAGCAGAAACTTCGGACCCTTAGTTCCAAGGCTTTCGATCAGCTCTCTCTCCCCATCACTCTTCTTCTGCTACACTCCAGTTCCTGTGCTGCATTCTTCTCAGGTCAACCTAATCACTATACCTCGTTCTCAACACTCCTGTTGCCAACCTCTTGCTCTCATCCTCCTTTCTGTCTGGAGCTCCCTCCCAACTCTATTCACACCCAAAACCATCTCCAAAGCCCTTCTGAAAACACATTGCCTCCAGAAGACCTTCCCTGACTAATTCCCCAACTATCTACATTACCTCAAAATTACCCCCTGATGTGCTCATGTAAACATCTTTATACTCCATGGCTTCCTTCTATCTGTAATTTCTTTTACGATATCTCTCTCCCCCTCTAGATTGTAAACCGCTTGTAGACAAGGAGAAGCAGTGTGGCCTAGTGGACAGAAGATGGGCTTGGAAGTCAGAAGGACCTGGGTTCTAATCTCAGCTCTGCCACTTGTCTGCTGGGTGACCTTGGGCAAGTAATTTAACTTCTTGGTGACTCATCTGTAAAATGGGGATTAAGACTATGAGGTAGGGACTGTTGTCCAACCTGGTCAGCTTGTACCTATCCCACAGTACAGTACCTGGCACATAGTAAGCGCTAAATAAATACCATAAAAAAGGATCATGTCTACTAATTCTATTGTACTCTCTCAAGCACTTAGTACGGTGCTCTGATGAAGCTCAATAAATACTCTTTATTGACTAATGGATTGATCTTGGGATGAGTCTTCCTTCATCGAGACATGTGGGACACTACAAAAGAAAGAATAAGTTCCTGACCCACTAAGAGCTTATACTTGAATAGATAAGGCATACCTAAAAATATTTACAAATAGAGTATTCAGAATAAATTATGGAATATACAATTAAAATGAACACATATGTATGCATGCTAAGGATAATAATAATAACAGTAATTGTTAAGCTCTTGCTATGGGACAGGCGCTGTACTAAGCTCTGGGGTAGATACAAGATAATCGGGTTGGACGCAGTCCCTGTCCCACATGGGGCTCACAGTCTTAATCCACATTTTACAGATGAGGAAACAGACACAGAGAAGTGAAGTGACTTGCCCAAGGCCACACAGAAGACACATTTATTTATTTATATGAAGTCTGTCTCCTCTCTAATAATAATAATAATAATGATGATGATGGCATTTCTTAAGCGCTTACTATGTGCTAAGCAATGTTCTTAGTGCTAGGGTAGATACAGGGTAATCAGGTTGTCCCATGTGGGGCTCACAGTCTTAAACCCCACTTTACAGATGACATAATCGAGGCACAGAGAAGTTAAGTGACTTGCCCAAGGTCACCCAGCAGACAAGTGGCAGAGCCAAGATTAGAACCCACAACCTTTGACTCCCAAGCCCGTGCTCTTTCCACAAAGCCACGCTGCTTCTCAACTGTAAGCTCGTTGTGGGCAGGGAATGTGACTGTTTATTGTTATATTGTACTCTCCCAAGTGCTTAGTACAGTGCTCTGCACACAGTAAGTGCTCAATAAATACAACTGACTGAATGAATGAATGAATGAACGAACCTAGGTCCTTCTGAGTTCCAGGCTTGTGCTCTTCCCAGTAGGCCACACTGCTTCTCATCATCACCATCATCATCATCATCAATCGTATTTATTGAGCACTTACTATGTGCAGAGCACTGTACTAAGCGCTTGGGAAGTACAAATTGGCAACATATAGAGACAGTCCCTACCCAACAGTGGGCTCACAGTCTAAAAGGGGGAGACAGAGAACAAAACCAAACATACTAACAAAATAAAATAAATAGGATAGATATGTACAAGTAAAATAAATAGAGTAATAAATATGTATGTATTTGTATGTATATCACCATAATAATAACTGTGGTATTTGTTAAGAGTGTACTATTAAGAGAGAAGGAGCATGGCTCAGTGGAAAGAGCACGGGCTTTGGAGTCAGAGGTCATGGGTTCAAATCCTGGCTCCGCCAATTGTCAGCTGTGTGACTCTGGGCAAGTCACTTGACTTCTCTGTGCCTCGGTTACCTCATCTGTAAAATGGGAATTAAGACTGTGAGCCCCCCGTGGGACAACCTGATCACCTTGTAACCTCCCTGGAACTTAGAACAGTGCTTTGCCCATAGTAAGTGCTTAATAAATGCCATTATTATTATTATTACTGCATGCCAGACACTGTACTGAGCACTGGGGGAGAAACAAGGAAATGGGTTGGACATAGTCCAGTCCCCACATGGGGCTCACAGTCTCAATCCCCATTTTATGGATGAGGTAACTAAGGTACCGAGAAGCAAAGTGACTCGGGGGACCCCCGGTCCTTCTGACTCCCAAGCCCCTGCTCTATCCACTGAGCAGCTCTGCTTCTCCATCATCTCTTGGTTCGTGGTTACCAAGGTAGCTACCTTACAAATGATGCACCGGGGGCAAAAATGACTTCAGTCTCTCTGCTTCCCCAGAATCAATGGGGGATTCCCACTGACTCCTGATGCTCCACCACATGTCTGCTGTGTGACCTTGGGCAAGTCACTTAACTTCTCTGAGCTTCAGTTACCTCATCTGTAAAATGGGATTAAGACGGTGAGCCCCACGTGGGACAACCTGATCACCTTGTAACCACCCCAGGGCTTAGAACAGTGCTTTGCACATAGTAAGCTCTTAACAAATGCCATCATTATTAGGTTGTATGGTCCTTGAGGGCAGGGAGCAGATCTACTTTGACTGAACTCTTCCAAGCACTGATCAAGTGCTATTGATGATGATGATGACAACATGCTCAGGAAAACTTTCAAGTGAGACTATGAGCTAAGTGCCAGAATAAACAGAGAAGCAGCAGAAGTGGATAGAGCTCGGGCCTGGGTGTCAGAAGGTCATAGGTTCTAATCCCGACACCACCATTTGTCTGCTGGGCAATCACTTCACTTCTCTGGGCCTCAGTTACCTCATCTGTAAAATTGGGACTAAGACTGTGAGCCCCACATAGTACAGGGACTGTGTCCAACCCAATTTGCTCTATTCACACCAGCGCTTAGTACAGTGCCTGGCACATAGTGGGTGCTTAACAAATACCATAAGAATAATTATTATTATTACTTACCATATATTTTCAAGCATTCACCCCATTTAACCATTCCAGGGACAAAACTTCAAGTTCCAGCAGCCTCCAACAGAAGTTTGGGGATCTGCTCCCCGTGGCCAGGGAACATGTCTCAAACTTCTTTTGGCTCTCCCAGGTGCTTAGTACAGTGCACTGCCCTCGGGTTGGGAGTCAGGGGTCATGGGTTCTAATCCCAGCTCGGCCACTTATCAGCTGTGTGACTTTGGACAAGTCACTTAACTTCTCTGTGCCTCAGTTAGCTCATCTGTAAAAGGGGGATTAAGACTGTGAGCCCCACGTGGGACAACCTGATTACCTTGTATCTACCCCAGAGCTTAGAACAGGGCTTGGCACAAAGTAAGCGCTTAATACCATCATCATCATGAACACTGCCACTATTGAATGAGATTTTCCCACTGCAGTGCCCAATAGACTTCATCATTTAACAAGGTTGCAACAGTGTTGGGAAATGAAAAAAGTACCTCTTAAATCCCTAAAAAGATCGTTCCCTTCCACTGATTTACCCCTTTTAATGGGCAGTGGTTTCTGCCAGTTCATTGAGTTCAGGATCCTGCAAGTCCTTTATCCACAGTTCTAACCCTGGATTAGCTGGTCCCAGCCCTCAAAGCTACTTGATGCTTGGCACTGCAGTCCTTCAATTTGTCCTTTTGTCCCCACCTCACTGTCTCTGCTGGGAAACTCGGAGAGTTCAGGTGAACGATCCAAGTTAATTTCCTTTCCGCCAACGCACTTGTGAAAGTACTATCCTTCTTTGCGTACTTGGCAAGCGGGTGGTAATGAAATGTTTCTACAGCTTCGTTTGATTCTGTATTCTTCCGCCTAATATTCTTCTCCTTAACTCCACCTCTATATCACCAGAAAGGGCACACATTCATTTTACACCCCTCACACACAAAAAAAACCACTAATATGCCCGTTTTCTTATTTTCCCCAGTCATTTTTGCTACGGGAAGGAAGTGAACAAAAGCAACCCTGAAGTTCAGAATGATAGAGGTTAGAGTTCATCTCCTCTCTTCGATCACTAGATCTTTTAATTTTCCTTAGCACATTCTTGGGTGGTAGCAAACAAACTGGGGACAATGTCAAGACAAGGGCACCCCCGATTTATCAATCAATCAATCATATTTATTGAGCGCTTACTATGTGCAGAGCACTGTACTAAGCGCTTGGGAAGTACAAATTGGCAACACATAGAGACAGCACCAGAGAGGGCACACATTCATTTTACACCCCTCACACACACAAAAAAACACTAATATGCCCGTTTTCTTATTTTCCCCAGTCACTTTTTGCTACGGGAAGGAAGTGAACAAAAGCAACCCTGAAGTTCAGAATGATAGAGGTTGCAGTTCATCTCCTCTCTTCGATCACTAGATCTTTTAATTTTCCTCGGCACATTCATGGGTGGTAGCAAACAAACTGGGGACAATGTCAAGACAAGGGCACCCCCGATTTATCAATCAATCAATCAATCGTATTTATTGAGCGCTTACTATGTGCAGAGCACTGTACTAAGCGCTTGGGAAGTACAAATTGGCAACACATAGAGACAGTCCCTACCCAACAGTGGGCTCACAGTCTAAAAGATTTATCTTTCCCCGCAGATGTCAACAAGCCACCACAGCAACAGGCTCCATCCGCACTAGTGAATCGATAGACAGAGTGCTACATCTGAGACTTCCTCTGCTGGGCCGTCTATTTGATCATCCAGAGCCTCGCAGTTGAGACCCCAATGGTCTCACCACTTGCCAATGAGTTCATTTTGATCCCTCTTCATTAGTGTTTCCTTGCCGCTCTCGCCCATCCTTGGATTTCATTCAGGAAAAACAGTCAAAAGGACTCCGGTCAATAGAGTAGTAGTAATGGTCTTCATTGAGCCTCCACTGGGTACAATGTGCTGTATTAAAGGCTTGGGAAAGTACTGAACTGAGAGTCGGCCAAGAGTCTTTACAATTCTCATGGCTCTCCAGAAGGGAAGTCTTGGGAGGGAGCCCGTCAGAGAAGCAAACCTACAAGGGGATGCACTCTACCTAACCGAGACTGCCCCGAGTGAGCTTTTTGAAAAAGAAAATCCCCTAACTTCGTGCCTAAATAAAAATAATTGTGGTATTTGTTAAAGTGCTTACTGTGTGCCGGGCACTGTACTAAGCGTTGTTGTGGATACAAGCAAATCAGGGTGGACATGGCCCCTGTCCCACATGGGACTGTGACCTTTTAGACTGTGAGCCCACTGTTGGGTAGGGACTGTCTCTATATGTTGCCAATTTGTACTTCCCAAGCGCTTAGTACAGTGCTCTGCACATAGTAAGCGCTCAATAAATACGATTGATGATGATGATGGGGCTCACAGTCTCAATCCCCATTTTACAGATGAGACAGCTGAGGCCAGGAGAAGTGAAGTTACTTGCCCAGGGTCACACAGCAGACTAGTGGCGGAGCCAGGATTGGAACCCATGACCTTCTGACTCCCAGGGCTGTGCTCTATCCATTATACCATGCAGCCTCGTCCCCATCCACCCCAGGATAGTCTGTCAGTCAGTCAGTCAGTCGTATTTATTGAGTGCTTACTGTGTGTAGAACACAGAACTAAGTGGTTGCATGAGTGTGTGACTTTGGGCAAGTCACTTAACTTCTTTGTGCCTCAGTTCCCTCATCTGTAAAATGGGGATAAAGACTGTGAGCCCCCCGTGGGACAACCTGATCACCTTGTAACCTCCCCAGGGCTTAGAACAGTGCTTTCCCCACAGCACCTGCATATGTTTGTAAGTATTTATTACTCTATTTATTTTACTTGTACATATTTACTATTCTATTTATTTTATTTTGTTAATATGTTTTGTTTTGTTGTCCGTCTCCCCCTTCTAGACTGTGAGCCCGCTGTTGCGTAGGAACCATCTCTATATGTTGCCAACTTGGACTTCCCAAGCGCTTAGTACGGCGCTCTGCACACAGTAAGCGCTCAATAAATACTATTGAATGAATGAATGCTTTGCACGTAGTAAGCGCTTAATAAATGCCATCATTCTTATTATTACAATATAATAATATAACGGAAACATTCCCTGCCCATAACGAGCCTACAGTCTAGAGGGGGAGACTGACATTAATATAAACAAATTACAGCTAAGTAATAACAATATTAATGGTATTTGTTAAGCACTTCCTATGTGCTAGGCACTGTTCTAAGCGCTGGGGTAGATTCTAGGTAATCAGGATGTCCCACGTGGGGCTCACAGTCTCAATCCCCATTTTACAGATGAGGTAACTGAAGCACAGAGAAGTTAAATGACTTGCCCAAGATCACACAGCAGACAAGTGACGGAGCCAGGATTAGAACCCATGACCTCTGGTTCCCAGGCCCATGCTCTTGCTACTAGGCCATGCTAATAATAATAATAGCATTTGTTAAGCACTTACTATGAGCAAAGCAATGTTCTAAGCGCTGGGGGAGGGGTACAAGGTGATCAGGTCACTTGGGGCTCACAGTCTTAATCCCCATTTTACAGATGAGGGAACTGAGGCTCAGAGAAGTTAAGTGACTTGCCCAGGGTCACACAGCAGACATGTGGCCGAGCTGGGATTAGAACCTATGACCTATGCTAAGTGCTGTGGGGCTGGGAGGGGGATGAGTAAAGTAAGGAAGTCAGCGTGACGCAGAAGGGAATGAAAGACGAGGAAAAGTGGGACTCAGTCTGGGAAGGCCTCTTGGAGGGGATGCACTTTCAATAAGACTTTGAATGGGGGACAGGGAGGGGGAAGGAGTAATTGTCAGATATAAGAAGGATGGCATTCCAGGCCAGAGGCAGGACATGGGCGAGGGGTCGGCGGCAAGAAGGGTAAGACTGAGGTACATCGAGAAGGTTGCCATTAGAGGAGCGAAGTGTGCGGGCGACGCCCCCACCCATTCTCTAATGTTACAATGTTATATTAAGTTGCTGTTTTCCCTGGATCACATTCCAATCCCCCTGATTCAATCAATCAATCAATCAATCAATCAATCGTATTTATTGAGCGCTTACTATGTGCAGAGCACTGTACTAAGCGCTTGGGAAGTACAAATTGGCAACACAGAGACAGTCCCTACCCAACGGTGGGCTCACAGTCTAAAAGGGGGAGACAGAGAACAGAACCAAACATACCAACAAAATTAAATAAATAGGATAGAAATGTACAAGTAAAATAAATAAATAAATAAATAGATAGATTCAACAACAGCAAACTGTCCTGCTTCCACATTGGCAATTTCTGTTGGGTTCAGAAAGGGACCCAGTCTTAAAATGGCAACCAGTCTCTTGAAACCTGTCATCTTCCCTCCTTCAACCGGCACCTAAATTCTCCAATAATCTCTTTTACTCAGTTGAGTTCACTAACCTGCTGAGTATCCGACCTATCATTCTCCCATACTTAGCAGCAGCTCAAGACGAAGCACCCTGGGTGGCACATCATCATCATCATCATCAATCGTATTTATTGAGCGCTTACTATGTGCAGAGCACTGTACTAAGCGCTTGGGAAGTACAAATTGGCAACATATAGAGACAGTCCCTACCCAACAGTGGGCTCACAGTCTAAAAGGGGGGAGACAGAGAACAAAACCAAACATACAAACAAAATAAAATAAATAGAATAGATATGTACAAATAAAATAGAGTAAAAAAAATATGTACAAACATATATACATATATACAGGTGCTGTGGGGAAGGGAAGGAGGTAAGATGGGGGGATGGAGAGGGGGACGAGGGGGAGAGGAAGGAAGGGGCTCAGTCTGGGAAGGCCTCCTGGAGGAGGTGAGCTCTCTGGGCTTCTAACTTCCAAGGGAGACACACTTCCCACTCCCATCCTGACCCAGAAAAGTCTTGGATGAGTTCTGAGCCCAGGAAAGGTGGTTAAGAGTTGCTGCTTAGGAAATCAAACTTCTCTCCACCTCTTCTTACACTATGTAGGTCTATACCTAGGCTCAGGAGACATGGATTTATCCAATTTTCGTCTCAGTCTGGGTGGTCCTAAAAAGGTTCAATATTTTGAAAATCCAGTGTGACCCCAGACCTCATTATTCCCCAAAAGAATGTCGATTAACTGCTAAAACCGGCAATGGTTTGGTACTTTCACAGCGGAGCCCTTCTACTTGTTCCTTTTAGCCGAGTGGAGGGTAAGCAAGATGGCAACACCTTTCAATCACTGCAGATTTGAACCTCGTGACCTATTCCTTAGGCTATCCAGGACCTTGTTATTAAATATACGTCTTCTCGTTATTGAACATCTCCAAGCCCTCCTTTTTACAACTAGCACCGGTCATAGCTGCTATTATGAGAACATCAAAGAAGCGACGTGCTGATCTAAGACCTTGTAATGACTAGCCCTTTTCTGTGGTATTTGCAACTGTAAAACCTACACGTTTGCAGGTTTCTGGCCTCTCACTTATTCTCTATGGGAGACACTAATTAATTGCCGAGGATCTTGGCAAATGCGAAGTCGGTATTGAAAACGGTTAACAAATTGTTCTGTCTGGTAAGAGTTAATGGCATTTACAAGTAACTTGTAAACAGTTCACTGGGAAAATATTAAAAGTCAGTGTTCCATTTATGAAAGTAACTAGGACTTTGGCCAACTCGGAGGAGATATTTCTGCTTAAAATCAGTGACTAAAATACAAATTTTCAGTTTTAGACATGTGCATAGCTGTAGTGAAAAAAAACCCCAAATCAGTGTGTCACAGTCTAAAGTCATGAATAATGTACTCTTACAAAGCTACATCTGAGTATCATAATCTATACCTTGACAGAAACTTGATTATAAATATTCATTTTACACCACAACATGAGAGCAAAATAATTTCTGAGGTCATAATTTTCATACCAGACTCATCTCACAAAAACACCAAATGTAAATGACAATTAAATTTTTGGTCAGTCAGAATGAATTGACTTTGGTTAAAAAATAATAATAATCCTTTCCAAAAGCCTAATCAGCATTCTAAGAGTGCACCAGAAGATCAAGTGAATTAAATGTCTTAGTATGATTCTAATGTTCATTTAGAATTTTGTTCAACAAAAATCCCAATGTGTCATTATTTGCAAATTATTGTCAACTAACTTTCAACAATCCCTAATTAATAACAGACTGAAACATTTCATCTTATTTGGATCTGACAGCCCTACTGAGCAGGCTTTCCAAAGAATCTAATGAAAAGATGCATATGTAAACATGGCAGGGTTAAAGGAAATGCATTTTAAATTTAGCTTTCACAATTATTTGATTATGCATGGAATTTGGTAGCACAAAAAAATTAAGCCTGTGAGTCCAACCTTCAATCCAGTAGTTGGCTTGGATTCAAATCTGCTAATTGTACGAGTTAGTTAAGTGGAAGCGACTTTGCACGGTGCTTGTATTTTGGCAGCAGCTTGCTTTTTTTCTCCCCACCTCACATTGTTCTGCTTTCTGATTAAATTATAGTCAGGTTCATCCTGAGTTAGATGAGGTGGAAGAACAGTCTTTCCCTAGTGATTTACTCCTTTCAGTGGCACCTACTGACACGTTCTCAAAAAATTCCCACGTCTTTACTAAACACCATAGCAACAAGCTGTCGTTCTAGAAAACACGCATCTAGAGAAAACTCGAGATCTTACTCTAAAAATCAACCACCGCGTTACTCGACTCTTTCCCTTGATATCAAATGCTTGGGGGAATGAGATCCAATTATTGATCAAGTTACTCACCCACGATGACAGCAGTGACAGTGAGGAGCACAAAGGCGTTCCGGAACAGATAGTTTTTAACATCCTCCTTGGTGATATTTTGCACTTTTTTCTTGGCCAAGAGCGTCCGTTTGCGGACCCCTTGCTGGAAACGCTCCATCCTGCCCTGGAGCCGGGGTTCTTCTCCATTACTTTTAGTCATTGAAACCGCAAGGTCTTTCTTCTTCGAAGCGTCGCACTTACTTCCAAAACTCTCCCGGCGCAATCAAAAGTGCTTCTCTTGCAGGGTGCCCGAGAAAGCACAGCTGAAACACAAGAAACACAGAACTCAGAGTTACAAATTCCAGAGTCATGATCACAGAGGCACATACAGGCGAAATAGTGGATATTTCTATGTACGAATACGAACATAAACATCAGATTTGGAAAATCTTCCTAGGGAGAGCCAACGATATTTCTCAATTGCCAAGCCTGGTTAATGAACTGAATGTACCTTTTTGATTTTGCACGCATGAGCGAAATGTGGCCAAATACTGGAAAAAGATGCACCCATATATAGCCACTGAGCACATACCACGCATACACATATACACACACCACACAAGCATTTTAAAAGCTTCAACTGCCTTGAAGTTCGCATATCCAGAAGACTTTGTATTTTTGTTATTTCTTGTAATTATCAGTGACCTAAACCCTCTGGCTCTTTCTGCGCTGGGGCAGCTATATGTCAAATAGCAAAATCATTACTTTAACACGTGCTGTATTAGGGAGGTGCATTTGGCAGTTTTATATGCGGATTTCCATGAAACGTGTAAAGTTCCCTGAACACATCTGTAAAATATCAGAGGATGTAACCCATTGTCATTTGGATTACAACCACAAACCATAGATTAGCCCTGATTTCTAGTTGGAGGAGGAAATACATGGATGGGTCCTTTCGATTGAAATTTTTGCTCTAAAGGTTTTGGACACCCATAAAGCTTTCTTTGAAGTTTCCTGGTCTGAGAAAAAAGTGAATTAATTTTTCTCTCCCGACTGTATTGTCATTTCAGATCAATCAATCAGTTGAATTTATTAATGTCTGTCTCCCCCTCTAGACTGTAAGCTGGTTCTGGGCAGGGAAGGTGTCTGTTATATTGTTCTCTCCCAGGCTCTAAATACATTGGTCTGCACAATAAATGATTGAACGATTGATAAGGTCCTAGGAAGTCAATCAGGGCAGGCTTCGTGGAGGAGGTAGGAATTTTAGAAGGGCCTGGAATGTGGGAAGAGCTGGGGTCTGTCGGATTAGGGTTGGGAGGGAGTCCCAAGCCCGGAGAATGGTATGGGAACTGAAGAAAGAGAAAGAAAAGGGAGGTTCAATCAGTTAATCAATGGCATTTACTGAGTCCTTACTGTAGGCAGAGCACTGTACTAAGCGCTTGGGAGAGTACAATATAACAATATAGCAGACGCATTCCCTACCTATAACGAGCTTACAGTCTCTTAGGAGATCTGAGCCTCTCTGCAAGCCTCCCATTCCCCAGATGAACAGGAAGAGATAAGGAACGGAATAGTAGAATAATAATAATGATGATGATGAAATATGTTACGCGCTTACTATGTGCCAAGCTCTGTTCTAAGCGCTGGGGTAGATACGAGGTCATCAGGTTGTCATTCTTTCATTCATTCATTCAATCGTATTTATTGAGCGCTTACTGTGTGCAGAGCACTGTACTAAGCGCTTGGGAAGTACAAATTGGCAACAGATAGAGACGGTCCCTACCCAACAATGGGCTCACAGTCTAGAAGGGGAGCACAGACAACAAAACAAAACAAGTAGACAGGTGGTAATAATGTCAGTAATTGTTCAGCGCTTACAAAGTGCCAGGCACTGTTCTAAGCGCTGGGGTAGATACATGGGAATCAGGTTGTCCCATGTGGGGCTCACGGTCTTCGTCCCCATTTTACAGATGAGGTTACTGAGGCACAGAGAAGTTCATCATCATCAATCGTATTTATTGAGCGCTTACTGTGTGCAGAGCACTGTACTAAGCGCTTGGGAAGTACAAGTTGGCAACATATAGAGACAGTCCCTACCCAACAGCAGGCTCACAGTCTAAAAGGGGGAGACAGAGAACAAAACCAAACATACTAACAAAATAAAATAAATAGAATAGATATGTACAAGTAAAATAAATAAATAAATAAATAAATAGAGTAATAAATATGTACAAACATATATACATATATACAGGTGCTGTGGGGAAGGGAAGGAGGTAAGATGGGGGGATGGAGAGGGGGACGAGGGGAGAGGAAGGAAGGGGCTCAGTCTGGGAAGGCCTCCTGGAGGAGGGGAGCTCTCAGTAGGGCCTTGAAGGGAGGAAGAGAGCTAGCTTGGCGGATGGGCAGAGGGAGGGAATAAGAAGAAGAAGTTACGTGACTTGCCCAAGGTCACACAGCTGGCAAGTGTGATTCGAACCCATGACCTCTGACTCCCAAGAGTGGCGGAGTGGGGATTAGATCCACGTCCTCTGACTTGACACTCATCGGGACCAGTGGGAATAATAATAATAATAATAATAATGGCATTTATTAAGTGCTTACTATGTGCAAAGCACTTTTCTAAGTGCTGGAGAAGTTACAAGGTGATCAGGTTGTCCCACGGGGGGCTCACAGTCTTAATCCCCATTTTACAGATGAGGGAACTGAGGCACAGGGAAGGTGCCTCATCTCCCGGCCACCCCATTTGCCCATATTCATTCGATCGGATTTATTGAGCACTTATTGTGTGCAGAGCACTGTACCCACCTCTGGCCTGGAATTCCCTCCTCCTTCCCCCATATACGGCTAGTCCACCACTCTCCCCACTTTTAAAGCCTTATTAAAATCACAGCTCCTCCAAGAGATCTTCCCCAACCAACTTGTAATAATAATAATAATAATAATAATAATGGCATTTGTTAAGCGCTTACTATGTGCAAAGCACTGTTCTAAGCGCTGGGGAGGATACAAGGTGATCAGGTTGTCCCATATGGGGCTCACAGTCTTAATCCCCATTTTACAGATGAGGGAACTGAGGCCCAGAGAAGTGAAGTGACTTGCCCAAAGTCACACAGCTGACAATTGGCGGAGCTGGGGTTTGAACCCATGACCTCTGACTCCAAAGCCCGGGCTCTATCCACTGAGCCACGCTGCTTGTACTTCCCAAGCGCTTAGTACAGTGCTCTGCACACAGTAAGCGCTCAATAAGTATGATTGAATGAATGAATGAACCCCTCATTTCCTCTCCTCCCTCTCCCTTCTGCATCGCCTCTGCACTTGGATTGGAGCCTTTTAATTACTCGATATTAACGCCCCACCATTTACGAACCTACCTTTAATTTATTTTAATATCTCACTCCCCCCCTGCAAACTCCTTATGGACAAGGAACGTTGTCTGCCAGCTCGGTTGCATTGTACTCCAACCTCATTAGCTTGTCTCTGCCCCAGCGCTTAGTACAGTGCCTGGCACATAGTAAGCGCACAGAGAAGCAGCGTGGCTCAGTGGAACGAGCCCGGGCTTCGGAGTCAGGGGTCGTGGGTTCTAATCCCGGCTCCGCCACTTGTCAGCTGGGTGGCTTTGGGCAAGTCACTTCGCTTCTCTGTGCCTCAGCTACCTCATCTGTAAAATGGGGATTTAAGGCTGTGAGCCCCACATGGGACAACCTTCAAAGCCCTACTGAGAGCTCACCTCCTCCAGGAGGCCTTCCCAGACTGAGCCCCCTTTTTCCTCTCCTCCTCCCCATCCCCCCACCCTACCTCCTTCCCCTCCCCACAGCACTTTTATATACATTTGTACAGATTTATTACTCTATTTATTTTACTTGTATATATTTACTATTCTATTTATTTTGTTAATGGTGTGCATCGAGCTTTAATTCTATTTGTTCTGACGACTTGACACCTGTCCACATGTTTTGTTCTGTTGTCTGTCTCCCCCTTTTAGACTGTGAGCCCACTGTTGGGTAGGGACTGTCTCTACATGTTGCCAACTTGTACTTCCCAAGCGCTTAGTACAGTGCTCTGCACACAGTAAGCGCTCAATACGATTGAATGAATGAATGATAGGGACCATCTCTATATGTCGCCAACTTGTACTTCCCAAGTGCTTAGTACAGTGCTCTGCACACAGTAAGTGCTCAATAAATACGATTGAATGAATGAATGAATAGGGACTGTCTCTATACGTCGCCAACTTGTACTTCCCAAGCGCTTAGTACAGTGCTCTGCACACAGTAAGCGCTCAGTACGATTGAATGAATGAATAGGGACCATCTCTATATGTCGCCAACTTGTACTTCCCAAGCGCTTAGTACAGTGCTCTGCACACAGTAAGTGCTCAATAAATACGATTGAATGAATGAATAGGGACCGTCTCTATATGTCGCCAACTTGTACTTCCCAAGCGCTTAGTACAGTGCTCTGCACACAGTAAGAGCTCAATAAATACGATTGAATGAATGAATGAAAAGGGACCGTCTCTATATGTCACCAACTTGTACTTCCCAAGCGCTTAGTACAGTGCTTTGCACACAGTAAGCTCTCAATAAATACGATTGAATGAATGAATGAATAGGGACCGCCTCTATATGTCGCCAACTTGTACTTCCCAAGCGCTTAGTACAGTGCTCTGCACACAGTAAGTGCTCAATAAATACAATTGAATGAATGAATGAATGAATAGGGACCGTCTCTATATGTCGCCAACTTGTACTTCCCAAGCGCTTAGTACAGTGCTCTGCACACAGTAAGCTCTCAATAAATACAATTGAATGAATGAATAGGGACCGTCTCTGTATGTCGCCAACTTGTACTTCCCAAGTGCTTAGTACAGTGCTCTGCACACAGTAAGCGCTCAATAAATATGATTGAATGAATGAATGAATAGGGACCGTCTCTATACGTCGCCAACTTGTACTTCCCAAGCGCTTAGTACAGTGCTCTGCACATAGTAAGCGCTCAATAAATACAATTGAATGAATGAATAACCTTGTATCTACCATGGCGCTTAGAACAGTGCTTGGCACATAGTAAGCGCTTAACACACACAATAGAGAAGCATAACAAATGCCATAATTATTATTGTTCTTATGACCCTCCCAAGCCCTTAGTGCGGTGTTCTGCAACCAGTGAGCGCTCAAGAAATACCACTGATTGATCGATCGATCGATCCTTTGGAAAGCCCGGTATAAGGGAGGGTCTTGAAAGGATCGAATTGACAGGATCAGTTTTGACTTTTAGAAAAACTTTTAGGACTATCTCTATAGTCTCTATAGGGTAGGGACTGTCTCTATATGTTGCAAACTTGTACTTCCCAAGTGCTTAGTACAGTGCTCCGCACACAGTAAGCGCTCAATAAATACGATTGAATGAATGAATGAAAATGGGGATTAAGCCTGTGAGCCCCATGTGGGACAACCTGATCTCCTTGTTTCCCCCCGCCCCCAGCGCTTAGAACAGTGCTTGGCACATAGTAAGCGCTTAACAAATGCCATCATTATTGTTATTATTATTATTACAGTGCCCTGCACACAGTAAGCGTTCAATAAATACGACTGCATGAATAGGACCGCGCTAATAGCCACAGAAATTAATTCCCCAGTCCCATCCCACCAGCTCAGCTGTGCCCCAGTGACCCACTGGATCTCTCCCACCCGGCTCCCAAACAGGGGGCACCACAGGAGCTCTTGCCCCCAATAATAATAATAATAATAATAATAATAATAATAATAATAATAATAATAATAACAACAATAAAAAACAGCATTTGTTAAGCGCTTACTATGTGCCAAGAACTGTTCTAAGCGCTGGGGAGGTTACAAGGTGATCAGGTTGTCCCATGTGGGGCTCACAGTCTTCATCAGCGTGGCTCAGTGGAAAGAGCCCGGGCTTTGGAGTCAGAAGTCATGGGTTCAAATCCCGGCTCTGCCAATTGCCAGCTGTGTGACTTTGGGCAAGTCACTTCACTTCTCTGGGCCTCAGTTCCCTCATCTGGAAAAATGGGGATTAAGACTGTGAGCCCACGTGAGACAACCTGTTCACCTTGTAACCTCCCCAGCGCGAGGAACAGTGCTTTGCACATAGTAAGCGCTTAATAAATGCCATTATTATTATTTCATCCCCATTTTGTTAATGATGTGCATATAGTTTTAATGCTATTTGTTCTGACGATTTTGACACCTGTCTCCATGTTTTGTTTTGTTGTCTGTCTCCCCTTTCTAGACTGTGAGCCCGTTGTTGGGTAGGGACTGTCTCTCTATGTTGCTGACTCGGACTTCCCAAGCGCTTAGTACAGTACTCTGCACACAGTAAGCGCTCAACAAATACGATTGAATGAATACGACTGAATGAATGAATGAATCTCCATTTTCCAGATGAGGGAACTGAGGCCCAGAAGTGACTCGCCCAAAGTCACCCAGCTGACCCATGGCGGAGCCAGGATTGGAACCCATGACCTGTGAGCCTTCCTAGACTGAGCACCCTCCTTCCCCTCCCCGCAGCACCTATATATATGTATATATGTTTGTACATATTTATTACTCTATTTATTTTACTCATACATATTTATTCTATTTATTTTATTTTGCTAATATGTTTTGTTTTGTTGTCTGTCTCCTCAAGAATAATAACGATGGCATTTATTAAGCACTTACTATGTGCAAAGCACTGTACTAAGCACTGGGGAGGCTATCAGCAGCATGGCTCAGTGGAAAGAGCCTAGGCTTGGGAGCCAGAGGTCATGGGTTCAAATCCCAGCTCCGCCACTTGTCAGCTGTGTGACTTTGGGCGAGTCACTTCACTTCTCTGGGCCTCAGTTCCCTCATCTGTAAAATGGGGATTAAGGCTGTGAGCCCCTTGTGGGACAACCTCATTCATTCATTCATTCAATCGTATTTATTGAGGCCTTACTGTGTGCAGAGCACTGTACTAAGCGCTTAGGAAGTACAAGTTGGCAACATATAGAGACGGTCCCTACCCAACAGCTGTGGGCCAACCTAATTCATTCATTCAATCGTATTTATTGAGCACTTACTGTGTGCAGAGCACTGTACTAAGCGCTTGGGAAGTACAAGTTGGCAACATATAGAGACAGTCCCTACCCAACAGCTGTGGGCCAACCTAATTCATTCATTCAATCGTATTTATTGAGCGCTTACTGTGTGCACAGCACTGTACTAAGCGCTTGGGAAGTACAAGTTGGCAACATATAGAGACGGTCCCTACCCAACAGCTGTGGGCCAACCTAATTCATTCATTCATTCAATTCATTCAATCGTATTTATTGAGCGCTTACTGTGTGCACAGCACTGTACTGAGCGCTTGGGAAGTACAAGTTGGCAACATATAGAGACGGTCCCTACCCAACAGCTTGTATCCCCCCAGCGCTTAGAACAGTGCTTCGCACACAGTAAGCGCTTAACAAATACCACCACTATTATTATTATTACAAGGCGATCAGGTTGTCCCAATGTGGGGGGGGGGGGGAGGGGGGGCGGGGGGGGAGGAGGGCTCACAGTCTTAATCCTCATTTTCCAGATGAGGGAACTGAGGCCCAGAGAAGTGAAGTGACTTGCCCAAAGTCACAGAGCCTGGAATGGCCTCCCTCTGCCCATCCGCCAAGCTAGCTCTCTTCCTCCCTTCAAGGCCCTACTGAGAGCTCACCTCCTCCAGGAGGCCTTCCCAGATTGAGCCCCCTTTTTCCTCTCCTCCTCCCCATTCCCCCCCACCCTACCTCCTTCCCCTCCCCACAGCACCTGTGTATATGTTTGTACGTATTTATTACTCTATTTATTTTACTTGTACATATTCTATTCATTTTATTTTGTTACTATGTTTTGTTGTCTGTCTCCCCCTTTTAGACAGTGAGCCCGCTATTGGGTAGGGACTGTCTCTATATGTTGCCAACTTGGACTTTCCAAGCGCTTAGCACAGTGCTCTGCACACAGTAAGCAGCGTGGTTCAGTGGAAAAGAGCCTGGGCTTTGGAGTCAGAGGTCATGGGTTCAAATCCCAGCTCCGCCGCTTGTCAGCTGGGTGACTTTGGGCAAGTCACTTCACTGGGCTTCAGTTACCTCATCTGGAAAACGGGGACTAAGATTGTGAGCCCCACATGGGACAACCTGATCACCCGGTATCCTCCCCAGCGCTTAGAACAGTGCTTTGCACGTAGTAAGCGCTTAACAAATACCAAAATTAGTAGTAGTAGTAGTAGTAAGCACTCAATAGAAACGATTGATTAGAACAGTGCTTGGCATGTAGTAAGTGCTTAACAAATACCAAAATGATTATTATTAGTAGTAGTAAGTGCTCAATAAATACAATTGATTAGAACAGTGCTTTGCACGTAGTAAGTGCTTAATAAATACCAAAATTAGTAGTAGTAAGTGCTCAATAGATACGATTGATTAGAACAGTGCTTTGCACGTAGTAAGTGCTTAACAAAACCAAAATGATTATTATTAGTAGTAGTAAGCGCTCAATAGATATGATTGATTAGAACAGTGCTTTCCATGTAGTAAGTGCTTAACAAATACCAAAATGATTATTATTAGTAGTAGTAAGCACTCAATAGATACAATTCATTAGAACAGTGCTTTGCACGTAGTAAGTGCTTAACAAATACCAAAATGATTATTATTAGTAGTAGTAAGCGCTCAATAGATACAATTGATTAGAACAGTGCTTTGCACGTAGTAAGCGCTTAATAAATACCAAAATTAGTAGTAGTAAGTGCTCAATAGATACGATTGATTAGAACAGTGCTTTGCATGTAGTAAGTGCTTAACAAATACCAAAATGATTATTATTAGTAGTAGTAAGCGCTCAATAGATACGATTGATTAGAACAGTGCTTTGCACGTAGTAAGCGCTTAATAAATACCAAAATTAGTAGTAGTAAGTGCTCAATAGATACGATTGATTAGAACAGTGCTTTGCACGTAGTAAGTGCTTAACAAATACCAAAATGATTATTATTAGTAGTAGTAAGCGCTCAATAGATATGATTGATTAGAACAGTGCTTTCCATGTAGTAAGTGCTTAACAAATACCAAAATGATTATTATTAGTAGTAGTAAGCACTCAATAGATACGATAAATTAGAACAGTGCTTTGCACTAGTAAGCACTTAAATACCAAAATGATTATTAGTAGTAGTAGTAAGCACTCGATAAATACAATTGATTAGAACAGTGCTTTGCACGTAGTAGGTGCTTAACAAATACCAAAATGATTAGTAGTAGTAGTAAGCACTCAATAAATGTGATTCATTAGAACAGTGCTTTGCACTAGTAAGCGCTTAAATACCAAAATTATTAGTAGTAGTAGTAGTAAGCGCTCAATACATACGATTAGAACAGTGCTTTGCACATAGTAAGCGCTTAACAAATGCCAAAATGATTATTAGTAGTACTGAGCGCTCAATAAATACGATTGAATGACTGAATGAATGAACACAGCTGACAATCGGTGACCCCGCCGTTGGGTAGGGACGGTCCCTCTATGTCGCCAACTTGTCCTTCCCAAGCGCTTAGTCCAGCGCTCTGCACGCAGGAAGCGCTCAATAAATAGGATTGAATGGATGAAGGCAGCCCGGGCTCTGTGTCCCCCCCACCCCCACCCCAAGTCCTGCGCTGGGAAAACCGACCCCTTGGGAGGGGAGGGGAGAGAGGGGGGCCAATCAATCAATCAATCAATCAATTGTATTTATTGAGCGCTTACTGTGTGCAGGGCACTGTACTAAGCGCTTGGGAAGGACAAGTTGGCAACATGTAGAGACGGTCGCTACCCAACAGTGGGCTCCCAGTCTAGAAGGGGGAGGCGGGGGAACCCAACCGAACGCATTGGGCAGGGGGTGTTGAGACTGACCTTCTCCGGGGCCCCGCGGGCGATGGAGCAGGTGGGCGACCGGCCGGGCCCCGGCCCAGGCCACCGGGGGCAAGGAGAGAAGCGGAGGGGGCAGGACGGGCAGGACGGGCAGGACGGTCCGACCGCACCGAGGGCATGGGCTCTGCCCCCGCCCGCTTGCTGTCCCGGAGACTTAAGGAAAGGGGCGGAGCCGAGGGGGAGGGACGGGGCGGGGCTAGCGGGGGGCGGGGCTAGAGGGGATTGTGGGCGGGGCTTTGAGGAGTGGGCGGGGCTAGAGGGGGATTGTGGGCGGGGCTAGATGGGATTGTGGGCGGGGCTTAAGGAGTCGGGCGGGGCTCGCGTGGGTTGTGGGCGGGGCTCCAGGAGTAGGCGGGGCCGGAGGAGGTTGCGAGTGCCGCTAGAGGAGATTGTGGGCGGGGCTACAGGGAATTGTAGGCGGGGCTAGAGGGGGCGGTGGGCGGGGATTAAGGGGCGGGGCGGGCCTCGAGTGGGATGTGGGCGGGGCTTCAGGAGGGGGCGGGGCCGGAGGAGGCGGTGACTGCGGCTAGAGGTTGTGGGCGGGGCTTAAGGAGGGGTTGTGGGCGGGGCTAGAGGGGGCTGTGGGCGGGGCTTAAGGGGTGGGGCGGGGGCTCGAGTGGGTTGTGGGCGGGGCTTCAGGAGTGGGCGGGCCTAGGGGAGGTTGTGAGCGCGGCTAGAGGAGATTGTGGGCGGGGCTGAAGGAGGGGTTGTGGGCGGGGGCTAGAGGGGACTGTGGGCGGGGCTTAAGGGCGGGGCGGGGCTCGAGTGGGTTGTGGGCGGGGCTTCGGGAGGGGGCGGGGCCGGAGGAGGCTGTGAGTGCCGCTAGAGGAGATCGTGGGCGGGGCTAGAGGGGATTGTGGGCGGGGGCTTAAGGAGTGGGGCGGTGCTTGCGTGGGTTTTGGGCGGGCTTAGGGGGTGGGCGGGGCCGGAGGAGGCTGTGAGTGCGGCTGGAGATTGTGGGCGGGGCTAGAGGGGATTGTGGGCGGAGCTAGAGGGGATTGTGGGCGGGGCTTAAGGAGTGGGGCGGTGCTCGCGTGGGTTGTGGGCGGGGCTTCAGGGGTGGAGGGGCTGGAGGAGGTTGTGAGTGTGGCTGGAGATTGTGGGCGGGGGCTTAAGAAGTAGTTGTGGGCGGGGCTAGAGGGGATTGTGGGCGGGGCTTAAGAAGTAGTTGTGGGCGGGGCTAGAGGGGATTGTGGGCGGGGCTTAAGAAGTGGTTGTGGGCGGGGCTAGAGGGGATTGTGGGCAGGGCTGGGGAACTGTGGGCGGGGCTTAAGGAGTGGTTGGGGCGGGGCTAGAGGGGATTGTGGGCTGGGCTTGAGGAGTGGGGCTGGGCTTGAGGAGCGGGTCAGGGTCGCGTGGGTTGTGGGCGGGGCATAAGGAATGGGCGGGGCTAGAGGAGGTTGTTAGTGCGGCTAGAGATTATGGGCGGGGCTTCAGGAGGGGTTGTGGGCGGGGCTAGAGGGGATTGTGGGCGGGGCTCGAGGAGTGGGATGGGCTTTGATGAGATTGTGGGCGTGGCTTAAGGAGTGGGCGGGGCTAAGTGAGAGTGAGGGCGTGGCTTAAGGAGTGGGCGGGGCCAGAGGAGACTTGAGGGGTGGGCGGGGGGTGGAGGAGGCGGAGTGCGGGGCGGGGCTGGAGGGAGTGGGTGGGTTAGCGGTTATGGGCGGGGCTAGAGGGGGTTGTGGGCGGGGCTTAAGGAGTGGGCGGGTGGAGGAGGTTGTAGGCGGGGCTAGAGGAGGCGGTGTGCGGGGCGGGGCTATAGGAGGTTGTGGGCGGGGCTTAAGGAGTGGCCGGGGCTACAAGAGGTTGTGGGCGGGGCTGTAGGGCGTGGGTGAGGCTAGAGAGGTTGTAGGCGGAGCTAGAGGAGGGTGTGGGCCGGGCGGGGCTACCGGAGGTTGTGGGCGGGGCTCTAGGGCGTGGACGAGGCTAGAGGAGGTAGTTGTGGGCGGGGCTGGCGGGAGTGGGCGGGGTTCGAGGGTGGAGTGGGCGGGGCCGGCGGAGAATGTAGGGGGGGCTAGATGACGTTGTGGGCGGGGCTTGCGGAGTGGGCGGGGCGGCTCGTGCCGCGGCCGGGAAAGGAGGGGCGTGTCCTGATGGGGTGTGTCCGGCAGGGGGCGTGTCCCGAGGGGCGTGTCCGGCGGGGGGCGTGTCCTAGGGGGCGTGGCCTGGAGGCGATTCATTCATTGGAACGATTCATTCAGTCATTCATTCATTCAATCGTATTTATTGAGCGCTTACTGTGCGCAGAGCACTGGACTAAGCGCTTGGGAAGGACAAGTTGGCAACATCTAGAGACGGTCCCTACCCCACAGCGGGCTCCCAGTCTAGAAGCATGAAGCAGCGCTGCTCAGTGGAAAGAGCCCGGGCTTGGGAGCCAGAGGTCGTGGGTTCGAATCCCGTCTCCGCCGCTTGTCAGCTGGGTGACTTTGGGCAAGTCGCTTCACTTCCCTGGGCCTCAGTTCCCTCATCTGGAAAATGGGGATGAAGACTGTGAGCCCCACGTGGGACAACCTGATCACCTCCCCCGTGCTTAGAACAGTGCTTTGCACAAAGTAAGCGCTTAATAAATGCCATTATTATTATAGTTATTATTACTATTATTTGGAATGTCAATTACCATTGGGCCAGCCCGAGCTGGCTTTGTTTGCCTTTTTAGACCATTTTAATAATAACAATAATAATGGCATTTGTTAAGCGCTTACTATGTGCAGAGCACCGTTCTAAGCGCTGGGGGGGATACAAGGTGATCAAGTTGTCCCACGTGGGGCTCACAGTCTTCATCCCCATTTCACAGATGAGGTAACTGAGGCTGAGAGAAGTGAAGTGACTTGCCCAAGGTCACACAGCAGACATGTGGTGGTCGGGATTCGAACCCATGACCTCTGCCTCTGCCAAGCACTGTTCTAAGCACAGAGGGATACAAGGTGATCAGGCTGTCCCACGAGGGGCTTCGCAATCTTAATCCCCATTTACGGATGAGGTAACTGAGGTTCAGAGAAGTGAAGTGACTTGCCCGAGGTCACACAGCAGACCTGTGGCAGAGCCGGGATTCGAACCCATGACCTCTGACTCCCAAGCCCGGGCTCTTTCCACTGAGCCACGCAGATTGTCACGGTTTGTCAGTTCACTTTCATTAGAAATGCAAAATCAGGACGGAAGAAGAACAGAAGAATGAAACGTTACACATACCCCTGCCCAACACATGTGCACACATACAAACACACACAAACACACACACACACACACACACACACACACACGTTTCATTCATTCATTCATTCAATCGTATTTATTGAGCCCACTGTTGGGTAGGGACCGTCTCTATATGTTGCCAACTTGGACTTCCCAAGCGCTTAGTACAGTGCTCTGCACACAGTAAGTGCTCAATAAATACGATTGAATAAATGAATGAATGAATGAATTTATTGGGTGCTTACTGTATGCAGAGCACTGGACTAAGCTGTGTCACGTTGGGCGAGTCTTCTCTGTGCCTCAGTTCCCTCATCTATAAAATGGGGATAATAATAATAATGCATTTGTTTAGCACTTACTACGTGCAAAACACTGTTCTAAGTGCTGGGGGGGTGACAAGGTAATCAGGTTGTCCCACATGGGGCTCAAAGTCTAAATCCCCATTTTATAGATGGGGGAACTGAGGCCCAGAGAGGTGAAGTGACTTGCCCAAAGTCACACAGCTGACAAGTGTGACTTGAGAAGCAGCATGGCTCAGTGGAAAGAGCCTGGGCTTTGGAGTCAGAGGCCATGGGTTCAAATCCCAGCTCCGCCAATTAGCTGTGTGACTTTGGGTGAGTCACTTCACTTCTCTGGGCCTCAGTTCCCTCATCTGTAAAATGGGGATGAAGACTGTGAGCCCCCCGTGGGACAACCTGATCACCTTGCAACCTCCCCGGCGCTTAGAACAGTGCTTTGCACATAGTAAGCGCTTAAGAAATGCCATCATTATTATTATTAAGCAGGAGAGGCGGGATTCGAACCCATGACCTCTGACTCCCAAGCCCGGGCTCTTTCCACTGAGCCACGCTGCTTCTCCAAAAAATTGTGATATCTGTTAAGCTCTTACTATTAAGATTAAGACTGTGAGCCCAATGTGGGACAGCCTGATGACCTTCCTGTCTCCCCCAGCGCTTAGAACAGTGCTTGGCGCATAGTAAGAGCTTAACAAATGCCATCATTATTATTATTATTACAATTCAGCAACAAAGAGAGGCAATCCCCGCCCACAGTGGGCTCAATCAATCAATCAATCGTATTTATTGAGCGCTTACTATGTGCAGAGCACTGTACTGAGCACTTGGGAAGTACAAATTGGCAACATATAGAGACGGCCCCTACCCGACAGTGGGCTCACAGTCTAGAATGGGTGGAGACAGACATCAAAACAAGTCGACAGGCATCAGAGGCATCATTATAAATAAGAGGAATTATAGATTCTTTCAATCGTATTTATTGAGCGCCTACTGTGTGCAGAGCACTGGACTAAGCGCTTGGAAAGTACAGTGCAGCAACAGAGATAATCCCTTCCCAACAATGGGCTTACAGATATATACACATCATTAATAAAAATAAATAGAACACACATCTGAACGTGAACTTGCCCGCCAAACACACACACACACCCCTGAAAGCGAACTTGCTGATATTCCTTCAATCATTCATTCGATCGTATTTATTGAGCGCTCACCGTGTGCTGAGCACTGTACTAAGCGCTTGGGAAAGAGCGATGCAACACTAAACAATGTCAGTCCATGCCCACAAAGAGCTCATAGGCTAGCGGGGATACGGTCACCCCAAGAGTTTCCAACTCCAAATTTCACGCTTCGACTTTATTCTTCCATTTTAAAAAAATATTTAAATAATAATAATTACGGTATTTGTTAAGCGCTTACTATGTTCCAGGCACTGTACTAAGCGCTGGGGCGGATACAAGCAGATTGGGTTGGACACAGTCCCTGTCCCACGTGGGGCTCACAGTCTCAATCCTCATTTTTCAGGTGAGGGAACTGCGGCCCAGAGAAGTGAAGCGACTTGCCTAAGGTCACACAGCAAATGGCAGAGTCAGGATTAGAACCCATGACTTTCTGATTCCCAGTCCCGTGCTTTATCCACTATGCCGTACAGCTTCTCTATTTAAAGAAACGTGGATATACACTGAAGAATAGATTGCACTTTCAAGCGCTTAGTACAGTGCTCTGCGCACAGTAAGCACTCAATAAATGCGATTGAATGAATGAATGAATGAATGAATTGCAATTTAAGGACCTTTTTCGAGAGACCCTCTTTTCAGCGAAGGGAAGAAGCAGTGACATCTCTCTTTCAGGCAGACCTTGGACATGATCAAATATGAGCCCCTTGTTGGGCAGGGACCGTGTCTACATATTGCCGACTTGTACTTCACGAGCACTTAGTACAGTGCTCTGCACACAATAAGCGCTCAATAAATACGATCGAATGAATGAAATATAGAGAGGGGGGGAAATGCTTGCAGCAATCCCTTAAACGTTGCCTAAAGTTAATCAAAAGCAAGAAAAGCCCACTGTTGGGTAGGGACCGTCTCTATATGTTGCCAACTTGTACTTCCCAAGCGCTTAGTACAGTGCTCTGCACACAGTAAGTGCTCAATAAATACAATTGAATGAATGAATGAGTGAATGAGTACTTAAACCCTTTTTTTAAGAGTAGAACCAAGTTTAACTCGGCCTATACAGTTCAAGCTGCAAAGGCAAACACAAAATGTCGAATCCACATTGAAATCCAAAATATAAATCCTCATCAATGAGCAATATTGAAAACGGCCCGTTTCTTCTAGAAAGGGTTTTTGGTTCCTGAAGACAATATGGTTCTAATCTCAGTTCCGCCACTTGTCTGCTGTATGACCTTGGGCAAGCCACAGTGCTTGGCACATAGTAAGCGCTTAACAAATACCATAATTATTATAATTATGCATTATTACCTCTCTGTGCCTCAGCTACCTCATCTGTAAAATGGGGATTGAGACTGTGAGCCCCACGTGGGACAGGGACTGTGTCCAACCCAATCTGCTTGTATCTACCCCAGCGCTTAGTAATAATAATAATAATAATAATGGTATTTGTTAAGCGCCTACTATGTGCAAAGCACTGTTCTAAGTGCTGGGGGGGTACAAAGTGATCAGGTTGTCCCAAGTGGGCTCACAATCTTAATCCCCATTTTACAGATGAGGGAACTGAGCCCGGAGAAGTGAAGTGACTTGCCCAAGTCACACAGCTGACAAGTGGCGGAGTCGGGATTCGAACCCATGATCTCTGACTCCCAATCCCGGGCTCTTTCCACTGAGCCACGCTGCTTCTCTTAGTACAGTGCCTGACACATAGTAAGCACTAAACAAATTCCATAATTATTATTATTATTATTATCAGATTTAACTGTTGATGGGATCCTGCTTGTTTCTTGAATTAGAAAAACCTCATTAATTCAGAGAGAATGTCTCTCTTTTCAAGTTTCCTTTTTTAAAAAGAAATCAAAATCATTTTTTGAGCCCGACGCCCCCTAAATCTTAAGATCTATTTAGCAGAGAAAGCACAATTTGATAGCAATGGTTGCACATACCAAAAATCTCAGTAATGGAAATTGAAAATAAACAACACAGCTGTCAGTTACCACATGAAACCTGCTAGTATTTCTGGGCTTGCGAATGCAAAAAGAGAGACAATGTCAAAATTTTTCTATCCACAAATCTAGTGCATTGAGAGAAAATAAATATCTCCCTCCTATTTAACCCTTCTGTTCCTTCACCAAAAACGGATTTAAAACATTTTAGCGTATCATGCAATTTTCAACATCTTTGCAACTGGTTCATTGTAAAAATATGAAATATATATTCATTCATACATAATTAATATATATATAATAGGATTTTAAAAATATAAGATAATAGCAATCTCCCCCTTCTAGACTGTGAGCCCGCTGTTGGGTAGGGACCGTCTCTATATGTTGCCAACTTGTACTTCCCAAGCGCTTAGTACAGTGCTCTGCACACAGTAAGCGCTCAATAAATACGATTGAATGAATGAATGAATTACGTAAACTAAAAATAATACACAAGTGCTCAGGTGGTTTATGAGTTAGAATGGACCAGATTTTGTCCCAATCCACTTCTCAAACCCTTCTCCCTGCATAAAACACCTTCCTTCCTCCAAACTGCCAAGCCACATCTCTCCCTTACCTCAAAGGCCCCTTAAAACCAACTTGTTCGCAAGATGTTACCTAGTCAGCGCTTAGAACAGTGCTTTGCACATAGTAAGCGCTTAATAAATGCCATCATTATTATTATTATTATTTTTAATTCCCACTCCCCGATCATGTCAGTAGCCACCCTAGCATTTGTATATAATAATGATGGCATTTATTAAGAGCTTACTATGTGCAAAGCACTGTTCGAAGCACAGGGGAGGTTACAAGGCAATCAGGTTGTCCCTTGGGGGACTCACAGGCTTAATCTCCATTTTACAGATGAGGTAACTGAGGCACAGAGAAGTTAAGTGACTTGCCCAAAGTCACACAGCTGACAATTGGTAGGGCCGGCATTTGAACCCATGGCCTCTAACTCCAAAGCCTGGGCTCTTTTTCACTGAGCCACGCTGCTTGATAGGCATTGATATGTCATCATCATCTTCATCATCATCATCATCATCAATCGTATTTATTGAGCGCTTACTATGTGCAGAGCACTGTACTAAGCGCTTGGGAAGTACAAATTGGCAACATATAGAGACAGTCCCTACCCAACAGTGGGCTCACAGTCTAAAAGGGGGAGACAGAGAACAAACCAAACATACTAACAAAATAAAATAAAATATATACCTATCAATCATCAATCAATGGCATTAATTGAGTTCCTACTGCGTCCCTACCGTTCTAGGTGCAAGGATATTTACAACAAAAACGATAGATCCCTTTCATCATCAATCGTATTTATTGAGCGCTTACTGTGTGCAGAGCGCTGTACTAAGCGCTTGGGAAGTACCTCCCTCTGCCCATCCGCCAAGCCAGCTCTCTTCCTCCCTTCAAGGCCCTGCTGAGAGCTCACCTCCTCCAGGAGGCCTTCCCAGACTGAGCCCCTTCTTTCCTCTCCCCCTCGTCCCCCTCTCCATCCCCCCGTCTTACCCCCTTCCCTTCCCCACAGCACCTGTATATATGTATATATGGTTGTACATATTTATGACTCTATTTATTTATTTATTTATTTATTTTACTTGTACATTTCTATCCTACTTATTTTATTTTGTTGGTATGTTTGGTTCTGTTCTCTGTCTCCCCCTTTTAGACTGTGAGCCCACTGTTGGGTAGGGACTGTCTCTATGTGATGCCAATTTGTACTTCCCAAGCGCTTAGTACAGTGCTCTGCACATAGTAAGCGCTCAATAAATACGATTGATTGATTGATTGATTGATTGATTGAAATTGGCAACATATAGAGACAGTCCCTGCCCAACAGTGGGCTCACAGGAGTTTACCATATGAGGGTCTTAGTGTTTATTTAATTGCTACTTTTGTCTTTTTCACTTGTCTTTCCGCTTTGATGCTTTTACTTATTGCCCGTTCAGTGATTTCTGTCCACTTGTTTCCCATATTAGATTGAAAGCTTTCTGAGGGCAGGGAGAGTGGATTTTGCCCTGTTGAAGTTCCCAACATTCAGCAGTGTCCTGCCCCCACCACAGCTCAATGAATGAATGACTGCAGATGTTGATGATGATGTGGTTGACACGATCCCATCGATCAGTGGTATTTATTATCCTCTGCTCCTCCTCCCCTCCCCATCGCTCCTCCTCACAGCCCTTGTGTATATTTGTACATATTTATTCCTCTGTTTTATTAATGATGTGTATATCCCTATAATTCTATTTATTTTGATGGTACTGACACCTATCTACTTGTTCCGTTTTGCTGTCTGTCTCCCCCTTCTAGACTGGAAGCCCACTGTTGGGTAGGGACCGTCTCTATATGCTGCCGAATTGTCCTTTCCAAGCGCTTAGCACAGTGCTCTGCACACCGTCAGCGCTCAATAAATACGATTGAAAGAATGAATGAATGAAAGTGGAAACTCAATAAATGCCTCTGCTGCTACTACTTCTACTATTATCACTTCATCGTCATCATCAATCGTATTTATTGAGCGCTTACTGTGTGCAGAACACTGTACTAAGCGCTTGGGAAGTACAAGTTGGCAACTGTTACTTAGTACAGTGCAAGCACTTAACAAATGCCATTATAATCATCATCATTAATATTTTTATTATTGTTATTATTACTCTCCAACTGAGCTAATAGCCTTAACAGCCAATTTTTTCGAAGGCATTTGTTAAGCATTTACTATATGCCAGGCACTTTCTAAGCGCTGGGGTAGATACAAGGTAATCAGGTTGGACACAGTCCATATAACACATGGGGCTCAAATAATAATAATAATAATAATAATAATAATAATAATAATAATAATAACATTTATTAAGCGCTTACTATGTGCAAAGCACTGTTCTAAGCGCTGAAGTCTTGGTCCCCATTTTACAGATGGAGTGAGACACAGAGAACTGAAATGACTCGCTCAAAATTACACAGCAGACCAAGTATCGGATGCAGGATTAGAACCCAGATCCTTCTGACTCCCAGGCTCGTTATCTGTCTTCTAAACTATACTGCTCCTCTATTATTTCCCTTTCCTTTTTGATTGGCTTTTGTCCCAGGGTAGTTTCCAGAGAGAAATCAGGGTTTCGTCTCCTTGGACCTCAGAGCGAGAACTTTAAAAAAAAATAATCTAAAAAACACTTTTTCAACCTAAATGATAGAAGTCTCGTATCTCCTGTTAGGTGGAAAAATATAGTGCAAAATATAATAATAATGATATTATATTATAATATTCTAAGGGCTGGGGGGGATACAAGGTGATCAGGTTGTCCCATGTGGGGCTCACAGTCTTAACTCTCATTTTACAGATGGGGTAACTGAGGCTCAGAGAAGTTAAGTGACTTGCCCAAGGTCACACGGTAGACATGCGGCGGAGCCAGGATTAGAACTCATGACTACTGACTCCCAAGCTCGGGGTCTTTCCACTGAGCCACTCGGCTTCTCTACTCTCCCCCTTCCCCTTCTTATATTTTTATTATTTTGATCTGGTTTCAGACTTTTTACAAATTTTGATTTAGGTGGACTTTATTGGATCTCCATGTACTCTTAAGAAGGAAAATAATTCACTTTTGGAAAGTTTTGTTGGATGTAATAAAACCTAATGAGAAAACGGGAAGGAAGGGGTTTCAGTTCAAAGTTCATCCTGTGTTGCAACGTCTCCCTGCTGGAAAAGTATTGAGAGTTATTTTATTATACCCCCACTTTTTCGTACGGAAAGACAGACCAATGAATGTCCTTTGAGCAACCTATACTATTCTGGATGATTACTACAGCGATTTATTTTGCCTTAAGCAAGACCTTTTCCTCTTTAACATATTTTTTTCTCAATGGAAACACTAAGGGAATTCAAGACCAAGATAAAGAACACGCTCTTGAACACTACTTTCCCTTTACAGCCATCTGGGGACATTAGTGAAGGGAATTGCATAAATCTTCAGGATATAGTATGTGGGGGAAATGCAGACCAATAGACTTGCTGATGCTGGGTGAAAATAGGCTGAAATATACTTCAATAATTTTATTTTTTTTTGGTTAAAAAGTACAGAGCTCCGTACTAGAGGAAAATTTACTGGGAAACCAATTAAAAACCCCTGTTCAAAAGAGGTTCACAGTCTAAGGAGGGGAGGATAGTCACACAGGAAAAAAAAATCTTGTGAACTTGTCATAATATTTATTAAATGCTCACCAAATGCTAAGAATTGTGCTAAGCACTGGGGGGATATGCAAAAGTTTTGGTAAGGCAAACCATAATAGAAAAGGGTTAAATGCAACAGTGAAACCGTGAACGGTAAAAATATGCATGTTGCGTTACACTAAATGGAGTGAGAACGAGAAGCACCGTGGCTCAGTGGAAAAGAGCCCGGGCTTTGGAGTCAGAGGTCATGGGTTCAAATCCCGGCTCCGCCACTTGTCAGCTGTGTGACTTTGGGCAAGTCACTTCACTTCTCTGGGCCTCAGTTCCCCCATCTGTAAAATGGGGATTTAGACTGTGAGCCCCATGTGGGCTTGTAAACTTGTAACCTCCCCAACGCTTAGAACAGTATCCAACCTTGGCTTCACAGACTCCATCCTCTCCTGGTTCTCCTCTTGTCTCTCTGGCCATTCATTCTTAGTCTCCTTTGCAGGCTCCTCCTCCCCCTCCCATCCCCTTATATGTTGCAAACTTGTACTTCCCAAGCGCTTAGTACAGTGCTCTGCACACGGTAAGCGCTCAATAAATATGATTGAATGAATGAACAGTGCTTTGCACATAGTAAGCGCTTAATAAATGCCATCATCAAATGGGAACCTGGCTTAAGAATTGCGGATAAAGCATGCAAATGAACTGTATTATCAACTAAGGTGCCATTTAGCCACAAGTGGAAAACTTCCTCATGGCTCATTCAGCAGCTTTAAGGGAAAGCACGCATTCTTCAGAGCTCTTTTTGAAATATTAACATCTCCATTCCATATCGCAGTGGTTAAAAATCAAGAAACCGTCTTGCCTCGTGGGGAATTCTTACTAAACCAGGGACCTCCCAGAAGCTGTGATTTTCATTCAGGGATTGAGACTTGGCGTTTCCTTGGTCTATTCCCAGGGACAAGACACTGTCATCTGCAACCCGGAGCTGCTTCCCACCATGATGCTGATGAAAGCGAAAAATGATAACCTCCTTGAGGATTGGGATCATGGATTTAACTTTTCTTATCCTTTCCCAAGAGACTGGAAACGAGGCTCGGTACACATTGGAAACCTAGTGTAGTGATCTGCATACAGTAAGTGCCCAGGACGGTGCTCTGTACATAGTGGGTGCCCAGTACCCCACATCACTTAAGTACATACCTTTAAATTATATATTATAAATTGCATATAGCTCTGCACACAGTAAGCGCTCAATAAATACGATTGAATGAGTGAATGAATGAATATTTATTCATAATCAGAATATAAACTTATTATTGATAGAAAATGTGTCTGCTGATCTTGTACTAGTATAGTGTTCTGCACATAGTAAGAGCTCAGTAAATCCACTGAACTCATTCATTCATTCAATTGTATTTATTGAGCGCTCACTGTGTGCAGAGCACTGTACTATAAGTGCTTGGGAAGTACAAGTTGGCAACATATAGAGATGGTCCCTACCCAACGACGGGCTTCACATTTATTGAGCGCTTACTGTGTGCAGAGCACTGTACTAAGCGCTTGGGAAGTACAAGTGGGCAACATATAGAGACGGTCCCTACCCAATAATGGGCTCACAGTCTAGAAGGGGGAGACAGACAACAAAACAAAACATGGAGACAGGTGTCAGAATAATCAGAATTAATAGAATTATAGCTATATGCACATCATTAACAAAATAGAGTAGGAAATATGTACAAGTAAAATAAACAGAGTAATAAATCTGTACAAATGTATACAAGTGCTTTGGGGAGGGGAAGGAGGTAGGGCAGAGGGGGGACGTTGGGGAGGAGGAGAGGAAAAAGGGGGCTCAGTGTGGGAAGGCCTCCTGGAGGAGGTGAGCTCTCAGTCGGGCTTTGAAGGGAGGAAGAGAGCTGGTTTGGCGGATGTGTGTGGAGGGAGGGCATTACAGGCTGAATGAGTGACTGATCTGTGCACAGTAAAAGCTGAAGAAATAATCATGGATTTATTGAATTGGATTCATTTCATTCATTCATTCATTCAATCGTATTTATTGAGCACGGTACTAAGCGCTTCGGAAGTACAAGTTGGCAACATGTAGAGACCGTCCCGACCCAACAGTGGGCCCACAGTCTAGAAGTTTATCTGTCCCATACAGCTGAACTTGTCTATACAAATTGAGACTGAAAGCTCACTGTGGTCCTGGAATGTGTCTTTATTGTTGCATTGTACTCTCCGAAGCACTTAGTACAGTGCTCTGCACACAGTAAGCGCTCAATAAATACGATTGAATGAACGAATGAGTCTCAAACTTGTGAGAATGGCTATTCCTCTTCTGGTGCAACTTTCCCCAGTTGGTATAACAGCTGCTGCTTTAGTGTAACAGTTATCCTGCAGGATTCCCAGTTAGTAGACAATTCCTGACTCTCTCTCTCTCTCTCAGTACTTTTGTATACATCTGTTATTTATTTATTTATATTAATGTCTGTTTTCCCTTCTAGACTGTAAGTTCACTGTGGATGGGGAAGATGTCTGTGATTTTTTATGGCATTTCTTAAGCGCTTACTATGTGCGAAACACTGTTCTAAGTGCTGGGGAGGTTACAAGGTGATCAGGTTGGCCCACGTGGGGCTCACAGTCTTAATCCCCATTTTACAGATGAGGTAACTGAGGCATAGAGAAGTTAAGTGACTTGCCCAAAGTCACACAGCTGAGAATTGGGAAAGCCAGAATGACTTTCCCATCACTGCTGATGGCACTACCATCCTTCCCGTCTCACAAGTCCGCAACCTTGATGTCATCCTCGACTCCGCTCTCTCATTCATCCCTCACATCCAAGCCATCACCAAAACCTGCCGGTCTCAGCTCCGCAACATTGCCAAGATCCGCCCTTTCCTCTCCATTCAAACCGCTACCCTGCTCGTTCAAGCTCTCATCCTATCCCGTCTGGACTACTGCATCAGCCTTCTCTCTGATCTCCCATCCTCGTGTCTCTCCCCACTTCAATCCATACTTCATGCTGCTGCCCGGAATGTCTTTGTCCGGAAACGCTCTGGGCATGTTACTCCCCTCCTCAAAAATCTCCAGTGGCTACCAATCAATCTGCGCATCAGGCAGAAACTCCTCACCCTGGGCTTCAAGGCTGTCCATCACCTCGCCCCCTCCTACCTCACCTCCCTTCTCTCTTTCTGCAGCCCAGCCCGCACTTTCCGCTCCTCTGCCGCTAATCTCCTCACCGTTAGGCCTCGTTCTCGCCTGTCCCGCCATCGACCCCCAGCCCACGTCATCCCCCGGGCCTGGAATGCCCTCCCTCTGCCCATCCGCCAAGCTAGCTCTCTTCCTCCCTTGAAGGCCCTACTGAGAGCTCACCTCCTCCAGGAGGCCTTCCCACACTGAGCCCACTCCTTCCTCTCCCCCTCGTCCCCCTCTCCATCCCCCCCGTCTTACCTCCTTCCCTTCCCCACAGCACCTGTATATATGTATATATGTTTGTACTCTGCTCTGCACACAGTAAGCACTCAATAAATATGATTGATTGATTGATTGATTGATTCCAAAGCCCGGGATCTTTCCACTGAGCCATGCTGCTTCTCTAATTGTTATACTGATATAATTGATGTATTGTTACATTGTACTCCCCCAAGCACTTAGTACAGTGCTCTGCACACAGTAATGTTCAATAAATTAATAAACTGCTCCTCTGGTGCTAACCCCTGCTCCTCTGGCGCTAACTTTCCCACTGTGCCTTGTTCTCACCTGTCCTGCCATCGACCCCTGGCCCATATCTTACCTCTGACCTGGAATGCCCTCCCTCCTCAAATCCACCAAACAATCACATTTCCCCCCTTCAAAGCCCTACTGAAGGCTCACCTCCTCCAGGAGGCCTTCCCAGACTAAGCCCCCGTTTTCCTCTGCTCCCTCTCCCCTCCCCATTGACCCGACTCACTCCCTGTGTTCTACCCCCTCCCCCCCACAGCACTTAATAATAATAATAACGGCATTTATTAAGCGCTTACAATGCGCAAAGCACTGTTCTAAGCACTGGAGAGGTTACAAGGTGATCAGGTTGTCCCACGGGGGGCTCACAGTCTTAATCCCCATTTTACAGATGAGGTCACTGAGGCACAGAGAAGTTCAGTGACTTGCCCAAAGTCACACAACTGACAATTGGCGGAATCGGGATTTGAACCCATGAGCTCTGACTCCAAAACCCGGGCTCTTTCCACTGAGCCACGGTGCTTCTCCACTTGTGTATATATGAACATATTTATAATATTATTTATTTATTTTAATCACATGCGTATATCTATAATTCTATTCATTTATATTGTTGTTATTGATGCCTGTTTACTTGTTTTGATGCCCGTCTCCCCCCTTCTAGACTGTGAGCCCACTGTGGGCAGGGATTGTCTCTATTTGTTGCTGAACTGTACTTTCCAAATGCTTAGTACAGTGCTCTGCACACAGTAAGTGCTCAAGAAATATGATTGAATGAATGAATAAATACAACTGACTGATTGATCTGAGGAACTTAAATCTAGTGGGGGAGACAAGCACTAAAATAAATTTAGCTTTAATTCTATTTGTTCTGACGCCTTGACACCTGTCCACATGCTTTGTTTTGTTGTCCGTCTCCCCCTTCTAGACTGTGAGCCCGTTGTTGGGTAGGGACCATTTACTATATGTTGCCAACTTGTACTTCCCAAGCGGTTAGTACAGTGCTCTGCACACAGTAAGTGCTCAATAAATACGATTGAATGAATGAATGAATGAATGAAATGGCAGGTCGGACTGGGGGATGCTGCAGAGTTTCAGTGCTTGGCACATAGTAAGTGCTTAACAAGTACCGTAATTATTATTAAGACATGGATGTCAGTGCCTTGGGGTGGAGATGTGGGGTGAGGTTCCAAGTGCTTAGATGTTTGAGAGAAGCAGCGTGGCTCAGTGGAAAAGAACCCGGGCTTTGGAGTCAGAGGTCATGGGTTCAAATCCCGACTCTGCCAATTGTCAGCTGTGTGACTTTGGGCAAGTCACTTCACTTCTCTGGGCCTCAGTTACCTCATCTGTAAAATAGGGATTAAGACTGTGAGCCCCACATGGGACAACCTGATCACCTTGTATCCCCCCCAGAGCTTAGAACAGTGCTTTGCACATAGTAAGCGCTTAACAAATACCATTATTATTATTATTATTATTCTCTGGGCCTCAGTTACCTCATCTGTAAAATAGGGATTAAGACTCTGAGCCCCCCATGGGACAACCTGATCACCTTGTATTTCACCTCCCCCAGCACTTTGAACAGTGCTTTGCACATAGTAAGTGCTTAATAAATGCCATCATCATTATTATTATTATTAGGTGAGTGGAGTGCTGGAGCAGAACAAAGTAGAAGGGGGAGGAGAACCTCTTTACTTCTTAACCCTGCACTCGCTTCAAACACTGACTCCCATATTGCTCTCAGAGTCCCTTCAAGAAACCCAGCGTTCCCGGTTTGGCATCCCGGTCTTCTCCTGAAAGCCCTTCTCTCCTTCTCCAGCCCAGCGCACACATTCCGCTCTTCTGGCTCTAACCTTCTCACCGTGCCTCGATCTCTCCTGTCCCGCCGTCGACCCCTGGCCCACGTCCTACCTCTGGCCCGGAATGCCCTCCCTCCTCAAATTCGCCAAAAGATCACTCTTCCCCTCTTCAAAGTCCTACTGAAGGCTCACCTCCTCCAAGAGGCCTTCCCAGACTACACCCCCCCTTTTCTCAGCTCCCACTCCCATCCGCATCACCTCAACTCACTCCCTTTCCTCTTCCGTGGCTCAGTGGAAAGAGCCCGGGCTTTGGAGTCGGAAGTCATAGGTTCAAATCCTGACTCCGCCAACTGTCAGCTGTGTGACTTTGGACAAGTCACTTCATTTCTCTGGGACTCAGTTACCTCATCTGTAAAATGGGGAATAAGACTGTGAGCCCCCCGTGGGACAAACTGATCCCCTTGTAACCTCCCCAGCGCTTAGAACAGTGGTTCGCACAGAGTAAGCGCTTATAAATGCCATCATTATTATTATTATTATTCCCCCCTCTCCCCACCCCACAGCACTTACGTATTTATGTATATATGTATAATTCTATTTATTTATATTGATTCCTATATACTTGTCTTGATGACTACGTATCTATAATTTTATTTATTTATATTGATGCCTGTTTACTTGTTTTGATGTCTGTCTTCCCTCTTCTAGACTGTAAGCCCCTTGTGGGCAGGGATTGTCTCTCTTTATTGCTGACTTGTACTTCCCAAGCGCTTAGTACAGTGCTCTGCACACAGTGAGCGCTCAATAAATACGATTGAATGAATGAATGAATTCAATCGTATTTATTGAGCGCTCACTGTGTGCAGAGCACTGTACTAAGCGCTTATGAAACTTTGGGATTTGGAAGCTCCCAAATTCTCCTCACTGCTGTCTTCCACCACCCCAAAAGCCCTCCTTGGGATGATTTCTCAGTCCGGAGCTGGGCTGTTGTTGGCTTTTTTTTTTTTCCTATATGGTATCTAAGTGCTGACTACGTGCCAGGCGCTGTAATAGGCGTTGGGGTAGATAAAGGCTGATCAGGTTGGATAGAGTCCCTGTCCCACATAGGACTCACACTATTAAATCCCATTTTACAGATGAGGGAACTGAGCCACAAAGTTAAGTGACTTGCCCAAGTTCAGTAGGTTCCAGTTGGTTCCAAATTAATAATGATGGCATTTATTAATTGCTTACTGTGGGTCAAGCACTGATCTAAGCACGGGGGTAGATACAAGTTAATATCTTTGGACAAAGTCCTTGTACCACTTGGGTTTTACAGTCTAAGTAGCAGTAAGGACAAGTACTGAATCCCCATTTCACAGATGAGGAAACTGAGGCACAGAGAAGTTAAGAAACTTGGCCATGGTCATACAGCAAGTAGTTGGCAGAGCGGGATTGGAACCCAGGTCCTCTGACTCTCAAGCCCGTGCTCTTTCCACTAGGCCACACTTGGACCCAAAGACCAGGCTCTTTTTCATTCATCCATTCATTCAATTGCATTTATTGAGCACTTACTGTGTGCAGAGCACTGTACTAAGCGCTTGGGAAATACAAGTCGGCAACAGACAGAGACGGTCCCTACCCAACAACGGGCTCACAGTCTAAAAGGGGGAGACGGACAATAAAACAAAACACGTGGACATCATCATCATCATCAATTGTATTTATTGAGCGCTTACTATGTGCAGAGCACTGTACTAAGTGCTTGGGAAGTACAAATTGGCAACATATAGAGACAGTCCCTACCCAACAGTGGGCTCACAGTCTAAAAGGTGGACAGGTGTCAAGTCATCAGAATAAATCGAAGTAAAGCTAGATGCACATCATCATCATCAATCGTATTTATTGAGCGCTTACTATGTGCAGAGCACTGTACTAAGCGCTTGGGAAGTACAAATTGGCAACATATAGAGACAGTCCCTACCCAACAGTGGGCTCACAGTCTAAAAGGGGGAGACAGAGAACAAAACCAAACATACTAACAAAATAAAATAAATAGAATAGATATGTACAAATAAAATAAATAAATAAATAGAGTAAAAAATATGTACAAACATCAACAAAATAAATAGAATAGTAAATATGTACAAGTAAAACAAATTGAGTAATAAATCTGTACAAACATATCTACAGGTGCTGGGGGGATGGGGAGGAGGAGAGGAAAAAGGGGGCTCAGTGTGGGAAGGCTTCATGGAGGAGGTGAGCTCTCAGTAGGGCTTTGAAGGGAGGAAGAGAGCTAGCTTGGCGGATGTGCGGAGTGTCCTTCTAGACTGTGAGCCCGTTGTTGGGTAGGGACCGTCTCTATATGTTGCCGATTTGTACTTCCCAAGCGCTTAGTACAGTGCTCTACACACAGTAAGTGCTCAATAAATACTAAATGAAATGCTAACGCCATGTTAGGCAGGTCTTCTTGGTAGAAAGCTAGCAGTCTACCATGAAAAATGGTTCCCAGTGCCCTAAGGGGAGGTCCTCCCTGAATATTCATGGAGCTAACTCTACCCTCCACCCCACCCCCAATCCAAATCTGGAGAATTAAGGAATTCATCCTGTTATTATTCTCCCTTTGGTGGAGTTGTTTGGGTATTCCATTCCAATGCTAATGAACAATTCACTTTGGCATACAGTCTTGACAAATCTGGTCCTCGGACAGTTCTCACATTCTCTCTGGTGTCTAGACAGCAGAATTTAGAATAAAGTGATAAAACACCCAGTAGTGTTCCCTGTCCTGAGGGCACGACATAAATATTGGTTAAACCACTGATTTCCAGGACCCCAGAATGAATCTCTGGCCTACCTCAGACACACTCACAGTCCCACATTTCCTGAAACGCTACAGTCACCATACCGAGAATAGGAGGACTTCAGTAAATTCTCAAAAAAACCCAAAAACAAACAAAAACAAAAAAACGGATAGGTCATTGTGGTAACATTACAAAGCTTGCCCTGTAATTAATTCCTGGCTTCTCAGAGGCCCGCACTGAGGAGTCTAGCTTCAGTATTTGACCATTTTCTATGGTCAAGCAACGCTTAGAACAGTGCTTGGCACATAGTAAGCGCTTAACAAATACCAGCATTATTATTATTTTCTCATTTTTAGGCATTTGCTGAGAGAGCAGCGTTTGGTATCCTTGACGCCCTGCACTGCCTCTGCCCTAGAATACCAAGAATTCTTCCAAAAAGGTAGAGATCCTGGAAAAGAGTAGGATTTCACTCTTTATGGACTAATAATAATTACGTGGGGCTTGCAATTTAATGGGGAAGAACAGGCATCGAATCCCCATTTTACTGCTAAGAAAACTGAGGGGCAGAGAAATGAAGTGACTTGGCCAAGGTCGCAGGGCAGCCAGCGTAGCTCAGTGGAAAGAGCCCGGGCTTAAGAGTCAGAGGTCATGGGTTCAAATCTCAGCTCTGCCTGTTGTCAGCTGTGTGACTTTGGGCAAGTCACTTCTCTGTGCCTCAGTTACCTCATCTATAAAATGGGGATTAAGACTGTGAGCCTCACGCAGGACAACATGATTACCTTGTATCCTCCCCAGCAATTAGAACAGTGCTCTGCACATAGTAAGAGCTTAACAAATGTCATTATTATTATTATTATTATTATTATTATTATCATTATGTGAAAGAGGAAGATCAGAACCCAGCAGATTTCCTGACTCTCAGTCTTGGACTCTTCCCACTAGGCCATGCTGCTTCTTTAAACAGTGTGGAAACATGAATAAATCAATCAAGTCATATTTATTGTGTGCAGAGAACTGTACTAAACGCTTGGGAGAGTACAATATAGCATAGCCGGGAGATGCGTTCCCTGCACCCAAGGAGTTGACAAATGAAAGAATGAATAGATGAATAAACAAATAAATAGATAAATAAATAAATCGATACATACTTCATTCATTCATTCAATCATATTTATTGAGCGCTTAGTATGCACCAAGCACTGTACTAAGTGCTTGAAAGAGTACAATTTAACGATAAATGACCCATTCCCTGCCCACAACAAGCTTACAGTCTATGTGCTAAGGATGGATGATGGAAGGATGTAATCAAGGGTTGAGAGGGTTAACTGGGGAATCCCAGGATGGGAATTCCCCACAGCACCTGTATATATGTATATATGTTTGCACATATTTATTACTCTATTTATTTTACTTGTACATATCTATTCTATTTATTTTATTTTGTTAGTATGTTTGGTTTTGTTCTCTGTCTCCCCCTTTTAGACTGTGAGCCCACTGTTGGGTAGGGACCATCTCTATATGTTGCCAACTTGTACTTCCCAAGCGCTTAGTACAGTGCTCTGCACACAGTAAGCGCTCAATAAATACAACTGATGATGATGAATCCCTTTTAGAGGAGGGAGGCGTTCCCCTGAACAGGAGATGAGAAGAAGCAATGTGGCCTAGTGGATAGAGCACGGGCCTGGGAATCAGAAGATCATGGGTTCTAGTCCCGGCTCTGTCACTTCTCTGCTGTGTGACCTTGGGTAAGTCACTTCACTTCTCTGTGCCTCAGTTACCTCATCCGTAAAATGAGATTGAGACTGTGAGCTCCACGTGGGACAGTGACTGTGTCCAACCCGATTTGCTTGTATACACCACAGCCATTAGTACAGTTTCTGGCATATAGTAAACACTTATCAAATAACAATAATAATAATGACATTTATTAAGCGCTTACTGTGTGCAAAGCACTGTTCTAAGTGCCGGGGAGGATACTAGTTGATCAGGTTGTCCCACGAGGGGCTCACGGTTAATCCCCATTTTGCAGATGAGGTAACTGAGGCACAGAGAATTTAAGTGACTTGCCCAGAGTCACACAGCTGACAAGCGGCAGAGCAGGGATACTAGAATTATTATGAGAAGCAGCGTGGCTCAGTGGAAAAAGCACGGACTTTGGAGTCGGAGGTCATGGGTTCAAATCCCCGCTCCGCCAATTGTCAGCTGTGTGACTTTGGGCAAGTCACTTAACTTCTCTGTGCCTCAGTTACCTCATCTGTAAAATGGGGACTAAGACTGTGAGGCCCCGTGGGACAACCTGATCACGTTGTAACCTCCCCAGCGCTTAGAACAGTGCTTTGCACATAGTAAGCGCTTAATAAATGCCATCATCATCATCATTGTTATTATTATTATTAAAAAGTGAACACTGCACCTCTTGTGACATCATTACATTACCCTGAATCAAGGCACACAAGGCAGAACCCAGTTCTAATCTCCTAAGTATGCTTTTTGTCAAATCAAATAACTTTGCTTATCCTTCCCCTGTCTTCTGTTCCCCATCCCAGGGGAATAATTCATGATGATGATGATGATGATGGCATTTGTTAAGTGCTTACTATACATGAAGCACTGTTCTAAACGCTGGGGGGGATACAAAGTGATCAGGTTGTCCCACGTAGGGCTCACAGTCTTCACCCCCTTTAACAGATGAGGTAACTGAGGCTCAGAGAAGTTAAGTGACTTGCCCAAGGTCACACAGCAGACTAGTGGCGGAGTGGGGATTAGAACCCATGACCTCTGACTCCCAAGCCTGGGCTCTTTCCACTGAGCCACGCTAATTCATCCGATAAAGTAAGGAAGCCAATTGATCCAAACTAATTGCTTTGTTTGAAACACTAATCATTCGATTAATAAAAAAATTTAAGTTGGGTGATTATGTTCCAGTTATCCCCAATTTTTTTTTTTTGTTCACTTGAAAGCTTCAGTTGTTCAAATCATCGGCCTTCAGTAACTACGATGCCTCTCTTTAAAGCTCAAGAGAAGTGTGGATGTCTAATTGGAGAGCTGTGTCCAGCAATCATGCGTTTTAGAAAGTCTTTGGTAACAATTACTCCACATTTTCCACAATATGACGCATTTGCTTTGATCCCGTAACTCGAAATCTAAACGCTCTGGGCACGTCACTCCCCTCCTCAAAAATCGCCAGTGGCTGCTTAGCAACCTTCGCATGACGCAAAAACTCCTCACCCTGGGCTTCAAGGGTGTCCATCAGCTCGCCCCCTCCTACCTCACCTCCCTTCTCTCCTTCTCCAGCCCAGCCCTCACCCTCCGCTCCTCTACCACCGCTAACCTCCTCACCGTGCCTCGTTCTCGCCTGTCCCGCCGTCGACCCCCGGCCCACGTCCCACCTCTGGCCTGGAATGTCCTCCCTCCTCACATCCACCAAACTATTACTCTTCCCCTCTTCAAAGCCCTACTGAGAGCTCACCTCCTCCAGGAGGCCTTCCCAGATTGAGCCCCCGTTTTCCTCTGCTCCTCTTCCCCTCCCCATCTCCCCTACTCCCTCCCCACATCATCATCATCATCATCAATCATATTTATTGAGCGCTTACTGTGTGCAGAGCACTGTACTAAGCGCTTGGGAAGTACAAATTGGCAACATATAGAGACAGTCCCTACCCAACAGTGGGCTCACAGTCTAGAAGGGGGAGACAGAGAACAAAACCAAACATACTAACAAAATAAAATAAATAGAATAGATATGTACAAGTAAAATAAATAAATAAATAAATAAATAGAGTAATAAATATGTACAAACATATATACATATATACAGGTGCTGTGGGGAAGGGAAGGAGGCAAGATGGGGGGATGGAGAGGGGGACGAGGGGGAGAGGAAGGAAGGGACTCAGTCTGGGAAGGCCTCCTGGAGGAGGTGAGCTCTCAGCAGGGCCTTGAAGGGAGGAAGAGAGCTAGCTTGGCGGAGGGGCAGAGGGAGGGCATTCCAGGCCCGGGGGAGGACGGGGGCCGGGGGTCGATGGCGGGACAGGCGAGAACGAGGTACGGTGAGGAGATTAGCGGCGGAGGAGCACAGCACTTATGTATATGTATATTTGTACATAGTTATTACTCTATTTTATTAATGATGTATACCTAGACTGTGAGCCCACTGTTGGGTAGGGACCGTCTCTATATGCTGCCAACTTGTACTTCCCAAGCAGTTAGTACAATGCTCTGCACACAGTAAGTGCTCAATAAATATGATTGAATGAATGATTAATTCTATTTATCTATTTTGATGGCACTGATGCCCGTCTACTTGTTTTGTTTGGTTGTCTGTCTCCCCCTTTTAGACTGTGAGTCAGTTGTGTGTAGGGATTGTCTCTATCTGTTGACGAATTCTGCTTTCCAAGCGCTTAGTCCAGTGCTCTGCACACAGTAAACGCTCAATAAATACAGTTGAATGAATGAATGAATAAATCTCAGGATCCAAATTCTGTACAATTGGGAGTGATTAGTTGCTCAATTTCTGTTCAACTGGTTTAGAAGTTGAAGAAACAGCCTGGCCTAATGGGTTGAGCATGGGCCTGGAAGTTAGAAGGTCATGGGTTCTAATCCTGGCTCCGCCACTTGTCTGCCGTGTGACCTTGGGCAAGTCACTTAACTTCCCTGTGCCTCAGTTCTCTCATCAGTAAAATGGGGATTAAGACTGAGCCCTATGTAGGACAGTGACTGTGTCCAACCTGATTATCTTGTATATACCCCAGTGCTTAGAACAGTGACTGGAACATAGTAAGCGCTTAATAAATGCCATCATTATTATTATTACTTATAATAATTACTACTAATAGTAATGATGGCATTTATTAAGTGCTTACTATGTGCAAAGCACTGTTCTAAACGATGGGGCAGTTACGTGGGGCTCACAGTCCCCATTTTACAAATGAGGTAACTAAGGCACAGAGAAGTGAAGTGATTTGCCCAAAGTCACACAGCTGAGAATTGGCAGAGCTGGGATTTGAACCCATGACCTCTGACTCCAAAGCCCGGGTTCTTTCCGCTGCGCCAAGCTGCTTCTCTCGTTTCTATTATTGTTAAGTAGGGGGTCTAATTGGTATTTTAGCACTGTGTTCTACCATCCCTATCCCTGATACTCTTTTTTTAGACCCTGGCTAGATATACCTCTTAAAGAGAAGGTGAAAATCTGGCTGTTAAGACTTCCCTCTCAGTGTAACGAGAGCCAGCTATCCAGTTTGTTTTATGAGTTATGCTCCTGACTCTGGACAGCCAACTTAAGGAATGTTTTGAAGTTGCGTGCAAAGTAAACAGTAACTTTATCTGGAAAACCCAAGGTTCTTAACCCCGGAGCCAATCCCTCATCCATACGGCGTTCCTATCTGCCCACTGGAAATTCCAAATGGCAAGACCTGAATCCAAGAAATCTTAATCCTTTCCTGGATCGTCTGCAGGCATTTGGACCTTAACATTCGTAACTCCAAATGTAACAGAAGAGAAACCCCATTCTCACCTAAGACTGGCATTGTAACTGTCAAATTTTATATCCTTTTTGGCTTAGTCATTCATTAATTCATTCATTTAATCATATTTATTGAGCGCTTACTGTGTGCCGAGCACTGTACTAAGCACTTGGGAGAATACAATAGAACAATAAACAGACCCATTCAGCTTCACGCATCAAAACTATGAATAATGACCATGTAACGTGGTCCACCAATGTGGGTTGTCCCAATAGGACTGTAAGAGTTCTCACCATCCTACTATTCATATGGTGCGAGGTTTTGGTCTCTTTGATTTAAGAAATGAATTGGTGAATCTTAGACGCTTAATGGATTCTTCCTAGCTTTCACTGCCACAAATTAAGCCCAAATATAAACACCGGCTGAAGCAAAGCTCATTTGAGGATACTTACTTGCATGAAATACCGAGACAACATGAATTTTTTAGATATTTACTTTTATATAACAAAATTACAGCAATCAAGATCCTTCCACGTCTTTAAAAAAAATTATAATCCAAAAGACACAAAACTCAAAGTTGCCATCACAAAGTAACTATTATAGCAACTGTTTAGCATTTGGACATTTTTTTGGCGGGGACTCTGGGCATTGTTTATTATTGTGAGATAGAAACAGGCTCTAAGAAAATATGCTAATTTATTTTAAAAGCAAGGGAAAATGTGGCTTGGAGTTTGGTGCATTGAATGAATGGCAGAAACTCTGGGCATTAAAAAAAAAAATCAACCTATGTCCACTGAGACGATTTTAGGTCACTGAGCACTTGGCATTGAAATAACACAGCGATGAGTAAATGGCAGCTCTCTCTCTCATTCTCTTTCTCTCTTTTTTTCTCTGATGTGCTACTTTCCCATCCTCTCGCAACTATGGGAGCTGTTCAACCTCAGATATTGGCTTCTACATGCTGCTCTGCTTTCTCCAGGTTGAAAGCTGACGAGAAAAAGCACCCAGGGCCCTTTTAACTTTCCATCTTTTGTTAATCTCATAGTGAAGCTGCTTGCTGCCTCTTTGTAACTTCAGTAGGACACTTGTGAGTGCTCACTCAGATAAGATCATCTGGGCAAATTAGGTCCCCAAATTTGGCCCAATATCTGGCATTTCAATCTGAGAGGGGTTTCGGCTTGAAGCATATTTTCACTTTTCATTACGTGGGTATATATTGTTGACTTTCCTGGGGCTTGACGGTGAAATTTGTGTGTGAGTGTGTGTATATGAGAGTGTGTGTCTGTGTGTGTTACTGAAAAGGCCATTGTGCAATCCACGGTCCTGATTGCAGCATGCTTGAACAGAGATCAGCCCCTGCCGGGTTGTGATGCTGGCCCTTGTACTTTTTCGCTTTTGCGTCCTTGTCTTGAGATCCTTTCCAAACCCCTGCTCAGACAGAGCCACCCTTTTGGATCGCAGTTAATCTAGGTTAATCTACAGTGTTTAGCGTGGCTAGTGGAAAGAGCAGGGGCTTTGGGAGTCCGAGGACTGGGTTCGAATTCTGCCTCTGCTACTTGCCTGCTGTGTCTTTGGGCAAATCCACTTAAAGATCTCTGAGCCTCAGTTTCCTCTTCTATAAAATGGAGGTTCCATCTTAATTAGACTGGGAATCCCGTGTGAGACAGGGACTGATTAATTTGTATCCACCCTGATGCTTTTAACGTTGCCGGGCACATAGGAAGTGCTTAACAAATACAATCATTACTATCATTATTATTATTCTCAGTTTTCAGGTGGGATCCAGTTTCGTGGTGCAGCGTTGTTTGATGCTCTGTTTTTACCGTGTCCTTAAAACATAGGAAGTGCTTAACAAATACAATCATTACTATCATTATTATAATTCTCAGTTTTCACCTGGGATCCAGTTTCGGGGTGCAGCGTTGTTTGATGCTCTGTTTTTACCGTGTCCTTAAAATATAGGAAGTACTTAACAAATACAATCATTACTATCATTATTATTATTCTCAGTTTTCAGCTGGGATCCAGTTTTGTGGTGCAGCGTTGTTTGATGCTCTGTTTTTACCGTGTCCTTAAAACATAGGAAGTGCTTAACAAATACAATCATTACTATCATTATTATTATTCTCAGTTTTTAGCTGGGATCCAGTTTTGGGGTGCAGCGTTGCTTGATGCTCTGTTTTTACCGTGTCCTTAAAATATAGCCTCTGTCCTTCTTGCTTTTGGTTCTCAAATTTCAATTTTTTTATGGTATTTGTTACAAGCAATTACTATAAACCAGGCACTATACAAAGCCTTGGGATAGATACAAGCTAATCAGGTTGGATATATGTTGCCAACTTGTACTTCCTAAGTGCTTAGTACAGTGCTCTGCACACAGTAAGCACTCAATAAATGCGATTGATTGATTGATTGATAGAGTTCATGTCCCACATGGTGCTCACCGTCTTCATCCCCATTTTACAGATGAGGAAAGTGAGGCACAGAGAAGTTAACTGACCTGCCCAGAGTCACACAGAAGACAAGTGTCATAGCTGGGATTACTAATAGAGAAGCAGTGGGGCCATTGGAAAGAACCCAGGCTTGGGAGTCAGAGGTCATGGGTTCTAATCCCGCTCAGCCAGTTGTCTGCTGTGTGACTCTGGGCGAGTCACTTAACCTCTCTGTGCCTCAGTTACCTCGTCTGTAAAATGGGGATGAAGACTGCGAGCCCCACGTGGGACAACCTGATTACCTTGGATCTACCCCAGCGTTTAGAACAGTGCTTGGCATATAGTAAGCACTTAACAAATACCAACACTATTATTATTATTATTAATGGTAATAGTGCTGATTAAGTTCTTACTATGTGCAGAGCAATGTACTAAAGGCTGGGAGAAAATACTCTAGTGGGAATTAAACATAGTCCCTGTCCCTCATGAGGTTTACAATCTAATCCTGGGATTAAAACCCAGGTTATTTTATTCCCATGCCCGTACTCTTCCCACTAAACCATGCTGCTTTCCATAGAGATATAGTAATTATTTATGTATCCTCCTGTGCTCCATTCTCTTGCAGCAGTTAGTAGCAGCTGCAGTAGTAGCGGTAATAGCAGGATTCATTCATTCATTCAATCGTATTTATTGAGTGCTTACTCTGTGCAGAGCATTGTACTAAGTGCTTGGAAAGTATAATTCAACAACAGAGACAATCTCTACCCAACAATCGGCTTGCGGTCTAGAAGTGGGGAGACAGACAACAAAGCAAAACAAGTAGACAGGTAACAATACCATCAATATAAATAAATAGAATTATAGATATAAACATGCCATTAATCAAATAAATAGAATAATAAGCATGTACATATATATATACACAGGTGCTGTGTAGTAACAGTAAAAGTGGTAGTTTAGACCAGTCTTGCTTAGTGCTATTCGTTCATTCATTCAATCGTATTTATTGAGCGCTTACTGTGTGCAGAGCACTGTACTAAACGCTTGGGAAGTACAAGTTGGCAACATATTGAGGCAGTCCCTACCCAACAACAGGCTCACAGTCTAGAAGGGGGAGACTGACAACAAAACAAAACATATTAACAAAATAAAATAAATAGAATAGTAAATATGTGCAAGTAAAATAAATAGAGCAATAAATCTGTACAAACATCGTCATCATCATCGTCAATCATATTTATTGAGCGCTTACTGTGTGCAGAGCACTGTACTAAGTGCTTGGGAAGTACAAATTGGCAACATATAGAGACAGTCCCTACCCAACAGTGGGCTCACAGTCTCAAAGGGGGAGACAGAGAACAAAACCAAACATACTAACAAAATAAAATAAATAGAATAGATATGTACAAGTAAAATAAATAAATAAATAAATAGAGTAATAAATATGTACAAACATATATACATATATACAGGTGCTGCGGGGAGGGGAAGGAGGTAGGGTGGGGGGATGAGGAGGGGGAGAGGAAGGAGGGGGCTCAGTGTGGGAAGGCCTCCTGGAGGAGGTGAGCTCTCAGTAGGGCTTTGAAGGGAGGAAGAGAGCTAGCTTGGCGGATGTGCGGAGGGAGGGCATTCCAGGCCAGGGGAAGGATGTGGGCCAGGGGTCGATGGCGGGACAGGCGAGAATGAGGCACAGTGAGGAGGTTAGCGGCAGAGGAGCGGAGGGTGCGGGCTGGGCTGGAGAAGGAAAGAAGGGAAGTGAGGTAGGAGGGGGCGAGGTGATGGACGGCCTTGAAGCCAAGAGTGAGGAGTGATATAATATGGACTCTGCTTATGTTGCCCATTTGTACTTCCCAAGCACTTAGTACAGTGCTCTGCACACAGTAAGCGCTCAATAAATACGATTGAATGAATGAATGCTTCTAGCCATATTAGTCAATCAATCAATCAGTTTGATTTATTGAGCAGTTACTATGTACAGAGACTGTACTATGCATTTGAGATAGTACAATACAACAAAATTAGCAGATACGTGCCCTGCCCATAATGAGCTTACAGTCTAGATGGGGAGATAGATATTAATATGAATAAATAGTTTATAATATATAATTTTGAGATATGTTCGTAAGGGCAGTGGGGTTAGGAGTGGGGCAAATATCAAATATCCAAAGGTCACAGAATCAAGTGCATTGGAGCTGTTCTTTTAAATAAGCTTATTTTACCTTTTTCATCATCAAATAGGATCCTGATTTATCAGGGTAGGGTGGTTATTTCCTTAAAATTTCAATGATGAAGACTCTGGCCTGCTAACCAGTTACGCAACCCCTGAGCAAAGCCTTTTTAAAAGCACTGCTCCTCCAGGAGGCCCTCCTCAATTAAGCCCTCATTTCCTGTCCTCCCACTCTCTTCCAGTGCTTAGAACAGTGCTTGGCACATAGTAAGCACTTAACAACTACCACCGTTATTCTGCGTCACGCTTGCCTTTGGATTCGCACCCTTAATTCACCCCTCCCTCAGCCTGGCAGCATTATTTTACTTTTACATATTTACCATTCTATTTATTTTGTGACTGATGTGCATAGAGCTTTAATTCTATTTGTTCTGATGATTTTGACACCTGTCTACATGTTTTCTTTTGTTGTCTGTCTTCCCCCTTCTAGACTGTGAGACTGTGAGTTCAGTAGGGACCGTCTCTATATGTTGCTGACTTGTACTTCCCGAGTGCTTAGTACAGTGCTCTGCGCACAGTAAGTGCTCAATAAATATGACAATGAATGAATGAATATGTACGTGTCCATAATTTATTTATTTACATTAATGTCGGTCTCTCCCTCTAGACTGCAAAGCTCGTGATGGTCAGGGTACGTGTCTACCAACTCTGTTATATTGTACTCTTCCAAGTGCTTAATACAGTCTTCTGTACACAGTAAGCACTCAATAAATACGATTGTTTTCAGAAAGGCCTTGAAGATGGGGAAAACGGTAGTCTACTGGATGTGAAGGGGGAGGAAGTGCCAGGATGATGATGGGAAGGTAGCATGGCATAGTGGTTAGAGCATGGGGCGCAAAGTCAGAAGGGTCTGGGTTTGAATCCCAGCACACCTACTTGTCTACTGTGTGATGCTGGGCACTTCTCTGTACCTCGGTTACTTCATCAGAGAAGCAGCCTGGCTAAATGGAAAGTGCCCGGCCTTGGGAGTCAGAGGCCATGGGTTCTAATCCTGACTCCTCCACTTGTCTGCTGTGTGACTTTGGGCAAGCCACTTCACTTCTCTGGGCCTCAGTTACCTCATCTGTAAAATGGGGATTAAGACCGTGAGCCCCACGTGGGACAACCTCATTACCTTGTATCCCCCCCAGTGCTTAGAATAGTGCTTGGCACATAGTAAGCGCTTAATGAATGCCATCATTATTATTCATCCGTAAAATGAGGACTAAGACTGTGGGACATGGACTGTGTCCAGCCTTGTATCTACCCCTGGGCTTAGTACAGTGCCTGGCACAGAGTAAGTGCTTAACAAATACCATAAAAACAAACAAACAACAAAGCGTTAGTGAGAGAGCGACAGCAAGAAGGATGAGAACGAGGCACGGTGAGTAGGTTGGCTTTAGAGGAACTAAATGTGGAAGTTGGATTAAGGGAGGAAAGCATTCATTCTTTCATTCACTCAGTTGTATTTATTGGGTGCCACTGTGTGCAGAGCACTGTACCAAGCACTTGGTACACTTCAAAGCTCTCCATCACCTCACCTCCCTTCTCACCTTCCATAGCCCAGCCCGCACCCTCCGCTCCTCTACCGCCGCTAACCTCCTCACTGGGCCTCGTTCTCACCTGTCCCGCCGTCGACCCCCGGCCCACGTCCTACCTCTGGCCTGGCATGTCCTCCCTCCTCAAATCTGCCAAATTAGTACACTTCCCCCCTTCAAAGCCCTACTGAAAGCTCACCTCCTCCAGGAGGCCTTTCCTGACTAAAGCCCCCTTTTCCTCTCCTCCCCCCTCCTCCCCATCGTCCCCACTTGCTCCCTCTGTTCTACCCCCCTCCCTGCCCCACAGCACTTGTATGTATATATGTACATATTTATAATTCTATTTATTTTATTAATCATCATCATCATCAATCGTATTTATTGAGCTATGTGCAGAGCACTGTACAAAGTGCTTGGGAAGTACAAATTGGCAACATATAGAGACAGTCCCTACCCAACAGTGGGCTCACAGTCTAAAAGTGATCTATTAATCATGTGTATATATCTACAATTCTATTTATTTATATTGTAATTCTATTTACTTTATTAATCATGTGTATATATCTATAATTCTATTTATTTATATTGTAATTCTATTTATTTTATTAATCATGTGTATATGTCTATAATTCTATTTATTTATATTGATGTTTTTTATGCCTGTTAACTTGTTTAGATGTCTGTCTCCTCCCTTCTAGACTGTGAGCCCCTTGTGGGCAGGGCCCTATTTCCTGCTGGATTGTACATTCCAAGCACTTAGTACGGTGCTGTGCACACAATAAGTGCTCAATAAAATGCAATTGAATGAATGAATGAGAAAGTACAATATAACAGTAACAGATACATTCCCTGGGAAACCAAGCCCTATTTTCTAATTCATCCTCTTTCTCTCTTCAGCTATCTAGATATGTAGAGGCATTCTTTAACTTTATGAAACCGTACATATGAGGATATATCATCATCATCATCAATCGTATTTATTGAGCGCTTACTGTGTGCAGAGCACTGTACTAAGCGCTTGGGAAGTACAAGTTGGTAACATATAGAGACAGTCCCTACCTAACAGTGGGCTCACAGTCTAAAAGGGGGAGACAGAGAACAAAACCAAACATACTAACAAAATAAAATAAATAGAATAGATATGTACAAGTAAAATATATATGCATCTGCACAGTTTCAAGTTTCAGACAGCTTGCATTCCTGCCCCATTTACAACGTGTAAACGTCTAGGTTCCCTGCTTGAACAGAGAAGAGATGTATTTCCTACGGGCAACTGCTCTGTGGTGGTGTGGCTGAAAGGGGAAGGAAGGCAGTAGTGGAATGGGGAACTCTGGAAAAATAATAATAATAACAATGACGGTATTTGTTAAGCAGTTACTACTACGTGTCAAGCACTGTTCTAAGCGCTGGGGTAGATACAAGGTAATCAGGTTGGACACAGTCCCTGTCCCATATGGGGCTCACAGTCTTAGTCCCCGTTTTCCAGATGAGGTAACTGAGGCACAGGGAAGTTAAGTGACTTACCCAAGGGCACTGCAGACAAATTAGAACCCAGGTCATCATCAATTGTATTTATTGAGCGCTTACTATGTGCAGAGCACTGTACTAAGCGCTTGGGAAGTACAAATTGGCAACATATAGAGACAGTCCCTACCCAACAGTGGGCTCACAGTCTAAAAGACTCCCAAGCCTGTGCTCTATCCATTAATCCAGGGTGGGGTTGTGTGCGGGAGCAGCACTACAATCAATCAATCAGTTAATCAATCAATGGTATTTACTGAGCATTTACCAAGTGCAGAGCACAGTACTAAGCTCTTGGGAGAGGACAATACAACAGAATTAACGGACACATTCTCTGCCTATAATAATAATAACAATAATGATGGCATTTGTTACGTGCTTACTATGTGCCAAGCACTGTTCTAAGCTCTGAGGTAGATGCAATCAATCAATCAATCAATCAATCATATTTATTGAGCGCTTACTGTGTGCAGAACAATGTACTAAGCACTTGGGAAGTACAAGCTACCACGTGGGGCTCACAGTCTTCATTCCCATTTTACAGAGGAGGTAATTGAGGCACAGAGAAGTTAAATGACTTGCCCAAAGTCACACAGCTGACAGAGCTGGGATTAGAACCCACGACCTCTGACTCCCAAGCCGGTGTTCTTTCCACTAAGCCATGCTGCCTATAACGACCTTATAGTCTTCAAGTAGTAAGGGTGTTTGTAAGAGAAGCAGCGTGGCTCAGTGGAAAGAGCATGGGCTTTGGAGTCAGATGTCATGGGTTCAAATCCTGGCTCTGCCAATTGTTAGCTGTGTGACTTTGGGCAAGTCACTTCACTTCTCTGTGCCTCAGTTCCCTCATCTGTAAAATGGGGATTAAGACTGTGAGCCCCCCGTGGGACAACCTGATCACCTTGTAACCTCTCCAGTGCTTAAAACAGTGCTTTGCACATAATAAGCGCTTAATAAATGCCATTAGTAATAATAATAATAATAATAACTGAAGACCCAATTTGAGGGTCACGGTTGGCTCCAAGAAGAGCCACTTTAACGACCCAAATGGCAGACCTTGGGCTAAGGTAACCTCCCAAATTAAGACATCTCCCACATTAACTAGTTTTAGCTTCCTTTTTCAGCTTAGGAAGAGAGAAATAAATTTACTGCATACAGATCCCATTAATAATATTCATAGTAATAATAAATGCCATTAATAATAATAATAACTGAAGACCCAACTTGAGGGTCACGGTTGGCTCCAAGAAGAGCCACTTTAATGACCAAAATGGCAGACCTTGGGCTAAGGTAACCTCCCAAATTAAGACAATCCCACATTAACCAGTTTTAGCTTCCTTTTTCAGCTTAGGAAGAGAGAAATAAATGTACCGCATACAGATCCCATTAATAATAATAATAGTAATAATAAATGCCATTAATAATAATAATAACTGAAGACCCAACTTGAGGGTCATGGTTGGCTCCAAAAAGAGCCACTTTAATGACCAAAATGGCAGACCTTGGGCTAAGGTAACCTCCCAAATTAAGGCAACTCCCACATTAACCAGTTTTAGCTTCCTTTTTCAGTTTAGGAAGAGAGAAATAAATGTACCGCATACAGATCCCATTAATAATAATAATAGTAATAATAAATGCCATTAATAATAATAATAACTGAAGACCCAACTTGAGGGTCATGGTTGGCTCCAAGAAGAGCCACTTTAACGACCAAAATGGCAGACCTTGGGCTAAGGTAACCTCCCAAATTAAGACAACTCCCACATTAACCAGTTTTAGCTTCCTTTTTCAGCTTAGGAAGAGAGAAATAAATGTACCGCATACAGATCCCATTAATAATAATAATAATAATAATAATAATAATAAATACCATTAATAATAATAATAACTGAAGATCCAACTTGAGAGTCATGGTTGGCTCCAAGAAGAGCCACTTTAACGACCAAAATGGCAGACCTTGGGCTAAGGTAACCCCCCAAATTAAGACAACTCCCACATTAACCAGTTTTAGCTTCCTTTTTCAGCTTAGGAAGAGAGAAATAAATGTACTGCATACAGATCCCATTAATAATAATAATAATAATAAATGTAATTAATAATAATAATAATAATAATAATAATAATAACTGAAGACCCAACTTGAGGGTCACGGTTGGCTCCAAGAAGAGCCACTTTAACAACCAAAATGGCAGACCTTGGGCTAAGGTAACCTCCCAAATTAAGACAACTCCCACATTAACCAGTTGTAGCTTCCTTTTTCAGCTTAGGAAGAGAGAAATAAATATACTGCATACAGATCCCATTAATAATAATAATAATAATAATAATAATAATAATAATAATACATGCCGTAATAATAATAAAAACTGAAGACCCAACTTGAGGTTCACAGTTGGCTCCAAGAAGAGCCACTTTAATGACCAAAATGGCAGACCTTGGGCTAAGGTAACCTCCCAAATTAAGACAACTCCCACATTAACCAGTTTTAGCTTCCTTTTTCAGCTTAGGAAGAGAGAAATAAATGTACCGCATACAGATCCCCAGAGGCTGGGTCTCAGGGGAATGAACAGGCAGTACCTCACCGCCCACAGAAATCTTCCAACTGACTTCCCTCCCTCTGTTATCAGGAGATCCTGGTTCTTCACCCCTACTTTCGCAGAGGGGTCAGCCTCTTTCCAGCAGATTCTGAGGGCTCACATAATGTTCCAAACAATTCTGTTGAAGGGATTTCATTCATTCAGTCATTCATTCATATTTATTACCGTGTGCAAAGCACTGTACTAAGCATTTGGGAGATTACAATACAATGACAAACAGACACATTTGGGGCCCACAATGAGCTCACAGTCTAGAGGGCAAGACAGACATTAATATACATGCATACATAAATACTCCTCTCAGAGTTGCACCTGGAGAGTTTCCAGTGCTCTACCAGTCTTGGCTATGGGAGGGAAAGTCAAGCGGAAGTAATTCTTCCTCCCTTCAAAGCCCTTCTGAGAGCTCATCTCCTCCAGGAGGCCTTCCCAGACTGAGCCCCCTTTTTCCTCTCCTCCTCCCCATCACCCCCCCACCCTACCTCCTTCCCCTCCCCACAGTACTTGTATATATTTGAACAGATTTATTACTCTATTTATTTTACTTGTCCATATTTACTACTCTATTTTATTAAAGATATGCGTATAGCTATAGTTCTATTTGTTCTGGTGGTTTTGACACCTGTCTACATGTTTTGTTTTGTTGTCTGTCTCCCCCTTCTAGGCTGTGAGCCCATTGTTGGGTAGGGACCGTCTCTATATGTTGCCGACTTGTACATCCCAAGCGCTTAGTACAGTGCTCTGCACACAGTAAGCCCTCAATAAATACGATTGAATAAATGAATGAATGATGCTGCACAAGTAACAATAATAATAATGATAATAATAATAATAATAATAATAATAATAATAATGGTATTTGTTAAGCACTTACTATGTGCCAAGCACTGTTCTAAGCCCTGGAACAGATGCAAGGTAATCAGATTGTCCCACCTGGGGCTAACAAGTCTTGATCCCCATTTTACAGATGAGGTAACTGAGGCACAGAGAAGTTAGGTGACTTGCCTAAAGTCACACAGCTAAGTAGTGTTGAGTGGTAGATTTTTAGAGAACTTTCTACTTAGGCAACCTTCTTTCACATGTTCTCATGTTGCTCATAATGTTTTAGAAGACAAGTTGCAAATCAATAGCATTTGTCCATCAGTGATGTTTATTGAGAGCCTGCTGTGCACAAAACAAGGTGCTTAACACTGAGGTGAGGACAATAGAAGTTGGAGATGGGATCGTTGCCCTCAAGGGGTTTGCAATCTAAATGGGGAGATAGATGGGCACTAAATTCACAGATAGCAGAAGGAAGAAAAGGGGTAAGGTGCCTTGTTTCATGAATAAATAAGAGGGCCCAAGTACAATTCCTAATTTTTCTTTAATGGTATCTGTTAAGCACTTACTATGTGTTAAGCACCGCTCTGAGCTCTGGGGTAGAAATGAGGTGATCAGGTGAGTCAGAGTGCCTGTCTCATACAGGGCTCACAATCTGGGTATTTAAACACTACAGGAGGTTGAGCATGTTCCAGGGTTGAAGTGCTGAAATGACACTTGGGAGCTACAGAGAAGCAGCGTGGCTCAGTGGAAAGAGCACGGACTTTGGAGTCAGAGGTCATGGGTTCAAATCCTGGCTCTGCCACTTGTTAGCTGTGTGACTTTGAGCAAGTCAGTTAACTTCTCTGTGCCTCAGTTCACTCATTTGTAAAATGGGGATTAATCAATCAATCAATCAATCACATTTATTGAGCGCTTACTGTGTGCAGAGCACTGTACTAAGTGCTTGGGAAGTACAAGTTGGCAACAAATAGAGACAGTCCCTACCCAACAGTGGGCTCACAGTCTAAAAGGGAGAGACAGAGAACAAAACCAAACATACAAACAAAATAAAATGAATAGACATGTACAAGTAAAATAAATAAATAGAGTAATAAATATGTACAAACATATATACATATACACAGGTGCTGTGGGGAAGGGAAGGAGGTAAGATGGGGGGGATGGAGAGGGGAATGAGGGGGAGAGGAAGGAAGGGGCTCAGTCTGGGAGCCCCCCGTGGGACAACCTGATCACCTTGTAACCTCCCTAGTGCTTAGAACAGTGCTTTGCACATAGTAAGCACTTAATAAATGCCATTATTATTATTACAAGATGGAAAATTAATTAATCCTCTGCCCTACCCTTTCCCCTCCCCACAGCACTTGTATATATTTGTAAGTACTCTATTTGATTTGTACAAATAGATAGCTATAATTCTATTTATTCTGATGGTATTAACACCTGTCTACTTGCTTTGTTTTGTTGTCTGTCTCCCCCCTTCTAGACTGTGAACCCATTGTTGGGTAGGGACCATCTCTATATGTTGCTGATTTGTACTTCCCAAGGGCTCAGTACAGTGCTCTGCACACAGTAAGTGCTCAATAAATATGATTGAATGAATGAATGAATACCCATTCCATTCCTAGCTTGGGCAGTGGCGCACAAGTGGAAGGCAATCTGCTACAAGTCAAATACTCACCCGTGCTGGGCAGCAGTGGCACGGGAGAAAGTCAAGGGTGGAGACTCGAGTTGACTGTGTGGAAGGTTGCAATAGTAAGCCACTTCCATATTTTACGGATACACTACCAGAACGATTGCAGATGGAGAGCGAGGCGTTCTGGGAGAGATGTGTCCGTCGTGTCGCTATGGGTCGGCAACAACGCGATGGCATAAGACAAGGCAATACATAAATAAATAAATTACAGATATATACATATGTGCCGTGGGGATGGGAGGGAGAATGAATGAAGGGAGCAAATCAGAGTGACGCAGGAGGAAGTGGGAGAAAGGGAGAGGAGGGCTTAGTCAGGGAAGGCTTCTTGGAGGAGATGTGCCTTCAATCTATCCAACTGCCAGGCCTGTATTGTGACCTGATTGTCTAACAGAAACATGCCACATCAATATCTGTAGGGTTGTTTTGTTAGAGGCAGGGAAAGAGCCCCCCTCCACCCATTCCCCTGCCCAATTTAAATCGCTCCTGATCCTCTCATGAGGATAGACATTTTGAGGGAGCCCAGTCTAGTATTTTACACTAAACAGACACTAGTAGAGTGCTCTGAAAAAAAGTATCCCTCAGTATCACACTCTGCACATAATAGACACTAAAAGCCACTCCGCGACATAACTTTCCAGTACTTAGAACAGTGCTTTGCACATAGTAAGTGCTTAACAAATGCCATTATTATTATTATTATTTCCTGTATATATGTTTGTACATATTTATTACTCTATTTATTTATTTATTTATTTTGCTTGTGCATATCTATTCTATTTATTTTATTTTGTTAGTATGTTTGGTTTTGTTCTCTGTCTCCCCCTTCTAGACTGTGAGCCCACTGTTGGGTAGGGACTACCTCTATATGTTGCCAACTTGTACTTCCCAAGCGCTTAGTACAGTGCTCTGCACACAGTAAGCGCTCAATAAATACGATTGATTGATTGATTGATGTCCTCACTTCTGTCAATAACAGCCCCATCCTCCCCAACCCAGCCTCAACTGAAGTGTCGGCCTCCACTCTTCACTAACATTCAACTCTCACAGCCAGTCTGCGGCTGAATCCTGGTGTTTTTTCTTGTACGTTTCCTGGTCTTGTCTCATGCTGTCGAGTCATCTCCGACACATAGTGACGCCATGGACATCTATCTCCCAGAATACTCCACCTCCATCTGCTATCATTCTGGTAGTGGATCTTTAATGTTTTCTTGGTAAAAACATGGAAGTGTTTTACCATTGTCCCCTTCTGCGCAGTCAACTTGGATCTCGCCCTGAACTCTCTCCCGTGCTGCTGCTGCCCGGCAGAGATGAGTTTTGACTTGTAGCAGATTGCCTTCCACTTCCTAGCCATTCCCCAAGCTAGAAATGGAATGGGTATGCTTCTGCTTGACTCTCTCTCCCGAGGTCGAGACTGGTAGAGTACTGGAAACTCTCCAGGTGTGACCCTGAGAGGGAATATTTCCTACATTCATCCCTTAATCTCCACCTAAATTGCTACCCCTGTGATATGCCCCCATCTAGACTATAAACTCATTGTGGGCAGGGAATGTGTCATTTATGGTTTTATTATACTCTCCCAGATGCTTAGTACAGTGCTCTGAAAACAGTAAACTCTCAATCAATCAATCAATCAATCAATCGTATTTATTGAGTGCTTACTGCGTTCAGAGCACTGCACTAAGCGCTTGGGAAGTACAAGCTGGCAACATATAGAGACAGTCCCTACCCAACAGTGGGCTCACAGTCTAAAAGGGGGAGACGGAGAACAACACCAAACATACTAACAAAATAAAATAAATAGAATAGATATGTACAAGTAAAATAAATAAATAAATAGAGTAATAAATATGTACAAATATATATACATATATACAGGTGCTGTGGGGAAGGGAAGGAGGTAAAATGGGGGGGATGGAGAGGGGGACGAGGGGGAGAGGAAGGAAGGGGCTTGAATGAATGAATACAAGCACTGGTCTTGCCTTGGATTATCACATTAGCCTCCTCGCTGGTCTCCAAGCCTCATTAGTCTCTTCCCCCCTTCAATTTACCCTACACGCTGCTCCTTGAATCATCTTCCTGAAGTGATGGTTTGGCACACATCCCTCCTCTCCACCAAACCCTTCAATGGATCCTTGCGTCTCTTCAAATAAAAACTCCTCACAATTAGCTCCAAGACTCTCCACCATCGGGCCCCTCCTAACCTGATTATTCTCTTTATCCGCTATCCCTCAGTAGGCTTGTTTTTAGTCCTCCTAACCCAACCTTCTAGCTGAACCTCACTTTCGATTCTCCTACCTTGGTTCCTTCCCGCACACTATTCTTCCAACTTGGAACTCCCCCCCTTCCCTCTCTCCCTCCCTCCCCACATCAGATAAAGTAAGATTCCTGGAGGAGGAAATGTAACTTCAGAAGAGGCGTGAAGATGAGGAGAACAGTGGTCTGCCAGATGTGAAGGGGAAGCAATGTGGCCTAGAGGAAAGCAGCCTGGGAATCAGAGGCGAGTAACTTAATTTCTCTGTGCTGCAGTTACCTCCTTTGTGAAATGAGGATTAAATCCTACTCCCACCTTCTTAAGCTTTGAGACTCATGCGGGACAGGTAGAGTGCCCAGTCTGATCAGACCTTAGTATAGTGCTTGGCCCAATAAATGCTTATATGTACCATTTAAAAAGGAAAAGAAAAAGCAAGTTCCAGGCAGAAGTGAGGGAGCAAGCAAGAATCAATGACATGAGAGTGGGGGTGGGAGAAAAAAATACAAATATAACTGATAACTTTGGAAGTGTTTTATCCATTCAATCAATCATATTTATTGAGCACTTACTGTATGCTGGGCACTGTACTAAGCACTTGGGAGAGAGCAACACAACTATCTTCTAGATTGTGAGCCCACTGTTGGGTAGGGACCGTCTCTATATGTTGCCAACTTGTACTTCCCAAGCGCTTAGTACAGTGCTCTGCACACAGTAAGCGCTCAATAAATGCCATTGAATGAATGAATGAATATAGCTTTAATTCTATTTGTTCTGACGATTTTGACACCTGTCTACGTTTTATTTTGTTGTCTGTCTCCCTCTTCTAGACTGTGATCCCGTTGTTGGGTAGGGACCATCTCTATACGTTGCCGACTTGTACTTCCCAAGCACTTAGTACAGTGCTCTGTACACAGTAAGTGCTCAATAAATACGATTGAATGAATTAATTAATTAATTCATCTTCCTTACATGGGAAGATTAGTGCTATGATTTATGTCATGATCTGGATCAGAGAAGCACCATGGCTCAGTGAAAAGAGCACGGGCTTGGCAGTCAGAGGTGGGTTTTAATCCCGGCTCCGCCAATTGTCAGCTGTGTGACTTTGGGCAAGTCACTTGACTTCTCTGGGCCTCAGTTCCCTCATCTGTAAAATGGGGATGAAGACTGTAAGCCCCACATGGGACAACCTGACCACCTTGTATCCCCCCAGCGCTTAGAACAGTGCTTTGCACATAGTGCCGACTTGTACTTCCCAAACACTTAGTACAGTGCTCTGCACACAGTAAGCGCTCAATAAATACGATTGATTGATTGATTGATTGATAAAATGCTTGCTGTTTGACCTTGGAATGTCATAACTTCTCTGTGCCTCAGTTCTCCTGTTCTCCCTCCTATTTAGACTGTGAGCCCCATGTGAGACAGGGACTGTGTTCAACCTATTTAACTTTTCTCTACTCCCAGTGCTTAGAACAGTGTTTGACACATAGGAAGTGCTTAACAAATATCAATTTTAAAAAACTCAATCCCTCCCTCTGCCCATCCGCCAAGCTAGCTCTCTTCCTCCCTTCAAGGCCCTACTGAGAGCTCACCTCCTCCAGGAGGCCTTCCCAGACTGAGCCCCTTCCTTCCTCTCCCCCTCATCCCCCTCTCCATCCCCCCCATCTTACCTCCTTCCCTTCCCCACAGCACCTGTATATATGTATATATGTTTGTACATATTTATTACTCTATTTATTCATTTATTTATTTTACCTGTACATATCTATTCTATTTATTTTATTTTGTTAGTATGTTTGGTTTTGTTCTCTGTCTCCCCCTTCTAGACTGTGAGCCCACTGTTGGGTAGGGACTGTCTCTATATGTTGCCAACTTGTACTTCCCAAGCGCTTAGTACAGTGCTCTGCACACAGTAAGCTCTCAACAAATATGATTGATTGATTGGTATTTATGGAGAGATTTCTGAAGGCAGAGCACTGTACTAAGTGCTTGGGAAAGCACAACAGTAGAGTGGGTAGACATAATCCCTACCCTCAAGGAGTTTACAATCTAATGCAGCGTAGCTTAGTGGAAAGAGCATGGGTTTGGGAGTCAGAGGACGTGGGTTTTAATCCCAGCTCCGCCATTTGTCTGCTGTGTGACCCTGGGCAAGCTACTTCTCTGTGCCTCAGTTACCTCATCTGTAAAATGCGGATGAAGACTGGGAGCCCCACGTGGAACAACCTGATTTCCTTGTATCTACCCCAGCGCTTAGAACAGTGCTTGCCACATAATAAGCACTCAAAAAATACCAAAATTACTATTATTACTATTATTGATGGGGAGACCAACATTTAAAAATGCATTTTATTAAGCTCCTACTATTTTCCAAGCACTATGCTAGGCACTGGAATATATAACCGACAATTCAGACCTGGTCTCTGTCCCACAAGTAACTCAATGTCACAGCTGGGGAGAACAGACGTTTTAAAGTGGTATTTATTAAGCACTTACTATGTGCCAAGGACTATACTTAATGCTTGGGTAGAAGCACAATAATTAGGTCTGAAACAGCTCCTGTCCCACTTGGGACTCAGTCCAAGTAGTAGCAAAATCAGGTTTTGACCCCCATTTTATAGATGAGGAAACCGAGGCACAGAGAAATTGCCTGACGTCACGATTAGATTCCCAGGTCTGTGCTGTTTCCACTGGGCCATGCTGCTACTCCACTTAAAAAAAAGAGAATAAACTCCAAACAGTAGGAGCAAAACACATAAATTGTTGGATTGCTCTTTGAGAAGGATCCTCTTAACATCTTCAGATATGAAGGAGTGCTTCATTAGTCTTGCTGAAACCCCTGAGCTGACCAGTTATGCTTGTGAAGCAGCATGGCTCAGTGGAAAGAGCACGGGCTTTGGAGTCTGGGGTCATGGGTTCGAATCCTGGCTCCGCCACGTCTGCTGTGTGACCTTGGGCAAGTCACTTAACTTCTCGGAGCCTCAGTTACCTCATCTGTAAAATGGGGATGATGACTGTGAGCCCCACATGGGACAACCTGATCACCTTGTATCCCCCCAGCGCTTAGAACAGTGCTTTGAACATAGTAAGTGCTTAACTAATGCTATTATTATTATTATTATTATTATTACTACTCTTTGCTGTAGAATTAGTAGACACAATTCCTGTCCTCAAGGAATTTACACTAAAATAAATTACAGGTAGAGAGAAGCCACAGAGTTTAAAGATCTGTACATACATGTGCCATAAGGGGCAGAGGTCATAGTAGTACATAACTGAGAAGCAGCGTGGTCTAGTGGATAGAGCACGGACCTGAGTCGAAAGACCTGGGTTCTGATCCTGCCTTCGCCTCTGTTCTGCTGTATGACCTTGGGCAAGTCACTTCAGTTCTCCGTGCCTCAGTTACCTCATCTGGAAAATAGGGATTAAGACTGTGAGCCTCACGTGGAACATGGACTGTGTCCAACCTAAGTAGCTTGTCTCTTGTCTTATGCCGTTGAGTCGTCTCCGACCCATAGCGACGCCATGGACACATCTCTCCCAGGACGACCCATCTCCATCTACAATCCTTCTGATGGTTTATCCATAGAGTTTTCTTAGTAAAAATATGGAATATGGAATTGCCTCCTTCCACGTAGTAAACTTTAGTCTCCACCCTCGGCTCTTTCCCATGTCACTGCTGCCCAACATAGATGAGTTTTGACTTGCAGCAGATTACCTTCCACTCACTAGCCACTGCCCAAGCTAAGAATGAAAATGCCTCCGCTTGACTCTTCCCTCCCATAGTCGAGACTGGTAGAGAACTGCAAACTCTCCAGGTGTGACCCTGAGAGGTGTAGCTTGTTTCTACTCCAGTGTTTTAGAACAGTGCTTGCCACATGGTAAGTGCTTAACAAATACCATAAAAATAGAACAAAACAAACCAAAAAACTGCTTAGGTGACACATAAGTGATGAAGGGGCAGTAGGAGAGAAATAGGGTGGGAAGATGAAAGATTAATCAGGGAGGAGATGAGGTTTCAGAAGGGCCTTGAAAATGGGGAGAGCAGTGGTCTGCCTGAGGTGAAGAGGAAGGACATTCCAGGCAGAAGGGAAAATGTAAGCAAGAGGTCGGCAGCAAGAAAGATAATAATGAGACACAATGAGCAAGTTGGCTTGAGAGGAACAAAGGGTGTGAGCTGAGTTATAGTGGGAGAGGAGCCAGGATAGTAACGGAGAGAGAGCTGACTGAGTTCCTTAAAGCCAATTGTCAGGAGTATCTGCTTGAAGTAAAGGATGGGTGTAACTATTGGAGGCTTTAAAGGAAAGGGGAAGCAAGGTGACCTTAGAGAAAGCAGTTACAGTGAATTCAGCAGGGAGGAGGCTAGAGTATAGAGGGTCAACGAGGGAGTTTGAAGAGAGGAAGTGGAGGCAGTGAGCGTAAACCACCCGCATGAAGACTTTTGAAAGGAATTAGTGGGAGGAGGATTGGGCAATAGCTAGATGTTGCAGTGGGGTTGAAGGAGGGTTCTTTTAGGAGAGGGGACATATGGAAATGTTTGAAAGCATTCATTCATTCAATCGAATTTATTGAGCCCTTACTCCCATCCTCCTGTCTCTCCCCACTTCAATCCACAGTTCACGCCGCTGCCTGGATCGTCTTTGTGCAGAAACACTCTGGGCGTGTTACTCCCCTCCTCAAAAATCTCCAGGGGCTACCAATCAACCTATGCATCAGGCAAAAACTCCTCACCCTCGGCTTCAAGGCTGTCCATCACCTCACCCCCTCCTACCTCACCTCCCTTCTCTCCTTCTACAGCCCAGCCCGCACCCTCCATTCCTCTGCTGCTAATCTCCTCACTGTGCCTCGTTCTCGCCTGTCCTGCCATCGACCACCGGCCCACATCATCCCCCTGGACTGGAATGCCCTCCCTCCGCCCATCTGCCAAGCTAGCTCTCTTCCTCCCTTCAAAGCCCTACTGAGAGCTCACCTCCTCCAGGAGGCCTTCCCAGACTGAGCCTCCTCCTTCCTCTCCCCCTCCTCTTCCTCATCCATCCCCCCCGCCTTACCTCCTTCCCCTCCCCACAGCACCTGTATATATGTAAATATGTTTGTACATATTTATTAGTCTATTTCATTCATTCAATCGTATTTATTGAGTGCTTACTGTGTGCAGAGCACTGTACTAAGCACTTGGGAAGTAGTGTCTAGAAGAGTCATAGCCAATGGGTCGAGGAGCACCGGCCACAGGCCACCGACAACACCCACCGCGGGTGGCAGAAGGGGAGGCACGGACCGAATTAGGGCACCACAGAGCATGCGCCCGGTGGCTCTCTCACACACACACACACACACACACACACACACACACACACACACACACACACACACACACACACACAGCGGAAAGGCAACACAACCCATGTGCACTTCGACCAGCTTTTTTCCTCAGTTCCAACTCGATATTGTTTGGCTCAGGATCCCAGCTAGAGAAGAGCGTGAGCATCTCAACGAGGAGCGGGCGGCTGTGAGGGGCCAGAGGCAGGTGTTTATTTATTCATTTTATTTGTACATATTTATTCTATTTATTTTATTTTGTTAATATGTTTTGTGCTGTTGTCTGTCTCCCCCTTCTAGACTGTGAGCCCGCTGTTGGGTAGGGACTGTCTCTGTATGTTGCCAACTTGTACTTCCCAAGCACTTAGAACAGTGCTCTGCACACAGTAAGAGCTCAATAAATACTATTGAATAAATGAATGACAGAATACTGTACTAAACGCTTAGAAGTACAGTTCAGCAATAGAGACAATTCCTGCCCACAATGGGCTTACAGTCTAGAAAAGGGGAGACAGACATCAAAACAAGTAAACAGGCATCAATAGCATCAATATAAATAAATAGAATTATAGCTATAATAGTGCTTTGCACATAGTAAGTGCTTAACAAATGCCATTTTATTATTTATTCATTCATTCAATCGTATTTATTAAGTGCTTACTGTGTGCAGAGCACTGTACTAAACATTTGGGAAGTACAATTCAGCAACAGAGACCAACAACGGGCTCACAGTCTAGAAGGGGGAGACAGGCAACAAAACAAAACATGTGGACAGGTGTCAAGTCAACAGAACAAATAGAATTAAAGCTAAATGCACATCATTGGGTAGGGACTGTCTCTATATGTTGCCAACTTGTACTTCCCAAGCGCTTAGTACAGTGCTCTGCACACAGTAAGCGCTCAATAAATACGATTGATTGATCATTAACAAAATAAATAGAACAGTAAATATGTACAAGTAAAATAAATAGAGTAATAGATCTGTCCAAACATATATACAGGTTCTGCGGGGAGGGAAAGGAGTTAGGGTGCGGGAGAGGAAAAAGAGGGCTCAGTCTGGGAAGGCCTCTTGGAGGAGGTGAGCTCTCAGTAGGACTTTGAAGGGAGGAAGAGAGCTAGCTTGGCGGATGTGTGTGTATATTATTATTATATATACATATCAAAACAAGTAAACAAGCATTAATATAAATAAAATAGATTTATAGCGCTTAGTACAGTGCACTGCACACAGTAAGTGCTCAGTAAATATGAAGCACTTAGTACAGTGCTCTGCACACAGTAAGCGCTCAATAAATACGATTGATTGATTGATTGATTGAAGGAATGAATATTTACATATATACACAGGTGCTGTGGGGTGGTGGGGTAGAGCAAAGGGAGTCAGTCTGGGTGATAGGGAGGGAGGGAGAGCAAAGGAAAAAGGGGGCTTAGTCTGGGACGGCCTCTTGGAGGAGGTGAGCTTTCAATAGGGCTTGAAATGGGGGAAGTGTGATTGTCTGGCGGATTTGAGGAGGGAGGGCGTTCCAGGCCAGAGGTAGGACGTGGGCCGGGGTCGATGGCGGGGCAGGTGAGAACGAGGCCAGTGAGAAGGTTAGTACCAGAGAAGCGAAGTGGGTGGCCTGGGCTGTAGAAGGAGAGAAGGGAGGTGAGGTAGGAGGGGGAGAGGGGATGGACAGCCTTGAAGCCGAGAGTGAGGAGTTTTTGCTTGATACGGAGGCTGATAGGCGACCACTGGAGATTTGTGAGGAGCGGGGTGATGTGCCCTGAGGGTTTTTATAAAGAAGAGGTGAAGGAACCACCAGAGAGCGAGCAGTTGAAGTTGTCAGCCAGATAAGAAAAACAACATGGGCCAAAGTGCTTGTCCGGGTTCTAATCCCAGCCCGGCCACTTGTTTGTTGTGAGTCCTTGGGGCCAGTCACTTCACTTCTCTGTGTTTCCATTACCTCATCTGTAAAATGGGGATTAAGACTGTGAGCTCCACGTGGGATAAGGGACTGTGCCCAACCCAATTTGCTTGTATCCACCCCAGCACTTAGTACAGTGCCTGGTACACAGTAAGTCCTTAACAGATATTATTATTATTAAGAACATAATAGTGATTATGGTATTTGTTAAGTGCCTACTATGCGCCAAATACAGGGTAATCAGGTTGTCCCACGCGGGCTCTCAATTTTAATCCCCATTTTACAGGTGAGGTAGCTGAAGCACAGAGAAGTTAAGTGGGTTTCCCAAGGTTACACAGCAGACAAGTGGCGAAGCCGGGATTAGAACTCACGTCCTCTGATTCCCAAGCCCGGGCTCTTTCCACTGAGCCATGCTGCTTCTCTATTATTACTACTATTGCAGTGCTCTACAGGTGGTAAGTGACCAGCACAGCATTTTGCTCACAGCAAATTCCCAATCTGCTCTGTGCACCCCTGGCCTGGAATGCCCTCCCTTCATACATCCACCAAGCTAGCTCTCTTCCTTCCTTCAAAGCTCACCTCAATCTGCACACAGTAGGTGCTCAAAACATTTAGTTCTCCTAGATAGTGAATAAAATTATGTTATACTTACTAATCATAATGATAATGATATTAGTATTTATTACATGCTTTCTATGTGTCAAGCACAGCTTCATTCATTCATTCAATCATATTTATTGAGCGCTTACTGTGTGCAGAGCACTGTACTAAGCGCTTGGGAAGTACAAGTCAGCAACATATAGAGACGGTTCCTACGCAACAACGGGTTCACAGTCTAGAAGGGGGAGACAGACAACAGAACAAAACATGGAGACAGGTGTCAAAGTCATCAGAACAAATAGAATTAAAGCTCTATGCACATCATTAACAAAATAAATAGAATAGTAAATATGTACAAGTAAAATAAATAGAGTAATAAATCTGTACAAACATATATACAGGTGCTGTGGGGAGGGGAAGGAGGTGGGGGGGGATGGGGAAGAGGAGAGGAAAAAGGGGGCTCAGTCTGGGAAGACCTCTTGGAGGAGGTGAGCTCTCAGTAGGGCTTTGAAGGGAGGAAGAGAGCTAGTTTGGCGGATGTGTGGAGGGAGGGCATTCCAGGCTAGAGGAAGGACGTGGGGCGGGGGCCAATGGCAGGACAGGCGAGAATGAGGCCCAGTGAGGAGGTTAGTAGCAGAGGCACGGAGGGTGCAGGCTGGGCTGGAGAAGGAGAGAAGGGAGGTAAGGTAGGAGGGGGTGAGGTGATGGACAGCCTTGAAGCCGAGAGTGAGGAGTTTTTGCTTGATTCGTAGGTTAACAGGCAGCCACTGGAGATTTTTGAGGAGGGGAGTAACATGCCCAGAGAGTTTCTGTACAGAGATAATCTGGGCAGCAGAGTGAAGTATAGACTGAAGCGGGAGAGACAGGAGGATGGGAGATCAGAGAGGAGGCCTATGCAGTAATCCAGTCAGGATAGGATTAGAGATTGAAAGAGCAAGGTAGCGGTTTGGATGGAGAGGAAAGGGCAGATCTTGGCGATGTTGTGGAAGTGAGACCAGCAGGTTTTGGTGATGGATTAGATGTGTGGGATGAACAAGAGAGCGGGGTCGAGGATGACACCTAGGTTGCGGGCTTGTGAGACGGGAAGGATGGTAGTGCCGTCTACAGTGATGGGAAAATCAGGGAGAGGGCAGGGTTTGGGAGGGAAGATAAGGAGTTCAGTCTTGGACATATTGAGTTTTAGATGGCAGGCAGACATCCAGATGGAGTTGTCCTGTAGGCAGGAGGAGATACAAGCCTGGAGGGAGGGAAAGAGAGCAGGGACGGAGATGTAGATTTGGGTGTCGTCTGCGTAGAGATGATAGTTGAAGCCATGGGAGTGAATGAGCTCACCAAGGGAGTGAGTATAGATAGAGAATAGAAGGGGACCAAGAACTGACCCTTGAGGTACCCCTACAGTAAGGGGGTAGACAACATAGCCTAATGGAAAGAGCCCAAATCTGGGACTCAGAGGACCTGGGCTCTAATGCTGGCTCTGCCGCTTGTCTGCTGTGTGAGCTTGGGCAAGTCATTTCAATTCTCGGCACCTCAGTTTCCTCATCTGTAAAATGGAGATTAAATCCTACTCCCTCTTACTTGACTGTGAACCCCAAGTAGGACTGTGTGCAACCTGAATAACTTGAATTTACCCCAGTGCTTAGCACAGTACTTGGCACATAGTAATCACTTCACAAGTAGCATTAAAAACCAACAACCCCCAAAATAAACCATTAAAAATGTTCAGGAACACAAGTGTTTCTTCCAACATTGCATTGGTTCCTACCCAGTTAGGCATAGATTCCCTGGAATTTTTGAGTATCCATTTGACTCTAAAGCTCACATTTTGGGGAAATGTGTATTCCAAGAGTCTAAAACAACTTCCTCTTCCCATCTCAACCAAAATAATAATAATAATAATGGCATTTATTAAGTGCTTACTATGTACAAAGCACTGTTCTAAGCGCTGGGGAGGTTACAAGGTGATCAAGTTGTCCCATGGGGGGCTCACAGTCTTAATCCCCATTTTACAGATGAGGTCACTGAGGCCCAGAGAAGTTAAGTGACTTGCCCAAAGTCACACAGCTGACAATTGGTGGAGCTGGGATTTGAACCCATGACCTCTGATTCCAAAGCTCATGCTCTTTCCACTGAGCCACGCTGCTTCTCTGAGTGACTTCAAGTCCCTACAGCTGAAATGCTATTTAATGCTCATCATTGTATCTGTTGTTCATTTTCTCAATGGTCTGAGGGTCCCACTATGAAGATAGAGTGAAGAATTCATTCACTGGGGATTAAGTCTGTGAGTCCTATGTGGGACAGGTACTGTGTCCAACTGATTAGCTTGTATCTACCCCAGTGCTTAGTACAGTGCTCAGCACATAGTAAGCCCTTAACAAATGTGAGGAAAAAAAAGTTGGACGGCAAACTCTGTTTTCCATTAAAAAAAATAAGACCTGGCCTTTAGGAGACTCCCTCAGAATCAGACTGTAGCTTCCCCTTGATTTGTGTTTATTGCTAAATGTTTTCCCAGGGATGGGGGGTAGGGGAGGAAGCCCTTTCCTAGCAACACTGGAACGAATTCAGTGCTCTATTCCCCTTCCCACCGAGTGTCCCAGATAGAGCCCTGGGAATGGAAGAGATTTTCAGTTCCGGTGGTAGGATATTTTGCCTTACGATAATGTTTCCTACAGACCTCCTTTCCTCCCTTCCCTCCCTCCTCCATTTCTCCCTTATTCATTTGGTTCTGCCCCAGCAGAATCCCGGGCCAAATGTGCCACTAGGAACTTAAAGTGCAGGATACATCACAGCAGTCTTCAAAAAGCCCCTGTCCTGTCCTTCCTGCATTTTTAATGCAGTATCTTATTTCTGGGCTGCACCCAGAATTCTGAGAACAGCTGTGTAAATACATACAGTTGGCTGGGACTTCTGCCCCACTTGACACTCACATGAGAGACACTGTGTGAACTGTATACAGCCTATAGGCACCACGGAATCCGCCTTTAAAATGCTCCCAACTCAGCCAGGTGATATGAAGATAGACAAGAACGTGACAGCCATTGCAGTTTAGGTACTTAATAATAATAATTTGTTAAGTATTGGTTTGGTTTGGTATTTGTTTAGTATTTGTTAAGCTCTTACTACGTGCCAGGCACTGTACTAAGAGCAGGGATGGATACAAGAAAATCGGGTTGGACACAGTCCCTTTTCCCACTTGGGGCTCGCGATCTCAATCCCCATTTGACGGATGATGTAACTGAGGCACAGAGAAGTTCATTCAATCATATTTATTGAGTGCTTACTGTGTGTGGAGCACTGTACTAAGCAGTTAAGTGACATGCCCAAGGTCACACAGCAGACAAGTGGCAGAGCTGGGACCTTCTTACTCCCAGGCCCATGATCTTTCCATGTTTTTTACTCGACTGATTTCCTCACCCATTGGCAACCCATGTTTGGGTCTCTTCCGCCGTTAGAGAACGGTTCATTCATTCAGATGTATTTATTGAGCACTTCCTGTGAGCAAAGCATCGTACTAAGTGCTTGGGAGAGTGCAATACAACAATAAGTAGACACAATCCCTGCCCTCAACGAGCTTACAAACCTATACCTCTAATTCTACATCCTGTGTAGTGTAACACTGATGCGTTATAGGAGAGTAAAAGCTATAATTGTATGTATTCATTCATTCAATCAAATTTATTGAGCACTTGCCGCGTGCAGAGCACTGTACTAAGCACTTGGGAAAGTACAATACAACAATAAATAGTGACATTCCCTGCCTGCAACGAGCTTATAGTCTAGAGGGTGGGAGACAGGCATCAATATGAATAAATAAAATTACAGACATGTACGTAAGTGTTACTTCTCTGGAGTCTGACCTCTGGACCCTGACCCTCCAGGATATCCAAGCCCGAATCTAGGATCCTCTCTGATCCCTCCCTGTGGCCCCTGGCAACCCCTTGCCTCCAAGATGATCGAGAGTCTTCCTTTCCAACCCTCTGGAATCCCTTCTTCCTCCTAATCCTTCTCTCTGATTGACTTGGCTAAGGATTTATACTTTCTGTTCGGAGGAGAACCACAAAATAACTCTCCAGTCTTTTCCCTCCCTCTTCTAAGTGTGGGGGACAGTGGAACTTCTTCATTGTCTCTGTGTTCAAAGAACTTTGCTATTCACCCCCCACCCCAACCCCACAGCTCCTATGTACATCATTTATCCCTATGCCCTGCCGCTTCTCCTATCTGTAATTTATCTACAGATAAATACTATGGAAAAATGTGGAAAAGCAGCATGGCTCAGTGGAAAAAGCACGGGTTTCGGAGTCAGATGTCATGGGTTCAAATCCTGGCTCTGCCAATTGTCAGCTGTGTGACTTTGGGCAAGTCACTTAACTTCTCTGTGCCTCAGTTGCCTCATCTGTAAAATGGGGATTAAGACTGTGAGCCCCCCGTGGGACAAACTGATCACCTTGTAATCTCCCCAGCGCTTTAGAACAGTGCTTTGCACATAGTAAGTGCTTAATAAATGCCATTATTATAATAAATGCCATTATTATTATTTTAATGCCTCTCTCCCCAACTAGATTGTAAGCGCCTGGACAACAGGAATAGTGTCGGCCAAATCTATTGTACTGCCCTCTCTTGAATTCTTTGTTTGGTGCTCTGCACAAAGTAGGTACTCTGCACAAAGTAGGTGCTCTGCACAAAGTAGGTGCTCAATAAATACCATTCATTGATTGACAGATTATTTTAGCCCCCTTCCCAAATGTTCCTGGACTACCTTATCTTTCCCTCTAGCAAAGACAATGAATTTGGTTCAATTCATTCATTCAGTCGTATTTATTGAGTGCTAACTGTGTGCAGAGCACTGTACTAAGCGCTTGGAAAGTACAATTCGGCAACAGATAGAGACAATCCCTACCAACAACGGGCTCACAGTCTAGAAGGGGGGTGACAGACAACAAAACAAGGAGACAGGCATTAATAATATCCAAATAAATAAATAAAAGGGGGGCTCAGTCTGGGAAGGCCTTCTGGAGGAGGTGAGCTTTCAGTAGGGCTTTGAAGGGGGGAAGTGTGCTCAACTTCCTAGCCCAATCGCCCCTGCCTTACTTGGCTTGTGAAATGCTATCACTCCCCAAAGTGTATGATTCATTCAAACAGTGCTTTCATTGAATGCCACAGTGGCAGTCAGTCAGTTGAGCATTTTTATTGAGCATTTACCACGTGCAGAGCACAGTACTAAGCTCTTGGGTGAGTACAATACAACAATAAACAGACCCATTTCCTGCCCACAACAAGCTTGCAATCTAGAGGGGGAGACAGACATTGATATGAATAAAGAAGTAAATTACGGTTAAGTATATAAGTGCTGTGGGGCTGGGAGAGGGGATGAATAAAGGAAGCAAGTCAGGGCAACGCAGAAGGGAACGGGAGGAGAGGAAAGGAGAGCTCAGGGAAGGCTTCTTGGAGGAGATGTGCTATCGATAAGGCTTTGAAGGGGGTTTGGCTGCTTGCACGGCATTCTGTGAGACACTTGGGAAAGTGTAATAAAAGTAGTACCTATTAATTTGCAGAGTCTATCATTTAAGGACTTCTTTGTCCTATCAGCTATTCTGTGTCTCCCCCAGTCGATTACAATGACTCTCCCCACCTTCAAAGCCTTAGTGAAGACCCATCTCCTCCAAGAGGCCTTCCCTGACTAAGCCCTCCTTTCCTCTTCTCCCACTCTCTTCTGCATTGCCCCGACTTGCTCCCTTCATTCACCACACCAGACACTGCGCCCCACAGTACATATGTATATGTCTATTTTTTTTTAAATATCAGTGTCTGTCTCTCCCTTTAGACTGTAAACTCTTTATAGGCAGGGAAAGTGCTTCAAAGCCCTACTGAGAACTCACCTCCTCCAGGAAGCCTTCCCAGACTGAGCCCCCTTTTTCCTCTCCCCCACCCCATCCCCCCTGCCCTACCTCCTTCCCCTCCCCACAGCACCTGTATATATGTTTGTACAGATTTATTACTCTATTTATTTTACTTGCACATATTTAGTATTCTATTTATTTTGTTAATGATTGCTTCTATTTATTCTGATGACTTGACACCTGTCCACATGTTTTGTTTTGTTGTCTGTCTCCCCCTTCTAGACTGTGAGCCCGTTGTTGGGTAGGGACCGTCTCTATATGTTGCCAGCTTGTACTTCCCAAGCGCTTAGTACACTGCTCTGCACACAGTAAGTGCTCACTAAATTTGATTGATTGAATGAAAGAAAGAATGTGTCTGTTATACTGTTGTGTTGTACTCTTCTAAGTATCTAGTACAGTACTCTGCACACATAAATGCTCAGTAACTATGATTGATTGATTGAGTTCTTGTGTTTCTTGTGCTTGTACATATTTTTTTTACTCTATTTATTTACTTATTTAATTTATTTGTACATATCTATTATATTTATTTTATTTTGTTAGTATGTTTGGTTTTGTTCTCTGTCTCCCCCTTTTAGACTGTGAGCCCACTGTTGGGTAGGGACTGTCTCTATATGTTGCCAATTTATACTTCCCAAGCGCTTAGTACAGTGCTCTGCACATAGTAAGCGCTCAATAAATACGATTGATGATGATGATGCTTAGAACAGTGCTTTGCACATAGTAAGCGCTTAACAAATACCATTATTATTATTATTATAATTGTGAGCAGGGATCCCTTTCCTATAGCTACTTTCATCGCCCAAGCATAGTAAATGCTCAATGAATACTACTGAATAATTGGATAATAAGATCTTTGAAGACAGTACTCTGTCTTCCATTTATTACAGAACACTGTACAAAGACACCAAAATAAATTTCAAATAAGAGCAAACATTAGAGAATAAGATATGTACATATGTGCTCCAGGGCATATGTGAATACCCACGTGCTTAGGTAGTAAAGAATGCCGAAGGTGCCGTTAGAGAAGATATTTGGTAAAGAGGTGAGACTATCTTCCTGGAGGAGACGTTATTTCGTGGACTTTGAAGATGGGGCAAACTCTGGACTGTTGAAATTAGGGGAGGGAATTCCAGGAAGGAGGGAGGCTGTGACCTCAGCAGCAGGAGAGATAAAAACAAGGCACAGTGAGTAGGTTAGCCTGAGAGAAATGAACCATAAGAGAAAAGAGAGGAAAAGTTGGACGGAGACAGCTGCTTGAGTGCTTTAAAGCCAGTGGTCAGAAATGTCAATCAATCAACCAATCAATCAATGGTATTTTTTAAGCTTTTAGTATTTGCAGAACATTCTCCTAAGTGCTTGGAAAAGTACAACAGAGTTGGAAAACACATTCCCTGCCCCCGAGTGCTTACTACAGTGCTTTGCACACAGTAAGTGCTCAATAAATATGATCAAATGAATAAATGAACAAGGAGCTTGTGGTCTAGAGAGGGAGACAGACATTATAATAAATTACAGTTATGTACGTAAGCGTAATGGGTCTCAGTGAGAGGTGGATAGCAAGCGTTTAAAGGGTACATAGATCCAAGCGCAAAGAAGATGCCGAAGGGAAAGGGAGTAGAGCAAATGAGAGCTTAGTCAGGGAAGGCATCTTGGAGGAGGTGTGACCTTAATAAGGCTTTGAAGATGGGGACAGTAGTGGTCTGTTGGATATAGACGGAGACGGAGTTCCCGGCCAGAGGGAGGGTGTGGACAAGAGATTGATGATGAGAAAAATGAGAATGAGCTGCAGTGAAGCTGGCATTAGAGGAATGAAGTGTGTGAACTGGGTTGAACTAGGAAATCAACCCAGTAAAATAATAATAATAATGATGGTATTTGTTAAGCGCTTGCTATGTGCCAAGCACTGTTCTAAGCGTTGGGGTAGATACAAGGTAATCCCGGCTCCACCACTTGTCAGCTGTGTGACTTTGGGCAAGTCATTTAACTTCTCTGGGCCTCAGTTTCCTCATCTGTAAAATGGGGATTAAGACTGTGAGCCCCACGTGGGAGAACCTTGATTACCTTGTATCCCCCACAATGCTTAGAACAGTGCTTGGCACATAGTAAATGCTTAACAAATACCAACATTATTATTATTATTAATAAGTTGTCCCACATGGGGCTCACAGTTTTAATCCCCATTTTACAGATGAGGTAACCAAGGCACAGAGCAGTTAAGTGACTTGCCCAAGGTCACACAGCAGACATGTGGCGGAGCCAGGATTCGAATCCATGACCTCTGACTCCCAAGCCTGGGGTCTTTCCACTAAGCCACGTTGCTCCCAGTAGGGAGGAAGGGGGTGAGCTGACTGTTTTAAAGCCAGTGGTAAGGAGTTTCTATTTATTGCGGAGGTGGATGAGCAACTACTAAAGGTTCTTGAGGAGTGAAAAGACCTGGACTGAATGGATTTTTTTAGAAAGATGATCCAATCAATCAATCAATCAATCATATATATTGAGCGCTTACTATGTGCAGAGCACTGTACTAAGTGCTTGGGAAGTACAAATTGGCAACACATAGAGACAGTCCCTACCCAACAGCGGGCTCACAGTCTAAAAGGGGGAGACAGAGAACAGAACCAAACATACCAACAAAATAAAATAAATAGGAATGTACAAGTAAAATAAATAAATAAATAAATAAATAGAGTAATAAATATGTACAACCATATATACATATATACAGGTGCTGTGGGGAAGGGAAGGCGGTAAGATGGGGGGATGGAGAGGGGGACGAGGGGGAGAGGAAGGAAGGGGCTCAGTCTGGGAAGGCCTCTGATCCAGAAATCAGAGTGAAGTATGGACTGGCGTGGAGAGAGACAGGAGGCAGGGAGGTCAGCGAGAAGGCTGATGGAGTAGTGAAGGCAGAAAATTCCCCACAGCACCTGTATATATGTTTGTACATATTTATTACTCTATTTATTTCACTTGTACATATCTATTCTATTTATTTTATTTTGTTAATATGTTCTCTTTTGTTCTCTGTCTCCCCCTTCTAGACTGTGAGCCCACTGTTGGGTAGGGACCGTCTCTATATGTTGCCAACTTGTACTTCCCAAGCGCTTAGTATAGTGCTCTGCACACAGTAAGCGCTCAATAAATACGATTGAATAAATGATAAGGAGGATGGTCTTCTCCCTTCTGGGTCATGTACGCAGTTAGATCTGGACACTTTGAGCACTTGGTCTTGGAAAGCAGCGTGGCTCAGTGGAAAGACCACAGGCTTGGGAGTCAGAGGTCACAGGTTCTAATACTGGCTCTGCCACATGTCTGCTGTGTGACCTTGGGCAAGTCACTTCACTTCTCTGAGCCTCCGTTCCCTTATCTGTAAAATGGGGATTAAGACTGTAAGCCCCACGTGGACAATCTGATCACCTTGTATCCCTCCCCAGAGCTTAGAACAGTGCTTTGCACATAGTAAGCGCTTAACAAATGCCATCATTATTATTATTCTTCATCCCACCTTCAGCCCCACAGCACTTGTACACATCTCTAATTTTTTTGTCTATATTCATGTCTGTCCCCCTCTAGATTGTACGCTGTTGTGGCCAAGGAATTTGTCGATCAATTCTGTTGTATTGTATTGTTTGTTTTGTTGTCTGTCTCTCCCTTCTAGACTGTGAGCCCGTTGTTGGGTAGGGACTGTCTCTATATGTTGCCAACATGTACTTCCCAAGTGCTTAGTACAGTACTTTGCACCCAATAAGTGCTCAAAAAAACCCACTGATTGATTGATTGATACGTGCTTGGATCGGCATAGTAGCAGTTTGGATGGAGAAGAAAAGACAGATTTTAGCAATTTTGTGACAGAATTCATTCATTCATTCAATCGTATTTATTGAGCACTTACTGTGTGCAGAGCACTGTACTAAGCGCTTGGGAAGTACAAGTTGGCGACATATAGAGACGGTCCCTACCCAACAATGGGCTCACAGTCTAGAAGGGGGAGACAGACAGCAAAACAAAACATGTGGACAGGTGTCAAGTCATCAGGATAAATAGAATCAATCAATCGTATTTATTGAGCGCTTACTGTGTGCAGAGCACTGTACTAAGCGCTTGGGAAGTACAAGTTGGCAACATATAGAGACAGTCCCTACCCAACAGTGGACTCACAGTCTAAAAGGGGGAGACAGAGAACAAAACCAAACATGCTAACAAAATAAAATAAATAGAATAGATATGTACAATTAAAATAAATAAATAAATAGAGTAATAAATATGTACAAACATATATACATATATACAGGTGCTGTGGGGAAGGTAAGGAGGTAAGATGGGGGGATGGAGAGGGGGCTAGACATAAATAAAGTGGACAGAATTTGGTGACAGATTTAGAGAAGCAGTGTGCTTAGTGGCAAGATCGTGGGAGTCAGAGGACACGGGTTCTAATTGCGGCTCCACCACTTGTCAGCTGCGTGACTTTGAGCAAGTCGCTTAACTTCTCTGTGCCTCAGTTCCCTCATCTGTAAAATGGGGATTAAGACTGTGAGCCCCACGTAGGACAACCTGATAACCTTGCATCTACCGCGCGTGACACACAGTAAGCGCTTAAGAAATACCATCATCATTATTATATGTGGGATGAATGAGGGAGATGAATGCAGGATATTGTCAAAGTTCAAGGTAAGGGGTTTATGTGACAGGGAGGATAGTAGGAAAAGACAGAGGGGTCAATAGGATTTGGGTGGGATGGTGAGGAGTTCTGTTAAGCTTGGACATGTAAAGTTGTAAAGGTGTCTGCTCAATGTGGAGAGAAATAGGCAAGCATTAGAAGTTGATGATGACTGTAAGCTTCTTGAGGACAGGGATCATATCAACCAACTCTACTGCACTGTATGCTTTCAAGTGCTTAGCATAGTGCTCTGCACATAGAAAACACTTAATAAATACCATTTATTGATTGATGGCTGTGCACATAGAAAAGCTTGCAATAAGTACCACTGATTGACTGAAGAGATGTGGACAGAACATTTTAGAAAAATGATCTTGGTATACTCTCCTAAGGGCTCTTCACACTGAAGATGTTCAATAAATATTTCTGATTAATAGACTGATTGATCAATTGATCAATCAAGCCCACCAGCTCACTAAGGCTTTCCCTAACATATCTATTCTATTTATTTTATTTTGCTAATATGTTTGGTTTTGTTCTCTGTCTCCCCCTTTTAGACTGTGAGCCCACTGTTGGGTAGGGACCATCTCAAGATGTTGCCAACTTGTACTTCCCAAGCACTTAGTACAGTGCTCTGCACACAGTAAGTGCTCAATAAATATGATTGATTGATTGATTAATTCCTTTATTAAGCAGCGTGGCTCAGTGGAAAGAGCATGGGCTTTGGAGTCAGAGGTCATGGGTTCAAATCCTGGCTCCACCAATTGTCAGCTGTGTGACTTTGGGCAAGTCACTTAACTTCTCTGTGTCTCAGTTACCTCTTCTGTAAAATGGGGATTAAGACTGTGAGCCCCCTGTGGGACAACCTGATCACCTCGTTACCTCCCCAGCGCTTAGAACAGTGCTTTGCAAATAGTAAGCACTTAATAAATGCCATCATCATTATTATTACTACCCTGTAACTCCTTCCCCTATAATCGCCACTCTATCCCTGATGTAGCTATTTTTCACCTAATGAATATGCATTTCCAAACCCTAGCACTTCTAGGACCAGATTTTAGGGGAGGGACCTAATCTTTTTATTCTCTGGCATATTTCAGCTCCTGTTCAGTGCTCGGGGCCTCATAGTAACCCAGTTAATGATGATGGTGATGATGCAATCAGGGGGGAGACCAGCTTTGGACTAGCTCAGAAATGGCTAATCCTTTTAAGTTAAAGGTTAATGAACTGCCAATTTCTCCACACAATCTTTTAAGACTGAAGTCTTCAACCGCAGAGGAGAAAGAGGTATCCAAAGCTGCAGGGGAGGGAGAGGTATCTTACCAATTAGTAGGATGGCAGCACAATAATAGGTTAATAATAATAGTATTTGTTTAGCACTTACTGTATGTTAAGCACTGTACTAAGCACTGGGGCAGATACAAGATACTCAGGTACCATATGGGAGTCATAATCTAAGTAGGAGGGAGAACAGGTGATAGATCCCGATTTTATAATAATACTAATGATGGTATTTGTTAAGCACTTACTATGTGCCAAGCACTGCTCTAAGCGCTAAGGTCTCCCCCTTCTAGACTGTCTCCCCCTTCTAGACTGTGAGCCCACTGTTGGGTAGGGACCGTCTCTATATGTTGCCAACTTGTACTTCCCAAGCGTTTAGTACAGCGCTCTGCACATAGTAAGTGCTCAATAAATACGATTGAATGAATGAATAAGCGCTGGGGTAGATACAAGGTAATCCGGTTGTCCCACGTGGGGCTCACAGGCTTAATCCCCATTTTACAGATGAGGTAACTGAGGCACTGAGTAGTGCTTTGCACATAGTAAGCACTTAATAAATGCCATTGAAAAAAAGTGGCTCGGTGGAAAGAGTCCGGGCTTGGGAGTCAGAAGTCATGGGTTCTAAGCCCAGCTCTGCCACTTGTCAGCTGTGTGACTTTTGCGCAGTTACTTAACTTCTCTGAGCCTCAGTTACCTCATCTGGAAAATGGGGATTAAGACTGTGAGCCCCACATGGGACAACCTGATCACCTTGGATCCCCCCAGCGCTTAGAACAGTGCTTTGCACATAGTAAGCGCTTAACAAATGCTATTATTATTATTATTAAGTGATTTGCCCAAGGCCACATAGCAGACGTGGCAGAGCCAGGATTAGAACCCACATCCTCTGACTCCCAAGCCCGTGCCCTTTCCACTAAACCACGCTGACTTTCCCAAGGTCACTCATTAGGTAAGGGGCAGAACCAGGATAAGAACCCAAGGCCTCTGCTCCCAATCCTGGACTCTTTCTACTAGGGCACACTGCTTCCTATTGGGGCAAGCTGCTACAGTATAAGAATACTTTGCCCCCAACCCTAATCCATCACCAGTGAAAGGGCAGTTCTTTACATTGTAGACTGTGAGCCCACTGTTGGGTAGGGACCGTCTCTATATGTTGCCCACTTGTACTTCCCAAGCGCTTAGTACAGTGCTCTGCACACAGTAAGTGCTCAATAAATATGATTGATTGTGTTGGGTCACAGCCTGTCCAAAGTTAGCACCGGGTCCCTTCCAATTCTCTTGGATGGTACCCCACAGTACCTGTATATATGTATATATGTTTGTACATAGTTATTACTCTATTTATTTATTTTACTTGTACATATCTATTCTATTTATTTTATTTTGTTAGTATGTTTGGTTTTGTTCTCTGTCTTCCCCTTTTAGACTGTGAGCCCACTGTTGGGTAGGACCGTCTCTATATGTTGCCCACTTGTACTTCCCAAGCTCTTAGTACAGTGCTCTGTACACAGTAAGCGCTCAATAAATACAATTGATTGATTGATTGATTGTGTTGGGTCACAGCCTGTCCAACGTTAGCACCAGGTCCCTTCCAATTCTCTTGGATGGTACCCCCCGCCATTCCAGAGGTAGAAGAGTGCTCATTTCCAGTCGAAGCAACATTCTCACCTTTCCTGTTTTCAGCTGAAAAGCACTCTCATTTCAACCCTTTCCATATAGATGTCCTCATTCTATTTTCTAAATAACTAGTAGGAACAGCTGCTTCATGCCAAGGCGTCTCTGCCCCATTCCTTGTCTTACTGTGTTCCTGGTTCCATAATGTTCCCGTCTCTGGCCCCTGGCCCTGCCCCTCTTCCCAACACAGGCTCTCTCTCCAGTTGTTAATAATAATGGCATTTATTAAGCGCTTACTATGTGCAAAGCACTGTTCTAAGCACTGGGGAGGTTACAAGGAGATCAGGTTGTCCCACGGAGGGGGGCTCACCGTCTTCATCCCCATTTTACAGATGAGGGAACTGAGGCCCAGAGAAGTTAAGTGACTTGCTCAAAGTCACACAGCTGACAATTGGCAGAGCAGGGATTCGAACCCATGATCCCTGACTCCAAAGCCCATGCTCTTTCCACTGAGCCATGCTGCTTCTTGATAATTTTCTCTCCTCTGCCATCCTCAAGTCTATCCATTCATTCTACAGTACTTACCGATCATCAACTCTGAGGACTGTGAGCCCGCTGTTGGGTAGGGACCATCTCTATATGTTGCCAACTTGTACTTCCCAAGCGCTTAGTACAGTGCTGTGCATACAGTAAGCACTCAATAAATACGATTGAATGAATGAATGAATGAAAACACTGTATTAAGAACATGTAATCAATCAGTCCCTCAATTAGTGTTATTTGTTGATCACTGACTGTGTGCAGAGCACTGTACTGAACACTTGGGAGAGTACAGTACAATAGAATTGGTAGATACGGCCCCCTGCCCACAAGGAGTTTAAAGTCTAGAGGGGGAGACAGACGTTAACACAAATAAATAAATTAGGGCTGAGGGTGGGGTGAATATCAAGTGTTGAGAGAGTACAAATAATTATAATGGTACTTGTTAAGCACTTACTATGTGCCAAGCACTGTTCTAAGCTCTGGGGTGAGTACAAGTTAATCAGGTTAGACATAATCCCTGTCCTAATCCCCATTTTACAGATGAGGTAACTGAGGCCCAGAGAAGTTAAGTGACTTACCCAAGGTCACACAGTGGACATGTGGTAGGGTCAGTATTGGAACCTAGGTCCTTCTGACGCCCAAGCCCGAGCTCCATCCACTAAGCCACGCTGCATCATAAATCCAGCCTCTACCAGAAGTAGCATGGCTTAGTGGAAAGAGCATGAGCTTGGAAGTCAGAGGTCATGGGTTCTAATCCCGGCTCCACCACTTATCAGCTGTGTGACTTTGGGCAAGTCAATTAACTTCTCTGTGCCTTAGTTACTTCACCTGCAAAATGGGGATTAAAACTGTGAGCCCCACATGGGACAACCTAACTACCCTGTATCTACCCCAGTGCTTAGAACAGTGCTTGACACATAGTAAGCGCTTAACAAATACCATTATTATTAGTAGTAATAGTCATCCTCTATCACCGCCCTGCTCCCACCTCTAATTTTCTGAGCAATGATTTTTGCTTTTTCTCTTTGGTATTTGTGAAGCACTTACACTTTGCCAGGCATTGTACTAAGCGCTGGGGTAGATACACGTTACTCAGGTTGGACATAATCCATGTCGCATATGGGGCTCCCAGTCTTAATCCCCATTTTACAGATGAGGTAGCTGAGGCACAAAGAAGTGAAGTGACTTGCCCACACAGCAGACAAATGGTGGAGCTGGAATTAGAATCCAGGTCCTTCTGACATGCCGGCCCTTTCTCTCTATTCACTAGGCTACCCTGCTTCTCAGTGTTAATACCTTTCTTTCTGTCATCTTCTTCTTCATTGATCTTTGGGGACTCTGATATCCTTGTGGGTATTTCTGATGGTCTCCCAGCAGATGTTTCCTTTCACTCCTCACCTCTGTAGTCTTCTTGCTTTACCCTACCTCATCCAGTCATATTGCGGACATACCCCATCTTCTTCTCTTCAGCCTTCATTATACTACCTCTAACCTCATCAATTCTGAAATTCCACTCTCTGAATACCAGTACTGAGTGGCACACATTCGTTCATTCATTCAATCGCATTTATTGAGCGCTTACTATATGCAGAGCACTGTACTAAGCTCTTGGGAAGTACAAATCGGCAAAATATAGAGACGGTCCCTACCCAACAATGGGCTCACAGTCTAGAAGGGGGAGACAGACAACAAAACGAAACATGTAGACAGGTGTCAAAACCATCAGAATAAATAGAATTACAGCTATATGGTCTTCATTAGCAAAATTAATAGAATAGTAAATATGTACAAGTAAAATAAATAGAGTAATAAATCTGTACAAATATATACAAGTGCTGTGGGGAGGGGAAGGGGGTAGGGCAGATGAGGGTATGGGGAGGAGGAGAGGAAAAATGGGGCTCAGTCTGGGAAGGCCTCCCGGAGGAGGTGAGCTCTCAGTAGGGCTTTGAAGGGAGGAAGAGAGCTAGCTTGGCGGATGTGTGGAGGGAGGGCATTAAAAGCCAGGGGAAGGACGTGGGCCGGGGTTCAGTGGCGGGACAGGCGAGAACGAGGCACAGTGAGTAGGTTAGCGGCAGGCGTTGTACTAAGTGCTTGGGAATTACAGAATAAAGTGATGCATTCCTTGCCTATTCATTCATTCATTCAATCGTATTTATTGAGTGCTTACTGTGTGCAGAACACTGTACTAAGCGCTTGGGAAGTACAAGTTGGCAACATATAGAGACGGTCCCTACCCAACAATGGGCTCACAGCCTAGAAGGCTACAAGGAGCTTACATTCTACCGGGGTAGTCAAACCTAAAAATAGTTTCCACTGTGACGATTTTGACACCAGGCTACATGTTTTGTTTTGCTGTCTGTTTCCCCTTCCTAGACTGTGAGCCCGTTGTTGGGTAGGGACCGTCTCTATATGTTGATGACTTGTACTTCCCAAGCACTTAGTACAGTGCTCCGCACACAGTAAGCACTCAATAAATACAATTGAATGAATGAATGAATAAAATAGGCAGGAGATCTCTGTTTTCACCCAAAAACTGGATTCCTCTTCCACTCCTGCTCCTGCCCAAATCTCTCCTTCATTATCTTCTTTCAATCAATCAGGGGCTTTTATTGATCACTTACTGTGTGCTGAGCACTGTCCTACATGCTCAGGAGAGTAATACAATAGTGTTGGAAGAATCGCTCCCTGCCCATGAGAACTTACAGTTTTGACTTGTCTACAGTCATCTCTTCCTACCCATCCTGTCTCCTAGGCTCCTCCTTTTCTCATACAAGAAGAGATGCTTCAGCCGAAAGTTGCAGACCAAGAAATCTTTCCTGACTCCAGAGATGCTCTTCAATCCAGGACGACTATGTTCAGACAAAAAGGCCCCTAAGTCCTCTCCTGTGCCCAGGCAGCCAAGCAAAACTAAGAGAACCCATTTCCTAATTTTTTCACCCCCCTCCTCTGGCAGAACGTGCAAGCAGGAGAGGTTTTATGCTGCTTCCTCACTGCAAAACACTTTCTCATATAGTTCCTTATCTCCTATAAGCTTGATATGTGCCAATTCTGGGGTACATGCAAGCTTGGGGTTCACCCGACCACAGGAGTCTATTCTGGCTGGAAGAAAAGCCCGAATCTTGATTGAACTCATAGGGGCCATATGAATATGTGTAATCGCGATAACACGGATGGAAAATTCTGGAGCCCAGGCCTCAGGTTTAATGAGTGGATTTAAGTCTGACTGGCCCCTCTGTATATTCTTCTGTTCAACTGCTAAAAGGCATCTGTTCCTCCCAGAATTGAACACTACGATCTCACTATGAAGGTCTCTGACACTTTTCACACAGGAGTATAAGAGTTTAGGGGTTCTTCAGAGAATCACAGGCATTATACTACTACTACTACTACTACTACTACTACTACTACTACTACTACTACTAATGATAACAATTATGACCTTTTTTGAACACTATGTGCCAAGCACTAGGGTGGATTCAAACAAATTGTGTCGGACAGTCCCACATGGGGCTCACAGTCTTCATCCCCATTTCACAGATGAGGAAACTGAGGCCCGGAGAAGTGAAGTGATTTCCCCAGGGTCACCCAGCAGACAAGCGGCGGAGCTGGGGTTAGTCCCGTGCTCTATCCACTATGTTTTCAGGAAGCATCATAGGTACATCAGTGCTGAGGGGCTGAGAAGGGGGATGAATGAAGGGAGCAAGTCAGGGCGACGCAGAAGGGAGTGGGAGAAGAGGAAAGGAGGGCTTAGTCAGGGAAGGCCTCTTGAAGGAGATGTGCCCTCAAGAAGGCTTGCCTGTCGGATTTGAGGAGGGAGGGCGTTCCAGGCCAGAGGCAGGACATGAGCTAGGGTTCGGCAGTGAGACAAACAAAATGAGAAGGTTCTCATACAGTGAGAAGGTTAGCATTAGAAGAGCAAAGTGTGTGGGCTGGACTGTAGTAAGAGAATAGCAAGGTGAGGTAGTTAGGGGAAGGTGATTGACTGCTTTACCAATCAGTGGTATTGAATAATAATAATAATGGCATTTACTAAGTACTTACTATGTGCAAAGCACTGTTCTAAGCGCTGGGGAGGTTTCAAGGTAATCAGGTTGTCCCACGTGGGGCTCACAGTCTTAATCCCCGTTTTCCAGATGAGGTAACTGAGGCCCAGAGAAGTGAAGTGACTTGCTCAAAGTCACACAGCTGACAATTGGTGGAGCCGGGATTTGAACCCATGAGCTCTGACTCCAAAGCCTGGGCTCTTTCCACTCAGCCACGCTGCTTCTCATTGAATGAGCACTCAGAAAGTGCTCATTGAATGAGCAGTTACTGTATGCAGAGCACTGTACTAAGTACCTGGGAGACTACCATAAAGGTGATAGTCATGATCCTGGGCCCTCAGAGCTAAAAATAGTGCTAAGTTGCTTTTTCCTGGGCTTTCTGATGAACCCTGCAAAAAGCCGGACAGCCCCAGTCAGACAATGGAGAAGAGAAACTGATCCCACTGCCGCAGCTGATGTCTATTCCATGAGGATGATAATAATAATAATATTATTATATTTGTTAAGTGCTTGCTGCATGTAAAGCACTGGTGTAGATACAACTCGTTCATTCAATCAATCAATCAATCAATTGTATTTATTGAGTGCTTACTGTGTGCAGAGCGCTGTACTAAGAGCTTAGGAAGTACAAGTTGGCAACATATAGAGACAGTCCCTACCCAACAGTGGGCTCACAGTCTGTATTTATTGAACGTTAGTCAAGTCGCACAGAATACATAGCCAAAGTACTAATAACAATAATGATTGTGGTATTTGTTAAGTGCTTACCATGTGCCAGGCACTGGGGTGAATATAAGCAAATTAGGTTGGATATAGTCCCTGGCCCACATGGGACTCACCGCCTTAATCTCCATTTTACAAAAGAGGTAACTGAGGCCCAGAGAAGTGAAGTGACTTGCCCAGGATCACACAGCAGATGAGTAGAGGAGTCCGGGTAGGAACCCAGGTCCTCTCTCAGGCCAGTGTTCTTTCCACAAGGCCATATCGCTTCATACCTCCGCCTCAGCCAGGCGTGGGCAAGGAGCAGATTCTCTTCTTACTTGTCCCATCTGCTGCAGCTCTGCCCCATCAGCTCAAACCCTGGGGTGCATTGGTGTGCACGAGGTGAGGGCTGGACATGAGAGGGTGAAGACTGGGAGCTTCGTATGTAGAGGGTGAGGGCACAGTGCACAAAACTTGAAGACTTCGGGAGTACAGCTTCTAAAAGACTTTAACCACTCATAGTCTGCAAGATCAGCATGATCTAGCATTAGCATCATTATTTTTTGAAGACCTAATTTGTGCAGAACACTGTATTGGGTGCCTCATGTACAGGGCACTGGACTAAGTGATTGCGGGTTGCCAAGTATTTAGTGGGTACCTACTGTACACAGAACCAGCATGGCTCAGTGGAAAGAGCAAGGGCTTTGGAGTCAGAGGTCATGGGTTCAGATCCCAACTCCACCAACTGTCAGCTGTGTGACTTTGGGCAAGTCGCGTTACTTCTGTATGCCTCAGTTACCTCATCTGTAAAATGGGGATTAAGATTGTGAACCCCCCGTGGAACAAACTGACCACCCTGTAACCTCCCCAGCGCTTAGAACAGTGCTTTGCACATAGTAAGTGCTTAATAAATATCTTTATTATTATTATTATTATTATTATTAGGCACTTGGAAGAGTTCAGAAGAAGAAGACCCTGTTCTTGCATTCTAAAGTTTGGTAGGGACTGAATTAGCCCCTTGAATCGAGGTGGGGCTCCATTTCCCTTCTAGACTGTGAGCCCGTTGTTGGTTAGGGATTGTCTCTGTTGCCGAATTGTACTTTCCAAGCGCTTAGTGCGGTGCTCTGCACACAGTCAGCACTCAATAAACACGATTGAATGAATGAATTTGCCTAGACATTCATTCTGATGAGTCTGCACTTTGGTGGTGAAAGATTAATTTATACGGTGCGCTCAACTGCAAGGGGAGGGGAGGGCCAAACTGATCTCATGGTAAGCAAGAGAGAAGGGTGCTTAACGTGAGGAAGAAGATGGAAGCAGTGCTTTCTGAACTCACTTTCCCCCTTGGAGCTCTCCTACGTAGAAAGCTATGACCTGACCCCCGGTTGCTTTTTTTTTTAGTTTGTTTTAATGGTATTTGTACTGTACCAAGCGCTGGGATAGATACAAGCTAATCAGATTGGACACAGTCCCTGTCCCACATGGGGCTCACGGTCTTATTCCCCACTTTACAGATGAGGTAACTGAGGCACAGAGAAGTGAAATGACTTGCTCAAGGTCACTCAGCAGACAAGTGGTGGAGCCGGGATTAGAACTTAGGTCCTTTTGACTCTCAGGCCCGTGCTCTATCCATTAGGCCACATTCACTCACTCTCCTACCCTTCTCCATTAGGACCAGGCTCTCTGTGGAGCTCTGCCCCTGATGAACTTTGACCCAGCACAGATTAGACTGTGAGCCCACTGTTGGGTAGGGACCGGCTCTAAATGTTGCCAACTTGTACTTCCCAAGCGCTTAGTACAGTGCTCTGCACACAGTAAGCGCTCAATAAATATGATTGATTGATTACCTCCCTTTATTTCTCCATAGTTTGGGAAGTGGATGGAGGAAGTAATGTTGGATAGCATGGCTATCCTTTCATTCATTCATTCAATCGTATTTACTGAGTGCTTACTGTGTGTGCAGAGCATTGTACTAAGCACTTGGGAAAGTACACTACAACAGTAGAGACAATCCTGGTCCTCTCAAACTGCTCATTTATTCATTTAATTGTATTTATTGAGCGCTTCCTGTGTGCAGAGCACTGTACTAAGTGCTTAGCACTGTATTTATGCACTGACCCGCTCCAGTGACCAGCTGGCTCTCTGGTTGTAGGTATGTTTGTCCATATCTATTCTATTTATTTTATTTTGTTAGTATGTTTGGTTTTGTTCTCTGTCTCCCCCTTTTAGACTGTGAGCCCACTCACTGTTGGGTAGGGACTGTCTCTATATGTTGCCAATTTGTACTTCCCAAGCGCTTAGTACAGTGCTCTGCACATAGTAAGCGCTCAATAAATACGATTGATGATGATGATGATGATGATGATATTTGGCATATTGGAGGGATTGGGGGGAAATGGAGATTTGAACTGGGGGAGCAGCTTGTCTGACCCTAATAAGTGATAGAATTTTGACTGCAGTTTACCTCTCTTCTATAACAATTCACAGATGGGGCCCTTTAGAGAGTCCCCCTACTAATAATAATTTTTATGGTAGTGTTACCCCATGGAGAAGCAGTTTGGCCTAGTGGAAAGAGCACAGGCCTGGGTGTCAGAGGACCCGGGCCGCTTCTCGGCTCTGTGACCTGGAGCAAGTCGCTCGACTTTTCTGTGCCTCAGTTACCTCGTCTGTAAAATGGGAATTGACTGTAAGCCCCAGGTGGGACATGGACTGGGTCCAATCTGATTAGCTCGGGTCTACCCCAGAGCTTCGGACGGTGTCTGGCATAAAATAAGTGCTTAACAAATACCCTAAAATGAATGGAGAAGCAGCGTGGCTTAGTTGAAAGAGCCCGGGCTTGGGAGTCAGAGGTTGTGGTTCTAACCCTGGCTCTGCCACTACCGAGTCGCTCCCGTTAGACGTGCCCGCCCCGTACGTAATAATAATAATGATAATAATAATAATAATAATAATAATAATGGCATTTGTTAAGCGCTTACTATGTGCAAAGCACTGTTCTAAGCGCTGGGGGGATACAAGGTGATCAGGTTGTCCCACGTGGTGCTCACAGTCTTAATCCCCATTTTACAGATAAGGTAACTGAGGCTCAGAGAAGTTAAATGACTTGCCCAAGGTCACACAGCAGACATGTGGCGGAGCCGGGATTCTAACCCATGACCTCTGACTCCAAAGCCCGTGCTCTTTCCATTGAGCCACGCTGCCCCTTCCCCCCATCCCTAGCGTCTGCGCCCACTACCCCCTTGGGCCAAGCCGGCTCCCTGCCCTCCTTCTGGCTCCGTCCCGCCAATGGGGGTCCCAGGGACCTAAACTGTCACCAACTTGTACTTCCCAAGCGCTTAGTACAGTGCTCTGCAGACAGTTAGTGCTCAATAAATACGGCTGATTGATTGGACGGGATGGGGCCCCGAGAAGCTGGAATCCGCAGTGTGGCTCAGTGAAGCAGCGTGTCTCAGTGGAAAGAGCCCGGGCTTTGGAGTCAGAGTTCATGGGTTCGAATCCCGGCTCCGTCAATTGTCAGCTGTGTCACATTGGGCAAGTCACTTAACTTCTCTGGGCCTCAGCTCCCTCATCTGTACAATGGGGACTAAGACTGTGAGCCCTCCGTGGGACAACCTGATCACCTTGTATCCCCCCCAGTGCTTAGAACAGTGCTTCACACATAGTAAGCACTTAACAAATACCACCATTATTATTATTATTATTATTATTATTATTATTATTATTCTCTGGGCCTCAGTTAACTCATCTGTAAAATGGGGATTGATCAATCAATCAATCAATCGTATTTATTGAGCGCTTACTGTGTGCAGAGCACTTTACTAAGCGCTTGGGAAGTACAAGATGGCAACATATAGAGACAGTCCCTACCCAACAGTGGGCTCACAGTCTAAAAGACAGTGGGCTCACAGTCTAAACTGCACATAGTAAGCGCTTAATAAATGCCATCGTTATTATTATTATTACTTAGCTGTGTGACCTTGGGCAAGCCACTTCCCTTCTCTGGGCCTCGGTTACCTCATTTATAAAATGGAGATTAAGACTGTGAGACCCCCGTGGGACAACCTGATGACCTTGTAACCCCCCCCATCACTTAGAACGGTGCATGGCACATAGCACTTAGCAAATACTATTATTATTACTGGGCAGTCAGATGGTCATGGGCTCTAATCCCGGCTCTGCCACTTGTCTAATAATAATAATGATGGCATTTATTAAGCGCTTACTATGTGCAAAGCACTGTTCTAAGCGCTGGGACCTGTTATTTATTTTATTTTGTTAGTATGTTTGGTTTTGTTCTCTGTCTCCCCCTTTTAGGCTGTGAGCCCACTCGCTGTTGGGTAGGGACTGTCTCTATATGTCGCCAATTTGTACTTCCCAAGCGCTTAGTACAGTGCTCTGCACATAGTAAGCGCTCAATAAATACGATCGATGATGATGATGATGATGATAACCTTGGGGAAATCACTTCACTTCTGTGCCTCAGTTCCCTCATCTGTAAAATGGGGACTGAGACTGGGAGCCCCACGTGGGACATCATTATCACCATCATCAATCGTATTTATTGAGCGCTTACTATGTGCAGAGCACTGTGCTAAGCGCTTGGGAAGTACAAATTGGCAACATAGAGAGATAGGGACAGGGACTGTGTCCAACCCGGTTTGCTTGTGTCCACCCCAGCGCTTAGTACAGTGCCTGGCACATAGTAAGCGCTTAACAAATATTATTATTATAATTTATTATTATTATTATTATTATTAGAGATGGAAGATGTCATTCCTGCCCTCAAGAGGTTTATAGTCCTACAGTCTCCTCTCAAAAGAGACTCATCTCCTGCCACATGGGTGGATTTTATGATTTTAAAATTCCTACGGATTATTTCCACCCACCCAAAACTCTCACGCCTTCCTCCCTCTCCCTCCCACCCCATTTTGGGGTAAAAAAATCTTCTTTTCGCAGGCGCTTTGCCAGTTTGATATCTGGCGCCCCCAGCTGGTCACCCGACGAAATATTTCTGGCCTGTAGGTGTTTTCCGTCTCAACAGTTCCCTTTATTCATTCATTCAATCAATCAATCAATCAATCGTATTTATTGAGCGCTTACTGTGTGCAGAGCACTGTACTAAGCGCTTGGGAAGTCCAAGTTGGCAACATGAGGCCTTCACCCTCAGATCCCCTCACGGAACTGCGAACATTTGCCCGGAACCGGTGCCCTTTGCTGCTCAAACCGTATCATCCCTTGGCGCCCAGGTTTTAGGGTAAATGCAATGTTAAGTTTCCTTCTTCAAAAGAAGAAAATACCCTGCAATTAGCTGCTGAAATTAAAAGGCCATTCACAAGCCATGTGCCATCGTTCTTCCTGTGGTGTTTCAAATCTCGGTTTTCTTTCCAACTCTGAGGACGTTCTGTTCTGTAGTGAAAAGGGGATACCTTCAAAGGGTTTTTTTGGATTACGTCCACTTCATGTGGCCCAGCTATCTTCCTGTTCTTTGGGTCCTTGCTTTCGGTCTTATCCCCTGAAATTCTGAATAGGGAGTACAAATAACGTTTTTGTCTTTCTACTTCCTTCACTTCTGCTACTCAGTGAGCGATATTTGTTCATTCTAGAAACCTTTCTACAGGGTTTGGTCTGCTTTTTTTTTTTTTGACATTCAGCTCATTGTCAAAAGTCTTTAAAGACACCCAAGACTTCACAGCCCAGCAGAAAACAAATGCAAAGTGAAAGGGACCACTTTGCATGTTGTTGAAGTAAGACTCAAAGGCAGAGGAAGAATATTGGTTTAAAATATCCTAACTTCACTGTGAACTAGACACTTATTATTATTACTAGTATTTGTTGTGCATAATGCTATACTGGATCCCTCAAGACTGTAAGCTCGCCCTCGAGACTATAAGCTCATTATGGCCAGGATACTCTCCCAAGCACTTAGTACAGTGCTCTGAACACAGTAAGTGCTCAATAAATATGATTGAATGAATGAATATATGTGGTGTAGTGGAAACAGTATGGACCTCCTAGTCAGAGGACCTGGGTTGTAATTCCAGCTCTGCCAATTCCGCCAATCAATCAATAAATCAATTGACCTATCAATTGCATTTATTGAGTGCTTACTCTGTGCAGAACACTGTACTAAGCACTTGGGAGAGTACAATATAACAGACTTGGTAGCACATTTTCTGCCTGCAATGAGCTTAGAGTCCAGTTGGGGAGACAGACGTTAACATAATAATAATAATAATGAAGGTATTTGCTAAGCGCTTACTATGTGCCAAGCACTGTTTTAAGCGCTGGGGTATTCATTCATTCAATCGTATTTATTGAGCACTTACTGTGTGCAGAGCACCGTACTAAGCGCTTGGAAACTACAATTCGGCAACAGATAGAGACAATCCCTATCCAACAATGGGCTTGCAGTCTAGAAGGGGGAGACAGACAACAAAACAAGTAGACAGGCATCAGTTGTCCCACGGGGGGCTCACAGACTTAATTCCCATTTTACAGATGAGGTAACTGAGGCACACAGAAGTGAAGTGACTTGCCCAAAGTCACCCAACTGACAAGTGGTGGAGCCTGGGTTAGAACCCACTACCTCTGACTCCCAAGCCTGGGCTCTTTCCACTAAATCACGCTGCTTCTACGAATGTGGACATAAGTACTATCATCAATCGTATTTATTGAGCGCTTACTGTGTGCAGAGCACTGTACTAAGCGCTTGGGAAGTACAGTTGGCAACATATAGAGACAGTCCCTGCCCAACAGCGGGCTCACAGTCTAAAAGTACTAGAGAAGCAGTACTTAGTACTAAGTACTCAGAGAAGCAGCGTGGCTCAGTGGAACGAGCTCGGGAGCCAGAGGTCATGGGTTCAAATCCTGGCTCCGCCAAATGTCAGCTGTGTGACAAAGTCACTTTGGGCAAGTCACTTAACTTCTTCTGGGCCTCAGTTACCTCATCTGTAAAATGGGGATGAAGACCGTGAGCCCCAAGTGGGACAACCTGATCACCTTGTATCCTCCCCAGCGCTTAGAACGGTGCTTTGTACATAGTCAGCGCTTAACAAATGCCATTATTATTATTATTATTACTGGGGGCTGAGCAAGGGTGAATAAAGGGAACAAATCCCCTTAGTGGGAGAAGAGGAAATGAGGGTTCAATCAGGGAAGGTCTCCTGGAGGAGATGTGCTTTCAATAAGGTTTTGAAAGTGGGAAGAGTCATTGTTTGTGGATATGAAGAGGGAGGGAGTTCCAGGCCAGAGGCAGGACACGGGCAAGAGTTGGTGGCAAGCTAGACGAGACTGAAGCACAGTGAGTAGGTTGGCATTAGAGGAGTAAAGTGTGTGGGCTGGGATGTTTTAAGATTGCTTGCTGTGTGATCTTGGGCAAGTCGCTTCACTTCTCTGTGCTTTAGTTGCCTCATGGGTAAAATGGGAATTCCCCACTCAAGGTCGCGTCTGGAGAGTTTCCAATACTCTGCCAGTCTCGACTACAGGAAGGAGAGTCAAGCAGAGGCCTACCCATTCCATTCCTAGCTTGGGCAGTGGCTAGCGAGTGGCAGGCCATCTGCTACAACTCCAAACTCACCTGTGCTGGGCGGCAGCGGCAAAGGAGATAGTTGAGGGCAGAGACCCCAGTTTACTGAGCGGAAGGAGGCAATGGTAAACCACTTCCATATTTTTACCAAGAAAACTCCCTGGATCCACTACCAGAATGACTGCAGATGGAGGTGGAGCGTTCTGGGAGAGATGGGTCCATGGCATGGCTATAGGTCGGAGGCGACTCGACAGCATAAAACAAGACAAAATGGGAATTACATTCTGTATCCCATTTTATTCTCCATTTGCACCCAGTTTTTGGGAGAACTCATTCACTCCCATAATAATAATAATAATGATGATGGTATTTGATAAACACTTGCTATGTCCAAGCACTGTTCTAAGCTCAGGGGTAGATATACAAGGTTATCAGGTTGTCCCACGTAGGGTTCATAGTCTTAATCCCCATTTTACAGATGAGATAACTGAGGCACAAAGAAGTTAAGTGGCTTGCCCTAAATCACACAGCTGACAAGTGGCGGAGCAAGGATTAGAACCCATGACCTCTGACTCCCAAGACCACATTTTTTCCACTAAGCCACACTGCTTCTCATGCTTCCCATGGCTTCAACTACTGTGTCCAACCTGATTATCTTCTATATGTAGATAATGTAAATAACCTTCTGAATATAAAGCTTTTTACGTGCTTAGAACAGCATATAATAAATGTTTAACAAGGCCAACTGTCAGCTGTGTGACTTTGGGCAAGTCACTTAACTTCTCTGTGCCTCGGTTACTTCACCTGTAAAATGGGGATTAAGACTCTGAGGCCCACGTGGGACAACCTGAGCACCTTGTATCCCCCCAGTGCTTAGAACAGTGCTTTGCACATAGTAAGCGCTTAACAAATACCATTATTATTATCACCATAAAAAAGACATATGAGCTAAAGACAGTCCTTGCCCACCGATCAATCAATCAATAGTATTTATTGAGTACTCACAGTGCATAATAATAATAATAATAATAATGGTATTTGTTAAGCACTTACTATGTGCAAAGCACTGTTCTAAGCACTGGAGGGGGGATACAAGGTGATCAGGTTTTCCCACGTGGGGCTCACAGTCTTCATCCCCATTTTACAGATGAGGGAACTGAGGCGCCAAAGAGTTAAGTGACCTGCTCAAGGTCACACAGCAGACGTGGTGGAGCTGGGATTCGAACCCATGACCTCTGACTCCAAAGCCCATGCTCTTTCCACTGAGCCACGCGGCTTCTCATAAAGCATAAAGCACTGCACTAAGCACATGGGAGAGTAAAAGAGTTGGTAACTGCAATCCCTGCCCTCAGAAAAACTTAGTATCTAGTGACAAATGCAGAAAAATGACTATGAAGGATCAGAACCAACTCCAAACCATTTTTTTAAATAGCATCGGTTAAGCACTTACTATGTTCGAGGCACTGTACTAATTCTGGGGTAGATACAAAATACCTGGGTTGTACCCATCGTGGCTCAGTGGAAAGAACCCGGGCTTTGGAGTCAGAGGTCAGGGGTTCAAATCCCGACTCTGCCAATTGTCAGCTGTGTGACTTCGGGCAAGTCACTTCACTTCTCTGTGCCTCAGTTCCCTCATCTGTAAAATGGGGATGAAGAATGTGAGCCCCCCGTGGGACAACCTGATCACCTTGTATCCCCCCAGCGCTTAGAATAGTGCTTTGCACATAGTAAGCGCTTAACAAATGCCATCATTATTATTATTATTACCCAGTCCATGGCCTACACAGGGTTTACAGTATTAATCCCCATTTTGCAGATGAGAGAACTGAGCTACAGAGATGTGAAGTGACCTGCCCAGGGTCACCGTGCAGACAAGTGGCAGAGCTGGAATTAGAACCCAGGTCCTCTGCCTCTATCCACTTGGCCACATCACTTCTCCAACCTTCCCTTCCCTTCCCCATCCCCAGGCAGGGGATAGCAACATCCCAGGAGTTTTAAATTGTTCAGAAGGCTCCACCTTCCCTCTTTCACTGGCCCTTCACTCCTTGGACACATACTTCTAGACTGTGAGCCCACTGTTGAGTAGGGACCGTTTCTATATGTTGCCAACGTATACTTCCCAAGCGCTTAGTACAGTGCTCTGCACACAGTGAGTGCTCAATAAATGCGATTGAATGAATGAATTCTTCACTAAAGTTGTAAAACCACTACTCTAGTCAGCAGAACAAGCCTCTACTTCTGCAGGCTCCTGTGAAGGACTCACCCTTCCATTACATCACCTCATTTATTTTATATTTGGCTGTGACGCTTTAAATTACTTTAATCCAAATTGTCCATAATTAAGTGACGTTCACTGTCATAGTACATAGATCCTAAGAGCTATTTCTTATTCCTTTTCCAGAGATTTTGGAATAGGCTCCAATTCAGCATGACCCTGTGGAAATAGCACTGACCTGGGAGTAGGAGGATTTGAGTGCTAATCCCAGCTCTTCCACCTGTCTGCTGTGTGAACTTGGGCGTGGCTCAGTGGAAAGAGCGCAGGCTTTAGAGTCAGAGGTCATGGGTTCAAATCCCGGCTCCGCCAATTGTCAGCTGTGTGACTCTGGGCAAGTCACTTCACTTCTCTGTGCCTCAGGTCCCTCATCTGTAAAATGGGGATGAAGACTTTGAGCCCCCCGTGGGGCAACCTGATCACCTTGTAACCTCCCCAGCGCTTAGAACAGTGCTTTGCACGTAGTAAGTGCTTAATAAATGCCATTATTATTAGTAGTAGCAGTAAGAGCTTAAAAATACTATTAAAATAAATAGATAAATGAATAAATGCTACCTATTAAATGGGTGGATGAATGAATAAATTCCACCTAGTGTATACCCTGGTAGCAGAATCAAAGTCAGAATAAATGAATGACTACGTTCCAAGGGTGTAACATAAAAATTGGATTGCAGTGACAATGGGGAGGAGAGTTGGGTGGTGGTCTGCCATCCAACATTTTCCTCCCGAGTTGGTTTTGTGACATTCTTTCCAACTGTTTGCACCAGGCTTTGTGAGGGGTTACATGTGAGTGGGGTTAATAATTGCTTGGGTGAAATGAATGCTAGAGAACCTTAATGGAAGGATACTCAGGGTTAACCCCTGCCCTCCAATACCTAGATAATTTGCTTGTAAAATTGTACACTGAACAGGCATGTGTTAGGCTGGAAGTTGGTTTTATTAGGCAGGTTATGAAACACTCTGAACTGGATTCCTCCTTCCTGCCAAGGGGTGTTTCTCCCTCAGAGCTATGGGGGCGGGGGGGAGGTAGGGGAGGAGAGACCCTTTCTCTCCACACTTTCCCTGAATTTCTGATAAGCCAAGCGGCCCCGTAGAAGTTGTTCCACTGATGCTGTGGTTGTGTGGCAGCCAAGGAAACCTCTGTTTCCCTTTGAAAATCAGTGCGGGAGGAGCACAGGGCCTAGGAGGTGGTGGTAGATGCACTGGAGTTATGACTTTTTCTGCTCCATCCTTCTCTCTTTGGTCTCTCTATCCAGCCAGGGCCGGCACATTTAATCATTCAGAGGTAGGGGACCTTGTCTGGTGGCTAGGTCACAACCCAAGAGGTGTGCTCCAATCAGGTGTGGTTGAAACCTGGTAACGAAATTGCCGCAAAGGGAAGGGTGAAAATGACCAGGACCAGGAGAACAAAAGGGCTGGTTTGCCTACAATTTCCAAGAGGGCTCAGGGGTATTTGGGAATATTGTGTCTTTGCTGACCAAGGCGGAGAACTCTGGCATCCCCTGAGTGGATCTGGGTTGAAGTTTAGGCTTCGTAAGGGATTGTGTCTGGGGAAAATCCCCTTTCTCTGTGTGCTGGTTTTAGTCCTGGCTGGTAGCTGCCTCTTCGCCTCTCCTCTGCCCTTGTTTTCATCCCTGTTGCTGATTGCCTTCTTCCTGCTTCCTGCTAGGGACCCTGATAGAAGAAAATATCTTTGGGTGAGGTCAGTATCTTTCACTGTCTCGTCACTATATCACTAGGGTGATATGATTTGAAGTTATTTCTGTTTAAAACCTTTTCTTCCCCACTAGACTGAAAGCTCCTTGTGGGTAAGCATCATGTTTACCAACTCCATTGTTTTATACTTTTCTAAGCGCATAATAGAGTGCTCTGCAAATAATAAGCACTCAATGAATGCCACTGATTGTTCAGTCAACTGATTTAATAATGTTCCCCCAGGAAAAGCCTTAGAGATATCCTACAACCCCAAGCCCATGCTAAAGCTCTCTGATTCTCTGCACCAATCCCTGCGTCTACTGAGGAATATTTTAATTTTTGAATTTTTCTGTTTGTGTTCTTTCCAACTTCCAATATTGGTTCAATCTTGACTTTGGCCTTTATTGTGTTTGGGAACCTAGTTCAGCTAAGATTACTGGGGATTTTGGAGACCTAGCCAGTGAATCTTGCCCAGCTCGATTTGCTTGTATCCATCCCGGCGCTCACTACAGTGCCTGGCACATAGTAAGTGCTTAACAAATACCCGTTATTATTATTATTATCCTCCTCCCTGCCCCTTCTCTTCTGAGCTACGCTGAATAAAGATGGGTTAATTTTATTGAAAATTTCAATCCTTGACAAGACAAGAATGGAAAAAATGTTGCTGGGTGGAGGAAATGGCAGAATTAAGGCAGGTGAGGTTGACTTTAGGGTTGAAGAGGTCAAAAGATGTCAACCTGCTGTCTGGATTTCCACCAACAGTGCTCTACAGCTTGAACACAGGAATGGAGGAAGTGCAGTGTGGAGATCCAGGATTATGCATCCTGACACTAAACCAAGAACTTCCACACATTATTGAATCAATCAATGGCATTTTTTTTCTCTCAATGGTATTTGTTGAGCATTTATTCTATGTAGAACACTTTGCAAGGTGTTTGGAAGAGGAGAATACAATAGAGTTGGTAGACATGCCTATAAGGAGCTTATGTCTAAAATCATTCTATGGCCCTGTGCAGTTCATAGGATGGTAGGCAAGGAAGAAATCCTGAAGAGACAGCAACCATATTTCAGCGTTCTCAAAGCGCCTTCTACTCTTAGAGTCCTTCAAAACATAAATGAGACCCTCCAAAACATAGAAAGTTGTGACTGTTATCCCAACTATTGTAGAAGTCACCACAGTAGAGTCATGAAAAATGGAAAAGCTCTTTAACCCAATGGCATACTAGTTGAGATTTACAAACATGCCTTGTGGATAAGGTTCACATAGGTCCCCCAGCAGTATGGCGGATTTACTCTACGAAATGTTAATTGGGCAAAAATCCTTCAAGATGATCCCATAAAGTAGCACTTTATTAAGCCTCTTGACTGGCTTTCTGCATAGTTTAAATTTTGAAGTCACCAGACCTTCCAAGCAGAGGGTGGCCCGTAGTAAGAAGGAGACAGAATTTTCCATGAAGCTCAAGAGAAAGGAACCCAAGTTGATCCAGTCTTAAGCGTGGTTTCTCCCACTGTCTGGGCTCATTTTCCCAGACCCCAGAGTGGACAGGAAAGCATATTTTCCTCCACTGTTACAGTTCATTTTACTGGGCTCTGGAGCACAGGAAGCAGGGAAACGCTTTTTCCTCCCCTGTCCTGGCTCATTTTCCCAGGCTATGGAGAAGGGAAAGCAGGAAAGAGTGACTTCCTCCATTGTCCTAATGCATTTTCCCAGGTTCCATAGCAGGCAGGAAAACGTTTGCCTTCAGTGTCCCGGCTCATTTTTCCAGGCTCCAGAATAGGCAGGAGAACATGTTTTCCTTTGCTGTCTAGTTCATTATCCTGGGCTCCAGAGTGAGTAGGAAAATGCATTTTCCTCCACTGTCCCTGCTCACTTTTCCAGGCTTCCGAGAGAGGGAAGCATGAAAATGCATTTCCCTCTTCTGTCCTGGCTCATTTTCCCAGGCTGAACCCCCTCAATGTGGGGAGAGTTGCTGCTGTTGCCACCCACCCCCACCCCACCCTCAGGACTATGGATAGGAGGGATTCAGGCTGAGATTTCCTGGTGGGGCACGGTAGGCTCCAGTTAAATATTTGTGCTGCCCTAAGTCTGTCTCTCCATAGGGCTGGTGGAGGAGATGAAGTGAGAAGCCTCATCTTTGTTTTCTTTTTATTTAAAAAAGTGCCAAAAAAAATCCCAGGGTCCATCAGTAGCCAAGGCAGGAGCAAGCTCTTAGACCGAGTACCCTGTGGCCATTGCCGGTCCAGTGGGGCCACACTAGGGGGTGGGTAATAGGTCAACATCAGATTGAGTCATATTCATTCATTCATATTTTCAATCGTATTTATTGAGCACTTACTGTGTGCAGAACACTGTACTAAGCGCTTGGGAAGTACAAATCATCTGGTGGGTGAGGTGGTGCCATATTGGACTGTAGTTCAACCTCTTCCCCTCAGGATTGGTAAAATGATAGGATGCCCAGACAAATTTGTAAGCCAACCAAATGCCTCTTATGCAAACTGCACCCCCATCATGGACTCATTCTGTCTACAAACTCTGTTATATTTTACTCTCCCAAGTGCTTAGTACAGTGCCCCACACAACTACAATTGACTGATTGATTGATGAAGAGTTCGCCCTCCTTAAACACTTTCACAAGCTCTTCCTCAACAACTCGATCCCTGTGCCAAAGGCAGTAGAATCTCAAAGATTCCGTCTTTACCATCTTTAGGAAATAGGCACAAATTCCGGCTGTGGAAATTACTGAGGCTCTCATTAGTTTTCACGACCGACGAGATCGTAGTCAGAGGATTCCTGCATCGACTCCTGAAGAAAATCGTTGACTAAATGCTTTCAGAATCACAATATGACTTTAGATGCAGTGATGCACAGTGGACTTGATCTTTGCAGCACAACAAATACAGGAAAAATACAAGGGGCTCTACCAAGACCTCTATATGGTTTCCATAAACCTTATGAACACATTTGACCCCATTGATATATTTGAAATCTGGAAATAACAGCATGGCCTGGTGACTAGAACACATGCCTGGGGTCCAGAAGGATTTGGGTTCTAATCCTGGTTCCATCACTTGTCTTCTGTGTGACCTTGGGAAAGTCACTGCACTTCTCTGTGCCTCAGTTACCTCATATGTCACCAACTTGTACTTCCCAAGCGCTTAGTACAGTGCTCTGCACACAGTAAGCGCTCAATAAATATGATTGAATGAATGACTCCGTAAAATGGGGATTAAGACTGTGAGCCCCATTTGGGACAGGGACTGTGTCCAACTCAGACACAGTATCTACCCCAGGGCTTAGCACAGTGCCTGGTACATAGTAAGCACTTAACGTATACCACAATTATTATGAATGTGGCTGTCCTGGAAAGTTTGTTAAGAATATGAAACTCCTTCCTGATGGCATAACTGGCGGTGTCAGATCTGGAGATGCCCTGCCTTATTCATTTCCCAACAACAGTGCAGAAAAGCAGAGATGTGTTTTTTTTTTTTTTTTTACTGTTCTAAACTCTCCCCACCCTCAAAGTCTTATTAAAATCAAATCTCTTCCAAAAGGCCTTCCCCTACTAAGCCCTCATTTCCACTACTCCTTTTCCTTCTGTGTCACCCTTACTTTTGGATCTGTGCCCTGTAAGCACTTGATATTTATTATAATAATAATAATGATGGCATTTGTTAAGCACTTACTGTGTGCCAAGGAATTCATCCCACGCTTAGCCCTCAGCCCCTATGTGCTTAACTATAATTTATTTTAATATCTGTCTCCCCATCTAGACTGCAAGGTCCTGGTCAGCAGAGAACATGTCTACCAACTATACTGTACGGTAGTCATTCAATTGTATTTATTGAGCACTTACTTTGTGCAGAATACCGTATTAAGTGCTTATGATGGTATTTGTTAGGCGCTTACTATGTGCCAAGCACTGTTCTAAGCACTGGGGTAGATACAAGGTAATCAAGTTGTCCAACGTGGGGCACACAGTCTTCATCGCCATTTTAAAGATGAGGTAAGCGAGGCACCGAGAAGTTAAGTGACTTGCCCAAAGTCACACAGCTGATGTGTGGCAGAGCCAGGATTAGAACCCATGACTTCCAACTCCCTAGCCCATGCTCTTTCCACTAAGCCACACCACTGTAGTCACCCAAGTGCTTAGTACAGTGCTTTGCATGCAGTAATCATCCAATACATACCATTGATTGAATTATACAAGTTTGTATAAGTGCTCAGGATAGGCAAAAAAATTAGCCTGCTGTTGGGTAGGGACAGTCTCTATATGTTGCCAGCTTGTACTTCCCAAGTGCTTAGTACAGTGCTCTGCACACAGTAAGCGCTCAATAAATACGATTGAATGAAAATATATAAGTGCTAAGGCTGTGGGATTGACACAGCTAGGGTGTTGTGACCTATTTGGGGTTGGCTTCCTGAATGAAGCGGGAATTTTGGAGGCTTAGAATTTGGGGAGAGCTTTGGTCTGATGGATCTGGAAAGGGGAAGGAATTCCAGACGAGAGATGAGAAAGAAGAGGGGGTTCAGATGAGTGCTAGGATGTAGCAGGTAAAAAGAGCCAGTATGAAACTGGGGGAGCCTTGGAGTCAATTGTGAGGAATTTTTAGTTGATGTGGAGCAAAATGGGAAGGCACTGAAGTTTTCTGAGGAGCGGAGAGATGTGTGCTGAGTGATGCTTCAAGAAGATGATCCCTACAGCAGTGTGCAGTATGATGGGAAGCTGGAGAGTTGGGGACAGAAAGACCAGCTTGGAACCTAGTGCAATAAGCTAGTCATGTTGTGACCAGGCTTTGTACCACGAGATAGTGGTTTGGGCTTTAAAGCACTCAATCACCTTGCCCCCTCCTACCTCACCTCACTGCTCTCTTACTACAACCCAACCTGCACACTTCATTCCTCTAATGCCAGACTATTCACTGTACTTGGAGCTCATCCATCTTCTTGCCAAACCCTCGCCTATGTCTTGCCTCTGGCCTGGAATGCCCTCCTTCTTCATATCCGCAGATGACCACTCTCTCCATCTTCAAAACCTTAATAAAATCACATCTCCTCCAAGAGGCCTTCCCCGACCAAGCCCTCAATTCCTCTTCTCCCATTCCCTTCCGCGTCACCTTTGCACTTGAATTTGCACCCTTTAATCACCACTTCCCACAGCCCTATAGCACAGAAGTACATAACTGTATTTATATCAATGTTTGTCTCCCCCTCTAAACTGTAGTCTTGTTGCGGGCAGGGAATGTGTCTACCACCTCTGATATATTGAATTCTCTCAAGAGCTTAGTACAGTGCTCTGCAGACAGCAAGCCCTCAATGAATACAACTGATTGATTGATTGGCTGACATTGATTTGGACAGAGCTGAGAGATGTAGTACAGGAAGAAGCAGCAGGATCTGGCAGAAGATTGAATGTGAGAATTGAAAGACAGGGAAGACAGAGACAAAGAGACCAATTTGGTAGCCAATGCTTTCACAGGCCATTTATAAAGTGAGGAGAAGGGAAATCCCCCAAGTAAAATATTCACGATGCATTGGGCAATGATCCAGAAATTGGGTAGGGACCATCTCTATATGATGCCGATTTGTACTTCCCAAACGCTTAGTACAGTGCTCTGCACACAGTAAGTGCTCAATAAATACGATTGAATGAATGAATGAATGAAATCTCACCCTCAAATAGCCATCGAGTCTAGCAAGAATAGCAGAAGTATTGACAATCCATCACACAAATGCACAAAATTGACTTAAGTTGACAGTGGCACAATTAAGATGGAACCTCAAATCAACATAAATCCATTTTTGCGGTGAAATAGTTAAGGAAATGAGATTTTTTTAAAAAGAAAATTTTTTGTGAGGTTTAATCGTAATTAAAATAATAATTTGAGGAGTAGAAATAGAGTAAAAACTTCAAAATCCAAATCACACTCATTCATTCATTCAATCATATTTATTGAGGGCTTACTATGTGCAGAGCACTGTACTAAGCACGTGGAAAGTATAATTCGGCAACAAATAGAGACAATCCTTTCCCAACAATGTATATACAATATACATATTGTATTCTAGATAGTACCCTTGTACTTCCCAAGCGCTTAGTACAGAGGGAAGGATTCATTCATTGTTGCCAACTTGTACTTCCCAAGTGCTTGGTACAGTGCTCTGCACACAGTAAGCGCTCAATAAATATGATTGAATGAATGAATACCCTGAAGGTGTCTTTAAAAAGGGTCAGAGCCTATGACCACTAAGAACTGATATTTAAATACTCACAGGCAAATCCAGGGAAAGGGGAGATCTTATTCAAAAGTGAAGGAAAAAGTTACAAACCATTTCATTTCATGATTTTGGGGTTGTCTCTATAGTTAATTACTAGAAAGCCAATTATCCAAATACATGTATCAACAACTAAACAAAAAACCCCCAAACCATGTAACTAACTGCATTATACAACAAACCAGGGCAATAGCCACCTAAACGTCAGGTAACCAGACAAAATGGGTTGGGTGCTTATCTAGACTGTAAACTCATTGTGGGCAGGGAATGTGTCTGTTATATCGCTGTGGTCTTCCAACGCTTACTACAGTGCTCTGTACAGAATAAGTGCTCAATAAATATGACTGACTCATTGACCGAGGAACACCAAACCCTCTTTTGCTCAGTTTTTGAATTTTCTAGCCTAATGAATTTATCTTTCTATGGCGTTTATTTGTGCTAATGAGGTGATTGTGCCTTAGGGTTGGAATGGGATCATTTTCCCCTTTAAAACACAAAATGCAGAAAGAGTACATCTCCGTGACTGCCATTTTTTTTTCTTGAACTCCTACTGATTTGTTCCAGGCCACTGGTTTTCTCCAACACACAATGCAAGTTCCTTGTCACATACCACTAGTACATGGCATGCAGGGGCATGGTCTGAAAGACGGGCTCACTCGTTCCTCTCAGGACTAACCAGGACAGCTTTCATTTCATGCGAGGCTATTTCCCCTTGACCAAATCAAAGACTTCCTCCCTTGGCAAGGCTTCCATTCCTCTTCCTGCTGAATCAGAACAGCCTGCAGAAGAATGAATATTAAATGACATCCTCCCTGGGAAAGAGAAGAAAACTTTCCGTCTTCAGGCCCCCAGCAGGAAAGAGACTTTCCAAAGCTAGGAGGCATCCTTTCTCTGCAGGCTCACTTCTCAAATTGGTTCTCAGGCACATTTCCCCCAGATCCTTTCCCTTCCTGCTGGCTTGGGTAAAACGAGGCCCTCAGCTGCGGAGTTCTTGACTGGAACTGTAATGTACAGCTTGTATTCACTGTACTGAGAACTAGCACCTCACAGTCAGGATCACCAATGGCAACAGTCACAACATTTCTGTGGGAAGCTGAGGCACTTCTGAAGAAGAGAACACTTCAGTTAACCCTGACACAGAGGGAAGGATTCATTGAAAGTCTTTATTTTTTAAACAAAACTTGCATCTTCAAGTAGTTAAGCTTTTGCTTATAGAAGTTCATTCACTCATTCATTTAATCAATCATATTAATCGAGCACTTGCTGTGTGCAGAGCACTGTACCAAGCACTTGGGAGAGTACAATATAACAACAAACAGACACATTCTCTGCTACAGTGAGTTTATAATCTGGAGTGCGGAGGGAGATGTGGTGAATAGCTCTGCCTCAGTAATGATAATAATGATGATAACATTTTTTAAGGACTTACTTATGTGCCAAGCACTATACTAAGCACGAGGGTGGCTACAAGCAAATCAAGTTAGACACAGTCCCTGTCCCATGAGGGGCTCAAAGTCTGATTCCCAATTTTTCAGATGAGGTAACTGAGGCCCAGAGAAGAGAAGTGAGTTGTCCGAGGTCCCACAGCAGAGACGTGGCGAAGGCAGAATTAGAACTCATGACCTGACTCCGAGGCCCATACTCTATCCACTACGCCATGCTGTTTCTTTTACACAGAGAACCCTGACACAGACAGAAGGATTCACTGAACGGCTTTTCTTTTCTTTTAAACAAAACCAGGTTATTAAGCTTTTGCTTAGAGAAGTGCTAAATGGATCTGCTTGATTTATACCTCTTGGGTCAACGGATAATTGCTGTCAAGATACAAAGCTCATGGATCAGAATGATATTTCCAGAAGCTGTACTGCCAATCAGATGAATATTTCGGAGGGAAGAACACCAACGTGAATCCAAGAACGGCAGTAATTTTAAGCAACCTGAGCAATTAATCAGTGGTACTTATAAATGTCCATCAGTGTGCACGTCACTCTACTGGTTGCCTGTTGTGTACAGAGAGCTATATTGGGCACACTCTGTTTGCATAACACGGTATTAAGCATTTGGGCAAGTACACTAGAGGTGGAAGATCAAATCCCTGCCCTCAAGGTTAATAAAGTATAACAGGAAGATTAATTCATTAATTTGTTCAATCATATTTACTGAGTGCTTACTATATGTAAAGCACTGTACTAAGCACTTGGGAGAGTACCAAAAATAACAGACACATTCCCTGCCCATAGTGAGGTCACAGTCTAAAGGGGAAGACAGACATTAATATACATATATAAATAAATTAAATTAGATATATATATATATATATATATATATATATATATATATATATATATATATATACATATGTGCTGTGTGGATGGGAGGAGGGTGAATGAAGGGAGCAATGCAGAAGGGAGTGGGAGAAAGGGAAAGGAGGGCTTAATCAGAGAAGGCCTATTGGAGGAGACGGGCCTTCAATAAGGCTTTGAAGTGGGGGAGAGCAATTATCTGTCTGATATGAGGAGGGAGGGCATTCCAGACTAGAGGTAGGATGTGGAGCCCATTGTTCAGTAGGGACCGTCTCTACATGTTGCCAATTTGTACTTCCCAAGCGCTTAGTACAGTGCTCTGCACACAGTAAGCGCTCAATAAATACGATTGAATGAACGAATGAATGAATGTGGGCGAGAAGTCGGCAGCGAGATAGGCGAGATCGAGGTACAGTGAGAAGGTTAGCACTAGAGGAGCCAAGTGTGTGGGCTGGATTGTAGTGGGAGAGTAGTGAGGTGAGATAGGAGGCAAGGTGATTAAGTGTTTTAAAGCCAGTGGTGATGAGTTTTTGTTTGATTCAGCGGCAGATGGGCAACCACTGGAGTGTCTTGAGGTGTGGGGAAACATGGTCTGAACGTTTTTCAATGAAAATGATTTGGGCAGGAGAGTGGAGCATGGACTGGAGTGGGGAGAAACAGGAGGCAGGGAGGTCAGCAAGGAAGCTGATACAATAATCAAGGTGGAGTAGGATAAGCGCTTGTATTAACAATAATAATAATGTTGGTATTTGTTAAGCGCTTACTATGTGCAAATCACTGTTCTAAGCGCTGGGGTAGATACAAGGTAATCAGGTTGTCCCACGAGGGGCTCACAGTCTTCATTCCCATTTTACAGATGAGGGAGGGAACTGAGGCCCAGAGAAGTGAAGTGACTTGCCCAAAGTCACACAGCTAAGTGGTGGAGCTGGGATTTGAACCCACAACCTCTGACTCCAAAGCCCGTGCTCTTTCCACTGAGCCACGCTGCTTTGATGTAGAAGCAGTTTGGATGGAGAGGAAGGGGTGAATTTTAGTGATGCTGTGAGAGTAGAAGTGATAGGAAGATACCTAGATACAATTAATTTCCAGTGGAGGAGAAAGATCCCATGAGAAGGTATGTGAAGAATAAAGAAAGAAGGGGAGAAGAATAATGAATCAATGTTGTATTTACTGAGTGCTTACTGTGTACTAAGCACTTGAGAGAGTACAATATAACAGATTGGTAGACATGTTCTCTGCCCATAGTGACCTTACTGTCTTCAGGAGGAGACAAACTTTATTATAAATAATTAAATTACTAGTGGAACCTGATGATCTTTTATCTACCCCAGCGTTTAATTCAGTACTCTGCAGAAAGTAGGCACTGAGAAAAAAAAGCACAATTATTAGTCGCACTCTGCCTCTCCTTACCTGTGTATTGTGTATTTAATCATGTCTCTTATTGTCTGTTGATTCATTGTTTCCAATGCATCTGCTTTCAAGTCCTTTCCCCCACTGTTCTTGAGACCCTTGAGGGACAGGGTCTGAGTCTAATTCTCCCTTGTATTCTATTTTCCAATGCTTAATACAGTGGTCTGCACCCAGTAAGCAATTAATACATATTATCACTACTACTTACTACTACTCCCAAAGTTGTTATGAAGATAAAATGATATCATTCCTGGAAGAGAGCTTTGGAAAAATCAATCAATCACTCAGTCGTATTTATTGAGTGCTTACTGGGTGCAGAGCACTGTACGAATACTTGGGAGAGTACAATATAACAGGCACATTCCCTGCCGACAGTGAGCTTACAGCCTAGAGGGGAGACACACGCTTGTATAAATAAATTAATAATGGATATGTACATAAACGCTGTGATTCTGAGATGTAGGAGAGTGAATAAAGGGAGTAATTCAGGACAATGCAGAGGGAGTGGGAGAAAAGGAAATGAGGGCTTTGTCAGGGAAGGGTATTACAAATTCAAGATACTTTTGTTCAAAGACCATTCATTCATTCATTCAATTGTATTTATTGAGCGCTTACTGTGTGCAGAGCACTGTACTAAGCACTTGGGAAGTACAAGTTGGCAACATATAGAGACAGTCCTTACCCAACAGCGGGACCAGGCAGATGAAACCTACTGAGGCATTCAAGACCCTTTTTTCCTACCCAGGGTAGATTTCATTTAATATAAGAAACCCAGAGTCTGCCTGTCTTGATTTTTTTCAGATTCATTCACTTTTGGCAATTCCCTTTTCCTTTCTCCCTTCTCTGCCTTATTTTTTTAAATAGTATTTGTTAAGCATTTACTAGGTGCCAGGCATTGTACTAAGCACTAAGATACAAGCCAGTTGGACCCAATCCATGTCCCACATGGGGCTCACAGTCATAATCCCCATTTTATAGATGAGATAACTGGCGTGCGGAGAAGTGAAGTGACTTGCCCAAGATCACAGAGCAGACAACGGGCAGAGCTGGGATTAGAACCCAGGTCCTTCTGCCTCTGTGGCCTGTATTCTATCCACTAGGCCGTACTGCTTCTGTCTTCTTCTTTCAGTCCCTAACAGAGGGGTAATAAAAATAATAATTATGGCATTTTTTAAGGGCTTACTATGTGTGAGGCACTGTATTAAGGGCTGGGGTAGATACAAGCAAATCGGGTTGGACGCAGTCCCTGTCCCACATAGGGATCATAGTCTCAATCCCCATTTTACAGATGAGGTAACTGAAGCACAGAGAAGTGAAGTGACTTGCCCAAGGTCACATACCTCAGTGGAAAGAGCCTGGGCTTTGGAGTCAGAGGTCACGGGTTCAAAGGCCGGCTCCGCCAACTGTCAGCTGCGTGACTTTGGCTAAGTCACTTAACTTCTCTGGGCCTCAGTTCCCTCATCTGTAAAATGGGGATTAAGACTGTGAGCACCCCCCGTGGGACAATCTGATCACCTTGTAACCTCCCCAGCGCTTAGAACAGTGCTTTGCACATAGTAAGCACTTAATAAATGCTATTGTTGTTATTATTATTATTATTATAAGTGTTGGAGCTGAGATTAGAACCCATGGCCTTCTGATTCCCAGGCCCATACTCTATCCACTACATGATGCTGCCCATCTTCCCATTAACCATCGTAGTTCAATTTCCCTTGTGAGATGTTTTCATTCATTTCTAGACTGTGAGCCCACTGTTGGGTAGGGACTGTCTCTATATGTTGCCAACTTGTACTTCCCAAGTGCTTAGTACAGTGCTCTGCACACAGTAAGCGCTCAATAAGTATGATTGATTGATTGTTCATGTGAAAGCAATTAGCAATAGCATCTATCCCCTGATGGTGCTTCCCCCCACCCCCCACCCCCGAGGTCAGGGCAACCCATGTCTACCTTAGCACTTACATTCATATCCACCTGGGCAGTCCACATTTATAATAATAATAATAATAGTGATGGCATTTGTTAAGCGCTTACTATGTGCCAAGCACGGTTCTAAGCACTGGGGGGGAAACAGGGTAATCAGGTTGTCCCACATGGGGCTCACAGTCTTAATCCCCAATTTCCAGATGAGGTAACTGAGGCACAGAGAAGTTAAGTGACTTGCCCAAAGCCACACAGCTGACAAATGGCGGAGGCGGGATGAGAACCCAGGACCTCTGACTCCAAAGCCCTGGCTCTTTCCACTGAGCCACGCTGCTTCTACCAATTATGTGGTGGAGGCGATTATATGAGCAAATACGGTATTGGTAAATGTATCTATTGAGTGCTTATTGTATGCAGGGACATGTACTAAGCACATGGGAAAGCGCAACAGATTTGATAGATACCATCCCTGCCCAAGAGGAGCTTACAGTCTTTACTACTTCCTCCTATCTTCTAGACTGTGAGCCCGCAGTTGGGTAGGGACCGTCTCTATATGTTGCCAACTTGTACTTCCAAGTGCTCAGTACAGTGCTCTGCACACAGTAAGTGCTCAATAAATACGATTGATTGAATGAATGAATGAATATCCTTGTTCTTCCCTCACTCCCCTCTATTTGTAAATATTTTCTCTTTCTTCTGTCTTCCACGTTAGGTTTTAAACTCCTAGACGGCAGGATCCCTCTCAGGGTCGCACCTGGAGAGTTTCTAGTACTCTGCCCGTCTCAACTACGGGAGGGAGAGTCACGCAGAGGTCTACCCCTTCCATTTCTAGCTTGGTCAGTGGCTAGTGAGTGGAAGGCCATCTGCTACAAGTCAAAACTCACCTGAGTTGGGCAGCAGCGGAGACTCAAGTTTACTGGGCCAAAGGAGGCAATGGTAAACTGCTTCCATATTTTTTCCAAGAAAATTCTATGGATACACCACCAGAATGATTCAGACGGCGGCGAGGTGCTCTGGGAGAGATGTATCCATGGCATCGCTAGGGCTCGGGGACTACTCGACGGCATAAGACGATGCAAAGCAAGAGGGCAGGAAATGTGACTTGCTCCTGATGAGCTTTCCAAATGCTTAGAACGGTGCTTAATATTCGGTTCTCAATAAACACCGTGGATTGTTTGATAGCTATATAATGATCTTTTGTGCTCGAAGATACGTCTCACGGTGAAGTTCACCCTCGGATGGGTGGCGGCCAAAATGGCTAAGGTGGGACCTACAGTCCTGACCACAGCACGGACACACAGAGACTGAGTGGTTGTATTTGTTGTTTGAAACATCTCACATTTCTGCTTTCGCCTCTTGGCAAGGATTAATGAAAAATTACAACTGGCTACCCACCCAGGACTGAGAACTTTTTAATTATAGCTGCAGAAAGAGAAATATTAGTTTTTAAAATGAGTGATTACCCTAAGAAATCATTGTTAAATGCCTTAGTGGGAACCTGATGACTCTTGAAAATCCTTTCATCTGGGCTGGCTAACTCTAAGGATATGTCAGAACAACTTGTTGAAGTGTTTTCCTACTCTTCCCCGTTGCTTTGTTCAGTGGCAGTTTATTATTAGGGCCAAATGCCCCCATCGTTGCCATGGTGCTTGCAAACAAACGGATTCTGCCATGAAGCTTCTGGGAGTAACGAAATGCCAAAGGCATTTTGCACAGCGCTTCCCATCTTCAAACCCCTACTGAAGTCACACCTCCACCAGGAGGCCTTCCGTGACTAATTTTTTCTCTCCCCAGGTTGTATCCACCTCAGCACTAAAACATTCACTACCATACGTAGTACTTTCACACGCACTGAGTTATATTTCCTGCTATTTTAGCACTTTTAAATTCAACTATCTCACTTTCAAGTCTCTTTTTCCTCCTGTCTGTAAATTAAGGGGTACCTGTCTCCCCTGCTAAACTCTAACCTCCTTGAGGGTAGGGTTTGTACCTTTTTTCTCCCACTGTCCTCTTCTGGGAGTTTGGGATCTTGGGCAAGACACTTAACCTCTCTGTGCCTTGATTTCCTCACTCTTCAAATTCCTACATCCCAGAGATGGGAGCAATGATCCCTCTGCTGCTATGGCTACCGGCCCTTCTACGCCTACAGACAGGTGCCGCAGCCCAACAGGAGCGAAATGGGGTCGTGGGGGTGTCAGGCTGAGTGGAACGTCGCAAGCATCGTCCGGACCTCCAATGGGCCCATCGCCACGGTGACCCCGAGGACCAGAAGACCCCCATCTCATCATCATCATCACTCTGCGATACAGGGGACGACTGAACGTCGCCACCACCTACTCCCTGACCATCAGCAACCTGAGTCTGGAGGACAAGGGAACCTACAGAGCTGATGTCCACACTGGTGACACCACCACCACTACCAACAGCAGCCAGTTCTCCCTGCACCTCTCTGAGCTGCTGGAGGAGCCCTCAGCGATGGTGAAGTCCATGGCATCTGACAACAGTGTCTGTACCATCACCCTGACCTGCTCCGTGTCTGGGAAAGGGGACAATGTGACTTTGAGCTGGACGCCCCTGTGGCCTGAGACCACCGAGTCCCCCTACGGCTCCATCCTCAGCATTTCCCGGAGGTCTGGGGACCCTCCCCAAGACTACACATGTGCAGCCACAAATCCTGTCAACGACAACTCCCACACCGTCTCCGCTGACCGGATCCTCTGTCTAGACGAACAAGAAAATTTGGCCTCAACAAAATCGAGCTTGTCCACCCAATCTGTGGTCCTGTTAGTGGTCCTGTTATTCCTGCTGGAAGGACCCAGCCTCTATTTTGTGGTCAAATGGATCAGATGGCGACAGAGAAAGAAAAAAAGACAAGAACCATATAGATCTCCTACCAAGCTGAGAGAAGAGCCGCCACCAAAAGTCACAACAACAACTGACTCAACCATCCAACCAACCCAGAAGGAGGAGAGCCCCTCCCCGTCCAGTTGGCCTATGAACAGATCATATGAGCAGCAGCATGATGTGCATATAGCTATAATTCTATTTGTTCTGACGATTTTGTCACGTGTCTACATGTTTTGTTGTCTGTTTCCCCCTTCTAGACTGTGAGCCCATTATTGGGTAGGGATTGTCTCTATATGTTGCCAACTTGTACTTCCCAAGCACTTAGTACAGTGCTCTGCATACAGTAAGCACTCAATAAATATGATTGAATGAATGAATGATGAATGAATGAATGAATGAACAGGGATATTGTGAAGATAAAATGAAAGAAATGACTTAAAGGCATTTTGGAGAAACTAAAAATTTAATAGACTCAAGATGGACTCTCCCCTCCTGATGGTAGCAGAATCATAGCCCGGCACAAAGAATGAATGAACTGAGTAGTTGCCCCTGCTTGGTTCTTCAGGACCAAAAATTCATTTTATTTCTAGGCAGGCTCAAGTCGAGGCCCAGCTGACAGAGCTGAGCCCCTGGCTGATTTGGACTCTAGACAAGCAATATGGCCTAGCAGATAGAACACAGGCTCAGGAATCAGAAGAACCTGGGTTCTGATCCCAGCTCTGCCACCCGTCTGCTGTGTGACTTTGGGCAAAACACTTAACTTCTCTGGGCTTCAGTTCCCTTATCTGTAAAATGGGGATTAAGATTGTGAGCCCTACGTGGTTCAGGGACTGTGTCCAGCCCAATTAGCATGTATCCACCCCAGCGCTTTGAAGAGTGCCTGGCACATAGCAAGCACATGACCAATACCACAATTACTATTATTGGAAAGCAAGGTTTACACTTGGAGGAAAGAGGACGGGAATGATATTTCCTCCATCTCTAGGAGGCTGGGATCCAAGTCCCAGCCACTATAGGAAGATGTCTGGAGCCACGAGGCAAATTGCTGCTGCAGCTTTGCTTCATGAATGGTCATTCATTTATCCATTCATTCATTCTGTGCCTGTTTATTGTTACATTGCACTCGTCCAACCACTTAGTACAGTGTTTTGCACCTAGTAAGCGCTCAATAAATATGATTGAATTCATTCAGTCATTCATTCAGTAGTATATATTGTGTGCAAAGCTTGGAAGAGTACAATGTACAGTAAACAGACACATTCCCTGACCATAATGAGGTCACTGCCTGTGCTTGTTGGTGCCATCAGAGGAATAGCCACCGCACCAACCGGCTGGGGAGATTCACAGCGGTCCATGCCAGGGGGAGGAGACCCAGCAAACTGGCAAAGACCAGTTAAGAAATGAGGTCTCAGCATCCAGGGACTGGCCACAAAACCATCTGTATCTCTGGCTGGCACAGTTGGATGGTTAGGCTTGGGCAGACCCCGATAAAAAGGGCTCCTCTTCCCTCTTAAAACCTCTAAATGACCGTCTCCAATTGCACTGCCTCCCAGAAATCTGCCTCTCTCACACGTGCCTAACATCAGGCTGAGGAGGGCCGGAAAACTTGTCTTGTAATTATGTTTTCCCTCTTCTTCCACTTGCAAATAGGCAATCTAATTATAGTGTTTATCTACCAACTACTTGGTGTTACCAGATGGGCAAAGTACAAGATTATCAGATTGGATGCAGTTCCTGTCCTCTACGGGACTGATGAGGAAGTTGAGGCTCAAAAAAGGTAAAGACACTTGTTTAAGTTCCCACAGAAGCTCAGTGGCAGAACCCGATCAGAGCTAGGACGAGAAGCAGTGCTGCCAAATGGACAGAGCCCGTCCCTGGGAGTCAGAAGAAACTGGGTTCTAATTCCAGCTCTGCCACTACCTCTGCTGAGTGGTCTTGGGCAGGTCACTTCACTTCTTTGCGCCTCAGTTCCCTCCTCTGTAAAATGGGGATTATGACTGTGAGTCCCACGTGGGACATGAACTTTGTCCAACCTGTTAGCTTGTTAGAGAAGCAGCGTGGCTCCATGGAAAGAGCCTGGGCTTGGGAGTCAGAGGTCATGGGTTCAAATCCCAGCTCAGACGCTTGTCAGCTGTGTGACTTTGGGCAAGTCACTTCACTTCTCTGGGCCTCAGTTCCCTCATCTGGAAAATGGGGATGAAAACTGTGAGCCCCATGTGGGACAACCTGATCACCTTGTATCACCCCTCAGTGCTTAGAACAATCAATCAATCAATCAATCATATTTACTGAGCGCTTACTGTGTGCAGAGTACTGTACTAAGCACTTGGGAAGTACAAATTGGCAACATATAGAGACAGTCCCTACCCAACATTGGGCTCACAGTCTAAAAGGGGGAGACAGAGAAAAAAAAAAAACCAAACATAGTAACAAAATAAAATAAATAGAATAGATATGTACAAGTAAAATAAATAAATAAATAGAGTAATAAATATGTACAAACATATATACATATATACAGGTGCTGTGGGGAAGGGAAGGAGGTAAGATGGGAGGGATGGAGAGGGGGACGAGGGGGAGAGGAAGGAAGGGGCTCAGTCTGGGAAGGCCTCCTGGAGGAGGTGAAGAACAGTGCTTTGTACACAGTAAGCGCTTAACAAATGACATTATTATTATTATTATTGTATCTAACCCAGCACTTACTATGGTGCCTGGCACATAGTAAGTGCTTAACAAATGTCATGAAAAAATAAAGATGTGATTCAATCCGATTTGCTCATATCCATACCAGGGTTTAGTACAGTGCCTGGCACATAGTAAGTGCTTAGCAAACACCATAATTATTATTATTATTAGGGCCTGATTAGTCAGATGGGTAGGATATTGCTGTTCTCTGCAACCTACTGATCACCTGCAAGCAAAGTCGGGCCCATCAGTGTGGTGGCCCAGGTGGGCAAGTGGCTTCCCAAGAGTAACCTGAGAATGAAGCAAGCTGTGTGCCCCAGTGTCATGGAAATTAAACACCCGTTCTCAATCAATCAATCAACCAATCACTCGTATTTATTATTATAATTACCAATAATAATAACAATAATTCTGGTATTTGTTCATGCTGCTCTTTCAGTTCCATGCCTGGCCTACAGTAGGTGCTTTCAAGTATCATTAAAAAAAAATAATTATTTAACCTAGTTTAAAATGATTTGTTGAGTATCTCTGACTCGCAGTTAAGTGCGCTACGTTATCCCAGACAACCACAATTGGTGTTAACTCTTCTTACTGAACAACTATTATAATAATAGTAATGGCATTTATTAAGTGCTTACTATGTGCAAAGCACTGTTCTAAGCGCCGGGGAGGTTACGAGGTGATCAGGTTGTCCCACGGGAGGCTCACAGTTTTAATCCCCATTTTACAGATGAGGTAACTGAGGCACAGAGAAGTTGTGACTTGCCCAAAGTCACACAGCTGACAATTGGCAGAGCCGGGATTTGAACCCATGACCTCTGACTTCAAAACCCGTGCTAGAGATCAGTTCTTTCAGAACTTAAGGAAATCTCTCTTCACTCTGACTCTCAATTCTATTTATTTTATTTTGTTAATATGTTTGGTTTTGTTCTCTGTCTCCCCCTTCTAGACTGTGAGCCCACTGTTGGGTAGGGACCATCTCTATATGTTGCCAACTTGTACTTTCCAAGCGCTTAGTACAGTGCTCTGCACATAGTAAGCGCTCAATAAATATGATTGATTGATTGATTGATTGTTCACCGCTTGCTATGTGCCAGACACTGTACTAACTTCTGGGGTAGATACAAGTTAATCAGGTTGGACACAGTCCCTATTCCCCATGGGGCTCATACTCTTAATCCCCATTTTACAGATGAAGTATCTGAGGCACAGAGAAGTTGAGTGACTTGCCCAAGGTCACACAGCAGACACGTGGTGGAGCCATCATTAGAATTCACATCCTCCTGACTCTAAGGCCCGTGCTCTACCCACTGAGCCATGTAGTTGTCCTTGGTTTCAGAAGACAAGAAGACACCAGTGATGGTGAAGTTCACCAGTTTAGTGGAATGAGCATGGACTTGAGACTCAGAGGTTGTGGGTTCTAATCCCTGCCACCCCCCCCCCCCCCCCGCCCCCCACACTTGTAATCAGGGTAATCAGGTCAATCCACACGGGGCTTATAGTCATAATCCCCATTTTGCAGATGAGGTAACTGAGGTATAGAGAAGTTAAGTGATTTGCCCAAGGTCACGCAGCAGACAAGTGGCGTGGTCGGGATTAGAACCCATGACCTTCCGACTCCCAGGCCTGTGCTCTAGACACTATGCAATGCTGCTTTCAGGTTGGACACAGTCCCTGTTCCACATAGAGCTCACAGTCTTAATCCCCATTTTCCAGATGAGGTAACTGAGACACAGAGAAGTGACGTGACTTGCCCAACATCACACAGCACACAAGGTGGGATTAGAACCCAGGTCCTTCTGACTCCCAGGCCTGTGGTCTATCCACTAGACCAGCATGGCTTAGTGGAAAGAGCCCGGGCTTTGGAGTCAGAGGTCATGGGTTCAAATCTCGGCTCTGCCAATTGTCAGCTACGTGACTTTGGGCAAGTCACTTCACTTCTCTGTGCCTCAGTTACCTCATTTGTAAAATGGGGATGAAGACTGCGAGCCCCTCTGTGGGACAAACTGCTCACCTTGTAACCTCCCCAGCTCTTAGAACAGTGCTTTGCACATCGTAAGTGCTTAATAAATGCCATTATTATTATTATTATTATTATTATTATTATTATTATTATCATTATTATTATTATTCTCTGTGCCTCAGTTCCCTCATCTGTAAAATGGGGATGAAGACTGTGTGCTCCCTTGTGGGACAACCTGCTCACCTTGTAACCTCCCCAGCACTTAGAACAGTGCTTTGCACATCGTAAGCGCTTAATAAATGCCATTACTATTATTATTATTATTCTCTGTGCTTCAGTTACCTCATCTGTAAAATGGAGATGAAGACTGTGAACCCCCTGTGGGACAACCTGCTCACCTTGTAACCTCCCCATCACTTAGAACAGTGCTTTGCACATAGTAAGTGCTTAATAAATGCCATTATTATTATTATTATTATTCTCTGTGCCTCAATTACCTCATCTGTAAAATGGGGATGAAGACTGTGAGCTCCCCTATGGGACAACCTGCTCACCTTGTAACCTCCCCAGTGCTTAGAACAGTGCTTTGCACATAGTAAGCGCTTAATAAATGTTATTATTATTATTATTATTCTCCGTGCCTCAGTTCCCTCATCTGCAAAATGGGGATGAAGACTGTGAGCCCCCCTGTGGGACAACCTGATCACCTTGTAACCTCCCCAGTGCTTAGAACAGTGCTTTGCACACAGTAAGCACTTAATAAATGCCATTATTATTATCATTATTATTATTTTCTGTGCCTCAGTTACCTCATCTGGAAAATGGGGATGAAGACTGTGAGCCCCCCTGTGGGACAACCTGACTGTGAGCCCACTGTTGGGTAGGGACTGTCTCTATATGTTGCCAACTTGTACTTCCCAAGCGCTTTGTACAGTGTTCTGCACACAGTAAGCGCTCAATAAATACGATTGATGATGATGATGATCACCTTGTAACCTCCCCAGCGCTTAGAACAGTGCTTTGCACATAGTAAGCGCTTAATAAATGCCATTATTATTATTATTATTCTCTGTGCCTCAGTTGCCTCATCTGTAAAACGGGGATGAAGACTGTGAGCCCCTCTATGGGGCAACCTGCTCACCTTGTAACCTCCCCAGCGCTTAGAACAGTGCTTTGCATGTAGTAAGCGCTTAATAAATGCCATCGTTATTATTATTATTATTAGACCACACATTAAGGATGAAAAGACCAGTTTGCTCTCAAGCTTGGGCCTCTGAAGGAGTGAGTTTTCAGCAGCTGCAGCCGCATTTATTGATTCCACTTCATGGCCACCCGGGGCCTCCCCATGACCCAAGGTAGAGAGGACCCAATGCTGACCACCAGCTGGACGCCCTCAGCGGCCCCTCTCCGTCTGCCCCGGGGGGCTCCGGTGGGGCACAGTCCTTCTCGACTGTGAGCCCACTGTTGGGTAGGGACCATCTCTAGATGTTGCCAACTTCTACTTCCCAAGCGCTTAGTACAGTGCTCTGCACACAGTAAGCGCCCAATAAATACGATTGATTGATTGATTGCTTGACAACGAACACAGAGATACCGGGGAGGAGAGGCAGACACCATGCGGGGCAGAGCTCAGTGCCCGAAATCAGGCGGATGGCACCCGAAAGGGCAGGCTCGGCCATTTGAGACCCCCGTGAGTTGGAGGCAGGGTCTTCTAGGGGGAAACACAACAGTCGCCACTCGGCTCGTTGAGCCGCTCGACCAGTGCAAATTGGGGACAGTGCCGAGTAGCGTTCAAAGAACTGAACATAATAATATTATTCATATTAATGTCCATCTCCCCCTCTAGACTATAAGCTCCTTATGGGCAGGGAACATGTCTGCTTATCCTCTTGTATTGCTCTCTCCCAAGCCCTTCATTTATTACTCTATTTTACTCGTACATATTTACTATTCTATTTATTTTGTTAATGATGTTCTCCATCCCCCCATCTTATCTCCTTCCCTTCCCCACAGCACCTATATATATGTATATATGTTTGTACATATTTATTACTCTCTTTATTTATTTTACTTGTACGTATCTATTCTATTTATTTTATTTTGTTAGTATGTTTGGTTTTGTTCTCTGTCTCCCCCTTTTAGACTGTGAGCCCACTGTTGGGTAGGGACTGTCTCTATATGTTGCCAACTTGTACTTCCCAAGCGCTTAGTACAGTGCTCTGCACACAGTAAGCGCTCAATAAATATGATTGATTGATTGATTGATCTAGCTTTATTTCTATTTATTCTGATGTCTTGACACCTGTCCACATGTTTTGTTTTGTTGTTTGTCTCCCCCTTCTAGACCGTGAGCCTGTTGTTGGGTAGGAACCGTCTCTATATGTTGCCAACTGGTACTTCCCAAGCACTTAGTACAGTGCTCTGCACACAGTAAGTGCTCAATAAATACGATTGAATGAATGACTGTCCTAGTGCTTAGAGCGCAGGCTTGGGAGTCAGAAGGACCTGGATTCTAATCCTTGCTCCACCTCTTGTCTGCTGTGTGACCTTGGGCAAGACACTTCACTTCTCTGTGCCTCAGTTCCCTCATCTGTAAAATGGAGATTAAGACAAATGAGCCCCACTGGGGACAGGGACTGTGTCCAACATCCTGATTAGCTTGTATCTACCCCAGCGCTTAGAACAGTGCTTGACACATAGTAAGCACTTAACAAATACCATATGGCTCAGTGGAAAGAGCCTGGGCTTTGGAGTCAATCGATCAATCAATCAATTGTATTTATTGAGCACTTACTGTGTGCAGAGCACTGTACTAAGCGCTTGGGAAGTACAAGTTGGCAACATATAGAGACAATCCCTACCCAACAGTGGGCTCACAGTCTAAAAGGGGGAGACAGAGAACAAAACCAAACATAGTAACAAAATAAAATAAATAGAATAGATATGTACAAGTAAAATAAATAAATAAATTGAGTAATAAATATGTACAAACATATATACATATATACAGGTGCTGTGGGGAAGGGAAGGAAGTAAAATAAATAAAGGTCAGGGGTCATGGGTTCAAATCCCAGTTCCGCCACTTGTCAGCTGTGTGACTTTGGGCAAGTCACTTCACTTCTCTGGGCCTCAGTTACCTCATCTGGAAAATGGGGATTAAGACTGTGAACCCCATATGGGACAACCTGATCACCTTGTAACCTCCCCAGCGCTTAGAACAGTGCTTTGCACATAGTAAGCGCTTAATAAATGCCATCATTATTATTATGTCTATAATCATTATTAGTAAACACTCCATAAATGCCATTGATCGATGGACTGATCGTGTCACAACATCTCTGTCACTTTTGCAAATGCCCCAACACAGTTTCGTTGTCTGTCTCCCCTTTCTAGACTGTGAGCCCACTGTTGGGTAGGATTGTCTCATCTGTTGCCGAATTGTACTTTCCAAGCGCTTAGTGCAGTGCCCTTCACACAGTAAGCACTTAATAAATACCACTGAATGAATGAATGAATGAATGAGTAAGTGCCTGTGAGAGAGTCTCCAGGGCAGCAGGAGTTCTGTTGTGCCAGCCCCTCTTAAGGGGCTGAGCCATGGGGGTGATGAGGAGAGCCCAGCCCAACCTCATCCCTCATTTTCTGGCCCTGGGCAACCTCAACCACCAGCCAAATCAATCAATCAATCAATCGTATTTATTGAGCGCTTACTGTGTGCAGAGCACTGTACTAAGCGCTTGGGAAGTACAAGTTGGCAACATATAGAGACAGTCCCTACCCAACAGTGGCCTCACAGTCTAAAAGGGGCTTGAGGCCCCCCCCTCCACAAGCCAAGCCCCCTCAGCACTCTCCCCAGACCCCGCCACTTTCTCCTCACAACTTTGAGGATGAAAATCCTGTTGGGGTCAAGGTAGGGTTGAGTAAGGTTGGGGGGAAATCTGACAGCTAACTGGCAACCGCTTCCAACTCCAGGGATTCCTCAGTTAATGCCCACCAATCCCCAAAAGGGCATCAGTAGCCCCAGCCACTGCCAAGAAAGCTTTTGACTCATTGCACGGGCCCCCGGGGCATGGCACTTTTAGGGTAGCTGAGAACAGCGGCTTTGGAGAAGCAGCGGGGCTCAGTGGAAAGAGCCCGGGCTTTGGAGTCAGAGGTCATGGGTTCAAATCCCAGATCCGCCAACTGTCAGCTGTGTGACTTTGGGCAAGTCACTTCACTTCTCTGGGCCTCAGTGACCTCATCTGTAAAATGGGGATGAAGACTGTGAGCCCCCCATGGGACAACCTGATCACCTTGTAACCTCCCCAGCACTTAGAACAGTGCTTTGCACATAGTAAGTGCTTAATAAATGCCATTATTATTATTATAATTATTATTATTATTATTCAAGCAATAGGAAACAGTTTCTGACTTCGCTACGCCCTATGGCGTTTTGATTGGAACACAAACATAGAAAAAAATGACACAAGATGAAAACCTTTATGGCTCTCAGCCAGCTTTCTGTGTCAGGGCGCTGTTAGCAGGGCTTTTGGGCCAGGACCCCAGGTCTGCAGAAAAGAAGGTGCCCGCCTTTGGTGTGCATCTGCCCTACTACTTAGAACAGTGCTTTGAACATAGTAAGCGCTTAATAAATGTCATCGTTATTATTATTATATTATTACTACTCAACCTTTCCTGGTCTCCGGTGTCACCACTGCCACAGGCGCTGTAGCCCCCAAAGCCCCCAGCTTTCCTTCTCCGCCCCATTCAATTAATCACTAGTATTTATTGAGTGATTTTTTTGTCTTGTCTTATGCTCTTGAGTCACCTCTGACCCATAGCGGCTCCATGGACACGTCTCTCCCAGAACTCCCCACCTCCATCTGCAAACGTTCCGGTAACGTATCCATAGAGTTTTCTTGGTAAAAATACAGAAAGGGTTTATTTACCATTGCCTCCTTCCGCGCAGTAAACTTGAGTCTCCTCCATGCCACTGCTGCCCAGCTTGGGTGAGTTGAATTGTAGCAGATTGCCTTCCACTCACTAGCCACTGCCCAAGCTAGGAAAATTAATAATAATAATAATAATAATGATGGTATTTGTTAAGCGCTTACTATGTGCAAAGCACTGTTCTAAGCGCTGGGGAGGTTACAAGGCGATCGGGTTGTCCCATGGGGGGCTCACAGCCCTAATCCCCATTTTACAGATGAGGTAACTGAGGCACAGAGAAGTAAAGTGACTTGCTCAAAGTCACATAGCTGACAGTTGAATGGAATGGGTAGGACTCTGCTTGACTCTCCCTCCCATAGTCAAGACTGGAAGAGTACTGGAAACTCTTCAGGTGTGACCCTGAGAGTGCTTAATGTGGGTAAAGAAAATATACTGAGCACTTTGAAAAGTACAGTACAACAGTCGCAATCCATGCCTATAAGGAGCTTACAGTCTACAGGGGGAAACGGATATTAAAATAGATTAGGGTTAGGGGAAATAGTAGAGTATAAGAATAGTTTCAGGGTGCATAGATCTTTTCCTTCAATTTCCCTCTCTGCCTCTTTCCCTCATTATGTGGTGGCAGTGGGGCCTCTCCAACTCCTCCCCCATCCTTTCCTGAACGTTAAAAGCCCCTCTTCCGAAGGCCCTTCCGTTACCCCCTTCCCCTCAATCTTGGGATCCAGCCAGAAGAGCAGTCTGCCTGGCAACATAAATAGTTTTGTCAAGTACAGGTCAGAGGGTAAAATTTGCCACGCAATAGGCTTCAAGTGTTTCATTTTCTGCAAACCAAACACCAAAACACAATCTTTTTAATGATGACAATGATGGAATAGCTTTGGTCCTCAGACTTCAGGACAGAGAACCCGAAGAGAGGAATCGATTCTAGTAGTAACTGTGGTATTTGTTAAGCGCTTACTGTGCGCCAAGCACTGTACTAAGCACTGGAGCAGATACAAGAACATCAGGTCCCACGTGGGGCTCACAGTTTAGGAGGGAGAACGGACATTGAATCCCAGTTTACAGATGAAGGAACTGAGGCCCAGAGAAATGAAGTGATTTCGCCAAGGTCGCACGGCAGGCACAGAGTCGGGGTTAGAACCCAGGTCTTCAGTCTCCAGGCCCATGCTCTTTCCACTAGGCCACGCTGATTCTCCAGGGCTCTTCCCCCTCTCCATCCCCCCCATCTTACCTCCTTCCCTTCCCCACAGCACCTGTATATATGTATATATGTTTGTACATATTTATTACTCTATTTATTTATTTAACCTGTACATATCTGTTCTATTTATTTTATTTTGTTAGTATGTTTGGTTTTGTTCCCTGTCTCCCCCTTTTAGACTGTGAGCCCACTGTTGGGTAGGGACTGTCTCTATATGTTGCCAATTTGTACTTCCCAAGCGCTTAGTACAGTGCTCTGCACATAGTAAGCGCTCAATACATATGATTTATGATGAGTAACTAGCACAGCTCCACCAAATAATCATAATTGGAAATCCACTGGGGTTTGTGTGTTAAATCAGGCAGGATAGCCTGGCAGAAAGAGCGTGAGGATGGGGGTCAGAGAGCCTGGATTCTAATCAGAGAGAAGCAGATTCTAATCAGAGAAGCAGCATGGCTCAGTGGAAAGAGCCCGGGCTTTGGAGTCAGAGTTCTTGGGTTCAAATCCCGGCTCTGCCAATTGTCAGCTGTGTGACTTTGGGCAAGTCACTTCACTTCTCTGTGCCTCAGTTACCTCATCTGTAAAATGGGGATTAAGACTGTGAGCCCCCCGTGGGACAGCCTGATCACCTTATAATCTCCCCAGCGCTTAGAACACTGTTTTGCACATAGTAAATGCTTAATAAAATGCCATTATTATTAATCAATCAATCAATCGTATTTATTGAGCGCTTACTGTGTGTAGAGCACTGTACTAAGCGCTTGGGAAGTACAAGTTGGCAACATATAGAGACAGTCCCTACCCAACAGTGGGTATTATTATTATTATTATTATTAATCCCAGGTCTGCCCTTGCTTGCTGGGTAATGGCAGGCAGGTCACTAAATCTCTCTGGGCCTCAGTTTCCTCAGCTGTAAAATGGGGCTAAGATACCTGCTACCTCACAGGGATTCTGTGAGAGGAAAAATGAGATGGGAAAGCACTTTAGGGGAATTAAGCTGTGTTCTACAGACTCAAAGGATCGTTATTGTTCGTACAGAGGGGATTCACAGGCTGAGCATGGTTCTCCAATCCCTGAATCCAGCCACATACTTCAGAGAATTACTCCCCTACCCTATCCTTCCTGAACCTCTAATTCTCTCCCTCCCAACACAATTGTACGAGCTGCTTCAATCAGTGCCTCAGCTCACTGTGGGCAGGGAATGTGTCTGTTTATTGTTTTACGGTACTCTCCCAAGTGCTTAGTACTGAGCTCTGCACACAGTCAGCACTTAATAAATACGATTGAATGAATGAATGAATGGAGTAACGTCAAGGCGGCCATCCTGAAGGACTAAATTGTTACTAGCGAGTCAGCCGCTCCCTTGTATTGCCCCTGGGCACACCCCCAAACTGTGGAATGTACTGTCAGGGCCTGCCCTGCACACATTAATGTACAGAGTCAGTGGTCTGACCTGGGAATGGCATTTCTATTGTTCTCTTTATAAATAAGCCCAACAGAGGTTTGGAATGCAGTTGTTCATTCAGAAGTATTTACTGGACTTCTACTGTGTGAGAACACTGAACCGTGTGCCTCTCCTGAACTGCGTGAGAAGCAGCATGGCCTAGTGGATACAGCGTGGGTCACGGACTCAGGTGGATCTGGGTTCTAATTCCGCTCCTCCATTTGGTTGCTGTACGACCTTGGGCAGGTCACTTAATAATAATAATAATAACGGCATTTATTAAGCACTTACTATGTGCAAAGCACTGATCTAAGCACTGGGGTAGATACAAGGTAATCAAGTTGTCCCACGTGGGGCTCACAGACTTCATCCCCATGTTCCAGATGAGGGAACTGAGGCCCAGAGAAGTGAAGTGATTTGCCCATAATCACTTCACTTCTCTGTGCCTCAGTTACCTCATCTGTAACACGGGAATTAAAACTGTGAGTCCCACGTGGGACGGGGACTGTGTCCAACCCAATTTGCTTGTATCCACCCCAGCGCTTAGTACGGTGTCTTGCACATTGTAAGCATTTAACAAATACCATGGTTGTTATTACTATTCAGTGTACAAAGCACTGTATTTTACTTGTAGATATCTATCCTATTTATTTTATTTTGTTGGTATGTTTGGTTTTGTTCTCTGTCTCCCCCTTTTAGACTGTGAGCCCACTGTTGGGTAGGGACTGTCTCTATGTGTTGCCAATTTGTACTTCCCAAGCGCTTAGTACAGTGCTCTGCACATAGTAAGCACTCAATAAATACGATTGATGATGATGATGATGATGTACTGAGAACCTGTCCTGCGCAAAGCACTGAACTAAACACTTGGGAAAGTTTAAGAGAAGTAACAGACATGGTTCCCGACCCAGAGGATCTTATGCTCTACTGAGAGGTAGACATACACAATGGGGGCAGGAGGAAAAAATCAGATATAACTGATCATAGCTGGAGTAAGGAGAGATCAATAACCTAATAAACAAGTGAAAAAAAAGAACATGTGAATTGATATATAAATACTAGTACCTTTCAATCTTAGGTACTTACCAGATCTCCTGCTCACTGCAACACTTATGTATATACTTTTAAACTCTATTACTTTCCTTTACCTGCAATTTATTTTAATGTCTGTCTTCCCCGCCAGATGGTAAGCTTGAGGAAAGGGATTGTGTCTGCTATGTCTATTGTGCTCTTCCAGGAATTTAGTACAGCATTCATTCATTCATTCATTCATTCAATCGCATTTATTGAGCGCTTACTGTGTGCAGAGCACTGTACTAAGCGCTTAGGAAGCACAAGTTGGCAACATATAGAGACAGTCCCTACCCAACAGTGGGCTCACAGTCTAGAAGCTGTAGAAGTCTTACAGCACAGAGTAAGGACTCAATAAATACGCTTAATTGGTAAAAAGCGTGGCTCAGTGGAAAGATCACAGGCTTGGGAGTCAGAGGTCATGGATTCTAATTCCGGCTCTGCCATTTGTCAGCTGTGTGACTTTGGGCAAGTCACTTCACTTCTCTGTGCCTCAGTTCTCTCATCTGTCAAATGGGGATTAAGACTGTGAGCCCTACCTACGTGGGACAACCTGATCGCCTTGTATTCTCCCAGCGCTTAGAACAGTGCTTGACACATAGTAAGTGCTTAACAAATACCATTATCATTATTATTATTATTGATTGATTTAAACCAATAGCCAGAACTATGAGGAATCCCATTTATGCTCACTGTGTAGGATGGAATGGTCTAGATTCAAGCTTCCGTAAGGTAGGTCATTTTCTGTGGGCTGAATCATATTTCCGTTGAATGCCAAGACTCAGTGGACCGATGCAAAATAAACTTGTACCATAGGGAAAGAAATAGTAGATTTGTGAATCCAATACAGTTTATTTCAGTCCTAGATAGCAACAAAAGAACTACTGTGCACACACAAAGCTGAGCCAACAGCATCACATGAGAGGGTCAGATTTCAAAAGACCAATAACCAAAGGCTTGAACACTGAGACCCTGGTAGAGTTTCAGGATGCAGCTTATTATTTTTTCCAAGTCTCATTAATCTCACTATAAACGAGGCCCAATTTAATCCTCTGGCTTTCTATTCTGATGACACTCTTCACAGTGAGAGGTGAAATATCCTCCTGATGCATAAAACAACCCCAAAAAACAGAATGGAAAGATTTTAGCAGGCTCATTAGCTCCCAAAGCTTCAGCTGCTACCTCTAAGAGGACGATGTAGTGGATAGAGCATGGGCCTGAGAGTCAATAGGTCAGGGGTTCTAATCCTGGCTCTGCCGCTTATCTGCTGTGTGACCTTGGGTAGGTCATTTCACTTGTCTGTGCCTCAGTTATCTCATATGTAAATTGGGGGTTAAAACTGAACCCTATTCAGGACAGGGACTGTGTCCAACCCAATTTGCTTGTAAGCACCCTAGTACATTACCTGGCACATAGTAAGCACTTAACAAATACTATTATTATTATTATTATTATTATTATTATCATTATTATTGCCTCATTAGCCCTGATCTCTCTCCTCCTCTTCACTCCCACTTCTCTTACCTCCAGGAGATCCCTCTGAACCCTCATGCTCCTGTATCCAAAACTGAATTCCTCATATTCCCTCCTAAATTCCCCCGTTCCTCCTAACTGACCAATCATTCATTCAATCGTATTTATTGAGTGCTTACCGTGTGCAGAGCACTGTACTAAGTGCTTGGAGTTGGCATCAGCACCACCCTTTCCTTCTCTCCAGGCTGTAACCATGGCATTATCCTCTACTCTATTTTTTATGGTATTTGTTAAGTGCTTACTATATACCAGAGACTGTACTAAGCACCGGAGTAGATAAAAGCTAGTCAGGTTGAACACATTCCATGTCTCACATGGGGCTCACAGTCTCAATCCCCATTTTACAGATGAAGTATCTGAGGACCAGAGAAGTGAAGTGACTTACCCAAGGGCACACAACAGGCAAGTGGCAGAGCCAGAATTAGAAACCAGGCCCCCTGATTCCCAGGCCTGTGCTTTATCCACTAGCCCATGCTGCTACCCGTGGCCTACTCTTCCCTCTCTTAAGCCCTATATTCAGTCTGTCACCAGCTCCTGTTGATTCTTCCTCCGCAACCCCTCCAGAGTCCATCCTTCCACTCCAACTGAACTGCCACCCACCTCGATCCCCGAACTTGTCTTAACTGGGCTTGATTTGGCATCAACCTCCTCAATGACCTCCCTACCTCTTCACTTTAATGTCTCCAGCCCCTGTTTCACTATACTGTCCAATCTTTTAGCTAAAACATCATCTTGGGCACATCTTTCACTGCCTTAAAAACTTCTAGTGACTGTCCATTTCTCTCAGCATCAAGCAGGAACTCGTTTTTAAGACCCTCAATCAGCTCTTAATCCCTACTCATTCTTGCTTTTCTCCCATTACATCCCAGTTCACAGGCTTTATTCTTCATTCATTCATTCATTCAATCGTATTTATTGAGAGCTTACTGTGTGCAGAGCACTGTACTAAGCTCTTGGGAAGTACAAGTTGGCAACATCTAGAGATGGTCCCTACCCAACAGTGGACTCACAGTCTAGAAGGGGGAGACAGATGACAAAACAAAACATCATCATCATCATCATCATCAATTGTATTTATTGAGCGCTTGCTATGTGCAGAGCACTGTACTAAGTGCTTGGGAAGTACAAATTGGCAACATATAGAGACAGTCCCTACCTAGCAGTGGGCTCACAGTCTAAAAGGGGGAGACAGAGAACAAAACCAAACATACTAACAAAATAAAATAAATAGAATAGTTATGTACAAGTAAAATAATTAAATAAATAAATAGAGTAATAAATATGTACAAACATATATACATACATACAGGTGCTGTGGGGAAGGGAAGGAGGTAAGATGGGGGGGATGGAGAGGGGGGCGAGGGGGAGAGGAAGGAAGGGGTTCAGTCTGGGAAGGCCTCCTGGAGGAGGTGAGCTCTCAGCAGGGCCTTGAAGGGAGGAAGAGGGCTAGCTTGGTGGATGGGCAGAAGGAGGGCATTCCAGGCCCGGGGGATGACGTGGGCCGGGGGTCGATGACGGGACAGGAGAGAACGAGGTACGGTGAGGAGATTAGCGGTGGAGGAGTGGAGGGTGCGGGCTGGGCTGGAGAAGGAAAGAAGGGAGGTGAGGTAGGAGGGGGCGAGATGATGGATAGCCTTGAAGCTCAGGGTGAGGAGTTTCTGCCTGATGCGCAGATTGATTGGTAGCCACTGGAGATTTTTGAGGAGGGGAGTAATATGCCCAGAGCGTTTCTGGACAAAGATAATCCGGGCAGCAGCATGAAGTATGGATTGAAGTGGAGAGAGACACGAGGATGGGAGATCAGAGAGAAGGCTGATGCAGTAGTCCAGACGGGATAGGATGAGACAGGTGTCAAGTTGACAGAACAAATAGAATTAAAGCTAGATCATTAACAAAATAAATAGAATATTAAATATGTGCAAGTAAAGTAAATAGAGTAATAAATCTATACAAACATATATACAGCTGCTGAGGGGAGGGGAAGGAGGTAGGGCGGGGGGATGGGGAGGAGGAGAGGAAAAAGGGGGCTCAGTCTGGGAAGGCCTCTTGGAGGAGGTGAGCTCTCAAAGCAACAAACTTACCGCACCTTGTTCTCGTCGCTTTTGATCGCTTGTGATGCTGACCTCTTGATCATGTCTTCCCTTCTGCCCGGAACTCTCTCCCTTGCACATCTTGAAGACCAAAAATCTCCCCATCTTCATAGCCCTTCTGAAATCACATTTTTCCAGGAGGGTTTCCCTGATTAATCTCATCTCTCTACTCTATATCCCTACTGATGCTACTTCAGAGCTTCTGCATTACATAAGCACTTGGATACTTACACATCCCCGTCCAGCTGTACTTGTTTTCTGTGTGACTTTGGGCAAGTTACTTAACTTCTCTGTAATTCAGTTTTCTCAACTGTAGAATGGGGATCCAATACCCATCTTACCTCCTACTTAGACCGTGACCTCCTTGTGGGACAGGGATTGTGTCCAACCAGATTAACTTGTATCTTGGAACAGCGCTTAACATGCAGTAAGTGCTTAGCAAATGTTATTATGCTACATCAAAACTCACCTGAGCTGGGCAGCAGAGGCATGAGAGAGTCGAGGGTGGAGACTAAAGTTTACTGTGCGGAAGAAGACAATGGTAACCCACTTCCATATTTTTATCAAGAAAACTCTACGGATCCACTACCAGAATGATTGCAGATGGAGAGTGGAGCATTTTGGGAGAGATGTGTCCATGGAATCGCTATGACTCAATAGCATAAGACAAGGCAATTCTTCTTATTATTTATAGATACTTCTATTATCTTCCTTCCTTTAACTTTAATTTACTTTAATGTCCGTTTCCAGCCCACTTCATAGTAGGTTCCTTGTGGGCAGGGATCAAATATACTAATTCTACTGTACTCTCCCAAGTGTTGAGTGGAGTGTTCTGCACTATTGATTGATACTATTGATTGACTGGAACGGTCATAAACTATTTCTGGTTTATAACACACAGTAAGCGCTCAATAAATACGATTGATGATGATTTCTAGACAGATAGCTTTCAGCGTATTTTCTTAAAAGGTCCTTAGAGGAAACTCCGCCATCTCCTTTGGTCATGCACTCCAATGCCTCATTACTTTCAACTTCTTAATATCTAGCCTGAGCTTCTCTTCCTGCAGTCTGTGCCTGTCATCATCATCATCAATCGTATTTATTGAGGCTTACTGTGTGCAGAGCACGACAACTCTGTGGAAGCAGAACAGCTACTCATATGATAACCTTCATTGATGGAATGCTCTTGCCTAGTCCTTCTTAGATCTTCCCTCCACCTCTAGACGGTAAGCTCATTGTGGACAGGGAATGGATCTACCAACTCTGTTGTGTAGTACTCTCCCAAGCGCTTAGTACAGTACTCTGAACGCAGTAAGTGCTCAGAGCTTTGCCTGGCACATAGTAAGCGCTTAACAAATACCATTATTACAACACTACTACTAATTTTGGTATTGTTAAGCACTTACTATGTGCCAGGCACTGTATTAAGCGTTGGGGTAGACCCAAGATAATGGTGTCTCCCAGAATACAGTCTGGGGAGGAGTCAGAGCCCAGGCCCCATCTTGCACACAGTAAGTGTGCAATAAATACGAATGAATGAATGAATGAATGAATACCACTTGCTCGCTTGATTGATTGATAGACAGTCATGAATGAGGTACAGTAAGCATTCAGTAAATATGATTGATTGATTCTCTGCTGCAAGGTAATTGCGCCTACTTCCCTAACAATTCCTCCTCAGGGTTAAATAGGTCTTGCTTATATGGATCCTGGTTTATATAGACCTGTTACAGTTTTCCCACATCACTACAATAATAATAATAGTGATATTTGTTAGGCACTTACTATGTGCAAAGCACTGTTCTAAGCGCTGGGGAGGATACAAGGTGATCAGGTTGTCCCACGTGGGGCTCACAGTCTTAATTCCCATTTTACAGATGAGTTGAGGCACAGAGAAGTTAAGTGACTTGCCCAAAGTCACACAGCTGACAACTGGTAGAGCTGGGATCTGAACCCATGACCTCAATCATTCATTCTTTCAACCATATTTATTGAGTTGGTAGATATGTTACCTGTCCACAATGCGTTTACAGTCTAGAGGGGAAGACAGGCAATAATAGGAATAAATCAATTTCATTGCATTATATCATGCTCTAGCTAAATGGAAACAGGTTGCTAGAATCAATCAACCAATGGTATTTACTAAGCACTATATTAAGTACTTGGAAGAGTACAATACAAAACGATGCCTGCCCTGAAGGAGTTGACACTCTAGTGGGGAACTGCCATTCGAGGAAGTGACAGAGTATGAGATATAATAACAATAATGATGGCATTTATTAAGTGCTTACTATGTGCAAAGCACTGTTCTAAGGTCTGGGGACGTTACAAGTGATCCGGTTGTCCCATGGGGCGGTCACAGTCTTAATCCCCATTTTACAGATGAGGGAACTGAGGCCCAGAGAAGTTAAGTGACTTGCCCAAAGTCACACAGCTGACAATTGGCGGAGCTGGAATATGAACACAAGTGATTTAGGGGTAAGGGTGGGGGGAGTATAAGAGTGCTTGGGGGTATGATCTCAGTTACACAGATGACACAGAAGGGAGGGAGGATAGAGTGGTAAGATCTGGAGAACGGTCCCTGATTCCCCAACAGCGTTCTATCCAACACGCCTAGTGAAAATCCACACCATGGAAAATGGAGGTACTTGCAATAAGGCACAAGGGTTGCAAGACTTGAGCAATAGGTTTGCACCAGGCTTGCTGTTGTCCTCCACCATGCATAAATCTGGTCCAGGAGACTTCCAGGATTCCAGTCTCCAAATCCAGGATGCTTTCGTGACAGTTCCCTCATGTGGAAAATGGGGTTGAAGACTGTGAGCCCCATGTGGGACGTGCACTGTGTCCAACCTGATCACCTTGTATCTATCCCAGCGCTTAGTGCGGTGTCTGGTACTTAGTAACCTTTTAACAAATACTGTAAAAAAAGGGGTTGAGATGGCTCCCCCACGGCATAACAATACACAGCATTCAGAACAGCACAGTACTTCCCCCTTAAACTAGCTGTCACCCACCGATTCTCGTCTTCATCCTCCAGGTTTCCATGGGAGCCTCCATTTCCAGTGTTGACCTTCCAAACACATCTCATGTGGCCCAGGAGACCCAGCTGAGCAGGCACTGCCTGGAATGTTGCAATTACAAAGTGACAAGTTCTCAGTCTTCCTAGACATGACGAGTTGTGAGCCACATGTTTCCTCATACTTTCTGTCACGCTGCTCATATCGGAATCCAAGATGAATCTTGAAGGCGACTGAAAGCCAGTTTTCGAGAACGGAAAAACAGGAGGCTGTTTCTCAGAAACGCAGAAAGTTAGGAAAGAAACAAGATGTCCTTGTTAAAAGGCAATGAAGCAGAATAATAATTATGATATTTATTGAGTGCTTGCTATGTGCCCAGCATTGTGCTAGTGCTGGATTAGCTCAACACAGTCAAATCAGACACAATTCCTGTCCCTCACAGGGACTCACAATCTAAAAGGAGGCAGGGATAATAATAATAATGATAATAATAATTATGATACTTGTTAAGTGCTTACTATGTGCCAGGCACTATACTAAGCGCTGGGGTGGATACAAGCAAATTGGGTTGGACACAGTCACCGTCCCCCATAGGGCTCACAGTCTTGATCCCCATTTTACTGTTGAGGAAACTGAGGCCCAGAGTAGTTAACTATCTTGCCAAGCATGGCTCAGGGGGAAGAGCATGGGCTTGGGAGTCAGAGGTCATGGGTTCAAATCCCGGCTCCACTGCTTGTCAGCTGTGTGACTTTGGGCAAGTCACTTAACTTCTCTGTGCCTCAGTTACCTCATCTGTAAAATGGGGATTGAGATTGTGAGCCCCAACATGGGACAACGTGATCACCTTGTATCCTCTCCAGTGCTTAGAACAGTGCTTTGCACATAGTAAGTGCTTAACAAATACCAAAAAAAAGCTCACACAGCAGGCAAGTGGCAAAACCAACCAATAAATGTTATTCACTGAACGCTTACTGTGTGCAAACCACTCTACCAGTTGCCTAGGAGAGTACAGTATAGTGGGTAGATATGATCCCTACCCCTGAGGAGTTTTTAGTCTAGTGGAAACCACCTTCTTTATGTTGTACTCTCCCAACCTCTTAGTACAGTGCTCTGCACTTAATAAATACCATTGACTGATTGATTGACAAGAACTGAGCTCTTCTGTCTACCAGTGTTCATTCATTAGTTCATTCAATCATATTTATTGAGCGCTTACTGTGGGCAGAACTCTATACTAAGTGCTTGGGAAAGTACAATACAACAATAAACAGACACATTCCCTGTCCAAATGAGCTTACAGTCTAGACGGGGGAGAAAGATCCACCTGACCTTTGGATTTACTTTATGTGAACAGAGAGCAAACTCACAAGAAGCAGAATTCAGAGGAATGTTTAAAAAGCTCAGGTCTTTCAAATAACTGTAGTTCATGAATTTGCGCGTCTTGCATCTCAATTGCTGCCTGACTCTGTCCTAGCAACTTAAGATACAATTAGGAGAAAAATAGCCGATTCTTAAAACTGCCGACAAATTAAAGTTCGAAAACAATGATGATTCCTTGGTTAGTATGCAGATCATATCAACCCATCTGAAAAGAGAGCCATTAGGATTCTGGACAACGGCACCAGGCTGGCTCTGGATGAAAAACAGGGTTGAATGTTGGTTTTCAGTAGTACAATTCCAGTCCTTAATCCTCTTTGTAACGGTCGATTTACATGTTAGAAGATCTAAAAGACAGGAAGCCCAGAACTGGGCTGTGAGTTTTCTTCCTCCGCGTTTCCCCCACAGTCCCCTTTCTGAGGAAAGGATGGCAATTTACGTCCGACAATTTTGACGCTTCGATACCAGGTTTTCATACAGCTCTCAGTTCAATCCTTTTGAACTGCAAGAAAAAAGTTTAAAGCAATTTATGTAATATAGGAATGTTGTAAAAGGTCAGAATGAAGCAACAAGTAATTTTCTCACCCTCTTTTACCTCTCAGATGTCAAAGATGGCCAGTATTTTGTGTGCAAGGCAGGATTTCTTTTGAGTAGGAAAGGGATTAGTTTAAAGAGGCCTTGTAGGGTTAGGCACTTACAATGTCCAGCATCTTTCACTAATATGTTCACTAACTGCGGTAGTAATCCAGGGTCCAGAAGTCTGCCATAAGGAGAGCTTGTTAGTAGATGTTTCTAGTTATTTGGCCTTAGAATCTAGCTCTTGTTTTCTGACATGTTGAAAACATGAGGGGTTACGTTATATGGGTTACCTCAAGTAATGGGGTAAGTATGGGGAATACTCTGCAGTGAGGTTGTAGATCACTTAATCAAGGTAGACATCCCATGGAAATAATGTATTGAAACATTCTGGAAGGAATAGAAAATAGCAAGAAAAAGTGAATCGGATTGACCCTGGCATTTTGGGGAAATAATTTCAGGAGGGTGAAGAAAATGAGAGGGGGGTTGTCATGACTGACCAGACCCAAGCAGGAATGCTGTAAACCTGTACTTCATCCTCATTAAAAGGCAAGTCATCATTACAGTCTAGTGTGGAGCTGAAAGGATTTTAGAAAAATGGGAATCTGCATTAAAGTCATTCAAGCAGTTGAAAATCCAGACAATTGTTCTTGGATGGGAAGAATTTTGCTGTCTTTGTATGCCCAGGTATTCTCCCATCTTTCAATTGATCAATGTTGAAAATAGGGGAAGTAATTCATGTCCCAAAGAGGCCCCCAGAATGCCTTGCCCATAAATTCTGAGCAACTATTATGGAAATCAGCAAAAAGGTCAAGCCAAAGTGGTACAACTGATTCTAGGCTAATTCTAGAACCCTGACATTTAATAATAATAATAATGGCATTTATTAAGTGCTTAGTATGTGCAAAGAACTGTTCTAAGCACTGGGGATGTTACAAGGTGATCAGGTTGTCCCACCAGGGCTCACAGTCATCATCATCATCATCAATCGTATTTATTGAGCGCTTACTATGTGCAGAGCACTGTACTAAGCGCTTGGGTAGTACAAATTGGCAACATATAGAGACAGTCCCTACCCAACAGTGGGCTCACAGTCTAAAAGAGGGAGACAGAGAACAAAACCAAACATACTAACAAAATAAAATAAAAAGAATAGATATGTACAAGTAAAATAAATAAATAAATAGAGTAATAAATCTGTACAAACATATATACATATATACAGGTGCTGTGGGGAAGGGAAGGAGGTAAGATGGGGGGATGGAGAGGGGGACAAGGGGGAGAGGAAGGAAGGGGTTCAGTCTGGGAAGGCCTCCTGGAGGAGGTGAGCTCTCAGCAGGGCCTTGAAGGGAGGAAGAGAGCTAGCTTGGCAGATGGGCAGAGGGAGGGCATTCCAGGCCAGGGGGATGACGTGGGCCGGGGGTCGATGGCAGGACAGGCGAGAACGAGGTACGGTGAGGTACAGTCATAATCCCCATTTTACAGATGAGGTCACTGAGGCCCAGAGAAGTGAAGTGACTTACCCAAAGTCACACAGCTGACAGTTGGTAGAGCTTGGATTTGAAACCATGACCTCTGACTCCAAAGCCCGGGCTCTTTCCCCCAGCCACGCTGCTTCTCAGGATTAGGCTTAAGGCAGGTGGATTGGAATATTCAGTGGTTTGGGTGGACCTAGGAATAGTTGGCATCTATAAGAATCAGTAGAAGGAAGAAAACCAATGGGGTACAGTGCTGCAACATACGTACCTAACAGTAAGCGCTCAACAGATACCACTGATAGACTGAAGAAACTGTAAGTGTTAGAGAAACAGGCAATCTGGAGGCTGCCCACTGTTGGGTAGGGACTGTCTCTATATGTTGCCAATTTGTACTTCCCAAGCGCTTAGTACAGTGCTCTGCACACAGTAAGCGCTCAATAAATACGATTGATGATGAAGATCTTCATCCTAGAGGCCAAGTAGAGTGTGGGCCACAGGACATAGAGACTGAGCAAACTCACATTCGGTATTTAGGAATCTGGTTAGATTTACTAGAGCGGCACAGTTAGAGCAAATAGTTGTCCAGTGGCGGCAGGGGTGGAAACCAAGCCGCTGGCTGGATTCTTTCTCTCTCTTTATTTATTTATTTGGCATTTGTGAAGCAGCATGGCTTAGTGGATAGAGCACCTGCCTGGGAGTCAGAAGGACCTGGGTTCTAATCCTGGCTCAGCCACATGTCCTACTGTGTGACCTTGGGCAAGTCACATCACTTCTCAGGGGCTCAGTTCCTTCATCTGTAAAGCAGGGATTAAGAGTGTGAGCCCCTTGTGAGACAGGTGACCAACATGACTGACTTTCATCACAGTAATTGCTGAACAAGTACCATTATTATTATTATTATAATTATTATTATTATTGTTAAGTATTTACTATGTTCCAGGCACTGTACTAAGTTCTGGGATAGCGACAAGCTAATCAGGTTTGGGTTGTTTTTAATGTAATTCATTATGTGCTTACTATGCCAGGCTCTGTTCTAAGCACAGGGGTAGATGGAAGGTATTCAAGTCCAAACATGGGGCTCACAGTCTTAATCACCATTTTACCGATGGGGTGACTGAGGCACAGAGAAGGTAATAATAATAATAATAATAATAATAATAATAATAATAATAATATCATTTATTAAGAGCTTACTATATGCAAAGCACTGTTCTAAGCACTGGGGTGGTTACAAGGTGATCAGGCTGTCTCACTGGGGGCTCACAGTCTTAATCCCCATTTTACAGATGAGGTAACTGAGGCCCAGAGAAGTGAAGTGACTTACCCAAAGTCACGCAGCTGACAATTGGCAGAGCCGGGATTTGAACCCATGACCTCTGACTCCAAAGCCCATGCTCTTTCCACTGAGCCAGGCTGCTTGGTAAGTGGCTTGCCCAAAGTCACACAGCAGACAAGTGGCGGAGCTGGAATTAGAACCCAGATTCTTCTGACTTTCAGGCCTGTGATTGCTCCACTAGTCTGTGTTGCTTCTTGCCCAGATCCAAACTTAGTGGAAGCCGATAACCGGGACAGCTCTTCCAAAAGGGAAAAGCCCTAATTAAAGGCACAGAGGATGAGAGCCCTCTTGTTTGGGATTCACTGTTTTGGTTTTCCAAATGGCTCAGGGGAGAGAAAGGGAGAGGCCCCAGGAGAATGTGGGAAGAAGGCTGGGCCGCTGAAGGCAGTGGGGAACCGGTGTGGGAAAACACGACCTTGTTGATTGCTGAAAGCACAAGAGGCACCGCTCTTGGGCAGTGACTTGAGTGAAGGGGATCATTCCGGTGTGGCAGGACTGCTGAACGTGACACACTTGTCATACGAGCATGGGATTCAGGGGAGGGAAGGGGACTCTCCGCCTTTCTGGGGAAAGTTTGGCTTCTAAGCTGGGCGTGGAGGAGAGCGGAGCCTCCCCACTGGGTGCAGCTGGATGTCCGCCAGAAGATGACCCTGCCTCCTCCTGCCGCAACTCTCCCAGTCTAATTTAACCATGGTGCTTTGCTCTAGCATGCCACGCCATCACTCTGCCACCCAGCAACTACAATTTGCTAGGGGGCATGCCAGTTGTAAACGTTACAGCCTAGCTCCCCAGCTCCACTCTTTTTTATGATATTTAATAATAATAATAGCAATAATGATGTTGTTTGTTAAGCACTTACTATATGCCAAGCACTGTTCAGGGACCATCTGTATATGTTGCCAACTTGTACTTCCCAAGCGCTTAGTACAGTGCTCTGCGCTCAGTAAATACGATTGAATGAATGAATGAATGAATACAAGGTAATTAGATTGTCCCACGTGGGGCTCACAGTCATTATCCCCATTTTACAGATGAGGTAACTGAGGCACAGAGAAGTGAAGCAACTGGCCCAAAGTCACACAGCTGACAAGTGGCGGAGACGGGATTAGAACCCATGACCTCTGACTCCCAAGCCCGGGCACTTTCCACTAAGCCATGCTGCTTCTTGAAACATTACCAGCTCATCCCTAAGTAAATTTGTGAAGTACTATGTGCCAGAAGCGCTGGGGTAGATACAGCATAATTGGATTAGACACAGCCTGTGTCCCACAGTCTTAATCCCCATTTTACAGATGAGGGAACTGAGGTGCAGAGAAGTGAAGTGACTAGCCCAAGGTCACACAGTAGACTCATAACAGAGCTGGGATTAGAATCCAGGCCCTTCTGACTCCTGCTCTATCCATTAAATCATGCAGCTCCTCAGCTTCTCCTCCCCTTTTGAGTCCCTAAGGTTGTACTTGGGTGCTGAGGCTCTGAACAGATCAGGTTTTAGGACAAGAAGCAATCTACCCTCAAACTACAGTGTCCCGGCCGGGCTAATGTGTTTGTGGGCATGCACCCTCAGTGGGACAACCTGATTACCTTGTTATCTACCCCAGCGCTTAAAACAGTGCTCGGCACGTAGTAAGCGCTTAACAAATACCATTATTATTATTATTACTCTATGATCAGTCAATTAATCAATGATATTCATTGAAGAATATAGTTACTGGGTGCAGAGCACTGTACTAAGCGTTTGGGAGAGTATAATACAATACAGTTGATAATCATGTTCCCTGTCTCCAGCGAGCTTACAAAGATACACAATATATACAGTTTGGGAACACAATTTTTGCCTGCCAATTTCCCTCATTAGATTATAAGCTCCTTGAGAGAAAGGACTGTGACTTCTACTTCTACTGCACACTCCCAACTACCAAGTATAGTGCTTGGCCAATAGGAACTCAATAAATACTATAGAATGAACAAGTGAATGAAGGAAGGAAGGAAGGGAGGAAGGAAGGAAGGAAGGAAGGAAGGAAGGAAGGAAGGAAGGAAGGAAGGAAGGAAGGAAGGAAGGAAGGAAGGAAGGAAGGAAGAGATACATTACTCAAAGAACTCTTGAATATGAAACAAATGAATAAAAAAAGAATTGTGGAAACAATGCTTATTCAGCTCTTATTTCTGAAACAGCAACCTTTGCTGTTATCATCAGTAGCTTCAATAGGGAGTAATGAAACTCTTTAAACTAAAACCGTTTCCATTCAGGGTGACATGATCCAAAGCATAGGTTAACAGATTTTGGTATAATAATCCTTGTTCGGTTACAGGGCCTGAAACGGGATATAAGAGTCAAGTTCTGGGGAAACTGTGTTCCAGATTTGCTGTAGATGTGTTCTTGTATCCAATATGTTTTTATGAAAAAATGTCGAGGATTTGCAATAGGCTGAGCATCATACATGAAGGCATAGCTCGATGGATTTACATCGTGGTTAAAAAGACTCTTCCAGCCAAGTTTGTGTGTGGCGTCTTTCATGTGTTTTGAATCTGATACAGATGTATGTTGTTTTAAAGTAGCAACTCAGATCATGTTAGTTTGCGGTAGGAGCTTCAACTGGCTAACTGAAGGCGAATGGGAAGAGTGAGCCAGGATTGGTGAGGGTGGTTAGTCTCCAGATCCCTGAAACCTCCACCCTTTACCCAGAGTGTGCAGGCAGGGGCTCCAGAAGGAAGGAAAACCTTTTGCTTCCAAGTGGTACTGCATTTTCCTAGTGGGAATTGGGCATTCTCAGCCCTGCTCTGGTCCGCTCCCTCCCCCTTCAGCCTGATCATCTGGAAGCCTGGACCATAACCAGTCTCACTTCATGGAGCCAGGCTGGCCAGATGATGAATCCCCGAGAATGTTACTCCACAGAACCTGCGATATCATTTGGAAGACAAACATTCAGTGTAGTGAAAGGCGAACGTTTTAATGGACCAAGAGATGGTTGTCACTGGTCTAAGTTGGTGTACCCCATTACAATGTGGTTTTTGGGAACTTGGAGATGAGTCTCACTCCCTGCCTATCTGCTCTGCATCGGCCAATAATCTCCTGAGAATCATGAAATTTGGAGAAACAAAGGAGGAAAAACAGCTGGAGAAATTGTAGCAAGGGTTCCAGGAAACTATCAACTCTTGCATAGTTATAAATTCTTCTCAAATAAGAAGGCTTTGTATGCCATTCTATGCACAACTCATTTACATTTGATAAGTGGGTCTTAGACAGAAATGGCCTGCACCTTAGAAAACTGAAAAACATTCAGGGATGACAGTCACTCTTTGGCATTTGCCTCAAAATAACTCGGGTTCTACATCCATTTAGCTCCCAGAAGGATTCCATCACCTTTTTTGCATTAGTGAGCCTCCCGTGGGACAACCTGATCCCCTTGTAACCTCCCCAGTGCTTAGAACAGTGCTTTGCACGTAGTAAGTGCTTAATAAATGCCATCCTCATCATTAGGTAGAAAAGGCCCACTTCAACACAGAACTGAAGTTAAGGGGTGGAGAGAACATCTGCTAAGCACATTTGGTTGGGCCCAAAGGAAAAAATCAAAGGGTTTGGAGGGCAGGGGAAACTCAATTTCAAGCTCACAGAGCGTACCAGATTGATGGTCTTAGGGCCTGGGTCCCACGCTATGCCTCCTGATATCGTACATCACCGATCTCAACTGAAAGGTAGACAGTGGCCAGATGGGATCCAAGTGCCTGGAGCTCAATCATCCTGGGAAGCCAGTATGTGGGTGGCTCTTAGATTCCCAGCTTGGCTTTGCTGTGGGCAACAATGGCATTTGTTAAGCATTTACTATGTGCCGGGCACTGTACTAAGTGCTGGGGTAGATACAAGCTAATCGGGTCAGACATAGTCCACGGGGCTCACAGTCTTAATACTCATTTTGCAGAAAAGGTAACAGAGGCACAGAGAAGTGAAGCGACTTGCCCAAGGTTACACAGCAGACAAGTAGCAGAGGCAGGATTAGAACCCATGACCTTCTGATTCCCAGGCAATTCTCTATCCACTAGGCCACGTTGCTTCTCAACACTGATGCGCTCTGGGTCTCTTCTCGGCTGGAGACCCGTGCAGCTGTACCTCATGAGGGAATGGAAGCCTCATCCCCCACTGAGGTCAACAGCCAAGGCAATTTACCCTCTAAATCAATTAGTTTTTCGATAATAGTTACTGAGCTTCTAATATGTGCTGAGTACTGTCTTCAGGCTGGCTTCTGAAAGTAAATAAGGGCGCCGGTTGGAACTCTCAAATATGGTATCTACCAGGGATCTTTCAAAAATGGTCACCGGCGAACACGGAGGAGATCGGGATCTTTCCAAAGACCCCGGCCACCTGGACCTTCTCAAGTACGGTTGTTGTATGGCTTCTCTCCAGTTGGCTACACCACTGCCCTTCTCAAAGAGGGTGGAGATGCAGCTTCTCTCAAAGATGGAAACATCAGAGCCCTTCCCAAACCCGACTGCCAGATAGAAATGATCAGTTAGCAGGGTCTTTGAGCCACGCTTCCGCATTTGGGATAGTGGGCTCTGAGCTCTGAAGACCGTGAAATTCTGTTCCTTACTGAGCTTTGTTTTTATCTGTGCATCTGTCCATGTCTTTACGCTATCTTTCTGTTTTGTTTCACCTCTCCTTATCTATCTGTCACAGTCCTTCTCTTTCCCCTTATTTTTAGATAGGGAGACTTTCATTCATTCAATCATATTTATTGAACACTTACTTTGTGCAGAGCACTGTATTAAGCAGTACTTGGAAAGTACAATTCAGCAATAAGGAGAGACAATCCCTGTTCACACCGGGCTTACAGTCCAGAGCCTTCTGAGGGCCAGGAAACTTTGTCGAAGTCCCACGTATGTACTCTTTCCCAGTGTTTAGTACAGTGCTCTACACACAGTAAGCACGTAATAAATATTACTACTACTGTAACTCACTATTCCAAAACATCTTTACATGGATATCCCACTGACTAGACTAAAAGGAACTCTTCCTCTTCCCTTCCAACTCTTCTCCTCCACCTCACCTTGGCGTTTATTAATTCATTCACTCATTCATTCATATTTATTGAGCGCTTACTGTGTCCAGAGCACTGTACTAAGTCCTTGGTAAGTACAATTCAGCAACAAATAATAATAATAATGGTATTTGTTAAGTGCTTACTATGTGCCAAGCACTGTTCTAAGCACTGAACAAATAATGAACAGGAGATGTATCTCTATTACTGTTAATGTCCGTCTCTTCCTCTAGACTGCGAGCTTGCTGTGGGCAGGGAATGTGTCTACCAACTTTGGGTGTATTGTACTCCCCCAAGCACTTAGTCCAGTGCCCTGCATATGGTAAATGCTCGGTAAAAACCACTGATAATGATGACCACAGTTGCCAGCACACCCGCCCCCATCTCTTAAGCCCATAGCCTTTGTATTTTACTGACGTCTCCCTTTCTTTCAAATCCCATCGTCACTCTGTTGCAAAATCCTGCTATTTTTTCTCCAAATGGTCACCACAAATGGTGGTGACTACTGCATCAGCCCCTCACTGGTCTTATGGGCTCCAGGCTCTCCCTTCTGCATTCTACAGGCCACTCTACTGTCCAGATCATTCTCTCAAATGTTTTCTGCACACATCTTCCCAATCTTCAAAAGCCTCCAGTGGTTACCATTCTCAAGCAGAAATTATAGTCCATCACTACAAAGCCCTCAATCACCAATCTCCCTCCTGCCCAACCATGCACTTCTCCCAGTATATTCCAGTTTGCGCTCTTCAGTCCTTTTAACTTGATCTCCCTAGCAGGCCTCAATCTCATCTTTTTTTTAATGGTATTTGTAAAGTGCTTGCTATGTGCCAGGCACTGTACTAAGCCCTGGGGTAGGTACAGGCTAATCAGACTGGACACAGTCCATGTCCTAAGTGGGGCTCACAGTCTTGATCCCCATTTTACAGATGAGGTAATAATAATAATAATATTAATGCATCTGTTTTTATCTGTTCATCTGTCCATGTCTTTACGCTATCTTTCTGTTTTGTTTCATCTCTCCTGATTTATCTGTCACAGTCCTTCTCTTTCCCCTTATTTTTAAATAGAGAGCCTTTCATTCATTCAAACATATTTATTGAGTGCTTACTGTGTGCTAAGCACTGTTCTAAGTGCTGGGGTAGATACAAGGTCATCAGGTTGCCCCATGTGGGGCTCACAATCTTAATGCCCATTTTACAGGTGGGGTAACTGAGGCACAGAGAAGTTAAGTGACTTGCCCAAAGCCACACAGCTGACAAGTGGCAGAGCTGGGATTAGAACCGATGACCTCTGACTCCAAAGCCCGTGCTCTTTCCACTAAACCATGCTGCTTCTCAGGTAACTGAGGTACAGAGAAGTGGCGTGACTTGTCCAAGGTCACACAGCAGGCAAGTGGCTGAGCCAGGATTAGAACCCATGTCTTTCATCTCTCATGCTGCTAACCTCTTGATCACACCACTTCCCCTGCCTGGAATTCCCTCCCCCTTTACGTCTGGCTGACCACTGCTCTCCCCATCTTCACAACCCTTGTGAAATCCCATTTCCAAGAGACCTTCCCCAGTTATCCCCCAGTTGCCACTTCAACATTACCTAATGATAAGAATATCTGTGGCATGCATTAAGCGCTTACTGGGTTTTAAGCACTCGGCTAAGTGCTGGAGAAGATATAAGCCAATCGCATCGGACAGAGTCCGTGTCTTATATGGGGCTCATAGTCTAAGCGGGAACGAGAACAGGTCTTTCACCACCATTTTACAGGTGAGGAAACTGAAAAACAGAGAAGTGACTTGTGTATGGTCACCCAGGAGGTAAGTGATGGAGCAGAGATTAAAACAATAATAATAATAATAATAATCATGACATTTGTTAAGCACTTACTATGTGCCATGCACTGTTGTAAGCGTTGGGGTAGATACAAGGTAATTGGGTTGTCCCATGTGGGGCTCATAGTCTTAAACCCCATTTTACAGATGATGTAACTGAGGCACAGAGCAGTTAAATTACTTGCCCAAGTCACACAGCAGACAAGTGGCAGAGCTGGGATTAGAACCCACGACCTCCGACTTTCAAGCCCATACTCTTTCCATTAAGCCAAGATGCTTCCCAGGTTCCAGGTTTAAAACCTGAGGTCCCTGATTCCCTGTCCTGTGCTCTTTCCACTAGGCCTAAATCCTACTCTCTCCAATTAGACTGTGAGCTCCATGTGGGGCTGGGACTGTATCCAATCTTGTGCTTACCACAGCACTTAGTACAGTGCTTGGTACAGAGTAAGCACTTAACTTATATAACAAGAATAATTAGAGAAGCAGTGTGGTTTAGTGGAAAGAGCACGGGCTTGGGAGTTAGAGGTCGTGGGTTCTAATGCCGGCTCCACCACTGATCAGCTGTGTGACTTTAGTCAAGTCACTTGACTTCTCTATGCCTCAGTTACCTCATCTGTAAAACGGGGTTTAAGACGGAGCCTCACGTGGGACAACCTGATTAGCCTGTATCTACCCCAGAGCTTAGAACAGTGCTCGGCATATAGTAAGCACTTAACAGATGCCATTATTATTCTAGACTGTGAGCCCGTTTTTGGGTAGGGACAGTCTCTATATAATAATAAAAATGATGATGGCTTTGTTAAGCACCTACTATGTGCAAATCACTGTTCTAAGCACTGGGGAGGTTACAAGGTGATCAGGTGTCCCACGTGGGGTTCACAGTCTTAATCCCCTTTTTACAGATGAGGTAACTGAGGCGCAGAGAAGTTAAGTGACTTGCCCAAAGTCACACAGCTGACAAGCATTGGAGCCGGGATTTGAACCCATGACCTCTGACTCCCAAGCCCATGCTCTTCTCCCTGAGCAACGCTTGGCAAGATACTTAACTACTCTGGGCCTCAGTTTCCTCAACAGTAAAATGGGGATCAAGACTGTGAGCCCTATGGAGGATGGTGACTGTGTCCAACCCAATTTGCTTGTATCCACCCCAGTGCTTAGTATAGTGCCTGACACATAGTAAGCACTTAACAAGTATCATAATTATTATTATCGTTATTATTATTATTATCCCTGCCTCCTTTTAGATTGTGAGTCCCTATGTGGGACAGAAACTGAGGCCCAGAGAAGTTAAGTGACTCGCCCAAAGTCACACAGCTGACAACTGGCAGAGCCGGGGTTTGAACCCACGACCTCTGACTCCAAAGCCCGTCCTCTTTCCAGTTAGCCATGCTGCCAACTTGTACTTCCCAAGCGCTTAGTACAGTGCTCTGCACACAGTAAGCGCTCAGTAAATACGATTGAATGAATGAATAATGGTATTTGTTAAGCACTTACTATATGCCAGGCACTCAGTCCCTGCCCCACACGGCTCATGGTGAACGTGCTGGTTCGTGATGGCTGTCAGTGGTGGAATGGACTCCCGGCATAAACTTTAGCTAGTTTGTGGTGGCCACACCGGTTTGTGATGGCTACTGCTCTCCCATCGTTGTTCAACCGCTTTTTCTTTCCCGAGGTGGTGAATCAGTAGCTGCCGCAACATCCAAAGCAGCAAATCGGGAACCGCAGCAATGCCTGAGGCAGAGGCTGATAAAAGGAGGTCACCTTGAGTTGTGGAGGGAAGAAAAGATGGCCAGATGGAGACAAATGGGGTCGGGTGGACCCATTTTACAGATGAGGTAACTGAGGTCCAGAGAAGTGAAGTGACTTGCCCAAGGTCACACAGCAGACAAGTGGCAGAGTCGGGATTAGAACTCATGACCTTCTGACTCCCAGGTTCATGCTCTAGCCACTATGCCATGCTGCTTCTTGTAATAATAATTCTCATAATAATCGATCAATCAATCAATCGTATTTATTGAGCGCTTACTGTGTGCAGAGCACTGTACTAAGCACTTGAGAAGTACAAGTTGGCAACACAACTATAATAATAATAATAATAATAATAATAATAATAACAATAACAACAACAATAATAGCTATAATAATAGCTCTTCCAGTAATAATAATAATAATAATAATAATAATGATAGCATTTGTTAAGCACTTATTATGTGCCAAGCACTGTTCTAAGCAGTGGGGAGGATACAATGTGATCAGATTGTCCCATGTGGGGCTCACAATCTTAATCCTCATTTTACAGATGAGGGAACTGAGGCACAGAGAAGTGAAGTGACTTGCCCATAGTCACACAGCTGACAATCCAGAGCTTAGAACAGTGTTTTGCACATAGTAAATGCTTAACAAATGTCATTATTAATATCATTATTACTAAGTGGCAGAGCCAGGATTAGAACCCATGACCTCTAACTCCCAAGCCTGGGCTCTTTCCACTAAGCCGCGTTGCTTCTCTGCTATGTTAATGTGATGTTTCTTCCAGTATAACATATGTTCTATGTCTTATATGTTCTAATATAACATAATGTTAATGTTTCTTCTAATGCTAGTAATAATAATGCTCCTCATAATAATAATTATGTTATTATTATCATTCAATCATATTTATTGAGCTCTTACTTGTGCAGAGCACTGTATTAAGCGCTTGGCTGTTATGCCATGCTGCTTCTCAAGAACTGACATACCTACATACACTATTCCTTATGCTGTAATTTGTGTGCATATCCCCTTTTTTGTCTTTCTTCTGACTGTAAGCCAATCAATCATATGCATTGCTTTAAAGAATGAGGGGAAAGATCTCATAAACACAAGTATGAGAAGCTTATGAGAAGCAGCGTGGCTCAGTGGAAAAGAGCCCGGGCTTTGGAGTCAGAGGTCATGGGTTCAAATCCCGGCTCCGCCAAGTGTCCGCTGTGTGAATTTGGGCAAGTCACTTCATTCATTCATTCAGTCAATCGTATTTATTGAGCGCTTACTGTGTGCAGAGAACTGTACTAAGCTCTTGGGAAGTATAAGTTGGCAACACACAGAGACGGTCCCTACCCAACAGTGGGTTCACAGTCTAGAAGGGGGAGACAGAGAACAAAACAAAACATATTAACAAAATAAAATAAATAGAATAAATATATACAAATAAAATAAATAAATAAATAGAGCAATAAATACGTACAAACATATACACATATATACAGGTGCTGTGGGAAGGGGAAGGAGGTAAGTCACTTCTCTGTATCTCAGTGACCTCATCTGTAAAATGGGGATCAAGACTGTAAGCCCCCCCGTGGGACAACCTGATCACCCTGTAACCTCCCCAGTGCTTAGAACAGTGCTTTGCACATAGTAAGTGCTTAATAAATGCCATTATCATTATTATTATTATTAAGTAGGCAAGTTGTGGATTGATACAGTGGAGGTAGGGGGGGTGGGGGCAGTAACTTAGTGGATAGAGCCCTGGGCTGAAAGTCAGAAGGACCTGGGTTCTACTCCTGGCTTCTCCACTAGTCTACTGTGTGACCTAGGCCAAGTCACTTGACTTCTCTGTGCCTCTGTTACTTCATCTGTTAAATAAGGATTAAGACTGTGAGCCCCATGTGGGATAGAGACTGGGTCCAACCTGATTAGCTTGTACTTACCCCAGTGTTTAGTACAGTGCCTGGTACATAGGAAGTGCTTAGCAAATCAGTCAGTAGGATTTCCTGAATTCTTGGACTGTAAGCTCTTTAGGGGCAGGGAACATGTCTGCTAATTCTGTTGTACTCTCCCAGGTGCTAAGTACAGTGCTCTATAAGTAGTAAGTGATAATGATAATAATTATGCTACTTGTTAAACGCTCAGTAAATACCACTGGTTGATTGATTCATTGATTACTGTGTGCAGGGCACTCTACTAAATGCTTAGGATCATAATAATAATAATGGCATTTATTAAGCACTTACTATGTGCAAAGCACTGTTCTAAGTGCTGGGGAGGTTACAAGGTGATCAGGTTGTCCCACGGGGGGCTCACATTCTTAATCCCCATTTTACAGATGAGGTAACTGAGGGCCAGAGAAGTTAAGTGAATACAGCATTACATAGCATCATACAGCAACATAGCGGACACATTTCCTGCCCAGAACAAATGCCATAAGAAAACAACTTTAAAATACACACAGATCTAATTTTGGTGCCAGTCCTACCACCCTGCCGATAAACTTCAGTCTAAATAGGAGCTTTATTCTACTCACATTAAGAGTCTTAGCACGACATCCCACAAATTCCACTTGGTGCTCAGAAACCAGACTCCCCACCACACATTTTATTAGCACTACTGATCTGAGGTGAAATAAAGTGTAAGTTTGATGTAGGGGTGCTAACTGGAACAACAGAAAGAGTTGTTTCACCTGGCATAAATCACTTCTCAGGAGTCCGTCCCCATCCTGGGCCTTCAAAACGCAGCTTTTGTGGGGAGGGGAGAGTTTCCATTTTCAAACAGGTGGTCATCATCATCTCCTACCCTGAAGCCCGAGGGCTGACCACCCCGTCATTGTATCTCCATAGTGAAAACTTCAGATGTTCTTTGGCTGCCCGTGTAGCTTATCCTCTGCTCTGAGGCTGGGACCAGGAAATAGGGTGAAAGGTTGGACATCTGCTTCTGAATTCCCACTGTCTTAACTGGAAAACTTGGTTCCCCGGACTATTCTAGACACTGGGATTTGGGGGGAAATCATGAATGCAGGGAGTTTGCTTACACCTGAACAGGTAGGAACGCGGAGGAGAAGAGAAGCATCTCACCCGATAATTGCGGATTCGTTTCTCCAGCAGCACCCAGCAGAAGGAGATCAGATCAAACCAGTCACAACAAGGGGCGAATCCTCGCTCCTTCCTGCTAGAGTCAATTGGCCATGGCTAGCACAATTCTCCATCTTCTTTACAGTCCGGAGACTCATCTGACTGGCCTGGCAGGCTAATCAGTTTTGGAAACAGCCTGGGATAGGTGCTGTTTGGAAAAGACAGAATCAAGCCAGCTGGAATTGCTCCAATCAAGATGGGAAAAAAAAACAAAAACTGAAATCCTTCAATAGAACACTTAAAGTAGAAGACCAATCAGTCAGAGTACAATATAACAGAACTGGTAGATTTATTCCCTGCCCACGATGAGTTTAGAGTCTTGAGGGGGAGACAGACATTAATATACATAAATAAGCTACAGATATATATAAATTAAGTGCTGCGGGCTGAGGGAGGGGTGAATAAAGGATACAAATCCAAGGACAAGGGAGAGGAAAAAGAGGAGATGAGGGCTTAGGCCTGATGCCCCCACTGATAATAATAATAATAATGATAATAATTGGGATATTTGTTAAGGGCTTATTATGTGCCAGGCATTGTATTAAGCTTTGGGGTGGATACAAACAAATTGGGTTGGACTCATCCCCTGTCCTACGTGGGGCTCACAGTCTCAATCCCCATTTTACAGATGAGGTAACTGAGGCCCAGAGAAGTAAATGGACTTGCCCAGGGTCACACAGGAGACCCAACCCCTCTCTGGTGGGCACCCAGGAATGGCAGTATTTAGGGCCAAAATAGGATAAATTCTCCAGAGGGGAAAAGGGCTCCCCTCTAGACTGTAAGCTCATTATGGTCAGGGAATGTCCCTGTTTATTGTTGCATCGTACTTTCTCAAGCACTTAGTACGGTGCGCTGCACTCAGTAAGCGTTCAATAAATACGACTGAGTGAATGGAAAGAGGCGGCTTCCAAGTGAAGTGGAGAAATTCCTCTTCCTCTGGAATTATAGGACCGGAAACATTTGGAAATGATGACGGGGAACCCATGGTTCTCAGCAGACTCAGCCCAGAACTGGGAGTTGAACATAGTGCCTGGCTAGGAAGCGAACGGTGATACTGCTGTGGAGAAATTAGATTGTAAGCTCTCTGTGGGCAGGGAATGTGTCTGTTATATTGTTATGTTGTTCTCTCCCAACTGCTTAGTACAGTGCTCCGCACACGGTAAGGGCTCAATAAATACGGTTGGCTGATTGACTGAAGTCTATGAATGTTCAGCCACGTCAGGCTCACAAACAATCAAACAATGGTATTTTTTGAGCACCTACTGTGTGCAGAACACTGTACAGGGAGCCTCTTCTGTCCTGAGCACTGTACTGTGCATTTGCTGTGTGCAGGCCACTGTACTGAGCCCCTATTGTGAGCCCTGGATATGTAATGTGTACAGAGTTGCATAGTAAGGGTTTGGGAGAGCACACTCCCCTCCCTTAGCAAGTTTACAATCTAAAAGTGGGGACAGGAAAATACAAATTATCTACACAAAGCAGGAGCAGGAGCAGCGCTCTGGACGCAAAAAGCGTTCAATAAATATCACTGATGACGACGATGGGACTAGTCTTAGCAAGAGCAGGGAAAAACGAAGAGATGAATAGCTCAGTGAATTCACCGGTAGACCACACAGAACAATACACGCAAATGTGCTAAGGATGGCTTCTGGGGTCACAGGACCTGGGGTGGTGGAGGTTTAATGAGGGAGGGTTAGTTGATTTTGAGGAAGGGGAGGAGAAACTCTCACTGAAATTCTGCAGGTGAAGAGGCGGGTACGTGGTGGGATGGTGGAGTTTGTTTTTCTCTCAGGCTCACGGGAGGTGTGGTACGAGGGAGGTGGATTTCATTCATTCATTCAATCGTATTTATTGAGCGCTTACTGTGTGCAGAGCACTGTACTAGGCGCTTGGGAAGTACAAGTTGGCAAGTAGATGGGGTGGGAGGGTTTTGGGCGAGAGTCCCTGAAACCACCAACGCAGCTGCGAGCAAAGACCCCATCGGTGACCTGAGAGTCTCCATTCCCAGGCCCCAACAGATCATCCTCATCATCATCAATCGTATTTATTGAGTGCTTACTGTGTGCAGAGCACTGTACTAAGCGCTTGGGAAGTACAAGTTGGTAACATATAGAGACAGTCCCTACCCAGCAGTGGGCTCACAGTATAAAAAACAGATCCCCTTTACTACCGGACTTGCTGACCTCTGAACTTTGCCGTTTATTAGAGAAGGAGCGTGACTTAGTGGCAAGATCCCAGGCTTGGGAGCCAGGGATCATGGGTTCTAATCCCGGCTGCACCACTTGTCTGCTGTGTGATCTTGGGCAAGTCACTTCACTTCTCTGTGCCTCAGCTACCTCACCTGTAAAATGGGGATTAAGACTGTGAGCCCCACGTGGGACAACCTGATTACCTTGTATCTATCCCAGCTCCACCAATTGTCAGCTGTGTGACTTTGGGCAAGTCACTTAGCTTCTCTGGGCCTCAGTTGCCTCATCTGTAAAATGGGGATAAAGACTGTGAGCCCCACGTGGGACAACCTGATCACCTTGTAACCTCCCCTGTGCTTAGAACAGTGCATTGCAAGTAGTAAGCACTTAATACCAACATTATTACCCCAATGCTTTGAACAGTCCTTGGCATATAGTAATCACTTAAATAATACCATTATTATTATTATTATTATTATTATTATTATGTTGCTCATCTTTCTTACTGTGTCTGTTGCCAAACCTGTGCCCACATTATTTTTAGACCATGAGCCCCTGGTAAGCTGGGGACTGTGTCTAATTCTCACCCATGTATTTATTTTTCCCAGCACTTAAGTACAGGGCTTTGCATTCAATTGGCACTTACTAAATATGATTACTACTACTACTACTACTACTACTACAGCACTTGGCTAATAGTAAGCGCTTAACAAATACCATAATTATAATAATAATGGCATTTATTAAGCGCTTACTATGTGCAAAGCACTGTTCTAAGCACTGGGGAGGTTACAAGGTGATCAGGTTGTCCCACGGGGGGGCTCACAGTCTTTATCCTCATTTTCCAGATGAGGTAGCTAAGGCCCAGAGAAGTGAAGTGACTTGCCCAAAGTCACACAGCTGACAAGTGACAGAGCCAGGATTTGAACCCATCACCTCTGACTTCAAAGCCTGGGCTCTTTTCCACTGAGCCATGCTGCTTCTCTAATTATACTATAATTACTACTATTACTACTGTATTGTAACATGGCACAGTGAATAGAGCACAGGCCTGAAAGTAGGAAGGCCCTGAATTTTAATCTCAGCTCTTCCCCCTGTCTGCTGTGAACAATTCACTTCACTTCTTTGTGACTCAGTCACCTCATCTGTAAAATGGGAATTGAGATTGTGAGCCCCAAGTAGGAGAGGGCCTATAGCCAACGTGATTTTCTTGTATCCACACCAGAGCTTAGTACAGTGCCTGACACCTAGTAAGTGATTAGAGAAGCAGTGTGGTTCAGTGGAAAGAGCACGGGCTTGGGAGCCAGAGTTCATGGGTTCAAATCCCGCCTCCACTGCTTGTCAGCTGTGTGAATCTGGGCAAGTCACCAACTTCTGTGTGCCTCAGTTCCCTCATCTGTAAAATGGGGATAAGACTGTGAGACCCATGTGGGACAACCTGATCACCTTGTATCCTTTCCAGTGCTTAGAACAGTGCTTTGCACATAGTAAGTGCTTAACAAATGCCATTATTATTATTATTATTGACAAATACAGAGAAGCGGCATGGCTTAATGGAAAGAGCCCGGGCTTGGGAGTCAGAGGATGTGGGTTCTAATTCTGGCTCTGCCACTTGTATGCTGTGTGGCCTTGGACTAGCCACTTAATGTCTCTGTGCCTCAGTTACCTCATCTGTAAAATGGGGATTAAGACTGTGAGCCCCAAGTGGAACAACCTGATTACTTTGCATCTACTCCAGCTCTTAGAACAGTGCTTGGCACATAGTAAGCGCTTAACAAATACCATAATTATTATTATCATTATTATATACCATAATAATTAATTTTACTACTCTCCCAAGCGCTTGGTACACTGCTCTGCACACAGTAAGCATTTAACAAATACTATTACTGCTACTACTATATATGTAAACCAAAATGGTCTTTGGAAGGCCAAATGAGTAGACCCAGATTAGCATATTTCGAACACATAATCAGGAGGACTAGTTCTCTGGAGAAGACACTAACGCTAGGAAAAGTCCGGGGAAAACGTGGAAGAGGCAGACTGGCAGCTAGATGGATCAAGACAATAACAACGATAACGGAAGAACCATTAGAAATGTTGCGGATCACGGCAGAGGACAGGACTGTTTATTTATTTATTTATTTGTTTGTTTGTTTATTTATTTATTTATTTATTTATTTATTTATTTTATTTGTACATATCTATTCTATTTATTTTATTTTGTTAGTATGCTTGGTTTTGTTCTCTGTCTCCCCCTTTTAGACTGTGAGCCCACTGTTGGGTAGGGACTGTCTCTATATGTTGCCAATTTGTACTTCCCAAGTGCTTAGTACAGTGCTCTGCACATAGTAAGCGCTCAATAAATACGATTGATGATGATGGTGATGATGATGACTTTCTGGAGAAAGTATATCCATGGAGTCGCTCTGAATCGGAAATGACTCGACGGCACTTAATAAGCCGTCAGCAGTATCAATCAATAAATAAATTGTATATAGTGAGTGCTTACTGTGTGCAGAGCACTGTACTAAGCACTGGGGAGAGTACAGTATAACAGAATTGGTAGATACGTTCCCTGCCCACAATGAGCTTACAGTCTAGAGCTGTTATTCCACCCCTCCCCTGTGTTTTCTGCCTCTCCCCACTTGTGGTTGCTAGTGTTTCTCTAGGATAAAGCAGAAGAGCGCCTGAGGTGAAAGGAGTGTTTTGCCAGGGGCACAGAAATGCCCTGGTAAATGTATGAGAAGAAGTTAAAGATGAGCAGCATCACGACCTAGAGGAAAAAGCTTGGGCTTGGGTTCTAATCTCAACTCTGCCGCTGACTGCTCTGTGATTTTGACAAGTCACTTAACTTCTGCACGTCTCAGTTTCCTCAACTGTAAAATGGGGTTTAAATACCTGTTCCCCCTCCTATTTAGACTGTGAATGCTATGTGAATTATAGAATTATAGCTATAATTCTATTTATTCTCATGGTATTGACACCTGTCTACTTGTTTTGTTTTGTTATCTGTCTCCCCCTACTAGACTGTGAGCCCGTTGTTGGGCATGGCCCGTCTCTATCTGTTGCCGACTTGTACTTCCCAAGTACTTAGTCCAGTGCTCTGCACACAGTAAGTGCTCAATAAATGCGATTGAACGAACGAACGAGACAGGGGCTGAGTTCGACCTGATTAGCTTGAATCTAACCCAGTGCTTAATACAGTGCTTGGCACATAGTAGGCACTTAACAAATATTAGACATTATTATGACTTAGCAGTATTGCTCTGTGGGTATTTGACATAGTTGCAACCTGGAAATGTCTTTAGTCTGTTGAAATATAATTGTCTATTCATTCCTTCATTCAATCTCATTTATCGAGCGCTATATGTGAGCAAAGGTGTGTACTAAGCACTGTCTATTAAAACTTCAAACGAATTTGGTGCCTTGGAACTGTCCCACCATTTGTCCCCAAACTGTGCCAATATACTTTGCAAAATGGCCATTAACCCATATTTGAAAATCGCTTTAGAATGTGAACAATCATGTCAAGCTCAAGCCCAGGTTCTCTTCCCAGAGCACATGTAATGATGGTACTTGTTAAACACTTACTTTGTGCCAAACACTGGGATAGATTCAAGATAATCAGTTTACACAGTCCCTGCCCCACACAAGACTAGGTCTAAGAGAGAGGAGCCCATTGTGGGTGGAGATTGTCTCTTTTTGTTGCTGAATTGTACTTTCCAAGCGCTTAGTCTTCTACACTGTGAGCCCACTGTTGGGCAGGGACTGTCTCTATATGTTGCCAACTTGTACTTCCCAAGCTCTTAGTACAGTGCTCTGCACACAGTAAGCGCTCAATAAATACCATTGAATGAATGAATGAATGAATGAGGAAGAGCAGGCATTTAAACCTCAAATTACAGATGAGGAAACTGAGGCTCAGAGAGGTCAAGTGACTTGCTCTAAGGTCACATAGCAGGCAAGTGGTGGAACCAGGACTAGAACCCAGGTATTCCAACTCCTATCCCATGCTCTTCCCATGACACCACACTCCTCCCCGTGTCTCTTTGCTGCAGAGACAGGGAATACCGATACATCAGATTCCTGTGCCACTATCAAAGGGAGAATCAACCAATCAGTCAATGGTATTCATTGAGCGCTTACTGGTCAAAGAGCACTGTACTAAGCACTTGGGTTAGTACAATATGGTCATGGGCTCAAATCCCGGCTCCACCAGTTGTCAGTTGTGTGACCTTGGGTGAGTCACTTAGCTTCTCTGTGCCTTAGTTACCTCATCTGTAAAATGGGGATTAAAACTGGGAGCCCCACGTGGGATGACCTGATCACCTTGTATCCTCCCAGCACTTTGAACAGTGCTTTACACATAGTAAGTGCTTAACAAATGCCATTATTATTATTATTATTGTTACAATACAACAGAGGTGGTCGACACGTTCCCTCCCCACAAGAAGCTTACAGTCTAGAAGAGCCAAGCCAGAATTTCTTCTTCAAAAACCCTGTTGCATCTTTCTGAAGGAAAACTCACCATTCCCCCCCGCCTTACCTCCTTTCCCTCCCCACAGCACCTGTATATATGTATATATGTTTGCGCGTATTTATTACTCTATTTTATTTGTACATGTTTATTCTAATAATTTTATTTTATTAATATGTTTTGTTCTCTGTCTTCCCCTTCTAGACTTTGAGCCCACTGTTGGGTAGGGACCGTCTCTATATGTTGCCAACTTGTACTTCCCAAGCACTTAGTACAGTGCTCTGCACACAGTAAGCGCTCAATAAATACGATTGAATGAATGAATGAATGAATGAATGAATGAAATGAACATAAACCCCAACAGCAGCTTCTGCCTAGAGGGGAAAGAAACAGAATTCCCTGTACACATTCCTGTGCGACCACACAGGCTGATGGAAAGGTGGTGGGAGGGAATTCCAGAACAAATCCACGGCTCACGGGGAATAAAAACCAGAAATCAAAGGAGAGAATTGCCTGAGGGAGATCTGGAAAGGGTTGAACAGGAGATACAACCCTTAGGAGCCAGTTTCCAATGCTGCCCTGTCTGGTGTGAACAAGTGAGATACTGCCGAAGGATCAGCCTCACTGAATCAAAATGATGGAAATAGGTTGGGAAAAACAGCCCTGCTGATACAATAGCTTTAAGGAAGATCTGGATGAAGTCACAGATAAGAGGTTCTCGTGGGCCATTAGAGAGAAAGTTAGGGGTTTTATGGCATTTGTTAAGCGCTTAGTATGTGTCAAGTACTGTTCTAAGTGCTGGGATAGATACAACTTAATCAGTTTGGACACAGTCCCTGTCCCACATGAGGCTCACAGTCTAAGTAAGAGGGAGTAGCGTCTAATCCCCGTTTTACGATGAGGTAACTGAGGCACAGGGAAGTAGAGTGACTTGTCCAAGGTCACACAAGAGCCAGAATTTGAACCCAGGTCCTCTGACTCTAAAGTCCATGCTCTTTCCATTAGGTCACTAGGTTTGATGGACTATCCTTCTCCAGAAGAATGATTAGGGGGAACTCTTAGTATGTAATATTCTGCACACAGTAGGCATCCAGTACAGTGCTCTGCCCACTAATAAGTATCAGCCAAGGGCCTTGCACACAGTAAATGCCCAATGCAGAGATCTGCAAACAGTAGGTGCCCTCTACCGCACTCTACACAGAGTCGGCACTCAAAAATATTATGAAATGATTTCTGGGATATAAAAGAAGCTAACTACACACTATTACTCTAACTGCTTAGTACAGTCCACTGCACACAGTAAGAATTTAATTAATACGATTGAATGAAGTGTTCTTTGTTGCCATGGTTGGAAACAGAATTCAGATCTAGAGGATCATTGGTGATCCCAGTCTTGGCATTCCTCATATTCTTATGTTTGAAATCCCTGCCTTTTCACACCCAGCATTAAATGTGGAAGCCCAAGATCTCTCCAATCCCGGAGCCTAAAGGCAAAAGACAGCACAACTGGCATGTCCCGAATAACAATAATAATAATAATAATAATAATAATAATAATAATAATAATAATAATAATAATAATAATAATTGTGGTATTGGTTAAGTACTTACCATTTGCCAGGCACATTACTAAGTCCTGGGGTAGATACAAGCAAATCGGGTTGGGCACAGTCCCTGTCCCACATGGGGCTCACAGTCTCAATCCCCATTTGACAGATGAGGGAACTGAGGCACAGAGAAATTAAATGACTTGCCTAAGGTCACCCAGCAGACAAGTGGTAGAGTCAGAACTAGAACATGGGCCCGTGCTCTCTCCACTAGGCCACACTGCTTCTAAATGGTATTTATTGAGCACTTACTATGTGTCTAACATTGTACCAAGCACTTGGGAGAGTACAACACAACAGAGTTGGCAGAAACATTCCTTACCCACAGTTTACAGGCTAAAAGAGGAGACAGACCTTCATATAAATAAATAATTAATGATATGTCATTTAAAGATATGTATATAAGTACGGTAGAGTTGAGGGTGGGTGAATATCGAATATAAAGGTCACAGATCCAAGTGCATAGATGATGGGGTAGATTAGATGCTACTCCTTCCTACTTAGTCAAGGCATCTTGGAAGAGGTATGACCTTAATAACGCTGCTTAACGGCAACCTGTAGCCTTTGCAAAAACTGTCAACTGGGCCCCCAGTACAGTGTTCCGCATTCAAGAGGTCCCCAGTACAGTGTTCTGCATTCAAGAGGTGTCCAGTAAGTACTAATGAATACATGATGCCTGGAGCCCTCTGCTCTTGTGGAAAGGGGATTCCACTGCACCCTCCTCAGAAAAGTATTCTATTGCCATTACCATTTTCCTTCACATTATTATAATTATTAATAATAGTAATTGGATTCATTGAGCGCTTACTGTGTGCAAAATATTGTACTAAGCGCTTGGGAGAGTACACTAGAACATCAAACGTATTTCCTGCCCACAGTGAGCTTTCACATGGCTTGCTCAGACTCTTCCTGCTGCCACTGAATTCCATTTTTCCTTGTTGGGTCCTCAGTGGAAACCAAGCACATCGGAGCAGCATATTCCAATCCACTAGCCCTTTGACTGACGGTTCAGATGTAGGAAGGACCCAGGATCAATCATTTAACCAATGATATTTATTGAGCACTTACCGTGGGCCGAGCATTGCACACAATGAGCTTAAAGTCTAAAGGGAAGTACATTGCCTCCAGGAAGCCTTTCCCAACTAAGCTCTCATTTCCTCTTCTCCCACTCCCTTACGTGCATTACCCTGCATTTAGATTTGCACCTTCTATTCACCCCCAGTCAGTAACATTTATATACATATATTTAAATTATATATAATAAATTGCTTATTTATCCATCAATCGTGTTTACTGAATGCCCACCGTGTGCAGAGCACTGTACTAAGTGCTTGGGAGAATATAATACAACTGAGTTGGTAGACACAGTCCCTGACCAGAGAGACCTCAAAGTTTAGAGGGGAAGGCAGACATTATTATAAATAAATAAATTACGGATATGTACATAAGTGCCGTGGGGCTTAGGGAAGGGTGAATAAAGGGAGTAAAACTGGGTGATAGGGAAGAGTGGGAAAAATGGTATTCCCCCTCTAGGCCTGTTATGGGCATGGAACGTGTCTGCTAATTCTGTTGTGTTGTACTCTCCCAAGAGCTTAGTACAGTGTTCTGCACATAATGATGGCATTTGTTGAGCGCTTACTATGTGCAAAGCATTGTTCAAAGCGCTGGGGAGGTTACAAGGTGATCAGGTTGTCCCACGGGGGGCTCACAGTCTTAATCCCCATTTTCCAGATGAGGTAGCTGAGACATAGAGAAGTTAAGTGACTTGTCCAAAGTCACACCACCAACAAGTGGCAGAGCCAGGATTTGAACCCATGACCTCTGACTCCAAAGCCCGGGCTCTTTCCACTGAGCCACGCTGCTTCTGGTTTCTGCCTTGAATTTGTATAGCGCATTTATCTTTTTCCAGAATTCTTTGCTGTCAGTTACCTCACAATTTCACCCTCTCAGTAGTCCCCGGAGGTAAGGAAAGCTGGTATTTTTCTTTAAACTCCATTTCAAGTGGGGAGACAGTTAGGCCCCCCAGCCTTCTAGACTGTGAGCCCACTGTTGGGTAGGGACCGTCTCTATATGTTGCCGACTTGTACTTCCCAAGCGCTTAGTGCAGTGCTCTGCACACAGTAAGCACTCAATAAATACGATTGAATGAATGAATGAATAGTAAGTGCTCAACAAATGCTATCAATAGATTGATCGATAGATATGCATAATTTATTTATGGATATTAATGTCTGTCTCCCCCTCTAGACTCTAAGCTCCTTGTGGGCAGATAATGTGTCTACCAACTTTGTTATATTGTACTCTACTAAGTGCTTAGTTCAGTGCTCTGCACACAGTAAGCCCTCAACAAACATGACTGATTGATTAATTGATCCCTCAATCACATTGAAGCAGCGTGGCTCAATGGAAAGAGCACGGGCTTTGGAGTCAGTGGTCATGGGTTCAAATCCTGGCTCCACCAATTGCCCGCTGTGTGACCTTGGGCAAGTCACTTAACTTCTCTGTGCCTCAGTTACCTCACCTGTAAAATGGGGATTGACTGTGAGGCCCCTGTGGGGCAACCTGATCACCTTGTTTCCCCCCAGCGCTTAGAACTGTGCTTTGCACATAGTAAGCGCTTAATAAATGCCATTATTATTATTATTAGTGCCTGAGACTGAAGCACTAGTCATTTATTTTATGTTCTGAGGAGCAGGCCCATAGAAGAAAGAACTCCTGCAGCTGAGGAGCAAGTGAATTATTTTTCTTCATGCCCTTGAGCACTTTAACCTCTTAGCCCTTCTTTCTGTAAAGTATGGACAGTCCCTAAGGAGTTTTGTCCACCCTCCCTGACTGACTCCCAGGGCTGCAAAGACACTCTCTAAAGTCTCTGAAGTGTTTTAAGCAAACGTAGAGAATTACTGGGAATTTTGAGCATATGTAATCTACTAGAGCCCAATCCATCAATCACTGTGTCCCAGGGAGCCAGTCTAACAATAACACTACTTGGAACTGATCCAGTCCTTTTATTTTCACAAAGTGCTTTCAAATAACTCATTTTCTTTTGTTCTTACACTATCCCTGTGAAAAAACACTGGGCTGGGCATCAGAAGGCCTGGGGTCTAATCTCGCATCTGCCACTCGTCTGCTCTGTGACCTTGGGCAAATCACTTCACTTCTCTGAGCTTCAGTTCCCTCATCTGTAAAATGGGGATTAAGACTGTGAGCCCCCCGTGGGACAACTTGACCACCTTGTATCCCCCCCCCCCCAGTGCTTAGAACAGTGCTTTGCACATAGTAAGTGCTTAATAAATGCCATTATTATTATTATTATTATTATTATTATTATTAAGCACTTAACAAATGCCATTATTATTTATTTATTATTTATTGCTCCAATTCTCAGTTCCTTCATCTGTAAAATAGGGATTCAATACCTATTCTCCTTCCTGGTTACAATGTGAATCCCATGTGGGACCTGATGATCTTGTATCTATCCCAGTGCTAAGTATAGGGCTTGGCACATAGTATGCGCTTAACAAATACCACAATTATCATTATTATTATTACTATTGTTGTTGCTGCTATTACCACCCCATTTTTTTCATTTATTCATTCATTTACTCAATCATATTTATTGAGCACTTACTGTGTGCAGAGCACTGTGCTAAGCACTTGAGAAGTACAAGTCGGCAACATATAGAGACGGTCCCTACCCAACAACGGGCTCTCAGTCTACAGAAAGAGCTCAGGCCAGAGAGTCAGAGGACCTGCCTTCTAGTGGAAAGAGCACGGGCTTGGGAGTCAGAGGTCTTGGGTTCTAATCAATCAATCAATCAATCATATTTATTGAGCGCTTACTGTGTGCAGAGCACTGTACTAAGTGCTTGGGAAATACAAGTCGGCAACACATAGAGACAGTCCCTACCCAACAGCGGGCTCACAGTCTAGAAGGGGGAGACAGAGAACAAAACCAAATCAAACATACTAACAAAATAAAATAAATATTTAAATAAAATAAATAGAATAGATATGTACAAGTAAGATAAATAGAGTAATAAATATGTACAAACATATACACATATATACACATATATATGTATATTAGATATATACATATATCTAATCTTGCCTCTTCCACTTTTCAGCCGTGTGACTTTGGGCAAGTCAGTTAACTTCTCTGTGCCTCAGTTGCCTCATCTGTAAAATGGGGATGAAGCCTGTGAGCCCCACGTGGGACAACCTGATTACCTTGTATCTACCCCAGCGCTTAGAACAGTGCTTGGCACATAGTAAGCGCTTAACAAATACCATTATTATTATTATTATTGTTAACCCCAGGTCCGCCACTTCTCTGTGCCTTGGTTACCTCATCTGTAAAATGGGGATTGAGACCGTGAGCCCCATGTGGAACAGGGATTGTGTTCACCCTGACTAGCTTGGGTAGGGACCGTCTCTATATGTTGCTGACCTGTATTTCCCAAGCGCTTAGTACAGTGCTCTGCACACAGTAAGCACTCAGTAAATGCGATTGAATGAATGAAAATACCATTAAAAAAATGGGGGAGGGGGGAAAAGAATTGACGTGCCTTCTAGACTGTGAGCCCACTGTTGGGTAGGGACCGTCTCTATATGTTGCCAACTTGTACTTCCCAAGCGCTTAGTACAGTGCTCTGCACACAGTAAGCGCTCAATAAATACGATTGGTTGATTGATTGATTGATTTTAAAATCACAACAGGCTTGAAGCCCTGCTCACCCGGGGGTGAGGACTGTGACTCTTACAAGGGATCTCTTCACTAGACCTTACTGCATTCCACCTAAGGGAATGTGGCCATCCCAGGAGATTGTGGAAATCCAGCAAACTGGGAATTCCCATGAAGCCAATAACTTATCAAGGGGAGAAGTTGAAAGCACCCAGATTCCTTGTGCATGAAGACCCACTGAACTTGCCTGTTACAACATGTCAGCCTGCCACTGGGAGACTAATCCTCACGTTCAAAGTCTTCACTTTGAGGAAGAAGATAGATTAATGACAGAGTGAGCAGCTTTTCCACCCTGGTGACAAGGACAATTGCCCGCCACCCAAGGGCATCCTCCACCTAAGGTAGTCGGCAACATTGATTCAGCACCTTCTGCTGTGGGGACATTGTCTAATCATTCATTCATTCAATCATATTTATTGAGAGCTTACTGTGTGCAGAGCACTGTACTAAGCGCTTGGAAAGTACAGTTTGGTGACATAGAGAGATGGTCCCTACCCAACAACGGGCTCACAGTCTAGAAAGGGAGACAGACGGCAAAACAAAACAGGTAGACAGGTGTCAATGCCATCACAATAAATAGAATTATATATATAATGATATATATTATATAATTATTATACACCTATTATTATATTATATATTATCATATACTATATAATAATTATATAATATATTATATATACATTTATACATACATCCTTCTAGACAGTGAGCCCATTGTTGGGGAGGGACCGTCTCTATATGTTGCCAACTTGTACTTCCCAAGCACTCAGTACAGTGCTCTGCACACAGTAAACACTCAATAAATACGATTGATTGAATGAATGAATCCATATATGGAGAATTATAGATATATACACATCATTAATCACATCATTAATAAAATGGAGTAGTAAATACGTACAAATATGGTTTCTATTTACAGATCACTGTGCTGGATACTCATTCATTCATTCATTCAATTGAATTTACTGAGCACTTACTGTTTGCAGAGCACTTTACTAAGAGCTTGGGAAGTACAATTCAGTAACCAATAGAGACAAACCAATAGAGACAATTGGGTAGGGACCGTCTCTATATGTTGCCAATTTGTACTTCCCAAGTGCTTAGTACAGTGTCTGCACACAGTAAGCGCTCAATAAATACTATTGAATGAATGAATGAATCCATATATAGATCATTAATCACATCATTAATAAAATAGAGTAGTAAATATGTACAAATATGGTTTCTATTTACAGAGCATTGTGCTGGACACTTATTCATTCATTCCATTGTATTTATTGAGCACTTACTGTGTGCAGAGCACTTTACTAAGTGCTTGGGAAGTACAATTCAGTAACCAATAGAGACAAACCAATAGAGACAATTGGGTAGGAACCGTCTCTATATGTTGCCAATTTGTACTTCCCAAGCGCTTAGTACAGTGCTCTGCACACAGTAAGTGCTCAATAAATACGATTGAATGAATGAATGAATCCCTGCCCTGGGCAGAACACTGGGCATCTATTGTGATCAGGGTACTGACCTGGGTGCCTACTGTGTGCAGGACACTGCGGTGTGTGTTTGGAGCAGCGTGGCTCAGTGGAAAGAGCCTGGGCTTTGGAGTCAGAGGTCATGGGTTCAAATCCCGGCTCCACCACATGTCTGCTGTGTGACCTTGGGCAAGTCACTAACTTCTCTGAGCCTCAGTTACCTCATCTGTAAAATGAGGATTAAGACTGTTTACCCCACGTGGGACAACTTGATCCCATTGTATCCCCCCAGTGCTTAGAACAGTGCTTGCACGTAGTAAGCGCTTAACAAATGCCATCATTATTATTATTATTATTACGGCAACGATCCCAGCCTTCAGGAGCTTACAGTCAAAGAGGGGAGACAGATGAGAAACAATGTCAGTATCTACAGAAAGGCTGGATACACAAACCACTGCTGTTCGTGAAAGCTGAAATTGAGAAACCAAAAAGAAGTAAGGCAGAAGAAGCGTTTTACGGATAGGATAGATCAAAGCTTCCCACAGTGACATATTTTAGTTGAGATTGCAGATTCAGTTGCCGAAGGTAGACCAGTATGGTGGACTGTTATCAAAAAGAGCAGTTCTATATGAGCAAAAAGCATGGTGAACTCTTAACATGGTTTTATTCGAGCAAAAGCTTCATAAGGAACAGTAAGAAGCGTAGCTGAAAAGCAGCATGGCCTAGTGGATAAAGCACAGGCCTGGGACCCAGAGGAGCTGAATTCTAATCCCTGCTCCACCAATTGCCTTGGCCAAATCACTTTGCTTCTCTGTGCCTCAGTTTCCTCAACTGCAAAATAGGGATTCAATACCTGCCATCCCTCCTATTTAGACTGCGAGTCCCATGTGGAACAGGGACTGTGTCTAACCTTGAATCTATTCCAGTGCTTGAAACAAAGTAAGCACTGAATAAATACCATAAAAAACCCTAGAGAGAAGGCAGCCAAAGAGAAAGCAGTGTCAAATACTGCAAACGTTCAGCATAACGCCACAAGAGTCTTTCTGGGAGTGCAATATAATCCCGGCTCCACCACTTGTCCACTGTGTGACCTTGGACAAGTCACTTCACTTCTCTGAGCCTCAGTTCCCTCATCCTCAGGGTTCCCTCAGGAAACCTATTCCAGGCAACTGTGGGATGATATAGTTTGGGCGGCAGAAATGAACTGGGAAAGGAGCAAGCGCCTGTAGGTAGGAGAATCTTGAGCGAGGAAGTTGGAAATGGTATTTTCTAAGCAAATACTATAGGGTAGACAGATACAAGATAATCAGGTGAGTCACTGCCCCTGTTCCACATGGGGGTCACAGTCAAAGATGGAGGGAAACCGGGTATCTTGACTCTATTTTTATAGATAGAATTAACTGAAACCCAGAGAAATGACTTGCCCAAGGTCACCCAACAGATGTGACAAAACAGGTGGTACCTAATCCTGTTTGCTCTCTCACCCTGCTCTCTTGGGGCCCTCCAGATTAAATCATGGAGACACACCACACGATGTGAAATTGAAATCAATTTCTGTGATTTCAGAGGGATATGGGGTGTCTCATTTCTGTGTACAAACAGAGGCAAGCGAGCAGCCAAACAGGTGTCCTCGCGTCTGGGCAGGCATAGTCATTCCCAAAGTTGCCAGGAATTCCGTGCCCCTTCCCAATTTTCCAACTGCAGGAACCAAGTCTTCTCTCTCTCAGAGAGCCCCATTGATCTTGTGGGAGGGGAGAGGGAAGCTAAAGATGAGTTGTAATAAATTTGTAAATGTCTGATGGGAGCTTACCTTGCAGTCAGCCAGTGCATCTGTCATCTGGACCACCCAGGGTAAGGAAGGTTGGTGAATAGACCCAATTTATCAATCAGTCAAACAATCAATGGCATTTATTTTGTCAGTCCACAGGACCTGAACATTCAGTTTCTTTCATTCACAACCAGATTGTCAAGGTGTCCAAGAAATAGATAATCGAGGAATAGATGTAGATAGATTAGAGGCTTTGGAACCAGACTACTGCTTCCACTGTTCGTTAATTATGTCATTCGTTCAGTCATTCAGTCCTATTTATGGAGAGCTTACTGCGTGCAGAGCAAGTCACACTCCTGGGTTCAAAAGGAGTAAAATGAAATGGGTCCATCCTTACTCAGTCTTCTCAAAGATTGAGGGATGCCTCACTACTGTCCTGTGTTCTTGGCTGAGGTTACTGATCTGGAGATTTTGTTTGTGTGTTTGTGTGGCCAGAAAGACAGACTCTGCCCCATTGTACACCCAGAATAGTAGGGAAGCTTTTCTAGCTGTTTGCCCAGTTGGTGTAAGTATCATCTGCCTTAATATTGTCTGCTTGGGCACACTTGTTTGTATGTATCTGTAATTTATTTATATATATTAATGTCTGTCTCCCCATCTAGACTGTGAGCTCTTTGTGGGCAGGGGATATGTCCGTTGTACTCTCCCAAGCGTTTAGTACAGTGCTTTGCACACAGTAAGCACTCAATGAATATGAATGAATGAATGAAAGTACTCAGTAAATACCATTGATTGATTGATTACCAAGAACCTCTACTAATCCTCTTTTCCTCTGATGGCTTTCTGGCTCTTAAGAATGAAATTAAAGATTTTTAAAGTCTGATTCCATCCTATGAGAGGCAATGTGATCTAACAGAAAGAACATGAGACTAGGTTTCAGAGGACCTGGGTTCTAGTCTCAGCTTTGACACCAGCCTGCTGTGTAACCTTAAGCAAGTTACTTAACCTCTCTGTGTTTTCATTTCCTCATCTGTAAAATGGGAATGATAATACCTGCCTCCTTCTACCTCTCCAAGATTTTTGTTAGAACCAAACCAAAAAAGCAACACCGAGGTCCTTTGGAAAAATGAAAGAGCTCTATAGATTCAAGCGATTGGGTGCTGAATAATAATAATAATGATAGCATTTATTAAGTGCTTACTTTGTGCAAAGCACTATTTTAAGTGCTGGGGAGGTTACAAGGTTGTCCCACAGGGGGCTCACAGTCTTTATTCCCATTTTACAGATGAGGTAACTGAGGCACAGAGAAGTTAAGTGGCTTGCCCAAAGTCACACAGATGACAATTGGCAGAGCTGGGATTTGAACCCATGACCTCTGACTCCAAAGCCCGGGCTCTTTTCCACTGAGCCATGCTGCTTCTCTAATCAAAGAGATGTGTCTGACGGCACATACTTCTAGACTGTGAGCCCGCCTTCTAGACTGTGAGCCCACTTGTTGGGTAGGGACCGTCTATGTTGCCAACTTGTACTTCCCAAGCCCTTAGTACAGTGCTCTGCACACAGTACGTGCTCAATAAATACGATTGAATGAATGAAAGACTGTTCAGTTTTTCCAGAGATCTGCCATAGCTTCTGTGTTCCCTCACAGCCCCTGGACCTCCCTCTATATGACACTGCTGTAGATGAGGAGCAGTGTGGCCTAGCAGAAAGAGCACAGTCCTGGATGTCAGAGGACCTGGGTTCTAATCCTGGCTCTGCCACTTGCCTGCTTTGTGACCTTGGGCAAGTCACTTGAATTCTCTGTGCCTCAGTTACCTCATCTGTAACATGGGGATCCAATACTCGCTCTCCCTCCTACTTGAACCGAGAACCTCATTTGCAAAAGGAACAGTGTCTGACCTGATTCTCTTGTATCTACTCCAGAGCTCAAGACAGTGGTTATCATATAGTATGCACTTAGTGTTATTATTATGACATAGGCATTAGACAATATGCATTCCATTAAAAGGATTTAGGCTTCTTAGGCGACTCTCCAAAGAACCTGTCCAAACACTGAACCCTGTTGACTGTATTGTCTTAGCAGCAATCCATCATAGCAATACAGAGTTTGGATTGAAATTGTTGAATTCCATGAGCTAAATAGAAATGATGTTATTTTATGAGGTTGGGCAATACTGTTCAGCTGAACCAGCAAATTCAGGAGCAGAGTTGATAATGGACTTTATCTCTAGCTTAAAGAACGCCTTTCCAATCAATCAATGGTATTTACTGAGTGCTTATTGTGTGGCAAGCACTGTACTAAGTACTTGGGAGAGTACAACAGAACTGGTAGATCCTGTTCACATGATTTATAGGTGCATGCCCTCTTAATACTGTAAGAAAAGAGATATAGTGTGGGAAAGTTCCTTGTGGACAAGAATCAAGCTGTGTGACTTTGGGCAAGTCGCTTAACTTCTCTGGGCTTCAGTTATCTCATCTGTCAAATGGGGATTAAGACTGTGAGCCCCCTGTGGGACAACCTGATCACCTTGTAACCTCCCCAGCACTTAGAACAGTGCTTTGCACATAGTAAGTGCTTAATAAATGCCATCATTATTATTATTATTATTATTATGTCTACCAATTCGATTGCATTGTCATTCATTCATTCATTCAATCATATTTATTGAGTGCTTACTGTGTGCAGAGCACTGTACTAAGTGCTTGGGAAGTACAAGTCGGCAACATATAGAGATGGTCTCTACCCAACAACGGGCTCACGGTCTATAAGGGGGAGACAGTCAACAAAACAAAGCATGGAGACAGGTGTCAAAATCGTCAGAACAAATAGAATTAAAGCTAGATGCACATCATTAACAAAATAAATAGAATAGTAAATATGTGCAAGTAAAATAGAGTAATAAGTCTGTACAAATATATATACAAGTGCTGTGGGGAGGGGAAGGAGGTAGGGCGGGGGAAATGGGGAGGAGGAGAGGGAAAAGGGGGCTCAGTGTGGGAAGGCCTCCTGGAGGAGGTGAGCTCTAAGTAGGGCTTTGAAGGGAGGAAGAGAGCTAACTTGGTGGATGTGTGGAGGGAGGGCATTCCAGGCCAAGGGAAGGATGTTCGCCCTCTTACTTTTTTTTTCTTTAAACTGTATTTGTTAAGTGCTTACTATGTGCCAGGCACCGTTCTAGCTAATCAGGTTAGACAAAGTGCCTGTCTCATATGGAGGTCATGGCCTTAATCCCCATTTTACAAGTGAAGCAAATGAGGTCCTTTCTCAAGTGCTTAGGCAGTGCACACAGTAAGCACTCAATAAATACCATCGATAGAGTGATTGATTAACTGGGACAAAGTCAGTGCTTCTGAGTTCTACGAGCCTCATGGTTTTGGAAATGCTGTCTGAGGTGTGACAGCAGCCAGATTTGAATTCCAGTCCGTCAGTCTGTTAATCGTATATACTGAGCGCTTACTGTGTGCCGAGTACTGTACTACGTGCTTGGGAGAGTACAATAGAACGATATAACAGGCACATTCCCTGCCCACAACGAGTTTACAGTCTAGAGGGGGAACTAGTGAATCCTCCACCAGCCCCTTGTTGTTATATTGTACTCTCCCAAGCATTTAGAACAGTGCTTCGCACACAGTAAGCACTCAATGAATATGAATGAATGAATGATTGAAAGTACTCAGTAAATGCCATCGATTGATTTGATTGATTGATTACCAAGAACCTCTACTAATCCTCTTTTCCTCTGGTGGCTTTCTGGCTCTTAAGAATGAAATCAAAGATCTTTAAAGACTGATTCCATCCTTTGAGAGGCAACGTGGTCTAACAGAAAGAACATGGGACTAGGTTTCAGAGGACCTAATGGCGAGAACTCAGCAGTTCGCATTTCCCCTCTCCTGCAGCTGGTGCAAATTTGGTACCATCCAGACGGAGACAACGAGGCCGATTTCGGCACTGGGCTGGCTCCCTTCCCAGGAATCGCCACTGTAATAATGGCATTTGTTAAGCGCTTACTATATGCAAAGTTTCTCTATTACTCTATTTATTTATTTATTTATTTTATTTGTACATATCTATTCTATTTATTTCATTTTGTTAGTGTGCTTTGTTTTGTTCTCTGTCTCCACCTTTTAGACTGTGAGCCCACTGTTGGGTAGGGACTGTCTCTATATGTTGCCAATTTGTACTTCCCAAGAGCTTAGTACAGTGCTCTGCACATAGTAAGCGCTCAATACATACAATTGATGGTGGATGATGATGAATGCAAAGCACTGTTCTAAGCCATTCTCCCCGGAGTGTTGGTGGGCTGGGCTGGGGACTCTCCTCTGGGTCCTGTCTACCAACTGATCCAACCCAGAGAAGCAGTGCTGAGAAGCAGTGCGGCTTAGTGAAAGAACGAGGCCCTGGGAGTCGGAAGACCTGGGTCCTAATCCTCATTCTACCACTTGCCTGCTGTGTGCCTCAGTTGTCTCATCTGCAAAATGAGGATTAAACCCTCCTCCCTCCAACTTAGACTGTGAGCCCTATATGGGGCAGATATCAATCAATCCATCAATCATATTTATTGAGCACTTACTGTGCAGAGTAATAATAATAATAATAATGGCATTTATTAAGCACTTACTATGTGCAAAGCACTGTTCTAAGCACTGTAGTACTATACTAGGCACTTGGGAGAGTACAAAATAGTACAGTTGGTAGACACATTCCCTGCCCACAAGAAACTTACAGTCTATAGGGACTAGACTGTGTCTGACCTGATTATCTTGTATCTACTTCAGCACTTGCTCAGCGCTTAGAACAGTGCTTTGCACATAGTAAGCGTTTAATAAATGCCATCATCATCATCATCATCATCATCAATCATATTTATTGAGCACTTACTGTGTGCAGAGCACTGTACTAAGCACTTGGGAAGTCCAAGTTGGCAACATATAGAGGCAGTCCCTACCCAGCAGTGGGCTTACAGTCTAAAACGGGGAGACAGAGAACAAAACCAAACATACTAACAAAATAAAATAGACTAGATATGTACAAGTAAAATAAATAAATAAATAAATAGAGTAATAAATATGTACAAACATATATACATATACACAGGTGCTGTGGGGAAGGGAGGGAGATAAGATGGGGGGATGGAGAGGGGGACGAGGGGGAGAGAGGGATCATCATCATCATCACTTGGAATGCTGTTAATATAATTAGGTGGGACACAGTCAGGGCTTGACACATAGTAAGTGCTTAACAAATACCATAGAAAAAAACCTTCTGCCTCTTGGTTACACAAATATTTCAGCCTTGACAGAGCAGCAAATATCCGCAGTGTCCTTGTTGTTTAATAATAATGGTATTCATTAAGCACTTACTATGTGCAAAGCACTGTTCTAAGCACTGGGGGGATACAAGGTGATCAGGTTGTCCCACGTGGGGCTCACAGTCTTAATCCCCATTTTACAGATGAGGGAACTGAGACACAGAGAAGTTAAGTGACTTGTCCAAAGTCACACAGCTGACAATTGGTGGAGTCGGGATTTGAACCCATGACCTCTGACTCCAAAGCCTGGGCTCTTTCCACTGAGCCACGCTGCTTTTCTATAGGTCAGCATTGCCTGCTTCGGCATTTGAAGAATGCAGGCAGGTGGCTAAAGTGCATTTACTGGTAGGCCCAAAATCTGCATCCTTCAGGGCCTTTCCTGAACTCATTCAGCTATCGACTTGAGCTATAGGCTTCAGTAGAGACTTAGCACTTGTGTGCCTATCTGTAATTTATTTATTTAAATTGACATCTGTCTCCCCCTCTAGAGTGTAAGCTCCTTGTGGGCAGGAAATGCATCTGCTTATTGTTGTAGTGTACTCTCCCAAGCACTTCGTACAGTATTCTGCACACAGTAAGCGCTCAATAAATACGATTGACAGATTGACTGAGACGGGGTTTCCTTTTCCAGGATCTTTTGCTGGATTATAAACCCCAGGCAGGGGGTGTGTCTTTTTTTCTGGGCTAGTTCAGTGTCCTGCACACAGTAATAATTGTAGTATTTGTTAAGCGCTTACTTAACAGTAAGTTATCGGAACAACCTGATCACCTTGTATCTCCCCAGCTCTTAGAACAGTGCTTTGCACATAGTAAGTGCTTAACAAACACCATTATTATTATTACTGTTACTACTGTGTGGCAGGCACTGTACTAAGCACTGGTGTAGTTACAAAGTATTCAGGATGGACATAGTACATGTCTCACATGGGGCTCACAGTCTTGATTCCCCCTTTAACAGGTGAAGGAATTGAGGTACAGAGAAGTTAAGTGACTTGCCCAAGGTCACACAGCAAAGAAGCGGCGGAGCCGGGATTAGAACCCACTTCCTCTCACTCCCAAGCCTAGGCTCTTGCCACTAGGCCACGCTGCTTCTCAATGCCATTCATTGAGGTGATTAGTCGATTTATTCCATAAGAATAATGATTGGAATAATCAAACAGTATTCTAAGAGCTGGGGTAGATACAAGATGACCAGGCCCCCACATAGGGTTCATAGTCTATAATGGAGGGAGAATAGGTATCGAATCCCCTTTTTGTACATGAGGGAACTGAGGCCCAGGGAAGTGAATTGACTCAGCCTAATATTAATAGCATTTATTAAGCGCTTGCTATGTGCAAAGCACATTTCTAAGCACTGGGGAGGTTACAAGGTGATCAGGTTGTCCCAAGGTTAATCCCCATTTTACAGATGAGGGAACTGAGGCCCAGAGAAGTTAAGTGACTTGCCCAAAGTCACGCAGTTGACAGTTGGCGGAGCTGGGATTTGAACCCATGACATCTGACTCCAAAGCCCGGGCTTTTTTCCACTGAGCCACGCTGCTTCTCTAATACCTAAGATCTAGCCCAGTTTAGCCATCCTGGATCTTCTATTACACACCCCTTGTGTTATATCTTTATCATGAGGGAGGAGCTCCTTCAGGAAGGATAAGGAGTTTCTCACTGGATTAAAGTCATTTTTTTCTCCAGTTTATCCATTCCCTGTGAGGAATTCCTCACAGGGACGGGGCGATTAGTCGGTGAACGTTCTTATTTTCTTCTGGTTCTTTTCCTTCTCCCTCAGGGTGGGTCTGTTAGCGTGGGCCCCGTGTTTACGGCATGGTCAGTGGGAACAGTTTTAATTTCATAGGGCTGCTCTGGTGTGCTGTGCTGCGGAAAGGCATATGTCATCAGGCTCTCCCGGCTGCCTTCCCTTCCTGTGTCGGGGGGACGTTGTGGGATCTGTTTTGTTATTTCATTCTTGGGTATATGGGTATTTTCATTCTGGGCCTGTGCCCAGTGGTCTCGGAGCCAGGGGCGAACTTTAAATAAATCTGATGGAGAGTAAAAATAAAGCAAAACAGAAGAGAGGGTATCCTGTTTCCTTGGGCAGGCGGTTACTCCATCTGGCACGTCATCGGTTCTAGAATGAATGAGAGTAGTGGTTGGGGCGGAGAAGCCTAACCTCTGCATGGGGCCTCTCCTTGGCCCTCATCCGGGGATGAGTTATGTCGGGAGGATTCACAGACGGCCCAGTCCAAATGCAGCCCAGGGCTCCAGAACGGCTAATTGCAGAGGTGAGCGTTGCCAAGAGCCAACGTCACGCATTCCAAGAGGTAAGCCGAAATGTGGCTTTGCAGGCTGCCCCTGGGTGAAGCAACTGCAAATCGCAAGAACGAGACGGACGCTTGATCAGACAGGGAGCAGAACGAGGTGAGAAGTCACACGCTAAAGACATAACGTACCCGAGTTTGCTCCAAGGGTGAATGTTAGCCATGGAGACGCGGATACAAACACAAAACTCCATCTTTCTGGCCTGTTTTCTCTCACCTCTTTTTCCTCTCTCACGCGATGAAGAGGAAGTGCATTCTTAATGGTATTTTTTTAAGTGTTTACTATGTGCCAGGCACTGTACTAAGTGCTTAGTACAGTGCTCTGCACACAGTAAGCGCTCGATAAATATGATTGATGATGCTGGGGTAGGTACGAGCTAATCGGGTCAGACACAGTCCATGTCCCATTCACGCTCTTAATCCCCATTTTACAGATGAGGTCACTGAGGCACAGAGAAGTGAAGTGACTTGCCCAAGGTCATCCAGCAGACAAGTGGCGGAGCCGGGATTAGAACCTGGGTCCTTCTGCCTCCCAAGCCTACGGTCTATCCACTAGGCCACACTGATAGAAGACATTCATTATCATCATCATCAATCATATTTATTGAGCGCTTACTGTGTGCAGAGCACTGTACTAAGTGCTTGGGAAGTACAAGTTGGCAACATATAGAAACAGTCCCTACCCAACAGTGGACTCACAGTCTAAAAGACACATTCAGATTGGACATAGTCCATATCACACCTGGGGCTTCCAATCTTAATCCCCATTTTACAGACGAGGTGACTGAGCCACAGGGAAGTTAAATGACTTGCTCAAGTTCATACAGCAAGGAAGACTCCCCTTCTAGACTGTGAGCCAGTTGTTGGGTAGGGACTGTCTCTATATGTTAACTTGTACTTCCCAAGCGCTTAGTACAGTGCTCTGCACACAGTAAGCACTCAATAAATACAGTTGAATGAATGAATGAATGAAAGTGGAACCCATTGTGGACAGGGATCGTCTCTGTTGCCGAACTGTACTTAGCACTGTACTAAGTGTACTGTGTGGACAGGGATTGTCTCTGTTGCTGAACTGTACTTTAAAAGTGCTTAGTACAGTGCCCTGCACACCACAAGCGCTCAATAAATAGGATTGAATGAAAGTCGGGGAGACAGGTCCTCTGGTTCCCAGACCCAGGCTCCTTCCGCTAGGACATCCTGCTTCTAATGAATGCAAAAATGGGTTGCCTGTGGTCTGGATAAAAAAAGACGTGGCACCTCTAGCCGAAATATGGGAAGAGGAATATCTGGTAAGTGAAGCAATCAGAAATTGGCCCTCAGATTTTTTTAAGAATTCAAAGTAAATGGCTAGGAACTGTTTTTAGGTACTGAAAATGAGAGCGGACCCATCTATTGAGGTGAACTCAAACCTAGGCACCAGAAACCCAGAATTCCAACCTTCCTCTTGACATTCTTTCCCTCTGTGGCCTTAGGCAAGTTATTAATTTCTCTGCTTCATTCTCCCCCGCAGTTAAGTTGGGATAATAATACTTAATCACCTATCTCACTGGAGTACTGCGAATAGGATTACTTACTCGTTCATATTAATAAAGTGCTTTGAAGGTGCAAAGAACTTCAGAATGTAACATGCAATGATATCTGTTGGGACCTGTCCTCTGTAATAAAGGACAATAATTCGACGTTCAAATCTTCGTTTCAACTTAAAAATTTCAGTTTAGTTAGTCCAAAAGTCAGTACGAAAATTGTTCCCTAAATGTCTGGCACAGGATTTGACAAAATCAGAAAACCCACCTTCAGCAGACTATTTAGTGAGCTTTCTTATTCTAGCAGATCACTAAGCGATCACCCTGTAATTCTGTTTTAAATGAAGTAATTATTTTCAGAGAAATGTGGGATTTTCAGTAAGTGAGGTAAATTCACAATTCACTAGGAAAATAGCATTAGAGAAGCAGCGTAGCCTAGTGGAAAGAGCTCAGGCCTAGGAGTCAGAGGACCTGGGTTCTAATCCCAGCTCCACAATTTACTGCTATATGACCTTGGGCAAGTCACTAAACTTCTCTGTGCCTCATCTGCAAAATGGGAATTTAATACCTGTTCTCCCTCCTTCTTAGTCTGATGTGGCACCTGATTATCTTGTATCTATCCCAGAGCTTAATAGAGTGTTTGATACATACTAAGTGCTTAGCAAATATTATTATTGTCATTATTATTATTCAAAGTACTGACCACCTACCTCGTATAGAACACTGTACTGGATGCCTATCAGGGGAGGGCTGCGGGGCTGGGGAGGGTGGTGCCACTGTTGCCACGCATGGTGATGTGCAATTAATGATTTCTGGGGCCAGGCAGAATAGGGCAGCTATAATTATATTAATGTCTGTCTCCCCCTCTAGATTGTATGGCAGGGAATGTGTCTATTATATTGTGTCTATTATATTGTTATTCTGTACTCTCCCAAGTGCTTAGTACAGCGCTCTGCACACAGTAACCGCTCAATAAATACGACTGACACTGACTGACTGACTGACATTGAGATGGAGGGAGGAATACAGGGAAGGAGCCGGAGAGGCTGCTCAGGGGTAGTTAATAATTGTGGCATTTGTCAAGTGCTTACTGTCAGGCACTGTACTAAGCACTGAGATAGGAACAAGATAATTCATTCAATCATTCATTCATTCATTCAATTGTATTACTGTGTGCAGAGCACTGTACTAAGTGCTTGGGAAGTACAAGTTGGCAACATATAGAGATGAATTATGGATAGGTATGTAAGTGCTGTGGGGCTGATGGTGGGGAAAATCTCAAATGCCCAGAGGTCACAGATACAAGTGCACAGATGGTGCAAAAAGGAGAGAGGGCAGACTGTGGGACAACCAGATCACCTTGTAACCTCCCCAGCACTTAAAACAGTGCTTTGCACATAGTAAGCACTTAATAAATGCCATCATCATCATTATCATCATCATCAGGCCTCCTGGGTCCCTGATTCTTATGCTGATAAGTTGTTTGAGCTGATGCGTAACCTCATCCCCTGTCCAGGACCGTCTCTATATGTTGCCAACTTGTACATCCCAAGTGCTTAGTACAGTGCTCTGCACACAGTAAGCGCTCAATAAATACGATTGAATGAATGAATGAATGAATGAATGAATGAATGAATGAATGGATGTCCAGAGATGGAGCCAGAAGCAGTCCTGGTGCACTGAAGGGGAGATGGGCTCTGTGTGTGTGTATGTTTGTGAGTGTGTGTGTGTGTGTTTGTGTGTGTGTAAGAGAGAGGGTATGCATGTGTGTGTATTTAAGAATAATAATAATAATAATAATGGCATTTATTAAGCGCCATGTATTTGAGAGAGAGAGTTGTGTGTGTGAGAAACTAAGGGAGAGTGTGTGTGTGTGAGGGGAAGAGAAAGTTTATGTGTGTTTGAGAGTGTATGTGTGTGAGAAAGTGAGGGAGTGTGTGTGTATTTGTGTGTGTGTTTGTGTGAGTGAGCATATATGAGTTTGTTTTTGTGTTGAAGTCAGGGCTGGGGTGGGGGGCATGGAGAGGCAGTTCCACTCCCTTTATCTTGGAGGAGCAGAGTTCGAGGACTCCTCCTGGAGGGACAGATGGAAAGAGGAGGTTCAGCTGGAAGGGCAAGGCAGCTGCAGGATTTAGTGGCTAGAGTTCAGGCCTGGGAGTCAGAAGGACCTGGGTTCTAATCCTGCCTCCGCTACTCGTCCGCTGGGTAACCTGGGGCAAGTCACTTCACTTCTCTGGGTCTCAGTTACTTCACCTGTAAAATGGGGATTAAGACTGTGAGCCCCATGTGGGATAGGAACTGCGTCCAATCCAATCCGCTTGTATCCACCCCAGCGCTTAAAACAATGCCTGGCATGTAGTAAGCACTCAGCAAATACCGCAATTATAATTATTATTATTCAGGCTCCCAAAAAGGGAAATCTCATTGTTTGGTGAATCTGTCTGCCTCACACCATCCTCCTTCTCCTCCTCCTCAATGGTATTTATCGAGTGCTTACTATGCACAAAGCACTGTACTAACCTTACACCCCTGCTAAGCCAGCGCCGCTCCCCACCCTACAGAAGCAGCATGGCTTGGGAGTCAGAGGATGTGGGTTCTAATCCCGGCTCTGCCACTTGTCTGCTGTGGGTTCTGGTCCCAGCTCCACCACTGGTCTCCTGTGGGCAAGCCACAACTTCTCTGTGCCTCAGTTACCGCATCTGTAAAATGGGGATTGAAACTGTGAGCCCCGTGTGGGACGACCCAATTTTCTTGTCTCTACCCCAGCGCTTAAAACAGTGCCTGGCACATAGTAAGAGCTCAACAAATACCACAGTTATAATTATTATTATTCAGGCTCCCAAAAAGGGAAACCTTATTGTTGGTGGATCTGTCTGCCTCACACCATCATCATCATATCCTCCTCAATGGTATTTATTGAGCAGATACTATGTACTATGTAGAGAAGCAGCGTGGCTCAGTGGAAAGAGCACGGGCTTTGGAGTCAGAGGTCATGGGCTCGAATCCCGCTCCGCCACATCTGCTGTGTGACCTTGGGCAAGTCACTTAACTTCTCTGAGCCTCAGTCACCTCATCTGTAGAATGGGGACTAAGACTGTGAGCCCCACGTGGGACAACCTGATCACCTTGTAAACTCCCCAGCACTTAGAACCGTGCTCTGCACATAGTAAGTGCTTAATAAATGCCATTATTATTATTATTTTTTTTTTTACAGAGTACTGTGCTAACCTTACACCCCGGCTAAGACAGCGCCGCTCCCCACCCTACAGAAACAGCATGGCTTAGTGGCCAGAATATGGCCATTAGACTATGAGCCTTCTAGACTGTGAGCCCACTGTTGGGTAGGGACCGTCTCTATACGTTGCCAACTTGTACTTCCCAAGAGCTTAGTACAGTGCTCTGCACACAGTAAGCGCTCAATAAATACGATTGAATGAATGAATGAATGAATGAATATGGGCTTGGGAGTCAGAGGACATGGGTTTTAATCCAGGCTCCGCCACTTGTCTCCTGTGTGACCTTGGGCAAGCCACCCAACGTCTCTGAGCCTCAGTTACCTCATCTGCCAAATGGGGATTGAGACTGTGAGCCCCACGTGGGACAACCTGATTACTTGTAGGTAACCCAGCACTTAAGAACGGTTCTTGGCACATAGTCAGTGCTCAACAAATACCATTATTATTATTATAGGCAGAGACCAGCTGCTGGGGGCCAAAGTGGGTCCCCTGGGACACCCAGCGATCCCATCGGCCAGCAGTGAGAGGCACTTAGAGGAGCTAATGCCCGTCCGGTCCTCCGGGTTTCTGCCCAGGTTGGGACAGCCCCTGGGGTTCTGCGGGACCAGCTGACCCATTGAAAGCCCAGTCCTCTTGGGCTCAGCTGAGTCTCCCTATAATAATAGTGATAGTATTTATTAAGCGCTTACTATGTGCAAAGCACTGTTCTAAGTGCTGGGGAGGTTACAGGGTGATCAGGTTGTCCCACTTGGTGCTCACAGTCTTAATCCCCATTTTCCAGATGAGGTAACTGAGGCACAGAGATAATAATAATAATAATAATAATAATGGCATTTATTAAGCGCTTACTATGTGCAAAGCACTGTTCTAAGCGCTGGGGAGGTTACAAGGTGATCAGGTTGTCCCACAGGGGGTTCACAGTCTTAATCCCCATTTTACAGATGAGAGAACTGAGGCACAGAGATGTGAAGTGACTTGCCTAAAGTCACACAGCTGACAAGCGGCAGAGCCGGGTTTTGAACCCACGACCTCTGACTCCAAAGCCCGGGCTCTACCTGGCGTCTGGCCTGGCCTGGGCCCTTCCGCCATCCGGGCCTGGGGCTCCACGTGTCTCTGGGGAACTTGATTCTCAGCTTCTTCTTGAGATTGGTTGCTTGTGTTTATCGGCTGCCACCTGGTGGTCTTGAAACTGAGACGGACTTGCCTCGTTCCTCCTCCTCCTCCTCCTCTTCCTCTTCCTCTTCCTCCTCCACCTCCTCCTCCTTCTTCCCCTTCCCTTCCTCCTCCTCCTCCTCTTTCCCCTTCCCTTCCTCCTCCTCCTCCTCCTCTTTCCCCTTCCCTTCCTCCTCCTCCTCCTCCTCTTTCCCCTTCCCTTCCTCCTCCTCCTCCTCTTTCCCCTTCCCTTCCTCCTCCTCCTCCTCTTTCCCCTTCCCTTCCTCCTCCTCCTCCTCTTTCCCCTTCCCTTCCTCCTCCTCCTCCTCCTCTTCCTCCTTCCCTTCCTCTTCCTCCTCCTCCCCTTCCTCTTCCTCTTCCTCCTCCCCTTCCTCTTCTTCCTCCTCCTCCTCCTCCTTCCCTTCCTCCTCCTCCTCCTCCTTCCCTTCCTCCTCCTCCTTCCCTTCCTCCTCCTCCTTCCCTTCCTCCTCCTCCTCCTCCCCTTCCCTTCCTCCTCCTCCTCCTCTTCCCCCACCCTAGACAGTGCTGTTTCCCTCGGGTCAAACCTTGAACTTCCAAGGGCCTTTGGCCTCATGACTGTCTCCTGTGTCACCCCTATCAATCGATCAATGGTATTTATCGGGTACTTATTAATAAATAATAATAATAATAATGATAATGGCATTTATTAAATGCCTACTATGTGCAAAGCACTGTTCTAAGCGCTGGGGAGGTTACAAGGTGATCAGGTTGTCCCACGGGGGCTCACAGTCTTAATCCCCATTTTCCAGATGAGGTAACTGAGGCACAGAGAAGTGACTTGCCCAAAGTCACACGGCTGACAATTGGCAGAGCCGGGATTCGAACCCATGACCTCTGACTCCAAAGCCTGGGCTCTTTCCACTGAGCCATGCTGCTTCTCTGTGTTATGTTATTATTATTATATTATGTGCAGATCACTGTACTAAGCACTGGGGTGAGTACAATACAACATTAGCAGACGTGTTCTCTGCTCACAACAAGCTTACAGATTAGAGGGAGAGATGGATGTTAACATATATAAGTGATTTATATAGAAGCAGAGAAGCAGCGTGGCTCAGTGGAAAGAGCCCAGGCTTTGGAGTCAGAGGTCATGGGTTCAAATCCCGGCTTGGCCAATTGTCAGCTGTGTGACTTTGGGCAGGTTACTTAACTTCTCTGGGCCTCAGTTACCTCATCTGTAAAATGGGGATTAAGATTGTGAGCCCCCCCTCGGGACAACCTGATCACTTTGTAACCTCTCCAGCGCTTAGAACGGTGCTCTGCACATAGTAAGCGCTTAATAAATGCCATCATTATTATTTATAATACAGGGGATATAGGTAGGGAGGTCATTGGGGAGGCTGTCGCAGTTGTCAAGGTGAAAAATGATCCACGTTGGATCTATGTGGTAGCAGTTTGGATGGAGAGGAAAGGGTGGACTCTAGAGATGTTATGAAGGTAAAACTGACAGGATTTTATGCCAGACTCAATATGTGGGTTAAATGAGAAAGATGAGCCCAGGACAATGCCAAGGTGGCCACTGCCCTGCCTGATATTGAGGGTGCGGGTTGTGATGGTGGGCAAAGCCCAGGATCCCAGCCTGGAGTGTGCCCGCAGTGGCTAGGGGGAAGAGTGGGGTGTCTCAGCAATCATGGGATGTGGGCGAGGGGCATTGGTGGACAGCGCCGGGTTTGGGATGCGGACCAGAATGAGGGGGTGTGTACACCATGTCAAAAGTTCAGGCTGCCACAGGTCGGGCTGGGGAAGAGGATGGCCCTGGGGTTGGGACACAGGCAGAAGTGAGGGCAGGTACATGCCCAAGGCGGATAGTTCAGGTTGCCAAGATGAGGAGGGCAGAGGGTTGCCCTGGGTCTGACTCATGGGCAGGAGAGAGGACGGATGTATGCACCACACAAAGACTCGGGCTGCTGCAGAACTAGAGTCTCTCTCCCCGTCTCCTTGGAGATCTGAACCCTGGTTTCCCACCCCCTCTGTCCCCTTCTCCCCTGCCCCACACGTTCTGGAGTTGAGCGGTAGGAGGAACCTGGTCCAACCCTCCTCAGGTGCCTCCTTCTTCTCCTGCTCCCCAGGGGTCAGTTCTGCAGCAGCGGGGACCCAGGCTCCAGGCCTCCTGCGTTCTGGAGTCCGGTGGGGGGGGTCTGATTCCAGCACTGTGCCTCTGCTCAGAGCTCAGCCCCAGATTCTGGCCATCTGGTAGTGAAGAACCCAGGATGGCGAGTCCTGGCGGGCTCCATCAGAAGGAGTGGACACTGGAGGCGACAACCACTAATTAGCTGAGATAACTGATTGACAACCCAGCAGCCAAAGAAAGGACATGGAGAATTCGTGCCATCATGACCGTCTAGGGGAGGGATTAGGTAAATGGATAAAAAGCCAGATTTGTCAGATCGCGCAGTGGATAGAGCACAAGAATCAGAAGGTCATGGGTTCTAATTCTGGCTCTGTCACTTGATTGCCGTGTGGTCTTCCCTATGCCTCAGTTACCTCATCTGTAAAATGAGGATTGAGACTGTGAGCCCCCTGTGGGACAGGGACTGTGTCCAACCTGATTTGCTTGTATGCACCCTAGTGCTTAGTACAGCACCTAGTAAGCGCTTAAGAAATACCATAATTATCATTATTATTCGGGACCCATGGACTTGTGCTTGGACTGGAATGAGCTGATGGTCTGGTGTTTTCTACACTGTGCACCGTGGTGTGGGAGCAGTGGGAGCTAGTGAGAGAGGGAGGGTTGTGGAGTTGTCTACAGTGATAGGAAAGTCAGGGGGTGGACAGAAGCTGGGTGTGAAGATGAGTTTTGTTCTGAACGTGTTCAGATTAAGGTGTGGTTGGGACAGCTAAGTAGAGATTTCCTGAAGGCAGGAAGAAATGCGAGACTGCAGAGAAGGAGAGAGGTCAGGGCTGGAGAGGTCAATATAGAAATTATTTATAGAGAGGTGGTAGTTGAAGCCAAAGGAGTGAATGAGCTCTCCAGGGGAGTGAGTGTAGTTGGAGAATACAAGGGGACCCAGAATTGAACCTTGAGGGACTTCCACATTTAGTGGGTGGGAGGCGGAGGAGGATCTTGAAAAAGAGATTGAGATAGGAAGAGAACCAGGAGAGGACAGTGTTGGTTGAAGCCAAAGCTAGATAATGTTTTCAAGATAAGGGGTTGGTCCACAGTAAAGAAAGCAGATAACAGGTCAAGGAGGATTAGGATAGAGAAGATTTGGCAAGAAGGAGGTCACCGGTGACCTTAGAGAGGGTTGTTTCCGTGGAGTGAAGGAGACAGAAGCCAGCTAGCAGTGGCCCGAGGAGAGAGTTGAAGGAGAGGAAGTGGAGGCAGCGAGTGTAGACAACTCACTCAAGAATGGTAGGAGGGAGGTAGTGCAATAATTGGAAGGAGATGTGGGGTCAAGGGAGGGTTTTCTGGGATAGGGGATGCATGCGCATGTTTGAAAGGAGTTGGAGAGAAGCCATTGGAAAATGAGCAGTTAAATACGGTGACTCTACAGAGAAGCAATGTGGCCTACTGAAAAGAGCCGGGGCCAGGAGTCAGAGGACCTAGGTTCTAATCTCCTACAGAGAGATGATATATGGGAAGAGCCCTGCCAGGCCACAGGGAAGGCAGTGTTCCTTGCTCCGTGTGTGAGCGTGTGCTTCTGCATGTACAGGATGGGGGTGATTTTGGTGGAGGAAGGGAATGCCATTCCCAGCAGGGAGACCGGTTTTGGAAACAGGGGCTAAAGGTCTGTCTGGGGATGGGTCGTCGTGATAGTCATCGTCGTTGTCCGGCTCTTCCACCCACACCCAGGGCTGGGCCTTCCCCTCTGGGATTCAGAGGGCGCTGAGCAGAGGCTACAAGACCACTCACTCGGGGGCTCAGGATCCGAGGGGGCCGGGGAGGGGACCAGGCGAGGGGATCCCAGAGGGGAGGGAGTTGGGTAGAGGAAGGCTGGCTGGAGGTGTGGTCTCTGGAGTTTCAGAAAGGATTTTGATGTACATGTTGCCGGACTGTGCTATAACATGATTTGGGGCTCTATGCTATGTGCTATGCCAGTCAGTGTCCAGAGATCAGAGGACACTGGTGGAGCCCAGGACAGATGCTGGGACCATGGGGGGAGTTATTTATGTAGAACCCCAAGGGCAGTTCAGCGTGCCACTCCACCCATAGAACCCTGATCTGGGACCCTGAAATCTACAACCTGGCTTCCTATCCTGTGTCCCTGGAATCCCTTCAGTGAGGTCTGTGACCCTTCCTCCCAACCTACCTCTAGCCTGGAACGCCCGCCCTCCTCAAATCCGCCAGACAATTACTCTACCCCCCCCCCACCCCCAAAGCCTTACTGAAGACACGTCTCCTCCAAGAGGCCTTCCCAGACTAAGCCCAAATTTTCCTCATCTCCCACTCCCTTCTGCGTCACCCTGACTCATTCCCTTTGCTCTTCTCCCCTCCCCTCACCCCACAGCACTTATGTATATATCTGCAATTTTATTTATTTATGATGATGTCTGTTTACTTGTACTGATGTCTGTCTCCCCCCGTTAGACTGTGAGCTCGTTGTGGGCAAGGATTGTCTCTCTTTATTGTTGTATTGTATTTTCCCCAATGCTTAGTACAGTGCTTTGCACATCATAAGCGCTCAATAAATGCGATTTAATGAATGAATGGCCCTGCCACCATCCCACCCCACCAGCACTCTTTCTTACCAGTGCCCCTTTGTAGCTCCTGGGCTCCTCTCCCAGAATCCCCTGAAGGCTCTCCCAGAATCCTGCCTGTTTCCCTTTAGGATTCTTGGTTATAGACTTTGGGGCTCGAGTTCAGGGTTCTTTGGGCAGGGGGTCCCTCTGACTTCCCCTCAGCACCTGTCCTGTGCTCTCCCAGTGCCCTCTGACCCCCGGACCTGATTGGACATCAGTGAGGTTGATTGCTTGCCTGGGGGTGGCTCAGAGCTCTTTGCTCGGGCAACTTCCACTTCCGCACTTCTTCACTTACTCCGTCCTGTTTTCCCTGCTGTGGGTCAAAAGACAGAGAAGAGGGGCTGGGGGTCGGGTGGCATTTGAGTGAGGGCTAGCACTAGGTGCCAGGGAGAGATACCCAAACTATCATAGGCAGGAGCAGAAGAGTTGAGCAGGGACAGGCGTGCCTGGCAGGGAGCTCCCATCTGCTACTCTCTGCCTGGCATCCTAGAGAGGTGGATCTACAAGTTCAGAGACAGCTGCCTGTTAATGTCCCAATCGCAATCTGGGCTCCCCTGCAGCCCTGTCAACTAAGTGTTCTGACTGGGAAATCAAAGTGAAAACATGAACTCTCAGGGGCTTCAGGTAGCTACAGAAAACTAGTGGGCTGCCCTCCACCTCGAGCTCTTTGCCCTGGAGTCCGCTCCAGGAATTTACAAATCCAGGGCTGCTCTTCCTCTTTCTTCTTCTCCCTCCTTCTCCTCCTCCTCCTCCCTCTCCTCCTTCTCTTTCCCCTTCTCCTCCCCCCTCCCTCTCCCCTTCCTTTCCCCCTTCTTCCCTCTCCTCCTTCTCTTTCCCCTTGTCCTCCCCCTCCTCCTCTTCCTCCCCCCTTTCTTTCCCCCCCTTCCTTCTCTTCCCCTTCTTTCCACTCCTCCTCCTCCTTCTCCCCAAGTTTACCATTCATTAATCCCAGCCCCTTGGAGGACTTGGTCAGAGCAGCCTCCTGGTTTAGAGGCTTATCCTCTGAGGGTTAGGGACCATCAGAGAAGCATCCAGAGACCACCCCTCCAGACATCCAGAGATGCCCAGACCCCCAGAAATCCCCAGGTCCCCAAAGCCACCATCCAGCAACCCTCCAAGAGAAACTCTTCAGGTGAAGGAGGAGAGAAGCAGGGTCGGGGAAGAGGGGAACAGCCCCGTCTGGAGTTGAGCAGGGCAGAGACCCATTCAAGTAGTCCATTGGGCTGAGGCGGAGGAGAAAGAAGCAGATATCAAAGCAGTGATTTTTCAAAAATAGCTTTAGGCAGCAGCCAGACCGGAAACATCCCTCCCCGGCCTTCCGGCCTCCTGCATCCAACGTCCGCTCCTTGGCCCGGCCCGAAGGTGTCCCATGGCCGAGGGAATGCCGCTGCCTCAGATACTGGGGAAAAGCTGAAGGAATTCAAGCACCGCTCGAGGTCACCAGCCCGACTGGGTAGAGGCCCGAGTAAGGGCAGACCGCAGCGGATGGGTACCTTGGGCGGGTGGGTGGGCGGCCAACCCGTGGCCATGTGGGTACATGGGAACAGGCATGCCGGCTCCCTCCGCCGCCTTCAAGTCCTTGGTCACCCCCAAAAGGATTCCCCGGGGGGAGGGGCAGCGGGCCTTCTTCAAGTCTTAAACAGCAAGAACCCACCGAAGGTGGTGGGGGCCGGGCTGTGCTTGAGAAGGGAGCCATGCGCCAGCTCGAACCAGACGCGCTCACCCCGCTGCAGCTCGGCCAGGGCGAAGGCGAAGGCCGGGCCCCCCGCGGCCTGGTCCGGGCCCCTGCCCACCGGGGTCCGGCGCTGCCTCCCCAGGACCAGGTGGCCCAGGCTGGGCCCCGGCTGGAAGGCCGCGCTCACGGTGAACATGTACAGGCCGCGGCGAGGTGCCCGGAAGCAGCTGTGCTCCGCGATGTAGCCTTGGCCGAAGTTGACGTGCGTCTCGTTGAACCTCACGGGCCCGGGCTCGTCGGTCCCCTCGGAGAAGCCGGTGTAGAAGGCCACAGGAGAATCTGAAACGGACAGAAGGCTCTTCACGACTTGGTCCTTCAGGCCCACCTGATGTCCTGGGATTGGGACCTCCCCCTGCTTTCACCACTCTGTGAGGATCATCATCATCGTCATCAATCGTATTTATTGAGCGCTTACTGTGTGCAGAGCACTGTACTAAGCGCTTGGGAAGTACAAGTTGGCAACATATAGAGACAGTCCCTACCCAACAGTGGGCTCACAGTCTAAAAGGGGGAGACAGAGAACAAAACCAAACGTACTAACAAAATAAAATAAATAGAATAGATATTTACAAGTAAAATAAATAAATATACCTGTATATACAGATGGGACTGTGAGCCCACTTTCTGACTGTAAGCCCATTGTTGGGTAGGGACCATCTCTATATGTTGCCAACTTGTACTTCCCAAGCGCTTAGTACAGTGCTCTGCACACAGTAAGTGCTCAATAAATATGATTGATTGATTGACAGAGAGGGGGCCATGATGCTGCCTGACAGGGGCAGCCACTCGTTTTGGGCACCGGAGGGAACTTGGGCTCCCAATATGGGGACGGATGGAGGCAGTGATCTTTGAGGGGCAGGGCTGGGGGGAAATGAAGCAGATCTGGGGAAGAGGATGTGGACACCCACACATACTCTCACACTCACAATGGAGAAGTGGACCCACACATGAGACAAGAAGGGTGGACATGCAGACAAGGAAGGGGAAATGCAGACAGACATACAGGGTCAGGAGGACACACCGAAAGTGGTAGGTGTGAGGTTGGGGCTGCAAATGGCTCCAGCCTCTTGCCTCCAGGACAGATCTCCAAGGGGAAAGTCTGCTCATCCTCCCTTGGTTGCCCGTTCTGGCATCTACTCTCCCGAGTCAGGAAGTTCTCCCTTACATCCAACCAGTGTCTTGTGTTTTTAAACTTGCGCTCCATCACTCTGGTTCGTCCCCGGCAGCTACGGAGAGCAGTTGAGCCATCCCCTCCCCACCAGTGTCTTCACAGATTGGAAGGCAGTGATTCAGACCTACTATGCCTTCCCTGCTCCACCTCAGTTTCCTCAACTCCATCACTCTGGTCTCAGAGGACCAATTTTTGAGAAGCAGCATGGTCTAGTGGCTAGAACATTTATCTGGGAGTCAAAAGGACCTGGGTTCTAATCTTGGCTCCGCCACTTTTGTTTTTTAATGGTATTTCTTAAGTGCTTACTATGTGTCTGTCGCTGTAATTTGTGCTGGGGTACATAAAAGGTAATCAGGTTGGACACAGTCCCTGTCCCATCTGGGGCTCACAGTCTCAATCCCCATTTTCCAGATGAGGTAACTGAGGCCCAGAGAAATGAAATGACTTGCCCAAGGGCACCCGGCAGAGAAGCAGCGTGGCTCAGTGGAAAGAGGCCAGGCTTTGGAGTCAGAGGTTATGGGTTCAAATCCCGGCTCCGCCAGTTGTCATCTGTGTGACTCTGGGCAAGTCACTTCACTTCTTTGGGCCTCAGTTACCTCATCTGTAAAATGGGGATTAAGACTGTGAGCCCTATGTGGGACAACTTGATCACACTGTATCCCCCCAGCACTTAAAACAATGCTTTGCACATAGTAAGCGCTTAACAAATGCCATTATTATTATTATTATTATTATTATTATTATTATTAGAACAGTGCTTTGCACAAAGTGCTTAATAAATACCATTATTATTATTATTATTATTATTATCAAGTGGAGGAGCTTGGATTAGAACCAAGGTCCTTCTGACTCCCAGGCCAAGTGGCTTCTCTACTTGTCACCTGTCTGATGTATGACCTTGGGCAAGTCACTTCACTTCTCTGGGCCTCAGTTACCTCATCTATAAAAATGGGGATTAATACGGTGAGCCCCACATGGGACATGAACTGTGTCCAACCTGATTAGCTTGTATGTATCCCAATGCTTAGTACAGTGCCTGGCACGTAGTAAATGCTTTACAAATTCCATTAAAAAAAAAATCATCCTTCTCACTATTGGTGCTGCTCTTCTCTGAATCCCTTTCAGGCTCTCTATGTCCTGGTTAGGGAGCAGGGGCCATGCTAAATCCAGGAATCCTGTAGAAGGCTGAGGTAAGGTCAGCATCTGGCCCCTGGGGTTAGTTCTTTGGGAGGCCCCGGCAGGCAGGACCCCCTGAGAGGCTGGTTTCTTTTTCCCATCCCTGCTTTTTTTCCCATCCCTGCTTTTTTTCCCTTGCCTGAGGTAAATTTCTGCTCCTCCTGGGTTAGTAATAGCAGTAGTAGAAATAATAATAATAATGAGGGCATTTGTTAAGCGCTTTCTATGTGCAAAGCACTGTTCTAAGCGCTGGAGTAGTAATAGGATTTATTAAGCACTTATTGTGTTCACAGCACTGTACTAAGCACTGGGAAAGAAGACACGGGTGGGAATTAGGGAAGCAGCGTGGCTCAGTGGAAAGAGCACGGGCCTTGGAGTCAGAGGTCATGGGTTCGAATTCCAGCTTCTCCACATGTCTGCTGTGTGACCTTGGGCAAGTCACTTAACTTCTCCGAGCCTCAGTTACCTCATCTGTAAAATGGGGATTAAGACTGTGAGCCCCACATGGGACAACCTCATCACCTTGTATCCCCCCCAGCGCTTAGAACAGTGCTTTGCACATAGTAAGTGCTTAACAAATACCATCATTATTATTATTATTATTGATTATGGTCCCTGGCATTTGGCAGGCACAAAGGGCTAAAGAACGTTGAATCCTCCTGCTCTAAACAGGTAAACTCAGCCATGGCACATGCCAGATCAGGCTTTCCTTTGCCTGAAATGTTACAGAATCAGGCCTGGGAGTCCGGATGCCTGGAACCTAGCCCCAACTCCACTGCTGGCCTGCTGTGTGACCTTAGACAAGTCACTTAACCTCTCTGGGCCTCAAGTTTTCTCATCTGGAAAATGAAGATTCAGTGCCTGTTTTCCCTCCTCCAGAAACTGTGAGTAAGGCCTCATGTGGTACAGGGACTGTGTCCAATCTGATTATGTCTACTTCAGTACAGTGCTTGGCACATAGTAAGCCCTTAATTAATACATATTATTCTTATAATCATCATCCCAAGTGCTTAATAAAGTGCCCTGCACATAGTAAGTACTCAAAAAACCCCCACAAATTGATGATGATTCGCTTCAGGGTAAAGAGAAGCAGTGTGGCTTAGTGGAAAGATCCCGGGCTTGGGAGTCAGAGGTCGTGGGTTCTAATCCCGGCTCTGCCACTTGTCAGCTGTGTGACTTTGGATAAGTCTCTGTGCCTCAATTACCTCATCTGTAAAATGGGGTGAAGACTGTGAGCCCTACGGAGGACAACCTGATTATCTTGTATCTACCCCAGAGTTTAGAACAGTGCTTGGCACATAGTAAGCACTTAACAAATACCATCATTTTTTTTAAAGAGACTTTCATTTTCTTTTGTGATAGGTCCACGGTAGATTAGAAGCACAAAGATCACCCTGTTCCCCATATCTGGGGGAGTTCACATTTAGAGTTGAGCTGGAAGTGTTACAGTGGGCTCATGAGCTGATGGCCATTAATGAAGCACAGTCGGGCAGCCTCTCAGCCTCCCAGCCTCACAGCCTCTCAGCCTTGCAGTCTTATAATAATAATAATAACGACATTTATTAAGTGTTTACTATGTGTCGAGCACTGTTCTAAGCACTGGGGGGAAACAAGGTAATCAGGTTGTCCCACATGGGGCTCACAGTCTTAATCCCCATTTTCCAGATGAGGGAACTGAGGCACAGAGAATTGAAGTGACTTACCCAAAGTCACACAGTTGACAGGTGGCAGAGCTGGGATTAGAACCCATGACCTCTGACTCCCAAGCCCGGGCTCTTTCCTCCGAGCCACACTGCTTCTCTTATAGGCTCTCAGCCTCACATCTTCACAGCCTCTCAGCCTTGCATCTTCACAGCCTCACAGCCTCATAGCCTCTCAGCCTCACTCTTAGCCTTGCAGCTTCCCAACTTCTCAGCCTCACAGCCTTTCAGCCTCACAGCCTCTCAGCCTCGCATCTTCACAGCCTCTCAGCCTCACAGCCTCACAGCCTCTCAGCCTCACTCTCAGCCTTGCATCTTCACAGCCTCTCAGCCTCACAGTCTCTCAGCCTCACAACGTCTCAGTCTTGCATCTTCACAGCCTCACAGCCTCACTCTCAGCCTTGCATCTTCACAGCCTCTCAGCCTCACAGCCTTACAGCCTCTGTCTCACTCTCATCCTTGCATCTTCACAGCCTCTCAGCCTCACTTTCAGTCTCGCATCTTTGCAGCCTCTCAGCCTCACACTCTCACAGCCTCACAACCTCTCAGCCTCTCAGCCTCACAGCCTCTCAGCCTTGCATCTTCAAAGCCTCGCATCTTCACAGCCTCTCAGTCTCGCATCTTCACAGCCTCTCAGCCTCACAACCTCTCAGCCTCTCAGCCTCACAGCCTCTCAGCCTTGCATCTTCGCAGCCTCACAGCCTCTCAGCCTCCGAGCCTCTCAGCCTCTCAGCCTTGCATTTTCAAAGCCTCTCAGCCTCACAGCCTTACAGCCTCTGTCTCACTCTCATCCTCACATCTTCACAGCCTCTCAGCCTCACAGTCTCACAGCCTCTCAGCCTTTCATCTTCACAGCCTCACTCTCAGCCTTGCATCTTCACAGCCTCTCAGCCTCACAGCCTTACAGCCTCTCAGCCTCACTCTCATCCTTGCATCTTCACAGCCCCTCAGCCTCACAACCTTTCAGCCTTTCAGCCTCACAGCCTCTCAGCTTTGCATCTTCACAGCCTCTCAGCCTTGCATCTTCACAGCCTCTCAGCCTCACAACCTCCCAGCCTCACATCTTCACCACCTCTCAGCCTTGCATCTTCATAGCCTCGCAGCCTCACAGCCTCTCAGCCTTGCATCTTCACAGCCTCTCAGCCTCACAGCTTCACAGCCTCACTCTTAGCCTTGCATCTTCACAGCCTCTCAGCCTCACAGCCTTTCAGCCTCACTCTCATCCTTGCATCTTCACAGTCTCTCAGCTTCACCCTCAGATTCGCATCTTCGCAGCCTCTCAGCCTCACAGCCTCTCAGCCTCTCAGCCTTGCATCTTCACAGCCTCTCAGCCTCTCAGCCTTGCATCTTCGCAGCCTCACAGCCTCTCAGCCTTGAGTCTTCAAAGCCTCTCATCCTCTCAGCCTCCCCACTCCTCTCTGCCCTGAAGAATCCTCCTTGCGCCGCCATTTCCCCTTCTTGCCACAGGAGAGCAACAGAGCCACGTGCGTGTGGGCCTCGGGGCCTCAGAGGCTTTGGTCGATTTAGGATAATCTCCCTTTTTTCACCATCTGAACGGACGGATCCTCCAAGAAACTCGATTGCAAAACATTCTGGAGTTGTTCCGAAACTTTGAAATTAGCAAAAAATGATTCTTTTAAATTATATTGGAAAAAAGACTCTATTTATTTTATTTGTGCACATTTATTCTATTGATTTTATCAATCAATCAATCAATCGTATTTATTGAGCGCATACTGTGTGCAGAGCACTGTACTAAGCTCTTGGGAAGTACAAAGTTGGCAACATATAGAGACGGTCCCTACCCAACAGTGGGCTCACAGTCTAGATGGGGGAGACAGAGAACAAAACAAAACATATTAACAAAATAAAATAAATAGAATAGATACGTACAAGTAAAACAGAGTAATTTTTTTTGTTTTATTTTATTTTATTTTGTTAATATGCTTTGTTTTGTTCTCTGTCTCCCCTTTCAAAACTGTGAGCCCTCTGGTGGGTAGGGACCGTCTCTATATGTTGCCAACTTGTACTTCCCAAGCGCTTAGTACAGTGCTCTGCACACAGTAAGTGGTCAATAAATATAATTGAATGAATGAATGAATGAGTGAATGTTCCGATGCCTGAGCCTTTGGCTCTGGTTTTCTTGCCTCGCCTAGTGCCCCCCTTGTAGACTGTGAGCCCATTGTTGGGTAGGGACCGTCTCTATATGCTGCCAACTTGTACTTCCCAAGCGCTTAGTACAGTGCTCTGCACACAGTAAGCTCTCAATAAATACGATTGAATAAATGAATCCCTGTTCGTACCCACATTAAACGCCCTGCTGGCTTTAGATAGCCTCTAATAATGACGGTATTTGTTAAGTGATTACTATGTGCCAAGCGCTGTTTGAAGCTCTGGGGTAGATATAAGGTAATCAGGTTGTCCCACGTGGGGCTCAGAGTCTTAATCCCCATTTTACAGATGAGGCACAGAGAAGTTAAGTAGCTTGCCCAAGGTCTCACAGCAGATAAGTAGCAGATGGGGGATTAGAACCCATATCCTCTAACTCCCAAACCCGGGATCTTTCCACTAAGCCATTGGTTGCCTGGCCAGCCTGTGCCTATGCCCTCCCCCCCCCAACCCAGCTGCTTGACCCCAATCAATCAATTGATAGTATTTACTGAATGCTTCCTGTATTCAGATAATAATAATAATGGCATTTATTAAGTGCTTACTATGTGCAAAGCACTGTTCTAAGCACTGGGGAGGAAGCAGCGTGGCTCAGTGGAAAGAGCCCGGGCTTGGGACTTGGAGGTCATGGGTTCAAATCCCAGCTCTGCCGCTTGCCAGCTGTGTGACTTTGGGCGAGTCACTTCACTCCTCTGTGCCTCAGTTACCTCATCTGGAAAATGGGGATTAAGATTGTGAGCCCCACATGGGACAACCTGATCACCTTGTATCCTCCCCAGCGCTTAGAACAGTGCTTTGCACATAGTAAGCACTTAACAAATACCCAAATTATTATTATTATTAAGGTGAACAGGTTGTTCAACCTGATCCCTTTGTATCCTCCCCAGTGCTTAGAACAGTGCTTTGCACATAGTAAGCACTTAACAAATACCCAAATTATTATTATTATTATTAAGGTGAACAGGTTGTCCCATGTGGGGCTCACAGTCTTAATCCCCATTTTACAGATGAGGTAACTGAGGCACAGAGAAGTGACTTGCCCAAAGTCACACAGCCGACAATTATAATAGTAATAATAATGATGGTATTTGTTAAGCGCTTACTATGTGCAAAGCACTGTTCTAAGCACTGGGGAGGTTACAAGGTGATCAGGTTGCCCCACGGTGGGCTCACAGCTTTAATCCCCATTCTACAGATAAGGCCCAGAGGAGTGAAGTGACTTGTCCAAAGTCACACAGCTGAGAGTTGGTGGAGCTGGGATTTGAACCCATGACCTCTGACTCCAAAGCCCAGGCTCTTTCCATTGAGCCACACTGCTTTTCCTGTACACTACCAAGTGCTGAGTACAATGCTCTGCACTCAATAAGCACTCAGTTAATCTGATTAAATTCATTCAATCGTATTCATTGAGTGCTTATTGAAAGACCCACTCTTTCCCCTGCTTCTTGCACTGTACTAACTGCTTGGGAGAGTGCATCTTTGCAGCCTGCAGCACCCAGAGCTGGGGATGGGGTCACGGGGTGATGGGGGAGAAGGCCCCATCCATCCCGTGGGATTGGCCGTCCCAAGTGGCAGCAGGACCCAAGGGATCCGTGGGTGGGATAGGAGCAAGTGCGACTGCGGTGGCAAGTCTAAACTGTAAGCTCGTTGCGGGCAGGGAAAATGTCTGTTTATTGTTATACTGTAGTAATAATAATAACGATGATGGCATTTATTAAGCACTTACTATGTGCAAAGCACTGTTCTAAGTGCTGGTGGGGGGTACAAGGTAATCAGGTTGTCCCACGGGGGGCTCACAGGCTTCATCCCCATTTTACAGATGAGGAAACTGAGGCCCAGAGAAGTGAAGCGACTTGCCCAAAGTCACCCAGCTGATAATTGGCGGAGCCGGGATTTGAACCCATGACCTCTGACACCAAAGCCCGGGCTCTTCCCACTGAGCCATGCTGCTTCTCCCGTACACTTCCATTCATTCATTCATTTACAGTGCTAAGTGCTTAGTACAGTGCTCTGCACTCAATAAGCGCTCAGTAAATATGATTAAATTCATTCATTCATTTGTATTTATTGAGCGCTTACTGTGTGCAGAGCACTGTACAAAGCGCTTAGCACTGTAAATGAATGAATGAATGGAAGAGGTGAGGAAAGAAAGCTGTGTAAATGTGTTCGGTTCTGGAAGGCAGTGTGGTGTAGTAGATAGACCACAGGCCTGGGAGCCAGAAGGTCATGGGTTCTAATCCCTGCTCTGCCACCTGCCTGCTGTGTGACCTTGGACAAGTCACTTTACTTCTCTATGCCTCAGTTACCTCATCTGTAAAATGGGGATCGAGATTGGGAGCCCCACATGGGACAGAGACTGTATCCAACCTGATTTGCTGGAATTTACCCCAGCGCTTAGTACAGTGCCTGGAATATACTAAGCACTTAACAAATACCATAATTCATTCATTGGTTCATTCAATCGTATTTATTGAGCATTTACTGTGCGCAGAGCACTGTTCTAAGCACTTGGGAAGTGCAAGTTGGCAAAATATAGAGACGGTCCCTACCCAACAACGGGCTCACAGTCTAGAACTTATTATTACTATTATTACTATTATTATTGTTATTAGCTCTCTTCCTCCCTTCAAAGCCCTACTGAGAGCTCACCTCCTCCAGGAGACGTTCCCAGACTGAGCCCCCTTTTTCCTCTCCTCCTCCCCATCCCCCCGCCCTACTTCCTTCCCCTCCCCACAGCACCTGTATATATGTTTGTACAGGTTTATTACTCTATTTGTTTTACCTGTACATATTTGCTATTCTATTTATTTTGTTAATGATGTGCATCTAGCTTTAATTCTATTTGTTCTGACATCTTGACACCTGTCCACTTGTTTTGTTTTGTTGTCTGTCTCCCCCTTCTAGACTGTGAGCCTGTTGTTGGGTAGGGACCATTTTGTTTTGTTGTCTGTCTTCTCCTTCTAGACTGTGAGCCCATTGTTGGGTAGGGACCGTCTCCATATGTTGCCAACTTGTACTTCCCAAGCACTTAGTACAGTGCTCTGCACACAGTAAGCGCTCAATAAATACAATTGAATTAGTGAATGAACGAATGGTAGCAGGAGGGGCCTCTGTGGCCTCTTACAGCCCCAGCCCCTGGGCCCTCTGATTAGGCAGAGCTGAGGGGCTTGTTAGCCCCAACACTGACCTTCTGCTTGTGGCTTAGCTGCTGCTGCTCCAGCCCTGCCCGGTGATGAGGACAATACACCGACTGACCGTCATCCCCTCTCCCTCCAACCATCCAGCGCATTCCCTGGTTCCCTGGGCAGCCTAGGAGGGCCCAAGCAGGCAGGGCAACTCTCACCTGCTTCCAGGTCTCCCGGCCCCCGCCGTGCCGGGCCCGCTTCCTCCGGCCGCTCCTTCTGTTTCTTGCCCTTCTTTCCCAGAGCATCCAGACCCCTCTGTTGCTTCTTGCCCTTCCTGCTGAGCACGGAGTGGAGCTTGGCCAGGTCCAAGCTCACGTTGGCAGCCACCAAGTCCGCATAGTTGGAGAACAGGCCCTGGAAGAGCTGGAGGTGCTGCTGGAAGTTCCGCTCCGTGGCTTCTCCGGCGGTGGCCCCGGAGCAGTTGTCGCAGGCCCGGCCATCAGCCCAGTCGGACTCCAGCCTCCTGAGCTCTGCGGCCAAGTGCTTGGTCTCCTCCTCCAGGCGGCGGACCACCCTGCCGACCGGATCCCCGGGCGGCCCCTCTACCGAGGCGTCGAGGCTCGGCCGCGGGATCTCCGGCGTCTCCTGGGGACCCCCGGCTGGGCCAGGGGGCGGGGTGGACTGGGCACTGCCAACCTCGAGGATCCTGAGCCGTTCCTCGAGTGCGTCCAAGCGGGCGTCCCGCTCCCGGAGCTGGTCGTGCGCATCCCTCAGGGCAGCGGTGATGTCGTTGTAGGTCATGGGCAGCGCTCCGGCCTCCTCCTCGGACAACTCCTCCATCACGTCCTCCCCCAGCAGCACCCCCAGTACAGTCTCGTGCCTCAGGGCGTCATTCAGCAGGGCCCCGAAGGAGCCGTTGAGGCGCCGGATCTCGGCCAGGACGTGGCGCTCGGTCTGCCTCAGGGAGCCCACGTCCCCCGCCAGAGCCTGCACCTGGCTGCGGAGGCGGGATGTCTGCACCACCCCCCCGGGCCGCCTGCTCCCGCTGGTCATCCAGGGCCAGGGCCAGGTCTTCCACGGCCGCCCGCAGTGCCTGGAGGGAGGACCTCCCCAACCGGGCCTGCTCGTCCAGAGAGAGCTGGGACTCTTCCAGGAGGCGCGTGGCGTTCTGCTGCTGCTCCTGCACCATGTCGAGGTCCCAGGACAGCTTCTGACAGTTGCAGGCCTTCAGGTACTTCAGCAGGTCCCAGTGGCTGCCCTGCAGCTGGCCCAGCGTGAAGTTGAGCTCCAGGATCTGCCGCTCCAGGTCTTCCTTGTTCTCCTCGGCGATGAGCGACTTTTCCATCAGGATCACCCGGATCTCCTCCAGGGTCGCCTTGTTCTGGGCCTGCAGGTCCCGCAGCTGCCTCTCCAGCTGGGTGATCTGTTCGAAGGTCTCATCCGACTCGGTGTACAGCTCCTGGATCTGCTCCGTGTGACCCGCCAGGGTGGCGTTCAGGCCCTCGAGGGCCCGCAGGGCCTCCCGGCCCCTGTCGCCGGCGGCCGCGGACAGAGCCGAGAGGTTGGTCCACAGCTGCTGCAGCTGATCCTGCAGCAGGGCCTGGCCCCGCCTCACCTCGGCCATGCTGTGGTTCATGGGGAGCAGAAGGAGCTGCTGGGTTTTCTGCAGCCTCTTCAGCCTCAGGTCGTGGTCGGTCTCGAAAGTCACGAGGTCGCGGTGAAGGGCGGTCTGCCGGCCCTGGAGCCGGCCCTCCAGATCCCGCCGCAGCTGGTCCGCCCTCGCCGCGCTCTCCTGGACTTTGGCTTCAAACTTGGCCCCCAGCTCCTGCAGGTCCGGCCGGGGTTCCGCCGTCTCCCGGAATCCCTCCAGGCCACGCCTGTTGGCCTCCACGTCTCGGGTCAGATTGCTCAGCACCCGTGCCAGGGCCTGGAGACTCTGGTTGTAGCTGCTCCAGACGGGGGCGAGGTGGTCCCGCAGCAGGGCCTGCAGGTGGGCGGCCAGCCCGGGCCGGAGGGGTGGGTCGGCACCTTCTGGAACCAAGGAGACGCAGAGTTACCTCTGGTCGGGGTGTCACTGGGGGCAGGGGAGGTGGCGTGACTTTTCACTCCCAAGGCAGAGGAAACCGTGCTAGACCCAGGAAACTGTGTTAGGCCCCAGAACCCTGGGCTGGAGAGGAAAGGAAAATCCCAGAATAGCCCCAGATTTAAGCAGGACAGCTCCCAGCCTTCCCTCCGGCTTCAGCCAGTCCAGCTGGATAATAATAATGATGGCATTTGTTAGGCACTTACTATGTGCCAGGCATCATATTAAGCCTCAAGAGGGATATAAGCAAATTCATTCATTCATTCAATCGTATTTATTGAGTGCTTACTGTGTGCAGAGCACAATCGAGTTGAACACAATCCCTGTCCCATGTGGAGCTCACATCCTCAATCTCGGTTTCACAGATAAGGTAACTGTGGCACAGAGAAGTGAAGTGTCTTGCCCAAGGTCACACAGCAGATAAGTGGCAGAACCGTAAAGAGAACCCATGAACTTCTGAATCCCAGGCCCATTCTCTATCCACTACACCATGGGTACTGGGCTCTGGGTGAGCTTAGATCTCTGTGATCTCCCATGACTTTTCCTCTGACTACAATGAAAGCTGGATTCTCCTTCTGGCCCTGGGCAGACATTAATAATAATAATGATGGCATTTATTAAGCACTTACCATGTGCAAATCACTGTTCTAAGTGCTGGGGAGGTTACAAGTTGATGAGGTTGTCCCACGGGGGGCTCACAGTCTTTATCCCTATTTTACAGATGAGGTAACTGAGGCCCAGAGAAGTTAAGCGACTTGCCCAAAGTCACATAGCTGACAATTGGCAGAGCCTGGATTTGCACCCATGACTACCGACTCCAAAGCCTGGACTCTTTCCACTGAGCCAAGCTGCTTCTCTGGGCCATGCTTCTTCTCTAGCCAGAGCAAGGCTCAGCACTGGCTGGGCTTGGAGTCCCTCTAGACTGTAGCTCATTGTGGACAGGAAATATGTTCGTTTATTGTCCCAAGCACTTAGTACAGTGCTATGCACACAGTAAGCACTCAATAAGTATGATTGAATGAATGAATGAATGCTGGCCGGGGTCAGGGATCCTGCTGGCTGCTTTCCTCCCCAGCTCCATGGCCTAAAAGCCAACTGGAAGCCACTTACCAGACTGGGTTTGGTGGGCGGACGCAGTCATCCTGGTGAGGTTATATTCTAGCTGGTCCTGCAGGTCCAGGAGGTGGCCAGTGGCTTGCTGGATATCGTTCTGCAGGTCTCCCCGGTGCTTTTCCTGGCTGCTGACGGCCCTCCTGAGCACCGCAGATGCCCCGGGCCGGGTTACCGCTACTGCTAAAGCCAGGTAGGAGTCAGAGAAGCAGGTGAATGTCTGGCTCACCAGCCCTGGGGGTGTTGGTGGGAAAGGGGAGCCCTGAAGAAAGTTTCCCTTGATGATGATGACATTTGTTAAGCACTTACTATGTGCGAAGCACTGTTCTAAGCGCTGGGGAGGGATACAAGGTGATCAGGTTGTCCCACGGGGGGCTCACAGTCTTAATCCCCATTTTACAGATGAGGCAAGTGAGGCTCAGGGAAGTTAAATGACTTGCCCAAAGTCACACAGCTGACAAGTGGCGGAGTCGGGATTAGAACGCATGATGTCTGACTCCCAAGCCCGTGGTCTTTCCACTGAGCCATGCTGCTCCTCCTGTTTGTGTCATGCCCCCTTCCTTGCCCAGTGAGTCTCCAGGTGGCGAATGATAACACACACTGATGCACAAGCCCACAACCACATGTATATACCCACATACACACCTCCATACACAGTCACTCACACCACATCTGCTCACACTTTTACCATCTTCCACTTTCTAAATTATGCCAGAAGGGTCCCAGCCTTCCGATACCCGATTTCCTGCTAGAAATTACCTGCCAGGTTCAAAAACTTACTGTGTTCAGCGGAATCCTCCCCGTGCTTCTCCTCCTCTGTCCCTTCAGCCCGGTTAGCGCTCACTGGGATCAAACTGGGGTCTGACAATGAAAGGGGAGATAGAAGGGGTGGGTTTCCTCGGCCTGGGCCCAGAGAGGGCAAGCTGTTTTGCTCAGGTCACATAGCCAGGGGCAGAGCCTGGCTATTTTTGGGACCCCGTCTCCTGATTTGGTTCCATTCTCTCCCCACTGGGCCTCAGTTTCTCAAACAGGGAGCGCGTTTTGGGTGAGGAGAGGCTGCTGAGGTTTGTGAGGTGCAAGAGAGCAAGGAGACAACCTGAGGAGGAAGAGGAGAGGAGCTGTGCCCGAGTTGTGCAGGAGCAGGACACCAAGATGGGGAAAAGCCAAAAGTCAGGAAGACAGGCAGAAGGAATAAGAATAACAATGATGATATTAAGTGCTTACTATGTGCAAAGCACTGTTCTAAGTGCTGGGGAGGTTACAAGATGATCAGGTTGTCCCACGGTGGGCTCACAGTTTTAATCCCCATTATCCAGATGAGGTAACTGAGGCACAGAGAAGTTAAGTGACTGGCCCAAAGTCACACAGCTGACAGTTGGTGGAGTCAGGATTTGAACCCATAACCTCCGCCAACTCCCAACTCCGCCACTTGTCAGCTGTGTGACCTTGGGCAAGTCACTTAACTTCTCTGGGCCTCAGTTACCTCAACTGTAAAATGGGGATGAAGACTGTGAGCCCCACGTGGGACGACCTCCCCAGCGCTTAGAACAGTGCTTTGCACATAGAAAGCGCTTAATAAATGCTATCATTATTATTATTTTATTATAACCTCTGACTCCAAAGCCCAGGCTGTTTCCAGTGAGCCACGCTGCTTCTCACAAATGAGAATAAGAATAAGAAGCAATGTGAAGAATGCTGTCCACAATCCCCACATGAGCTGGAGTCCCCCTTCTTGCTGACCTTGGTGTCTCCCTTCCCATTTGGGATAAACTCTAGAGACCGGCACTAGTCGATCATCATCATCAATCGTAGCGCTTACTTTGTGCAGAGCACTGTACTAAGCGCTTGGGAAGTACAAGTTGGCAACATATAGAGACAGTAGTCGATGTCAGGCGTGTCTCTGTGGACCCAACAAGAGCCACGGCTCACTCGTGCATCACGCGGGTTATGCCAAGTTGTTGCTAACTTGTACTTCCCAAGCGCTTAGTACAGTGCTCTGCACACAGTAAGCGCTCAATAAATACGATTGATTGATTGATTGATTGATTGAAGTAGCACAATGATGTCACTACAGACTCTCATGGAAATCCCCAGTCCCCAGAGCCGGCCCCACCTCCCGCCTCCCCTGCTCCAGACTTTCTGCCGCCCCATCCCAGCACCCTCGGGAAGCACGGACACGTCATGGGGCTTGGGGAGTTGTCCAAGCGGAAGGAGACTCAAAATTGCAGGCCTAAAGCCAGCCAGCACCACATCCAGCGTGGCTCAGTGGAAAGAGCCCGGGCTTTGGAGTCAGAGGTCATGGATTTTAATGCCCGTTCTGTCATTTATCAGCTGTGTGACTTTAGGCAAGTCACTTCACTTCTCTGGGCCTCAATTCCCTCATCTTTACAATGGGGATGAAGACTGTGAGCCCCCCGTGGGACAACCTGATCACCTTGTAACCTCCCCAGCGCTTAGAACAGTGCTTTGCACATAGTAAGCACTTTAATAAATGCCATTATGATGATGCTGATGATGATCCGGGCCAGGCTGGGAACGGGCCTGCCAATACTAGACTGTCAGATTTAGAACTGGATGACTGGCCACCCTATAGGTCACCTAGCTGGCCATAGTAGCCCCAATCCCACCCTTGACGGTCACCCAGCTGATCGAAATACTTAACTGCGGTATATGTTAAGTGCTTACTATGTGTCAAGCATCGAACTAAGCACTGGTGTGGAAACAAGCTAATCCGGTCCCACGTGGACTCTCAGGCTAGGAGGGAGCACGGGTATTGAATCCTCATTTCACAGATGAGGGTACTGGGGCATGAGCCGGAGAGTCAGAAGGACCTGGGTTCTAGTCCCACCTCCTCCACTTGTCTGCTGTGTGACCTTGGGCAAGTCACTTTACTTCTCTTAGCCTCCGTCACCTCTTCTGTAAAATGGGGATTAAGACTGTGAAGACTGTGAGCCCCATGTGGGACATGGGCTGTGTCCAACCTGATTAGCTTGTATCTACCCCAGTGCTTAGAACAGTGCCCGGCACATAGTAAGTGCTTAACAAATACCATTCATTCAATCATATTTATTGAGCGCTTACGTGTGCAGAGCACTGTACTAGGCACTTGGGAAGTACAAGTCGGCAACATATAGAGACGGTCCCTACCCAGCAACGGGCTCACAGTCTAGAAGGGGGAGACAGACAACAAAACAAAACATGTGGACAGGTGTCGTCAGAACAAATAGAATTAAAGCTAGATGCACATCATTAACAAAATAAATAGAATAGTAAATATGTACAAGTAAAATATCAGAAAACAACACCTCCCCCAGCCAAAAAAAAAAGTGACTTGGCCAAAGTCACACAACAAGCAAGTGGTAGAGCCCCCTCCTTCCTCTCCCCCTCCTTCCCCTCCCTGCCCCCCCGCCTTACCTCCTTCCCCTCCCCACAGCACCTGTTTATATATATTTACATATACACATTTATGTATATATGTTTGTACATATTTATTACTCTATTTTACTGTACATATTTATTCTATTTATTTTATTTTCTTAATATGTTTTGTTTTGTTGTCTGTCTCCCCCTTCTGGACTGTGAGCCCGCTGTTGGGTAGGGACCGTCTCTATATGTTGCCAACTTGTACTTCCCAAGCGCTTAGTACAGTGCTCTGCACACAGTAAGCACTCAATAAATATGATTGAATAAATGAATGAATGAATACAGCGAGGATTAGAACCCATGTCCTCTGACTCTGGGGTCCGTGCTCTATTCCCTAGGCCACGCCGCTTCTCCACGGGGTTGTGATTCTGCTGAGCAGAGTGCGCCCTGTCCTACCCACCCAACTGACCATAGTGTTGGCAGTCCTGTCCAGTGTATCCAGGGCAGCACCTCCAGTCCAGGGATACCAGAACCTTCTGTTTAATTTGGTAGATCGGCTTCACCGAGAGGCGATACCTGAAAGCAGAGGGGACATGCGGAGATCTGGTTGGGGGCCCCTGTTCTAACTACAGGGCAGAGGGCTGGGCCTGACTCTGTTTCTCCCACCTTATCCCCCCTCCCGGCCCAGCCCGTCCAGCTCGTTGGCCACCGCCAACGTGGGCCCACCCTCCTCCTGCCACCCTTCCTGCCCCTTCCATCAGTTAGGGGGTCTCACTCTCCTGCTCTGGAGCCCCAGGGCAGGGGGGACACGCTGAGGTGAGGGAAGCCCTGGAACTGGAACCCCAGGCCCGCACTCACATGACCCTTTGGCAGTCGGAAGTCCCGGCCGGGCAAGGCATCTGGGAATGGACGAGGAATTTTTCAGTTTTGCAGGAGGCGATGAAGGTGACCAGTCTGGACTTCTGGAATGGGCACCAGTTGCTAAAGAGAACGGAAAACCAAGCGTGTTCTCTCCTGGGCCGCGGTAGCAGCTTCCTGCCACTATCGGGGCTTCAGGGGCACCACTGCATCAGTCATCACCCCTGTCCCACACATATTATAATAATAATAATAATAATAATGATAATAATAATAATAATGATTGTGGTATTTGTTTAGCATTTATTATGTGCCAAGCATTGTACTAAGCTCTGGGTTAGATACAAAATAATCACGTCCCACGTGGGGTTCACAGTGTATCTAGGAAGGAGAACAGGTATTGATTCCTCATTTTGCAGATGAGTTAACTGAGGCACAATGAAGTCAAGTGACTTGCCCAAGGTCACACAGCAGGCAAGTGGCGAAGCCAGGATTGGAACCCAGGTCTGACTCCGAGGTCCATGCTCTTTCCACTAGGCCATGCTACTTTTATTCAGACACTCAAACTGGGCTCCTTCCCCATGCCTCCCGAATCCATTAGTGCTAAGAGGGGAGTTTTTCTCCAGGTTGCATAACTTCCTGCCCCTCTAATTTCCCCTAATGTTCTGATTTCAACATGGCTTTGAGGTCCTAGCCCATTCACTCTGTCTTCCAAACATTCAGGGTTGCTTCTCTTCTGCATGTCTCCCCGTTTCTCACAAAGCTCCAACGTTACCCATTCCTCTCCACGTCAAGTAGATGCTGCCGACTTTTTGCTCAAAGGCACTCCATCCTCTCTCCCCTCTTACAAATCCACTCTCTTCTCCCACTCTACCCCAGCTCACACTCTTACCTCTTAAAGTAAACTACTCACAGGACCCTGTTTTCATCTCTCCCGTCACCAAAACCTTGCTCAAAGTCCCTCCTCCTGCCTGGCTCTTAGTACAGTGCTCTGCACACAGTAAGCACTCAATAAATATGACTGATTGGCTCTGAAGGTATCCTCCCCAGCTTTAAAACCTTTCTGAAATCCCATCTCCTCCAGAAGGCCTTCCCCTATTGTTTTTTCTTCTCCTCAGGCGATATTCCCCTTCCACCATCTCAACACCTGTGCACCAATTACATACTTACGCACTCACAGCATTCCTATACCTATCAACCCACATATTGATCATTTTCGCACTTGCTCAGCTATATCCATTTTTCCTTTCTCTCCTTTAAGTAAATTTTTTTATTTCTCTCTCTCTCTGGCTTATCTGTAAGCTTCTGAAAGGCATAGATTGTACCTTCCAACTCTATTGCATGACCTTGGGCCAGTCACTTAACTTCTGTGGGCCTCAGTTACCTCATCTGTAAAATGGGGATTAAGAGTCTGAGCCACATGTGGGACAGAGACTGTGTCCAACCTGATTAACCTGTATCTACTGCAGTGCTTAGAACAGTGCTTGACAGTTAGTAAGCACTCAACAAATACTATTATTATTATTATCATCATTATTGTTATTGTTTTCCCAAGCCCTTAGTATGCTGCACAGCATACTGAAGGAATCAGTAAATACTACTGATTGATTTTTCTGCCTTCTCAAATTCAGACCCCATTGAGCTGGTGGCATTTCCAAGTGGAACCCAAGGCAGTGAAGATATGAACTTAGGGTTCGTGAGATGGGATAAGAAGCACAAACCCAGGGAGGTCCAGTGACTATGTCACACCGCAACTTCAGGGGCAGGGTGGAGGCAAAGTTTCCTGATTTTAATAATTTTAATTAATTAATTTAATTAACTAATAATTGCGGTACTTGTGAAGTGCTTAATATGTGCCAGGCGCTTTACTAAGCACTGAGGTGGTTGCAAGCAAATCAGGTTGAACACAGTTACTGTCCCACCTAGGATTCACAGCCCTAATTCCCATTTTACAGATGAGGTAACCAAGGCAAAGTTAAGTAACTTTCTCAAGGTCACAGAGCAGACAAATGGCTGAGTCAGGATTAGAATCCAGGTCAACACTAGCTCACAGTGTCGAGCCATTTTCTCCTGAAACAGTGTTGTGGCTGAGCTCAGGCTCTCCTGGATTTTGGCTATATTAGGGAATTTGGGTTCTGGCAGTTATTAATATCCCATTCCCATCAGAAACCCAACTTGCTGCTGTTTAGACTCCACTCTTATAATGCCGGCTGCGTCATGGAGGGAGTCTGGAAATGCCAGGAGGCCACATTTTGGCTCATTATTGTAGCGGAGCACAGAACAAAGTACTTCATTGTTCCCAGGGGGCATGGGGAAGTTGGGGAAGGGGGGGGCCCGGATGACCTTTAAATGGGTTCAGGGTGGGAACACAGGAACTAGAGTCCCGATAACTCTCATAGGAGAGGAAAATCCCCTTCTGGATGGTAGCCCCCAGGAACAATGATCAGAGTCATAAATCAAGGGGGGAGAAGAGGAGGTTTGGTCAGCTGCCAGTGCCACCAGAGTGGAGGGCACCCCGGTAGGGCGGCTCGGGGGTCTAACCAGGCCGACCGATTCCCCAACGAACACATTCCCGGGTGACGGGTGACAGCAGCTCACATTTACTTTTCATTTATACTTTGGGATATTGTTTGTATTATCAAAAATCCGTTTCGATGCAGCTTGAGAAAGAACATAGGACTTAGAGGCCCCCAGCTTGTGGACCTGGTCGGTTGAGCAAAAGCTGACACAAATTGGATTTAAATTGAGTTAACACTCAGCTGCCCCTCTGGCAACCTCTCCCTGACTTTCCCGTCACTGTGGATGGCACTACCATCATTCCTGTCTCACAAGCCCGCAATCTTGGTGGCATCCTCAACTCCGCTCTCTCATTCACCCCACACATCCAATCCATCACCAATACCTGCTGGTCTCACCTCTGCAACACTGCCAAGATCCGCCCTTTCCTCTCCATCCAAATCGCTACCTTACTGGTTCAGTCTCTCATCCTATCCCAACTGGATTTCTGCATCAGCCTCCTTTCTGATCTCCCATCCTCCTGTCTCTCCCCGCTTCAGTCTATACTTCACTCTGCTGCCCGGATTATTTTTGTGCAGAAACACTCTGGGCATGTCACCCCGCTCCCCAAAAATCCCCAGTGGTTGCCTATCAACTTTCGCATGAAGCAAAAACTCTTCACTATTGGCTTCAGAGCTCTCCATCACCTCACTCCCTCCTACCTCCCCTCCCTTCCCTCCTTCTCCAGCCCAGCCCACACAATCCACTCCTCTGCCACTAACCTCCTCACTGGGCCTCAATCTCGCCTGTCCCACCGTCGACCCCTGGCCCACATCCTACCTCTGGCCTGGAATGCCCTCCCTCCTCACATCTACCAAACTAGCTCTCTTCCCCCCTTCAAAGCCCTACTGAGAGCTCATCTCCCCCAGGAGGCCTTCCCAGACTGAGCCCCCACTTTTCCTCTCCTCCTCCCCTCCCCATTGCCCTAACTCCCTCTCTCTACCCCCTTCCCCACCCCGCAGCACTTGTGTGTATTTGTACATATTTCTCGTTCTATTTATTTTATTAATGATGTGTATATATCTATAATTCTAGTTATCTATTTTGATGCTACCGATGCCTGTCTCCTCGCTTTGTTTTGTTGTCTGTCTCCCCCTTCTAGACTGTGAGTCCGTTGTTGAGCAGGGATTGTCTCTATCTGTTGCCAAATTGTACTTTCCAAGCACTTGGTACAGTGCTCTGCACCCGGTAAGCGCTCGATAAATACAATTGAATGAATGAATGTGAAGCCAGTGTCAGTCAATTGTATTTATTAAGCACTTACCGTATGCAGAGCACTGTACTAAGCACTTGGAAGAGTTACAATGTAACAATAAACAGACACATTCCCTGCCCACAATAAGCTTACAGACTGGAAAGTGGGTAGACAGACATTAATATAAGTAAATAAATTGCAGCTATGTATATAAGTGCTGTAAGTCTGGGAAGGGGGTTGAATAAAGGGAGCAAGTCAGGGCGATGCAGAAGGGCGTGGGAGAAGGGGAGTTTTCCCGGGGTGATCGACAAGGTTCCAGCCCGCGCCTCTCAATAGTCAGTTGGCCTGGGGCCGCTGCCTTCTGGCCCGGAGATACTGGGCATAGGTGGCCAGCAGGGCCAGTGGATTTGCTCAACTAGAAGTTTCTTCCAACAGAGACTTGACCTCCAGAAATTCCACAGCTCACTGAGCTATTTCAGAGTCTCGTAGGGTCCTCCCAGGAATTGCTGCCTTGAAGGGGGACATCTCAGCCCCAAATGTTTCTGGGACCTATGGTTTTCTTAACCCAGTTCCGGGTACCAAGACTACATCATAACCACCTTCTCACCAGCATTGACTGGACCTCTAGATACAGGGCACTGTACTAGGGACAAATCTTGCCCACCAGGAGAAGCAGCACGGGCTAATGGTTAGAGCACCCTAGCCCAGGGACCACCACTGTCATCCTCTGTGCTCCCCTGGCTTCCCTGGCTCCCCTGGCTAAATCATGTTTAGCAGGGCTGTGGACTGAGTAAGGCAGACTGGGCTACAACCCTGCCACTTGGGAGATGGCCCTGTGCCCAAGCCTCCCCTCACCCAGCATATGGTTAAATGCCCCAGTGGGTGCCCCCATTGGGTGGCAGTCCCTTAAAGCCCCAGTTTCTCTTTGCACTCAGAGACAAGTGTCAGGCCATGGGACAGTTCTGAATGCCACGGGGTCGTTGTATGTTGAAAAACTGGGCCCGATACCAGCTCTCTTCTGAGCCCCTTCTGATGGGGATGGGGGTCCAGGGGTGACCATCTGCCCACTCTGTCCAGAGTGGTCCCTGGCAGGGCTTGGTTCAGCAAGAGATATGAAAGACAAGAAAGCTGGTAGCCACAAGGGTAGCCCAGCCAAGAACGAGGACAGAGAGACCATCCAGTCTGTCTATACATATCGCTACTACAGTTTTATATTATTTTATTATTGTTATATTATTTATATATTATAAAATAATATATTGTTTTATGCTATTCGATTATATTACGTTACACTCTCCCAAGTGCTTAGTACAGTACCCTGCACAAGCTAAGCACTCAATGAATATGATTGATCGATTGATTGAATCCCTATTTTGCAGAGGGGGGAACTGAGGCACAGAGAAGTTAGAGTAACTTGCCCAAGGTCACACAACAGACAAGTGGTGAAGGTGGGATTAGAATCCAGGTCCTCTGGCTCCGAATCTCCTGTTCTTTCCACTAGGTCATGCTACTTCCCTGTGTCACTGAAGCACTTTTAAGTTCTCATAAAGTCCTATAGCATTTTTGTACATATCTTTCAAACCCTATTACTTAAGCATAGCTTTCAAACCCTATTATTTAAGCACTGCCTTATGTACTTCTTCGATATAATTTATTTTAGGATCTGCCTCCCCCACTAGATTGTAAACTCCTTGAGGATAGGGATCATGTTACTAATTCTATTGTACTCTCCTAAACCCTGGTGCAGTGCTCTGCACACAGCAGGGGCTCAAAAAATACTAATGATTGACTGATTGTATTCGTTCAGTCATTCAATCGTATTTATTGAGCGCTTACTGTGTGCAGAGCACTGTACTAAGAGCTTGGAAAGTACAATTCAGCAGCAAATACAGACAATCCCTACCTAACATACAGGTGCGCAGTCTGGAATGGGCTAGATTGTACTCTACCAAGCACTTAGTACAGTCCTCTGCGCACAGTAAGTGCTCAATAAGTATGATTGATTGATGGAAGACCCCACTTCAATTTGTCTCCCAGACCTGTTAGCCCATCCAGGAGCCCAAAATCAAGTACTGGCAGGAGAAGTCTCGATTAGCCAAAGTGTGACTTATTCAGTCTCAAAGGATGAGGGGAGAAGGGAGATTTAGATATTCCCATTTGAGAGGGGCGAGGAGGTGGAAGAAGAAGGCTAAAATTTGTGTTCGAGTTATTTATGCATTTCAATTGTCCATGCCACCCAGCCTCCCCAAGATTTTGGGAAATTGAGAATCGATCATTGGAGGTCAAACAAGGAGCAAGTTTACCTTTAGCCCGTTAGGACGGGAGAGGGACTGAGATGGAACCAGGTGGCATTAGAAGGAATTGGGCAGTGCTCTTGGGAGCCATGCCCAGGAGGGTGGGTTATTTTTATGCTTCTTAAAGCATTCCCTGGGCGTGGGGCAGAGCCTCCACTCCAGAGGAAGATGACTCAGTCGCTGGCTTCCCTGGAAAGCTCAGGGGTCAAAGTCCAGCAGGAAATCCAGCACTTCTCCAAGTATGGCAGGGACCCAGATGCCCTCAGGGCCCTGCCAGGCTACAGGACTCAGGGTGGGGGAAACGGTGGGCTCTTGACTGCTCTGCCAATTCTGGAAACTGAGGCTGGATCAGGACTGAGTTTCCCAATAGTCACTGAGCATAGCACGCAGAGCAATCAGAGGCAATCCTGGGAGCTTATGCCATGCCAGGGGATCAGCCTTGGGAGGGGAGTGTGAACAAGCGGGGTCAGTCAGTGTAGGGCCAGAGATTACAATAACTGATATCACAGTCAGAATGAGCCAAGGGGAACAGTGTGGATGAATTCATTCATTCATTCAATCGTATTTATTGAGCGCTTACTGTGTGCAGGGTACTGTACTAAGCACTTGGGAAGTACAAATTGGCAACATCTAGAGACGGTCCCTACCCAACAATGGGCTCACAGTCTAGAAGGGGAGAGACAGACAAACAAAACAAAACAAGTAGAAAGTTGTAAATACCAACAGAATAAATAGAATTATAGCTATATACACATCATTTATAAAACAAGTAGAGTAATAAATATGTACAAATATTCACAAGTGCTGTGGGGAGGGGAAGGGAGTAGGGCAGAGGGAGGGACGGGGCGATGGGGAGGGGAGGCGGAGGAGAGGAAAAGGGGGAGCTCAATCTGGGAAGGCCTCCTGGAGGAGGTGAGCTCCCAGTAGGGCCTTGAATGGAGGAAGAGAGCTAGTTTGGCAGATATGTGGAGGGAGGGCATTCCAGGCCAGAGGCAGGACTTGAGCCAGGGGTCCATGGCGGGACAGGCGAGAACGAGGCACAGTGAGGAGGTTAGTGGTGGCAGAGGAGCGGATTGTGCGGGTTGGGCTGGAGAAGGAGAGAAGGGAGGTGAGGTGGGGGGGGGGGGGCAAGGTGATGGAGAGCTTTGAAGCCTAGAGTGAGGAGTTTTTGCTCGATTAGAAGGTTGACAGGCAACCACTGGAGATTTTTGAGGAGTGGGGTGACATGCCCAGAGCATTTCTGTACAGGGATAATCTGGGCAGCAGAGTGAAGTATAGACTGAAGCGGGGAGAGACAGGAGGATGGGAAATCAGAAAGGAGGCCGATGCAGTAATCCAGTCGGGATAGGATGAGAGATTGAACCGGCAAGGTAGCAGTTTGGATGGAGAGGAAAGGGCAGATCTTGGTGATGTTGTGGATGAATGCCCTAGGATGCTGTTGATCAAGAATCTGGTAACGTCACAGATGGAATGGCATGGACAGAAACACCTGGCCCGCCACAGAATCTAAAGCCATTCCAGCCCGGGACTCTGGATCCTCTGTCCTGTCCACTTGGAATGCTCCCAAGAGCCCACCTCCTGTGCTGCTGGCTCCCTGAGAAAGATGGGAATCCCACTGTGGTCATGGAACTCAGCCCAAGTCCTGCTGGACAGCAGAGAAAGGTGCCTGACTCCAAGCCACACTTTCCCACCCACGCCCCATTCCTGCAAAGCACGGATTGTCTGTTCACGACCCAAAAGGTTGTCAAAGCTTGACTCTCCTCTATTTCTTTCCCACAACCAGCCAGCCAACCAGCCTGGGGCTGAAAGTGTGGGAGGACAAGACCCCCAAAATGCCACAAGGCCTTGGCTCAGAGGACTCTGGCCCTGGTGGCCAGTATCCAGGGCTCCTTGCTGTGAGGGAACACAAGTCACTCCAACCGGCTCAGGTGGTCTGAATTCTGCTATTCATCATCATCATCATCAATCGTATTTATTGAGCGCTTACTATGTGCAGAGCACTGTACTAAGCGCTTGGGAAGTACAAATTGGCAACATATAGAGACAGTCCCTACCCAACAGTGGGCTCACAGTCTAAAAGGGGGAAACAGAGAACAAAACCAAACATACTAACAAAATAAAATAAATAGAATAGATATGTACAAGTGAAATAAATAAATAAATAGAGTAATAAATATGTACAAACATATGTACATATATACAGGTGCTGTGGGGAAGGGAAGGAGGTAAGATGGGGGGGATGGAGAGGGGGACGAGGGGGAGAGGAAGGAAGGGGCTCAGTCTGGGAAGGCCTCTTGGAGAAGGTGAGCTCTCAGTAGGGCCTTGAAGGGAGGAAGAGAGCTAGCTTGACGGATGGGCAGAGGGAGGGCATTCCGGGCCCGGGGGATGACGTGGGCCGGGGGTCGATGGCGGGACAGGCGAGAACGAGGTACGGTGAGGAGATTAGCGGTGGAGGAGCGGAGGGTGCGGGCTGGGCTGGAGAAGGAGAGAAGGGAGGTGAGGTAGGAGGGGGCGAGGTGATGGACAGCCTTGAAGCCCAGGGTGAGGAGTTTCTGCCTGATGCGCAGATTGATTGGTAGCCACTGAGATTTTTGAGGAGGGGAGTAATATGCCCAGAGCGTTTCTGGCCAAAGACAATCCGGGCAGCAGCATGAAGTATGGATTGAAGTGGAGAGAGACACGAGGATGGGAGATCAGAGAGAAGGCTGATGCAGTAGTCCAGACGGGATAGGATGAGAGCTTGAATGAGCAGGGTAGCGGTATGGATGGAGAGGAAAGGGCGGATCTTGGCAATATTCCTCTGCATTGGTCTGGCGTCTCCTCTCCGTCTGCTCTGCTTCCAGCCCAGCTAGGGGAGTGAGTTGGCTGAAGCCCACGGGGACTGTTGCCGCAGCTGCTTTGCCAGGATGGACTATCATCTGCCACCTCCCAAGCATCGTCCTTGGGGAGAGGGCAGCTCCTCTGCAATTCCACAGCCTCATGACCCTGGGGGCACACAGACAAGGACAAGCCTCCCAACCTTTCAAGGAACCTCAGCCTCAGCAACTTGGCCCAAGGGTGGTCAAGGAAGCCCAGACCCCTCTCCAGGCACTGCCAGCCCTTGTGGCGGGAGGAAGAGGTTTTTTCTGAGCTCAGACTGAGGAGTGAGGACTGAGAAGCGCTTAAGACAGTGCTCTACACACAGTAAGTGCTCAATAAATACAATTGATTGATTGATTGATTGTTTTGTTGTCTGTCTCCCCCTTCTAGACTGTGAGCCCGTTGTTGGGTAGGGAGCGTCTCTATATGTTGCCAACTTGTACTTCCCAAGCGCTCAGTACAGTGCTCTGCACACAGTTAGCGCTCAATAAATACAATTGAATGAATGAATGAAAGAGTGGGTGCCGGAAGAGGCCAGGCAGAAACTCCCGAGACTTCCGCCTCAACAACAGTGGTATTACTGAGCGCTTACTGTGTGTGAAGCAATTAACTAAATGCTTGGGAGAGCACGGTACACCAGATGGTAATTAATTAAATAATAGTGGTATCTGTTAAGCACTTACTATGTGCCAGGCACTGTACTAAGCACTGGGGTAGATACAACCAAACTGGGTTGGACCCTGTCCCACAGGGGGCTCACAGTCTTGAACCCCATTTTACAGATGAAGTAAAAAGGCACAAAGAAGTGAAGTGACTTGCCCAAGGTCCCACAACGGACAAATGGCAAAGTCGGGATTAGAACCCACGACCTTCAGACTTCCGGGCCCGTGCTTTATCCACCATGCCAAGCTGTTTCTCTGGTAGATACAGTCCCCGCGATTAATGAGCTCACAGTCTAGAGGAAGGGGGAACCTCTCCCCACCAACCCCTTTGAGAGGTGGGGCCTGAGAAAGATGCTGATCTCTCTCCCTCCTGGGGGTCAGTCTGCCCCTGAGGTCTCGGGCCTGGGAAGTTCAGGAGAAACCAGCCCCTTTTGGGGTTCTACAGATGCATCACCCTAATCATCAATCATCATCAATCGTATTTATTGAGCGCTTACTATGTGCAGAGCACTGTACTAAGCGCTTGATGGCCACTGCCGTGGGCTTGCTGAAGATCAGGGCGACGTTGGCCCGCCCTAGACCGGAGTGTCCGCTGATGGGCTGGTGGGTTCCAGACCCAAAAATGGACACAACACCACGTGTGTTACGGAGGGCACACAGCCCCCCAGTCCCTCGCTGACTGAGCCATTTGTGGAAGTCCATCCCAGGCCTCCCAGACTTAAAGGGGTTCGCCGGGGGGAGCCTATTATGTTCCCTCTCCGGTCCCTCTCAATACGGGCACCGCTTCCAGGCTGCGGAACTTGGCAGCAGGAGCCACGGAGGGGTGGGAGGAAGGCTGGTTGCTTAAAATAGAAAGAAGCACAGCTTAATGGAAAGAGCCAGGGCTTGGGAGTCGAAGATCGTGGGTTTGAATTCCGCGTCTGCCACTTGTCAGCCGTGTGACTTTGGGCAAGTCACTTCACTTCTCTGGGCCTCAGTTACCTCATCTGGAAAATGGGGACTAAGACTGGGAGCCCATGTGGGACAACCTGATTACATTGTATCTACCCCAGCACTTAGAACAGGGCTTGGCACATAGTAAGGGCTTAACAAATATCATTATTATTATTGAGAAGCAGCATAGCCTAGTGGCAAGAACACGGACTTGGGAGTCAGAGGTCATGTGTTCTAATCCCGGCTCCGCCACTTATCAGCTGGGTGACTTTGGGCAAGTCACTTCACTTCTCTGGGCCTTAGTTACCTCATCTGGAAAATGGGGACTAAGACTATGAGCCCATGTGGGACAACCTGATTACCTTGTATCTACCCCAGCGCTTAGAACAGGGCTTGGCACATAATAAGCTCTTAATAAATGCCATTATTATTATTATTATTATTATTCAGTGGGCTGTTACAAGTGTTAAGCTGAGAATGTGATCGCACCCTGATGTTTTAAGTTTGAGGCCCAGGAGGGCAAATGAGGTTACCTCATCTTGGACTGCTCTGTGTCAGTGGAGGTGATGAGATCCCAGGGAGAACGGCCTGGACTGGGGGCTGAGCGGCCAGGGTCTCCGGATCGGTTTGGGGGGCCTTGGAGGAGGGAAGCAGCTGGGGAATCATAGGCCCTGCATTCTTTGTTCCACAAAAGAAAGAAGAAAATCCAATAAATCAGTCACGGGAAGGGGCCCTCGTGCTGAGGATGCCCGAGAGCTGGAGCAACCCCAGGGATCAGGCTACAGCCAGTCTAGGAGTGTAGTGGCTTCCCCGGCTCCTTGCCAGACTGGGCCATGGTCCTGCTTCCCCAGGCTTTCCCAGAGAGGGAGGGGTGGCAGAGTAAGCCTTGCCAGTGCAGTTGCTGAGGTTGGGGCTGTCTGGAAAATGGGGAACAGGAAAGGGAAGTGGGGCTGGTAGGGTGGGAAAGGAATGGCCTTGGGCAGTGCACAAAGCCAGTGGATCCTCAGGAGTCAGGGGAGTTTGAAAGCTCTCATAAATGGGGCAGGAGCCTGCCCATCTACCTACGGGCTTGGGGTTACTTCTAGTCTTCCCTCGAGACTAGAAATGTCCTAGGAACCCACAGCTGAGGAGTTCATTGACCCATGGACCTGGTGGCACTTGTGATTCCAATATTTTCTCCTGCCATGCCACCCTGAGCAGGGTCCCCAGCAATAGAGTGCAGAGGGTGGGGGGCAATGGGCACCTCCAGCTCTGCCCCCTAGGAGTTCTTCTAGACTGTGAGCCCGCTGATGGGTAGGGACCGTCTCTACATGTTGCAAACTTGTACTTCCCAAGCGCTTAGTACAGTGCTCTGCACACAGTAAGCGCTCAATAAATACGATTGAATGAATGAATGAATGAATGAATGGCCTAATAATGATGGTATTATTGTTAAGTGCTTACTATGTGCAAAGCACTGTTCTAAGCACTGGGGGGATACAAGGTGATCAGGTTGTCCCACATGGGGCTCACAATCTTAATTCCCATTTTACAGATGAGGTAACTGAGGCACAGAGAAGCTAAGTGACTTGCCCAAAGTCACATAGCTGACAATTGGTGGAGCCGGAATTTGAACCCATGACCTCTGACTCCAAAGCCCGGGCTCTTTCCGCTGAGCCACGCTGCTTAGTAGAAAGAATGTGGGACTGGCAGCTGGAAAACCTGTGTTCTAGTCCCAGTCCTGCCCCTGTTCTGCTGTGGGGCCTTGGACAAGCCACTGAACGAAACTCTCTCTGGACCCTACTTTCCTCATCTGTAAAATGGGGATAAAGTTCCTGCTTTCCTCATCTAGACCAGGGACCGGGACTGTGTCCCATTTGATGATTTTGTATCTACTCCTGTGTTTAGCTCAGTGCTTGGCATGTAGCAGGAATTTAATAAATACCATGCTTCGGCGGGTGTTGGGGGCGGGGGGGCGGACCGACTATGATCCTAGGATTGAGGGGTGGGGCTATCCGCCAGGCTGAATCCAGAGAACTTTCCAGGATCCCAGAACCAGGATGATCTGGGTTTTGGTTTTCGACCAGGGGAAGGGGCCAGCTGATTCTGTCTGGGGCCCAGACAACTTGCTCTCCCTAGTGATAATAATAACAATAACAATAATAATAATAATAATAGTTGTGGTATTTGTTAAGCAATTACTGTCAGGTACTGTACTAAACGCTGGGGTGGCTACAAGAAAATTGGTTTGGACACAGTGCTCCCCACCCCATGGAACAGAGGGATAATAATAAAAATAATAACAATAATTATGGTGTTTGTTAAGCACATACTATGTGCCAGGCACTGTACTAAGTGCTGAGGTGGATACAAGCAAATCAGGTTGGACACAGTCTCTGTCCCATGGGGGACTCACGGTCTCAATCCTCATTTTACAGATGAGGGAACTGAGGCACAGAGAAGTGAAGTGATTTGCCCAAGGTCACGCAACAGACAAGTTGTGTGGAATTAGAACCCATCACCTTCTGACTCCCAAGGGCCGTGCTGTATCCACTATGTCATGCTGCTTCGTAGGGATGAGCAGGCTAGTCCAGGCTAGTCCAGTCCTGCCCTCCTCCTCCTGTCCCTTCTCCTCGGGCCCCCCGCCAAGGCCGGAGCACTTGCTAGCAGGGGGCTATGCTCAGCAGGAGACTGCGGGAAGGGAGGGGGGCTCTTGGCCATCAGGAGCCCCATATGATGAGGCCAGGGCTGCTGGATTGGCCCTGCTGACTGGCAGGACACCCTCGTCAGCGGGGACAGTCTGGGGAGGAGATCCGCCATAGCCAGGGTCACCAAGGAGGATCTTTCCAGGGCTGGTTTCTGGGAACGGGGCTGGTCCTGGTCCAGGAAAGCCGCCCTGCTCCCCACCTTTCCGGCCCCGCCAGCTGCCCTTGTGGTTTGCCTGAAGGGAAGAGCTCAGCGTGGAGAGTGGGGTTGGCAGGGAGATGGGGCGCGGAGGCCCCTTCCCCGGCTGCCCAGAATGGCAGTGGGTATGTTTGGCGGGGCCCCCGCCCCGTGAGAACCCCCTGACCTCTTCTTCCCTGGCAACTTTTTCTTTGTGGAGGGCCTGCCTCTGGACAGCCTGGCCACTGCCTTCCTGGAAACGAGTCAGAGATGAAGGAGCAAAGGAGCAAACGGGGGCGGCCTGGCATTGTTCTGCCTTCTCCCTGACTTTCCTGGCCGGGGCTTGGACCGCTTTCCTCCCCTCACAGTTTTATCTGCTTCCAACAGCCTGGAGGGTGGGAACAGGGGTCGAGGCCTTCCTGTTGGGCTGGCCGGACTCTTGCTTCTCACAGGGCCAGGTTTGTTAGAATAAGAGGGCAGTGGTAACGACTTTTCTGGCAGCGGAGGGGAGCACTGGAGCGGAGGCTTGGAGCTGCCTGCAGCGGGACATGGCCACACTCCATCGATGCTGCAGGAAGAACTAATTCCTTCCCAGGGGAGATCCCAGTTCTCCCTCCAGAGAAACTCAGAGGCCTTTCCAACGTGGGACTCACTCACCTTCACTGCTAGCCCCATTTACAGATGGAAGAAGCTAAGGCTCGAAGAGGTTAGGGAAATTCCTTAAGACCACACAGTCAGCCCCAAGGAGTAGAGCAGAGTCCAGCATTCCTGCCGGGCCCAGATTTTTGACGCACACATGACTCCTCTTTTCAAAATCTATCGCCTCTACCTGTGCCTTCCTTTCTATCCCTTCCTGCCTTATAAAAAACACGTTTGTCCTCTCTTCTTCCCTGCCTAATAGCTATCTTCAATAGCTCACTCTCTGATGGGCCCTTCCTCTCTGCCTTCAGACTTGCTTATGTCTCCCCTATCCTAAAAAATTTCTGGATCCCGCTTCACCCTCCAGCTAACACCCCATCTCCCAACTCCAGTTCCCATCTAAAGTCCTCAAAGGAGTTTTATACACCCACTGCCTCAGTTTCCTCTCTCCCAACTCTTCTCTCCAGAGAAGTAAAGTGACTTGCTCAAGGTCACAAAACAGACAAGTGGCGAAGCTGGGATTAGAGTGGTCCTTTTGACTCCCAGGGCTGTGCTCTGTCCACTAGGCCTCACTGCTTCCCTTCTCTCTTCTTCTCTTCTTGTCTCTCTGCCACTCCTTTTCCAACTCTTTCAGCAGCCTTTCATCTGCCTGGCACCCTCCAACTGTGCTGGGGGTGTCCCTCAGTGCTCTCTTCCGGGTACCCCGTTCTCACTTTACACTCACTCTCTTGGAGAACTAATTATCTCTCTTGGCTTCAACCGCCTCTTTATGGAAGACTCCCGAATCTATTTCACCAGCCCCAACCTCTCACAAGCACTATAAATCCCACTTTTCCTCTTGTTTCCAGGACAACTCCACATGGATGTCCTACCAGCCCCTTAGGCTCAACATAAATAAAACTGAACTCCTCACTTTCCCTCCCAAATCCTCCTCCCCCCTCAAAATTCCCATCATACTTGATAATCCCACCAGTAGACAACACCAGTCTCTGAAACCCGCGACCTCCCTCTTTCTTAACCCCTACATTCCGTTTGTCGCTAAATCCTGCCATTTCTTCCTCTGCAATATTTCCAGGATCCTCTCCTTCCCTTCAATCCACCATGTTGGTGAAGGCGCTTGTCATCAATCAGTCTATCATTAATATACATTGAGTGCTATATATTCATTCATTCATTCAATCGTATTTATTGAGCACTTACTGTGTACTAAGCACTTGGGATACTACTACCTCAGCCTCCTCACTTGTCTCCCTGTCTCCAGTCTCACCCCTCTGAAGCTCTGACTTCCTTCGGTTACCCGATTCATTATATTAAAACGTCATTCTGCGGGTCTCCCCTCTCCTCAGAAACTTTCAACGGTTGCCCATTCCTCTCCACATCAGACAATCAGTGGTATTTATTGAGCCCTTTCTAGGTGCAGAGTACTGTACTAAGCACTTGGGAGAGTACTATACAATAGAATTAGTGGACATGTTTTCTGCCCATAACCAGCTCAAGCAGAAACGACTGACCAACAGTTTTAAGGCACTAAAATATCTCTTGCATTACTACTATTACTACTACTACAACTACTACTATTATAAATAATAGTAATAATAATAATGAAAATCTTGTCTTATGCTTTCGAGTCATCTCCCACCCATAGTGACACTGTGGACACATCTCTCCCGGCATGCCCCACCTCCATCTGCCATCGTTCTGGTAGTGCATCCATAGAGTTTTCTTGGTAAAAATATGGAAGTGGTTTTCCCCTGCCTCCTTCTGCACAGTAAACTTGAGTCTCCGCCCTCGACTCTCTCCCCTGCTGCTGCTTCCCAGCACAGGGGAGTCTTGACTTGTAGCAGATTGCCTTCCACTCGCTAGCCACTGGCCAAGCTAGGAATGGAATGGGTAGGCCTCTGCTTGACTCTCCCTCCCACAGTCTACCCTACTGCGATGGGTAGAGCACTGGAACTCTCTAGGTGTGACCCTAAGAGGGTGATAATGATAATGATAACTTGCTACTTGCCAAGAATTGTATTTAGCACTGGGATAGATACAAGATAATCAGGTTGGACACAGCCCATGTCCCAGATGGGGCTCACAGTCTAAGTAGGAGGGAGAACAGGTACTGAATCTCCATTTTACAAATGAGGAAATTGAGACATGGAGAAGCTGGACTCTGTTGGAACCAAATGTGGGAGGCCTAGCCAGAGGGAGCCCTGGTGGCCTTCAGACTATAAGTTCTTTGTGGGCAGGGAACAATGCCTACCAACTCCATTATCTTGTACTCTCCCAAGGGCTTAGAAAAGTACTCTGCACATGGTAATAAATACACTCAATTGATTGATTGCTCACAGGTGCAGCCACAGAGCAGGGGACATTGTTTAGAGTGATAGGAAGGAAGAGATTCTGGTCCAGAACTGACCCTTTCAGCTTCGTCCAAGTGTGCTCTGCACACAGTAAGCGCTCAATAAATACGATTGATTGATTGATTGATTGAATGAATCTCTGCACACAGTAAGCACTCAATAAATATGACTGATTGATTGATTGAATGAGTGAATGAATCTGCTGCCTGAAACCTCCTCCCTGGCCCCATCTTTGTGAACAATGGGCAACTCCTGGAAACAGGAAGTAGGATTCTCTCAGACAGGTGCTTCTGCGTCGTGGTTGTCATGGTCATTCCTTCGGCTGATTATATGTCATAGGTCTGTTTGTCTTTGTGTTAGAAGGGGGTGCCTCACTGATAGTATCAGTGGGACTGATGATCCCAACCACCTCTTCCACACCCACAGATTGTGTGTGGCTGTGCTGTTGTGTTTGTTGTCTACAGATCATGGTGCTGTTTGGGCTATTTTCCCTCTCCTCAAGATTCTCTGGAACTTCTGCTTAAAGAAAAAATGTTTCTAGATTGCAGGGCACCTTGCCAGTCTGCCTTTCCGTACATCTGTCTGACTGGCACAGTCGGCTCCCGGCCGTCAGCTGTGGTGAGGATGATTATTATTATCATCATCGTTATCATTATTATCAGCAATAATAGTAGTTCTGGTACTTGTTAAGTGCTTACTATATATCAGGCACTGTACTAAGCATTAGAGTAGATACAAGATAATCAGGTCCCAGATGGGGCTGACAGTCTAAATAGGAGGAACACAGACGTTGAACAGCTCTCCTGCTGAGAGCTCACCTCCTCCAGGATGCCTTCCCAGACTGAGCCCCCTCTTTCCTCTCCCCCTCCCCATCCCCCCCACCTCCTTCCCCTCCCCACAGCACCTGTATATATGTTTGTACAGATTTATTACTCTATTTATTTTACTTGTACATATTTACTATTCTATTTTGTTAATGCTGTGCATCTAGCTTTATTTCTATTTATTCTGATGACATGACACCTGTCCACATGTTTTGTTTTGTTGTCTGTCTCCCCCTTCTAGACTGTGAGCCCGCTGTTGGGTAGGGACCGTCGCTATATGTTGCCAACTTGTACTTCACAAGCGCTTAGTACATGGTAAGCACTCCATAAATATGATTGAATGAATGAACGTTGAATCCCCATTTCGCAGATAAGGGAACTGAGGCATAGAGAAGGTAACTGCCTTGCCCAAGGTCACACATCATGAACATGGAGGAGTCAGGATTAGAACCCAGGGCGTCCGACTCCAGACCCGTGCAGTTTTCCACTAGGCTACGCAGCTTCCCTTTACATCGTCCTTAACATGCCTCCCACTTGGTTCTTGCTTTCACTTACCACCCTCCAGCTGATCACAGAGTAGCTGTTCAGGGATGCTGGCGTCATCCATTCTCCTCGCATGCTCCTCCCGGGAAAGCTGTGTTGAGATGAGTCTAGTCCCAGTGCTAGGATTGGATTTTGAGCCAAGACTTTGTGGTTTGTCTCTGGCTGCCGAGTATGGCCCGTGACTGGCGCTGATGGAACTGCTCTGGACGTTAGACAGGGGTTATGTCAGACGTGGGTTTCTGGGGTGTCTGGGCCTCTCAGCTTTAAAGAAGTTCTTCCAGACTGCACCACGGCCCCATGGCTCTTCACTGGGGTCTGGACCTGATGTCACAACCTCTGACAGCCTCCCAGAGGGTGCGTATGTGTATGCGCATGTGTTTCGTGTTTGTGTGAGTCTGTGTGTGCATTGCGTGTGTGTGTGTGTGTTGGGAGGGGCAGTGTTGCTCAGTGGAAAGAGCCCGGGCTTGGGAGTCAGGGGACGTGGGTTCTAATCCCAGCTCTGCCACTTGTCTGCTGTGTGACCTTGGGCAAGCCACTTCACTTCTCTGGGCCTCAGTTGCCCCATCTGTAAAAGGGGGATTAAGACTGTGAAACCCACATAGGACAACCTGATTAGCTTGTATCTACCCCAAAGCTTAGAATAGCGCTTGGCACATAGTAAGCATTTAACAAATACCATAATAATAATTATTATTTTTATTATTAGAGAAGGGGGAAGTGGGTAGGGGTGCTTGTGACAGAGTGGGAATCAGTGCATCTCTGCGTAATATGTGTGACTGTGGGCAGGGAACATATCTACCAAGTCTAGTATACTGTACTCTCCAAAGCCCTTAGTACAGTGCTCTACACATAATAAGGGCTCAGTAAATGAGTGTGTAATCCCTGGGTGTGCATCTGAATATGCTGAAATTGTTTCTACCCCTGGGTTTAGTACAGTGCCTGGCATACAATAAGTACTAAACAAATACTGCAATCATTATTATTATTATTATAAGCATGTTGAATTGAGAGAAGAGCAAAGAGGACATCCAGATGTCTTCTTACAAAATGGAAATAGCAAGGAAACCCCCAAACTCTCCCCCTCCCTTAAATATCCCCAGCCTCAGGACAGACAAACTCATTTCATCCTCTGTATTAGCTTTGAAAGGGTAGGACCCGAGAGTCCCGGGGTTTGGAAAGGGACACAAGGGCAGAGGCTGAGGTCTCTGGGGACTTGAAAGTGAGGGTGTGACAGGCCAGCACAGCCGTGTATGTCCTCCTTGGTGGGGGCAATGGGGACCCCCGCTGCCCATAGCCAAGGCCATGCCCGTTCAGCCTGCAGAAGGACCCGACGCCTGGGCCAGGCGGCTGAGCCCTGAGTCCGCTTCTCCCAACCCCACCCTGGCTCTCTGTGAGACCTTGGAAAAGTCACCACATCTTTCTGCCCCTAAGTTTCCCATCTAAGACCCCTGTGGTGCTCCCCCCACCCCAACCCCTGCCACTTGGTAGGAGGGGGAAGAGAGTCATGACCGATGAGATCATGTTTGCAAAGGGCTTGGTGTTCTCTGAGGGAAGTGGGGGCACATCAATTATTCATCCTGACTGCTACTGCCTTGCCCATTGTTGTTTCTGCTGTTACTAAGTGCCTCTGGTGCAAGTTAATGACCCCTGCTCTGTGTGGGGAAGAAGGAGCTGATGGGGCCTTTGTGGTCCCAGCTCTGGGCGGGAGAACTGATGAAGAGTGTGGTTCACGTCCTGCCGAAGAGCTGGTGATGCTCCCGGTGCATGCTGAGGGACAGCTGTCGTTACAGTTTGACCTTGGGAATCTCGGCCCTGTGTGCTCAGCAGAGGTGGAAAAGGTGGTGCTGGCCATAGGGAGGGTTTGGAGGCCGACTCCGCTCTTCCTTCCACCTCAAGGATCGGGTTCCTTGGGCTGCTTTCAGGGCACAGACACTGCCTTCCACCCTGGGCCTGGGGCCCAGTCATCCACACCCATGGCCACCCCTCACCCCAATTTCTGACAGGCTTGGGGTCCCAAAGCTGGAGGGCCAGATTGGGAGTGGGCAAGTATCTCTCTCTTTAGCAGAAGAAGCAACATGGTCTAGTGGATACAGCACGGGCCTGGGATCTAGTTCCGAATCCACCATCTGTCTGCTGTGTGATCTTGGATAAGTCACCTAAGGTCTCTGTGCCCAGTTCCTTCATAAGTAAAATGGGGATTAAATCCTACTCCCTCCTACTTAGACTGTGAGCCCCATGAGGAACAGGGACTCTGTCCAACCCAAATAGCTTGTATCCACCCCAGTGCTTCGTTCGGTGTCTGGCTCCGAATGTGTTGCCAACTTGTACTTCCCAAGCACTTAGTACAGTGCTCTGCACACAGTAAGCGCTCAATAAAAATGATTGAATGAATGAATGACTCATAGCAAGCACTTAATGCCATTATTTATTATTATTATTATTAAAATGGTGATTGAACTTACTTGTCTAAACCCCTGGAGTTGTCCCTGAAGGAAGGACCAACCAGAACCCCACTGTCCTGATGACCGTGACCCCAGAGAGCTGGCACTGTGGGTTTAGGTAGGGAAGGATGGTAGCAGAGGGTGTAGGAGACATCGTTCATTCATTCAATCGCATTTATTGAGCGCTTACTGTGCGCAGAGCACTGTGCTAAGCGCTTGGGAAATACAAGTTGGCAACATCTAGAGACGGTCCCTACCCAACAACTGGCTCACAGTCTAGAAAGGGGAGGCAGACAACAAAACAAAACATATGGACAGGTGTCAAGTCATCAGAATAAATAGAGATAAAGCTAGATGCATATCATTAACATAATAAATAGAATAGTAAATATGTACAAGTAAAATAGAGTAATAAATCTTTACAAACATATATTCAGGTGCCATGTGGAGGGGAAGGAGGTGGGGGGGATGGGGAGGAGGAGAGGAAAAAGGGGGCTCAGTCTGGGAAGGCCCCCTGGGGAAGGTGAGGTCATTCATTCAATCGTATTTATTGAGCGCTTACTGTGTGCAGAGCACTGTACTAAGCCCTTGGGAGAGTACAGTACAACAATAAACAGACACATTCCCTGCCCACAGTGAGTGTGGGGCGGAAGGGGAGACAGACATTAATGCAAATAAATAAATAAATTACAGAGGATGCCTTGGTCCCACCCACCCAGGCGCCATAATAATAATAATGATGGCATTTGTTAAGTGCTTACTATGTGCCAAGCACTGTGCTAAGCGCTGGGGTAGATGCAAGGTAATCAGGATCCCATCTCTCCAGGACCCTGTGGGGACAAGGAGGTGGCAGTGGGGAGATGGTCTGCGGTCAGGGGGAGCTAAAGCCTGCGAGCTCCAACTCAATAAACCCGGTCATCAGAACCAAAGGGTTTGTCACGTGGGGCTATGGGCCCCAGGTCCACATTTCCCACCAGGGACAGCCTACTCTGCCTGCCTACCATGGCCCAGGTTAGAAACTTCTGGCTACTGACTAAACAGCATCCTGGTTCACCTTCCTAACGCACCTGCTCCGGCAGAGTGCCTTCCCTTCCAAAATTCTAAGCCTTGATCTCATCTCTCTCGCCATCCACCCCTGCTCACTCCTTGCTTCCCCCTTCATCGCCCGACAGACCACCACTCTCCCCATCTTTGAAGCCCTTCTAAAATTGTATCTCCTTCAGAGAGCCTTTCCAGACTAATCTCTCATCTCCTGACCTCATTCTCTCTCCCTTCTGTGTCACCTGTGCACTTAAGTTCATGCCCCATAAGCACTCTGATACTCACTCCAACTCCTCAGCACTTATGGGCATGTCCTTATATTCTGTACGCCAACCCCTTGCCCACGTCCTGCCTCTGGTCTGGAATGCCCTCCCTCCTCAAATCTGACAGACAGTTACTCTCCTCCAAGAGGCCTTCCCAAGATTAAGCCCCCTTTTCCTCTTCTCCCACTCCCGTCTGCATCACCCTGACTTGCTCCCTCTGTTCTTCCCCCTTCCAGCCCCACAGCACCTATGAACATATCTGTAACTAATTTATTTATATTAATGTCTGTCTTCCCCCAAGACTGTAAGCTCACTGAGTTCAGGGAATGTGTCTGTTTATTGTTGTATTGTACTCTCCCAAGTGCTCTGTACAGTGCTCTGCACACAGGAAGCGCTCGATAAATAGGATTGAATGAATGAATGAATGACACTGTTGCTTCCCTGGCCAGCTGCAAGCCACTAGAGGTTATTCACTCATTCAGTCTTATTTATTGAACACTTACTGTGTGCAAAGCACTGTACTAAGTGCTTGGGAGAGTATAATACAAGTACAATACAAAGCAATACAACAACAAGTACCATACAACACATGTGACTTCTCTCCTGTCACTTGGCCAGCTTTAGAAAAAAAAACAAAAATGAACAACCAAAGAAACTCCAAAAATAGTTTTCAAGCTCCATTCCTCTTCCCTGGCTTCTGTACCTATCCCACTTTAGGGGTTTATGGTATGCTAATACTCCGGGATCCCAATCAGAGCCTCCTGCTATGCAACGGACAGACTGTGCTTTTCAGGACAGCAACAGATGGATAATATCTAGGTTTTAGTAGCACAATGTGTGGACGGGGAGTTCATTAAAGGCGCCCCAAAACCCAGTTCCCAACAGGCATTTGACGTCACACCTATCACATCAATATCCAGGATAAATTGAGGATGAAAAAGGATGTCATTTTTGCATAAATCCTCCTTATTTGCCTGAACCTAGAACATTTCTCCATGGTATCCTGTCATCAGCCGCCCCCTCACCCACAAACACACCCACACACTTCAGAGCGTGGCTCAGTGGAAAGAGCATGGGCTCTGGAGTCAGAGGCCATGGGTTCAAATCCCGGCTCCGCCTACTGTCAGCTGTGTGACTTTGGGCAAGTCACAACTTCTCTGTGCCTCAGTTACCTCATCTGGATAATGGGGATTAAAGCTGTGAGCCCCCCGTGGGCCAACCTGATCACCTTGTAACCTCCCCAGTGCTTAGAACAGTGCTTTGCACGTAGTAAGCGCTTAACAAATACCATCATTATTATTCCCTTCCCAGGTCCATGGGAATGCAGTTTCTTCAGCCTAGCATCAGAATGCTCTGAAGGAGAGAGGGTGGGCAACGAATGTTAAAATACCACACATAAAGGGGACCACCCCAGACTGAGCCCAAACCATTTGGAAAGCACACTTTGCATTGTCAGACCCGATGGCCCACTACCCTGGGGTGAGTCACTCCTCAATGAGTTGAGTTCCACGTCCACCAGGCATTGTCTCCACTGCTGAGAACCGGGCCTGTGCTGTCCATGGGAAGTTAATCCACATATATGGCCACACATCACAGTAACCACCACCACCACCCCCCCCCAGCCCCACCAGCTTTGCCGGCCTAGATTCAGGTGAAGTTGGGAGGAACAGGAGAGGGTGTGAGGGGCCCCAGCCAGCTGGCCAGATGGCCGCTTCTCCTCCTTCAGCCGGACTCACCCCCTCCCCTGCCCCGATCCCGCTGTGCGGTTCATGAGCTGCTCCTCGTAAGGGAGGCTGAGGAAGCCTTGGGGCCGGAAGGGGAAGATGGGAGGGGTTTCCTTCCCTGCTTACTGAAACGAGAGCAGCTCCAAGCAGATCTAGTAGGGTGGCCATTCCTCCGGTGTTAGATCGGACAGCACTGTTGTCGCCAGCTCCGCTCCTGGCCTGCTATAGATTCAGCACCGGATGTCTCCGTGCCTGCTATTTTCATTTTAACTGCCAGGCTCCCTCTGCTTGCCGCCAAATCTGGTCGCTCAGAAGCGGTATCCATATGGATGGGGGGGCAGGGGGGAGCAGAGGGGCTCCTGTCTTCACACGCTAACCTAGTCTAAGCCCCAGGACTGGAGTCACCTTGCATTGAGCTGTTGGGTGTTGAGGAGGCAGCAGATTCTCTGGGATGCCCCCTTCCCCATGTCTGAGCAGCTTGAGCCAAAACCACCACATTCCCACCCCAAATAAGCTCTGGACTAGAGGGGGGGGGGCTGCTTTAAACAGATGTGTTTGATGAGTAGGGAGATGCTATCTCTCTGGCCCCGATGCCTCAGGCATAGCATTTTCTGCCCACCAAAAGTGCTCCAGGTGGTATTAGTGATGAGATGAGAGCCTGCCCAGCTGGAGGTCTCAAGTGGAACAAGTTGGCCCCTGAAAGCCCCTTCCAGCCAGAAGATCCTGGCTTCACCCCCAGATCCGTTCTGCTTTCCTGGGAAGTCAGGGTGAGGCAGGTCTGGAGGGTAATAATAATAATAATGATGGCATTTATTAAGTGCTTACTATGTGCAAAGCACTGTTCTAAGCAGTGGGGAGGTTACAAGGTGATCAGGTTGTCCCACGGGGGGCTCACAGTCTTAATCCCCATCTTCCAGATGAGATAACCGAGACCCAGAGAAGTTAAGTGACTTGCCCAGAGTCACGCAGCTGACAATTGGCAGAGCCAGGATTTGAACCCATGACCTCTGACTCCAAAGCCCATGTCATTCCACTGCGTCATGCTGATTCTCTGGGACGGAGGGGCCCCAATTAGGGAGAAGCGCTCTGGCTGCCAGCTGGAGCGAGCAGAGCCGCTGTTCCGGGACCAGTCCCGGCTGAGACAGGACACCTAGTCATGAGGGTGAGCCCACTGTTGGGTAGGGACTGTCTCTATATGTTGCCAACTTGTACTTCCCAAGTGCTTAGTACAGTGCTCTGCACACGGTTAAGCACTCAATAAATACGATTGAATGAATGAAGGAATGAATGAGGGGGCGAGCCCCTCAGTCCGGCCAGAGCCTTTCATGAGGCGCAGAGAGAGTAAGACTGGGTCCTCTGGCTGCAGAAGACCCCTCGTGCCCGGGCCAGCCTAGGGACTCTGTCTCCAGTCTCCCCGGTCCTCTGGCTAGTTAGCCCCACCAGCTTAGTCTTCCCTTCTGGGAAACGGGGGTGCAGGGCAGGTGCACCAGGAGCCCACGAGGATGGCAAGAGCCATGCCATTGCCACTGCTGCCCTGCTGGGCCACCAGGAGAAAGGCTATTTCAAGCTTTGCTGCCTGTCTTCCTACCCCGGCTCTGCCCAGCCTTCCTCTGGAACCCGGCCCTTGCCGCGGTCCCACAGTAAGCTCCCCAACACATTCTCCACCAGTCATTACCCCTGCTGCCAACCTGGCTGGTTGCTCCCAGCTTAGGGAGCCATCAATCAATCAATCAATCAATCAATCGTATTTATTGAGCGCTTACTATGTGCAGAGCACTGTACTAAGCGCTTGGGAAGTACAAATTGGCATCACATTGCCATCGAGGGATTGATAAGCCCAGGGCCAAACTAGCCTGAGGCATGGCCCTCATTTTAGGGTTCAGAGAGGCCTCGGTCGATACCCCGTCCCGGGGGAAGGAGTAGAGGCAGGGATGGGGTTAAGGGGGGAAAAGGGGCAGGGGTAGGGACAGGGAGCATTGGCAGGGATGGGGACGGGGCAGAATGGGTGGGGGCAGGGGCAGGGTGGGGGGCACAGTTTAGCCTGAGATTTAGAGTGGCCCAGATCTGGTTGCTGGGTTAGACGAGATCATTTCCTTCCCTGCCCCACCTGTGGTCCTCGATTTGGCCTGCTGCCAATGTCCAAGGACCAGAGGCCAGGGGTCAGGGACCAGGATTCATGCTCTATCCTTGTCCTCAGCCCTGAGGCTTTCACCACATTTGAGGTCTTCCAGCCCTTGGGGCACTGCCCACCCTCTTTCTGGCCTGTATGTCCCACTGACAACTCTAACTTAACATGTCCAACACAGAACTCATCTTCCGACCCAAACCCTGTCCTTCCCATATCTTTTTCATCACTGTAGACAACACCACAGGCTCATGGCCTTGGCATTATCCTCAAGTCATCTTTCTCACTCAACTCACATATTCAATCTGTCACCAAATCCTGTCAGTCCTACCTTCACAACATCTCTAAAGTCCCTCTTTCCTCTTCATCCAAACCGCTTCTCTGCTGACCCAAGCACTTATCCTGCCTTGACAACTGAATCAGCCTCCTTGCTGACCTAACCGCCTCCTGTCTCTCACCACTCCAGTCTATACTTCACTTTGATATTTGGATCATTTTTCTAGAAAAATGTTCAGCCCTCATCTCCCCACTCCCCAAGTACCTCCGGTGATTGCCCATCCACCTCCACCTCAAACAGAAACTCTTCAGCTTTAAAACATTCATTCAGCTCACCCCCTCCTCCCCTAACCCTCTGATTTCCTTCTATTATCCAGCCCGCACCCTTCACTCCTCTAACACCAACCTACTTACTGTACCTCGATCTCATCTATCTCACCGACAACCCCTCACCCACATCCTCCTGGCACATACTATGCGCTTAACAAATACCACCATCATCATCCTGCCTCTGTCCTGGACCTCCCTCCCTCTTCATCACTGGCAGTCCACTACTCTTCTCCTGTTCCCCCAGAGTTTATGGATTCTGAACCACGGGGGCAGTAGGGCAGACAAGACCTGATGCTGGTCTCAGGGATGTTATCTGGTCTGCTTCATTCACTCTGCCCATGCTGCCCTTCTGCCCCACCATGTTACCTCACCCACGGCCCCCCATCTCTAGTCCTTACCCCATCCGGGGCCGCGAGGCTCCATCCTGGGGGTCGTCCTGGACCCTCTGCTGGGAAAGGGGCGTGGGAGGTGGAGGGGTCTCAACCCAGTCCATTCCTGGGGGTCTCCGGCTGCCCCCCAACCCGGGCATCACCAGGGGGGTGCTCGGAGCCCGGTGCGGGGGTGGCCTGGGGGCCCAGGCAGGGGAATCATCAGGCTGCCTGGGGCCAGGAGGTGAGGGCGATGGCTGAGCCAGCCCCTCGGGATCCCAGGGGAGAAGGAAGAAGAGGAGGAGGAGGAAGAGGAGAAGCCCACAGTTCCCCGGCATGGCAGCTTCGCCTACAGTGTGACTCGCCACTCAGCCGGCTCCAGGCTCCTCTACTTAAATCTCGGAAGGAAGAAAAATATCCCACACTGTTTCAACAATGGCCGGAAAACCTTTTCCCACCCTCCTTAGCGGGGGTGTGATGGGCAGGTCCAGGGTGGAAGGGGAGGAGATGGGGGGTGGGGGGAGCAGGCGGTGACCCTCTCTGGGCAGGATGGAGTTTATGCAGGGAAGCCTCCAGCTCCAGCTCTGGATTAGGCTCCGGGGCTGGGTTTGGGCCTGGATCTGGGTCCTAATCTGGGTCAGGATCCGGATTGGGTTTTGAGTAGGTGTCAAATCCCACAGCAGGATTGGGGTCAGGTTCTGCGTCAGAGTCTGGTTCTGAGGCAGGATCCAAGTCAGGTTCTGGGTAGAGATCTGGTCCTGAGGCTAGATTCAGGCAAAGAGCCGGGTCAGGTTCTAGTTTGGTATCAGGTTCTGGATTAGGATCTCGTTCGGATTCTGAGTTGGTGTCAGGTTCGGGGATTGGGATCGGGTTTTGAGTTGGGATCTTTTCTGGGTCAGAATCTGGGTCACATTCTGGTTGGGGTCCTGAGTCCGGATCTGGGCCCAAATCTGGGTCTTGGAACCTACGAGCCTCCTGAGCCCCCCAGCCAACAGGAACCGAGTTGTGGTGTGCCTTGTCCGCGGGAGGCAGGAAGAGGATGTTAGTTTTACAGAAAAACTCAGAAACAGTCGCGGCCGCCCTGGTGCAGAATGGGCCCCTCAGCCTGCTGAGCCCAGGCAGGGGGTCTCTGCAGCCGCTACAGGGTGGGGAGGGGCCGCTGGGGCTCGGGCGTCTACCGGCGGGGAGTGGGAACCAGGGCTGGACTGTCTTTAGGGTGGGAAGAAGGGGCTGGAGTGACTATAAAATGGGAAGTGGGGGCTGGGGTGTTTATAGAGTAGGGAACTAGGCTCTCCGTGACAGCAGCTGGCTGCCCAGCAGCCAAAGGAAAGAGGATGGGGCCAGCTGTGGGCGGCCGGGAACCAGAATTATCAGAGTTATCAGACAGATATTTGCTCTCTCCCACTTCAAAACCTTATCGAAGGCACATCTCCTCCAAGAAGCCTTCCCTGATTAAGCCCTCCTCTCATCTCCTTCCACACTCGTCTGCGCGGCTCTTACTTGCTGTCTTCATTCATCCTCCCTGCCAACCCCACAGTGCATATGTATATATCTGTAATTTATTTATCAATGTATTTATTTATATTAATGACTCTGTCCCTCCTCTAGACTGTGAGCTTGTTATGGTCGGGAATGTGTCTGTTATTATATTGTACACTCCCAAGCACTTAGTACAGTGTTTTGCACACAGTAAGCGCTCAATAAGTACGATTGAGTGAACAAACGAATGAATGAATTCCAAGCACAAGAGCTTCACATGGATAGAGCATGAGCCTGAGAGTCAAAAGGACCCGGATTCTAATCCCGGCTCCGCTACTTGCCTGCTGTGTGATCTTGGACAATTCAATGAACTTCAGTGCGCCTCAGTTACCTGATCTGTCTAATGGGGATTTAAAACTGTGAGCTCCCCATAGGACATGGACCGTGTCCAACTTGATTATCTTGCGTCTGTCCCAGTGCTTAGCAAAGGGCCTGGCACATAGTAAGCGCTTCAAAAATATTGTAAAAGAAAATCCCTCAATATCTTGTCCACTCTGACCAAACCCTTGAAACCCCAGGCCCCTCCGGCACGCTCTGACAGCTCTGGGCTAGAGAGATGCTGAGGAGGGGGTGTCTGAGCACCAAAGAGATTGGTGGTCCTTGTCTCAGCTCTGCCGACAATGGGTTCATTCATTCATTCATTCATTCATTCATTCATTCAATAGTATTTATTGAGCGCTTACTGTGTGCAGCGCACTGTACTAAGCATTTGGGAGACTACAATATGACAACAGACGCATTCCTGCCAACAATGAGCTCTCAGTCTAGTGGGGGAGACAGACATTAATATAAATAAATAGATTAATTAATTAATCACAACAATATACATGTGTACTATGGGGATGAGAGGGAGGATGAGTGATGGAGCAAGTAAGAGCGGCACAGAAGGGAGTGGGAGAAGAGGAGAGGAGGGCTTAGGGAAGGCTTCTGGGAGATGTGCCTTCAATAAGGTTTGGAAGTGGGGGTTCCTAGAGCTTAGGGATTGGGAGAGAACTGGGAAGCCAGTGTGGGGGAATGGCAGACACACCCTGAACTGGGGGCCAGGACCCCTGGGTCCGTTGGAGTAGTGATCAGTCTCAATCCTTGTCCTCTCCTCTTTGAGCCTGCAACAGCCCAATGGCTGTGCCCAGAGCCGTGGACCAAACAATCAATTGATCAGCGGTATTTATTGAGCCTTTACTGCTGCAGAGCACTGTACTAAGTGCTTGGGAGAGGACAATTCAGTAGAGTTGGTGGACACGATCCCTGCCTTTAAGGAGCTCACAGTCTTTGGCTGCCCAATCTCCAGGGGGTGGAGCCCAGATGGGATTTAGGGGGTCAGGGGGTACAGAGACTCAGCTGGACAGGAGAAATTCATCTAGAATCCCTCAGCAGCTATGTCCTATATATGGGGTGGGGAGGGAGATCTGCTCTTCCCCGGTTCGCTGAATTGAGACTGGAGTGGGGAGACCCAATAATAATATAATAATGATAGTATTTATTAAGTGCTTACTGTGTGCCAAGCACTGTTCTAAGCACTGGAATAAGTACAAGGTAATCAGTTTGCCCCACGTGAGGCTCACAGTTTCAATCCCCATTTTACAGATGACGTAACTGAGGCACAGAGAAGTTAAGTGACTGGCCCAAAGTCACACAGCTGATAAATGGCAGAGCCACGATTAGAACCCACGATCTCTGACTTCCAAGCCCGTGCTTTTTCCACTAAGCCACGCTGCTTCTCTGTGGAGAGGAGGAAAGGGTGGGTGGGGTTTTAGGCTTTCCCTCTACTGGTATATGGTCACCCTCAGGGTCTCCAGCCAGCTCCTTCCCAGACTCAGCCCCGGGAAAAAACGGGTTGTTTAAGGAAAGCAGACCTTGAGCCCGGACCCCAGGGAAGGTCCAGGTACAACCAGCCCAGGATCAACTAACCAATCAATCAGTGGTATCTATCGAGATAGCAGCGTGGCTCAGTGGAAAGAGCCCGGGCTTTAGGAGTCAGAGGTCATGGGTTCAAATCTTGGCTCCACCACTTGTCAGCTATGTGACTTTGGGCAAGTCACTTAACTTCTCTGTGCCTCAGTTACCTCATCTGTAAAATGGGGATTAAGACTGTGAGCCCCCCGTGGGACAACCTGATCACCTTGTAACCTCCCCAGAGCTTAGAACAGTGCTTTGCACATAGTAAGCACTTAATAAATGCCATTATTATTATTATTATTATTATTATCGAGCACTTACTGTGTGCAGAGCACTGTACTAAGCACTGGGTAGAATACAATAGTAGGTGCATTCCCTGCCCACAATGGGCTTACAGTCTCCAACAGTCACCTAGGGATACTTGAGGAATCTGGGATATTCGTCTTCCTAGATACCCGTCCTCACGGTTAAGGGTGGGACAACCAACACCTCTAACTCTCCCCTCTCCATCCTGTACTGCCTCCAGTGACCCAGCAAAGGCTCCAGCTATACAACCTGCTGGATTTTCTAGCTGCGCAGCTTCTTGGGCGAGAAGACCTCTTGTGCTCACCCCCTGCAGGGGGAGGAAGGCTTTCCAGCTGCTTGGTTTGAACTTGCCACCCTCCATAAGAAAAATGATAATAATAATGATAATAATAATAATAATGAGTATTTACTATGTGCTAAGCACTGGGGTAGGTACAAGAACATCAAATTGGACCCAGTCCCTGTACCACAAGGGACTCACAGTCTAAGTGGGAGGAAGCCCAGGTACTCAATCCCAGACTCAATTACACATGAGAAAACTGATCCCAGAGGAGTGAAATGACTTTCCCGAAGTCTCACAGGAGGCAAGTGGCAGAGCTGGGATTAGAACCCAGGTCCTTTGACTAATGGCCCTGTGCAGGTCCCACTATTTCTCTGTGCAGCTCCATGGGTGATGATGATGATGATGATGGTATTGGTTAAGAGCTCATTATGAGTCAAGCACTGTTCTAAGCACCAGGGTAAATGCAAGCAAATCAGGTTGGACACAGTCCCTGTCCCACATCAGGTTCACCCCCTTTTCCAGATGAGGTAACCGAGGAACAGAGAAGTGAAGTGACTTGCCCAAGGTCACAGAGCAGACAAGTAGAAGCAGCGTGGCACAGTGGAAAAAGCCCGGGCTTTGGAGTCAGGGGTCATAGGTTCAAATCCCAGCTCTGCCAATTGTCAGCGGTGTGACTTTGGGCATGTCACTTCACTTCTCTGTGCCTCAGTTACCCCATCATTCCGGTCACCCTGTACTGTCCCACCTGCAGCTCTCTTCTGTGTCAGATCACGTCACCCTGTTCCCGGCAAGAGAGGGGAAGGAATGAAGCAGGGGGCAAGCAGCAGTCTGGCTGCCCGAGGATGGAAGGAGCCCCGGGCTTGTGGCAAGAATGATGTCTGCCCCCTTCCTCAGTCCTTCCCCTCTATTGCCGTGAACAGGGTGACATGATCTGACACAGGCAGCTGGTAAGTTGGGCAGGAGACCCCACTCTGATATTCGGAGGTTGGGGGGGGACAAGGAAGATGACGGGAACGACCAAGAAAAACCAGCCCGGGGATTCAGGGAGTGAAGGGTGCTCACTGCCAACGGGTGGGGGCTTCAGTCTATCTGGACTGAGGGGGCCTGCTCTGGGACCTTGAGAAAGTCACTTAACCTCTTTATGCCGCCGTTTCCTCATCTGTAAAACGAGGATTCAGTACCTGTTCTCCCTCCCACTCAGACTGTGAGCCTCATGTAGGATGGGGTGGAGACTGACCTGACTCTTTTGTATCTAAGCACTTAGTGGCCCAAAGTAAGAGCTTAACAAATGGTACATTATTATACTATATTATATATTGTATTATATATTATATCACAATAAGAATATTCACTCATTCATTCATTCAATCGCATTTATTGAGCGCTTACTGTGTGCAGAGCACTGTACTAAGAGCTTGGGAAGCACAAGTTGGCAACATATAGAGGCGGTCCCTACCCAGCAATGGGCTCACAGTCTAGAAGGGGGAGACAGACAACAAAACAAAACATGTGGACAGGTGTCAAGTCGTCAGAACAAATAGAATTAAAGCTAAATGTACATCATTAACAAAATAAATAGAATAGTAAATATGTACAAGTAAAATAAATAGAGTAATAAATCTGTACAAACATATCTACAGGTGCTATGGGGAGGGGAAGGAGGTAGGGCAGGGGGGATGGGGAGGAGGAGAGGATAAAGGGGGCTCAGTCTGGGAAGGCCTCCTGGAGGAGGTGAGCTCTCCGTAGGGCTTTGAAGGGAGGAAGAGAGCTAGCTTGGTGGATGTGTGGAGGGAGGGCATTCCGGGCCAGGGGGAGGACGGGGGCTGGGGGTCCTGTTGCCCAGTTCCTTTCTGTTGCCCAGTTCCCTGGTAACCCCTCAGGGCAGGATCATCACAGCCCTGCCCGAGGCTGTGCCAGGAGGAGGAGGAGAAGGGGGTGGTCCACAGTGTCAAAAGCAGCTGAGAGGTCGAGGAGGATTAGGATAGAGTAGGAGCCGTTGGCAGTCCACAACCCAGGAGTTTGCTCCACCTCTTGTCTGCTGTGTAACGTTGGGCAAGTCGCTTCCTTTCTCTGGGCCTCAGTTACCTCATCTGTAAAATGGGGATTGAGGCTGTGAGCCCCTCTTGGGACAGGGACTGCATCCAACCCGATTTGCTTGTATCCCCCCAACAGTGCTTAGTAGGGCCTGGCACTAAGTGCTCAACAAACAAGTACCATTTTTGCTGGACCCGAGCCAAGGTTTCCCTGTACACAGCCAGGGGTGCATGGGATCAGGAGGAAGTTGAGCTCTGAGGATGATAATAATAATAATGGTATTTGTTAAGCACTTACTATGTGCAAAGCACTGTTCTAAGCACTGGGGAGGTTACAAGGTGATCAGGTTGTCCCACGGGGGGCTCACGGTTTTAATCCCCATTTTCCAGATGAGGTAACTGAGGCCCGGAGAACTGAAGTGACTTGCCCAAAGTCACACAGCTGACAGTTGGCGGAGCCGGGATTTGAACCCTTGACCTCTGACTCCAAAGCTCTTTCCACTGAGCCACGGACACGCTTAGGGGCTCATCCTCCCCATCCCAGGGGTTCACTGTTTACAGTCCTCTGGACTGCATCAGAGGCCTGGTTCCTCTGGGAACTGGACAGAGACAGTCTGGCTTTGGCCAACCCTCTCCTCGACGCTTCAGCTCAAAACTGATTTAGTCCACCTGTCCCCTGCCCTCTCAAGCCTTTCTCTCTGCCCCCGCCACCCCAGGGCCACCGGGGTCCCCCCAAGTCCCCAGGGAGGCAGGGATCTGCCCAGTCCCAAAGAATGCCCTTCAGAGAATCCTCCTGCAGCAACGGTCTCCGCTCGACTCCACGCCCCTGGCCGCGCTCCAGCTCCTCCCGCCCCTGCAGCCGATGGGGGTCATTAATATCGCAGCCAACGCGGGGCGGCAGCAGGCATTGGCCAGCCACACTGCAGGGCTCTTTGTCAATAAGAGCAGGGACGGCTCCGATGCCTCACTTGCCGCCCTTCGTCGCTAGCAGCCTCCGCTAGCCCGGGACCGGCCTACCAGCTGCAGTGCCCTCGGCTCGCCTCCCTCAGCAGGGCCCCTCCTGAAGCCGGACAGACGGACGGGCCGACATGGACGTCTTCAAGAAGGGCTTCTCCATCGCCATGGACGGCGTGGTGGCCGCAGCCGAGAAGACCAAGCAGGGGGTCACCGAGGCGGCCGAGAAGACGAAGGAGGGGGTGATGTATGTGGGTGAGTCAGCAGGCCGCCGGCCTGAGCTCCCTGGGGGCCCCAAAGGTCATGCGGAGGCACAGGCAGGGCCCCCTCAGCCTCTGACCCTTGGGTGAGAACTGCAGGGGGGCTGCAGGACTACTGGGTTTACAGCTGGTACCCGGGTAGCGCCCCCGGGGACAATCCATCTGGGAGAGATGAGAGAGAGAAACAGAGACAGAGAGAAAGACAGAGAGAGGGAGATAAGAGAGAGAGAGAGAGAGAGAGCCCCTGTCAGCAAGATGGAGAAGCAGCGTGGCTCAGTGGAAAGAGTCGGAGTCAGAAGTCATGGGTTCAAATCCCGGCTCTGCCAATTGTCAGCTCTGTGACTTTGGGCCAGTCACTTCACTTCTCTGGGCTTCAGTTACCTCAACTGGAAAATGGGAATGAAGACTGTGAGCCCCCCGCCGTGGGCCAACCCGATCACCTTGTAACCTCCCCAGCACTTAGAACAGTGCTTTGCACTTAGTAAGTGCTTAATAAATGCCATTATTATCATTATTATTATTATTACAGGGCTTTGGGGTAGCTGGTTCTGGAGGAGGGCGGTGGACTATGGGTCACTGGGTGAGAGAGCGGTGTAAGGGCGGATCTGCTGCCTCTGATGGCCATGGGCCCCTTGTCCTACATGCTTGACTGAACCTCTGTAGGCTGGTGGTGGAGGGGAGGTGGCATCCAGCGCCTAGAACAGTGCTTTGCACATATTAAGCGCTTAACAAATACCATTATTATTATTATTATTATTTCCAGGGAGTTGGTGCAGCCCAGCCCAGCACGATGATGCCCTCCATGGCACCACCGCATAGTGGTCCCTGCGGGCTTCCCCGAACCCTGGGTTGGGCAGAGTGTTGGCCGGAGTCCTGGGGCCTGGGTTCTCCCACTGCCCTACCAACAATCCCTCAAAACACCAATCCCAACCCACCCCATCCTTACCTCTGGTCCTGCCCCGCCTCCTCTCCTCCCCCAACCCCATTCCAGCCCCCACCTCTGCCCCAGTGCTTGCCCCTGGTCCTGCCCCGCCTCCACGTCGCCCAGTCCTCTGTCTCAATCTGCTGGCTTCCCTCTCACTAGCCCAGAGGCTAGTCTGGAAATAGTGGGGAGGAGGGTAGTCCGGAGCCCAATACCCGGACAGAGCAGGGGCGGGTGGGCCTGGGGAGGGTGGGGATGCAGAGGCTTCTGGAAACGGCCTCTGATGCTGATCGCAGACATCTCAGGGAGCGTCTTGGTGGGCACAGGGTGGCGGGGGGAGAAGTGGGGAGGCACCTGCTTACAATTCCTCGCCGCAGACCCTCCTGCTGAAGCATCGCAGCTAGAAACCCTAGCCAACCCCCAGCTAATTTACTTAGGAGTGAGCTGGTAATGCTTAGAGAAGCAGCGTGGTTTAGTGGAAAGAGCCCGGAGTTGGGAGTCAGATGACAGGGCTCTAATCCCGGATCTGCCACTTGTCTGCTGTGTGACCTTGGGCAAGTCTCTTAACTTCTCTGTGCCTCAATTACCTCATCTGTGAAATGGGGATTAAAACTGTGAACACCACATGGGATAACCTGATTATCACATATCTACCCCATCTCTTAGAACAGTGCTTGGCACATAGTAAGCGCTTAACAAATACCGCAGTTATTATTATTATTACTTGTTTAAAAGGTAAAGACCTAGGACTCTCGATCCGGGACCCGCAATCCAACCTGTCACCCCTAGTCCAGGCCTGGTATGGTCTAAAATCCCCAATCCAGCCCCAGGCCCCCAAGTCCAGCCCCTCGATCATTCATTCATTCAATCATATTTATTGAGCGCTTACTGTGTGCAGAGCACTGTACTAAGCGCTTGGGAAGTACAAGTTGGCAACATATAGAGACGGTCCCTACACAACAACGGGCTCACAGTCTAGAGGGACTGACAGGCAACAAAACAAAACATGTGGACAGGATCGAGTCTTGAACCTCTGGTCCAGCCCCCAATCTGGCCCAGTAACCCCAGTACCCCAGTCCAGCCACTCAGTCCAGCCCAACACCACTCAGTCCGGGACGAATGCAGCCTAATAACCACAGCCCCAGCCCGAATCTAGCCCTCACATCCAGCCTAGTAGCCCCAGTGCAAGCCTCCAAACAACCTCAGCATCCCCAGTATACTCCAAAGCAGCCTAGCAGCCCCAGTCTCAATAATAATGATAATAATAATAATAATGGCATTTGTTAAGCGCATACTATGTGCAAAGCACTGTTCTAAGCGCTGGGGAGGATACAACGTGATCAGATTGTCCCACATGGGCCTCACAGTCTTCATCCCCATTTTACAGATGAGATAACGGAGGCACAGAGAAGCTAAGTGACTTACCCAAGGTCACACAGCTGACAATTGGCGGAGCTGGGATTTGAACCCATGATCTCTGACTCCAAAGCCCGGGCTCCTTCCATTGAGCCACGCTGCTTCTCAATCCAGTCCCAGCACTTCCAGTCCACCTTAATCCAGCCCCAGCATCCACAGTCCAGGCCGCCAATCCAACCCCAGCACTTCAGTCCATTCCCACAATCATTCATTCAGTCAGTCATATTTATTGAGTGCTTACTGTGTGCAAAGCACTGTACTAATCCAGTCCAGAACTCCCCAGTCCAGGCCCAATCCAACCTAGTACCCCCCCCATCCAGATCCTCTCCACCCCAGCACCCCCAGTCCACCCTAAACCAGCTCCAGTCCCCCAGTCTACAACCCAAATCCAGCCCCGCAATCCAGCTCCAGCCCCACAGCTCAGGCCCCAAATCCAATCCCAATCCCCATGTCCAGGACCTAGATCCAGCCCCAGCACTCCAATCCAGCCCCCAGTCCAGCTCCAGCCCCCCAAATCCAGCCCTCCATAAACTCCAGAAGCCCAGCCCAGCCCCCAATCCAGCCCCAGTACCCTGAGTCCTCCCCGAATCCAGCTCTGAATCCTACTCTGGCCCCAATCCCCCAGTCCAGTCCCTCAGTCCAGCCCAGAGTCCCACTCTGTTCCCAGCACCCTCAGTCCAGCCCATAATTCAGGCCAGAAACTCCAGTCCAGCCCAGTCTCCCAGAATATGGCCCCTTCCCCTTCCTGACTTGATCCCATTCCCTGGTTCTGATCTAGTTCTGATTCAATCCCATCCCCTTTCCCCAGTTCTTGGTCCCATCTGTTCCGCAACACCCTCCCCAACAGGGTCCCACCCTCCTACTCTCTCACCCGATCCAGGAGTGACTCAACTCAGAAAACAGATTCGCCATTCTGTTTAACTGATGGGGAAACTGAGGCCCAAGACAGTGCGTGAACAAGCCCAATCCCCAGCTCCCCCCCCAACTCTATCATCCCCTTCCCCCCATCCTATTATACTGTACTCTCCCTAGCTCTTCTTACAGTGCTCTGCACACAGTAAACTCTCAATAAATACAACTGATTGATTGATTTATCCTCCTCCCCTTCAGGAGGCAATATTTGGAGGAAAAGGGTGGGGTGGGGGCAGGAATCTGGAAGCTGGAGAACAGTGTTAGGCTGCACTGGGAGTTGGGGGTGAGGGGAGGAAAGGCCCCTGTGCAGGTAGAACTGGCACCGCTCCAAGCCTGGAGTGGTCACCCCCTGTCCCAAGCAGCCACATACTCGACCACTCGCCCTACATCAGGGCTACTGCCCCATGCTGCCCCTGCCCCTCCAGCTTTTCCAGTAGCCCTAGGCAACTGGGATTTCTGAAGGGAGGGAGGGAAGGGAGTCAGGGAAGGGAGGGAGCAGGAAGGACAAGATGCAGGCCAAATGGGGCCTGCCTTATGGAGCCTGAGGGGGAGGCTGGGGTGGCGAGGGAGTGTTAGGGGACATTGGGAGGGAGGGAGGCAGCAGCTCTCCCATCTCAACCTCAAGGCTTTGACCCACTCCGAATCCCCTCTGAACTCAAAGGGAAAGACCCCTCTTCAGTGTCATTGTGGGGGCACAGCACGGAAGATGTTTGCAGGCCCCAAGAGGGCAGAGCAGAAGGTCATCATGGGACCGGCTCAGGAAGTCCCTAAGCTAGGGATCTGGCCTGGCCAGCCCCATCTCCCTGCTCGGCCGCCTTATCCGATCTGCTTCCTGGAAGGCTGCAGGGCTGATGGATGGGAGGGCGGATGGATGACAGCGGGAGAGGAGGAAGCACACCCGGTTTGGGGTGGGCCAAGACCTCTTCAATATTGCAGAGTCTCACTTGGGTCTGGAATGGGGTGGGATGGAGATCTGACCCTCCCCCATCTCTTCCTCCCTCTCCGATCCCCTACCGGTCAGATCCCGTGGACTATCCCTGGGCCCACAGGCAGAGAGCCAAACCAAAGGGACAGGCTGGGGTGGAGGTGGATTGCGTGGGTGAAATAGTGTCCCTCCCCGCAGGGACCCCAGCCTTGCCTTCGTTCTCTGGAGCAGTAACTTGTGGCTTCCATGAAGGCCACCCCTGATTTCTCTGCCACTTTTAGTGGGGTGGGGGGCTGGGGGCAAAGAGGTAGTATGCAGGCTCTTTTGGCCAAAGTGACCGGTGGCCTGTTTCCTTTCCAGGAACCAAGACCAAGGAGGGGGTGGTGCAGAGCGTGAGCTCAGGTAAGAGGCTCTGTTCGGTCCCCGAGGGGCTGCCCTCACCAGAGGCTTCGGGAATTTAGCAACACCCTCGTACTCAGCCAGCGCCAGGCAGGGAAGAGGTTCCTGCAGGCCCAGCCCCTTCTCATGGTCAACAGGCTGGCACAGCCAGAGGGGGTGGCGGGGTGGGGTGGCAGGGCTGGAGCGGCCCATCCAAAGGAATAGGGAATGGCGGGCACACCCAAAGGGAACCGGGGTGAGGCTGGGCTTCAGGCTGGGTCACAGGAGGCTGCAGGGTTGGAGCCAGGTCTTCCAGCCTTAGATAGACTGCGGAAATTTCCTTTCTGCCACCCTGTTCCTGGGAGGCAGGGGCCAACATCACCTTGCCCGGGAAGCCCTGGTTCCTGCGGGGTAGGAAACCAGAGAGGCCTCTTGGTGAGGGGCTGCGACGGCCGCCTCCACGGATTGTGGGCCGAGATCACCGATCCCAGGGAGAACCCCTGACCCCAACAACAGGTGAGTTAGGTGTGGCGATGCCAGGAGGCAGACCATCACCACTTTGCCATTTCAGTGGCCGAGAAGACAAAGGAACAGGCCAGTGCGGTCAGTGAGGCGATGGTGGCCAGCGTCAATACCGTGGCCAGCAAAACGGTGGAAGGAGCGGAGAGCATCGTCGTCACGGCTGGTGTCGTCAAGAAGGTGAGTCCCAGTCCTGGGATCACAGCGTGAGCAACTGGACTAGTCATCATCAGCCAGGTCAGCCCTGTCTGGCCACGCCAGCACAGCCTGGCCATATCAGTTCAGTGTGTCTAGGTCCCAGAACCCAGAGTGGGTTCCTCCAGCGGGGGGATGTGGGTACAGACGGTTGAATTTCCACCTGCGAAGGAAGGGGTTACTTGTCTGGGAGCCAGAGAAGCTCCTCTGGGGTCAGCTGACCACCCGAGACTAATCTCTCTGTGCAACCCGCCCTCCCCGTCCTCCCATGAGGGCTACTTTCCATTTTGAGAGTGGGTGGATGGGGGCAGGCCTGTGGGGAGGATGGGATAAACAGCTCCCACCCAGAGAACCAGAGGGGGTCCAGAGACTCTCTGGGAAGCGCTGGAGACAGACGATGGAGATGAGGGACCTCTGGGTAGGGCCAGAGAAGCCCCCAGCTCCTTCCCCCTGCCCAAGCCCCTGCCACATCCCAGACCCCAGTCCCCCATGGCCCCCCACGGCTCCCTACAACTCTCCACACCCTGCTGGACTGGGGCTCTAACAGAGCCTAGAAGAGGTTTGAGGGGCATGTGACAAAGAGCCCACAAGTTCCTTCTCTGCGGTAATCAATCAATCAATCATATTTATTGAGCGCTTACTATGTGCAGAGCACTGTACTAAGCTTGGGAAGTACAAATTGGCAACATATAAAGACAGTCCCTACCCAACAGTGGGCTCACAGTCTAAAAGGGGGAGACAGAGAACAAAACCAAACATACTAACAAAATAAAATAAATAGAATAGATATGTACAAGTAAAATAAATAAACAAATAGAGTAATAAATATGTACAAACATATATACATATATACAGGTGCTGTGGGGAAGGGAAGGAGGTAAGATGGGGGGGATGGAGAGGGGGACGAGGGGGAGAGGAAGGAAGGGGCTCAGTCTGGGAAGGCCTCCTGGAGGAGGTGAGCTCTCCGCAGGGCCTTGAAGGGAGGAAGAGAGATAGCTTGGCAGATGGGCAGAGGGAGGGCATTCCAGGCCCGGGGGATGACGTGGGCCGGGGGTCGATGGCGGGACAGGAGAGAACGAGGTACGGTGAGGAAGAACTGGCAGGATTGGACCAGTAGCCTAATGTGAGTTGACGGAGAGCAGAGAGTCGAGGCTGACGCCAAAGTCGTGGGCTGCTGGGATGGGGAGAATGGTGGCAGGGTTAAATGGGGAAGGTCTCCTTCTGCAACATCATCATCAGTAAGATCCCGCCAGATGAGCTAGACTCCACCATGGGTCCCAGGCTGCGGTGCCCCACTCCAGTTGGGCTTGCCATCCAACAGGGAGGGGTCTCGAATAGGTCCCAGACCCCCAGCTCAGTGCCCTCTCCCCTGCTAGGCCAGAAACAGGGATGAGAAGGGGAGCTGGGCGGGAGCAGGGGGGAGCCATCTGAGTGCCGTGAGCCGCTAAGCTCCCTGCTGGAAAATGGTCTGTTTGTTGTCAAAGCGGATCCCTGCCCAGCTGCAGGAGAGGGCATGAGCCCATTCGGGGAGGGATTGACCTTTAGGCCTCGATCTTGCATCAGATACAAGTCCACTCTGTCCCTCTCCATCCCCTGTGCCCTTTCCTCCTCCATTTCCCAACTGCTCCTTGCTCCAGTCTTCACAGAAGAGCAATGTTATGCTTGAATAAACTCTGAACCTCTGGGTGCAGCTCCGAGTCCCCTTTGTATAAGTAACCAGCCCTCCAGTCTGGCTCTAGATTCTCCCTACCATGTGCAGCTCTGAGCTCCCCCACATAATAATAATTATTATTATTATGGTACTTGTTAAGCAAGTCCTCTCCCCCTCCCCCCCTCCCCATCCCCCCGCCTTACCTCCTTCCCCTCCCCACAGCACCTGTATATATGTTTGTACAAATTTATTATTCTATTTATTTTACTTGTACATATTTATTCTATTTATTTCATTTTGTTAATATGTTTTGTTTTGTTGTCTCGTGGCTCATTGGAAAGAGCACGGGCTTTGCTTCTAGACTGTGAGCCCACTGTTGGGTAGGGACTGTCTCTCTATGTTGCCAGCTTGTACTTCCCAAGCGCTTAGTACAATGCTCTGCACACAGTAAGCGCTCAATAAATACGATTGATTGATTGATTTGGAGTCAGAGGTCATGGGTTCAAATCCTGACTCCACCAAGTGTCAGCTGTGTGACTTTGGGCAAGTCACTTAACTTCTCCGGGCTTCAGTTAGCTCACCTGTAAAATGGGGATTAAGACTGTGAGCCCCAAGTGGGACAATCTAATCACCTTGTATCCTCCCCAGTGCTTAGAATAGTGCTTGGCACATAGTAAGCGCTTATAAATGCCATTATTATTATTATTATTATTATTATTATCATTATTATTATTATTATTATTGTCTGTCTCCCCCTTCTAGACTGTGAGCCCGCTGTTGGGTAGGGACCGCCTCTATATGTTGCCGACTTGTACTTCCCAAGCGCTTAGTACAGTGCTCTGCACACAGTAAGCGCTCAATAAATACAATTGAATGAGTGAATGAATTTACTATGTGCCAAGCACAGTTCTAAGTGCTGAGGTAGATACAGGTTGGTCAGGTTGGACACAGTCCCTGTCCTACATAGGGCTCAAGCTCTTAATCCCCATTTTACAGATGAGGTAGCTGAGGCCCAGAGAAGTGAAGTGACTTGCCCAAGGTCATGCAGAAGACATGTGGCGGAGCTGGGGTTAGAACACAGACCTTCTGACTCCCAGTCCTGTGTTCTATCTGCTAAGCCACGCTGCTTCTCCATATGCAGCTCTGAGCCCCCATATGAAGCTGAGCCCTTACATGTAATAATAATAATAATAATAATAATAATAATAATAATGGCATTTATTAAGCACTTACTATGTGCAGAGCACTGTTCTAAGCACTGGGGAAGTTACAAGGTGGTCAGGTTGTCCCACAAGGGGCTCACAGTCTTCATCCCCGTTTTACAGATGAAGTAACTGGGGCACAGAGAAATTAAGTCACTTGTCCAAAGTCACACAGCTGACAATTGGCAGAGTCGGGATTTGAACCCATGACCTCTGACTCCAAAGCCCGTGCTCTTTCCACCGAGCCACACTGCTTCTCTGGACTCCCCATGTGCAGCTCTGAGTTCTTGATGTGCTGCTCTGAGCCCCCCTATGTACAGTTGGGAGTCTTTATGTGCCATTTTGACCCCGTCGCCACTGTGTGGCCAAGAAGCCGGCTGTACAGCGCTTAGAACAGTGCTTTGCACATAGTAAGCGCTTAATAAATGTCATCGTTATTATTATTATACACTGCCATGAGCCTGCACAGCCCAGAGTAGGGAACCCCCCTGGAGATGAGTACCGCTCACATGCTGGGCTAAGCAGGCCTGGCCTAGGCAGGGCTGGGCAGGTTAATAATAATAATGTTGGTATTAAGCGCTTACTATGTGCCAAGCATTGTTCTAAGCGCTGGGGTAGATACAAGCTAATCAGGTTGTCCCACGTGGGGCTCACAACCTTCAGAGAAGTTAAGTGGGGAAGTAGCGTGGTTCAGTGGAAAGAGCCCGGGCTTTGGAGTCAGAGGTCATGGGTTCAAATTCCGGCTCCACCACTTGTCAGCTGCGTTACTTTGGACAAGCCACTTAACTTCTCTGTGCCTCAGTTACCTCATCTGGAAAATGGGGATTAGGACTGTGAGTCCCATGTGGGACAACCTGATCACCATGTAACCACCGCCCCCCACCAGCTCTTAGAATAGTGCTTTGCATATAGTAAGTGCTTAATAAATACCATTATTATTATTAGTAGTAGTAGTAGTATTAAGTCACTCACCCAAGGTCATACAGCTGACAAGTGGTAGAGCCGGGATTTGAACCCATGACCTCTGGCTCCCTAGCCCAGGCTCTTTCTACTGAGCCATGCTGCTTCTCTGGTATGTATTTATTTATTATTTATTTATTTATTTATTTATTTTACTTGTACATATCTATTCTATTTATTTTATTTTGTTAATAGGTTTGGTCTTGTTCTCTGTCTCCCCCTTCTAGACTGTGAGCCCGCTGTTGGGTAGGGACCATCTCTAGCTGTTGCCGACTTGGACTTCCCAAGTGCTCAGTGCTGTGCTCTGCACGCAGTAAGCACTCAATAAATATGAGTGATTGATTGATTGACTGATTGATTGGTAGGGTAGGGCAGGGCTAGGCTGAGCAGGCATTGGCTGGGCAGAGCTGTGCTGGGGTGGCTAGGGAGGGGAGGGCAAGCCTGGGCCTGGCTGGGCTGAGCAAGGCTGGACTGGGCTGGGCAGGTCTGAGCAGGGATTATCTGGGTAGGGCTAGACTGGGCAGGACTGGTCTGAGTAACGTTGGGCTGGGCTAGACAGGGCAGGGATGGGCAGGACAGGCCTGGGCAGAGATTGTCTGGGTAGGGCTGGGATGGACAGGACTGGGCTGGACTGAGACTTTTGTCCCCCAAGTTTATTTTGGTGGTGTGGGGGTCATTCAGGAGAGACTTTGCCCCCTGCCCCCTCCAATCCTGCTCACAAATGGCCGGGGTGGTGGAGGAGGGGTGGGGGGCTATCTGTAACAACCCCAGCTCCAGGGACAGGGCATTTCCCTTCCTGGAAGCTCTGCTGCGTGGTCGGCGGGGGTTGGGGACTATCCCTTTATAACCAGTGGTGGGGTTGGGGGACGGGCTGGGGTCTGGACTGGCAACAGGGTCAGGGCCAAGCCAGACAGGGGATAGAAGGGGCTGCTCATGGGGGAGCAGGGACTGGGGGGCTTCCTGATCCTCCGCGGGTAGGGGGCTGGGGATTCTAGCCAGACTGAGGAGACCCAAGAGACAGCTCCAATTTCCCATTCCTCCTCCTGAAGCTGGGCTCTAAGGCCTGAGAGAAACCACCACCTCCTCCTCCTCCTCCTCTTATCCCTCCTCCTCCCCTCCTTCTTCTCTTCTTCTCTGTCACCTCCTCCTTATCATCATCTCCTTCTCCTCTCCTCCTCCTCTTCCTTCTTCTCTCCTCTTCCTTATTTTCTTTTCTTTTTTGAAATGGTATTTACTGAGCACTTACCGCATGCAGAGCACTATACGGAGCACTTGGGAGAATACAAGAGAGTTGCTCACAACAATATTACAACCTAGAGGCAAGATTGCAGTCTTCTCCCTTCTCCTCCCTCCTTACCCCCTCCTACCTCCTTTCCCTCCTTTTATTTCTCCCCTTCTTCCTCACTGTCCCTCTTTCTCCTCCATCTGCCCCTATTCCCCCCTTAATAATGATGATTAGGTGCATTACGTTGGACAACATCCCCACTCACATATAAGTAAGAAGTAGAACAGGAGAACTGAGGCACAGAGTAGTTAAGTGACTTGCCCAAGATCACACAGCAAGCATTTTGGCAGAGCTGGATTTGGACTTCAGATCCTCTGATTCCAAAGCCTGTGCTCTTTCCACTGGGCCATGCTGCTTCTCATATTTGTTAAGCTCTTACTGTGTGCCCAACACTATAGTAAGCAGTGGGGTAAATACAAGATGAGCCGGTTGGACTCAGTCCCTGTCCAAATAGAACTTTTAACTTCTCAGTTTGAAGTCAAGCCAGAAGATCATGACTATGGCTGGGAAGGGAGCCGTCTTCAATCAATTGGTGGTATTTATTGAGCGCTTACTGTGTGCAGAGCACTGTACCAAGCGCTCGTGAGAGCACTCAGTTGAATTGATAGACACGTTCCCAGACCACTTGCTGCAATCTGAGCTGGGTCCTGGCACTCCACCCGTAAATGCCCAAGCTGTGCTTCTCCCCGGGCTCCTGGCTATGATGGTCTTCCTCTTCTAGACTGTCAGCCCACTGTTGGGTAGGGACTGTCTCTATACGTTGCCAGCTTGTACTTCCCAAGCGCTTAGTACAGTGCTCTGCACACAGTAAGTGCTCAATAAATACGATTGAATGAATGAATGAATGAATGATGGAGCTTTGAGGACATTTTGTGCTTTTTTCAGTGCCTAAAGCAAAGAGGGGGTGGCAGGGTCCGCCCACTGATCCCCTTCACTTCCCGCTCCCTCCTGGGTGTGGGCAGGGCTAGCCAGGGCAGTCCAAACCCAGACGGTCTCCTTGTCTTCTTCCCCCAGGCTAAAGATCCACTAGGAGACCATTTGCCCTGATAGTCCAGTAGCTGGGGTCCCTTCCCTCCCTGCACAGGGGACTTGGTGCTACTTACCTCACCAATTGTTCGTTGGACTTCCTGAGCCCCAGAGACTCGCTTGGGCAGGAGGCGGGGGAGACGGGGGGGTCCTCTGGTTGGTTTTAGAGCCCTGGTCTCCAACTCCTCTCATCCAGAAGTGTGTGGCGTGACCGCAGAAAGATGCCCACTGAAGTCTCAGAGTGCCGCAATGGATGAACAGAGAAACTCCCAGGCAGAACATAATAATAATAATAATAATGATAATAGTACTTGTTAAACACTTACTATGTGCCAGCACTGTTCTAAGCGCTTTCCCAGCTCCAGCCCCCATGTTGTGTGACACCCCACCCCCACCCACGGATCATCACTGCCCCTTTCTTGGCCACTGCTTCACGGCAGTGAAAGTTCAGAAGACTGTAGGAAAGAGCAAGTTATAAAAACGTCTGGGGGTGATAATTATGGCATGTATTAAGTGCTATCTGTGTACTAAACCCTAATGTAAATACAAGGTTATTAAACCCGTTATAGTCCCTCTCCCACCCAGAACTCACAATCTAGTATATTCCCCTTTTATTGGTGAGGAGACTGAGACATAGAGCATTTTACATGACTTGTTAAAGTCACCCCGGAGCCAGGGCAGTTCATGGACTAGAGCCAGCTTCCTGACCCCGGGCCCCAAGGTGCTCCACACTGCAGACCTCCTGGGACCCTAAGATGTTGTCTAGTTCACCACTTATTAATATTTTCTGGTCTCCAGCAGTGTACAGAGCCCGGTAAACCTCTGGGTTTGGGATTGTCATGTCTTATGCTGTAGAGTCGTCTCCTACCCATTGCGACTCCGTGGACACATTTCTCACAGAATGGCACACCTCCATCTGCAATCATTCTGGTAGTATATCCATAGTGAGCCATATTTCAGGACGAGGATCCCTGCCCTCAAAGAGACAAAAGTCTAATGGGGAAGACAGACAAGCACAAATTATCTGGAGGAAAAGAAAGGTCCAGGAGAATGGAAAAGAGCTACCTGCCCCTTTAAGGCCCAAAGGATGCTCAGTCAGGAATTCATCTTCTGATCCTTCTGACAGAAACTCCCCCACCCCTTTAATTCCAAGCCTTGACTTCTAGCTCAATCTCACGGGTTGTTGTCAAAGCCATTCAGGTGCAAGAAGCTATTTCTCTCACAACACCAACCTAGGCTCTAGTCAGACAGCCATACTCTGCCCCACCCAGCCTCCTCATGCGGTCCCCTTGGCCCTCACCACCCGCAGGGGAGTTGGGGCCTTCCTCAGGCTCCCCAGGGGCCAGGGCTGACTGCAGTGTCTGGTCTCCCCACTCCTGTGACACTGGTCAGTGGAGATCCCACAGTGCTCTGCACACAGTAAGCGCTCAATAAATACGATTGAATGAATCCCCTGGCCTGGGGGAGGCTTCCCTGTTGGGGGACGGGCAGGCCAGTGCAAAGCTGAACATCACCTCTCGGTCTTCCTCCCATTGTGTGGCTCCTCTGGCCTGCAGGGTTCAAAGCCTTCCCCCAGCCTGGTTTCCGGCCCTTTAAAAATAGCCTGGAGAAGGAAGTGGGGTGCGATTGCTCACCTGAGACCCCCGTCCCTAGTTCCATCCTGAGCCCAGAAGGGATCCTAGAGGGACTGAGGAGGGGCTCCTCAGATCCAGCCCTCACCCACAGACTTCCTGCAGACAGTCCCCATGTTCCACCCTGCCTGCCTCCTGGAAGAAGGAAGAATCAAAACTCAGGTCTATGGACTCCTTTTTTTTTTTTTGAGGGTATTTGTTAAGCGCTTAGTATGTGCCAGGTGCCAAGCGCTGGGGTAGATACAAGCTAATCAGGTTGGACGCCGTACCTGTCCCGCATGGGGCTTACTGTCTTAATCCCCATTTTGCAGATGAGGTAGCTGAGGCCCAGAGAAGTGAAGTGACTTGGCCAAGGTCACACAGCAGACAAGTGTCAGAGCCGGAATTAGAACCCAGGTCCTTCTGATTCCCAGGCCCTTGCTCTAGCCACTAGACCATGCTACTCCTTAGCTCTCCCTCTTGACCCCAGGCCAGGTGAACCAAAGTGGCAACATGGATTCTCAAGGACAGCGTCCCAGCCTCTGCCTGTCCTAGGCTCTCCTCCCCTTCTGCTCTGGTCCTTTCTGGGTGGAGATTGGGAAGGGGCTGGTGCCGGTTGGCCTCCGAGCCCTGAGATGAAGCTCCCGGGCCTAGGCCTCACCATTGCCCCGAAGCAGAGCCAGGGGAAGCTGGAGGAAGTGAGGCCTGGGTGCTTCGTCCCTTCCCCGCAACCAGTCACAGCCCAGAGCTGGGATCCCTCAGCCCTCTTCCCTGGTCAAATTGTGCTCCTTGAACCCATCTGACCGCTCGCATCAACGGACCCAGACAACCAGCCTCCACCACTGGAGTCGTCTCCCTGGACCCCAAGAGCCCAGGGCAGTCAGGGCTGGAATCCAAGAGTCCCTTTGGGTCAGGGGTCATGGGGTGCTCCGGCTCTGAGGTGCTCAGCTTGCTTCCCGCTGTTCTCTCTCCTAGGCATGGAGAGCTGAACTCAGAATGCTCACACAAGCACATGCAACACACAAAATGCACATACGGACTTTCACACCGGACACACTGCATTCACGAACAGAACACTGCACACGTACATAGACATAAACCCTACACATTCACAGGGCCCACAGAATATGTCCTGCACACATGCAGACACAGAAACACAAATACACACACATCCTGAACACACAGTCTGTCAGCCACACACGTTTGCTGCCCACCCATGCCTCTACTCTAACCTTTCTGGGGTGTTTTCTCCTTCTCCATCCTCTCTCTCGCTCTGCATCCCCCCACACCCACCCCAGGAGGACCTGCTGCGCCCAGACCAGTTGGAAGAAGCGGCTGCAGAGGAGAATCCAGCGGAAGCCCCGGCAGAGGTCCCAGAAGCCACGGAGAAAGAGGTATCTGCCCTGGGCTGGCCTTTCCCTCCTGAAAACTGGGGCTGGGGGCCGAGGAGGTGGAAGGGGGCGGCTGATCCTGGACCCTCACGGGCACCTGCCCCATGGAGCCTAGTCTTCCATCTTGGGCTTCTTCTTGAACTCCAGTTCAAGGGCCTCCTGGCTGTGCCATTCCCAAGCCTTCCTTCAACCAACCCGTCATCCCTGTCCCCTCCCGCCCCACCCTGCGTCCTGCCCCTCACAGCCTCTCACTCCAGCCGTAGCCTCGACCCCTCTTGGTCTTTTGAGACCGCAGTGACCTCGCCGCCCCCAGACCCACGGCCCCACAGGCATGGCCACAATCAGATCCTGGGAAGGAGGGGTAGATGTGTGCAAATATGTGTGTAATAATGATGGCATTTATTAAGCGCTTATTATGTGCAAAGCACTGTTCTAAGCGCTGAGTGTACATGTGCATGCATGTATGTTCGTGTTTCGAGATATGTGTCTAGGGATGTAAGTGCACACAGGTACTAGTGTATGTGGATATGTATGTGGGAGGGAGTGAATGTGTGTGTGCAAGCATATGTGACTGTGACTTCTAGACTGTGAGCCCACTGTTGTCTCTATATGTTGCCAACTTGTACTTCCCAAGCACTTAGTACAGTGCTCTGCACACAGTAAGCGCTCAATAAATACTATGGAATGAATGTGTGCGTGAGCATGTACTCTCACGATGTCTCCGTCCTCAGGACAATGGTGGGAATTAATCTGGAGCAGAGCTGCCCCGAGCAGAGTCATCGAGAGTCCCTAGAAACATAGCTACATCTGTGCCCTAAGCAACGAGCCCCCTCCCAGCCCACCTCTGCCCGGAAGCCCTCGCCGGACAAAAGGACAGACGCAGATGGACATCGGGCCCTGGTCCTCTTTTCCATCACCTGTTTGCTTCGCCTCTGCCACCGCCACCACCATGCCGGACTGGGAGCCCGCTCTCGAGCTGGATCAGCCCTCAGCACTGCTTTCTGGTTCCCCCATACTGCGCTAGGCTCTGTCCTGGGGATCGGAATTTTTTATACTAAATAAAGAGGGTTTGGACTCAGCTGCTCCAATGGGCCTCTGCTGTCTCTATCTCTCTCTCTGTTTCTTTCCCCCTTTCTTTCTCTCTGTCTTTCCCCTTTCCGCTCTCCCTCTCTGTTCCTTTGTGTGACTTTTCTCCCACTGGCTCAGAGGAAAAAACCCAGGCTTTGGAGTCAGAGGGCATGGGTTCAAATCGCGGCTGCATCAGCTGTGTGACTTTGGGCAAGTCACTTCACTTCTCTGTGCCTCAGTTACATCATCTGGAAAATGGGGATAAAAACTGTGAGCCCCCCGTGGGACAGCCTGATCATCTTGTAACCTCCCCTGTGCTTAACAATAGTAAGAGCATCTAGACTGTGAGCCCACTGTTGGGTAGGGACTGTCTCTATATGTTGCCAACTTGTACTTCCCAAGTGCTTAGTACAGTGCTCTGCACACAGTAAGCGCTCAATAAATACAACTGAATGAAAGAGCTTCACAAAAACCATTATTATTATTATTTTTATTACTCTCTCTCCTTTCCTTTCTGCCTGTCTTTGTTTCTCTTTCTCCCTCTCTGTCTCTCTCTCTCTCTCTGTGTCTCTCTCTCCCCCCTCCAGCACACACACACTCCCCACCCCGCAGGAGCCAGCCTATACCCAGTGGGCAGGGAAGAGTGAAAGCAGGGAGAGCTGGAACTGAGAGAGGCTGGAAGAGCAAACCATGTTCCTGTTGTGGCTGGGTGGATCAGCCAGGCCCCGCCCTGGGTCCAGAGCTGAAGAGTCTGCCCAGGCAGGAGCCCAGTTGGCAGGCCCAGCTGCCACCCGGTCACTCGGCACTGACACTGTCCGCGGGCAAGGGAAGCCCTGGTGACTTAGCCCCCTGAACCTTGGCCTCCTCTCTTACTCAGGAAAGATAATGCGGGCGAGGGCTCCGGCGGGGGCAGGCGCTCAGCGTCCACCCGCTGGAGCCGAGGCCGAGCCCCAGGTTCACAGAGCTGAGGGGCTGCAACCCGGCCGTGCCACACACCAAAAATCTTCCTCGTTGTGTGGGGTTGGGGGCCTGGATGAACCTCTCTGTAAAAAGAGGTGGGGGGAGTGAGGTTGGAAGAGGGAGGCTCTTGGCTCCTCTGGCGCCTGGGGACACCGTGAGGGTAAATAAGCCTACTGTAGAGAAAAGACAAACTTCGTGGCTCCTCAGGGCTCTTGTATATTCAGACAATGGCTAACTTCGATGCCCTTGGCCTGTTGCTTCCACTGGGCATCTTGCTCTGGCCTTTTGTGGCCACAGGTCCATGATGCCCTTGGTCATTTGCTCCCACCATGCATCCTGCTCCAAGCTCCTGTGGCCACAGGTCCATTATGCCCTTGGACCGCTGCTCCTGCCATGGACCCTGCTCTGGGCTTCCTTGGCCACAGGTCCATGATGGGCAGAGGGGAGAGTGTCAGAAGCCGAGATGGTGGGCCCCACCCGGGGGGTTGACCCCACCTTCTCCTGAATAATAATAGCAATAATTATGGTACTTGTTAAGCACTAACTATGTGCCAAACACTGTTCTGAGCGCTGGGGTAGATACACCTCCTCCAGGAGGCCTTCCCAGACTGAGCCCCTTCCTTCCTCTCCCCCTCGTCCCCCTCTCCATCCCCCCCATCTTACCTCCTTCCCTTCCCTACAGCACCTGTATATATGTATATACGTTTGTACATATTTATTACTCTATTTATTTATTTATTTATTTTATTTGTACATATCTAGTCTATTTATTTTATTTTGTTAGTACGTTTGGTTTTGTTCTCTGTCTCCCCCTTTTAGACTGTGAGCCCACTGTTGGGTAGGGACTGTCTCTATACGTTGCCAATTTGTACTTCCCAAGCGCTTAGTACAGTGCTCTGCACATAGTAAGCGCTCAATAAATACGATTGATGATGATGATTGATGATGATGATACAAGGTCATCAGGTCGGACACAGTCCCTGTCCCACATGGGGCTCACTGTCTCAATCCCCATTTTACAGACGAGGTCACAGAGGCACAAAGAAGTGCAGTGACTTTTCCAAGATCACACAGCGGACAAGTGGCAGAGTCAGGATTAGAACCCATGACCTCCTGACGCTCAGGCCTAAGCTCTATCCACTAGGTGGAGGGGGAGGCTGCATCAACCAGTCTCTCACCCCGAGACTGTACTGGCCTTGGACAGGTCTTACCTGCCCTCCTGGCTTCGTCCCTTCTCGACTGTGAGCCCGCTGTTGGGTAGGGACCGTCTCTATATGTTGCCAACTTGTAGTCCAGTGCTCTGCACACAGTAAGCGCTCAATAAATACGATTGAATGAATGAATGAATGAATGCCAGGACAGCATCCTGCAGTGCCCTGCGAGGCACAATGGAGATGGCTAAAATGAGCACCCAGGGTGAGCCTATCGAAGCCCAGGAAGGAGCAGCTCAAACGCTAGGAATGGCTATGTGGGGGCCAGGACCCTCAGCTCCCTGCCTGGGCTCACAGCAGGGCACAGGGTGGGCAAAGCAGAGTGCCAGAATGCAGTACAGCGCTATTCCTTCGTGTTCGAATGGCTCAGGGTCTATCGGATGCCGTCTGGGTCTCGGGGTAATAGTAATAATAATAATAATAATAGCCTCCCCTGGGGCGGTTACAAGGTGATCAGGTTGTCCCACGGGCGGCTCACGGTCTTCATCCCCATTTTACAGATGAGGTAACTGAGGCCCAGAGAAGTGGAGTGACTTGCCCAAAGCCACACAGCTGACAATTGGCAGAGCCAGGATTTGAACCCATAACCTCCGACTCAAGGGACGGCAGAGCCGAGGCCTAGGCTGGAAGACCTAAGCGGCTGCTTCTTTGTAGCAGTGAGGAGTCCAGGGCTGGAGGAACAGGGTGAGCTGGGCCCTTGCCCCGCCCCAAAAGCGCTCCCTGGCAGCCCCTCCCCTGGCAAACCTGGCACTGAGTGGCACTACGGCCCCCGGTATTCCTGTCCCAGTACTCCCTCCCCCTAAACCCCTTCTCAGGCCCGCCCTCCCCTGCTGCAACGCCCGGGAGAGGTTCACATTTGTCAGCATGGCCTAGTGAGTCAGAGGTCACGGGTTCGAATCCCCGCTCCGCCACTTGTCCGCCGTGTGACCTTGGACAAATCACTTAACATCTCTGTGCCTGTTACCTTACCGGTAAAATGGGGATTAAGACTTTGAGCCCCAGGTGGGACACCCTGATTGGCTTGTATCTACTCCAGCACTTAGAACAGTGCTTGGCACATAGTAAGCGCTTAACAAATATCATTATTAGTAGTAGCAGTAGTAATTATCACTGGCCCTGCTCCAGATCCTCACTATGCCCTAAGATTAATTAATTAATTAATAATGGCATTTATTAAGCACTTACTATGTGCAAAGCACTGTTCTAAGCGCTGGGGAGGTTACAAGGTGATCAGGTTGTCCCACGGGGGGCTCGCAGTCTTCAACCCCATTTTCCAGATGAGGTAACTGAGGCCCAGAGAAGGGAAGACCTTCCCACCTCCTCCAGGATGCCTTCCCAGACTGAGCCCCTTCTTTCCTCTCCCCCTCATCCCCCCTCCATCCCCCACATCTTACCTCCTTCCCTTCCCCGCAGCACCTGTATATATGTATATATGTTTGTACATAGTTATTACTCTATTTATTTATTTATTTTACTTGTACATATCTATTCTATTTATTTTATTTTGTTAGTATGTTTGGTTTTGTTCTCCGTCTCCCCCTTTTAGACTGTGAGCCCACTGTTGGGTAGGGACTGTCTCTATATGTTGCCAATTTGTACTTCCCAAGCGCTTAGTACAGTGCTCTGCACACAGTAAGCGCTCAATAAATACGATTGATGATGATGATGAAGTGACTTGCCCAAAGTCACACAGCTGGCAATTGGCAGAGCCGGGATTTGAACCCGTGACCTCTGACTCCAAAGCCCGGGCTCTTTCCACTGAGCCACGCTGCGCTGGGCCTCCCTTTCTCCTCCCGCTCCAACAACCGCTGGCTTGGGTCCCCTGCCCAGGGCCCATGCTGTGCCCTGCTCTGGGGAGCCCTTTCCCCTAAGCTAAAGCTGATCCATTCCCAGAGCAGAGAGGGTGCGGGTTGTGGGGGAGAGGGGGCTTCCGGGCGGTTTTCCCACAGAGAGGTCTGCAGGCTCCTGTGTCCCCTCCAGGAAGCCCCGAAGCCCCTCCAGCAGCTGCGGCTCAGGGCCTGCGGAAGGCTCAATACAAATTTCCTGCTTGGAAATACTCATTTCCCCAGAGACAGGGGCACCCTGCATATCCTGTGGGGGCTTTCCTTCCGCCCAGTCTCAAAGCCAGCTATCTTGATGAGTGTTTTTCACCCACGGACTCCCCCACTAGTGCAGGCATACACACAAATACACCCAACACACACACAGACATATGCACACAGAAAGAATATTCTGCATGGAGACAGTAGGATGGATGAGATTCATTCATTCATTCATTCAATCGTATTTATTGAGCGCTTACTGTGTGCGGAGCACCGGACTAAGCGCTTGGAAAGTACAAGTTGGCAACGGATAGAGACGGTCCCTACCCAACAACAAGCTCATGGTCTACAGGGGGAGACAGACATTAATATAAATAGATAAATCAATAAATTACTGATATACACAGATAGACACATATGTGCTGTGGGGAGTCATTCATTCAGTCATATTTATTGAGCGCTTACTGTGTGCGGAGCACCGGACTAAGCGCTTGGGAAGTACAAGTTGGCAACGTATAGAGACGGTCCCTACCCAACAACGAGCTCACGGTCTACGGGGGGAGACAGACGTTAATATAAATAGATAAATCAATAAATTACAGATATACACATAGATACATATGTGCTGTGGGGAGTCATTCATTCAATCGCATTTATTGAGCGCTTACTGTGTGCGGAGCACTGGACTAAGCGCTTGGGAAGTACAAGTTGGCAACATGAGGTGACCCCCTCCCTTCCCCGGTCAAATCAATCAATCAATCGTATTTATTGAGCACTTACTGTGTGCAGAGCACTGTACTAAGCGCTTGGGAAGTACAAGTTGGATGCCCATTGTTGATTCCTTCTCAAGCAAGGCCAGCAGACTGAGCCACCCGGTGTTTTCCTCTCTGGAGCCTGTTTGCTCCCCAGCAGTCCTTGCTTCCGGGCCCGTGTGGCCCTTTGGTTCTGGAAGCAGTTGAGAAGCAGCGTGGCTCAGTGGAAAGAGCCCGGGCTTGGGAGTCCGAGGTCATGGGTTCAAATCCCGCCTCTGCCAATTGTCAGCTGGGTGACCTTGGGCAAGTCACTTAACCTCTCTGTGCCTCAGTGACCTCATCTGTAAAATGGGGATTCAGATTGTGAGCCCCACATGGGACAACCTGATCACCTTGTATCCTCCCCAGCGCTTAGAACAGTGCTTTGCACATAGTAAGCGCTTAACAAATACCAAAATTCAGTGCTTAGAACAGTGCTTTGCACTTAGTAAGTGCTTAATAAATGTCATTATTAAATTATTAAGCAAGCCGGGGTAGCCATGGCAACGGGGAGCAGAGATTGCAATCGCCGGTTCTGGGTGAAGTCTGGGGAGACCAGGACCATGCTGGGGTCATGGGGCCGGATGGGGCTTTTAGTGAGGACCAGGCTGGGGACAGATGAGGCTTTAATAAGTCAGTCATTCAGTCAATAGTGTTTATTGAGCACTTACTGTGTGCAAAGCACTGTGCCAAGTGCTTGGGAGAGTCCAAGAGAAGCAGCGTGGCTCAGTGGAAAGAGCATGGGCTTTGTAGTTGGTGGTCATAGGTTCAAATCCCGGCTCTGCCAATTGTCAGCTGTGCGACTTCACTTCTCTGGGCCTCAGTTCCCTCATCTGTAAAATGGGGATTGACTGTGAGCCCCCCTTGGGACAACCTGATCACCTTGTAACCTCCCCAGTGCTTAGAACAGTGCTTTGCACATAGTAAGCGCTTAATAAATCCAGTTATTATTATTATTACAATAGTACAGTGAGAAGCATCGTGGCTTAGTGGAAGGAGCACAGGCTTGGAAGTCAGAGGTCATGGGTTCTAATCCTGGCTCTGCCACTTGTCAGCTGTGTGACTTTGGGCAAGTCATTTAACTTCTCTGGGCCTCAGTTCCCTCATCCATAAAATGGGGATTAAGACTGTGAACCCCACGTGGGGCAACCTGATTACCTTGTATTCACCCCAGAGCTTAGAACAGTGCTTGGCACATAGAAAGCGCTTAACAAGTACCATCATCATCATCATTATGATATAACAGTAAACAGACACATTCCCTGCCCGGACCCTGCCCGGCTGGGGCTGGATGGGTCTTTTAATAATAATGCTGGTATTTGTTAAGCACTTACTATGTGCCCAGCACTGTTCTAAGCACCAGAGTAGACACAAGGTAATCAGGTTGTCCCATGTGGGGCTCACAGTTTTAATCCCCATTTTACAGACGAGGTAACTGAGGCACAGAGAAGTTAAATGGCTTGCCCAAGGTCACACAGCAGACAAGTGGCAGAGCCGGGATTAGAACCTACGTTCTCTGACTCCCAAGCCTGGGCTCCTTAAGTGAGGACCAGGCCTGGGACGGATGGGGCTTTAGTAAGGAGCAGGCTGGGACTGGATATGACTTTAGTAAGAATTAGGCTGGGATCAGAAGGGATTTTTAATAAAGATCGGGCTGTTGCCAGATGAGGCTTTAGTAAGGATCAGGATGGGGCCAGATGAGGCTTTAGTCTCTTGTAATGGGATTCAAAAAGGCTTCACTTCCAGCCCAGTGTTACTAGGTGAGGCTGAAAAGTAGCACTCACAGTGGCAATTATTAATCACTTACTTTGTGCAGAGCACTATAGAAAACTCCAGAAGGAAAAACACAAAGATAAAATGTGGTCCAAGGCCATTAAGGGACTCTCAATCCAAAAATAAAGAAGGGAAAGGTCGGGGGAAAGTTCAACAGATGCATCAGGAATGATGGGACAATAAAAACACATAAACAACATAAAAATAGAGAGGTAACAACACGTAGCACAAGAGGATAGTGAACTGTGGTTAGAGAAGCAAAGTCGCGGACTCCCTGTGGCTCAGAGTCCAAAAGTCACAGCCACAGTCACAATCCCTGTGGCACCACAGACTAGCCAACCATCTGCAAGTTGGGAATGTCTCACACTGCTACTGCTTCTTCATCCACCAGATCGGCGGATGGGAGTCCAGGAGGAGTAGGAAGTTGGGGAGGGGCTCTCTCCTTTATGGCAGGCTCCGGAGGTCAGATGTAAGGAGATGGCTGTGGGTCAGATTCCAACTTTGAGGGCACTCCTGGGTGGCTGTGGGTGCCCCTCCCAGCTGACTCTAGTGCCAAGCAAGATTTTTTTCCCTACCTGGGGTACAGACAGGATTCCAGGCAGGGGACAGAGGGCAGAGAGTAGAAGACGTGTGTCCTAAGCCTGGACATGTCCATGGCTTTCCACTCCCCGGATCTCTGCAGCTCTCTCTGCTCCCAGGCAGGAGGGAGGGTGGGAAAGAGGTTGCGAGGAGGGACGAGCTTTAAGATTCCGGGCTGGAAGGGGTCAAAAGACCCAGGCTCATCAGCGGCATCAGGGTGGTGACAATTTTTTGGCAGGGGGTTGTTGGATATTTTACTTTTTGGGCCTTGTCCCCAAAGATTTAGCACCCCCAGTATGAAATTCATTCATTCCACTGGGACAAAAATGCAGCGGTTGACTTCTTCAGGTGTCATCTCTTCTGAAAGCCAAGGAATTACAACCCCTAATTGGAGGGCAGAGGAGGCGATCAATTTGATAGCAAGATAGTAGTCAATTTGAATCTTCCTCCCCAGTTACATACCAGGGTTCTAACCTCTAGGCCATCCCGTTTCCAGGCCCCTCGGCCTGGGTAGCTCTTCTCCAGGTGGTGGGGTGGAGCTGAGTAGAGGCTAAGGCTGGACAACGACTGGAAGGAACTGTGTATATAGCTGTAATTCTATTTATTCTGATCGTATTGACACCTGTCTACTTGTTTCATTTTGTTGTCTGTCTCCCCCTGTGAGCCCGTTGTTGGGTAGGGACCGTCTCTATATGCGCTTAGTACTGTGCTCTGCACACAGTAAGCTCTCAAGAAATATGATTGAATGAATGAGTGAAATGAATGAAATGAATGAATGGCTTCCCCAAGGGAGGGCAGAATGGGGAAACTGAGGGCCTGAAAACTGTCATTGCTGCAGCTGTTGCATTGGTGGCGTGTCTGTCCCAGGAGGGAGACTGAGGCTGAGTTGGTCCCTGTGATGGTCACGTCCACACCCACTGCTACCACAGTGGGCTTGGGGGCTTAAGGGCTGAAACTGGTCAGTATCAGGTGACCCAAGAAGGAGATGGTAGGGAACGTGTCTGCTCATTCTTTTGCATTGTACTCTTCCACGTGCTTAATAAAGTGCTCTGCACCTAATATGTGTTCAAAAAATACAACTGATTGATTGAGACCCTTGGGCTCCTGGGTACAGGAGGGCTAGGGATGCGCTTCCAGCCCCGCTTCCCCTTGGGATTCCAAACCCCAGAATGTCACCCACGCCATCCATCCACCACCTGTGTGCTGGACCCCTCAATGGCCAATGGGACTTTATCCTCTTTTTGGAAGGCATCTGGACCAGACCCAGGGTCCCAGGTAACTTCTTCTGGCTGGGGCAGCTGAAAGAGGATGGGCGGGGAGGATAAAGTGGGAGGAGAAGGAAGAGGAGAAGGGGGAGGAATCCAGCAACGAGTCTCTAAGATAGCAGTGAAAATAGGGGCCCTGGGACATGGGTCCCACCCCCACCCCCTTCCTCAACCTTCTCATTCATTCAATAGTATTTCTTAAGGGCCTATCACATCCAAAGCTCTGTACTAAGTACCAGGAATAAAATCCATGGTAAGAACCAGACACGGCACTTGGTCCCCAAGGGACTCCCAAGCACAGAATAAAGGTGGGAGAGAGGCTCGGTGACAGACCCATAAAAAAAATGAAACAATAAAAAAGAACAGAAAAGACAAGGCAAGTTAACCTGATTAACTTGAATCTACTCCAGTGCTTAGAACAGTGCTTGGCACCTGGTAAGTGCTTAACAAGTACCTTTATTAGTAAGGCAGCGATCAATCCAATAAGTGCAGTAAATCACCGGGGCTAAAGGAGCGGAGTTCCAGGATCCGGCTTCTATCCCTGTACCTCCAGGAAGATAATTCCCCTGTTATCTCCCCCAAGACTTGGGGTGGGGGTAGGGAGGTTTCCTGTCATTGTCTTCTGCCCCCAGCAAGTTTATCAGTGGTCCCTAAATTCATGCACAGTCCATAAAACCTGGACTGTTGTGCCTGGAAATTTGGATGGTCATAAATACCGGTAGTGACCACTCCAGGGTAGTAGAAGGAGGAATACCCCGGGAGCACGGTCACAGCCACTTCCCCAGACCCTCCTCATTTAAAGCAGAAGATACAGGGAGCACAGTGGGTGGAAAGAGCATGGGCATGGGAATCAGAGGACCTGGGTTCTAATCCCAGCTCCCCCACTTGTCTGCTGTGAGACCTTGGATAAGTCATGTAACTTTTCTGGCCCTCAGTTCCCTCATCTGTACAGTGAGGATTAAGACTGTGATGTGAGAAGCAACGTGGCTCAGTGGAAAGAGCCCGGGCTTAAGAGTCAGAGGTCATGGGTTCTAATGCCGGCTCCACCACTTGTCTGCTGTGTGACTCTGGGCAAATCACTTAACTTCTCTGTGCCTCAGTTACCTCATCTGTAAAATGGGGATTAAGACTGTTAGCCCCATGTGGGACAACCTGATTACCATGTATCCCGCTCAGAGCTTGGAACAGTGCTTGGCACAAAGTAAGCGCTTAACAAATGCCATCATTATTATTATTATTATTATTACGTGGGACAGGGACCGGGTCCAACCTGATTATCTTGTATCTACCTCAGTGTTTAGCACAGTGCCTGGCACTTAACAAATAAAAAAAGAAAAAAGTGGCAGAGCTGGGATTAGAAGCCAGGTCTCCTGATTCCCAGGATCATGCTCTTTCGTGTAGGCCACGCTGTTTCCCACTGTATGTTGCTGGACTAGCCCCTTGCTTCTTCCTGGGCTACAGTTTTCTCCAGAGAGGATCCTCGTCCCCTGAGGAGCACACTTTAACCTTAACTCTACCCTGTCCACTCTCCCTAATTAGGCTCATTTAAGTACCTGTCCCCTCTCAGGGTCGCACCTGGAAGGCTTCCAGTACTCTAGCAGTCTCGACTATGGGAAGGAGAGTCAAGCAGAGGCCTGTCCATTCTATTCCATTCCATTCCTAGCTTGGGCAGTGGCTAGCGAGTGGAAGGCAACTTCCTAAAAGTCAAAACTCACCACGCTGGGCAACAGCGGCATGGGAAAGAATCGAGGACGGAGGCTCAGGTTTACTGTGTGGAAGACGACAATGGTAAACCAATTCCGGATTTTTACCAAGGAAACTCTCCGGATACACTACCAGAGCGTTTGCAGGTAGAGGTGGGGCACCCTGGGAGAGATGTGCCCATGGCATCCCTATGGGTTGGAGTCAACTCGATGCCACGAGACGAGACAACTGCTTTCTTCAGTCCCCATCTAAGCTCCTCTGTGGGCTGGGAATGTATCTACCAACTCTATTGTATTGTACCCTCCCAAGAGCTTAGTACAGTGCCTGCACACAGTATGCACTCAATAAATAACAATTGATTGAGTGATTGTCCACGGCTCCACCCAATCCTCTTCCACCCTCCCACCACCTCCCACCCAGGCCATGTCCCCCTTGCCCCCACGACTTCAGGGTGCCCAGCAGCTGCTGCCTGTGTGGTCTGGGGCAGCAGCCAGGCCAGGGGTGCCCGTACCCAGATGAAGGGGGCTAAAGGGTGGGACAATTGATCCGCTGACTTCGCCCTGAACAGGTTTTACAAACAGAATTCATCCAGACTCTCGTCTGTTGTCCCCATGTCGGCAGCCCCTCCCACCTCCTGTCTGCTCCTCCTGCCTCTAAAGCCTGCTCTCTGCCACTTTGGACCTCTCAGGGTAAAGCTTGAAAGTGAGTCATTTTGATTCATTCTGTCTGTAAACATCATTCTCATTCATTCAATCGTATTTATTGAGCGCTTACTGTGTGCCGAGCACTGTACTAAGCGCTTGGGAAGTACAAGTGGGCAACATATAGAGATGGTCCCTACCCAACAATGGGCTGAATGAACAAGTAAGAGCGATGCAGAAGGGAGTAGGAAAAGAGGAGAGGAGGGCTTAGTCAGGGAAGGCTTCTTGGAGGAGATGTGCCTTCAATAAGGCTTTGAAGTGGGGGAGAGCAATTATCTGTCTGATATGAGTAGGGATGTCCCAGGCCAGAGGTAGGACGTGGGTGAGAGGTCGATTAGGAGACAGACGAGGTAGATGAGAGGGAGAAGGCTATGGGGACGATGGAGAGCCGAGAGGCCACATCCCTGAGGGGCAGAGGGCAGGGAGAGAGCCGAGACGGCCGGCGAGCAAAGAGTGGCCATGACTCTTGGGGTCGGAGGGCGGGTCCCAACCTGAGCCACGCGGTCAGGAATAGCCCTAAGGGAGGAAGCCACTGCTTGGTTGGTTCAGTTCTCCCTGGGTCAGGGCGGAGTTGGCCTTCTGGAACTCTGCAGGGCCAGGGAGCAGCCATCGCTGACTCACCTTCACCTCCCCAGCCTCGCCCTTGGAGGTCGTGAGTTCAAATCCCGCTCCACCACTTAGCTGTGTGACTTTGGGCAAGTCACTTAACTTCTCTATGCCTCAGTTACCTCATCTGTAAAATGGGGAATAAGACTGTGAGCCCCATGTGGAATAACCTGCTTACCTTGTAACCTCCCCAACGCTTAGAACAGTGCTTGGCACATAGTAAGCGCTTAACAAATACCATCATTATTATTAAGCCGCTTAACCTCTCTGTGCCTCAGTTACCTCATCTGGAAAATGGGGATTAAAACTGTGAGCCCCCCGTGGGACAACCGGATCACCTTGTAACCTCCTCAGTGCTTAGAACAGTGCTTGGCACATAGTAAGCGCTTAACAAATACCATCATTGTTACTAAGCCACTTAACCTCTCTGTGCCTCAGTTACCTCATCTGGAAAATGGGGATTAAAACTGTGAGCCCCCCGTGGGACAACCGGATCACCTTGTAACCTCCACAGCGCATAGAGCAGTGCTTTGCACATAGTAAGCGCCTAACAAATACCATCATTATTATTATTATTAGAGGGGGGGATGCTCCTTGCCTCCCAGCTTCGTGGTTTCTTTGCAGGAAAAGTTGTACCATGAGGGTTGGAAGTGGGGGGGGCCGTGGATCAGCACCTTGAATTATTTATTTATTTATATTAATGTCTATCTCCCCCTCTAGATTGTAAACTTCTTGTGGGCAGGGAACACGCCGGTCAACTCTGTTGCATTGAACTCTCCCAAATGCTCAGTACAGTGCTCTGCACGTGGTAAGTGTTCAATAAATGCCATCAATTGACGGATTGGTTGATTGATAGATTGATCAGCTCTGCACACAGTAAGCACTCAACAAAGCAATGTAGCCTAGTGGACAGAGCATGGGCCTAGGATTCCAAAGGATCTGAGTTCTAATCCTGACTCTGCCACTTCCCATTGGGGGGCCTTTACTGGAAGTATTCTGTCCATTCATTGACCTTCCCTTTGGGCCAGCTGGGGCAGTGCCAATCATCTTAGAGCTGGCCTGTCTGGGGGAGAGGGGGATCTTCGCCTGAGTGCCAGCCGGCGGTTTTGCTCCACCCCACACACTGGCCGCCATCCCGAAAGAGAAGCTGGAACGCTGGAGGCCGACGGGCGGTCTTGCAGGCTGGACGCCAGTCCCTGACCTCATGAAACGGACATGGCTTCTTCTGGAGTCAGTGCCCACAGTGCACCATCATCTTGACCCCCAGTCCTGTTCTCGGCCCCTGTGGTCCTAGGGAGGGGGCCCATTTGGCAGCTGGGGAAAACGAGGTAGAGCTAGTCCCTGGCATAGGGTTTCCCACTGTGGGCTCCAGGTCCATCCCCCTTCATGCACTGTGTTGGGGGCATCGGAACCCGGATACATGCCCCACCAGCTCCTTACCTTGGTTTCTGAGCAGGCTTGGACCCCTCTTCTTTGCTCTCCTCTTGCAGGTGATAATAATAATTTGGTGTTAGTTAAGTCCACTCGATGTGCCAGGCACTGTACTAAGCTCTGGGGTAGACCTCACTGTACCTCGTTCTCACCTGTCCCACCATCAACCTTCCTCTGGCCTGGAATGCCCTCCCTCCACACATCTGCCAAGCTAGCTCTCTTCCTCCTTTCAAAGCCCTACTGAGAGCTTTCCTCCTCCAAGAGGCCTTCCCAGACCAAGCCCCCTTTTTCCTCTCCTCCTCCTCATCCCCCCACCCTACCTCCTTCCCCTCCCTACAGCACCTGTATATATGTTTGTACAGATTTATTACTCTATTTATTTTACTTATACATACTTACTAGTCTATTTATTTTGTTAATGATGTGCATCTAGCTTTAATTCTATTTGTTCTGAAAACTTTGACACCTGTCCACATGTTTTATTTTGTTGTCTGTCTCTCCCTTCTAGACTGTGAGCCCATTGTTGAGTAGGGACCGTCTCTCTATGTTGCCAACTTGTACTTCTCAAGCGCTTAGTACAGTGCTCTGCACGCAGTAAGCGCTCAACAAATACGATTGAATGAATGACTGAATACAAGCTAATTGGGTTGGAAACGGTCCCTGTCCCACACAGGGCTCACAGTCTTAACCCCCATTTTACAGATGAGGTAACTGAGGTACAAAGAAGTGACGTGACTTGCTCAAGCTCACACAGCAGACAAGTGAGGGAGCCAGGATTCGTGCTGTTTCCATAAGGCCCCACTACTTCTCAAGGTGACCTGAAGAAGCTCGCCCGTCTCCTTGCCCTCTTTCATTCATTCATTCAATCATATTTATTGAGCACTTACCGTGTGCAAAGTACTATACTATACAATACTATACTATACTATATTGAGCGCTTACCATGTGCAAAGCACTATACTAAGCACTTGGGAGAGTACAACAACAAGCAGACACATTCCCTGCCCACAGCAAGCTCTTTGGGCCTAAGCCTACTGGGGGGAGACATTCCCTTTGACTTGCCAACCTGTCCCTGGGGGCACCCATCTTTCTGCGGCTCTGCCTAGCTGACCAGGGCCAGGGTCCCAGCTGGGAAAGGGGCACAGACACAGGGAGATTTCCCCACCCTAATCACCCTCCCCCCTTTCTTTTATGGCATCTCTTAAGCGCTTACTATGTACCAGGCACTATACTAAGCACTGAGGTAGAAACAAGCTACTCAGGTGGGACACAGTCCATGTCTCACATGGGGCTCAAAGTCTTAATCGCCATTTAAATGATGAGGTAACTGAAGCACAGAGAATTTAAGTGACTTGCCTCGAGTCACACAGCAGATAAGTGGCAGAGCTGGGATCAGAGCCCAGGTCCTTCTGAGTCCCAGGCCCGTGTTCTATCCATTAGGCCATGCTGTTTCTCACTAGACCACACTGCTTCTCAGCTTCCGTCTGCACCACTCATCCTATCCCGCCTGGATTACTGCATCAGCCTCCTTTCTGACCTCCCAGCCTCCTGTCTCCCCCCTACTTCAGTCCATACTTCACTCTGCTGCCTGGATCATTTTTTAGACCACACTGCTTCTCAGCTTCCCTCTGCAACTCATCCTATCCCGCCCGGATTACTGCATCAGCCTCCTTTCTGACCTCCCACCCTCCTGTCTCCCCCTACTTCAGTCCATACTTCATTCTGCTGCCCGGATCATTTTTCTGCAAAAACGTTCAGGATATGTTCCCTCACTCCTCAAAAAACTTCACTGGTTGCCCATCCAGCCCCACATCAAACAAAAGCTCCTCACCATAGACTTTAAAACAGTCCACCACCTTGCCCCCTCCTACCTCACCTCACTTCCCTCCTACTACAATCCAGCCCACACATTTGGCTCCTCTAATGCTAACCTTTCCTCTGTGCCTTGATCTCATTCTGCCTCACTGCTGACTCCTCATCCACGTCCTGCCTCTGGCCTGGAACACCCTCCTTCCTCAAATCTGACAGACAATTGCTCTCCACCCCTTCAAAGCCTTACTGAAGGCACATCTCCTCCAAGAGGGTTCCCTGACTAAGTCCCCCTTTCCTCTTCTCCCACTCCCTTCCGTGTCACCCTGACTTGCTCCTTTGGTTCTTCCTCCATTCCCAGCCCCACAGCACTTATGTACACATCCACCATTTATTTATTTATATCATATCTTTCTCCCCCCCCACCCCAGACTGTAAGCTCATTATGGGCAGGGAATGCGTCTGTTTATTGTTGAATTGCACTCTCCCAAGCATTAAGTACAGTGCTGTGCACACAGTTGGTGCTCAATAAACACGACTGAATGAAAATATGAATGAATCACCTAGGCTCGTGGGTCTTGACCCTTTGAGCACTTAGCACTTTAAGCACTTTGAAAAGCAGCATGGCATCATGGATAGAGCACAGGCCTTGGAATCAGAAGGTCATGGGTTCTAATTCCGGCTCCTCCATTTGTCTGCTGTGTGACCTTGAGCAAGTAACTTCACTTCTCTGTGCATTCATCTCTATAATGGGGATTGAGATGGTGAGCAACCCAATTTGTTCATACCCACTACAGTGCCTGGCACATAAAAAGTGCTTAACAAACACCATATTTATTATTATTATTATTATTAATAATAATAATCCCATACTGAGCCCCCTTTTACCTCTCCTCCTCCCCATCCCCCCAACCCTACCTCCTTCCCCTCCCCACAGCACCTGTACATATGTTTGTACAGATTTATTACTCTATTTATTTTACTTGTACATATTTACTAGTCTATTTATTTTGTTAATGATGTGCATCTAGCTTTATTTCTATTTATTCTGATGACTTGACACCTGTCCACATGTTTTGTTTTGTTGTCTGTCTCCCCCTTCTAGACTGTGAGCCCGTTGTTGGGTAGGGACTGTCTCTAGATGTTGCCAACTTGTCCTTCCCAAGCGCTTAGTACAGTGCTGTGCACACAGTCAGTGCTCAATAAATACGACTAAATGAATGAATATTAGGGACTGTTTCTATATGTTGCCAATTTGTACTACCCAAGCGCTTAGTACAGTGCTCTGCATACAGTCAGTGCTCAATAAATACGATTAAATGAATGAATATTAGGGACTGTCTCTATATGTTGCCAATTTGTGCTACCCAAGCGCTTAGTACAGTGCTCTGCACATAGTAAGCACTCAATAAATACGATTGATGATCCCAGGCTCCAAAACCCTTATGTCCATATCCTGATACTCTGCCGCTTCCCCTTTCTGTAATTTATTTCAATGTCTGTCCCCTGTCTAGACTGCAAGCCCCTCGTAGGCAGAGCTCACGTCTACCAACTCGATTATATTACGCTGTCCCAAGTGCTTTGTACAGGTCTCTCCCTTTCCCTCTCCCTCCTACTTAGTCTGTGAGCCCCATGTGGGACAGGGACTGTGTCTGACCTAATTAACTTGTACCTGCCCCAGCGCTTAGAACAGTGTTTGACATATAATAAGCACTTAAATACCGTAAAAAAAAAAATACCACTGACTGATCCGCCGGGAGGCTGGGACTCCAGGCTGGGTTTCCTTTAGCTGTTTCCATCTCAGATCTCTCCAACTTGAGAGAGATGGGGTTGACGGGTGTGGGGGAAATCACTGTTGCCTGACTGGTTGAGCAAACAGCTTAGCAGACGCTACACTGATCATCATTTCAGAATCAGGGGGTCGATGACCGTGAAGCCAAGAGCGGTCAAGCTGAGCAAACAGCGGCCTTGCAGGCAAGGAGAACCCGGCACTTCAGCAGTCTCTCGATCACAGCACCCGAGACTCGGCTTTGGCAGGGAGAATTTAGGCCCTGGATAAGGGTCTGACAGAGTCTCCCTTCCTGCCCTACTCCCTGAAGCTATCAAGTGCCCTCTCTGGGGAAGCAGCGGGGCTCAGTGGAAAGAGCCCGGGCTTCTCTGTGCCTCAGTTACCTCATCTTAGAATGCGGATTAAGAGTGTGAGCCCCCCATGGGACAACCTGATCATCATCATCATCATCATCATCATCAATCGTATTTATTGAACGCTTGCTATGTGCAGAGCACTGTACTAAGCGCTTGGGAAGTACAAATTGGCAACATATAGAGACAGTCCCTACCCAACATTGGGCTCACAGTCAAAAAGGGGGAGACATCATCATCATCAGTCGTATTTATTGAGCGCTTACTATATGCAGAGCACTGTACTAAGCGCTTGGGAAGTACAAATTGGCAACATATAGAGACAGTCCCTGCCCAACATTGGGCTCACAGTCTAAAAGGGGGAGACAGAGAACAAAACCAAACATACTAACGAAATAAAATAAATAGAATAGATATGTACAAGTAAAATAAATAAATAGAGTAATAAATATGTACAAACATATACACATATATACAGGTGCTGTGGGGAAGGGAAGGAGATAAGATGGGGGGGATGGAGAGGGGGACGAGGGCGGGAGGAAGGAAGGGGCTCAGTCTGGGAAGGCCTCCTGGAGGAGGTGAGCTCTCAGCAGGGCCTTGAAGGGAGGAAGAGAGCTAGCTTGGCGGATGGGCAGAGGGAGGGCATTCCAGGACCCGGGGAATCACCGGGCCTGATCACCTGAATCTGATCACCTTGTAACCTCCCCAGTGCTTAGAGAAGCAGCGTGGCTCAGTGGAAAGAGCAGGGGCTTTGGAGTCAGAGGTCATGAGTTCAAATCCCGACTCCACCAATTGTCAGCTGTGTGACTTCGGGCAAGTCACTTCACTCCTCTGGGCCTCAGTTACCTCATCAGTAAAATGGGGATTAAGACTGTGAGCCCCCTGTGGGACAACCTGATCACCTTGTAACCTCCCCAGCGCTTAGAACAGTGCTTTTCACATAGTAAGTGCTGAATAAATGCCATCGTTATTATTATTATTATAAGCGCTTAGTACAGTGCTCTGCACACAGTAAGCACTCAATAAATATGATTGATTGATTTGGAGTCAGAGGCCACCGGTTCAAATCCCGGCTCCGCCACTTGTCAGCTGTGTGACTTTGGGCAAGTCACTTCCCTTCTCTGGACCTCAGTTCCCTCATCTGTAAAATGGGGATTAAATGTGACCCCCCCGTGGGACAGCGTGATCACCTTGTAAAACTCCCCAGCGCTTAGAACAGTGCTTTGCACATTGTAAGCGCTTAATAAATGCCATTATTAATATTAAGAAATCTCCTGGGGCAGATGATCCTTTCCCAGATGTTTAGTTCAGGCCAAGCCAATACTAGGTGCACAGGAGGAATCCAAAGGGAGAAAGAGAAGCAGTGTGGGCTAGTGAGTAGAGCAGGGGCCCCGAAGTCAGAAGGACTTGGGTTCTAATCCTGACTCGGTTGCTTGTCTGCTGTGTGACTTCGGGCAAGCCACTTCACTTCTCTGTGCTTCAGTTACCTCATCTTTAAAATGGGGTTTAAGACTGTGAACGCCATGTGGGATATGGACTGTGTCCAACCTCGTATCTACCCCAGGCTTAGTACAGTGAGAAGTACTGAGAAGCAGCGTGGCTCAATGGAAAGAGCATGGCTTTGGAGTCAGAGGTCATGGGTTCGAATCCCACTCTGCCACATATCTGCCGTGTGACCTTGGGCAAGTCACTTAACTGCTCGGAGCCTCAGTTACCTCATCTGTAAAATGGAGATGAAGACTGTGAGCCCCCCGTGGGACAACCTGATCACCTTGTATCCCCCCAGCGCTTAGAACAGTGCTTTGCACATAGTAAGCACTTAACAGTCTTCTAGGCTGTGAGCCCACTGTTGGGTAGGGACCGTCTCTATATGTTGCCAACTTGTACTTCCCAAGCACTTAGTACAGTGCTCTGCACACAGTAGGTGCTCAATAAATACGATTGAATGAATGAATGAATGAATGAACAAATGCCGTCACTATTATTGCAGTGCTTGGCACAAAGTAGGCACTTAACAGATACTATTAAAAATGAGAAAGAGAGGGCCCTCCAACTGGAGGAGGCAAGATGGAAATGTGACCATATGATTAGATTACAAGTGCATCTCCCAGGGACAAATAACAGAAATGGCTATATGGGCTCGGCGGAGGAGAGTACAGGAAACCTGGAGATGATCTCTAGACCAGAGAAGAAGAAGCTTTCATTCATTCATTCCGCTTAGTACAGTGCTCTGCACACAGTAAGTGCTCAATAAATACAATTGAATGAATGAATGAATTCAATCATATTTACTGAGCGCTTACTGTGTGCAGAGCCACCGTACTAAGTGCTTGGGAAGTACAAGATGGCAACATATAGAGACAGTCCCTACCCAACAACGGGCTCACAGTCTAGCATGGTGTAGTGGATAGAGCATGGGCCTGGGAATCAGGAGGTCACGGGTTCTAATTCTACCTCTGCCACATGTCTGCTCTGTGACCTTGGGCAAGTCACTTCATTTCTCTGGACCTCGGTTACCTCTTCTGTAAAATGGAGATTAAGATTGCAAGCCACATGTGGGACAGGGACTGTGTCTAACCTGATTTATTGGTATCCACCCCACTGCATAGTACAGTGCCTGGCACATAGCAAGCGCTCAACAAATACCATTATTATGATGATGTCAAGACAGGGCACTCCTTGTGGGTAGGACACACGTCTACCAACTCTGTTGCATTGTACTCTCCCAAGCACTTAGTACACTGCACACAGTAGGCGCTCAATAAATATGATTGACCGGTTGACTGATTAATTGAAGAAAACTTCCTGGAGGAAAACAGCTGAAAACCAGCCTGTCCAGTCTAAAATCTGATGAAGTTGTATTAACATCTGTCTAACGTTCTAGACTGTAAGCTCAATGTGGGTAGAGAATGTGTCTAGTATTGTTATATTGGGCTCTCCCAAGCACTTAGTACAGTGCTCTGCACACAGTAAGAGCTCAATAAATACAATTGAATGAACTGTTATATTGTGCTCTCCCAAGTACTTAGTACAGTGCTCTGCATGCAGTAAGCGCCCAATAAAAACAACTGACTGACTGAATGCCTGCCCTCTCAAACTCCCAGCTCTGATGATAATAATAAAATTAGCATTTATTAAGCGCTTACTATGTGCAAAGCACTGTTCTAAGCACTGGGGAGGTTAACAAGGTGATCAGGTTGTCCCACGGTGGGGGAGGCGGGGGGGCTCACAGTCTTCATCCCCATTTTACAGATGAGGTAACAGAAGCCCAGAGAAGTTAAGTGACTTGCCCAAAGTCACACAGCTGATAAGCGGTGGAGCCGGGATTTGAACCCATGACCTCTGACTCTAAAGCCCAGGCTCTTTCCACTGAGCCACGCTGCTTTTCATCAGATCCCTGTTTAGGCCACGAGAGCTCTAGAAACTGTGAATACAACCATGGGCTTCACTGGACCATTCAGCTAGTTGCTGTTGTTTGATGCCAGAAGGAGCCTGAGATGTGCCCACTTCACGTCCGGTGTTCAGCTACTCGGTTTCCATCGCCATTCTGAAAGGCCAAGTTTGTCATTTTTCTGTAGTTTGGCATTTTCTCGCGATCCAGCCCTGCTGGCGGCCTCAAGGAAAGAGCTCTATTCTGGGAATCAGGAAACCTGGCTTCCAGTCCTGGCTTCACCTGCTGGGGTTGTATGGCCAGTGAAGTTTTATGGGCAGGCCCAGCAGAGATCCTGAAAAACAGCGACAAAAATGGGCAGCCAAGATGGCGAGGCCCACTGATCAATCAACTAATGGTATTTATTGAACAGTCATGATGGGCAGCCCCACCTGGAGAGTTCCCACTACTCTACCTGTCTTGACTAGGGAAGGGAGAGTCAGGCAGAGGCCTATCCATTCCATTCCTAGCTTGGCCAGTGGCTAGTGAGTGGAAGACAATCTGCTACAAGTCAAAACTCCCCCGTGTTGGGCAGCAGCGGCATGGTAGAGAGTCAAGGGTGGAGACTCAAGTTTACTGTGCGGAAGAAGGCAATGCTAAACCGCTTCCGGATTTTTACCAAGAAAACTCTATGGATACACTACCAGAAGGACTGCAAGTGGAGGTAGGGTGTTCTGGGAGAGATGTGTCCCTGGCGTTACTATCAATCAATCAATCAATCAATCAATCGTATTTATTGAGCGCTTACTATGTGCAGAGCACTATACTAAGCGCTTGGGAAGTACAAATTGGCATCACATAGAGACAGTCCCTACCCGATAGTGGGCTCACAGTCTAAAAGGGGGGAGACAGAGAACAGAACCAAACATACCAACAAAATAAAATAAGTAGGATAGAAATGTACAAGTAAAATAAATAAATAAATAAATAAACAGAGTAATAAATATGTACAACCATATATACATATATACAGGTGCTGTGGGGAGGGGAAGGCGGTAAGGCGGGGGGATGGAGAGGGGGACGAGGGGGAGAGGAAAGAAGGGGCTCAATCTGGGAAGGCCTCCTGGAGGAGGTGAGCTCTCAGCAGGGCCTTGAAGGGAGGAAGAGAGCTAGCTTGGCGGATGGGCAGAGGGAGGGCATTCCAGGCCCGGGGGATGATGTGGGCCGGGGGTCGATGGCGGGACAGGCGAGAGCGAGGTACAGTGAGGACCTGTGGGTCAAAGACGGCTCGACGGAATAACACAAGACAGTGGTGAACAGAGCACTGCTTCACAGAACACTGTACTATGTGCTTGAATGGGTATAATGCAAGAGAGTCGGTAGACCCATCCCTTGTCCACAGCAGCCTTCGGGGTCACAGCAAACTCTGTGGCCGGTTACAGGTCATAATAATAATAACAATAATAATGGTGATGATGATGGTATTTGTTAAGTCCTTACTATGTGCCAAGCACTGTTCTAAGCTCTAGGGTAGGTACAAGATAATCAGGTTGTCCCACATGGGACTCACGGCCTTAATCCCCATTTTACAGATGAGGTAACTGAGTCAAAGAGAAGGGAAGTGACTTGCCCAAAGTCACACAGCTGACAAGTGGCGGAGCCAGAATTAGAACCCATGACCCCTGACTCCCAAGCCCGGGCTCTTTCCACTAAACCAAGCTGCTTCTGTCAAACCTCCTGTGTGCTCTCGGTGCTATGAGCCCCAGTGGTCCCCAGCCCATCACTGGTGAGAAAGGGAGTGTGAACGGAGCTGCACAAGTGACTAACGCTATGATCTCTTCCTTGGCACCACCTTGGGGTTCATCCTTTTCCTTGCTGGGAGCCTCCATCTTCCAGATTTCTGACCTCTCCCACTTGGGCTATCTATGAGCCCTCAGGAATATAAATTCCTTGTTAGCAGGGAGTATACAAAGCTCTGTAATGATAACAAGTGTGATTTTTATTAAGCACTCATTCATTCAGTCATTCAATCGTATTTATTGAGCTCTTACTGTGTGCAGAGCACTGTACTAAGCACTTGGAAAGTCCAATTTGGCAACAGAGACAATCCCTACCCAACAGCAGGTTCACAGTCTAGAAGGTGCCAGGCACCGTACTAGGCGCTGGGGTGGATATAAGCAAATCAGGTTAGAGACAATCCCTATCCCACATAATAATAATAATAATAATAATAATAATAATGATGGCATTTATTAAGCGCTTACTATGTGCAAGGCACTGTTCTAAGCGCTGGGGAGGTTACAAGGTGATCAGATTGTCCCACGTGGGGCTCACAGTCTTAATCCCCATTTGATAGATGAGGTAACTGAAGCCCAGAGAAGTGAAGTGACTTGCCCAAAGTCACACAGCTGACAATTGGCGGAGCTGGGATTTGAACCCATGACCTCTGACTCCAAAGCCCGGGCTCTTTCCACTGAGCCACGCGGGGGCTCACTGCTCTAACCCCCATATTACAGATGAGGTAACCGAGGCCCAGAGAAGTGAAGTGAATTGCCCAGTGTCACACAGTAGACTAGTTGCGGAGTCAGGATTAGAACCCAGGTCCTTCTGAGTCCCAGGCCCATGCTCTATCCACTAGGCCACACTGCTTCTCGGCAGTACTGGAATAACTACCTGGAAATCACCTGACACGGCTTCCGGTGAACACATCTGCTCCCAACTTGGCAGGGCGTGGGGTGGAAGGCAGTTGCTACACAGAACCATCAGAGCCCAATTCAAGCACTGAAAAGAAGTGTGGTTTCAACAGTTGAACATCATCAATCGTATTTATTGAGCGCTTACTGTGTGCAGAGCACTGTACTAAGCGCTTGGGAAGTACAAGTTGGCAACATATAGAGACAGTCCCTACCCAACAGTGGGAGCAACCTCAAGGATAATAATAATAATTGCAGTATTTGTTAACTGCTTACTAGGTGCCAAGCACTGTAATAATAATAATAATGATAGCATTTATTAGGCACTTACTATGTGCAAAGCACTGTTCTAAGCACTGGGGAGGTTACAAGATGATCAGGTTGTCCCACGGGGGGCTCGCAGTCTTAATCCCCATTTTACAGATGAGGGAACTGAGGCCCAGAGAAGTGAAGTGACTTGCCCCAAGTCACACAGCTGACAAGTGGTGGAGCCGGGATTTGAACCCATGACCTCTGGCTCCAAAGCCCGGGCTCTTTCCACTGAGCCATGCTGCTTCTCCGAAGCTGTACTAAGCACTGGGGTCGCTACAAGGTCATCAGGTTGGATAGAGTCCATGTCCTATGTGGGGCTCACGGCTTTAATCCCCATTTTACACATGAGGTCATTGAGGTTCAGGGAAGTGAAGTGACTCGCTCAAGGTCACCCAGAAGACAAATGGCAGAGCCAGGATTAGAACCCAGGTCCTTCTGATTCCCAGTCCCATGCTCTATCCAGTAGGCCACACTGTTTCTTCCAAAGTATCAACCTAAGCACTGGGCCCTGAATCAGCCCCCCAGGAATTTGGATAAGCATCGAGGGAAAGACGTGTGGAAAGATCACCAGGCTGAGAGTTGGGAGAATTGTCCTAATCCCAGAGTTGTTCCACTCCCAGCTTTGACAATTTCCTGCTGTGTGACGTGGGGCAAGCCACTTAACTTCTCTGAAACTTAACAGTTTCCTCAGTGTTCTCTCCCCTTAGCCTGTTAGTCCGTTCTGATTTTATCCTACCCCAGCACCTAACATAGTGCTTAGCTCAGAGTAAGGACTTCAACAGATACAATGATGATGATAAGAATAATGATGATGATAATGCAATTAAAATGACAATCTACTGGGGTATATCCATCACTGAAGGTCCATAACTTTGGCATTGTCTTCAGCTCCTCTCTATCATACAACCCACACATTCAATCTGTCATTAAATCCTGTCAGTGCAGCCTTCGCAACATCATTAAAATGTCTTTTTCTTTCGATCGAAGCTGCTACAATGCTGATCTAAAAACTCATCCTATCCAACCTAGATTACGTCATCAGCCTCCTTGCTGACCTCCCTGCCTCCTGTCTCTCCCCACTCCAGGCCATACTTCACTCTGCTGCATGGTTCATTTTTCCAAAAAAAATGTTGTTTCTGTCCCCCAACTCCTCAAGAATCTCTAATGGTTGTCCATCTACCTCCACATCAAACAGAAGCTCCTGACCGTCGGCTTTATTGCAGTCAATCAGCTTGCCTCACCTTACCTCAACTCACTGATCTGGTGCTATAGCCTAGCCCACACTCTCAGTTCCTCTAATTCCAGTTTACCCACTGCAGCCCAATCTCGTCTATCTCACTGCCGATCTCTTTCCCACTAACTCCTTCCCATCCACATACACCAGACCATCACTCTTCCCCCCTTCAAAGCATTATATTAAGGTCCCATCCCCTCCAAGAGTCCTTCCCCGATTAAGTCCCCTTTTCCCCGGCTCCCTCTCCCTTCTGCGTCGCCTCTGCATTTTTATCTATGACCTTCGGGCACCCTCAACCCCTCAGCCCCACAACACTTAGTGCATATTTAAATTACGTGTTATAAATTATTATATTAATTAATGTCTGTCTCCTCCTCTAGAGAGGAGCAGCATCGCATAGTGGATAGAACACAGTCACAGGTTCTAATCCCAGCTCTGCCACTTGTCCGCTACGTGACCTCGTACAAGTCACTTCACTTCTCTGGGACTCAGTTACCTCGCCTGTAAAATGGGGATTGAGACTGTGAGCCCCACGTGGGACAGGGACAGTGATTTTCTTGTACCTATCCACCCACCCCAGTGCTTAATACAGTGCCTAGCACATGGTAAGCACTTAAAAAATACCGTAATTATTATTATTACTATTATTATTATTATTGTGGACAAGGAACACATACTGTACTCTCCCAAGCACTTAGTATAGTGCTCTGCACATAGTAATCGCTCAATAATTACCACTGATGATGATGATGATGATGATGATGATGATGATGATGAGGGGTGACATCCGACTGAGGAACATTAGGAAACACTTCTTCACTCAATGGAGGTACATTCCCAGAGAAAACTGTGCAGTTCCTGGAGGGAAAATCAGGATGAAAAAAGTGGCGGCAAGTTGCGGGAACAGAATAGTCCATTCCTCCCCATGAGGGTGAATGTCAAGTAGAGCAACCATCACACACTTTCCCTGAGCATCCTTACTCCACTACTGGAGGCAGGGTCCCGGGCTGGATGATGATAATAATAATAATAACAATAGGATATATTAAATGCTTATTATGTGCCAGGCACGGTGCTAAGCACTGGGTGAATACCAGCAAATCGAGTTGGACACAGTCCTTGTCTCATGTGGGGCTCAGAGTCTCAATCCCCATTTTACAGATGATGTAACTAAGGCCCAGAGAAGTGAAGTGACTTGCCTGAGGTCACGTAGCAGACAAGTGGCGGAGTCAGAATTAGAACCCATTACCTTCTGATGTCTAAGCCCATGTTCTATGCACTACACCATGCTGCCTCTCATGAGTCGAGAGGCTGACACAGGGCACATGGCTTGTGTGGGAAGTACAAGCTGGCAACCTATAGAGATGGTCTCTACCCAACAACGGGCTCACAGTCTGTCTAGAAGGGGGAGACAGACAACAAAATAAAACATGTGGACAGGTGTCAAGTCATCAGAATAAACAGAAGTAAAGCTAGACGCACATCATTAACAAAATAAATAGAACGGTAAATATGTACAAGTAAAATAAATAGAGTAATAAATCTGTACAAACATGTATACAGGTGCTGTGGGGAGGGGAAGGAGATTGGGGTGGGGATGGGGAGCAGGAGAGATTTCCTGGAATCCAACTCCAGTTTGAAGGAGAGACAGGCGTCGGCAATGGGGATGGGGAGAGGGGAGCGAATATGGCTTAGAGGACAAAGAGAAGGAGCTGGAAAAGCCATCCTGGGAACCCCCCAGCCCCACCCCGCTTCCCACTCGGGCTCTGGGACCAAATGCCTGGCTGCTTCAGTCTCACGGGAAACCCCTGAGGGAAGTGAGGAGGAAGGTGTTTGGGGGTGGTCAGCCCCAGGGCCCTTCTTGCCTTTGGCGGGGAAACCGCAAACCAGGTCGTCTGATACAGTGACACTCAGGACTTCCTGTTCCGCCCTCAGGACACCTTCCCCGCCAACTCCCCGTCTGCTGCTCCATAGGCACTAACCACTCAACTTCCTTGTTTCCCTAAGTCAGGCCTCCTCCCGCTCCTCCCGGACACCAGAGAGCTGTGGATGGAGTAAGGCTTCCTGCCCCAAAGGGAGCATGGTGGGAGAGGAGGAAGGGGAAGCCAACTCAGAGCCTGGAGTCAGGTGGGAGCATCTGAGCCACCACAATCAGGACACGTCTGAGGATGGTGGGGGTGGACGGGATGCTGATGGTCCAGGAAGCCCTGCTGGAGGGGGGCTGGAAGGGCCTGGATTCCTGGGACAGGTTCAACTCCTTCTCTCTCTCTCTCACACTAGCCTCTGGGAGCCTGGGATCAAGGCCACCCACCAGAAGACTCTTAAGGTCACGGCGCCTTGGATTCTGTCTCCTTCACGGGTGGGACAGCTTCTTGGAAGGATGAGAGAAAAATGAGGGGAGAAGTGGAAGGAGGCAACAGGAGGAAGAGCCAGCTGTGCCACCTTCTGTGCCCCCAAGTGCACGGACAGAGCCCTGGGCACAGAGCACTGGCCCAGGGGGACAGAGTGTGCTGCACCATCCACTGACCACAGCAGCGCTTGGTGGGCCCAGGTGGCGGCAGTGCCCATCCACAGAGGCCATGCCCCTTGGCTGTCCATCATCTCTCCTGATGACTCTGGGCCGGCCCAGGAGTGCCCACGGCCCAGGATTGCCCCTCTTCCCGGGAGCACCAACTACCCGGGAGCATCTGTGGTCTAGTAGCATTCCCCTACCAAGTAACGCCTGCCACCCAGGACCCTCCACTGCCCAGGAGCATCCCCTGCCCGGGAGACCAGGAAGGGGCTGGCTCGGCCTCTGGACTTGAGCATTCAACCTCCTGTGGCAGCAGCAGCAGCACAGATGCTTCTCCTGCCGCTCACATTGGCTGGGAAATATTTATGAGCAGGGAGAGTACAAAAGGTTAGTGCGTGAGGGCTGCCGGCGGGGTGGAAAAGTACTCAGAGGCCTTCCCACCCACCCCCAGGGGACTGGCCCTGAACGGTGCCAGCCCTGCCCAGCCTCACCCTCCCTCTGGCCCGGGGGGCGTGGAGCCATGCCCAGTGGCTACATAAAAGCAGCAGCAGTCGCAGCTGTAGCGGACACCAGATCAAGCAGAGAAGAAAGCTAAGGTTCCACCCCACCAACCCGTGACTGAACCCCACTCACCGCATCCCAGAGACCATGGCTAGCAAGAGCTTCCAAGGCCTGAAACAGCAGGCAGAGGGGGCGGCTCAGGATGCTGGTAAGAGGCTGTCCCCTCTGCCCCCTTTGCTCCCTCTCATCCCGCCCCATGCCTGAGGGTGGTGGTGAGGGCGGGGGGCACAGCCTTGGCTGAGGGGAAGGAAGGGGTCCTTGACCAACCTCGTTCCCGATCCCCACGCCCCTGGGAAGACAGGGTGGAGGCCTGCCCGGGCTTGATGCTTCCTGATCCGAACTCTGCTATTTTCCCAGAGACCTCCCCTGAAGGCCATCCGGCTGGACATTCTCCCTCTCTAAGGGAACCATGGAGCCCTCATCCCTGGGTCACATCCCTGCCCGCCCTCTGCCCCACTCTGGGACCCAAGGGGCAGTTGCTCCTAGAAGAACCATAAGGGATCCCAACCCTCCCACAGTTACCATGGAGCTGGCATGCCTACTCTTCTCCTTCCCTGCTTTCAGATGGCAGGAAAGGGTCATCCTTTCTAAAGGTATCCTTCCCCACAAAGCACGGCTGGGAGTGGCTCTCCCCTCCCCCAGGGCTTACAGGGGAAGTTGGCAGGAATATGGGTCGGACGGGGCCTGTTTCCTCGAGACGGGTGACCAGTGACTGTTGTCTCACAGATAATAGTCACCGCAAAACCCCAGCGGCGTGGGGCTGGCCGAAAGCACGGAGAGTGAGAGCCCAGGGAAAGCTTCCTGCAAGGCAGGGTATCCCTCGCCGCCTCTGCCCAGGGTCCCCGTGATGGCTGATGGTCCCGTTAGCTCTAGGAACGCCACTGTTGGGAGCTCTGGGGAAAACAGAGGCAGCAGGATGCTGGGGCCTTGGCCAAGCTCCCAGAATCCAGAGCCCAAGCCAAGAACAGTCTCCAAATTGCTAACACTTTGCCTCAGGCTATATTCCTTGGAGGATTCTGGGAACATGTGGCTGAAATGTGGGGGAGGCCCAAGAAGAGGGCAGGGCCAGGAAGCAGGCACATTAAGGGAGGGAGGGAGGAGGAAGAAAAGGGAGGGAGGGGAAAAAAGGAGAAAGGAAGGCAGATGGAGGAGCCTGACTAAGGAGGCTGGGCCAAAGAAACTGGCCCCAAGAGAGGAGGAAGGACTGGGAAAGGCAGAGCTCATGGAAGTCTCCCTTCTGCGGGTGATTTTGAAAAATTACGAGGGGCAGATCCCAGGGCTGAATATTTGTCTAAAGAGCGAAGGGGTCTGCATCACACCTCTGGGAGGAGAGAGAAACTCAATGAGATAACTCTTGACCATCCTGAACCTAAAATGGCCACCACAGGATGTGAGCAGCCATTTTAGGGCGAAAATGCCTTGGCTTTGAGGTATTTGTTTTAGGCCTGCTAGAACTGCAGATTTGTAGCTTTCTACCCGAGTTTGCCATCCTGCCAGGATTGGGACGAGCCACTTCCTGCTGGGTAATCCACTTCCTGTGTCCGCACCCACAGGAGTTTATTCATTCATTCAATTGTATTTATTGAGCACTGATAGGGTGCAGGGCACTGTACTAGGCGCTTGGAAAGTACAATTCAGCAACAGACACAGTCCCTACCCAACAATGGGCCCACGGTCTAAAAGAGGGGAGACAGACAACAAAACAGAACAAGTAGACAGGCACCAATAGCATCAAAATAAATAGAATTACAGATATATAATAGAATAATAAATATGTGTACAAGTGCTGTGGGGTGGGAGGGGGGTAGAACAGAGGGAGGGAGTAGGGGCGATAGGGAGGGGAGGAGGAGCAGAGGAAAAGGCGGCTCAGTCTGGGAAGTCCTCTTGGATGAGGTGAGCTTTCAGTAGGGCTTTGAAGAAGGTTGTGTTCGCCCAAATGAGAGCTCATTTGTTTTGCCCTGAGAGGGTCTTCTGGGCCTATGTTCTGAAAACCCTGTGTTACTCCCCAGGTCTGTGAGCATTGCTGCATCTCAGGGCTGGCTGTCGGGGCTGAGATCAGGCTGGTTTTCCATGGGATTCAGAGGTCCCCAGCCAGCCCTAGCCTGACTGCCCCGCAGAAGGTCTTGGCCTGTGGCACGGGTGGGGCATAAATAAAAGGGGCAATAATTGGGGAACAGTTTTATTGAGACTACGGAGCCAGGACGGGGCAGTCCGTGTGGCCCCAGAGACCTTCAGAAATCCGGTCCTGGCCTATCGCAGGCAGCCGATGGAAGGGGAAACTGCATCTTCCCACCCCGTAGAGATGTCATTACTGAATGCACAGTGGGTGTTTGCTGGGCTCCAAGCCCCTCGTTGGATGTGCAGGGATGTGTGGAAGAAATCCAGGGAGGCTGGGGGCTGGAGCTGGAAGCTGGAGTTGGTTACACCTGTACTGGTTTGTATCTACCACCCCAGGCAAGGAAATTGTCCCGACACCCCTGCCCGGCTGAGGGAGGTCAGAGGGCAGGTGTGGATTTATTGTGGCCCTTGGATGGATCTGCCTTCTGACAGGGCCCACTGTGACTCCCTTTCACTCTAGGTCTTCCCTTTCATGTGCACTGCTTTCCCATGGGTCCAGTTCACTGGAGCTACAACTTCCAGTGAATAGAAAGCTTTGAACTGTAGGTATGGTACAGTTCCGTCTGGAAAGGAATGAGGAGCAGAATTCCCAGGATGATTAAGTCCTTCCAGCATGTCTACTTACTGTCAATCAATCAATCAATCAATTGTATTTATTGAGCGCTAACTGTGTGCAGAGCACTGTACTAAGTGCTTGGGAAGTACAAGTTGGCAACATATAGAGATGGTCCCTACCCAACAGTGGGCTCACAGTCTAGAAGGGGGAGACAGAGAACAAAACAAAGCATATTAACAAAATAAAATAAATAGAATAGATATGTACAAGTAAAATAAATAGAGTAATAAATACGTACAAACATATATACATATATATAGGTGCTGTGGGGAAGGGAAGGAGGTTAGGCAGGGGGGATGGAGGGGGGAGAGGAAGGAGGGGGCTCAGTCTGGGAAGGCCTCCTGGAGGAGGTGAGCTCTCAGTAGGGCCATCTGCCTGGACCATTCTGGAGGCCAAAATTGTTGGGTAGGGACCGTCTCTATATGTTGCCAACTTGTACTTCCCAAGCGCTTAGTACAGTGCTCTGCACACAGTAAGTGCTCAATAAATACGATTGAATGAATGAATGGTCTTTCCCAGACCTTTGTAGACCTAGCTGTAGCTAAGCTGGGCTCAGCTGGGCTGTGAGGAGGCAGAGGAGGAGGAAGAAGATGAGAAGGAGGAGCAGGAGGAGTACAAAGATGAGGAGAAGCAGGAGGAACAGAGGAAGGGGGAGGAGGAGGAGGACGATGAGGAGGAGGAGGAGGAGGAAGAGAAGAGGAAACAGGAGGAGGAGGAGGATGGAGGAGGAGGAAGAAGAGGACAAGAAGAAGGAGGATCCGAGGGGACAAGGGAGGAGGAGGATGGAGGAGGAGAAGAGGAGGAGGAAAAAGAGTAGGAGGAGGCTCAGCTGGGATTGTATTCTCTAACTTTCTGGGTTCCTCAGCCTCTCCACCCTCGGGCCTGTTTAAATTCTTTCTAAGGAGAGCCGGGAGAGAGGGAGAAAGGGAAGAAGACAGGGAGCTGGCCCCCACTAGGTGTTTGGGCCTGACACCCTGTCTTACCCATTTCCATTGTAACCTCCAGTTAGGTTGAGGAGTCAGGTGCCATCCAGGCTCAGTTTGGACTTGTGGCCGACAGCATGGTGAACGCAGTCAGAACTTGCTATCCACCAGGAAAACATAGCCCAAAGCAGCCAAGTGATCCCCTGAGTAGCTCTCCCACTTTCCCATCCATTTCCTCCAAGGGGAAGTGCGGATGCTGTAGTACGGACCACCACCCCTCTGAATGAACAGGCTGGCTGATGTGAGGCTCCTGGAAAGGCTCCGGTCTTGGGGCTTCCTTTTCATTCATTCATTCATTCAATCGTATTTATTGAGCGCTTACTGTGTGCAGAGCACTGTACTAAGCGCTTGGGAAGTCCAAGTTGGCAACATATAGAGATGGTCCCTACCCAACAGTGGGCTCACAGTCTAGAAAGGGGAGACAGAGAACAAAACAAAACATATTAACAAAATAAAAAAAAGAGAATAAATATGTACAAATAAAATAAATGGAGTAATAAATACATACAAACATATATACATATATACAGGTGCTGTGGGGAGGAGAAGGAGGTAAGACGGGAGGGATGGAGAGGGGGAGGAGGGGGTGAGGGGGTGGAGATCCACCCCTCTGTTCACTGGGAGTCCGCCCTGCCCCGTCCCGTTGACCGACCAGCCGCACGGTCCCAGGGGCAGAAACTACATTCACCGGCTCTTCTTTTCCCTTCTAGCGACCGCGGCAGGACAAGCGGCCCAACAGATTGTGGACCAGGCCACAGAAGCAGGACAGAAAGGTAGGAGATGCCCAGAGAAGGAGCCTGGCCACAGCCGGATCAACCCGGAGGGTTTGTCCCCCTGGCCAGCCAAAGGCCCCCAGGGCTCAGGAACCCCCCAGCCCCTCATTGAATCCATTGCTCGCCAGAGAAGCAGCGTGGCTCAGTGGAAAGAGCCCAGGCTTTGGAGTCAGAGGTCATGGGTTCGAATCCCAGCTCTGCCACATGTCTGCTGTGTGACCTTGGGGAAGTCACTTCACTGCTCTGAGCCTCTGTTACCTCATCTGTAAAATGGGGATTAAGACTGTGAGCCCCACGTGGGACAACTTAATCACCTTGTATCCCCCCAGTGCTTAGAACAGTGCTTTGCACATAGTAAGCACTTAACAAATGCCATCATTCATTCAGCATCACAGGACATGCCAGGCTTTTTCCCAGAGGCCTACACTGTTCATTCATTAATTCATTCAATCGTATTTATTGAGCACTTACTGTGTGCAGAGCATTGTACTAAGCGCTTGGGAAGTTGCCCTCCATGAACAGCCTCCCCCCTGCCCTCAAAGAGTTCATCCCTGTACCTTCAGGCATGGTCACACTGAGACCACCCCACTCCCTTGGCCTCTACGTAACTGTGGGTACCTGTGTGTGTACGTGTGTGTGTGTATTTGTGTGCACACATGTCTGTCTGTCCCTCCCCATGTGTGCTTGTGTGTTTCCTCCTTAGCCTCTTGTGTACCCATGTTTACCCCCTCCCTCCCGGTACGCCTGTGTGTCTCTGTCCTCTCCGCCTCCTATTTTTCCCCACGCCCCTTCTCCTCCCGTTCCTTTCCCAAACTTGTTCCTGCCCCCAAATTATCTTAACAGAGAAACAGCATGGCTTAGTGGAAAGAGCACGGAGTTTGGGAGGCAGAGGTTATGGGTTCTAATCCCGGCTCCACCACTTATCATCATCAATCGTATTTATTGAGCGCTTACTATGTGCAGAGCACTGTACTAAGCGCTTGGGAAGTACAAATTGGCAACATATAGAGACAGTCCCTACCCAACAGTGGGCACACAGTCTAAAAGGAGAAGACAGAGAACAAAACCAAACATACTAACAAAATAAAATAAATAGAATAGATATGTACAAGTAAAATAAATAAATAAATAAATAGAGTAATAAATATGTGCAAATATATATATATACAGGTCCTGTGGGGAAGGGAAGGAGGTAAGAAGGGGGGGATGGAGAGGGGCACGAGGGGGAGAGGAAGGAAGGGGCTCAGTCTGAGAAGGCCTCCTGGAGGAGGTGAGCTCTCAATAGGGCCTTGAAGGGAGGAAGAGAGCTAGCTTGGCAGATGGGCAGAGGGATGGGCACACTTATCAGCTGTGTGACTTGGGGCAAGTCACTTCACTTCTCTGGGCCTCAGTTTGTTAAGTGCTTTCTTTGTGCCAAGCACTGTTCGAAAGCACTGGGGTAGACACGAGGTAATCAGGTTGTCCCACGTGAGGCATTTATAAAATGGAGATTAAGACTGTGAGCCTCACGTGGGACAACCTGATTACCTCGTATCTACCCCAGTGCTTAGAACAGTGCTTGACACATAGTAAGAGCTTAACAAATACTATCATTATTATTATTATCTCTGGCAGCTCTGTCAGTGGAATGGCCCTGCTGCTACCCAGAGAGCTGGGAAATGCTGCGGAGTCCGTCCCCAAACCAGTCCTTGAGACGGTCCTCAAATCTGACCCGAAGCCAGTCACTGAGCAGAGCACTGAGATTGTCACCAAGCAGGTCCCTGATCTGGTCACTGAGCACATCCCCGAGCTGATCACCTAACCTATCATTGAGCCAGTCACCGAGCAGGTGTCTGAGCTGGTCACTGAGGCAGTCTCCGAGTTGATGGCCAAGCCAGTCACCAAGCTGGGCACTGAGCCAGTCCCTGAGCCGGTCACCGAGCAAGTCCCTCAGCTGGTCACCAAACCAGTCCCCGAGCCAGTCATCGAACCAGTTACAGAGACGGTCACCGAGGCAGTCACTGAGCCAGTCCCCAACCTGGTCACCAAGCCAGTCATCGAACCAGTCACCCAGCCGGCCACCTAGCCAGGCCCCATGCCGGTCACCAAGCCAGTCACCAAGCTGGTCACTGAGCCAGTCACCGAGCCAGTCACCAAGTTGATAATAATAATAATGATGGCATTTATTAAGCGCTTACTATGTGCAAAGCACTGTTCTAAGCGCTGGGGAGGTTACAAGGTGATCAGGTTGTCCCACAAGGGGCTCACAATCTTAATCCACATTTTACAGTTGAGGTAATTGAGGCCCAGAGAAGTGAAGTGACTTGCCCAAAGTCACACAGCTGACAGGTGGTGGAGCCGGGATTCGAACCCATGAACTCTGACTCCAAAGCCCGTGCTCTTTCCACTGAGCCATGCTGCTTCAAGTTGATCAAGTTGATCACTGTAGCCCATCACCAAGCCACCACCGAGCCGGTCCCCAAGCCAATCCCAAACTGGTCCTGGAGCTGGACCCTGAGACAGCAGATCCCACCCTTGTCGCTGCCATTTTTTTCGAGAAGCAGCGTGGCTCAGTGGAAAGAGCCCGGGCTTGGGAGTCGGAGGTCATGGGTTCTAATCCCGGCCCCGCCATATGTCTGCTGTGTGACCTTGGGCAAGTCACAACTTCTCTGAGCCTCAGTTCCCTCATCTGTAAAATGGGGATTCAGACTGTGAGCCCCACGTGGGACATCCTGATCACCTTAATAATAATAATAATGGCATTTGTTAAGTGCTTACTATGTGCAAAGCTCTGTTCTAAGCACTGGGGGGGATACAAAGTGATCAGGTTGTCCCACGTGGGGCTCACCGTCTCACTTCTCACCTTGCTTCTTGCTTCAAGAAGCTGGTCTTGCTTCTTGCTTCTTGCTTGCAGTCTTGCTTCTCACTTTGTATCCCCCCCAGCACTTAGAACATAGTAAGCACTTAACAAATGCCATCATTATTATTATTATTATTATTATTATCTCCACACAGTCAGTGAAGGGACACGACACAGGTTTGGAGAAGGCAGAGGTTATAGAAAGTATTTGTTGGGGGGCAATGTCTGGATCTGCCGCCCACCCCCACACTTCCCCGAGACCGGGCTGCCCAGCAGATGGGCCCGGCCCCAACCCCACCCATTCCGGAGCCACCTGACAGTCCCACCAATCTCTCTTCTTCCTCCAGCCGTGGAACAGGTAGTCAAGGCCACCCAGGAAGGAGTCGACAAGACCACAGAGCAAGCCACCGGGGCCATTGCCGGATTAGGGAAAAAATGTGGGTTCAAGAAATGATCTGGAAAGCCCTGTAAACCACACAACCACTTCTGCCCTGCTGCCTGTGCGTTTGGAAATGATGTTGGGAACTGCAAATGGAACTGAGGGTCAGGTCTTGCATTAAAAATGTTTTTCCTGGAAGTGTCTTCTTTCTTACGAGAGTGGAACGGCCCTCTGCCCACTCAGCTCCTTGGGCTCTCTCAAACTTGCCCTGACCAGACTTGATCACCACCGGGTGTTTTTATACTTGGGCTGCAAGATAGAGGCTCTTCATTCATTCAATCGTATTTATTGAGCGCTTAAGCACTTGGAAAGTACAATTCAGCAATAGAGACAATCCCTGCCCACAGCGGGCTTTCAGTCTAGAATAATAACGATGGTATTTGTTAAGCGCTTACTACGTACCAAGCATCATCATCATCAATCGTATTTATTGAGCGCTTACTGTGTGCAGAGCACTGTACTAAGCTCTTGGGAAGTACAAATTGGCAACATATAGAGACAGCCCCTACCCAACAGTGGGCTCACAGTCTAAAATGGGGAGACAAAACCAAACATACTAACAAAATAAAATAAATAGAATAGATATGTACAAGTAAAATAAATAAATAAATAAATAAGGTAATAAATACTCTAAGAGCTGAGGTAGATACAAGATAATCAGATTATCTCATGTGGGGCTCACAGTCTTCATCTCTTTTTCCAGATGAGGTAACTGAGGCCCAGAGAAGTGAGGTGACTTGCCCAGAGTCACACAGCTGACAAGTGGGGATGATCCCATTACTGTAGAAAAAGCGGCCAGTGGTTCCGTCCCCAACTTCTGCACGTCTTCCTTCCCTCGCAGCAGCTGGGAGAGCCAGGAAGTCTAGCTTGGAGTTGCAGCCCTGCAGCATCCTCTGAGGCCCCCAAACAGAAAATCCCAGAATTTTGTGGGGCCAAAACTGAGCATGGACTGAGCGTGTTCCAGCCCAGAAGAGGATAGCAGCGGGAGAAGAAGCTTGGCACTTCACTTCTCTGTGCCTCAGTTCCCTCATCTGTAAAATGGGGATTAAGACTGTGAGCCCCCCGTGGGACAACCTGATCGCTTGTAACCTCCCCAGTGCTTAGAACAGTGCTTTGCACATAGTAAGCGCTTGATAAATGCCATCATTATTATTATTATTGGCTCTGAGAAACAGCGTGGTTCAGTGGAAAGAGCACAGGCTTGGGAGTCAGAGGTCATGGGTTCAAATCCAACTGTCAGCTGTGTGACTTTGGGCAAGTCACTTAACTTCTCCAGGCCTCAGTTACCTCATCTGGAAAATGGGGATTAAGACTGTGAGCCCCACGTGGGACAACCTGATCACCTTGTATCCTCCCAGCGCTTAGAACAGTGCTTTGCACGTAGTAAGCACTTCACAAATGCCATCATTATTATTTTTATAGTCAAGCATTTACAGGGAGCAGCATGGCTTAGTGGAAAGAGCATGGGCCTAAGAGTCAGAGGACCTGATTCTAATCCCGGCTCTTCCAACTGCTTGCTGAGTGACCTTGCTCGAGTCACTTAACTTCTCTGTGCCTCCATTTCCTCAACTGTAAAATGTGGATTCAATACCAGTTCTCCGTCCTACTTAAGACTGTGAGCCGCACGCAGGGCAGGGACTGTGTCGTCCGATTATCTTATTTCTACCCCAGCATACAGTGGGAAGCAGCGTGGCTCAGTGGAAAGAGCTCAGACTTGGGAGTCAGAGGTCATGGGTTCTAATTCCAGCTCTGCCACTCGTCTGCTGTGTGACTTCGGGCAAGTCGCTTAACTTCTCTCTGCCTCAGTTACGTCATCTATAAAATGGAAATAAAGACCGTGAGCCCCATGTGGGACAACCTGATTACCTTGTATCTACCCCAGTGCTTGGTACATAGTAAGCACTTAGCAAATACCATTATTATTATTATTATAGTGCTTGACACATGGTAGTGTCAAGACAACAAGACATTAAGACATTAAGAAATACCATTTAAATTTTAAAAAAGGCAAGGGAGGCTAAGGGTTGGAGCTGGGCAGGGCAAGATGAAAAGTTCATCCAAATTTTCCCTCCCACGGACTTTGTTTCTATTTCTAACATTGCCAAAGGCAGAGTACAAGAATCTGGGACTGTCCAAATAAAGTCGGGATGTAAGGCCAGCCTGCTTATGAGCGGCAGAGCCAAGCAGTTACTGGGTTCTGGGTAGTCTTCTAATGGAGGGTGAGAAGGGGCACCTTAATGACCACCACCCCTCTTGAAGGATTGGTTATCTCAGGGGGAAAAGGAGGTTCAGTTATAATAATAATAATAATAATAATGATGATATTTTTTAAGCGCTTACTATGTGCAAGGTACTGTTCTAAGCGCTAGGGAGGCTACAAGGTGATCAGGTTGTCCCACGGGGGTGCTCAGAGTTTTAATCCCCATTTTACAGATGAGGTAACTGAGGCACAGAGAAGTGAAGTGACTTGCCCAAAGTCACACAGCTGACAGTTGGCGGAGCCGGGATTTGAACCCATGACCTCTGACTCCAAAGCCCGGGCTCTTTCCACTGAGCCACGCTGCTTCTCCAGTTAGACTAAAGCAACATGGCCTAGTGGATAGAGCCCAGGCCTGCGAGTCAGAAGGCCCTGGGTTCTAATCCTGACTCTGCCCCTTGTTTTTTGTGTGACCTTGGGCAGTCACTTCACCTCTCGGGGCCTCAGTTACCCTGTCTGTAAAATGGGGGTTAAGACTGTGAGCCTTATGTAGGACAGGAACTATGTCCGACGTGATTATGTTGCCAACTTGTACTTCCCAAGCGCTTGGTACAGTGCTCTGCACACAGTAAGCACTCACTAAATATGATTGAATGAATGAATGAATGAATTATCTTGTATCTGCCCAGTGCCAACTTGTACTTCCCAAGCGCTTAGTACAGTGCTCTGCACACAGTAAGCACTCAATAAATATGATTGAATGAATGAATGCTTAGTACAGTATCTGGCACATACATAGTGAACACTTAACAAATACCATAAATACCATAAATTCCAGTCCTGGGTTCGAAGGCCAGGCTGAGTCCAGCCCCAAGGGTCCCACAGGCTCCCACTCACTCAGGCTGGGGAGGGCCAACAAGTTGGGCCAGATTTCACTGGCGCATGGACTTTAGTGGACCACGGAAAGACGGGACAAAGCCCCCTGTGGCACGGAGATCCTCCAGGCTGCCGAACCCCAGGCTGGGCACAATCAATCAATCAATCAATCAATCGTATTTATTGAGCGCTTACTGTGTGCAGAGCACTGTACGAAGCGCTTGGGAAGTACAAGTTGGCAACATATAGAGACAGTCCCTACCCAACAGTGGGCTCACACCCCCGACTCGCAAAACGGAGCTTGGGCAACTTCCCGGGGGGCTACTGGGTGCAGTTCCCATAACCCCAGAGCCCGACTTACCCGAGATGCCCCACTCTGCTCCTCGTCCCCTAGCGTGGCCGCCCCCACTGAGGCCCACGTGAATGAAAAGAAAGCAGCTGGACTGTTCAGCCATTCATTCAGTCATTCAGTCGTATTTATTGAGCGCTTACTGGGTGCAGAGCACTGGACTAAGCGCTTGGGAAGTACAAGTTGGCCACATATAGAGACGGTCCCGACCCAACAGTAGGCTCACAGTCTTCCTGCCCCTGTCTCCCCATCCCCACCCCTCGGGAATCCTCCACCGCCACCCTCAACCTCCTCCCGGCTGCTTACGCCCTGCCTGTTTCCATTGGCCATATGCCTTGCCTGAGAATCTGAATTCTTCACTGGGTGATCGTCACGAGAGCCTCAGAGGAACTGGAGTGACTCATTCGACCCCAGAGGGGAATAGGGAGGAAGGGCGGGTGGGGAGAAAAAGCAGCTCCTGAGAGGTTCTTGGGCAACTCCTGTCTGAGTCATCTCAACTGGGCTTGGGTTGGGCCCAGCCAGCAGGCACTGGGCGTGGATGGAGTCAAGTCGGGGAGAGGGGCACAGAGGTGGCACACCGTTGCCCCGGATAATAATAATAATGATGGCATTTATTAAGCCCTTACGATGTGCAAAGCACTGTTCTAAGCACTGGAGATATTACAAGGTGATCAGGTTGTCCCACAGGGGGCTCACAGTCTTCATCTCCATTTTTACAGATGAGGTAACTGAGGCCCAGAGAAGTGAAGTGACTTGCCCAAAGTCACCCAGCTGACAACCGGCAGAGCCGGGGTTTGAACCCATGACCTCTGACTCCAAAGCCCGGGCTCTTTCCACTGAGCCACGCTGCTTCCCGGATGAGAACAATCAATCAATCGTATTTATTGAGCGCTTACTGCATGCAGAGCACTGTACTAACCGCTTGGACAGTTCATTCAGGGTACACGGGGAAGCAGCATGGCCTAGTGGAAAGAGTCTAAGAGTCCGAGGACCTGGGTTCTAATCCTAAATCCCCCCACTTGCCTGCTTTTTGGCCTTGAGCAAGTCACTCAACTTCTCTGGGCCTTGGTTCCCTCGGTAAACCTTGGTAAAATTCATTCATTCATTCATTCAATCGTATTTATTGAGCTCTTACTGTGTGCAGAGCACTGCACTAAGCACTTGGGAAGTACAAGTTGGCGACATATAGAGACGGTCCCTACCCAACAGTGGGCTCACAGTCTAGAAGGGGCTCACATACCCGGACGGGGTGGGAAAGTGCTTTAAAACCAAAGGTAAGGAGTTTCTGTTTGATGCACAGTTGAGTGGGTAACCGACTGGAGGTACTTGAGGAGGGAGGAAACCATCATCATCATCATCATCAATCGTATTTATTGAGCGCTTACTGTGTGCAGAGCACTGTACTAAGCACTTGGGAAGTACAAGTTGGCAACATATAGAGACAGTCCCTACCCAACAGTGGGCTCACAGTCTAAAAGGGGGAGACAGAGAACAAAACCAAACATACTAACAAAATAAAATAAATAGAATAGATATGTACAAGTAAAATAAATAAATAAATAAATAGAGTAGCGAATATGTACAAACATATATACATATATACAGGTATATATACAGGAAACGTTTTTTAGAGAAGCAGCGTGGCTCAGTGGAAAGAGCCCGGGCTTGGGAGCCTGAGGTCAAGGGTTCTAATCCCGCCTCTGCCACATGTCAGCTGTGTGACCTTGGGCAAGTCACTTCACTTCTCTGGGCCTCAGTTACCTCATGTGTAAAATGGGGATGAAGACTGTGAGCCCCACGTGGGACAACCTGATCACCCTGTAACCCCCCCCCCAGCGCTTAGAACATTGCTTCGCACGTAGTAAGCACCTAACAAATGCCATTATTATTATTATTGTTATTTCTTCATAGACTGTGAGCTCCGCAGAAGACTTGATTATTTTGCACCTACCCCAGGGTTCTTCTCTCAGGATCACACCTGGAGAGTTTTCTACCAGTCTCTACTATGGGAGGGAGAGTCAGGCGGAGGCCTACCCATCCCATTCCTAGCTTGGCCAGTGGCTAGCGAGTGGAGAGCAATCGGCTACAAGTCAAAACTCACCTGTGCTGGGCAGCAGCGGCATGGAAGAGAGTCATCATCATCATCAATCATATTTATTGAGCGCTCAAGGGCGAAGACTTGAGTTTACCGCATGGAGGAGGCAATGGTAAACCACTTCCATATTTTTACCAAGAAAACTCTGTGGATGCAGTATCAGAATGATTGCAGGTGGAGTTAGGGCATTCTGGGAGAGATGTGTCCATGGCATCACTATGGGCCGAAGACGACTCGACGGCGTAAGACAAGACCCCAGAGCTTTGTACAGGGCTCAACAAAAACCACAGTTATTATTATTACTATTGCCATTATTATTGTTATTATTATTATCCAATACCTGGGCTCTAGCCCCCATTCCTCCGCCACCTCCAACCCTTATGACTGCCTTTCTGGCTCTCTCTAGTCTCATCATCATCATCATCAATCGTATTTATTGAGCGCTTACTATGTGCACAGCACTGAACTAAGTGCTTGGGAAGTACAAATTGGCAACATATAGAGACAGTCCCTACCCAACAGTGGGCTCACAGTCTAAAAGGGGGAGACAGAGAACAAAACCAAACATACTAACAAAATAAACTAAATAGAATAGATATGTACAAGTAAAATAAATAGAGTAATAAATATGTACAAACATATATACATATATACAGGTGCTGTGGGGAAGGGAAGGAGGTAAGATGGGGGGATGGAGAGGGGGACGAGGGGGAGAGGAAGGAAGGGGTTCAGTCTGGGAAGGCCTCCTGGAGGAGGTGAGCTCTCAGCAGGGCCTTGAAGGGAGGAAGAGAGCTAGCTTGGCGGATGGGCAGAGGGAGGGCATTCCAGGCCCGGGGGATGACGTGGGCCGGGGGTCGATGGCGGGACAGGCGATACCCTCCCCAGGCCTGCCCCGAAGTATTTATCCCCAGCTTTTTCTCCACTCAACCTAGGTCTCCTGGCCCCTCCCAGACCTCAGCTTAACATCCTCGTCCAACTCAACTCTCCCACCCCAGAGTACAGATCCTTCTGCCCATAGCATGGAGAGGCAAACTGAGGCGCGGGAGGCCCGGCCCCCAGCCCGAGGTCTCCCAGCAAGTCAGCGGCTGAGTCAGGCATAGAACCAAAGTCTTCCAATTTACAATCCAGATAGAGACCTGCTCATCTCTGCCGTGTCCTGACTGGAACGCCCGTTCTGCCTCATCAGCAGGAAAGGGTCACGATCGCAGGAAGTCTAAAGCGGAGATGATTGGATTACGTCCATCCCAAGGCCGGGGTGGTGGCGGGCATCACCCTCCTTGGCACGGATAATATTTGTCAGGAACCCAGTTGGTGCAGCAACCTCTATTAGAGGAATCACTCTTTATTAGAGAATCCCAAGGACCCTGCCCCAGGGGTGTCAGGGGATCAATGAGAGGAGACAAGCCATCCCAGAACACGACCGTAGGAAGTACAAGAACCGGTTCAACTACGGCCGACTCCCAGAGAGGCAGGGGCAGCGCGGCTGAACGAATAACCCAGGGAGGGGCTGCTGGAGGGGTTAGTCACTGAAAGACCAGGGAGATCAACGCAGGTCGTGCGAAGCAGAAGAGTCATTTAAAAAACAAAATAAACAGTCTTGTGGTTTTCTGGAGAAAGGAAGTTTGAGCCTTGGTGTGAGGGTGGTTGTCCTCCGGATCCACCCGGCGGAGCGGCATTCCCTGCCCGCCTTTCTTGGGAGATTCATTCATTCACTCATTCAATCATATTTATTGAGCGCTCACTGTACTAAGCGCTTGGAAAGTACAATTTGGCAACAGAGAGAGACGGTCCCTACCCAACAACGCGCTCACAGTTGTTCTGTGGCTTGGCCTGGAAGGGCCCAGGCTGTCCATCCCCGGCCACCGGTGACCCCGACACTCTGGACATTTGCAGGAAGGTTTCGGCCTCTGCAGTGGTCAGAAGCAGCTTGGGTTAGTGGAAAGAGCCCGGGCTTGGGAGTGAGAGGACGTGGGTTCTAATCCCGGCTCCGCCACTTGTGTGCTGTGTGACTTTGGGCAAGATGCTTAACTTCTCTGGGCCTCAGTTACCTCATCTGGAAAATGGGGATTAAGGCTGTGAGCCCCATGTGGCACAACCTGATTACCTTGTATCCCCCCCCAGTGCTTAGAACAGTGCTTGGCACATAGTAAGCGCTTAACAAACAGTAATAATAATGGCATTTATTAAGCGCTTACTATGTGCAAAGCACTGTTCTAAGCGCTGGGGAGGTTACAAGGTGATCAGGTTGTCCCATGGGGGGCTCACAGTCTTAACAGATGAGGTAACTGAGGCACAGAGAAGTGAAGTGATTTGCCCAAAGTCACACAGCTGACAAGTGGTGGAGCCAAAATTTGAACCCATGACCTCTGACTCCAAAGCCCAGGCTCTTTCCACTGAGCCACGTCATCATCATTATTATTTTTATTATTACCTGGGGAGCTGCCCAAGGGAACCACAAAGCAGCACGGCATAGTGTATAGAGCATAAATGTGGGAGTCAGAGGGTCCTGGGTTCTAATTCTGATTCCGCCACTTGTTTACTGTGTGACCCTGGGCAAGTCACTTCACTTCTCTGGGCCTCATTTGTCTCATCTTAAAAATGGGGATTGAGACTGTGAGCCCTATGTGGGGCAGGGACTGTGTCCAACCCGATTTACTTGTATCCCCCCGCTCCAGCGTTTAGTACAGTGCCTGACACACATACCAGAATTATTATTATTACATACCTGGCCTCCTCAGGGTTTGCCCAGACTGGATGGCACCATCAGAGGTTCCTCTGTGGAGGCTGTGTCCCCTGGCTGCCCTCCTCCATACCAGGCGAGGTAATGTCTGGTATAGAAGCAGCGTGGCTCAGTGGAAAAAGCCCGGGCTTTGGAGTCAGAGATCATGGGTTCAAATCCCAGCTCCACCACATGTCAGCTGTGTGACTTTGGGCAAGTCACTTCACTTCTCTGTGCCTCAGTGACCTCATCTGTAAAATGGGGATTAAGACTGTGAGCCCCCCGTGGGACAACCCAATCAACTTCCCCAGTGCTTAGAACAGTGCTTTGCACATAGTAAGCACTTAATAAATGCCATTATTATTATTATTATTATTATTATTATTATATGTCATGGAAGCCATCTGGGGGAAGAATGAGGATTTAGCCCGATCCTAGAGTGGCCCCGTCCCCTCCCAGGCTGGAGTGAAGCCTGGAGCGGTGTCGAGCCGTGGGAACTTGGGGGAAGGAGCCACGCTGGAGGAAGGAGTGGGGCCGAAATGGAAAGGCCGGACAGAAAAATCCAGTTCAGTGCCTGAACTGGGCAGGGGGTGGGCCAGATGGAAGCTGTACTTCCTGGTGTAAAAGCAGATGATTTGTTACACTCAACAAACCAGCTGAGAACTAAACTGTCCAGTGCCATCTCACCAATGAGACCCCTCTGAGCCTTCTGCAGATCGCTGGGTCTCCTTGCCTTGCAGTTTCCTAACGATAGTGATGATTGCAGTATTTGTAAAGTGCTTACTATGTGCCAGGCACTGTACTGAGCGCCGGGGTGGATACAACCAAATCGGGTCGGACAGAGTCCCTGTCCCTCGTGGGGCTCACGGTCTCGATCCCCACTTTCCAGACGAGGGAACTGAGGCCCAGAGAAGTGAAGCGACTTGCCCGAGGTCACACGGCAGACAAGTGGCGGAGCCGGGATTAGAACCCATGATCTTCTCACTCCCAGGCCCGTGCTCCGTTCACTACGCCACACCTAAGCCAGGGAGCCTGAATTCTGCTAGCCATTTTCTGGGGAGCCGTGCCATTCTGCTCCTCCTAGGAGGCTAGATACACCCCCCCCAATCTACCCACCAGCGAGGCAGTGCACATTAGCCTGCCAGCCCAGGGGCTGCCTCCCCATCCCACGGTGCCCCAGAGCTCAGCTCTCAGCCACCTCATTGGGCCCAGCTGGGGCCTGCGCCCTGGGATGGGGGCTTAGCAGATTGACCGTTATTATAGCTATAATTATTATATTACATATCATATTATATTATATTATATTATATATTATATTATATTATATTATAATCTTATATTATATTATGAATTTTATATTATATTATGAATTTTATATTATATTATGAATTTTATATTATATTATATTATATATTATATTATGTTATGTTATGTTATATTATATTATAATGTTATGTTATGTTATGTTATGTTATATTATAGTATGTTATGTTATATTATATTATGTTATATTATATTATGCTATGTTATTATGTTGTATTATAGTATGTTATGTTATATTATATTATGTCACATTATAATTATATTATGTTATCTTATGTTATATCATATCATAACATATCATATCATATTATACCATATCATATCATATCATGTTATATTGTATTATATCATCATATTATTGTATTATATTATATTATAATGTATTATATTAGATTAGATTATTATATTATGTTATATTATATTATATTGTATTGTATTGTATTGTATCATATTATGTTATATTATATTATATTTTATATTATATTATATTATATTATATTATATTATATTATATTTATTATATTATATTATATCATGTCCTGTCCTGTCATGTCGTTATGTTATGTTATATTATATTATATTATAATATTATATTATATTAGTATGTTATGTCATGTCATGTCATGCCATATCATAGCATATCATATTATTATATATTATATTACATCACATTATATTATATTATATTATTATATTATATTATGTTATATTATGTTATATTATATTACATTATATTATATCATATATTATGTTATGTTATGTATTGTATGGTATATTATTTTGTATTATATTATGTTATATCATTATATTATATTACAGTATATTATATTGATAATAATAATAACGATGGCACTTATTAAGCACTTACTATGTCCAAAGCACTGTTCTAAGCACTGGGGAGGTTACAAGGCGATCAGGTTGTCCCACGGGGGGCTCACAGTCTTAATCCCCATTTTACAGATGGGGTAACTGAGGCACAGAGAAGTTAAGTGACTTTCCCAAAGTCACACAGCTGACAAATGGCAGAGCCAGTATTTGAACCCGTGACCTCTGACTCCAAAGCCCAGGCTCTTTCCACTGAGCCACGCTGCTTCTCTATTATATTCTATTATATCCGGGAGACAGCAGTGTTGGGGAAAGGACCGAATTTCACTGAGGAGAGTCACTCAGCACTTACTCTGTGCCAAACGCAGTGCTCAATTCAGGGGCTGATACAGATCATCTGAGAGGACACCGCCTCTGCCCCACCTGGGACTCCCAGGTGCCCTCCCTCTCCCATGATGTGACTCTAACCCTATATTAGCTATAATTGGAGAGAAGCAGCTCTCAGTGGAAAGAACACAGGCTTTGGAGTCAGAGGTCATGGGTTCAAATCCTGGCTCTGCCAATTGTCAGCTGTGTGACTTTGGGCAAGCCACTTCACTTCTCTGGGCCTCAGTTCCCTCATCTGGAAAATGGGGTTAAGACTGTGAGCCCCACATGGGACAACCTGATCACCTTGTATCCCCCCCAGCGCTTAGAACAGTGCTGCACACATAGTAAGTGTGTAATAAATGCTGTCATTATTATTTATTATTATTCTATTTATTCAAATGGTTTTGACACCTATCTACATGTTTTATTTTGTTGTCTGTCTCCCCCTTCTAGACTGTGAGCCTGCTGTTGGGTAGGGACCGTCTCTATATGTTGCCGACTTGTATCATCATCATCATCATCAATCGTATTTATTGAGCACTTACTGTGTGCAGAGCACCGTACTAAGCGCTTGGGACGTACAAGTTGGCAACATATAGAGACAGTCCCTACCCAACAGTGGGCTCACAGTCTAAACTTGTACTTCCCAAGCACTTAGTACAGTGTGCTGCACGCAGTAAGCGCTCAATCAATATGATTGAATGAATGAATGAATTATTATTAGTAATAATAACAACAAAATAATATTTGTTATTACATCAAGCACCATTCTAAGCACTGGAGTAGATACAAGCAAATCAGGTTGGATACAGACCCCGTCCCACATTCGTTCATTCATTCATTCAATCGTATTTATTGAGCGCTTACTGTGTGCAGAGCACTGTACTAAGCGCTTGGGAAGTACGAGCTGGCAACATATAGAGACGGTCCCTACCCAACAGTGGGCTCACAGTCTAGAAGGGGGAGACAGACAACAAGACAAAACATATTAACAAAATAAAATAAATAGAATAAATATGTACAAATAAAATAGACGGTCCCTACCCAACAGTGGGCTCACAGTCGAGAAACCATAATCATAATGATTAATCATAACAATCATAATGGTATTAGTTAAGTGCTTACTATGTGCCAAGCACTGTTCTAAATGCTGGGGTAGATACAAGGTAATCAGGTTGTCCCACGTGGGGCTCACAGTCTTTATCCCCATTTTACAGAGGAGGTAACTGAGGCACAGAGAAGTTGTCACACAGCGGACAAGTGGCAGAGGTGGGATTCGAACTCACAACCTCTGACTCCCAAGCCTGTGCTCTTTCCACTGAGCCACGCTGCTTCTCGAGTACAATATAACAATGTAACAGACGCATTCCCTGCCCACAACGAGCTTACAGTCAACTTTCCCCGGCCACAGCGTGGTCTCACTGAACTGGGAACACACCCAAAAGTTGTTCCGCCAGAGAACCTGGTCTCTGAGCGGGCCGCAGTTCTGCTCGTGGGGAAGGAACACTTTGGGCTTGTTTGCACATGTTCCTGGGCTTTTGATCAGAGAAAAATGTGCAGCAACTGAGTGTCAGGACTGAGTTGGTTTGGCGGTGAGTTCCCAGCAAGGCTTGGGGACGTTTGCCACTGCATCGGTGCTTCGCGACCTCTTTTTTTAATGACATTTGTTAAGTGCTTTCTATGTACCTGACAATGTGCTAAGCACTGGGGTAGATATGAGCAAATCGGGTTGGACACAGTCCCTGTCCCATAGGGGGCTCACAGTTTTTATCCCCATTTTACAGATGAGGTAACTGAGGCCCAGAGAAGTGAGAACTGAGAACTGGGCCCAGAGAACTGAGGCCCATGCAGTTTGCCACCGCATGGGTACTTCGCGGCCTCTTTTTTTAATGGCATTTGTTAAGTGCTTTCTATGTACCTGGAAATGTGCTAAGCACTGGGGTAGATATGAGCTAATAGGGTTGGACACAGTCCCTATCCCATAGGGGGCTCACAGTTTTAATCCCCATTTTACAGATGAGGTATCTGAGGCCCAGAGAAGTCATAACTGAGAACTGGGCCCAGAGAACTGAGGCCCATGCGGTTTGCCACTGCATGGGTGCTTTGTGGCGTCTTTTTTTTAATGGCATTTGTTAAGTGCTTTCTATATACCTGGCAATGTGCTAAGCATAGGGTAGATATGAGCTAATCGGGTTGGACACAGTCCCTGTCCCATATGGGGCTCACAGTTTTAATCCCCAATTTACAGATGAGGTAACTGAGGCCCAGAGAAGTGAAGTGACTTGTCCAAGGTCAAGCAGCAAACGAAGGGCGGAGCTGGGGTTAGAACCCACATCTTTCTGGTTTCCAGGCCCATGCTCTATTCATTAGGCCACATTGCTCACTCCTTTTCAAGGGTGAAGTCACGGTTGGCCCCTTCGGCACCGGCCTGGAGCTGACCAGCCTTCTCCTTCAGCCAGAACAAAATTGCAGATGGTGATGATGGCAGCAGGATCCGTGGGGCGGGAGGCCCAGTCTGTGGGAGGGTGTCACCAGTCGCCCGGGGCCGGGTTCATTTGGGAATGGGTGCGGTGAGAGAGAGAGAGAGACAGAGACAGAGACAGAGACAGAGAGACAGAGACAGAGAGAGACAGAGACAGAGAGAGGGAGAGAGGGAGAGAGAAAGAGAGAGACTGGGGACAGAAAGGCTGAGTTTTATACACTATCTATTCTGTGAGGCGCATTGAATTATTTGATTCCACTGAGCCACGAGAAGCAGCGTGCATATTTATTATTGTACATATTTATTACTCTATTTATTTATTTATTTATTTATTTTACTTGTACATATCTATTCTATTTATTTTATTTTGTTAGTATGTTTGGTTTTGTTCTCTATCTCCCCCTTTTAGACTGTGAGCCCACTGTTGGGTAGGGACTGTCTCTATATGTTGCCAACTTGGACTTCCCAAGCGCTTAGTACAGTGCTCTGCACACAGTAAGCGCTCAATAAATATGATTGATGATGGTGATGATGATGATGATGATGATGATAGTGAGCATTTAACAAATGCCATCATTATTATTATTTGATCATTTTGGACATGGTGAATTGAACCTACCTTTTGGGAGGCCCTTTTTGGATGGAATATGATTATTTAATCATATTAGATCTCCCTTATCTGGAGGAATATGCTTATGTGTTACTGGCACGTGGCATAACACCTAGATCCCACCCACGAGGAATTCACTTATGCTTTGTTCACATGTGATGAGTCAGCTAGCTCCCACCCACGAACGCTTCCCACTTGGGAAAAATCCATTTATGTATTACACACCAGTGGCAAAGTGCCATAGCTTCCAGCCCCCCAAGCATTCAGCGGGACACTCACCCACCCCATCCCTCCTCACTTGGTGCAGGCAGAGAGCGCATCCCACGCCCTGGGCAGAGGCGACCTGCAGCCAGCTGCTGAGAGTCTTGATCTGCTGCATGGAAGGTCGGAGGCCGCACGTATTTATTACCTATGATCCTAGGCCATTCCAGCTTCTGGTCTCAGTTTATCCAATCTCCGCCCTCCCCCGTCTTCCATAAGTAATTCGATTGGCACGGGAGTGAGGGACACCTTCCGTATTCCCGGCTTGAGCTGTCAATCTAGCGGTTTTGGTTGTGGGGGTGATATCCCATCCACACTTCCTAGTTCCGCCGAGATAACATTTGACCTTGAGATGGTGGGTACCTTGGGATCACCCTAGGACAGAGGGTTATTATCAGGTCCTCCCTTTCTGTGTCCTCTACTCTTCCCCCTTCACACTCGCTCTCCCAAACAGCTCGTTGGCTCACATGACTACAGAGACACTCTGTGCAGGAGACTCCCAAATCTATCTAGACTGTAAACTCACTGTGGGCAGGGAACGTGTCTACTAATTCTATTATATTGTACACTCCCAAGCATTCATTCATTCATTCAATTGTATTTACTGAGCGCTTACTGTGTGCAGAGCACTGTACTAAGCACTTGGGAGAGTACAATATAACAATAAACAGACACATTCGCTACCTATAATGAGTTTACAGTCTCAAAGGGGGGAGACAGACGTTAATATAATAAATAAATGACAAATATGTGCATAAGTGCTGTCGGGCTAGGAGCACTTAATACAGTGTTCCGTGCACAGTAAGTGCTCAATAAATACCACTGATTGATTGATTGATTGATCTTTCTAGCCCTAACCTCTCAGCTGACCCACAATCTCACATCTACTCGGGCCTCCACGACATCAGCACTTAGAACAGTGTTTGGCACATAGCGTTTAGCAAATGCCGTCATTATCATTATCTCCTCCTGGTCGTCCAACTCAAAGGGTAAAAAACTGAACTCCTCATCTTCTCAGTTAACAATTCCACCATCTTTTGTCGGCATCATCCTCGACTCCTCACAATCATTCAACTCTCACATTCTACTGACAAATACCATCAGTTTTTCCTGCACCTTTCCCACATCCACTCCTTCCAAGTTACTCCCACCCTGGTGCAATAATAATAATAATAATAATAATAATAATAATAATAATAATAATATTTCTTAAGTGTTTACTATGTGTCAACTACTGTACTAAGCGCTGGGTTAGATACAAGATAATCAGGTCCCACAGGGGGTTACATTCTAAGTAAAAGGGAGAACAGGTATAGAATCCCCATTTTGCAGATGAGGGATTGCTTCCGTACGGAGAATTTAAATAACTTTCCCAAGGTCACATAGCAGGCGAGTCGGGGAGCCGGATTTAGAACCCAGGTCCTCGAACTCCCAAGCCTGTGCTCTTTCCACTAAGCCATGCTGTTTCTCTAAGCTCCAGTTTTCTACAAGTTCTGGTCTTGCTCAGCTAGATTATTAAGATTATTATTATTAAGATTAGCCTCTTCACTGGTCTCCCAGTGACCACTTTACCCCTATCTAATCTGTACTCCATGCTGATTTGTGGCAGAGCCAGGATTAGAACCCATGACCTCTGACTCCCAAGCCCATGTTCTTTCCGCTGAGCCACGCTGCTTCTCATTTATCAATTTATTGGGTGCTTACTATGTGCACTGTACTAAACGCTTGGGAGATTACAATGCGGCAGACTTAGCAGACATGCTCCCTGCCCACAATGAGTTTACATATGTGGGCTGAATGAGAGAGATGAGTCGAAGATAACACCAAGATTATGGGCTTGTGAGACGAGGAGGATGGTGGTGGTGTCTACAGTGATGGAAAAGTCATGGGGAGGACAGGGTTTGGGTGGTTTGGATAGTTCTGGTTTTGGACATGTTCAGTTTGAGGTGTCAGCAGGACACCAAACAAGAGGCCTCCTCCACGAGGTTTTCCCGGCACGAGAGTGGGAGTCAAAAAGTCATGGGTTGGAATCCCGGCTCTGTCACTTGCCTGTTGTGTGACCTTGGGCAAGTCACTTTACTTCTCTGTGCCTCAGTTACCTCATCTGGAGAATGGGGCTCGAGACTGCATCCAACTTGCTTTGTTAGTACCCACCCCAGCGCTCAGTACAGTGCCTGGCACATAATTATTATTATCATTGCTATTATTCCCTGATTAAGTTCTCATTTCCTCTTGTCCCATTCCCTTCTATGTCCCCCTTGCTTTAGGATGCACCCCCTTAATTCACCCTCCTCTCAACCCCATCACACTCCAGTACGTATCCAAAATTTAATTTATTTATTGGTATTAATGTCTGTCTCCCCATCTAGACCATCAGCTCAGTGGGGGCAGGGACTATGTCTACCAACTCAGTTATATTGTACTCTCCCAAGTCCTCAGTACAGTGCTCTGCATGCCGTAAATGCTCAACAAATACGATTGACTGATCGACTGACTGAGGAAATGTGAGATTGCAGAGACGGAGAAAGATCAGGGCTGGAGATGTGGATTTGGGATTCATCCATAGAGTTGTAGCCATAGGAGCAAAAGAGTTCTCCAAAGGAGATAGGTTTTTTTACCAAGAAAAGTCTACTTAAATGAAATTTAAGTTCATTTCCTACTTGAAGGACACCCGCCCCGACACTTGAACTCAACAAGCAGTTGTCATGGATGAAGTTCAGTAAGATTTATTTATTTAAATCCAAGTGGCCTCGGGTGGATTTCCACAAAATGATGGGCATGGTGTCATTAGGGTAGGTTCCATTTCCACTGTAAACTATTCGATGTTAAGCTTGTGTGGTATTTGGAAAGTGGGCACTCTACACACATTCCATATGTGTATATATATAGTATATATGTATATATGTTTGTACGTATTTATTACTCTATTTTAGACTGTGAGCATACTGTTGGTTAGGGACTGTCTTTATATGTTGCCAACTTGTACTTCCCAAGTGCTTAGTACAGGGCTCTGCACACAGTAAGCGCTCAATAAATACAATTGATTGATTGATTATTTATTTTATTTGTACATATTTATTCTATTTATTCTATTTTGTTAATATGTTTGGTTGTCTGTCTCCCCCTTCTAGACTGTGAGCCCACTGTTGGGTAGGGACTGTTTCTATATGTTGCCAACTTGTACTTCCCAAGCACTTAGTACAGTGCTCTGCACACAGTAAGCGCTCAATAAATATGATTGATTGATTGATTATTTATTTTATTTGTACACATTTATTCTATTTATTTTATTTTGTTAATATGTTTGGTTGTCTGTCTCCCCCTTCTAGACTGTGAGCCCACTGTTGGGTAGGGACCGTTTCTATATGTTGCCAACTTGTACTTCCCAAGCGCTTAGTCCATTGCTCTGCACACAGTAAGCGCTCAATAAATATGATTGAATGAATGAATGAATGAGTGGGTGTAGATGGAGAAGAGAAGGGAACCCAGAACTGAGTTTTGAGGGATACTCACAAGTTAGGAGGTGGGAGGCAGAAAAGGGAATGAGAACTTATTTCTCCGGCCGCTCATTCTCAGTCTCTTTTCTGCCTCCCACCTCCTAACTTGTGGGGTGAGGACAGTCAGCGAAGCCAAGGTTGGATGTTTCCAGCGCTTAGTATAGTGCTCTGCACACAGTAAGCGCTCAATAAATACGATTGAACAGTGGGTGGTTGACAGGGTTGAAGGGAGCTGAGAGGTCAAGGAGGATTAGGATGGGGTAGAGGCTGTTGGATTTGGCAAGAAGGAGGTCATTGGTGACCTTTAAGAGGGCGGTTTTGGTGGAGTGAAGAGGGTGGAAGCCAGAAGGGAGGAAGTCAAGGAGAGAATTGGAGGAGAGGAAATGGAGGCAGCAGCAGCTTGTAGACAACTCGCTCAAGTTTGGAGAGGAATGGTAATAATAATAATAATAATGGTGATGGCATTTATTAAGCCATCATTAGTATGCCACAAGACTGTGGCATTTATTAAGCCACAGTCTTCTAGACTGTGAGCCCACTGTTGGGTAGGGACTGTCTCTATATGTTTCCAACTTGTACTAGTACAGTGCTCTGAACACAGTAAGCGCACAATAAATACAATTGATTGATTGATTAAATGCTTACTATGTGCAAAGCACTGTTCTAAGCACTGGGGGGATACAAGGTGATCAGATTGTCCCACGGGGGGCTCACAGTCAACCCCCATTTTACAGATGAGGTAACTGAGGCCCAGAGAAGTGACTTGCCCAAGGTCACACAGCTGACAATTGGCAGAGCCGGGATTTGAACCCACGACAACTGACTCCAAAGCCCGCGCTCTTTCCACTGAGCCACGCTGCTTCTCTTGAAGGAGGGAGTCTGTTTAGGCTGGGAGTCTGTGTTTGTTTATTGCTGTACTGTGCTCTCCCAAGCTCTTAGTACAGTGCTCTCAGCACACGGTGAGCACTCAATAAGCACTCAATGGAGAGGTAGCGTGGCTCAGTGGAAAGAGCCCGGGATTTGGAGTCAGAGGTCATGGGTTCTAATACCGGCTCCGCCAACTGTCAGCTGTGTGACTTTGGGCAAGTCACTTCACTTCTCTGGGCCTCAGTTTCCTCATCTGTAAAATGGGGATTAAAACTGTGAGCCCCCCGTGGTACAACCTGATCACCTTGTAACCTCCCCGGCGCTTAGAACAGTGCTTTGCACATAGTAAGCACTTAATAAATGCCATCATATTATTGTTATTATTATTAAATATGATTGAATGAATGAATAAGGGAGAAGGAGCTATAATAACTGGAACGTGTCATGGGGTCAATTCTACTATTACTACTACTACTATTATTACTAAGCAGCGTGGCTTAGTGGAAAGAGCCCGAGCTTTGGAGTCAAAGGTCGTGGGTTCTAATCTCGGCTCCACCACTTGTCAGCTGTGTGACTTTGGGCAAGTCACTTCACTTCTCTGCACCTCAGTTCCCTCATCTGTAAAATGGGGATTAAGACTGTGAGCTCCATATGGGACAACCTGATCACTTTTTATCTACCCCAGTGTTTAGAACAGTGCTTGGCACATAGTAAGTGCTTAACAAATATCATTATTATTATTATTATTAGGAGAAGCAGCATGGTGTAGTGGATAGAGCATGGGCCTGGGAATCAGGAGGTCATGGGTTCAAATCCCACTATGCCACTTGTCTTCTGTGTGAGCTTGGGCAAGTCACTTCTCTAGGCCTTAGTTCCCTCATCTGTAAAATGGGGATTGAGACTTTGAACCCCACAGGGGTTCAACCTGATCGGCTTGTATCCACCCCAGCGCTTAGTACAGCACAGCTTAGTACAGCTTCTTGGAGAAGCAGCGTGACTCAATGGAAAGAGAATGGGCTTGGGAGTCAAAGGTCATGGGTTCAAATCCCAGCTCCACCACTTGTCAGCTGTGTGACTTTGAGCAAATCACTTCACTTCTCCGCTCCTCAATTACCTCATCCGTAAAATGGGGATGAAGAATGTGAGCCCCACGTGGGACAACCTCATCACCTTGTATCCTCCCCAGTGCTTAGAACAGTGCTTGGCACACAGTAAGCGCTTAACAAATGCCATTATTATTATTATTACAGTGTCTGGCACATAGTTAAGCACTTAATGAATACCATAATTATTATTATTATTATTACTATCACTACTACTACTACTACTGACTGAGCCCCCTCCTTCCTCTCCCCCTCCCTATCACCCCCGCCCTACCTCCTTCCCCTCCCCACAGTACCTGTATATATGTTTGTACAGCTTTATTACTCTATTTATTTTACTTGTACATATTTACTATTCTATTTATTTCCTTAATGACGTGCATCTAGCTCTACTTCTATTTATTCTGATGCCTTGACACCTGTCCACATGCTTTGTTTTGTTGTCTGTCTCCCCCTTCTAGACTGTGAGCCCGCTGTTGGGTAGGGACCATCTCTAGATGTTGCCGACTTGTACTTCCCAAGCGCTTAGGACGGTGCTCAGCACACAGTAAGCGTTCAATAAATACTATTGACTGAATGAATGAATACTACAACTACTGCTAGGAATGAGAATGAAGAAGCCTAGCTTCCTGTTCTGCCTCCTTCTCTGCAAACAGGCCCTTAGGAGCAGAGGTGGGTAGGTCCAGGGAGGCTCAAGGAGAGCAGGGAGGAAGATAAAGAATCCCCACAAATGAAATCCGCTCCTTGCCCTGAAGGAGCTCACATTCAGAAGCTTGGGGCCGGACAATCACCACGTAGGCTAAAAAACAAAATACAAGTCCCAGAAAAGTCATGAAAATGCAAGGCGATATCGAGAAACTGGCCACACGAATGGACTTTACACTCAGTAAAGGCGGTGGGCTACAGAGTGGGTGAAATGGCTGCAAAGAAGGTCTGCAAATTTGGGGAAAAGCAAGAAAAGACATCGGGGGAACCATCACTAGATGGATGGTGAATGGGGAGGTCGTGGTAATGATTTGCTTGTATCCACCCCAGTGCTTATTAATAATAGTTATTATTATTATGGTATTTGTTAAGCACTTACTATGAGCCAAGCACTGTTCTAAGCACTGGGGTAGATACAAGGTAATCAGGTTGTCCCACATGGGGCTCACAGTCTTAATCCTCATTTTACAGATGAGTAAACTGAGGCACAGATAATTGAAGCAGCGTGGCTCAGTGGAAAGAGCAAGGGCTTTGGAGTCAAATTCCAGCTCCGCCACTTGCCAGCTGTGTGACTTTGGGCAAATCACTTCACTTCTCTGGGCCTCAGTTCCCTCATCTGTAAAATGGGGATTAAGACTGTGAGCCCCACGTGGGACAACCTGATTACCTTTAAACCCCCCCCCCCCCCCGGTGCTTAGAACAGTGCTTTGCACATAGTAAGCGCTTAATAAATGCCATTTTTTTAAAAAAGTGACTTGCCAAGGTCACACAGCAGACAAGTGGTAGAGCCGGGATTAGAACCCATGTCCTCTGACTTCTAAACCTGGGCTCTTTCCACTAGACCATGCTAGTTCATTGCCTGGCACATAGTAAGCATTTAACAAATATAATAATAATAATGATAATTGTATTTGTTCAGTGCTTATTATGTGCTAGGCACTGTACTAAGCACTGGGGTAGATGCAAGATAATGGGGTTGGTTACAGTCCCTGTCCCACATAAGGCCTTTACAGATGAGGGAACTGAGGCACAGAGAAGTGAAGTGGCTTGCCCGAGGTCATAAAGCATCCAAGTGGCAGAGCTGGGATTAGAACCCATGTCCTCCTGATTCCCAGGCCCGTGCTCTACCTACTGACTATCGATAGGGTTTTATCTCTTTGCCCATTTTTTACTATTTTCCGACATAGCGTTGAGACTAAATTGTGCCCACCCAAAGTGAGACAGTCCCCTGTGGTGGATCCAATGTGCAAATTACTGGAAAAACCACAGGCTTGGGAGTCAGATGACCTGAGTTCTAATTCTGACTCTGCCAATTACTTACTCTGTGACCCTAGGCAAGTCACGGAGAAGCAGCGTGGCTCAGTGGAAAGAGCCCGGGCTTTGGAGTCAGAGGTCACGGGTTCAAATCCCAGCTCCCCCCTATGTCTGCTGTATGACCTTGGGCAAATCACAACTTCTCTGTGCCTCAGTTCCCTCATCTGAAAAATGGGGAAGAAGCCTGTGAGCCCCCTGAGGGACAACCTGACCACCTTGTAACCTCCCCAGTGCTTAGAACAGTGATTTGCACATAGTAAGTGCTTAATACATGCCATCATTATTATTATTACTTAACTTATTTGTGACTCAGTTTCCTCAACTGTAAAATGGTTATTAAATACCTCGTCTCTCTCCTCCTTAGACTGTGAGCCTCTTGTGGGACAAGGACTGCATCCAACCTGATTAACTTGTATCTACCTCAGGGCTTAGGACAGTGTTTGAAACATGGTAAGTGATGAACAAATATAATAACAATAATAATAATAATAATAACCTCTCCCTGCCTCCAAGTCCAACCAGGGCAATTGGAACCATTTTAGAGATGGAAAAGTAGCCACTGGACATTTATCTCTTCTGGTGCTAACCTTCTTACTGTGGCTCCATCTCGCCTGTCCTGTCATCGACCCCTGGCCCACGTCTTATCTCTGGCCTGGAACGCCCTCGCTTCTCAAATACTGTGAGCCTGCTGTTGGGTAGGGACCGTCTCCATATGTTGCCACCTTGTACTTCCCAAGCGCTTAGTACGGTGCTCTGCACACAGTAAGCACTCAATAAATACGACTGAATGAATGAAATCCTCCAAACAATCACTCTTCCCCTCTTCAAAGCCCTACTGAAGGCGCACCTCCTCCAAGAGGCCTTCCCAGACTAAGCCCCCCTTTTCCTCAATTCCCCCACCCTTCTGTGTCACCTTGACTTGCTCCCTTTGCTCTTTACCCTCTCCCCCACCCCACAGCACTTATGTATATATATATATATACATACGCATATATACATATGCATGTATATACATACGAGTATATATGTATATATATACATACGCATATATACATATGCATGTATATATACATACATATATATAATATATAGAGAGAATATAGATTATATAGTATATATATAGAATATATATAGAATTTAGATATATATATATACATAAATTCTATCTATTTATGTTGATGCCTGTTTACTTGTTACTATAAATATATATAAATTCTATCTATTTATGTTGATGCCTGTTTACTTGTTACTATAAATATATATAAATTCTATTTATTTATGTTGATGTCTGTTTACTTGTTACTATAAATATATATAAATTCTATCTATGTTGATGCCTGTTTACTTGTTTTGGTATGCATATATCTATAATTCTATTCATTCATATTGATGCCTGTTTACTTGTTTCGATGTCTATCCTCCCCCTTCCAGACTGTAAGCCTGGTGGGGGCCGGGATTGTCTCTCTTTATTGCTGCCTTGTACTTTCCAAGCGCTTAGTATGGGGTTCCGCACACAGTAAGCGCTCAATAAAGACGATTGAATGAATGAACGAACCTCAAGAGGTAGAAGCAGTGTGGCTCCGTGGAGTCAGAGGTCGTGGGTTCTAATTCCGGCTCCGCCACTTGTCAGCTGTGTGACTTTGGGCAAGTCACTTAACTTCTCTGTGCCTCAGTTCCCTCATCTGTGAAATGGGGATTAAGACTATGAACCCCACATGGGACAATCTGATTACCTTGTATACCCTCCCAGTGCTTAGAAAAGTGCTTGGCACATAGTAAGCGCTTAACAAATACTATTATTATTATCATTATTATTGTTATTATTATTATTATTATCAAGCAGTCCTACACTGCAACAGTCTGTCAGTCAATCAGTCGTATTCATTGAGAGCTTACTGTGTGCAGAGCACTCTACTAAGCACATTTTCCAGGTGAGGGAACTGAGGCCCAGAGAAGTGGAGGGACTTGCCCAAAGTCACACAGCTGACAGTTGGTCAATTAGAGAAGCAGTGTGGCTCAGTGGAAAGAGCACGGGCTTTGGAGTCAGAGGTCATGGTTTCGAATCCCGACCCCGCTACACGTCTGCTGTGTGACCTTGGGCAAGTCACTTAACTTCTCTGGGCCTCAGTTACCTCATCTGTAAAATGGGGATTGAGACTGGGAGCCCCACGTGGGACAACTTGATCACCTTTATCGCCCCAGCACTTAGAACGGTGCTCTGCACATAGTAAGCGCTTAACAAATGTCATTATTATTATTATTATTATTATCTCATTGTTGGGTAGGGACACCATCTCTATATGTTGCTGATTGTAATAATATTGGCATTTATTAAGCGCTTACTAAGTGCAAAGCACTGTTCTAAGACTTGTACTTACCAAGCACTTAGTACAGTGCTTTGCACACAGTAAGTGCTCAATAAATAGCATTGAATGAATGAATGAATACAATATAACAATATAACAGACGCAGTCCATGCCCACAATGAGCTTACAGTCTAGAGAACAAACTTACAGCCAAGAGGAAAAAGTTGGTTAGATGCCACTGAGTAGGTGGCCATGCCTTAGCAGTATATGTGTTGTAAGGACCACTACAACCTCTTCCATCCTTACGTGGCTCAGTGGAAAGAGCTCACGCTTTGAAGTCAGAGGCCATGGGTTCAAATCCCGGCTCCGCCAATTGTCAGCTGTGTGACTTTAGGCAAATCACTTCACTTCTCTGTGCCTCAGTTACCTCATCTGTAAACTGGGGATTAAAATTGTGAGCCCCCCGTGGGACAACCTGATCACCTTGTAACCTCCCCAGTGCTGAGAACAGTGCTTTGCACATAGTAAGCGCTTAACAAATGCCATTATTATTATTATTATTATTATTATTATTATTATTATCCTTCTCTCCTTTCATATAACATGGCAGTTGGGAAGCTGCATGACCTAGTAAAACCTAGGTTCTAATCTCCACTCTGCCACTTCATTCAATCGTATTTATTCAATCCTATTTATTGAGCGCTTACTCTGTGCTGAGCACTGTACTAAGCACCTGGGAAGTACAAGTTGGCAACATATAGAGACGGCACCTACCCAACAGTGGGCTCACAGTCTACACTTGTTTGCTGTGTGACCTTGGGCCTGTCGCTTCACTTCTCTGGGCCTCAGTTACCTCATCTGTAAAATGGGATTAAGACTGTGAGCCCCATGTGGGACAGGGACTGTATTCAACCTGAATGTCTTGTATCTACCCAAGCGCTTAGTACCAGTGCCTGGCACGTAGTAAGCAATTAAGAAACTCCAATTTTTTTTAAAAAAACAGCCCTTATGCCAAGCCCAAATCCCACTCACTGCAAGTTCATTCATTCATTCATTCAATAATATTTATTGAGCACTTACTGTGTGCAGAGCACTGTACTAAGCGCTTGGAAAGTACAAGTTGGCAACATCCAGAGACGGTCCCTACCCAACAGTGGGCTCACAGTCTACACTTGTTTGCTGTGTGACCTTGGGCCTGTCGCTTCACTTGTCCGGGCCTCAGTTACCTCATCTGTAAAATGGGATTAAGACTGTGAGCCCCATGTGGGACAGGGACTGTATTCAACCTGAATGTCTTGTATCTACCCAAGCGCTTAGTACCAGTGCCTGGCACGTAGTAAGCAATTAAGAAACACCAATTTTTTTAAAAAAACAGCCCTTATGCCAAGCCCAAATCCCACTCACTGCAAGTTCATTCATTCATTCATTCAATAATATTTATTGAGCACTTACTGTGTGCAGAGCACTGTACTAAGCGCTTGGGAAATACAAGTTGGCAACATACAGAGACGGTCCCTACCCAACAGTGGGCTCACAATCTACACTTGTTTGCTGTGTGACCTTGGGCCTGTCGCTTCACTTCTCCGGGCCTCAGTTACCTCATCTGTAAAATGGGATTAAGACTGTGAGCCCCATGTGGGACAGGGACTGTATTTAACCTGAATATCTTGTATCTACCCAAGCGCTTAGTACCAGTGCCTGGCACATAGTAAGCAATTAAGAAACACCAATTTTTTTAAAAAAACAGCCCTTATTCCAAGTCCAAATACCACTCACTGCAAGTTCATTCATTCATTCATTCAATAATATTTATTGAGCACTTACTGTGTGCTGAGCACTGTACTAAGCGCTTGGGAAGTACAAATTGGCAACATACAGAGACGGTTCCTACCCAACAGTGGGCTCACAGTCTACACTTGTTTGCTGTGTGACCTTGGGCCTGTCGCTTCACTTCTCCGGGCCTCAGTTACCTCATCTGTAAAATGGGATTAAGACTGTGAGTCCCATGGGGAACAGGGACTGTATTCAACCTGAACGTCTTGTATCTACACAAGCGCTTAGTACAGTGCCTGGCACGTAGTAAGCAATTAAGAAACACCAATTTTTTTTAAAAAAAACAATCCTTGTGCCAAGCCCAAACCCCACTCACTGCAAATTCATTCATTCATTCATTCAATAATATTCATTGAGCGCTTACTGTGTGCAGAGCACTGTACTAAGTGCTTGGAAAGTACAAGTTGGCAACATACAGAGACGGTCCCTACCCAACAGTGGGCTCACAGTTTACACTTGTTTGCTGTGTGACCTTGGGCCTGCCGCTTCACTTCTCCGGGCCTCAGTTACCTCATCTGTAAAAAGGGATTAAGACTGTGAGCCCCATGTGGGACAGGGACTGTATTCAACCTGAACATCTTGTATCTACCCAAGCGCTTAGTACAGTGCCTGGCACGTAGTAAGCAATTAAGAAACACCAATTTTTTTTAAAAAAACAGTCCTTACGCCAAGCCCAAATCCCACTCACTGCAAGTTCATTCATTCGTTCATTCAATAATATTTACTGAGAGCTTACTGTGTGCAGAGCACTGTACTGAGCGCTTGGGAAGTACAAGTTGGCAACATATAGAGACGATCCCTACCCAACAGTGGGCTCACAGTCTAGAAGGGGGAGAGTTAAATCCAGCTCCTCTGGAGCAGGCTCTTCCCCACAAAACCTTTCAGCGACTTGAAGACGGTGATTGAGTGATCCAGGCAGAGCACTCGCAATTCCCTTATCCTAAGGCGTCTGTGTCCCACTGTCCTTTTCACTGTTGCTCCTCTCTGACCCAGCTCTATTTTCCCCAAATCACTCATTTGGAAGCCCCCGGAACCGCCCGAGGGCCTGGATGGTAGCCGACCCTGGCGTAGGGGAACGTGAGTTTCCACTCCTTGCCTACCCGTCGCTCACTGAAGTTCGAGAAGCAGCCTGGCACTGCCGACTCCAAATGCTGCTTCATGGCCACTTGGATCTCTGTGGGATGTGGTTTGGTAAAAGTCCTGTCGTGTCTTCCTGCAGGCCCCTTTAGCCCCAGGAGTATCTGGAAGGGAATGAGTCCGGGGACAGTGCTGGTTTATTAAATCATCAGAATATCCCCATCAACAGCGGGGCAGATGTCTCCGGAGGATGGGTGTTCATTTCGATGTTCCTCAAGCGGCCGTGCAGTTCATTAAGGTATTGTTATCTTGGATTTTAAATTAAAACCAGTTCCTTTATGCCTTTGGGTACCTATCAATGCTCTGCACATAGCCAGCGCTTAATAAATACCATTGCTTGATTGAATATAGAATAAATGCATCGAGCCAAATGGGGGGAAAAAAGGCATTACTTTTCTTTGTTATTTTATTGAAATTTCTTTTCACTTTCCTTATTCCGTCCCCACCCCGCCACTTTCTTATGACCTTTGATTTCTAGACTGTGAGCCCACTGTTGGGTAGGGACCGTCTCTATGTGTTGCCAACTTGTGCTTCCCAAGTGCTTAGTACAGTGCTCTGCACACAGTAAGCACTCAATAAATACGATTGATTAATTGATTGATTGATTGACTGACCTCTTTTCACTTTTCTTCCTTGGTCTCTGGCCAAGAGACAACCATCCAGTCTTCCACTGGTACCTTGGGGCTACGCTGGACCCCAGCAGTCGCCAGGAGGTGGGGTTGGGAGTTAATAATAATTATAATAATAATAATAACAATAATAATAATAATAATTGTGGCCTTTGTTAAGCACTTAATATGTGCCAGGCACTATACTAAGCTCTGGGGTGGGTACAAGCAAATCGAGTTGGTTACAGTCCCATGGGGAACCACATGGGGATCACAGTCTCAATCCCCATTTTACAGATGATGTAACTGAGGTCCAAAAAAGTGAAGTGACTTGCCCAAGGTGACACAGTAGACAAGCGGCAGAGCCGGAATTAGAACCCATGACCTTTTGACTTCCAGGCCTGCTCTATCTAGAAGCAGCGTGGCTCAGTGGAAAAGAGCCCGGGCTCTGGAGTCATCATCAATCATATTTATTGAGCGCTTACTATGTGCAGAGCACTGTACTAAGCGCTTGGGAAGTACAAATTGGCAACATATAGAGACAGTCCCTACCCAACAGTGGGCTCACAGTCTAAAAGGGGGAGACAGAGAACAAAACCAAACATACTAACAAAATAAAATAAATAGAATAGATATGTACAAATAAAATAAATAAATAAATAGAATAAAAAATATGTACAAACATATATACATATATACAGGTGCTGTGGGGAAGGGAAGGGGGTAAGATGGGGAGGATGGAGAGGGGGACGTGGGGGAGAGGAAGGAAGGGGCTCAGTCTGGGAAGGCCTCCTGGAGGAGGTGAGCTCTCAGCAGGGCCTTGAAGAGAGGAAGAGAGCTAGCTTGGCGGATGGGCAGAAGCAGGGCATTCCGGGCCCGGGGGATGACGTGGGCCGGGGGTCGATGGCGGGACAGGCGAGAACAAGGCCCGGTGAGGAGATCAGCGGCGGAGGAGTGGAGGGTGCGGGCCGGGCTGGAGAAGGAGAGAAGGGAGGTGAGGTAGGAGGGGGCGAGGGGATGGACAGCCTTGAAGCCCAGGGTGAGGAGTATCTGCCTGAGTCAGAGGTCATGGGTTCAAATCCCAGCTTCTCCAGTTGTCAGCTGTGTGACTTTGGGCAAGTCACTTAACTTCTCTGTGCCTCAGTTACCTCATCTGTAAAATGGGGATTAAGACTGTGAGTCCCCCATGGGACAACCTGATCACTTTGTAACCTCCCCAGCACTTAGAACAGTGCTTTGCACATAGTAAGCACTTAATAAATACTATTATTATTATTAATCTACTATGCCATGCTGCCATGAGTTGTTCTGTGCTGGGATTGGGGAGGGGGCGGGTGAAGGGGCTAAGATCTTGGTTTCTGCCTCCAGGCTAGCGAGAGGGACTGAGAGGGGTTGAGAAGTTGGGAATGGGAATTCCCCCTCTCCATGTAGGTTTTCCTTGTTGGGTTTCAACTGATAGAAACAATCATTGGCCATACTCTCTCACTGGCTCTGTTAGAAATATCCCAGGCAAGCCAGAGGGGAACTCCCAAGCAGAGGAAGGAGCCTGCAGCAGGAGAAAGCAACCGGAGAGGGGGTTATTCAGTCATCACCCCCCAAGCAGTCAATGGAGAGATAGAATTAGAACCCAGGCCTCGGGGCTCCTGGCCCAGGCCTCAATCCCCTCTCTCCGAACATCTCTCCGACAGCCTGGCCTTCTGCTCCAAACCACCTCCGCAATTCTAGCGTATTTCATACACAGAAAATTGAAGACATCGAGCTGAGGACATGGAGCTGAACTTTTTAATGGAGAAGGAGCGTGTCCTTTTTATGGACATGGAGAAGCAGCGTGGTGGAGCGGGTATAGCACGGGAGTGGGAGTTAGGAGGTGATGGGTTCCGATCCCAGCTGCAGTGGGGGGCAGTGACAAAGACCAAGCAAAGTTTAGAATCTCTGGAGAGTTGGGAACCGCCCTGACTAACCCTCTGGATGATTCAGGCTCCGGAGAGCTGAATCCAACTAGATCAGGGCAGGTCATTACCCGCCAGGGGTAAAGGGCCCATGATCGGTTTCCCGCCCGCAGGAAGAGGACAGCACTGGGAGTGGAAGGCCACATTGATCATCATCATCAATCGTACTTATTGAGCGCTTACTATGTGCAGAGCACTGTACTAAGTGCTTGGGAAGTACAAATTGGCAACATATAGAGACAGTCCCTACCCAACAGTGGGCTCACAGTTTAAAAGGAGGAGACAGAGAACAAAATCAAACATACTAACAAAATAAAATAAATAGAATAGATATGTACAAGTAAAATAAATAAATAGAGTAATAAATATGTACAAACATATATACATATATACAGGTGCTGTGGGGAAGGGAAGGAGGTAAGATGGAGGATGAGTCATCAAAAAAGGCCCAGCCCAAAAGCTGGAGCCCCAAGATCTGGGTTATTATTGTTGTTGTTATTAATAATTAATGATTATTAATAATAACAATTGTGGTAATAATAATAATGGCATTTATTAAGCGCTTGCTATGTGCAAAGCATTGTTCTAAGCGCTGGGGAGGATACAAGGTGATCAGGTTGTCCCACGTGGGGCTCACATTCTTCATCCCCATTTTACAGATAATAATAATAATAATGAGGGCATTTATTGAGCACTTACTATGTGTAAAGCACTGTTCTAAGCGCTGGGGGGGAATACAAGGTGATCAGGTTGTCCCACGTAGGGCTCCCAGTCTTAATCCCCATTTTACAGATGAGGTAACTGAGGAGCAGAGAAGTGAAGTGACTTGCCCAAAGTCACACAGCTGGCAATTGGCGGAGCCAGGATTTGAACTCATGACCTCTGACTCCAAAGCCCGGGCTCTTTCCACTGAGCCACGCTGTATTTGTTAAGTGTTTATTTCATGCCAAGCACTGTGGTAGATACAAGACGGTCAGGTCCCAACATGGAGCTCACAGTCTACAAAGGAGGGAGAACAGGAATTGAGTCCTCATTTTTACAGAGGAGAGAACTGAGGCACAGAGAAGTAAAGTGACTTACCCAAGGTCACACAGCAGGCAAGTGGCAGAGCCGGGATTAGAACCTAGGTCTTCTGATTCCCAAGCCTGTGCTCTTTTCACTAGGCCACCTTGGGTTCCAACCCGACTTCCGCCACTAGCCCCCGGAGGGACCACCCTCATCCTCCCTCCTCCTTGAAATTGGGGTTTTTCACCCCTCCTCTTCCTTGTCTATCTGTTTTCCCACTTCAGGACCCATGTTTTTCCAAACAAGGAAGAAGCCAAGGTCTAAGATGAACCTTTGAGAAGCACCTGGAATTCACAGGGAAGTTGGAAGGATTGATTACCCTGGAAACATAACTACCTGAAATAAGGTGTTATTACTGGGTCCTGGACCTCATTACTGTGAAGGATATCCTCATTCTTAGAAATCCATCTCCCACCTAGGCCCATCACACCGAGTCCTCATGTATTCATTCATACATTCAATTGTATTCATTAAGCGCTTACTGTGTGCGGAGCACTGTACTAAGCATTTGGGAAAGTACAATACAATAATAAAGAGTGACAATCCCTGCCCACAACAAGCTCACAGCCTAGAGCTCATTGTGGGCAGGGGATGTGTCTGCTCTACTGTTATATTGGACCCTCCCAAGTGCTTAGTACAGTGCTCTGCACACAGTAAACACTCAATAAATATGATTGACGGACTGACGAAACCCAGAAACCCTGTAGACAAGAGTGTTTTACGCAGGCTCAGTCCAAGTTCCTCCGGGGTTTAGTGCTGAGGTCACTGAGAACGGTCTCAGGCCTCAGGCCTTTGGAAGCTTATTTGTCCAAGAGATAACTAGACTCAATGTACACTCCTTAAGGACAAGGCTCGTGCTCAGAAGGTCATGGGTTCTAATCTCAGCTCTGCCACTTGTCTGTCATGTGACCCTGAGCAAGTCACTTCACTTCTCTGGGCCTCAGTTACCTCATCCGTAAACCGGGGATTGAGACTGTGAGCCATATGTGGACAGGGACTGTATCCAACCCAGTTTGCTTCTTTCCGCCCCAGCGCTTAGTTCAGTGCCTTGTACCTAGTAAGTGCTTAACAAATACCAGAATTATTACTATAATGATGATCATTATGCATTTTATCTCTCTTGTTTGTTCCAAGCTCACAGAGCAGCCCTAAGCACAAAACAATTATAATAATTATTATTATGGTATTTGTTAAGCCCTTACTATGTGCCAAGCACTGTTCTAAGTGCTGGTTTAGATACAAGGTAATCAGATTGTCCCACTTGGGGCTCACAGTCTTAATCCCCATTTTACAGATGAGGTAACTGAGGCACAGAGAAGTGGCTTGCCCAAGGTCGCGCAGCAGACAAGTGGCAGAGCCGGGATTAGAATAATAACAATAACAATTTTGGTATTTGTTAAGTGCTATTATGTGCCAAACACTGTTCTAAGCACTGGGGGAGATACAAGTTTGTCCCACATGGGGCTCACAGTCTTAATCCCCATTTTCCAGATGAGGGAACTGAGGCACAGAGAAGTTAAGTGGCTTGCCCTAGGTCACACAGCAGACAAGTGGCGGAGCCGGGATTAGAACCACATCTGCTGACTCCCAAACCCGTGATCTTTCCACTAAGCCACATTCTTAGTTCCTGACCCACTGTTGCTCACACGAGGAGCCCTGTTTGGGCCTGTGTCCAATCCGGATATCTTGTATCCGGCATGGCTCAGTGGAAAGAGCCCGGACTTGGGAGCCAGAGGTCATGGGTTCTAACCCCGCCTCCGCCACTTGTCAGCTGTGTGACTTTGGGCAAGTCACTTAACTTCTCTGGGCCTTAGTTACTTCATCTGTAAGCGCTTAAGTGCTTAGTACAGTGCTCTGCACACAGTAAGCGCTCAATAAATACGATTGAATGAATGTAAAATGGGGATTAAGACTGTGAGCCCCACGCGGGACAACCTGATCACCTTGTATCCCCCTCCAGCGCTTAGAACAGTGCTTGGCACATAGAAAGTGCTTAACAAGTGCCATCGTTATTATTATTATTATTATTACTCACCCTATAGCACAGTGTTTGACACGTAGTATCAATAAATATACTAGTAGTATCACTAGTAGTAGATACACGTAGTATCAATAAATAATAAATATCAATAAATATGATTGATGATGATGATAGTAAACACTTAACAAATACCACAATTATTAAGAGTAGTATTACATCTCCTCCAAGAGGATTTCCCCGACTAGGCCTACATTTCCTCCTCTCCCACTCCCTTCTGCATCTCGCTGTACTTGGATTTGCCCCCTGAATTCATCCTCCCCTCAGTCCCACGGCATCTATGTACATATTCATAGTTTATTCATATTAATGTCTGCCTCCCCCTCTAGACTGTAAGCTCATTGTGGGCAAGGAATGGGTCTACCAACTCTGTTGTATCGTGCTCTGCACACAGCGCTTAATAAATTTGATTGGTTGGTTATTAGCGGGGCCCCCAATACAGTGTCCTGCCCATTCATTCAATCATTCATTCAATCATACGTATTGAGCACTTACTGTGTGCAGAGCACTGTACTAAGCGCTTGGAGAGTATAATATAACAATAGGCAAGCATATTTGCTGCTCACAAAGAGCTTACAGTCTAGAGGGGGAGGCAGACATTAATATAAAGTACAGCTTGGTACATAAGTGTTGTGGGGCTGAGCCCACTGTTGGATAGGGACTGTCTCTATATGTTGCCAACTTGTACTTCCCAAGCGCTTAGTACAGTGCTCTGCACACAGTAAGTGCTCAATAAATACGATTGATTGATTGATTGATTGGGGCTGAGGGAAGGGATGAATAAAGGGAGCAAGTGAGGGCAACGGAGAAGGGAGTGAGAGAAGAGGACAGGAGCCCACTGTTGGGAAGGGACCGTCTCTATATGTTGCCAACTTGTACTTCCCAAGCACTTAGTACAGTGCTCTGCACACAGTAAGCACTCAATAAATACGATTGATTGATTGAGGGCTTAGTCAGAGAAGGCTTCTTGGAGGAGATGGGCCTTCAGTAAGGCACCGAAGGAGGGGAGAGAGACGTGGCTTGCCCCCAGCAGACTTTCACACCATCCTGCACCCTGCCAACTATCCTTGCTGATTCAAAACCTGCTGAGGATGTTGGCAAGGCTGGGGGTGGAGGGATGATTTCCTGAATGGCCTTGGGGCATTTCCTTCTCTGAGTGAGACCTGGAGAAAGCAAATTTCCCAACCTGCTTGAGGGAAGTTTAGCTGTTCCCAGACACCAGGATGGCTAAGACACCACTCATTTATTCATTCAATTGCATTTATTGAACGCTTGCTGTGTGCAGAGCACCGTACTAAGCGCTTGGGAAGTACAAGCCGGCAACATATAGAGACGGTCCCTACCCAACAATGGGCTCGCAGTCTAGAAGGGGGAGACGGACAACAAAACAAAACGTGTGGACAGGTGTCAAGTCGTCAGAATAAATAGAATTAAAGCTAAATGCACATCATTAACAAAATAAATAGAATAGTAAATATGTACATGTAAAATAAATAGAGTGATAAATCTGTACAAACATATATACAGGTGCTGTGGGGAGGGGAAGGAGGTAGGGTGGGGGGGATGGGGAGGAGGAGAGGAAAAAGGTGGTTCAGTCCGGGAAGGCCTGACACAGCACCAGGGAGGGATTGTGGAACCATCACCGATCACTGTACTTAGATCTTGTTCCCTACCAACGAGCCCCGGGAAGCCGTCGAGTGTCACCATTGCGTCCCCTTCCCACCCCCGCATTGGCCTGGGTGAGGCGGAAGGAGGCCCACCCCTTCCCGGCTGTCCACGACGCCGACGACCACCCCCTGACCCACAGCACCTGTATACATGTATATATGCTTGTACATATTTATTACTCTATTTATTTATTTATTTTACTTGTACATATATATTCTATTTTGTTAATATGTTTGGTTTTGTTCTCCGTCTCCCCCTTCTGGTCTGTGAGCCCACTGTTGGGTAGGGACCGTCTCTCTATGTTGCCAACTTATACTTCCCAAGCACTTAGTACAGTGCTCTGCACACGGTAAGCGCTCAATAAATACAATTGATTGATTGATTGATTTGTTCTCTGTCTCCCCCTTCTAGATTGTGAGCCCACTGTTGGGTAGGGACCGTCTCTCTATGTTGCCAACTTGTACTTCCCAAGCGCTTAGTACAGTGTTCTGCACACAGTAAGCGCTCAATAAATATGATTGATTGATTGATTGATTGATTGATCTTGTTTTTTTCACTGCTGACCCCCTCGCTCACGCCCTGCCTCTGGCCTGGAATGCCTCCCTCCTCATATCCGACAGACAATTACTTTCCGCCCCCTTCAAAGCCTTACATCTCCTCCAAGAGGCTTTCCCTGACTAACCCCCTCTTTCCTCTTCTCCCACTCCTTTCTGCATCCCCCTGCCTTGCTCCCTTCATTCATCCCCCCTCCCGACCCCTCAGCACTTGAGTACACATCTGCAATTTATTTATTTAGAGCAATGTCTGTCTCTCACTCTAGACTGTGACTCGTCATGGGCTGGGAATGTGCCTGTTATTATATTGTACTCTCCTAAGCACTTAATACAGTGCTCTATTCGAAGTAAATGCTCAATAAATACAATTGACCGACTGGTCCAGGCTGCTGGGGAGGTGAGGAAGGCCTTCCAGGAGGAAGGTCCTTCCTTCCTCCCCCCTTTATCCCGCTCTCCATCCCCCCGTCTTACCTCCTTCCCTTCCCCACAGCACCTGTATATATGTGTATATGTTTGTACATATTTACTACTCTATTTATTTTACTTGTACATATCTATTCTATTTATTTTATTTTGTTAATATGTTTGGTTTTGTTCTCTGTCTCCCCCTTCTAGACTGTGAGCCCACTGTTGGGTAGGGACCGTCTCTATATGTTGCCAACTTGTACTTCCCAAGAGCTTAGTACAGTGTTCTGCACACAGTAAGCGCTCAATAAATATGATTGATTGATTGATTGAAGGCCAAGTGCTGGACACCGTCAGAGTGGAAGGGGATGGAGTAAGCTTGGCATGTAGTAAGCGCTTGTCAGATACCGTAATTATTATTATTTTTATCATAGGATGGGCATGGAAGAAGGGGGAAAAGGACCGAGAAGGACAACAAAGATGACTAAGGGGGTGAGAAGCTTCTGTATAAGGATGGGCTTGAAAAGGGCAGGACTTTGCAACCTGGAAAACCCCCGGCTGAGAGGGGGCAGGATTAGGGTTTAGGGAAACACAAAGGGCATAGAAAGGGCAAACACCAGGGCGAGAGTGAGGAGGATCCATTGGAGCTGAAAGATGACGGATTCAGAACATAGTGAAAGGAAACATTTCACTCAGTGGCAGAGTGTGAGCAGAGTAAACCCACTCCCTCAAGGATGGATGGAAGATGGATGGATGGATGGAAGATGGATGGATAGATAATCAATTGTTCCTCTGCAAATTACTTGCTGTGTGATCTGGGCAAGTCGCTTAACCTCTCAGCATGGCTTAGTGGAAAAAGCGTGGGCTTGGGAGTCAAAGGACGTGGGTTCTAATCCCGAATCCACCATTTGTCTGCTGTGGGACCTTGGGCAAGTCCCTCAACTTCTCTGTGCCTCTGTTCCCTCATGTGTAAAATGGGGATTAAGACTGTGAGCCCCACGTGGGACAACCTGATTACCTTGCATCTACCAAAGAGCTGAGAACAGTGCCAAGAACATAGTAAGTGCTTAACAAATACCATCATCATTATTATTATTATTCTGTGCCACAGTTTCCTCATATGTAAAACGGGGGCACCAGTTCTCCCTCCTACTTAGACCGTGAGTCTCATGTGGAACAAGAACTGAGCCTAATTTATTTGTACCTACCCCATTGCTTAGATCAGTACTTGACAATAGTAAGCACTCAACAATTATAAAAACTGAATTATTCTGATTTTTCCACTGGTAAATGTTTTGGCTCAGTGGAAAGAGCCCAGGCTTTGGAGTCAGAGGTCATGGGTTCGAATCCCGGCTCCGCCAATTGTCAGCTGGGTGACTTTGAGCAAGTCACTTCACTTCTCTGGGCCTCAGTTCCCTCATCTGGAAAATGGGGATGAAGACTGTGAGCCCCACGTGGGACAACCCAATTACCTTGTATCTACCCCAGCGCTTAGAACAGTGCTTGGCACATAGTAAGCGCTTAACAAATACCAACATTATTATTATTATTATCTGCCTCTCCTGTGAGAGCATTAGCTCCACTTGGCCAGGAAATGTGCCTCGTGCTACTATTGTACCCTCCCAAGCACATGGTAAAGGGCATGCGGCAAGGGGCACTTAATGAATACCAACCATTACTATTATTGTCATCATCAATGATTATTATCGATGAATTTTTGACCTCGGTTTACTGATGGGGGTGGGGTCATGTACAGTGAGGCGTTTCTGAGCCCTGTCAGGTGTATCCAGTTCAGGCCGGTCAGGAGCTCCTCAGCTCTGTGGAGACATCACAGGCTTGGAACTTGCCCCGTCTCCCTAAGTACGTGGGGAATCTTTACTCCGGCCCTGAAATTAATAATACGCTGTTTGCAATAGCATCTTTCATCTGCAGATCTCCAAGCCTCCGTAAACACTAATTACCCCACCCAACCCCTGGTGAGCTGGGACGGTGTCATTAGGGATGAGGAAACCAAGGCTTGAGAGCTGCCTAGCAGTGAACCCGAGAGTCTCTGATCCCCTGGCCTCAATCCGTCATCTCCAGAAGGCTGCGCCAAGGGTGGGGGGATGCAGTGGGCAAGCAGGGGAGGGCCGGTCTGCTGGAAAGGTGTTGCCCTGTCTTGGACGCCCCGCCACCTCCCCTCTTCCCGGGATCTTCAACCCAGATCTGGCCTTGAGGAAATGATTCGGGAAGAGAGAGGCCCTCACTAGGACTCTGCCCCACAGCTGCAGGGGTACCCCCCACCCCCAGTCAGGGGGAGGCTTCATCAGGCCCAGTTTGGGTAGGGGGCAGAGGGGCTGTCTGCCCCCCACAGCCGGTGATCTGACTCCAGGCTGGGCCCTGCCTCTCGGCCTCTTCCGCCCCTTCTCTTCCGGCCTCTGCTCGGCTAGGCGCGGGGTGGCCATGGGTGTGGACGTTTCCTGAGAGTGTTTCTGCAGCACCATTGCCCTGCTGGAGGCAAAGTTGGCACACCCCAGAGCCCTCCGGGTAGAAGAGTTCACCTTCCAACCAGAGCCATAGGCAGTAACCGCAGCAACAGATTGTGACCGGTTCTTGTGGCTGGTTCCAGTCGCTGTTGAAGAAGGACAGATTACCACTTTGAAGGGCGTAGAGCAGAAAGATCTGAAAGCCCACCTTCTCCTCCCTCTCCTCCACCAACACACTTCCCCAGGGAAGTGTCTGAGCTCGCAGGTACATGTCCCCCTCCAATGACCCTAGCCTGGACATGGAACCAACTGATTCATTCAGTCATTCAGTCATTCATTCAATCGTATTTATGGAGCACTTACTTGTGCAAAGCACTATACTATACTCTTGGGAGAGTTTAATAGAGCAATAAATAGACACCATTCCCTGCCCAAAACGAGCTCACAGTTTGAGGGGGAGATGGGGAAGGAGGTCAGTGAGAGGTGTTGGAATAATAATGATAATAATGTTGGTATTTGTTAAGCACTTACTATAATAATAATAATAATAATGGCATTTATTAAGCGCTTACCATGTGCCGAGCACTGTTCTAAGCGCTGGGGTAGATACAGGGTAATCAGGTTGTCCCACGTGGGGGTCACAGTCTTAATCCCCAATTTGCAGATGAGGTCACTGGGGCACTGAGAAGTTAAGTGACTTGTCCAAAGTTACACAGCTGACAAGTGGTGGGGCCGGATTAGAACCCACAACTTCTGACTCCTAAACCGGTGCTCTTTCCTCTAATCCATGCTGCTTCTCTACTTTAGGATGACTTTAGGGCTTTAGGGTGGTCCTTGAAGAGTTGAGCCCTTTGACCTGGCCTGTAAATGGAGAGCGCAGTAAACAGGGAGCACTTGGGGGTGGGGAGTGGGGGAAATCAGTATTTTAAACGTAAAGCGAGCAAACCAGCAGACAGAGAAGGCAAACAGTGACAGATTGGTCCAGAGTGAGGCCAACATTCATTCATTCATTCAGCACTTGGCCTTCAATCAGTCAATCAATCAATCGTATTTATTGAGCGCTTACTGTGTGCAGAGCACTGTACTAAGTGCTTGGGAAGTACAAGTTGGCAACATATAGAGACGGTCCCTACCCAACAGTGGGCTCACAGTCTAGAAGAGAAGAAGAGAGATGGCTGTCCTCAAGCAGATATTTTTTTTTTTTAATGGTATTCGTTAGGCTCTTACTATGTGTCAAACTAAGCACTGGGGTAGATACAAGCTTATTAGGTCAGACACAGTCCCTGACATGTTTGGAGTTCACATTCTAAGTAGGAGGAAGAACAGGTATTTAATCTCCATTTTACAGTTGAGAAAACTGAAGCATAGAGAAGTTAAGTAACTTGCCCAAGGTCACTCAGCAAGCAATTGGCAGAGCCAGGATTAGAACCTAGGTTCTCTGACTCCCGGGCTGTGCTCTTTCCACTAGGGCAAGGTGCTTTTGGGGAGATTCTGTCCCTGAGAGGTGAACTCAAATACCACAGCACAGGCAAGGAAAATCTTACGGAAGTTTATCGTGAAGAGATTGTCCCCCTTCCACATGGATAGAGATCACAATTGATACAGCATCATTTCTAAAACCAAAGAGTTCTCTCCCTCTCTCTCCTTCCCTCCCCTCTGTCTTCATAGGTGGAGAGTCTTTTCATATCCTCAGTAAAACCCCAGGCCCAGATATTCCCACCTCATGCCTTGTCCTGTCCAGCTCCGGACTATGACTCCAAGAACAGCAAGAGGATGTGCGGTGGAATGGTGTGATGGTTGCCTTCCTAGATGCCGCTCATCATGGTTGGGGACAAGATATTCACTGCCAAACTTTTCCTCCAGGGACTCAGCGGGAACCGGTCATCTAGCAGGGATCTCTCCCAACACTTTCCCAGACTGAGCCCCCTTTTTCCTCTCCTCCTCCCCATCTCCCCCTGCCCTACCTCCTTTCCCCTCCCCAATAAATGTATAGATTTATTACTCTATTTATTTTACTTGTACATATTTACTATTCTATTTATTTTGTTAATGATGTGCATTTAGCTTTAATTCTATTTGTTTGACGGCTTGACACCTGTCTCCATGTTTTGTTTTGTTGTCTGTCTCCCCCTTCTAGACTATGAGCCCGTTGTTGGGTAGGGACTGTCTCTATATGTTGCCGACTTGTACTTCCAGTACGATGCTCTGCACACTGTAAGCGCTCAATAAATACGATTGAATGAATGCATGAATGCATGAATGAATGAACTCCTCGGGGACACGCTGCTGTCTTTGGTCGCCCAGCTTGCTGCCATAATTTCCGCTCCATTGCAGACGGGCTAATTCCTGGTGGAGCTGCTTTGTTTGATGGATTGCCTGGGTTACTGTGCCACCTCCAACAGGGCTCCCTGGGCAGGGCTGTTGGGCGCTGACTGCTTCTGCACCCTGCTGATGGGGTTAAATGGGCTTTGGGTGAAGCAGCGTGGTTCACTGGAAAGAGCCCGGGCTTTGGAGTCAGAGTTCATGGGTTCAAATCCCGGCTCCACCAGTTGTCAGCTGTGTGACCTTGGGCAAGCCGCTGAACTTCTCTGTGCCTCAATTCCCTCTTCTGTACAATGGGGATTAAGACTGTGAGCCCCACGTGGGACAACCTGATCACTTTGTATCCCCCCCAGCACTTAGAACAGTGCTTTGCACATAGTAAGCGCTTAACAAATACTGTCATTATTATTATTATCATTATTATATGAGTGGATCCAAGGGTCTGACCTGCTAGCTAGCTCACACTGGCGGGACTCTCAATGGGTCTTGATGTTCCCCTGTTGCAGGTGCAGATAATAACTGGCATTTGTTAAGCACTTACTATGTGCCAGGCACTGTACTAAGTGCAGGGAAGGGTATAATAATAATAATAATAATGGCATTTATTAAGCGCTTACTATGTGCAAAGCACTGGTCTAAGCGCTGGGGAGTTTACAAGGTGATCAGGTACGAGCAAATCTAGCTGTATTTCTATTTATTCTGATGACTTGACACCTGTCCACGTCTTGTTTTGTTGTCTGTCTCCCCCTTCTAGACTTTGGGCCCATTGTTGGGTAGGGTCTGTCACTATATGTTGCCAACTTGTACTTCCCAAGCGCTTAGTACAGTGCTCTGCACACAGTAAGCGCTCAATAAATACGAGTGAATGAATGAATGAAAGTGAGTGGAACACAGTCCCTGTCCCACATGGGGCTCACAGTCTCAATCCCCATTTTATAAACTGAGGCACAGAGAAATGAAGGGATTTGCCCAGGGTAACACAGCAGACATGTGGTAGAGCTGGGATTAGAACCCATGACCTTCTGACTCCTGGGCTCATGCTCGGTCTCATAGTTCTGTCTGCCTGGTGGGTCCATGGAGCATTCCATGTAAATCTGAAAATCCCTCCAACCTTTACCACAGCTCATCTTTTAATGGGATTTGTTAAGTGCTTACTATGTGCAATACACTGTACTAAGTGCTGGAGTAGATTCAAGATAATCAGGTTGTTCCCTCCAGATCGAACGCTCATTCATTCATTCATTCATTCAATCGTATTTATTGAGCGCTTACTGTGCGCAGAGCGCCGTACTAAGCACTTGGGAAGTACAAGTCAGCAACATCTAGAGACGGTCCCTACGCAACAACGGGCTCACAGTCTAGAAGGGGGAGACAGACAACAAAACAAAACATGAAGACAGGTGTCAAAATCGTCAGAACAAACAGAGTTATAGCTGGTGCACATCGTTAACAAAATAAATAGAATAGTAAATATGTACAAGTAAAATAGAGTAATAAATCTGTACAAATATATACAAGTGCTGTGGGGAGGGGAAGGAGCTGGGGGGGATGAGAGGAATAAGGGGGCTCAGTCTGGGAAGGCCTCCTGGAGGAGGTGAGCTCTCAGTAGGGCCTTGAAGGGAGGAAGAGAGCTAGCTTGGCGGATGTGCGGGGGGAGGGCATTCCAGGCCAGTGGAAGGATGTGGGCCGGGAGTTGACGGCGGGACAGGCGAGAACGAGGCCCAGTGAGGAGGTTAGCGGCGGCAGAGGAGCGGAGGGTGCGGGCTGGGCTGGAGAAGGAGAGAAGGGAGGTGAGGTAGGAGAGGGCGAGGTGATGGACAGCCTTGAAGCCGAGAGTGAGGAGTTTTTGCTTGACTCGTAGGTTGACAGGCAGCCACTGGAAATTTTTGCTCACTGTGGGCGGAGAATGTGTCTGCTAATTCTGTTGGATTATATTCTCCCACTTCCTCTGGACGTACTAAGTGCTTAATAAATACTACTGATTGATTGACACAATTCGTGTCTCAGAGGCAGCTCACAGTCTCAGCTGCAGGGAGGAGGGAGGAGGTAAACAGGTTTCAGTTGAGGGAACTGAGTCACAGAGAAGTGACTTGCCCAAGGTCACACAACAGACAAGCAGCTGAGCTGGGATTAGCACCGAAGTCCTCTGACTCCCAAGCCCGTGCTCTTCCCACCAGGCCACACGGCTTCCCCTGACATTCCAGGAAGGGTTTTCCGGGGCGAGAAGCTCGGGCGGGTGTCTCCGGTTCGAACTCGACGGCTTCCATTTCAATGTCGTCTCTGGCCATCCTGTCCCGGAGCTGGTCCCCGGGTGATAGTCCAGGCTCGGGCTAAAATACTGGCCTGTGTTTTCTGTGTGTGAGGCTCTGAAGTGACTGCTGGCATCCTGGTTCCCTGGGTCGTGGATTCTAATCCTGACTCCGCCGCCTGTCTGCTGTGTGACCTTGGGGAAGTCACTTCACCTCTCTGAGCCTCAGTTCCCTCATCTGGAAAATGGGGATTAAGACTGTGAGCCCCCCCATGGGACAACCTGATCGCCTTGTATGCCCCCAGCGCTTAGAACAGTGCTTTGCACATAGTAAGCGCTTAACAAATGCCATCATCATCATCATCATCATCATTTCAGCCCCATCAGGCCGCTAATAAGCTGACACATCTAACACCCAGAATCTCCTGGACCCTTGGGCTTCTAGTTCATTCATTCATTCAGTTGTATTTATTGAGCGCTTACTGTGTGCAGAGCACTGTACTAAGCACTTGGCAAGTACAATAATGATGGCATTTATTAAGAGCTTACTATCAATCAATCAATCATATTTATTGAGCGCTTACTGTGTGCAGAGCACTGTACTAAGCGTTTGGTAAGTCCAAGTTGGCAACATATAGAGACAGCCCCTACCCAACAGTGGGCTCACAGTCTAGAAAGTGGGCTCACAGTCTAGAAGTGGGCCCACAGTCTAGAAATGTGCAAAGCAATCAATCAATCAATCAATCAATCATATTTATTGAGCGCTTACTGTGTGCAGAGCACTGTACTAAGCGCTGCTAGAGGTAGAGAACACAGTACACTTGATGTGAAATATGAATAATTCACAATATTATCCTTTAGAAACCAAGAATCAAAATATAAAACGTGTCAATAACTGTTTTATTGGTAATGTATTGCAAGTCTCCATGAATTCATTCATTCATTCATTCAATCGTATTTATTCATTCAATTGTATTTACTGAGCGCTTACTGTGTGCAGAGCACTGTACTAAGCGTTTGGGAAGTACAAGCTGGCAACATCTAGAGACGGTCCCTACCCAACAACAGGCTCACAGTCTGGAAGGGGGAGACAGACAGCAAAACAAAACAAGTAGACAAGTGTCAATACCACCAGAATAAATAGAATTATAGCTATATACACATCATTAATAGAGTAATAAATATGTACAAGTGCTGTGGGGAGGAGGAGGGAGTATGGCCGGAGGGGTGGGGGGCAATGGGAAGGGGAGGAGGAGGAGGAGGAGGAGAGGAAAAAGGGGGGCCCAGAATCCTAGTGGGATGACGTCTCTCACTAGCCTCTGGAAGGTGCCGATCAGACTGGGGCAATGGATTGGGAATGGGAATGGGCCTGGATTCACAGAGTAAAATATGTTTTCTTTTGTTGTCTGTCTCCCCCTTCTAGACTGTGGACCCACTGTTGGGTAGGGCCCATCTCTATATGCTGCCAACTTGTGCTTCCCAAGCACTTAGTACAGTGCTCTGCACACAGTAAGCGCTCAATAAATACGATTGAATGAATGAATGAATGAACAGAGCAGTGACACCCCCCCCACACACACACCATTTCTGGGCGTTGGGCTGTTGGTCTTGAGGACTTGGTTTGATGACTATGGCCATATTTTTTTTAAATGGTATTTGTTAAGCGCTTACTACTTGCTAGGCACTGACCTAAGCACTGGGCTAGGTACAAGCCGATCAGGTTGGATCCAGTCCCTGTCCCACATGGGATCTTAATTCCCATTTTACACATGAGGTAACTGAGGTCGCCCACCCCCGCCTTCCTCTCCCCCTTCTCCCCCTCTCCATCCCCCCGCCTTATTTCCTTCCCTTCCCCACAGCACCTGTATATATGTATATACATTTGTATGTATTTATTACTCTACTTATTTATTTTACTTGTACATATCTATTCTATTTATTTTATTTTGTTAATATGTTTTGTTTTGTTCTCTGTCTCCCTCTTCTAGACTTGAGCCCACTGTTGGGTAGGTACCATCTCTATATGTTGCCAACTTGTACTTCCCAAGCACTGAGTACAGTGCTCTGCACACAGTAAGCACTCAATAAATATGATTGATTGATTGATTGAGTCCCAGAGAAGTGAAGTGACAGGCCCAAGGTCATACAGCAAACAAGTGGGAGCCCATGCTCTATCCGCTAGGCCATATAGAAGCAGCGTGGCTCAGTGGAAAGAGCCCAGACTTTGGAGTCAGAGGTCATGGGTTCAAATCCTGACTGCCAATTGCCAGCTGTGTGACTTTGGGCAGCTGTGTGACTGTGTGACTTCTCTGTGCCTCAGTTACCGCATCTGTAAAACGGGGATTAAGACTGTGAGCCCCCCATGGGACAACCTGATCACCTTGTAACCTCCCCAGCGCTTAGAACAGTGCTTTGCACATAGTAAGCACTTAATAAATGCCATTGTTATTATTATTATTATTATCATTTTGACAGTGGGATGGGAATGCCTCTTTAGTACAGTGCTCTGCACACAGTAAGCGCTCAATAAATGCGATTGATTGATTGGACAGAGAACCCTCCCGCAAAACGGGGCATTCCGGACATGGTGATCAACATGGGCACTGACAGAATTAGGCTGGTGGATGAGGGAGTCAAAGAATCGATCTCTGGGAGAGAAATCAGGGCAGGCTGCTGGAGGCAGGGTTTCCAGGGGGGTGGTCGCAGCCGGGAAGAAGGGGGTATCCCTTCCACCTCCAGGCCCAAGGTGAGTCTGTGTTCTTGCCCCACAGTTAGTTGTTGGGTAGGGACCGTCTCTATATGTTGCCGACTTGTACGTCCCAAGCGCTTAGTACAGTGCTCTGCACACAGTAAGTGCTCAGTCAATGCGATTGAATGAATGAATGTTGGGTGCTACAAAACCCTCAGGCTGATGTCTGTCTTGGGGGCAGAAAAAAAAAATGGCATCCACCTATGTGTTCCCAGCCTGGGATCATCATCATCATCATCAATTGTATTTATTGAGCGCTTACTGTGTGCAGAGCACTGTACTAAGCGCTTGGGAAGTACAAGTTGGCAACATATAGAGACAGTCCCTACCCAATAGTGGGCTCACAGTCTAAAAGGGGGAGACAGAGAACAAAACCAAACGTACTAACAAAATAAAATAAATAGAATAGATATGTACAAGTAAAATAAATAAATAAATAGAGTAATAAATATGTACAAACATATATACATATATACAGGTGCTGTGGGGAAGGGAAGGAGGTAAGATGGGGGGATGGAGAGGGGGTTTGGGTCAGCAAGAGGAATCCCACTTTCTGGAGAGCACCTTCTTTCTCCCGGGAAGCTCACTGTGGTTCCACACTGCTTCCAGGAGGATTTGAGGCTTGATATTCCAACGATCACCACACACACACTTTGTCTCTCTCTCTCTCTTTCACTCAGTCTATCTGCCCTGTGGAGAAGATCTGAATAAAGGAGAGGGATCCAGTGGACTCATTCCCCAAGGCAACTCCCTCCCACCCATACCATGTCCCTCCGCGGCCCGGACGGAGAAAAAGTCCCCTTGCACAGACTTCCTTCTTTTCGGCCTTGGGCCCGTGAGATTCCAGCTCACTGGGCACATAAAGTCGTCCCAAAGGCTGTTCTATGGAGGAATTCTGGGGGTTTCCTTAACAGGCTTTGCTCATTTGGGAATCCTGTTCCCCAGGACTGCCCGGCTCCAGACACCTCAGCCCAGAGAGCCAGAATTCCTGCCCTGCTTCCAGCAGAGAGCCCGGCTTTTACAGCCAGGGATCCAGAAAAGCGGCATGGTGTAGCACAGGCTGGGGAGACAGAAGGTTATGGGTTCTAATTCTGCTCCTCCGTTTGCCTGCCGTGTGACCTTGGGCAAGTGACTTCACTTCTCTTGATGAGATAAGCATCAAGCGCTTAGTACGGTGCTCTGCACAGAGTAAGCACTTACTAAATATGATTGAATGAATGAATGAATCTCATCTGTAAAATGGGGCTCACATGGAACATTGACTGTGTCCAGCCCGATTTGCTTGTATCCACCCCAGCACTTAGTACAGTGCTCTGCACAGAGTAAGCGCTCACTAAATACTATTGAATGAATGAATGAATCTCATCTGTAAAATGGGGATTAAGACTGAACCCCACATGGGACAGGGACTGGGTCCAGCCCGATTTGCTTGTATCCACCCCAGCACTTAGTACAGTGCCTGGCAAATAGTAAGCGCTTCACGGATACCATTATTATTATTATTTAATTGATTCATAGAAAAGCCCCTTCAGCTCCTCATGTTCCCAACCGTGTTTGGTAAGTTGTTTCTGCCCTATTGCATGCTGTGAGGTCACAGTTTGGGCACTAATCTAGACTGTGAGCCCAATGTTGGGTAGGGACCGTCTCGATATGTTGCCAACTTGTACTTCCCAAGCGCTTAGCACAGTGCTCTGCACACAGTAAGCGCTCAATGAATACGATCGAATGAATGAATGAATAATCATGTTATTGCATCCTTTGAACCTTCATCTTCCTCAACATCCTCTTCATCTTTCTCATGATCTTCATCATCTTCATTGTCTTTGTCCTCTTCATCGTCATCTTCAGCATCTTATTCCACATTGTTGTCATCCTCCTCCTCCTCATTACATTCATCTTCCTCTCGCCCTCCTTGCCAGGGTGACTTGAGCACAGGTTGTGAATTTGGAAAGGAATGTGATTGGGAAATGGATCGTTCAGGTCTGTTTCAGAAATCTCACTTGAGGCAAAGTTTGGTCTTCCCCAGAAGGCCCTCTGCCCGTACTGAGTGCTCCCACATCACTGCTGCTGGAACCTAGGCCTCGGGTCAAGTGGCCAGATGGTGCCGAGCCGGTGGTAACCAGGGGCTAGTGAGCTAAGCAGAGTGGCTAGGCCTGTGCCCTCTGGCAGATGTGCGTTTATGTACATATTTATTATTCTAGTCATTTTCTTAATGTTGTGTATCTATCTACTATGTATCTATCTACTGTATCAGCCTCCTCTCCGATCTCCCATCCTCCTGTTTCTCTCCACGTCAATCCATATTTCATGCCGCTGCCCGGATTGTCTTTGTCCAGAAACACTCTGGGCATGTTACTCCCCTCCTCAAAAATCTCCAGTGGCTACCAATCAACCTACGCATCAGGCAGAAACTCCTCACCCTGGGCTTCAAGGCTGTCCATTACCTCGCCCCCTCCTACCTCACCTCCTTTCTCTCCTTCTCCAGCCCAGCCCGCACCCTCCGCTCCTCTGCCGCTAACCTCCTCACCGTGCCTCGTTCTGGCCTGTCCCGCCGTCGACCCCCGGCCCACGTCCTTCCTCTGCCCCGGAATGCCCTCCCTCTGCCCATCCGCCAAGCTAGCTCTCTTCCTCCCTTCAAGGCCCTACTGAGAGCTCACCTCCTCCAGGAGGCCTTCCCACACTGAGCCCCCTCCTTCCTCTCCCCCTCCTCCCCCTCCCCAGCCCCTCTGCCTTACCTCCTTCCCCTCCCCACAGCACCTGTATATAATGCATATATGTTTGTACATATTTATTACTCTATTTATTTTATTTGTACATATCTTTCTATTTTCTTTTGTTGATATGTTTTGTTTTGTTGTCTGTCTACACCTTCTAGACTGTGAGCCTACTGTTGGGTAGGGACCGTCTCTATATGTTGCCAACTTGTACTTCCCAAGCGCTTAGTACAGTGCTCTGCACACAGTAAGCGCTCAATAAATACGATTGAATGAATGAATGAATGAATCTATCTATAATTCTATTTGTTTATATTGATGTTATTGATGCCTGTCTACTTGCTTTGTTTTGTTGCCTGCCTCCCCCCTTCTAGACCATGGGCCTGTTGTTGGGTAGGGATTGTCTCTACTTGTTGCCGAATTGTACTTCCCAAGCGCTGAGTACAGTGCTCTGCACACAATCAATCAATCAATCAATCGTATTTATTGAGCGCTTACCGTGTGCAGAACACTGTACTGAGTGCTTGGGAAGTACAAGTCGGCAACACAGTAAGTGCTCAATAAATACGATTGAATAAACGAATGAAAGGATGGGTGGGGTAAGGAATGCCTGCTTCTGTTGTGACTTCTCTTCAGCTAGAGTTCAGCCCCGTTCACTTTCATAGGAATCGGGGTCTCCTGTGAGCCCAGTGCCCCCCTGCCAGCGCTCACCCCCTTTGACTGTGAGCCCACTTTTAGACTGTGAGCCCACTGTTGGGTAGGGACTGTCTCTATATGTTGCCAACTTGTACTTCCCAAGCGCTTAGTACAGTGCTCTGCACACAGTAAGCGCTCAATAAATACGATTGATTGATTGATTGATTGACAGCCAGGGGCCCTTCCTATGGCACTTTGACAGGCTGCTCTGGGCACAGGACACCCTCTGCTCTCAGCGGAGCGCAGATACCGGCTCCAGATTTCCCTCCACCCTTTGATGTCTTCACGATTAGTCACCCGGCCAAATCCACCTGACTCCTTTGACGTGACATCAATTGAACTGACTTGCCCCTTGGACATTTGGAGGATCCTGGCTTGGCCTATAAAAGGCAGCGTGAGGGAGGACCCAGACAACACATCTCTCTCTTCCAGAGATCTTGAAGACGCGAGCGTTCAGAGCTGCCAGAAACAACCATGCTGGGAGGAGTAGGAAAGCTTGCCGCCGAGGGCCTGGCTCACCGTGCTGAGAAGGCCACAGGGGATGTAGGTAAGCACCCCTAAGTGCCCCTTTTTTTCCCTGATGTGCAATGTGTTCCTGGGGGTCTGACCCGCAAAGTGAACTGGTTCTGGGGTGTGGGGGCTTTGTTGACACGCTCCAGCACCCCATTTGATGCCTTTTCCTCGGTCGCTGTTTCAGAACCACCAGCCGGCCAACTCTCTTAACCGCCCACCAGTCTGGCAAATGACCTCTCATGGGCCTGAGAGGAGCAGAAGCCTCTGCGACAGTCTGCTCTGGGGGCTTTGGGAAGGGCTGCCTGGCTGGAGTGGTCCACCTGCTCTCATTTCCGCGCAAGATAATCCTGGAGCAGTCCGTGTTTTCCTTCATTTCCCTCAAGGCCCCTGCTTCCCGGGATGCCACCCTGGGGAACTCCCTCTGCCTCTCGGAAGGTTTTCAGAGCCGCCAAAGCTAAATGAGGGGCGGGCAGGACCGGGGATTAGCTTTGTTTTAGGAGAAGCAGCGTGGCTCGGTGGAAAAGAACCCGGGCTTTGGAGTCAGAGGTCATGGGTTCAAAGCCCGGCTCTGCCACTTGTCAGCTGTGTGACTTTGGGCAAGTCACTTCACTTCTCTGGGCCTCAGTTCCCTCATCTGTAAAATGGGGATGAAGACTGTGAGCCCCATGTGGGGCAACCTCATGACCTTGCATCCCCCCCAGCGCTTAGAACAGTGCTTTGCACATAGTAAGCGCTTAATAAATGCCATCATTATTATTATTATTTGTTCCTGGCCTCTGCCAGCAGTGGGTGTCACACGGGCACCCACACGCCTGCAGAATCACTTTTTCTGCCCCTGTACTTCCTCTGTGCCTGGCCAGGTTCACCTCAGCCTTCTGCCCATCATCATCATCATCGTCAATCGTATTTATTGAGCGCTTACTGTGTGCAGAGCACTGTACTAAGCGCTTGGGCAGTACAAGTTGGCAACATATAGAGACAGTCACTACCCAATAGTGGGCTCACAGTCTAAAAGGACTGCAACATTACCATCTAGCTCGCTCGAGAGGGGCCCGAGGCGTTGGAGCTAACGGGTAGCACAGAGAGGGGACTCCCTGATTCTTGGGCTCCTTGGGGAAATCAAGTCTGTTCACAGCTGGGAAATAGAAATAGCCCACAGGAGCCAGCAGTTTGTGAAATTCAAGACGGCAGTCTCCTTTCATGCTATTTATACTGCTTTTGCAAAACCAACTCCCCACAACAAAGACCGAAGCGCTTCAAAGGGGAAAATCCACCCCTGAAATGTCCCAGGCCTAGATTTGACTTGAAAGCGGGAAGTTCAAAAACCTTCAGGATTTCTGGGCTTATCAAAATTTCCCCAGTCTCGGAGGGAGCGGCGGTGTCCACTTGGGTTTGCAGGTTTCTCGGGAAATTCAAAATATTTCTCTCATGTTTTCCCCTAAGCTTTTTGGCTTGAACTCTGGTGGGGAATTAGGGAATGTTCTTGCAACAAGCGCACTTCCATCTGAACAGAATGCATTGCAGTGTTGGAGGAAACATTTTTGTGTGTTGGAAAATGACTTTTTCTTAATAGGGGGGCCCATCAGGGAACTGTGCAATAGAAACTCTCTGGACTCATCGAAATCTCTAAGGAAGAGGGATAATGTCTTACCACTTTGTCAGCCCTCCTGAGAAAAGGGGAGATTACTGCTAATTCTACTAAAGTATTTGAGACGCAGTGTGGCTCAGTGGAAAAGAGCCCAGGCTTTGGAGTCAGAGCTCATGGGTTCAAATCCCGGCTCCGCCAACTATGTGACTTTGGGCAAGTCACTTAACTTCTCTGTGCCTCAGTTACCTCACCTGTAGAATGGGGATTAAGAGTGTGAGCCCCCCGTGGGACAACCTCATCACCTTGTAACCTCCCCAGTGCTTAGAACACTGCTTTGCACATAAGTGCTTAATAAATGCCATTATTATTATTAGAATCATGCTTTGCACATAGTAAGCGTTTAATAAATGCTATTATTATTATTATTTTAAATTATCTGGTGCCTTTCATGTGGAGCTCTCAAAGTACTTTCATGCTTTTACTGAAAGACCCATTTAGGATACTGGAAAAGGCTTTGAAGTGTTCAGGGTGGGGCTCTGATCCTTTGGAAAGAGGCTTTCTCTCGGATAAGTGGTGTGGGTTGACTGATGATTTTATGTCCACAAACCCTGGGAATCTCTCCTGGCACAAATTCTGGGTGGTGGAGGAGAGGTCTAATCCAGGATGGCAAGGGGAGAAAGCTGTTTTTGGACTCATCTTCCCCCTGCTAGAGAGGGAGGGAGGGATAGAGAGAGAAAGGGAGATACTGAAAGAGACAAAGACAGTGAGGACTCCCATGCTACTTATACTGCTGTGGGTGGCAGATAATAATAATAATAATAATGGCACTTATTAAGCGCTTACTATGTGCCAAGCACTGTTCTAAGCGCTGGGGAGGTTACAAGGTGATCAGGTTGTCCCACGGGGGGCCTCACAGTTTTAATCCCCATTTTACAGATGAGGTAACTGAGGCCCAGAGAAGTGAAGTGACTGCTCACGGTAAAAGTAGTGGCCAGGCGGCTGTGATGACTATCCTTCAATTTCGACCCGGGCCACTTCCTGTTTATGTGAAAAATAAGTGCCAGCTTGTTGTGGGCAGGGAATGTGTCCACCAACTCTGTTGTGTTGCCTCCTTCCCCTCCCCGCATCACCTGTATGTTTGTACGTATTTATTACTCCATTTTACTTGTACATATTTATTCTATTTATTTTATTTTGTTAATATATTTTGTTTTGTTGTCTGTCTCCCCCTTCTAGACTGTGAGCCCATTGTTGGGTAGGGACCATCTATATGTCACCAACTTGGACTTCCCAAGCGCTTAGTACAGTGCTCTGCACACAGTAAGCGCTCAGTAAATATGATTGAATGAATGAATGAATGAATACATTCTCAAGGGGTTAGTAAAGTACTCTGAAGCAGCGTGGCTCAGTGGAAAGAGCCCGGGCTTTGGAGTCAGGGATCATGGGCTCGAAGGAGGCCTTCCCAGACTGAGCCCCCTCCTTCCTCTCCCCCTTCTCCCCCCTCCATCCCCCCGCCTTACCTCCTTCCCTTCCCCACAGCACCTGTATATATGTCTATATGTTTGTACGTATTTATTACTCTATTTATTTATTTATTTTACTTGTACCTATCTATTCTACTTATTTTGTTAATGCGTTTTGTTTTGTTCTCTGTCTCCCCCTTCTAGACTGTGAGCCCACTGTTGGGTAGGGACTGTCTCTATGTGTTGCCAACTTGTACTTTCCAAGCGCTTAGTACAGTGCTCTGCACACAGTAAGCGCTCAATAAATACGATTGAATGAATGAATGAATGAATCCCGCTCTGCCAATTGACAGCTGTGTGACTTTGGGCAAGTCACTTAACTTCTCTGGGCCTCAGTTCCCTCATCTGTAAAATGGAGAATAAGACTGTGAACCCCCCGTGGGACAACTTGATCTCCTTGTAACCTCCCCAGCGCTTAGAACAGTGCTTTGCACATAGTAAGCGCTTAATAAATGCCATCATTATATTACTCTGTACACAGTAAACACTCAATAAATACCACTGATTGATCGGTTGATTTCTGCTTTGGCAACCCTGTCCTGCAAACGCAGTGGGACTTTTTTTTTTTTAATGGGATTTTTCCAGGCACTGTACTGATAGTCCATGCCCTACATGGGGGCTCACAGTCTTAATTCCCATTTTACAGATGAGGAAAGTGAGGCACACAAAAGTGAAGTGACTTGCCAAAGGTCACACTGTAGACAAGTGGCAGAAGCAGGATTAGAACCCAGGTCCAACGACTCCTAGGCCCAAGCTCTTTCTACTAAGTCATGCTATCTTTCTCTCCCTCTAGACTGTAAGTTTACTGTGGGCAGGGAATGTGTTTACTTACTCTGTTCTGTTCATAGAATGCTCTGTATCTGATGATGATGAGCTTAGGAATTTAAGATGTAACGGTCCCATTTTCTCTTGGTAGACCAGCCACTTTGGCCCTAAAGAGATTTCCAAGATAATGGACAAGAGGGACAAATGGGCCAATCTGGCATCTTTTCAAGACCCTTGAAATTAGCAACCAAGTCAAAGAGAGTACGGAGGAGGCTTGTCTCCTGAAACCACAGACAAGTTACAGTAAGCCAGCCAGCACCCAGCTAAAATTGGATTCCTGCCTGAATCTCCCAACCCCACTTTCCATTCCTGCTCCAGAACCCCAGAAAGACCAGTATTAGGAAGGCCGAAATTTACAGTCCAGGGCTGAAGGAGCAGGCTGGGATTATTTAAGGGTGGGGACGTGGGAACGCCTCTTTGTTCTGACATAAGCTTATCTTGGATTTTCAGTCAACGCTGCGGGAGAGGTGGTGAAGGAGGTGGTGGATAATGCCAAGGAGGCTGGTGAGAAAGGTAAGAAACAGCTTCTTTGGGACCGGATAACAATGTATCCTCTTCTGAGGTGGGAGAGCTAAGGAGACCACCAAAGACTTGCCCTTTAGGCTTGCAGTGGGCAAAGTAGCTTGCAATCAAAGTAGCTCCATTCCATACCTGAACACTAAAAAATACCTAAGCCATTCCCCTCTTGCGAAGTGGCCCCCTGGTCTCCATTCTGCCTTGGTACCCAGATTAGATCACCATGCTTCCTACCCTGGCCAAACTCCCTGAGAAGCCCAGGGTTGGTAGAAGGTGGCAGAGGTAGAAAAGACAGTTTTTTGGGAGTGGAGAAAGGCACAGTGACTGCCAATCTAATTCCTTCATGGCGTAGTAAAAAGAGAACGGATCTAGGAGGCTGGGGACCTGGGTTCTACTCCCAGCTCCATCACTTGCCTGCTGTGTGACTTTCGACAAGTCATTTTGCTCCCCAGTGCCTCAGTTTCTTCATCTGTAAAATGAGAATTAAATTCCCGGGTCTCCCATTTGGCATCTACCCCCAGTACTTAGTATGGTGTTTGACACTCCAATACTGAAGTTACGATCATTATTTAGTCAGCCTGCTTGATCTCATATTTAAAGACTTCCGCTTCTTTCAAGCCTCAATTGGCCTAATCGATCTCACCATCTCGAAGGCACCCTGCCTCCACAGAGTGACCTTTTTTACCCTCACTAAGCCACCTCAAAACACCCAACCTTTGTACCAGCGCTTACAACAGTGCTCTGCACATAGTAAGCGCTTAACAAATGCCATCATTATTATTATTCTATTAGACCTCCTGGACTTGTTCGCTGCCGCTACAAATCCAAACCAGATTCTTCACCGGTGGCAAACTCAGCCATCGTGTCGGGACATCCTTGTCGCCCCTCCACCCTAAAGTGCCAGTGGCTTCTTCCAATTGAACAGAGGGAGAAGCCATATGACATTAATGGGCAACTTGGGCCCTCTGGGTGATAGAATTTACAGAAAGATGTCACTTCGGGCTCTTCAAAGTTACCCCAATATTTGATTCTCCATACTCACCTCTACCACCTCTCTCCCTTTCCAAGTCATTTCGGAAGTCGTCAAGGCTGCCCAACAGGCCGGTGACAAAGTCGTGAAGGAAGTGACCGACAAAGTTGCCACCACTGTGACCAACGCGGCTGCGGGCATTGGCAAGCTGGGAGGACAGTAAGCAGTTCCGCTGTCCCCTTGCAGGCTTCAGAGCAATAAAATAAAAATAATCAATGTGACTCCTGGCTTCCACTCCTGATTTCATCTTCTTCTTCGGAAAGTTTGGCCACACGTCAACCGGCTTTGAGGCCGTGGCCCCCGGGCCCAGGCTGGCAGGGGCCCAGACTCCCATTAGTCCCTCCCACTCTGCCTTGGTAGGGAAGTGGGTACTTCTGCTCCCGGCTGCATGCACATCATATTAACACAAATCACTTCCAGGGGTACCAGTGCCCACCCTCCCACCCACCTCCTTCCTCTCCAAACTGGCTTTTTGTGGCCATGCCCTGAGTTCTGTCGTGCTAGTTCGGCCAGGGATCCTGCCAGACGTAGGCTGACGGCTTGGAAAGAAAGACCATCCACTAAGCACATCTCTACCCAGTTACAATTATTCTATATTAAAAAAAAAATCACAGGAATGCTATCAATCCCTAAAATATTATACTTCAAAGAGGCTTTGACGCCTCAGATTCCCAAGCCAGCTCCCCTGCCTTTTAAGGATACCTCAATCAATGGTATTTACTGAACGCTTACTTGGGGACTTTTAGACTGAGAGCCCACTGTTGGGTAGGGACTGTCTCTATATGTTGCCAACTTGTACTTCCCAAGCGCTTAGTACAGTGCTCTGCACACAGTAAGCGCTCAATAAATACGATTAATGATGATGATGATGATGGGGAGAGTACTGTATTAAGTGCTTGGGAGAGTACAACCGAGTTGGTAGACGTGTTTCCTGACCACACACAACTAGCTTATCATCATCATCATCAATCGTATTTATTGAGCACTTACTATGTGCAGAGCACTGTACTAAGCGCTTGGGAAGTACAAATTGGCAACACATAGAGACAGTCCCTACCCAACAGTGGGCTTATGAGGGACTGTCTCTATATGTTGCCAACTTGTACTTCCCAAGTGCTTAGTACAGTGCTCTGCACAAAGTAAGCGCTCAATAAATACGATTGATTAATTGATTGATTCAGAGGGGGATAACCACCCAAACTTTCCAGTTTATTTGGGACAGCACCACGTGGGGCCTTTCTTACAGGAGAAAGTTTTCAGAGGCAGGTCGTGCCCTCTCTAGAGGGTTGAGATGGGGACAGAGAAACCTCAACCAAGAATTCTGCTCCAGACACCCAAACAGCTCCACGGGCTACGGCAGAGGGTTGTGGCAGGGGCATTTTGCCCTGGGGAGATTTCCCAAGCGAGGTGGAGCTGCTCCCCACCCCCCAACAAAAACCTGCAATCCCTCAGGAAAAATAGTAGTCAGACACTAGAGAAGCAGCGTGGGTCAGTGGAAAGAGCATGGGCTTTGGAGTCAGAGGTCATGGGTTCAAATCCCAGCTCCGCCAATTGTCAGCTGTGTGACTTTGGGCAAGTCACTTCCACTGGGCCTCAGTTACCTCAACTGTAAAATGGGATTAAGACTGTGAGCCCCCCGTGGGACAATCTGATCACCTTGTAAACTCCCCAGGGCTTAGAACAGTGCTTTGCACATAGTAAGTGCTTAATAAATGCCATTATTATTATTATTACTAGAGGTGTCCTGACTAGAGCAATGGCTATTTCAAGGGCTACATTCATTCATTCAATTGTACTTATTAAGCGCTGAAGCTGTTGGGAGGGCCAGGGAGAAGCTTCCTGCCGGAGCAATGGTGCTGGTTTTCCTAAACCTACTCAATTACAGATGCAGCCCCTCTCTCTTAGGGCACTCATTTTAGGCACTTAATATTATCATCTCACAAAAATGTTCCCTGGACTTTAAGAATGGTCCTTCAACGGCCCTAGACACTGTCACAGGCCTGTCAGCAACCAATTCAGTATTTCAAGTCAATGCAGAGAACGTCTGGGTGCTTTCCTTTAAATTAGTATCTTAAAACCATGGCAGAAACCTGGCAGCATTTAAAGCAGCAATTCTACCCCGTCAGCAGTCATGTGGGCGTAGCTGCTCTGAGACGGTTGCCTCACGACGCGTCAGGCTACAAGCAGGCCGTGCGCCACACTTGCATTACACCTGCCAAGCCCAACGATAGTGATCCCACGTGAAAAGGACAGACCTGAAAGTGACGTACAGTAACAGTTTGTTACAGCCGAGCCAAAGTTTCAGTCAACCAGGGGTTAGTGTCACCCCGGTGGACGTTTCCCCCTGGTCCCCCTCTCCATCCCCCCCCATCTTACCTCCTTCCCTTCCCCACAGCACCTGTATAGATGTTTGTACATATTTATTACTCTATCTTACTTGTACATATCTATTCTATTTATTTTATTTTGTTAGTATGTTTGGTTTTGTTCTGTCTCCCCCTTGTAGACTGTGAGCCCGCTGTTGGGTAGGGACTGTCTCTATGTGTTGCCGACTTGTACTTCCCAAGCACTTAGTACAGTGCTCTGCACACAGTAAGTGCTCAATAAATATGATTGATTGATTGAATAGTGAGGTTGCCGAACCCCACCACCAGCTGGGGAGTGCCATCAGGAACAGCGTGGCTCAGTGGAAAGAGCAGGGGCTTTGGAGTCAGGGGTCATGGGTTCGAAACCCAGCTCTGCCAATTGTCAGCTGTGTGACTTTGGGCAAGTCACAACTTCTCTGTGCCTCTGTTCCCTCATCTGTAAATGGGGATTAAGACTGTTAGCCCCCCGTGGGACAACCTGATCTCCTTGTAACCTCCCCAGCGCTTAGAACAGTGCTTTGCACATAGTAGGCGCTTAATAAATGCCATTATTATTATTATTATCATCAGGAGAGGTTCTAACGAGGCTAGTGAGACCCTGACAGACAAATGGAAGCAACATCCCTGCAGAAGCCCATTAGCCCATTGGAGGGGTGAGAGTCGTGTATACCACTGGAAAGTGGGAGGGGTAAAACTTGGGGGATGTGCCCCTATTTCTGGGATATGGAAGCTAGAGAATGTGTGTGGGGGTCCCAGGGAGCAGGTGGCACAGGCCCTTGGGGGTGGGGAATAAAAAATAAAAATAAAATCGACCCCACCACCAGCACCGAGGCTGCTGTTACTAATAATAATGATGGCATTTATTAAGCACTTACTATGTGCAAAGCACTGTTCTAAGCGCTGGGGAGGTTACAAGGTTAGCAGGTTGTCCCACGGGGGGCTCACAGTCTTCATCTCCATTTTACAGATGAGGCCCAGAGAAGTGAAGTGACTTGCCCAAAGTCACACGGTTGACAATTGGCGGAGCCGGGGTTTGAACCCATGACCTCTGACTCCAAAGCCCGGGCTCTTTCCACTGAGCCACGTTGCTTCTCTAATCTGATTAGGAGACTAGAACCGGGGACCTTGAGCTGCTGGGGACCACCTTGCTCAGAGATGATCACCTCCAAGGAGGGCTGGAAATGCATTCAGCTTAACCCCATCAGATGCCTCCCCATTGTCCTAAGGAGGACATGGACACCCTGCTCATCAGGGACACCTCCATCCCGCTGGTGGAGCATTTTCTGCAAAGGTTCATTCGGTCAAGCCAGCTCTAGTTAGTACAAGAATATGTTCATTAGCGCTGAGCTCAGGCCCAGTCACCAGTATGAAGGTTGATATTTTGGAAGGAGAGAGGCAGAGAGAGAGAGAGGCAGGCCAAGTGAGCAAGAGAGAGAAAAGAGAGCACAGAAATATTCAGTTTCTAGAGTTTTCCCAGTGTCAAAGAGCCAGACTACAGATCTTACTGCAGTACGGGCTACCTGAAAAACGAGAGCATTATTCTGTCCTTTGGGCGTATTTTGTAAAACGCATTTACCTGGTGAAGAAAGAAACTCACAGCACAGGGAATCAACGTGGTATTTATGTGGCTGTTACATGAAATTTCATAGCTCTAATTGCAGTTGACCACATTTTAAACGTATTACCAAATGTAAAATTAACAACATTGGAAAAGAAACAGGGGGCTGTTTGGAAAAGGTTCACTTTTTAATAACTGCTCATCGCCAGGTTAAATCATGCAGTTACAAAGTAGTTAGAAAAAAAAGCATGAAATTTCTGGGAGGTTGTTTTCTAAAAAAAAGGTTTATTCATTACATAAATAATATCTGGCACTTTATTGGGATTATTCTAGACAAAAAGCCTTACTCTCCCTCCCCGACCCCCACAAAAGGGAAAAAAAAAACAACCCAGAAACCACAAGAACTCGTCAAAAACCAGATTGGTTCCAATAGGGTCTCAAAGTCCACTCTGTTTTGCTTGGTTATGTCCAGCACTTGCTAGACATCCAAATAAAGGAGATGGACAAAGACTGTCGAGTCCAGTAAGTCCTTTACTGGCCAGTGCTCAAAGCTCCTAGCCTGGCTCCAAGTTTCTGGGCCAAAATCCGTTTCTAGGTTAGCCTCCCCTCTATCTATCATTGCTACTCACTGAGGCGGCATAAAAATCTCATGTTCTGAACGACTCTTCCAAAGGATTAGAAAATCTGAAAGAGTTGACTGTTAAGGAGGTGACAGTTCTTCAGGGGATATCAGGATTATAACTTTTGCCTATTCGGGTATTTGTTTAAATTAAAAAACAAAATCTAGCTCCCATCATCCACACATTTACGTCGACACCTTGATTACACCAACCAGAAATTTTTTGCTGGATGTCTGTACATAATAAGCTATAAATGATACTGTTTTCAGGTTACAAAAATACTAGCTTCTTTCATCCATGGGTTTATATGCATCTCACTGCTCAAGTCAAGTTTAGGTTGATAAGTGATTAAAGGCAATTCTAGAACAGCAGCATGGAATTTTTTTTTTCTTAAAAGGAGGAGAGGAAGGAAGGGGAAGAAAAAAAAAATTAACCTAAAGAGGACCAGGCCCGAAGTTCTGCTACTGCACATCAGCAAAGCCCCACCTTTTGACAGGGCCACTGCATTGTTCGTACAAGGCCTTCTTGACAATGCCAAAGCCAAGGTTGCAGCATGAACCAAAATTGCACAGCGCCAAAGAGCAAGCTAGCTAACATCTCGCCAGACGCTCACCTGGTGCAAAATGCGACTGATGTGCAATCTCGGGAAGCAGCTCATATAGCAAGACGGTATGCCCATACGGCAGAGATTTTTAGTTTAAGTTGAAATACCCCAAATGGTCCTTAAGTGCAGATGAACTGGTTATCTTTAGGCCGCTAAATCTGCATACGATACCCCACTCCGAAGAGTGTAATTAAAAAAAAAAAAAGGACTACGGACTGAAACTAGTTGAGAACAGGATCTGCTATAATGAGTCCTAAAAGGGAAAAGGGGCTTCGGTAGTTACATGTAAACGTGTGAAAGAGGGTACAGAACAGGAGGCGGCGAAGGAGGCGACTCTAGTTGGCTAGCTCTCTCATTTATGTAAAGGTCAGACCAGCTTCGTTGTACACCTTGAAGACCTTCTCAATCGCGTTGACATAGGCGGCAGTTCTCAAGTCCAGACCCAGGTTGTATTTCATGGCAGTACGCATGATTTGCTGAAAAGAAGACCAGAAACCAAGTTTGGATGTAGTGAACTGCTCAGAATACCTCAACTGAGAAACGACAGCAGCTCCGAGACGGAGAGCTCATTCGGTGGACAATCTTGGGGACAGACGTCTACAGACATCAGCTGTTTCTGCCTATGTGCACGTGTCACCTGGGGCCCATTACTCCGTCAAGACCTTTGCGCCTACCCTGGGTTTCCCGCACATTTGTGTCCCAATATATAAAGCAGAAGTCACTCTTCTTGGTAGCTCGTTTAAGGCTGTTAAGCTCCCTCTAGACTATAAGCTCACTGTGGGCAGGGACCGTTATCATCATCATCATCATCAATCGTATTTATTGAGCGCTTACTATGTGCAGAGCACTGTACTAAGCGCTTGGGAAGTACAAATTGGCAACATATAGAGACAGTCCCTACCCAACAGTGGGCTCACAGCCTAAAAGGGGGAGACAGAGAACAAAACCAAACATACTAACAAAATAAAATAAATAGGATAGATATGTACAAGTAAAATAGAGTAATAAATATGTACAACCATATATACATATATACAGGTGCTGTGGGGAAGGGAAGCAGGTAAGATGGGGGGATGGAGAGGGGGATGAGGGGGAGTTATCTACCAACTCTTTTATATTGTCTTTTCCTAAGCACTTAGTACAGTGCTCTGCACACAAATAAATACGATTGATAAAAACTAAATATATATATGTACACACACACACACACACACACACATACATACATATATACACACACACACACACACACACACACCAGAGGATAAAATGCAGGAAAGATTTAGGTGACTTCTTTCTAGACACCTAGGAAATCAGGGTGATCCTCCACCATGCCCCTCAGGACTAAGTTCTAAGATATTCTAGTTGAGGACGCCCTGTGGTTTATAGAGCTCCTTCTTGATTAAGTCCAGTCGGTGGCCTCATTCAACTTCAGCCCAGATGGCTGGAAGAACAGAGCTTTATGCTGGAAGGAATCAAGGGGAAACTGGGCTCAAACGTGTAGTGCATACGTCCTTGAAGCACTTCAGTTCACTTAGTAGATAATAGGAACAAGCCTTGAGAATCTGGATCACATTTGAACATCTGTCCTCTGGCTGCAGAACAATCTTTCCACTGCCTCTGAGAAATTTCCCTACTGCAAGGACACTGATGTTTGCCTGATTGAAGGCACGGTTACATTTAAGTCCTTGGGGTGTATGTCCATGCCAAGAAATGCATAAACTTTTTCCTATAATACTGCAGGACTTTAGAGATTTGGGGATCTATGGTCCTCTCCACAGAAGAGATTGATTTTACAACTATGATTTCACTAACGTGGTTACCTTACTGTAGTGTAGCTCTGGATCACAGATTGTTATCTCAGTCTAAGTCGAGGGTACTCCCACAGCTCAGGACAAAGCACTACCATTACTCTAAACACAAATTATGCCGCCAGTAGCTCATCACTGCAACTGTATTTCACACTGGGGGACTGGCTGACAGTGTAGTTAGTGCCACACACAAAGACATGGCCTAAGCTCATAATAATATTACCAATAATATTTATTAAGTGCTTACTGTGTTCAGTACTCTACTGAGTGATTGGGAGAGTACAATATAATAACGTAACTCAGACACGCTCACAGTCTAGAGAGGGAGATGGACATTAATATTAAATAAAATTATGGATCTGTACATAATTGCTGCGGGGCTGATGGAAGGGTGAATAAATGGAGCAAATCCAAGTGCAGGGGCGACACAGAGGGGAGTGGGAGAAGAGAAAATGAAGGCTTTGTCACAGAAGGCCTCTTGGGAGATGTGCCTTCAGTACAGTTTTGAAGGTGGGGAGAGTAACTGCCTTTTGAATATGAAGAGGGAGGGTGTTCCAGGCCAGAGGCAGGATGAAGTGAGAAGCCGGGGGCAAGACAGACAACAGCGAAGTATAGTGAGTAGGTTGGTAACAGAGGAGCGAAGTGTATGGCTAAGTTGGATAAGGAGAGCAGCGAGGTAAGGTAGAAGGGGGTAAGGTGATTGAGTGTCTTAAAGCCGATAGTAAGGAGTTTCTTTTTGATGAAAAGATGGGCAACCATTGGAGGTTCTTGAGGAGTGGGGAAACACAGACCAAGTGGATTTGTAGAATAATGATTTGGGTAGCACGAAAGGAGAGAGAGATAGATAGATAGATAGATAGATAGAGAGAGAGAGAGAGAGAGAGAGAGAGAGAGAGAGAGAGAGAGAGAGAGAGAGAGAGAGAGACATGAGGCAGGGAGATTAGCAAGGAAGGTGATGCAGTAATCAAGAGGGGAAGGGGGAATAGGATAAATACTTGGATTAATGCGGTAGCAGTTTGGATGGAGAAGAAAGGATGGGTTTTAGCAATGTTGTGAACCAACAGGATCTAGTGACAGACTGAATATGTGGGTTGGGAGGTGAGTCGGGGGCAATGCCAGGGTTACTGGTTTGTGAGACAGGAAGCATGGTAGTGCTGTCTGCAGTGATGGGAAAAAGTCAGGAGGAAGAGAGGGGTTGGGTGGGAAGATAAGGAATTCTGTTTTGGACATGTTAAGTTTGAGGTGCTGACGGTACGACCAAGTAGCGATGTCTTGAAGGTAGGAGGAAGTGTGAGACTGTACGGAGGGAGATGTAGATGTGGGAATAGTCTGCAAAGAGGTGATAGTTGAAGTCATGAGAGCGAATGCTTTCTCCAAGGGAGTGGGCTTAGACGGAGAACAGAAGGGAACCCAGAACTGAATCTTAATGGCCCCCCACAGTTGGAGGGTGGGAGGCAGAAAGAGACTGAGAATGAGTGGCCAGAAAGATAAGAGAAGAACCAGGAGAGGACAGTGTCAGTAAAGCCAAGGCTGGATAACGTTTCCAAGAGAAGGGGGTGACCACAGTGTCAAAAAGTAGCTGAGAGGTTGAAGAGGATTAGGATGGAGTAGAGGCTGTTGGATTTGGCAAGAAGGAAATCGCTTGTGACCTTTGAGAGGGAGGTTTCTGTGGAGTGAAGGGGATCGAAGCCAGACTGGAGGAGAGAATTAGAGGAGAGGAAGTGGAGGCAGTGGGTGCAGACAACTCATTCCAGGAGTTTGGAGAGGTAAGGTAGAAGGGAGATAGGGTGATAACTGGAGGGAGCTGTGGGGTTAGTGATGGGTTTTTTTCTAGGATGGGAGACATGAGTGTATTTGAAAGCAGGGTGGGGGGGAACCTTTGGCAATCAACCAGTTGAAGATGGCAGTCAGGGAGGGAGCAAGCGCTTTGATAAAGTGCAAAGGGATGCACTTGGATGTGCAGGTGGAGGGGGTGGATTCTGAGAGAAAGCAGGAGCTCTCCTCTTGAGATGGTGGAAGAGTTAAGAAGGGGAAGGAGGAAGGGAGCGACTGGAGAAGAGCAGGGAAGACTTTTAAGGAGATCGTAACTGACGGTTTCCATTTTTGTCAATTGAGCAGGCGGACAGGTCATTAGGGGCAAGACTTCGGGGAGGCAAGGGGTTTGAGGAGGGAGTTAGACATCTGGAACAACTGGTGAGGTCAATGGGCATGGGTGTCAATACGGATGGAGAAGGAATGTTGCTGGGCAGAGTTAAAGCGCTTAAGGATAAACTTGGAGTAGATGAAGTTGGCCTGATATCTAGATTCTCGCCAGCAGAGCTCTGTGACTTGTACAGGAGTGAAGAAAGCGGACTGTGGGGTGATTCAGGGCTGTGGGTTCAGTGGTACATCAACGAAGTGGGCTGAGATCAGTAGAGAGGGTGGTGTCGAGGGTGCCAATTTGGTCGTCAAGGGGAGGATTAGTAGGAATCATGATGGCATTTTTAAGCTATTATTATGTACCAAGCACTGTGCCAACACTGGGGTAGACACAAGATGATCCTAGCAGAGCCAGTCCCTGTCCCACAAGTGGCTACCAGTCTAAAAGGTGGTTTGAACAGATTTCTTACAAAAGGAAAGCCACTGTCAAGATCACTGACACAGGCAAGTCGGGAGCTGCAAGTCTGCAAGTCCCCCTCAAGACAGTAAATTCATTGTGGCCAAGGAATGGGTCTGTTATATTGTTTTACTGTGCTCCCCCAAGAGCTTAGTACAGTGCTCTGCACACAGTAAGTGCTCAATAAATACAAATGATTGACTAAAGCCCACTTGACACTTGGGAGGCCCCCATAAAGTCCATTGCTTATTCCTAAAGGTGGGTTTGGATCAATACACTCCCATACGTTCTCCCAGGAAAAACCTGCTCATCACTGAGACGGACAGTTCAACTGAACACAGTCAAACACAGAGTGGGAATTTTTCCATTAACATTACAAATCTAGGTGATGAAGAGTTCAAGCAGTGAAGTCTCTCCAAGGGCAAGGATAAATCGAGCAGCACGTGCTCAATACCTACCCTGGCAGAACGTTCCATGGTATATGCTAGCCCAGAGTGTACAATATCTTTTTCAGATGCACCCTGCAAGGAAGGAGAAAACAGTTTGAAATTCATATAGACCAGGATCGCCGGCAAGACTAACACAGATTCATTTCCCTTTACAAAAAGAAGTCCAGATGCAGACTTTCTTTCTAACCAAGAGAGCAAGCCTGCGACTTTCAAGTTCAAGATTTCACTAACCCCACTGCTCTTCTCACTTGAGATTCACATTCTTGCAAAACCATCTGTTAAGGAAAACTCACTCACCAGTCATTCATTCCAATGCCTTGCAAACTTGCACAAGTACTTTCTTTATTAATAGCACCCCGTTCAGGCTTATGCTGTCAGAAGAATTGTTTCCCAAATACCCTAATTGTTTTCTATTCATATCGCGGGTGGAAAAATGCCCATTGTGGCAGACCTGAGCATATAGTTACTGAGATTCATGTTGACTTTCACAATTCAGTCCTAATTACACTTTTAGGGTTCCAACAGAAATGTTAATGAAAAGCTCAAGCACAAGGGACAGTAAATTTCAGAGGAAAGTTTAAATGTCCACAAGTCACCGAGAAACAATGATTTGTCTTTAACGCTTCTACAGTGCAGCAGTTTAAAACAAAAGCCAAGAAACCCATATGACCAACACAACCTGGCACAAATATGGAAAACAAAAAACACACATTTAGTTGGTCAAATTTGTTTCAGGTGTTTGACCAAATGGCTAGCTTTCTGACTTCAGGAATTCTCTTACAATGATTCTTTAAAGGCTGAACTTAAATGACTCTTAGAAACTTCACCAAGCCCTCAGTAAGATCAGGAGGGTGGGCTAGAAACAAAAAATGCTGGGATCAGATCATATAGAAAGTGACACCTCTTTACCTCTAACTTCCACTTGATGTATGTGAAGAGCTCTCCTAGTTCCAAGCAATCATGCATGAGAAAGGGAACTGCATTCAGTATCGATGTCTCACACGTCACCAGGTCTTAGACTATTCTGACAGGAATTTAACTATCTTTGCAGCTGATTTTCAATTTAATCAAAATGTACTCATATTGTCAAAAGAAAGAGATAATTGATCTCTTCCAATTCACAAAGGAAAAAGAACCCGGTTTAGAGATCCCAATTTTCTTTAGCTCTTAAACAAAAGACTAAAGAATTATTTAGTTTGGCCCCTGTTGGAAGTTGATACTTGGCAAGGAGGAAGAGTGCTCTAAGATTTAAGAGTTAAAGAGTACCAGGATGGATTTTGGCATGTACTGAAAGCAACCATAAGTAATTATTCAAGTTTCCATTCACATCTTTAGAACTGAATTTGTTCTCTGAGGCAAATCTACACCCCAGAGACCAGTACTCTTCCCAGGACACTACAATAGCAACTTCTAGAAGCCCAGCTTTTTCAAACTATCATTCTGCCCTTGTCTTTTAGAGCCACCAGAACGACTAGGGGGTTGTAAGTTTTTCCTCACTCCACATGCAGAATTTTCTTTCAGTCTGTAGATCTTACCAAGTGTACCAAGCACCGATGTAAAGCCACTGAACTGTCATGTGGAAAATGACAGTACTCTTTAGACCCTCTCGTCAGTTCAACAGTGATCCACTGAACTGGAAAACTACTAATGTAGTAAGTGCAAACGATGCCCTTACTTACAGATATCCGGTCTTGGAACTCTGCCGTAGGCACCACTGGAATAGTTCCACCGTGCTTTCCGAACTTCCTTTCCAAACTTTCCTGAACAGACACTGAAAGGGAAGGAAGTCCAGATGAGACGTGTCAGTGGAAAATACTCTCAAGATACAAGTTTTCAAATTCTCGGTATCTCACTTTCCAAGTCTCACCAATAACAGAAGGACTCATTGGAGTTTGAGTAATTCAACAACTATTTCTGATAGAATCTGAAAACTCATAATACCAATATTCATTAACAGGGCTCAACAAGAATGGAACTAGTCCATGTCAAACACCTAGACTATAAGCTCCTTGTGGGCAAGGAATGTGTCTACCATCTGTTACACTGTACTCTCCCAAGAGAGTAGTACAGTGCTCTGCAGATACTAAGCACTCAAATACGATCAACTAGCAAATATCCACTCATCATCATCATCAATCGTATTTATTGAGTGCTTACTATGTGCAGAGCACTGTACTAAGCGCTTGGGAAGTACAAATTGGCAACATATAGAGACAGCCCCTACCCAACAGTGGGCTCACAGTCTAAAACAGTCATTCAATCAATCATATTTACTGAGTGCTTACTGTGTGCAGAGCACTGTACTAAGTGCTTGGGAGAGTACAACAATAAAGACATTCCCTGCCCACAAAGAGCTTACAGTCTTCACTCATAATAATAATAATAATTATTATTATTACAATGGTGGCATTTGTTAAGTTCTATGTGCCAAGCACTGTTCTAAGCATTGAGGGGATACAAGGTAATTAGATTGTTCCACATGGGGCTCGTAGTCTTAATCCCCATTTTCCAGATGAGGTAACAGGCACAGAGAAGTGACTTGCCCAAAGTCACACAGCTGACAAGCGGCAGAGCCGGGATTAGAACCCATGACCTCTGACTCCCAAGCCCGTGTTCTTTCCACTGAGCTACACTGCTTCTCATCTAAAGGCTTTCTGCTTGTGTAGATGTGGCTGTGTACGCTGATTTTTCATTATCTTTAGGATTTTGTTTGTTGATGTCTGCTCTCAATGCCTGTCTCCTGCCCTTTTTAAAAAATTTTGTTTTAAATTAAATAATGACACAGGTTGGAGGATGACTATGGAAGACTGGACTAGCACCCTTTTCAAAGTCTTTTACTGAGCCCTGACCATTAGTAACGAAAACCCATATTCTGCTCATTCATCTTGAAGTTAAAGAGGAAGGAGAGGATTAGCCTGCCTAGCATTTTACTAAATTTCAACTCAACTGTCAATTTAGGCCTTTGTTCTGTGTTTCCATAACACTCATTACCAAGGTTTATTTTGGCACTTAAGCACAGCCTACTAAAAGAAAAAAAGGGAGAAAAAAAAAAAAACAGAGCAAATGGTTGAAAAAATCATCTCAGACCTCAAATCAGGTTGAGTTTAAGGTCTCGACAAAACTCATCTGAAAAATAAAATTTCCTGAGCTAGTGCTGCTCATTAGCAACCCCTCAAAAAGTACAATAGAATATATTTGTTTTGTTTCTGCTGGAGAAGAACTGTACCACTATTCACGACAGGATAAATATTCTCATCAGGGGGCTGAAGAGTTCTTGCATTGGGTAAATCTTTACCAAAAACACAACCAAAGTTTGAGACCTCTACCAAATTAGTTAGAAAGACCACCTTGTACTACTTTAACTCCCTTCTCAACTTAAAAAAAAAATTAAAAATTAAAAGAGACTTATATAGCAGTTCTAGCACGGATCTGTTCAATATTTACCGCTTTAACCAAACCTAGAATTAATGATTTTGTTCAACCCAAAAAGTGCCACACTGGAGTTGGAGACTTCATATGTACAAATTCATTTTTCAGAGGTTTAACTATTAGCATTAGCATATTTGGCCTTTGCCATGTGTAATGATGTATCAGTGAAAATATGGCACTGAACTCTGAGAATCCCAATTTTAATTTCTAAATTTATTTATGGCAGAAAAAACAAAAAATTAGAAATTAAATACTAGCCTTTAGACTCTAAATCTTGAATGGCATTCTGGAATGGGATTTTAGTAATCCTTTATCAGTTCCACAGTATTTTCAGTGACAGCATGGTTTTTGGAGGAGACAAAATGATTACTTACTGAGCAAGTGGTAGTTTGAATCCCTTTCATATTTAAAAGTTAAGCGGCCATAGCTGACGTGATTCAGATTCTTCAGCCACTCAAAGTAGGACACCGTCACTCCTCCAGCGTTCAAATAGAGATCCTATGGAAACAAATAAAACCCCACCGCAAACCAGAATATCAAGTTTCTTAAAACATATGAGGATTTTATTAACTATGGAACGTGTTAGAACACACTTTAATAAGCTTATAAAATCTTCTAAATTATGGGTAAGAAAGAAATTAGCTGAGATGAAATTTCTTATATGCATGGAGATTGAATTTCTCCCTGGCACATCCCACCCAATTACCATTTAAAACTGAAATCTGTCAGCTTCTCAGGTGCAAATTCCTCCAGGCCAGGGACCTGTCTGTTAATTCTAATGCACCTTCCCAAGGCTCTAGTTCATACATAGTAGGCACTCAAGCACTTTAAATTATCTACCAGCCTCAACTCAGTTTCCATAAAAATTCTATCTTTCATAGAAATCTTAGAATCAAAGGATTCCCAAGAAGAAATTTTTTTCCACCCACCGCTACCCCAGGAAGGTTCATACCAAAAAAAAAAAAAATAAAAAATAGGGGTTGACTACAGGGAAAGAGATGGCTAGAAATTGCCTGGATAACCTTTGCACCTCTTCAGTGACCATTGTAATAAGAATTACTGCTTTAGGTTATGCTTACCTTTCACTTGCATAACAAAAAGGCATTCAGTAACTGGATTTCAAAGTTTAACTGAGGTGCTGCTTGAAACTAAAAAGGCAGTTTTAGATTCTGAATCTTGAGAGATTAACAAAAAAAAAATTATTAAGCTATGAATGGCTGACATCATTTAAAAGGGAGTTAGTGATTTATTAGGTCAAAAGTGTTGTTTCCACCACCCCTCTCTTTCCTTTGGCTAAAAATCACAAGGAACAAGGGAAGGACCAAGTACAGTTTGAGAAAGGAACAAACCTCACTGCTGCTCCCTCTTAAAGGCAGAAAAGCCTGACTATTACTCCACTTGAAGAACTTGCTACAGTTGGTTAGCAATAGGGACTTACGGGAATGACCATGATATTCCTTTCCAGGAAGATTTTATCAGCCTCTGGGGTTGTAGGTCCATTTGCACCTTCAGCAATGATCTGAAAGAAAATCATACGGCAATAATGCTGAAAGTGTTTGCAAAGTCCCAGTACAGTGAGAGCAAGGGGGTGATGAAGACATTAAATAAGCAACAGATGCTGAATACACAAACTTCAAAATAAAGACTGGAGGGCCCTTTCCTCGTAAGCATTTCACACTTTCATACCAAGACCTACACAAATAAAGGAGTTTCAGGTAAAATGTGAAGTGGCTATTTCACTAACTATATTTGACTGACTGTTCGGGTTTCTTTTCTTCTTTCGTTTCTGAAGAGAAGTCACCGTACCCTGGGGAAAATGTTTACTACACATTTTTAATGAGATTTCACCCACCTTAGCCTTGACTCTGGATGCATTTGATTTGGTCAACTGCTTCTCACTGGCAGCAGGGATGAGAATATCACAATCTGCTTCCAAAATGCTGCCATCATAGGGCTTTGCCTTGGGAAAGCCAACAATTGTCCCATGTTGCTGTGTTGGTGGAAACAAAATAACATTTTGAAATTTTTATTATGGTACTCATGTCATCATAAAATCCTGTCCATTCTACCTTCACATCATCACCAATCAATCGTATTTATTGAGCGCTTACTGTGTGCACAGCACTGTACTAAGCGCTTGGGAAGTACAAGTTGGCAACATATAGAGATGGTCCCTACCCAACAGTGGGCTCACAGTCTAGAAGGGGGAGACAGAGAACAAAACAAAACATAGTAACAAAATAAGTAGAATACATGTGTACAAATAAATAGAGTAATAAATACATACAAACATATATACAGGTGCTGTGGAGAGGGGAAGAAGGTAAGGCGGGGGGGATGGAGAGGGAGAAGGGGGAGAGGAAGGAGGGGGCTCAGTCTGGAAAGGCCTCCTGGAGGAGGCCTGTACTCTCCCAAGCGCTTTGTACAGTGCTTTGCACACAGTAAGCGCTCCATAAAAACGATTGAATGAATGAAGCACTTACTATGTGCTAAGTACTGTTCTAAGCCATGGGATCAGGCAGGACACAGTCCCCGTCCCACAAGGAGCTCACAGGCTAATTAATTTGTAGTTACAATTCTGTGTCTAAAGCCTATATGGACAGTCCTAATTGATAACTTGTGCCTTCGGTATCCCATACAAGATAAGAATTTAAAATATATTCAAAAAGCTCCAAAACATTTAAAAGTGGCAAATAATAATAATGTCGGTATTTGTTAAGCGCTTACTATGTGCCGAGCACTGCTCTAAACGCTGGGGTAGATACAGGGTAATCAGATCTTCCCTCGCTGGGGCTCACAGTCTTAATCCCCATTTTACAGATGAGGTAACAGGCACCGAGAGGTGAAGTGGCTTGCCCAAAGTCACACAACTAACAAGCGGAGGAGCCGGGATTAGAACTCACCACCTCAGGCTCCTAAGCCTGTGCTCTGTCCACTAAGCCACGCTGCTTCTCTAATGTCAAATGTTATCAAACGGTTGAAAAAGTATAGGATACCGTCAAAGTATCGCTATTCTTGGTAAATATACAAAAAACTAGGCAAGTGATCTCCGAGTTGATTCACAGTAAGTACGCCTTACATACCAATTTATAATCTTCTAGCTCTTTTGGGTCAATTCCTTCAGGATTCCATATAGTTCCATCGATCTCACCAACACCAACACACTTGGCACCAAAACGGTGGAGGTACCTCATAGAGTGCAGGCCCACGTTACCAAACCCCTGCAAATAATAAAATGGATTATTTTGCAACCCCACAGTAAAAATTCCACAAGTCAAACAAGTTATATTTTAATAAAACAAGAATTCAAGAATTCAGTGAAGAGAGTGCTACAGGCTCTTCTGTGGATGTGATAAAGACTTCTGCTTAAGATGACTATGCTAGCCATAAAGATAGCATATGGAGAGAATTGTGATAGCTACCCTTGGGTTCTGTATCATGCATTTATCTAATTCAATGTAAAATACCTTCCCAGTTTTACCTTGAGAAACAAGGTTCACCTTCCTAATGCCGGCAGCCACGGCACATTTGGCTAAACCCTCTAAATTTAAGAGCTTTTCTGTGACCATCTTTGGTCTAGTGCATAAAGGGACAGCATCTGGATGGAAGTGGTTTTAGAGATTGCTTGAGAATCAGTGCTGCTAGACCAGTTGAGGCCCTGGTTAAGTGCTCTTGAGATATAGGAAGGCCAGCACAGGTGCCATGAGAATGGTGCTCACAACAGTCAGGCCATCCATTGTAACAATGGGGTTCACATAACTGAAAAATAGCAAAAAAATAATAATAATAATCCCATACCAAGGAGACAAATGAGAAGGTTGGTGAAGGGGGAGAAAGCCAAGATCTTACATTCTTTGAGAATTATCTGTGTGTCTCCGCAAAGATGGGCCTGTTAATAGTGTGCTCTACTTTTATCACCGCTCAGGATATTCTGTACGTCTTCTGCTTGTTTACTAACTGGCAAAAAATAGTGGTTGGATTACGTGGTGGTGTGGCCTCATTATCTCTAATTTAGTAACTACTCCTCACATAGTCCTAACAAATTGTATTAACAGGGAAAACATTCCAATAATTCCAAAGAAACTGTTCAAGAACAGCATCCAAAGGCCACCTTTTAATAATGAAATGATCGTACGTTTAATTAGGCTGTGATTAATCACCTGTTTTGGTTTCCTCAGAGCCCATGTTACTGAAGTGGTGAGGAATATGTTCCCCTCCCCTTGAGCTTCCCCCTATACCCCAATTCATTAAACAATAAGACCCTGAAAAGAGCCTCTTCCCACAACACAGCTGAAAACTATTTCAGGCACGCCTTGCTCAGAACTGAACTTTAACCATATTGCTCCCCCAAACCCCTCTCCTCACCCCCTTATCAATGTTCAGCCACAGAAAACAAATGCTTGCCTTAACACTGAGACCTAAGCATTTACAGTAAATTCTGATTATTGGCACTAATTGCAAGTTGAAAATCCAGAGACAATCCAGCTCTCAAGATGACATATCTGCTTTCTAAATCCCAGATGACCAACGTGGATCGGAGAACCAACTGGGCAGCTGAAAAATAGCATCGTGGGGAATGATCTGATTTGGCAGCTGCCAATGGACAAGCGCTGGAGTCTCTGCTCCCTTAGAACATTTGTGTGTCGAGTGTCTAGGGCCCTGAGGGAATGCTACATGTGTTTTTTTCCAAGGAACTGAAGGTACCTTTCTCTTTCTGTGGGAGTAGGAGAGGTATTTGCAGAAGATAAAACAGTGAAGGGAGTGCTACAGGTTCTTCCATGAAGTGGTAAACACTTCTGCGTAAGATGATTTTATGCTATTCATTCACATAAACAAAAAGAACCTCTCCCCAGGAGACTAAAAAAGTAAAGGTCTTTTACAAATGTTTGAGATCTTTTGCAAGGAAAAGTAGTTCTGATTCAGAAGCATCAGACTGAGGGCTGAAGTCACTGGTTTCAGAGCTATACGTCGATTGTCTTTTTTTTTTTATACATGTGCTGATGTGAACTGTAGAGCAAATTAACAATCTCATTTGCCATTATCATCTGATTCTTTTTGAATTAGCTATCAGATTCACTGATAACTGCAACTGTGATTCACTTAGGCTTGGAATAGGGATAAAGACACATTACCTGAACGACAAAGGTTTTATCCCCAAATCCTGGAGTCATCCCCAAAAGACTCATGTAAGAAGCCTCATTGATGAAGTTTTCAATCCCATGGAAGACACCACGGCCAGTGGCAGAGATACGCCCATGGATCCCTCCTTGACTGATGGGTTTACCAGTAACACAGGCATGTGCATTAATATCCTGTAAGAGAACGACAACTCAAAATACCATAGTCATTTCAGATCTTAAGTGCTGAAAGCACCTCTCAAAAAACAAACTCAAGGCTTGTTCGCTAAGGTTGAGCTCATTTTCATTTTCAGGAAAGGCCACTGACAACAACTCGTGAACTAGACTATCTTTGGAAGTAGGCTCAAAGAATCTAGGCTACCCAGTTCATTCATTCATTCAATCGTATTTATTGAGCGCTTACTGTGTGGTGAAGTTCCTGAAAGAAGTTACCATATTCTAACGCGATCAAATGAACAGATCCAAGTATCCAAAAGGCACTGGGGAGTAATTGCCAAATTTTCAAAGGCTGCTATATTGGCCCATACTATCATTGCACTTTGGATAACAAGCCCTGGAACACTGTGGCTACTCAAACAACAATGAAAAAAAAAATCAATCAATACATCTTTCTGCCTTTCCACCACTAGCCATCCTTCAGTGAAACAGACCCATTTTCTAATGTTTAGAAATTAGAGTTTGCTCTCCCTCACTCTAGGAGTCTACCCTCTCCCTCACATGAAGAGAGCAAAACTGCTGAGGTCCCAAGCAGAAAGCCTACATGCCATAGTTCAGGGGAAACAGCATTGGTATCCTGCCCAATTCCCATTTTGTGATCCTACGTAACCAGGTGCTCTTGGGAACTTCAGTCACTTTTCTTCATATCAGTGAACACTAATGAAGATGAGCAATCTGAATTTTCCTAAATCACTAAAGATAGATATCTTTCTATGTTTTAAAGTTTGACATCTTTCACATTAAATGTCAATAAGGGGGAGTTTTCTTTAAACCTCAGTGCAAATTATTCATGCTTTTTACAAAGTTCCTCAGCATTGTGAATATCTGAAATTAGTAAGTTTGGTAGACAAGCCAGTTTAAACTAGGAAGTTACACTTCATTCCCAGCAGCTGCCTGTCTGCCGCAAGAGTGAAGTCTCTTCACACAGGAGTGGAAGCTGAGCAGAAGCCAGCCTGCCCAAGGAATTTGGGGAAGGCACAGAATTCAAGGACTACCCCCTCCGGGAAGTAATAATTTACTTTTACTGTTTATGAATTCTTGAGTTTACGCTGGTATGTTTGTATCTTATATTATTCCATCACTTTCTCCTATCTGTAGTGCCTGTCTCACTTTCTAGATTGTAAACTAGAAGGCAGGGAATCGTATCTCCCAATTCTATTTTACTCTCCCAGCTGCCTTGAACAGTGCTCTGAATAAAGTAGTACTCAGTAAATGCTACTGATTACTTAACCCCTGGATGTCTGTTCTCCCCATCATGAAGGCCAAGGGCTTGGCCTGAATGTATTCTTTCCGGGACTTTATACTGAGTATGAGCACTGTCAGCACTTGTGATAAATGCTGCTGATGGGATAAAACGTTTCTGTTTTTACTCCCCAAATTCTGCAGGGTAAGGACTCTATTTCTAAACTATCCTGTACATTGAGACTGTCACAGAAAATCAAAAATAATATTAATGATGGTATTTGTTAAGCGCTATGTGCCAAGGACTGTTTTAAGCCCTGGAGTAGATACAAGATAATCAGGTTGTCCCACATGGGGCTCACTGTCTTAATCCCCATTTTACAGACGAGGTAACAGGCACAGAGAATCTAAGTGGCCAAGGTCACACAGCAGACAAGTGGCACAGCCAGGATTAGAACCGACATCCTCTGACTCCCAAGCCTGTGCTCTTTCCACTAAGCCACGCTGCTTCTCTGTGGGCTTTGTACACTTCAGTCAACATGAATCAACCATAAAGATTCCACAAATACAAATTTTTAAAGCCCATACCAAATTACCATGACTCTTCTCGGATTGATGGCCATGACAACTTAGTTTGGTAACTTTTTGGAGTCCTATACCTTCTTTCAGTTACAAACATACGAATACAAAGGCTACTGTGAAAAGTTTGACCAGTCCAAAGAAATATAAAGTTAATGCTTAGGTAATAAGGCTCAACCTGTGACAAACAATTCTTATGTCAGGTAGAAAACAGAGGTAAACAAGGAGCCCTTGAGAATAAAAGAAAAACTGCCTAGAGTTGCTTAGAATTAATGTATTTGACCACTTGCAAAAAAGGCTATCAGAAGATGACCAACATTTTACATTCTAGTCAAACAGACAACTGCACCCACAAATGGTTTTCTCTGGGTAATGTGCATCCATTAACAGCACGTTATTGTCCAATTTTCATTGGTGTGTGAAATGCATGAAGTAGTTTTGAAAGCTCTCTTGTTTCCATAGCAAAAAGACAAACTACTGAGTAAAAGAAGTCTTCTCAAGTGAATTATGGAATTAGTCAGGTTTTCCCACAGTTTTTCATGAATAATTAAAAACACGAGAGACTGCAGAACATTTCACCCACTGCCAACTATAGCCATGAAACTGCAACTACTGCAGCTGAGAGGCAAACTGTCTAAGACATTTCCCCACCAGCTCCATCAGCCTAAGCAGCTGAAGCTGAACATGCTAGGTTTCATCTTACAAATGGAAAATTGCATTTCCCACAAATTTTAAATTGTTTCTGTGGGGCCTCAATCTGTATTGGGATGTAATGACTTCCAAATAAAGAAGCCAACTGACCTACAAAGTAGCAGGGTTTTACTGGCTTTGCAGAGAGCCTTCTTTGGCTGTCGGCTTTTCGGATGTGTTAAGCATTCTAAAGCCCTGCCTGAGGTTTGAAGGATAGAAGACCAGTGATGCCTCGTTGAATGAATGTGTACGAGAAGATTCAAATGAGACTCTAAAAGCAAAAGCTGAACTAAATTTCTTCTTTTTTTCCTTTTTTTTTAAAAAAAAAAAAGGATCAACAAGCCGCTGCTTTAATTCAACAACATCTACTCTGCACACAGTAAGTGCTCAATAAATACGATTGAATGAATGAATGAATCTACTAGGAAATAAGCTTTAAACAACAAGGCATGTAGCACACCCTTTCTGATCATCAATAATATTTATTGAGTGCTTACTGTGTGCAGGACACTGTTCTAAACCCTTGCTGGTCTATACCATGCATACCTTCATTAAAACTGCTCTTCTACTTGGTTCAATAGCCAAGGAACTAAAGTGTTTAAATACGCATTCTCTTTTAGGTTCTGGTTAAGAAAGGGAGGAAGCAAAGGGAGATAAGTTACTGAAGGTAATAAAAATCAGTGAGGGAGCCAGAAACCGAACTTAGCCAAACTGGCAAAATTCTATTTCACTGAAGGCGTCCTATTTACTAGGTTACACAAAATGTACAAATGTATCTGCAGAGCTCTTAAGTGTAACCAGCCTTCACTATCTTTCACCCATATTGCAGTGCACTTAAAGTTGGTTAAAATTGGGCCTGATTACTATTCCCAGGTCCCATCCAAAAACATAATGCTATACCCAACACGATGGCGTAAGAGCCCTTTCCTACAGAGAACATGCTGTACAACTCTAAAAGTTTTCAATTAATATTAAGTCAAATCTAAACATTGTAAAGTCATTACAAAAACACACTACAGTAAGAGTGGAAGACCCAAAGTCTAAGGAGAGTACATGCAGCATTTTTCCTTTGTACCCATTTCAGGATGGCAACCGATCTTTCCATGGCCCAAAAATGATAATCACTTTCTAGGTTTTAGACTAAAAATCATTCTGTTGCTAGGGGAAGGGGCCAGTCTCATTTTTAACCCTATTAGATGAGCATACTTCTGGGACTGCTGTTCTGCAGGAAGCAAGACTCAGACATCGGCATACAAACTCTCTCAATCCTGCTGAAGACTACAAGCCTCAAAGGGCTTGGGATTTTTACCTCATCCTGTCCCCAGCTTTCATGGTCAGTGGCATAATGCCACAATGCCCAGGACAGGAGGACCTGCCAACCCAGAACCATGCTGTGACTTGATTATTCCAGTGGTTAAGCAAAAAACACACTTAGGAGGACATTCTCTACAAAGTAAAGCATTAGACAACCCTACAACCCTTATTTGGTACTTACATAGTGCCCTATGGTACTAGCGTAAGTATCTGCAATCCACGACATCTCCCTCTCACCTGTGCTCATGTCAGGGGCGGGTACATCAATACCAGGTCCTGGAGAAAAAGACAAAGTTAATGCTCTTAACTTTAGCCCACCCAGTTGTACAGCCAGTCCGATATATAGACCAAGGATTTCCCCAAACTCGCTCCTATGAAGTCATCCTTCCAACCCCCAAAATACATATTTAAAAACATGGCAGGATGTTTAGGCTGCTGAGAAGGGAAGACTAATGCCCTGGGTGGGGAGGGGAGGGAGATGGAGGGCGAAATGTGAAATAAGGAGGGGAGAGACTGGTTGTGAACAAAGGGTTAATGGGGGAAGCTAATGACAAGTTGACATTTTCTATAAAAAAAGGGGGGGAGGGCGGAGGAGAGATGGAAATGGTCATCATGGCCACATTTGCAAGGGCAGATTATGCAAATGAAAGGATGGTAATTATGGTCTTTTATTTCCCTCATTTCCCTACCCTGAGAGACACTGTTGCAGTACAAACTAATTCCATACAAGAGATCATGAAACCTCATATTTTTGGACAGTGACTATTTGGAGAACAGTGCTTTGCACATAGTAAGTGCTTAATAAATGCCATTATTATTATTGTGCACTCTGTATAAACCAATTCCATACAAGAAATCATGAAATCTCGTATTTTTGGACAGTGACTATTTGGAGAACAGTGCTTTGCACATAGTAAGTGCTTAATAAATGCCATTATTATTATTATGCACTCTGTATAAACCAATTCCATACAAGAGATCATGAAACCTCATATTTTTGGACAGTGACTATTTGGAGAACAGTGCTTTGCACATAGTAAGTGCTTAATAAATACCATTATTATTATTATTATGCACTCTGTCTCAAAACATTTTACCAGATTCTTGGAAATAAATGATCTTGAGAATTTTTTAAATTTTTCTTCTCTCATAGATGCATTTTTATAATCACACACCAAAAAGTCATAAGCCGGCATAATTGGATAAAATGAAGAATTTATCGTTCTTATGTTTGTAATCTCTATCACATCATTCAGAATATAGGGTTCCCATCCCATACTGGGAAAGAAACTGTTCCCGACTAGTGTACCGGCTAATTCAGAAACGAGAACATGGTTAAGATTTCCCAGTCATCTTAGTCCTTACATTCCTAACAAATCACTCATGAGGGAGAGGCTAGGTGATTCACCCTCCCTCAAAAACAGCCATTTTTTGCATACCATTTGCTGCAATACATCCTCAAGATGTGAAGGACTGAGAACAAGATTAAATTTACCAGTGAAAGAATTCCAGCCTAGATGTCCCTTTAAATCAACAATCTTCTAGACTGTGAGCCCACTGTTGGATAGGGACTGTCTCTATATGTTGCAAACTTGCACTTCCCAAGCGCTTAGTGCAGTGCTCTGCACACAGTAACTGCTCAATAAATACGACTGAATGAATGAATGAACAATCAGTAAATCCAGTCCTTCTATCACGTTTTTCCTCAACTGAAGTTGATTATCCAAGTAACAATACTGCAAATATAAAGTGCTGGTGGGTAGGAGACAAAAATTCTACACAACCTTAAAATCTATGGGTAGGGGACCAAATGTCTACTATCAATCAATCGTATTTATTGAGCGCTTACTGTGTGCAGAGCACTGTACTAAGCGGGGTACTAACTGGGGGGTGGGGGGGAGTTGGTCTTGGTATTTCACACCAACTGCGTTTACTAGAAGTATTGTGAGAAGCAGCATGGCATAGTGGATAGAGCACAGACTTGAGAGTCAGAAGGTCATGTGTTCTAATCCCGGCTCCGCCACATGTCTGCTGTGTGATCTTGGGCAAATCACTTTTTTTATGGCATTTATTAAGCACTTACTATGTGCAAAGCACTGTTCTAAGCGATGGGGAGGTTACAAAGTGATCAGGTTGTCCCAGGGGGGGCTCACAGTCTTAATCCCCATTTTCCAGATGAGGTAACAGGCACAGAGAAGTTAAGTGACTAGCCCAAAGTCACACAGCTGACAAGTGGCAGAGCTGGGATTTGAACCCATGACCTCTGACTCCAAAGCCTGTGCTCTTTCCACTGTGCCACGCACTTCACTTCTCTGTGCCTCAGTTACCTCACGTGTAAAATGGGGATTGAGACTGAGAGCCCCATATGGACAGGGACTGTGCCCAACCTGATTTGCTTGTATCCACCCCTGTGCTTCGTATAGTGCTTGGCACTTAGTAAGCGCTTGACAAATACCATCAATAATATTATTATTAAAATTATTATCAGGCTGCAGGAGGCAGTGTGCCTAGTGGATACAGCATGGCTCTGTGAGTCCGAAGGACCTGGGTTCTAATCCCACTCCACCAAGGTGGCTGTGTGACCTTGGGCAAGTCACTTCACTTCTCTGTGGTTACCACCTCATCAGTAAAATGGGGATGGAGACCGGGAGCGCTTTGTGGGACGAGGACTGTGTCCAACACAATTATCTTGTATCTCATCGCTTAGTACAGTGCCTGGGACATAGTAAGTGCTTAACAAATAATACCACTATTATTATTACCACCCAGGCTGCCTGGTGAAGGGCCTGACATTGACCTGTACTTGCCTGGGTCTCTCAGGAGAGAGTGGCTTCGCAGCAGAGGTTAGGGCTCCTAAGGTCATGTGATAGGCAATATAAGGTTATGTTGCCAATTTGTACTACCCAAGCGCTTAGTACAGTGCTCTGCACACAGTAAGCGCTCTATAAATACGATTGATGATGATGATAGAGCACTGAAGGCAGCTTTTCCTCCTCTTCCACCCCTGCAAACCCTCCAAAGCTAGTCTTGATTTAGTAGAGCAGCAGAACTGTTGGGGGATAGCCCTAAAACCTGGACTATCAAATTTGTACAGCAGGAAGAGCCACAGTGGGCTAATGTGGCCCCTGAGCCCCAGAAGCAGGGTCAGAGATAAATATTGACCAGTGACCAGGCATCGAGTTTTCACATTATGTTTTTCCTCCATTTTACTTTTTTTCATTAGAAAAATCAATCCAAATGTGGTCAGATGCCATTTCTAAATAAATAACATTTATCTGCGAACATAAAAACAGAATCAATCAATCGTATTTATTGAGTGCTTACTGTGTGCAGAGCACTGTACTAAGCTCTTGGGAAGTACAAGTTGGCAACATACAGAGACAGTCCCTACCCAACAGTGGGCTCACAGTCTAAAAGAACAGAAGAGGTTTAAACAGAAGAGTTTAAACCTCCCATCTCACTCCCCCACCCCAGGAAAAAAAAAAAACAAACAAAAAACATACACACACACACACACACACATATGAAGATTTTTCATATGACTGAAGTCCCTGAAACCGATCAAACAACTGGAACGTCATTCTAGTTTCTTGTACGACTGATTTCATTAACAGAATCTAACTTTTAGGTTGGTCCAGTATTGAAAATATACTATTCTTGTCCCTTTTCCAACACACACACACGCAAAAAAAGAAAACAAACCAGATAGACATTTGGCCCACTTTAAAGAAAGTCTCTTCAGTTGCTCGGGGAAAATCTGCAGACCTTTCCTTAATTAAGGGGATTAACAGCCACAAAGTGGAACCTTTTCAAAGAAACAGCAGAGCGACACTATCCAAAAACTTATGCTGAAAAAGCCGTGTGTAACCTTAATCCATTTTCCCCAAGTAAAAGACCAGATTAGGTCTTTTTGAATGGCAGTGTATATACTGTTCCACAATTAAGCGAGCCTATTATGTCTACATAGAAGAGGCATTGTGTTCTGTTTCCTTACTATTTTGTACCCCATACTATTTGGAGATTAAAAAAACAGCTGAAGACAAAGTATGCATTACTTTTAATAATTTGCATTATCTTTTACTAGGCATTGACAGAACACGGCACAAAATAGGTGCCTCAATAGTACTATCAATAATAATATTAATGGTAATGGTATTTGTTAAGCGCTTACTATGTTCAAAGCATGGGGGGGGGGGGGGAAAGAGTCAAGGTGATCAGGTTGTCCCATGTGAGGCTCACAGTCTTCACCCCCATTTTACAGATGAGGAAACTGAGGCCCAGAGAAGTGAAGGGACCTGCCCAAAGTCATGCAGCTGACAAGTGACGGAGCTGGCATTAGAACCCATGACCTCGGACTCCCAAGCCTGGGCTCTTTCCACTGAGCCATGTTGCTTCAACATTTAAGAGGTACAACTGGGTTAGTGTAGATTAAATAAAAATTTCTCAGGCTAGAAGTGCACCTCTCCTCTGACATACACTTGCATACGAATAAGATCTGATTCAAACTCACTAAAGCCTCCTGAGAAACAGGGACACTGCTAAATTCCAACAATTGTATTCTTTCCTAGAGTTTAGTACAGTGCTCTGCACATAGTAAGTTTGGTTTATGGTACTTAAGTGCTTACTGAGTGTCAAACACTGTTCTAAGTACTGGGTTAGGCAAAGTCAATTAGCACAGACACAGTCCCTATGATGCATGGGCTCACAGTCTTAAGTAGGAGAGAGAACAGGTATGGAATCCCAATTTTACAGTTGAAGAAACTGAGGCACAGAGAAGTTAAGTGACTTGGCCAAGGTCACACAGCAAGCAGTTGGCAGAGCCAGAATTAGCACCCAAGTCTTCTAACTCCTAGGCCCATGCTCTTTCTACTAGGCCACACTGCTTCTCCTTAGGCAATGAAATACTAAAGCCTAGGTTATCACTGAAAAATTCGTATCATTGAAAACTGAAAATAATTACCAATAAAGCCCTTCTTCGCTAGCTCCATGGTGAATCTCCGTGTGATTTTTTCCAACTCATTATCCTGCGAAGAAAAATACATCATGATAAATAACAACATAATAAGAGCTTGGTCTAGTGGAAAGAACATGGGCCTGGGTGAGTCAGACAACTGGCTCTGTCACTTGTCTGTTGTGTGACCTTGGGCAAGTCTATTAAGTTCACTGTGCCTCAGTTTCCCCACCTGTAAAATGGGGGTCCAATCCTGTGAGTCCCATGTGTGACTGTGTCCAACCTGATTACCTTATATCTACCCCATTGCACAGTGCAGTGCTTGGCACATAAGCACTTAAATAGCATAATAATTATTACAGGATATATTAAAGTTCAGGGAAGATTTTTCATATGACTGAAGTCCCTGAAACCGATCAAACAACTGGAACGTCATCCTATTTTCTTGTACGACTGATTTCACTAACAGAATCTAACTTTTAGGATGGTTCAGTATTGAAATTATACTATTCTTGTCCCTTTTCCCATCCAGATACCACTTTAGTATAAGGAGTCCGTTTTACATGGAGAACCCCGCCACCCCACCCCGGGCAAAGTACGTAGAATTATCTCTTTAGAAGCAGTGTGGCTCAGTGGAAAGAGCCCGGGCTTGGGAGTCAGAGGTCATCGGTTCGAATCCCAGCTCCGCCAATTGTCAGCTGTGTGACTTTGGGCAAGTCACTTCACTTCTCTGTGCCTCAGTTATCTCATCTGTAAAATGGGGATTAAGACTGTGAGCTCCACGTGGGACAACCTGATCACCTTATATCCTCCCCAGCGCTAAGTACAGTGCTTTGCACAAAGTAAGCACTTAAATGCCATTATTATTATTATATTGTTTTGGCATTCTAGTCAGACTTCATTGTCCACATGTGAATAATCTACTTTGTGGCTCAACTTAGTGTTTGGCACCTAGTAAGCAGCACTTTATAAATGCATGATTATCATCACCATAATTATCTGACTTTTCCCATTTCCCCCCATGCTACAGCAGTATTTACAGTCCACACTGTAGCTCTCTCCAGGTTTCACTAATCTAGGACATCACCCTTCCCCTCACTCATCCTCCAGCCTCAGCAACCGCCCCCCCCAACCCCATTTTTACTATTCAATACTTGACAATTTCAGCAGTTCTCTCCCTCTCAACAGTGTAAATTATCTCTGATGGACTACGGATCCAATGTTGGATATTATCCCACTTGGTGCAAACTGCTAATTATTAACTTCTGGGAAACAGAACGGCAACTGACCCTGGTTGACCGGGAAATGATGAAGGACTTTTTAAAAAAAAAAAATCGTATGTTAATAATTTAAAGTCTTAATCCCCATTTTACAGATGAGGAAACTGAGGCACAGTGAAGTGACTTGCCCACGTCGGAGCAGACTAGTGGCAGAGCCGGGATTAGAACGCACCACCTTCTGACACCCGGGCCCGTGCTCTATCCACTACGCCACGCTGCTTGAGCATTTACTATAATAATGATGGCATTTACTAAGCGCCTACTATGTGCAAAGCACTGTTCTAAGCACTGGGGAGGTAACAAGGTGATCAGGTTGTCCCACGGGGGGCTCACAGTCTTAATCCCCATTTTACAGAAGAGGGAACTGAGGTACAGAAGTCAAGTGACTTGCCCAAAGTCACACAGCCGACAATTGGTGGAACCGGCATTTGAACCCATGACCTCTGAATCCAAAGCCCGGGCTCTTTCCACTGAGCCACACTGCTTCTCTTACTATGCATCAAGCACTATTTTAAGTGCTGGTGTAAATACGAGATAATCAGGTTGGACATAATTCCTATCCTATTCCTATAGGGAAGCAGCGTGGCTCAGTGGAAAGAGCCTGGGCTTTGGAGTTAGAGGTCATGAGTTCAAATCCCGGCTCCGCCACTTAGCTGTGTGACTTTAGGCAAGTCACTTAACTTCTCTGTGCCTCAGTTACCTCATCTGTAAAATGGGGATTAAGACTGTGAGCCCCCCCCGGGGCAACCTGATCACCTTGTTACGTCCCCAGTGCTTTGCACATAGTAAGCGCTTAATAAATACCACCATTATTATTATTATTATCCCCAATGGAGCCCGGGGTCTAAGTATTGAATGCCCATTTTACAGTTGAGGAAACTGAGGCAGAGGAGTCGCGTGACTTGCCCCAGGTCACACAGCAGGAACCCAGGTCTTCTGGCTTCTAGGCCCGTGCTCTTTCCACTAGACCATGCTGCTTCTCAAAATTAACATTCTAAGCATTTAGTAAAGGGCGCAGAAATGGGTTTGCTATACGATAAAGAGCACAGGAAAAACAAAGTCAGAATCCAAAATTCTTAGAAAGGCAAACACAGCCTTGGCACATTACTTGACTCAGGAAAAGGATATCCACGGCTTTAAAGTGAGGTGAATACGACACATTGCTCTGTGAACATGTACATCTATGAAATCATGACTTACTGAATAGTTCTTGGGATTGATTTTAACCCCAGCCTTAGCACCGCCAAATGGCACATCTGAAACAAAAAGTAAAAAAAGGATTTTTCCCCCCACCCCAAGTAGACAGAGGTAAAGGCAAGACAAAACCGAAACAATTAAACTGCCTTAACGGGTGATAGAATTTCAAGTTGTTCAATAGTTAAAACTAAAACTCACCGGTACTTGTAAAATTAAGATTGCACCCAGGTACTAGGTTAATTCTAAAGCCTTCCTTCACTCAGAGAGAATGCACATCCTCTCTGACTGGACTAAAAAGTGTATTACAAGATGAAGAGGAGAGTTCTGTTCAATCGGGGATCTCTCATCAAATCTCCAACACAATTTTACCTAATTTTCTCCTCCCATAAAGTAATTATTGACGGGCAATCTTTACTTTCATTAAAAAGGATTTTTTAAAATAAAATACATTCAATTTTCATGATTTAGGACTCTAAATGATAATGTAAAAATAAAGAAAAATTTAACAAACGCTCATTCGTTTCTTAAAAACTAGTTCATTTCTAGAGACAGGGCACACTCATTGTTTCTCAGAATAAAAACTACAATTATATAACAGCTTGCTTTCCTGGAGAGCTTTAAAAGGTAATACAACAAATGAGAGATCACTTACCAACTACAGCACATTTGTAAGTCATTAGAGAAGCCAAAGCTTTTACTTCATCCACACTAACATCTGTGCTGTAACGAATACCTGTTGAAGGAACAAAAGGAATTAAGTTGCCTTAAGGGAACACACATATGTAACTTACGGAAATATTTTCCCTTACCCTTCTCACACTGACACTTCTCAAGACGTTCACAATTATTTATTCAAGCTGATAGCATTTATTAGTTATTTCTTCCAGAACCTGATTTATGTTTTATGACCTGGTCCACAAACGACTGAGGGAAGGGACCATGTCTACTCATTTTAGTGTCTTCTCCCAAATACCGCACTGCTCTGCACAGAGTAAGCACTCAATTACTAATGATTGATTGCACAGTTTGGCTTAAATAGAAGACACAAACGCCTGCAGGTAAGAGACCTTGGGAGACTCTTGAGGGGGGAAAAAAAAAGAAAAAAGGTAGAGAAGTAGCAAGGTCTAGTGGAAAGAGCATGGCCTGGGAATCAGAAGACCTGGGTACTAATCCTAGCTCACCACGCGTCTGCTGGGAGACCTTGGGGGAAGTCACATCACGTCTCTGTGCCTCAGTTGCCTTATCTGCAAAATGGGGATTAAATCCTACTTCCTCCTATTTAGACTGCGAGCCCCATCTGGGACAGGGGCCGTGTCCAACCTGATTAAATTCTATCTACCCCAGTGCTTAGCACATAGTAAGCACTTAAGTACCATACTTATTATTAAAAAGAAAGAAAAAGGTGGAGAGATTATCCATGGTGGTACAGTGCCCCATCACCCTCATTTGATTGGCATCGTGGGTCTTTTCCCGGCCGCTCTTGGCATGACGGACCGCCGTAGGCCCTCCCCACTCTCTGGAGCTGGATGGGAGCCAGAGCTGGGGGGAAGATGTTGGAAGTTAATTGGTGGCTTCATTTTATTGCACCCTGTTGGGAGGCGGCAATTCTCTGGCTTAGTTTCAGAATCCACCGAGCATCTTCTCACCCAGCTAGGCCCTGAGCCAGATGATTCTTACCCCCAGGCCCAGTCAGGCAGCCTGGTCGGGGCTCTGGGAGAGAACTCGGGATGCCTCTTGTCCCAGCCTGGGGCTGCCAGCAATCTGGTGGCTCCCTGTATCTCCAGTGGACTCTGGGACCCAGGTGAGAACCCTTTAGTTCCACCTAATTCCAGATGTCATCAGGGATTTTATGCCTCAGATTCCCAAGTTATTTTAGGGGCTCCTTTCCCCATTTACCCCACACATCCAATCCGTTACCAAAACCTGCCGGTCTCACCTCCACAACACCACCAAGAGCCGCCCTTTCCTCTCCATCCAAACCGCTACCTTGCTGGTTCAATCTCTCATCCTATTCCGACTGGATTACAGCATGAGCCTCCTTTCCGATCTCCCATCCTCCTGTCTCTCCCGGCTTCAGTCTATACTTCACACTGCTGCCCGGATTATCTTTGTACAGGAACGCTCTGGGCATGTCACTCCCCTCCTCAAAAATCTCCAGTGTTTGCCTACCAACCTTCAAGTCAAGCAAAAACTCCTCACTCTCCTCTCGGCTTCAAGGCTCTCCATCACCTCGCCCCCTCCTATCTCACCTCCCTTCTCTCCTTCTCCAGCCCAGCCCGCACCCTCCGCTCATCTCCTGGATGTGCCTCGTTCTCGCCTGTCCCGCAGTCGAACCCTGGCCCACATCCTACCTCTGGCCTGGAATGCCCTCACACCCACTGAACAAGCTCTCTTCCTCCCTTCAAAGTCCTACTGAGAGTTCACCTCCTCCAGGAGGCCTTCCCAGACTGAGCCCCCCCTTTTCCCTCTCCTCCTCCCCTCCCCATCACTCCCCCTCCCTCTGCCCTACTCCCTTCCCCTCCCCACAGCACTTGTTTAGATTTGTACATATTTATTACTCTTTTATTAATGATATGTATATAGCTATAATTATATTTATTCTGATGGTACTGACACCCATCTACCGGTTTTGTTGTCTGTCTCTCCCTTCTAGATTGTGACCCCATTGTTGGATAAGGACCATCTCTACATGTTGCCGATTTGTACTTGCCAAGCGCTTAACACAGTACTGAACTGTGTTGCTGAACTGAACACAGTACGTGCTCAACAAATACAACTGATTGAAGGAATGAATGAATGAACTCCACCAGGTATCTCTTGGGTCACCTTGGGCAAGTCATTTCACTTCTCTGTGCCTCAGTTACCTCCTCTGTAAAATGGGGATTAAGACTGTGAGCCCCATGTGGGACGGGAATTATGTCCAATCTGATTATTCTATATCTATCCCAGCACTCAGTACAGTTCCTGGCCTACCAGAAAAAGACCCAATTGTATTTACTGAGGTGCAAAGCATCTACTAAACACTTGGGAGAGTACAATATAAAAGAATTGGTAGACACACTCCCTGTCCACCACAGGTTCAAGGGAAACCATAAGAACATAAGCAATCATCATCTTCATCAATCATATTTATTGAGCGCTTACTATGTGCAGAGCACTGTACTAAGCGCTTGGGAAGTACAAATTGGCAACATATAGAGACAGTCCCTACCCAACAGTGGGCTCACAGTCTAAAAGCAATGTCTCTATTAGGTCAAATCTATGATCCATCTAATTCTATAGTCTGCCTTCAACTGCAGTCACCCAATGTGTGAAGGAAACATGGTATGATTACCTCACTGATACTGAGCCCAAATAATCTCCTGCTGCCTTGTTAGCACTGTCAATATATATTTAAGTGCATCCTGATAATAATAATAATAATTAGCATTATTATAGCATTTTTTAAGCACTCACTATATGCCAAGCACTTTCCTCAGCACTGGAGTAGATACAGGACAATCAGATACCACATGGGGCTCAAAGTAAGGAGGAAAAACAGGTATTGAACCCCCACTTTGCAAATGAGTGAACTGAAGAATAGATAAGTTAAATGACGTACCCAAGACCACACAGCAGACAAGTGGAGGAGCTGGGATTAGAACCCAGAACTCTCAGACCCATGTTCTTTCTACTAGGCAATGTTGCTTACACCCTGTTCAGAAACCATTTTTCAGAAAGACTTCTCCCCCCCAACCCCCACACAGGTGTCTAAAAGATACACTTTGTCCAAGAAAATAACTCGGGGTTTGAGGAGTTTGCTAAATCAAATTTGAAGCTCTAAAGAAATCTGGGCCTTTGAAAGCTCCCACACTGGTTGGTCTGGTACTTCTTAATTTCTCTATTGTTTCAAATACTAATTTTGCCCAATTTAAATAGGCACTTATCTTCAGCATAATAGTATCAGCAGAATCAATCATAGTTGTTGAGCACTTCTTGTATGCAAAGCACTGTAACAAGAGCTAGGGAGAGCACAATATAAGGGAGTTGGTAAACCCATTCCCACCCACAAGGAGCTTACAGTCTAGAGGGGGAAATAGATAATGCACCTGTACATAAGTGATGCGAGCTGAGGGAGAGGTGAATAAAGGGTGCAAATTCAAGGGCAATGGTGACACATAACCAATCGCATTTATTGAGCGCTTACTGTGTGCAGAGCACTGTACTAAGCGCTTGGGAAGTACAAGTTGGCAACATATAGAGACGGTCCCTACCCAACAGTGGGCTCAGTCTAGAAGAGGAGGAAATGAGGGTATATTCAGAGAAGACCTCTTGGAGGTGTGCTTTTAGTAAAGTTTTGAAGGTGGGAAATTGAAAGTCTGTTGGCTATGAAGAGGGCAGGTATTCCCGGCCAGATGCAGGAGTAGGTGAGGGGTCGGCATCAAGATAGAGGTGATTGAGATACAGTGAATAGGGTGGCCTTAGAGGAGCTAACCAGCGAGGTACCGTAGAAGGAGGCAAGGTGATTGAGTTCTTTAAAGGTGATAAGAAGTTTCTATCAGATTCGGAGGTGCATGGCAAAACACTGGAGGTTCTTGAGGAGTGCAGAAATTGGGACTGAATGGTTTTGTAGAAAAATGATCCGGGCGGCAGAGTGAAGAATGGGACTGGAGTGGGGAGAGACAGGAGGAAAGGAGGTCAGCAAGGAGAGGTGGGACCGGATAAGTGAATGGATTAAAGTGAAGAGGAAAGGGCAGATTTCAGCAACACTGTGAAGGTTGAACAGACAGGATTTGGTGACAGGCAATATGGGTTCGATGAGAAAGATAAGACGAGGATAAACCCAAGGTTGTGAATGGGCTTGTGAGACAGAGAGGGTGGTGGTGCTGTCAACGGTGATGGGAAAGTCAGGGGAGGTCAGGTTTGGGTGGGATTATGAGGAATTCTGTTGGGACATGTAAAGTTTGAATTGTCAGTGAGACATCCAAGTAGAGATGTCCTGAAGGCAGGAGGAAATATGAAATTGCACAGAAAGAGACATATCAGGGCTGGAGACGTAGATTTGGGAATCAACCACATGACTGAAGTCATAGAAGTGAATAAATTCTCCAAGGGAATGGGTGTAGATGGAGAAGAGAAGGGGACCCAGAACGAAGCTCTGAGGGACTCTCCCAATTAGGGGGTGGGATGCAAAGGAGGGGCCTGTGAAAGGGACTGAGAAGGGTCTGTTATATTGTTATACTGTATTCTCCCAAACTCTTAGTTCAGTGCTCTGCACACAGTAAGCGCTCAATAAATAAGACAGACCGATTGGGAAGAGAACCAAGAGAGAATGGTGTCAGTGAAGTCAGGCTTGGATACTGTTTCCAAAGGGGGATGGTCGACACTAAGCTGAAGGCAGCTGAGAGGGGATTAAAGTCAAGTAGAGACGATTGGATTTGGCACGAGGGAAATCATTAGTGACCTTTGAGAAGGCAGTTTTTGTAGAATGAAGGGGCGGAAGCCAGATTGAAAGGGGGTGGGGGTGTCAAGGAGAGAACTGGAGGAGAGGAATTGGGAAGCAGCAGGTATAGACAACTCGCTGAGACTGGAGATGACTGGTAGGAGGGAGATGGGGTGACAACTGAAGAGAGTTGTGGGGTCAAAGTGGGTGGGGTTTTTTTGTCAGGATAGGGGAGACAGGAGCTTGTTTGAAAGCAGTGGGAAAGAAGCCATTGGAGAGTGAACATTTGCAGATGGCAGTCAGGAAGGGAAGAAGGGAGGGACAAGTGGGATCAAGTGGGAAGGGATGGGGCTGGAGGCAGGAGATCTGTGGAGATACTGTTGGGAAAGAGGGGATAATGGGAAGAGGGGCAGGAGGACAGAGGGACTGGAGAGGAGCAGGGGAAAGCACACCTGATGGTTTCAATTTTCTCAATAATGTGATCAGGTCATTTAGGGGTAAGAGATGGGGGAGACAACTGGTGAGGGCAGTGGGCATGGAGGTCAATAAGGATGGAGAAATAACATTGCCGGGCAGAGGGGAGGCAGAGTTAAAGCAGACAAGGATGGATTTCAGGTGGACACGGTTGGCCTGATGGCTGTATTTCCACCAGCAGAACTCTGAAGCTCATGCTCAGGAGGGAAGGAAGAGCAAAGGCTGTAGGTTAGTGGTTTGAGATGGCAAAGGACTAGGGGATCAAGTGAGTGAGCTCAGTAGAGAGGGTGGTGTTGAAGGCATCGACTCAGTTGTCAAGGGAAGGTAGTTTGGGTATGGAGACTAAATGGGGCATGGTGACTTCAGAAAATTGGATGGCGTCAGATCGTAGGACCCTGTGGGGGAACAGGACAGAACAGGAACAAATACAAAACAACCAAATAAAAAAAAGGAACTTGCCTCCTAATTAAAGTGGACAGCCAGGCGGAAAGGTGAGAGTCAGAGAGAGACTGCACGTACATGACATTTACAATCAGAGGCATTTATTGAGCACTTACTGTGTGCAGAACATTATGCTAAGTGCTCAGGTGAATGCAGTACAACAGAGCTCATAGAGTCTCTGTCCCCAAGGAATTTATAGCCTATAATCATCAGGTTTTCTAGTCTCCCTAAGTTCTCAAAAGCAAGCGGTTCTGCAGTCCTTAGGCAGCTTTTAATGCTGATGGTTCCTGTGTATGTACATTTACTTTAAGGATGCTATTTTCCCCTATTCTCCTTGATTTTCTATTTTACATTAAAAATGTCTTGCTTGGGTCTTCAGTGATTTCCTCAGTTACTGACAACTCATCTTTTGTTGGTAGATCTTCTAAATCATAAGCTCCTGTACCCCAAACACAATAGTTTTATATTACTAGTATTAAATACATGTTTGCTGGATGCACCAATTCAAAACAGCATTTGGTTGAACATTTACTAAAAGTTCAACAGAAAATCAATTCTGAAAAATCCTAATTCAGATCTGAGTTCTGGAACAGAACACTTCTGGGCCCTGCTGCTGCTTCAGTCTTATTTTAATATCTACTGACACCTCTGGAAAAAACAAAATTGAGCAAATTTCCCATGGACTTTATTTTTTTTAATCCATTATTTAGAACTAATTTGCTCATTTTAAGATAATAATTTAGTTGTGTAACAAATCCAAGTAAGTCTTTTGCAGAATTACCTGAAATAAGGTAAAACTGCTGACCACCTCCAGACTCTTCCTGATATACCGCCAATGACAACACAAATTTGAGTGGCTCAATGCAGTTAGTGACTGTGAAATGAGTTTAAGCTGTCAGAAGAGGGAAAAATATAGAAGGGCCTAACACTGTTTTTCCATTTTCATATAATTTTTGACCAGTCTTGGTGAGATTGGCAGGGGGCCAGGGTGGGACTACTTATCTGCAAAGAAAAATTTCTTCACTGTAATGAGCTAAATTATGACCATACCAGGGGCTGGAACCTAAGCTCACTTAATAGTCATGGTCCGAAAGTTACCTACCATTAGAGGCCAGGAGTTTTATTTCTACCTGGACTGAATGTCACCTCTGAAGTAGGTGTCATCTAGGGCTAAAAGGAAAGCACATTATTTTCAGAAATAGCCCCAAAGAGCTTCTTCTGAATGACAAAGAGACTTCCCTTTCAAACCAGTGGTATTTATTGCATAAGGTGAAGCAATTCTTTGCATTTACACCCCCAAAAATACTTCTTTAGTATTTAGAAAGTATTTAGAAAGTATTTCTTTAGTATTTAGTCATTATTTCTTTAGTTTAAAACGTTCTTCCAAGTCTTTAACAAAGGCACAAAGCAAACTTCAGAGATCCACAGTACTTATTTGCAATTCAAGGTCCCCTATTAAAGATGCTCCAAGAATTGGCACATTTCAAGTAAGTGCCTCTAGACTGTAACCTAACTGTGGACAGGAATCACTCAATCAACTCCAGTATATTGAACAGTGCTCTGCACACAACAAGTGCTTTATAAATACCATTGACTGAAATACCACCTTGCCTTTAACACAAGGAATTCCACAATGCAAAATGACTGACATGCATCCATTCAATCGTATTTATTGAGCACTTACTGTATGCAGAGCACTGTACTAAGCGCTCGGGAATTACAAGTTGGCAACATCCCAATTGACTTTGGCTTTAGCGCTTAAAATTATTCTGGAACCGATCTGTCAACCAGGCTCAACAGACAGTCCTTGCGGGGGGAATCCCTGAAGCAACAACAACAAAAAAACTGAAATCCTCTCCTTACCTCTCCCCGGCTTTTTTAAAATGGTATCTGTTAAGTGCTTACTATGTGCCAGGCACCATACTAAGTGCTGGGGTAGATACAAGCTAATCAGTCCATGCCCCATGTGGGGCTCACGGTCTTAATTCTCATTTTACATATGAGGGAACTGAAGCACAGAAAAGTTAAGTGATATGACAAAAGTTACACAGCAGAAAAGTGGCACAGCCAGAATTAGAACACATGTCCTGTGATTCTCAGGGCTGTGTTCTTCCCACAGGCCATGATGCTTCAATTAAAACCAAAAAAACCCCCTACCATCTCAAAAAAAAAAAAACCACACCAAAAGTCTCTAATATTGTCTCATCCAGTAGTTCATTTATTCAATCCTATTTATTGAGTGCTTACTGTGTATGCAGAGCACTGTACTAAGCACTTGGAAGAGACAACAATAAACAGACATATTTCCTGCCCACAGAGAGTTTACAGCCTGGGAAAAGGGGAGACAAGAACCTTCCTTTAATGCATCAATAACAATTAACATACTCCTTTGCTAATTTTCAGAGGCTGTAGGTAGGTCAGCTGTTCAAGGCTATAGGGTTCGATCAAAGTGCATCTGTTCTCATTAAGGATAATTTCTTTCAATGGGATTAGTAGCCATGTATTTCAAAGGGAATCAAATACTGCAATTTTACTGCAATGCTTATAGCTAGCTTCCTGAGAAAAATTCAGCTCTAGAAAATTAGGTGATTTACTTTTAATCAGCCATAGACCAGAAATTGAGGAGGGAGAAAAAAAAAAAAATCTTCCTCCATCTAGTTTCTGATTTAGTCACTCAGAAAATGAAGACATAATTCTTATTATGGCAAATTATCAAGTTTGGCTTTTTTAATAATAATAATGACATTAAGCACTTACTACGTGCAAAGCACTGTGTTAAGTGCTGGGGTAGATGGGACACAAATACTCATTTAGTATTAAAATCTAATTAATCATCATCAACAGAACATACTTCAGTATTTCCCACAGTTTAATGTATTATTCAAACGATAACCTTTGCATTTTTCCCCACAAGCACGATGTTGCAAACTGAAAAAGGCATACTAAATGAAGCTCATTTTTCAAGAGAAAAACAAGCTGCCCTATTACAAAAGGCCTGGAATTATACCAGGCGTCAAGATACAGACTTATGTTTTCATGATAATCCAGCAACCAAGTTCTCGCTGGATGAGTCCCAGAAATTTTTTTTTTTTACAAATGGATTTTTTTGTCCCTCAACCACACCCAGTCAGAGCTCAAAGACGTTATGTTTCAGAAGGGGAAATGGCTACAATTATCACCACTATTTTCCAGAACAGGAGAAAACATTTCAAACAGTCACTTTGGTGACTCATTAGGGAAAGAAGTACAATTTCAGTTTAGAAGGATGTAGAGAGAAAGGAAGCAGTTTGCTTTTACAGTCTTCAAGTTCAATACTCCTAAACTAAAACTTATCTTCTGTCCAAATTCAATTTGTAAAATTGTAGACATCATGTTAGACATTTTTTAAAAAATCATATTTTGCCTATATGCCAGGCACTGTACTAAGTGCTGGGCTAATACAAGATAATCCATTCATTCAATCGTATTTGAGCACTTACTGTGTGCAAAGCACTGTACTAAGCGCTTGGGAAGTACAAGTTGGCAACATACAGAGACGGTCCCTACCTAACAGTGGGCTCACAGTCTAGAAGATAATCAAGTTGTCCCAAGTGGGGCTCACAGTTTTCATCCCCATTTTACAGAGGCGCTAACTGAGGCACAGGGAAATTAAGTGGCTTGCCCAAAGTCACACAGCTGACAAGTGGCAGAGGCACGATTAGAACCCACGACCTCTGACTCCCAAACCAGTGCTCTTTCCACTAAGCCACGCTGTTTCTCACATAGCCCCTGTCCCACACGGGACTCACAGTCAATCCCCATTTTACAAACGAGGTAACTGAGGCATAGGGAAGTGAAACGACTTGTCCAGGGTCACATAGCAGACACAAACATTAGAGCCGAAATTAGAACCCAGGTCCTTCTGACTCCCGGGCCCATACTCTTTCCACTAGGCCCTGCTACTTCTCTTGCATTAACACTTATGAGTTAATGCACGGGGTGTCAAAGTAAATCAGTCCAAGTTCTGAATAATCAAGCTGATTATATGCATCAAATGGGTAAGGAAAAAAATCGACAAAAAACAAACAAGTACTCTCTCTGGCAGTTCAACCACTCACATGGCTTCAGCTATCCTGTATGGGTAGCACCCAAATGCTCAGCTCAAGTCCCGACCCCCCTCATATGTCCTGCAATCCCACATCTCCCTTGCCTCCAGAACATCTCTAGTTGGATGTCCAGCTGGCACCTCAAACAAGTCAAAAAAACCTCTCACCATCCAAAGACCACCAACCTCCCCGCCCTATAAGTCCACAACATTTATGTTATCCTCCACTCTCTGCTACTGTTCAAGTCTCACATTCAGTCGGCTGCCAAATCTTGCTGTTTTATCCTGCATAATTACTTCCCGGACCCAGTCCTTCTTCTTCTCCCAAACCAGTACCACCCTGGTACAACCTCTGGCCTTTGCCCAGCTAGACAGCTGCGTTAGCCTCCTCGCTGGTCTCCCAACCTCCTTCCAAACTGTACTAGGCAATGCTGCTTGGATTACCCCCCTGAAGGTTTGTTTGGCCCACATTTCTCCTTTCCTCAAAACCTGCCACTGGCTCCCTGTGTCCCTTCTCATCAAAAACACCTCACAATCGGCTCCACTTTTCCTATCCACTCTCTTCCCTATTCTCCCGGTCAGTGACTTCCTCTTCTCAAGAACGGGAATGCGTCTGGGCCCCTACAGTGATGCCACTGAGTTTGGATCAGCTCAGTTTCATTCAGGACTCCTCTTTCTCCCTGCACCTGGTCCCTGGGACCGTGGAGGAAAGGAGGAGACAAAGGGATTTAGATCCTCTCAGTCCTACTGGTTGGGGACAAAGGGAAGAATCTGGACCAGATGCTTTTGGGTGGTTATTGGCTATTGACATAGGTCTCCTGGGCATGACTCAACTCCAGGATGATTCACGGTACCCTAAGGCCAGAGTGAGGGGGCTGCCTTGAGACAAACAACAATAGGACAGATTCCCATGGTCAACAGTTGGTGGGCTGGTTTTTCCACCCCCCCTTTTTTTTTTTTTTGCTAAAATACCTCAAGAGTAACAGCAAATTGATCCAAGGAGAAAGAAGACCATTCTGAAGTTCCCTGCTTTTACAAACTCCTCAATTTAGGGGTGAGGGGAGGTGAGAAGACATCAAAGTTCCAGAAAAGTGGCTTATCTAAATTTTCAAAGTAGTTGAAAAAACATTATTGGAATCACATGTAAGAGTCAAACTACACACTGTAAGAGTCAAAATCCTAGAGCCATGGGTGCCTGATACATTCCTATTCTCGTGCCCAAATTTAAACAGGGACTGATAACGGAATGCAACCATTTCCATAGTATAATCAAGCAAGAAACCACTGAAATAAATATGCTTAAGTGTCCATGCTCAATGATTAGGAATGAAATGTGCCAAATATATTCAGGCAGTCCTTGTGAATACACTAAAGACAGCGTCTTAAGCAGAATCTCACTGGAGATACTGCTGCATTACTTTACACACAAAAGGATATCTAAAAATCATTGCTTCCTAGTATTCTCAGTTTTCCAATCTGTGAAAACAGGATATTAACAATAATAATAATAATTTTGGTATTTGTTAAGCCCTTACTATGTGCCAAGCACTTTTCTAAGCGCTGGGGTAGATACAAGGTGATCAGGTCGTCCCACATGGGGCTTAGAGTCTTCATCCCCATTTTCCAGATGAGGCAACTGAGGCCCAGAAAAGTGAAGTGACTTGTCCAAAGTCACACAGCTGCTAAGTGGTGGAGCCGGGATTAGAGCCCACGACCCCATTTACCTGTCTTTTAAAAGGGCTTCTGGTTGAATACACAAAACTCCCTGCAAGTGGTATCATCACAAAAATACCAAATGTGAGCAAGATATTAAAATCTCAAGAGCTAAAGATCTTTCATCACATTTTACTCTCTGGCTATATAAAATAAAACTTTTACTTCATATACCGGCAATTTCACCAATTGTCCTATATAAAAATGGTTGGGATAGCGATGTTTCTCTGTCCTTTTAGCTTCCTTCTTCCTGATCAAGGAGGTGCATGACTTCCTGAGCTCTGTAATGTATACTAGGAAATGAAATCAAAGTGTTCATATTACTGTCGTGCTGATGCAGAGGAAAGCAGATCAATTCACTTCACTTTACATTTTTTTAAAAAGTCAGACCTCCAGTCAGTGAGTTACTTGTTAAGAGGGTTTGGATTATTGTTACATCTATTTTTAACCTTCAAGAGTACCATTACAAGGGACACTTCTTGTCACTACATAAAGTGAATCAGTAATTTCATCTCCAAATTTACGTAGAGTGATTATTCCCTAGTTCAGGGTTGCACCACAACAGACTATCTGCTCAATTTTATTCTGTAGGCTGCAAATGATAAACCCCATTAATTTCCAACTCCAAAATTGGACTCTCAGATGTGCTCTAGGGCTGGGCCACTAAGAAAACAAAGGCTATATAAGGTCTAATTACATCTGGCAAAGGAACCTGTTTCAGATTTATGAAAAATGCCTTACATATTGAGTTTAACAGTTAACAGATAATCTGAACTCAAGATTAAACTACCAACTGCTTTGGTGGATAAACAAGATTGGCCCTCCAAATGGGATTAAAAAGTAGTATCCAGATCTAGCGCTACTAAAATTTTGAAAGGCATTCCGTACTGGAGGTAAAAGCTAATTGTCATTCTATCATCTTTCCCTTTTTCTATTTGTTTCCTAGGAGCTCAAAGACATTTTCTGGATTGGTTGAAACCTGAAGGCTAGGTGGCAAGTTCTTCCCATCAGGAGATTTACAGGACAGTCCAACAATCAAATCGCCCTAATCTTCCCCCTAGTTGATTGTTCTGATAGACACAGATTGGAAAAAATGGCATAGAAGGCTAAAAGTTGTGCTAGGAGTAGAATCTTTGCTTTTGGCAGATGCTAAAAGACCTCAAGAGTGAAGAGAGAAAAGTGACGAGTTATGATGGAGAAAGGAAGCTGCTAATACCACATTTCCTGATCCAACCCGAAAGACTGGGAGAAACAGAAGAAACAGAAAACAAGCATTTTGCCTACAATAACAAAAATAGGAAGATTAGAAGACAACAACATTTTAATTGGCTCACAGGACTTTGCCGGGTGTTCATTAATGTGCAAGTGGAGTCCAGAAGATAAATGAGAATCATGCAGTTTCAGAAGCTTAGAAGTAAACAGAAAAATATTTTTTTTAAACACTTCACACACTTTCTAGCAAAAGTTGAAGTTAAAATCTTGCTATATGTTGCTTTGATGCTATCTGGTTGCCTACTTAAGTTCCTATTTCCTGTTCCCTTATTTAGATTATTTTTCTTCTTTAGCAGCTGACAGTTGGACAGGAAAAAGCAGCTGTGGTTTCCGTTATCAAGCAGCCTTTCCAGATAGGTCACTATGTGGGTACAGTGAGAGAGATGGCAATCCCATGATCAGGTTTTTGTTCCTTATGCTTCAAATGGCCACATCTGAGTTACAAGGAAATCTCTCTCCCTTTGAAAAACTTAGAAATATTTTGAAGAGACTAAAACTGTATTTGCCATCATGTTTTCTGACTAGCATCAGTACTAATTTCTGGGACTTAATGATAATAATAATAATGGCATTTATTAAGTGCTTACTACGTGCAAAGCACTGTTTTAAGTGCTGGGGAGGTTACAAGGTGATCAGGTTGTCCCACGAGGGGCTCACAGTCTTAATCCTTATTTTACAGATGAGGTAAGTGAGGCCCAGAGAAGTGAAGTGGCTAGCCCCAAGTCACACAGCTGACAAGTGGCGGAGCCGGGATTTGAACCCATGACCTCTGACTCCAAAGCCCGGGCTCTTTCCACTGAGCCACGCTGCTTCTCCTACTTAAGTTCCTGTTTCCTTGATTTCAAAGTCAGAAGGAACAGGAAAAGGTACTCTGGGGATGAAAAATAACTTCAAGATGACACGAATAGTTTGCCTTTAAATCAATCAATCAATCAATCGTATTTATTGAGCGCTTACTATGTGCAGAGCACTGTACTAAGCGCTTGGGAAGTACAAATTGGCAACACATAGAGACAGTCCCTACCCAACAGTGGGCTCACAGTCTAAAAGGGGGAGACAGAGAACAGAACCAAACATACCAACAAAATAAAATAAATAGGATAGAAATGTACAAGTAAAATAAATAAATAAATAAATAAACAGAGTAATAAATATGTACAACCATATATACATATATACAGGTGCTGTGGGGAAGGGAAGGAGGTAAGATGGGGGGATGGAGAGGGGGACGAGGGGGAGAGGAGGGAAAGGGCTCAGTCTGGGAAGGCCTCCTGGAGGAGGTGAGCTCTCAGCAGGGCCTTGAAGGGAGGAAGAGAGCTAGCTTGGCGGAGGGGCAGAGGGAGGGCATTCCAGGCCCGGGGGATGACGTGGGCCGGGGGTCGACGGCGGGACAGGCGAGAACGAGGTACAGTGAGGAGATTAGCGGTGGAGGAGCGGAGGTTGCAGGCTGGGCTGGAGAAGGAGAGAAGGGAGGTGAGGTAGGAGGGGGCGAGGTGATGGACAGCCTTGAAGCCCAGGGTGAGGAGTTTCTGCCTGATGCGCAGATTGATTGGTAGCCACTGGAGATTTTTGAGGAGGGGAGAAGCAGCGTGGCCCAGTGGATAGAACACGTGCCCTGAAGTCAGAAGGACCTGGGTTCTAATCCTAGCTCAGCTGTGTGACCATGGGCAAGTCACTTCATTTCTCTGGGCTTCAGTTACCTCATCTGAAAAATGGGGATTAAGACTGTAAGCCCCATGTGGGAAATGGACTGTGTCCAACCTGATTAGCTTGTATCTACTCCAGAGCTTAGTACAGGGCATAACAACCATACAAAAAAAAAAAAAATGTATGAGTCCAAAAGGAAATCCAAATCTAATTTAGATTAATTTTTACTCATTAACCTGTATGATCTCATTGGACCTTCCATCCCACAGATAAGCGCTACATTTGAGGATTTATTCATTTGACTTTGCACGAGTCCATTTGAGTTTTCATGAACTTTAACCAGTTTTTGGCAGGTAAGTACAATTCTTGTTTAAAAACAAAGCATTCTGACCCTACTTCTACTTCCTGTGTGGTAATGGTAAAATTAAAAGAGAACAAGGCCACAAAGGTCCATTCAATAGGTCTTGGAAGTTGTCTTTGATAGCCACTGTTAGATTTTTATTTGGGTCAAGCCTCCCGTTCCTTCTCACTCCACAAGGCAATTCTAAGAACCCGGGAGGTTTCAAAAGACTTCCACAGTGAATGGTGTGATGATCAAAAGAAGTAACAGCAATTTGTGGCCAACTGGGAAAGATTCTTTGGCTGAAAAGAGGCAGCAGAAAAGAGGGGAAGTGATTGGGATTCCAAATTTCTCAAGATGCTTTTACGGGGGGGAGATAACAGTATATAGCAGTAAGATAGATTCATCATATAGCATTCTAAAACACTCAAATTATCTATTAGTTCTCACACTTTTGGTTATAAAAGTGCACTAAAAAATTTTAGCTGTAAATTGGAAAAAAAATTTGGAGAAAAAGATGTATTCCATTGAACCCAATGGCATTACACTGCCTTGCATATGGCAAAAAAGTACTTAAGCGTCAGCACATAAAAAGGGCAAAAACAACAAAACAAAATGATTACTTGAAGATCAAAAATGGTAAGTTATTCTAGAGCTTAACAGTGCTTCTCACTTTCCACTTATTGATGCCCAACTACTCGCCAGCTTTACATAGATGAATGAGCACTGAGTGTTTGTCTTTCTACCTGCTAGATTTAATGCCAAAGTAAACTGCCAGTGAGATACATTAAAAACACATGAGTTGGTGGAAGATTTGAGATACTCGATTTAAAAGGTTATTTCAATTGCTTCCCCCACTTAATATCCTTGGAAATTAAGGGGTGTTTGACACCTGGGCATTCTGAGAAAGGATGCAAGTTAGAAATGACATTGTTCAGTAGGGCATGAAGGGACAAAAACCATCAGCTAATCTAGTAACGTGATAACCGGGTCAGAGCAGGCAACAGTACACATAGATGGGTAAGGAGGAGGATAAGAGTCCTACTGATTTTGAACTCCTACTAATTTTGAACTGTCAACCTTCCAAACATGTGGGAGAACACATTAAAATGCATCTGCCAGATCTGATGTATTGTACTCTCCCCCAAACACTTAGTATAGTGCTCTGCACACGGTACGTGCTCAAAAAAATACCATCGATTAACTAATTAAAGGAAACAGCTTCAGTTCAGGGCTAGCCTAAAAGTCATCTGGGACATTTTATTCGAGACTCAAGTTCTTATTTTCTTTCATTCTTCTCGTCTTAGTTTCTATTCTCACACTGAGGTGTTACATTAATCTGATGAAAAATACTTACCTAAGAAAAGTCAGTATTGTTACAGCTCTGGTTTAAGATGAGCAATTAAAATTAACAAAAGGCATTAGAATCTTTAAAGGGCCACAGAACAATGACATCTGAGTACTGTTCTAAAACTGGTGATCCGAACAAACTTATAATTATCATGCTGAAAGCTCGTACATCAAGAGAAGCAGCATGGCTCGGTGGAAAGAGCACGGGCTTGGGAGCCAGAGGTCATGGGTTCTAATCCCGGCTCCGCCACTTGTCAGCTGTGTGACTTTGGGCAAGTCACTGAACTTCTCTGTGCCTCAGTTACCTCATCTGTAAAGTGGGGATTAAGACTGTGAGCCCCACATGGGACAACCTGATCACCTTGTATCCCTCACAGCGCTTAGAACAGTGCTTTGCACATGGTAAGCGCTTAACAAATGCTATTATTATTATTATATTGATAACACATTCTAGACGAGCATTACCAAGGATCTGATTTTAGGCTCCTTGAGGGCAGGAATCGCATTTACTAATTCTACCACACAAGACTTAGTAGGGAGCTCTGCATAGATCAAGTGCTCAAAAAAAATACCATTGATTGATTAGTTTCCACTGGGGGGGGAGGGGAGCATCATCATCATCATCAATCGTATTTATTGAGCGCTTACTGTGTGCAGAGCACTGTACTAAGCGCTTGGGAAGTACAAGTTGGAGTTTCGTTCAAAAGAATATCAAGATTCTTCAGAGTTTTACCCAGCAGCCACCTCACTAGAAAGATTATTTTCACATTACTCCATGTTAATTTCTTACATTTTAGCACTAATACAAATTTAAATTAGAGGAGGGTGGTGGCAGAGGAAATCAAGTACCTATTATTGAACTTGTGTTCTAGGAATGTCCTCTTTAACAAAAGGGTCAGAATGCAGAGCAAGTGGGTAATTAAAACAAAAAAAACCCCAAGAACACTCTAAGCTCATTGTGGGCAGGGAATGTGCCTACCAACTCTGTTGTATTCTCTCTGTATTCTCTCAGTACAGTGCTCTGCACACAATAGGCGTTCAAATACCACTGATGAAGAACTTAAAATGCCATGAAAGGAGTAAACAACTCAAAAGGGTGTATCATGTCCCAGAAAACTACAGTTAGGACAAAAGATTAGGACAAGTGGGGAAGGGAGAAACATAGACAATGCAAAAAAAGGAATCAGTACAATGAGAGAAACCAGTTATCTCCCAGGAAGAAATCCTGGAGAGCCTCCTATCACTGGAGTGTTATATAATGCATCTGCACTCCACCCTAAACTGTCCTTTAAGGTAAACACTTCAACAAATACCTTTAGAAGCACTGTCCGGATAGGAAAAGCTGAGACTCTGGGGTTAGAGCTCAATGGGCCAAAATTGAGGATTATTACTCCAATATGTAGGAATGATTATTATCAATAAAAACAACAGTGTTTAATATCTGCCAGGCACTTAACTATGAGCTAAGGGAGGCACAAGATAAAAATCTGGTCAGATATAGTCCTTCCTTGTCCCATATGGGCCTCACAGTCTAAGGGGAAGAGAGAACAGGTACTTAATCCCCGTTTTACAGATGAAGAAAATGAGGCCCAGAGAAGTTAAGAGGTTTGCCCAAGGTCACAAAGCAGACAAGTGGGGGAGCCAGGATTAGAAACTCCCAAACCCATGCTCTTTCCATTAGGCCACACTGCCTCCTGGCTATGAATTATGTTCCTATAGTAGGCTTCCTTCTAGGCCTCCAATATCAGGGTTATGTCTCAAATTTGCAATGGTCTGATCAAGACCAGTTTACTGCATATTTCTCTGCCTCTTTGACCAGCTGTTCAGCATGTAACAGTCATTCTTTAATGACACCACCTAAGTTACTTACAGTTCTGATTCTTTGAAAAATGAAGAGACTCTTCATGTACCTTTGTTGGAGGCAGAGCTATCAAAACAGGACACATTTTGGGGGTTTGGGATTTAAAAAAAAAATCCTGTGTTGCTACAATAAAAAGCACACGACTGAAGTAAAAATCACGGTAAATCCTACACTTTGCACATCCTTGCTCTTTATTAGACAAATGGACAACCAAACTAGAATTTAACCCTGAAGGTTAAGAGATGCAAGTGGACCAACAGGAAAGGCACTGTCCTGTCTACATGTTTTGCTTCGTTGTGTCTCCCCCTTCTAGACTGTGAGCCCGTTGTTGGGTAGGGACCGTCTCTATATGTTGCCGACTTGTACTTCCGAAGAGCTTAGTACAGTGCTCTGCACACAGTAACTGCTCAATAAATACGATTGAATGAATGAATGAATACCCTGCACTTGCAGAAGAAATAGGGATGGAAGAACTGATTCTGCAGCAAGCATTCTGACCTTAAAAGCAGCAATCGTTAAGAACCACTCCTCCATTACAAGTCTCTTTTTCCTTACATTAATAAAACCCTCCTTTTTCACTCCATAAAGAACTGACTTATAAATGTACAAATTTGCAATTAAGAGGAAAAAAAGACTCTCTCCCAAGTAGTTACGTCTATCCTTTCCATTAAAGTTTAATGAATGTGTCCTGCAGAGCCCAGGTCTACCACTTAAATCAAGGGGAATTATCATTCATTCATTCAATCGGATTTATTGAGCGCTTACTGTGTGCAGAGCACTGTACTAAGCGCTTGGGAAGTACAAGTTGGCAACATATAGAGACGGTCCCTACCCAACAGTGGGCTCACAGTCTAGAAGGGGGAGACAGAGAACAAAACAAAACATACTAACAAAATAAAATAGAATAAATATGTAGAAATAAAATGAATAAATATCACATATTAAACATCTTCTCCAAGAGGTTCTTTTCCAGCAAAGCCCTCATTTCTTCTCCACCCTGTCCCTTCTATGTTGCCCTTGCACTGGGATATCAACTTGTACTTCCCGAGCGCTTAGTACAGTGCTCTGCACACAGTAAGCGCTCAATACGATTGAATGAATGAATTGAATGGATATCATTTACACCCCTCCCTCAGCCCCACAGCACTCACGCACATAGTCATAATTTTTTATATTAATGTCTGTCTCTCTCCCCTTAGACTGTGAGCTCGTTGTGGACAGGGAACGTGTCTACCGTCTCTACTAGACTGTACTGTCCCAAACACAGTGCAGGACTCCACACACAGTAAGCACTCAATATTCATTCATTCAATAGTATTTTAGCACTTACTGTGTGCAGAGAAGTGTACTAAGCACTTGGGAAGTACAAGTCCACAACATATACAGACTGTTCCTACCCAACAACGGGCTCACAGCCTAGAAGGGGGAAACAGACAATAAAACAAGTAGACAGGTGTCAAAACCGCCAGAATAAACAAAACTATAGTTATATGTACATCATTAAGAGAGCAGTAAATATGAACAAGTAAAATAAAGTAATAAATATGTACAAATGACGATGTTGACACCTGTCTACATGTTTTGTTGTCTTTCTCCCCCTTCTAGACTGTGAGCCCGTTATTGGGTAGGGACCGTCTCCATATATTGCCGACTTGTACTTCCCAAGCGCTTAGTACAGTGCTCTGCACACAGTAAGCACGCAATAAATACGATTGAATGAATGAATAAATGAATTTAAAGTGCTGTGGGGAGGAGAAGGGGATAGGGTGGGGGGGGCGATGGGGAGGGGAGGAGGGAAGGAAAAAGGGGCTCAGTCTGGGAAGGCCTTCTGGAGGAGGTGAGCTCTCAGCAGGGCTTTGAAAGGAGGAAGAGAGCTAGTTTGGCAAATGTGGGGAGGGAGGGCATTCCGGGACAGGGGTTGACGGCAGGACAAGCAAGAACGAGGCCCAATGAGGAGGTTAGTGGAGGCAGAGAAGCGGAGTGTGCGGGCTGGGCTGGAGAGAAGGGAGGTGAGGTAGGAGGGGGCGAGGTGATGGACAGCCTTGAAGCCAAAAATGAGGAGTTTTTGCTTGATTCGTAGGTTGGCAGGCAACCACTGGAGATTTTTGAGGAGGGGAGTGACATGTCCAGAGCATTTCTGTACAAAGATAATCCGGGCAGCAGAGTCAAGTATAGACTGAAGCGGGGAGAGACAGGAGGGTGGGAGATCAGACAGGAGGCTGATGCAAAAATCCAATAAATACCAATACCACTGATTGATTGAAGGGCCTATTTAAAGTATTTAAGGGACCAGATTCTCTAAACATTACAAGGCGCAATAATGAGATCCTTTCTCCCATGTTAGGAAATGTAATTGTAGTTTTCCACACAGACAGCTACATTCTTCAATTTTCTATCCTAGCAGCTTCAGAGAAGTACAGTGGTGACCGGAAAAGCAAAACAGGTAGAGGTGTCCTCTACTCAAAGAAGGAGACAATCTGACCCCAGTACAGGAAAAGGATGCATTTGCACTCCACCCTAGCCCTTTACGGTAAACACTTCAACAGATACCTTTAGAAGCACTGTCCGGATAGGAAAAGCTGAAACTCTGGGGTTAGAGGTCAATGGGCCAAAATTGAGGATTATTACTCCAAGCTGTAGGAATGATTATCATCAATAAAAACACTAGTGTTTAATATCTGCCAAGCACTATACTATGCGCTAAGGGAGGCACAAGATAAAAATCTGGTCAGATACAGTCCTACAGATACACCAGAAAACACAACTGCCCCACCTAAACTTTAGCATTCTTTGGTCTCACTAAGTAAAAACCACCGAGCCCAGTCTCCATTTACAGTACTCTATATTCCTCCCTACAAGCTCGAATTAAAAGTTAACCATGGGACCTTTCCCACCCCCCAGAACTGTTTCTCTTGATTGGCTACCAGAAGGAGTTTGTGCCCTTCAGCTTTTCTGGCGGAATCCCCGACCAAATCTTTAATAGAAAGGGCTGTGCGGTTTTAAATGTATTTTAAAAAGACTCCTGCTTTAGAACGACCCCGGGGCGATTTCATTAAGGAGATCCGTGTAGGTAAAAACATCCTTTTGGATCTGGGGGTGGGAGTAGATCATTTTGCCAACTAATGCAAGGGCCCACATAGGCCTGAGAACGTAAAAACATGCTTCCGAGCCCGTTAGTGACAGCTTGATGGTGGGGAGAGTTGAAGGCAGGGCCAAGTTTAATCCATGGCATTTAATGAGTGTTGTGTGCAGAGGACTGAACTAAGCGCTCGGGAGGCCACAATACAGCAGAGTGGGTAGACGCCGATCCCTGGCCCACCAGGAAAGGAGAGTCTAGTAAGACTCGATCAGAGCTGGGCGAACCCCACCTCGGTCCAGCAGCCCTGGCGCCTAGTACAGTGCTCTGCAATACACTGAGCGCTCACTCAATCCGACACTGATTGATTGACTGCCTGCCATGAGCGCTCACTCAATCCAACTGATTGATTGATTGCCTGCCATGAGCGAAGGCGGGAGGGCCGGGCCGTGATTCTGCGAGTACCAATCCCTGCGGCGGAGACGCGGAGGAATGTGGAGTTGGGATCGGGAATCGGTGCCTGGCGGCTACCTGAACAGCTCCCCTATCCTGGGAAAGGGCAACCCCCGGGCCTTGGGGGAGGGGGTCCCCTCTTTTTCGGGGGCGGGCCCGTTGTGGGCAGGGATTGTCTCTACTTGTTGCCGAACTGTACTTTCCAAGCGCTCAGTACAGTGCTCTGCACCCAGTAAGCGCTCAATAAATACGACTGAATGAACGAATGATTTTGGGCGTGGGAGACCTGCAGGAAGCAATGCCCTTCCTGGTCAAGGGGGCGAGGTTTTACCCCACGGGACGGCGAGCGGGTGATGATGATGGCATTTGTTAAGCGTTTGCTAGGTGCCAGGCACTGTACTGAGCGCTGGGGTGGAGCCAAGCAAATAGGGATGGACACAGTCTCTGTCCCAGGTGGGGCTCCCAGTCTCCATCCCCATTTTACAGACGAGGCAACTGAGGGCCGGAGAAGTGAAGTGACTTGCCCAAGGTCCCACAGCTAACAAGTGGTGGAGTCGGGATTGGAACCCACGACCTTCTGCTTCCCAGGCCCGTGCTCTATCCACTACGCCGCGCTGCTTCTGGTTTGGGGGAAGTCAACAGTGGACAGACCCAGGGCCTGGGGGGTCGGACGGTCGTGGGTTCTAATCCCGACTCCGCTACTAGTCTGCTGGGTGACTTTGGGCCAATCACTTCACTGGGCCTCAGTTCCCTCATCTGTAAAATGGGGATCGAGTCGGGGAGCATCCCCCCCACGGAACAGGGACCGTGCCCAATCCGATTCGCTTGGATTCTCCCCCGGGGCGCTCAGTACAGTGCCTGGCACCCCATGAGTGCTTCGCAGGCATCCCAGTTATTAGCGGTGGAATCAGGGTTCCTCTCCCAGCAAGGTTACTGCCTCAAGGAACAGCGGGCCTTGAGTCAGGGGGTCGTGGGTTCTAATCCCAGCTCTGCCACTTGTCAGCTGTTTGACTTTGGGCAAGTCACTTCACTTTTCTGTGCCTCAGTTCCCTCCTTTGTAAAATGGGGATTGAGACATCATCATCATCATCATTATTATTATTCTCTGTGCCTCAGCTCTGTCATTTGTAAAATGGGGATTGAGACTCATCATCATCATTATTATTATTATTCTCTGTGCCTCAGTTCCCTCATTTGTAAAATGGGGATTGAGACTCATCATCATTATAATTCTTCTCTGTGCCTCAGTTCCCTCATTTGTAAAATGGGGATTGAGACTATGAGCCCCACATGCTACCTGCTGACCTTGTATCTACCTCAGTGCTTAGAACAGTGCTGGGCACATAATAATAATAATTATTATATAGTATATAATTATAGTAAACACTTAGCAAATGCCATCATTATTATTATTCTCTGTGCCTCAGTTACCTCATACGTAAAATGGGGATTGAGACTGTGAGCCCCACATGGGACAACCTGATCACCCTGTGTCTACCCCAGCGTTTAGAAGAACAGTGCTGGGCACATAATAATAATTATTATTATATAGTATATCATTATAGTAAGCACTTAGCAAATGCCATCATTATTATTATTATTCTCTGTGCCTGTTACCTCGTTTGTAAAATGGGGATTGAGGCTCATCATTATTATTGTTATTATTCTCTGTGCCTGTTACCTCATTTGTAAAATGGGGATTGAGGCTCATCATTATTATTATTATTATTGTTCTCTGTGCCTGTTACCTCGTTTGTAAAATGGGGATTGAGGTTCATCATTATTATTATTCTCTGTGCCTGTTAACTCATTTGTAAAATGGGGATTGAGGCTCATCATTATTATTATTATTATTCTCTGTGCCTGTTACCTCATTTGTAAAATGGGGATTGAGACATCATTATTATTCTTCTCTGCGCCTCAGTTACCTCGTTTGTGAAATGGGACTGTGAGCCCCACGTGGGACACCCTGCTGACCGTGTATCTAATCCAGCATTTAAAACAGTGCTGGGCACATAGTAAGCGCTTAACCAATGCCATCATTATTATAATTATTCTCTGTGCCTTAGTTACCTCATTTGTAAAATGGGGATTGAGACTCATCATTATTATTATTATTCTCTGCACCTCAGTAACCTCATTTTGTAAAATGGGGATTGACACTCATCATTATTATTAGTCTCTGCACCTCAGTTTCCTCGTTTGTAAAATGGGCATTGACACTCATCATTATTATTCTCTGCGCCTCAGTTTCCTCATTTGTAAAATGGGGATTGACACTCATCATCATTATTATTATTCTCTGCACCTCAGTTTCCTCATTTGTAAAATGGGGATTGACACTCATCATTATTATTATTATTATTATTATTCTCCGCACCTAAGTCACCTGCTTTGTAAAATGGGGATTGACACTCATCATCATCATTATTCTTCTCTGCGCCTCAGTCACCTCGTTTGTAAAACGGGACTGTGAGCCCCATGTGGGACCCCCTGCTGACTGTGTATCTACCCCAGCGTTTAGAACAGTGCTGGGCACCTAGTAAGAGCTTAACAAATGTCATCCTAATCATTATTCATTCATTCATTCAGTCGTATTTATTGAGCGCTTACTGTGTGCAGAGCACGGTACTAAGCGCTTGGGAAGTCCAAGTCGGCAACATAGAGAAGCAGCGTGGCTCAGTGGAAAAGAGTGCGGGCTTTGGAGTCAGAGGACATGGGTTCAAATCCCGACTCCGCCAGCTGTCAGCTGTGTGACTTTGGGCAAGCACTTAACTTCTCTGTGCCTCGGTTACCTCATCTGTAAAATGGGGATGAAGACTGTGAGCCCCCCGTGGGACAACCTGATCACCTTGCAATTTCCCCGGAGCTTTGCACGTAGTAAGCACTTAATAAATGCCATCGTTATTATTACCCCAGGGTTTGGAACAGTGATGGGCACCTAGTAAGCGCTTAACAAATGCCATCCTAATCATTATTCATTCATTCAGTCAGTCAGTCAGATTTATTGAGTGCTTACTGTGTGCAGAGCGCTGTACTAAGCGCTTGGGAAGTCCAAGTTGGCAACATCTAGAGACGGTCCCTACCCAACAGCGGGCTCACAGTCTAGAAGGGGGACACAGACAACAAAACAAGGCCTATTATTCATTCATTCGATCGTATTTACTGAGCGCTTACTGTGTGCAGAGCACTGTACTATAACTGACCCGCTGTTGGGTAGGGACTGTCTCTATATGTTGCCAACTTGTACTTCCCAAGCGCTTAGTACAGTGCTCTGCACACAGTAAGCGCTCAATAAATACGATTGATTGACTGATTATAACTGTGAGCCCCCCATGGGACAACCTGATCACCTTGTAACCTCCCCAGCGCTTAGAACAGTGCTTTGCACATAGTAAGCACTTAACAAATACGATTGATTGATTATAACTGTGAGCCCCCCATGGGACAACCTGATCACCTTGTAACCTCCCCAGCGCTTAGAACAGTGCTTTGCACATAGTAAGTGCTTAACAAATGCCATCTTTATTATTATTATTACTAAGCGGTTGGGAATAATAATAATAATAATAATGGTGGCATTTATTAAGCGCTTACTATGTGCTAAGCGCTGGGCGGATACAAGGTGATCAGGCTGTCCCATGGGGGGGGGGGGGGGGGGCTCAGTCAACCCCCATTTTCCAGCTGAGGTAACTGAGGCCTAGTCTTTCAGTCTTTTAGACTGTGAGCCCACTGTTGGGTAGGGACCGTCTCTATATGTTGCCAACTTGTACTTCCCAAGCGCTTAGTACAGTGCTCTGAACACAGTAAGCGCTCAATAAATACGATTGATTGGTTGATACAAGGTGATCAGGTTGTCCCATGGGGGGGGGGGGAGCTCACAGTCAACCCCCATTTTCCAGCTGAGGTAACTGAGGCCTAGAGAAGTGAGGTGACTTGCCCAAGGTCACACGGCTGACAAGTGGCAGAGCCGGGATTTGAACCCAGGACCACTGCCTCCAAAGCCCGGGCTCTTTCCACTGAGCCACGCTGCTTCTCGGCAGTACAATGTGGCAATCAATCAATCGTATTTATTGAACGCTTGCTGTGTGCAGAGCACTGTACTATGCGCTTGGGAAGTCCAAGTTGGCAACATATAGAGACAGTCATCATCATCATCATCAATCGTATTTACTGAGCGCTTACTATCATCATCATCGTCATCATTAATCGTATTTATTGAGCGCTATGTGCAGAGCACTGTACTAAGCGCTTGGGAAGTACAAATTGGCAACATCTAGAGACAGTCCCTACCCAACAGTGGGCTCACAGTCTAAAAGGGGAAGACAGAGAACAAAACCAAACAAACTAACAAAATAAAATAAATAGAATAGATATGTACAAGTAAAATAAATAGAGTAATAAATATGTACAAACATATATCCATATATACAGGTGCTGTGGGGAAGGGAAGGAGGTAAGGAGGGGGGATGGAGAGGGGGACGAGGGGGAGAGGAAGGAAGGGGCTCAGTCTGGGACAGTCCCTACCCAACAGTGGGCTGACAGTCTAAAAAGGGGGAGACAGAGAACAAGACCAAACATGCTAACAAAATAAAATAAATAGAATAGATATGTACAAGTAAAATAGAGTAATAAATATGTACAAACATATATCCATATATACAGGTGCTGTGGGGAAGGGAAGGAGGTAAGAAGGGTGGGATGGAGAGGGGGGCGAGGGGGGCGAGGAAGGAAGGGGCTCAGTCTGGGACAGTCCCTACCCAACAGTGGGCTGACAGTCTAAAAAGGGGGAGACAGAGAACAAAACCAAACACACTAACAAAATAAAATAAATAGAATAGATATGTACAAGTAAAATAGAGTAATAAATATGTACATATATACACCATCATCATATTTATTGAGCGCTTACTATGTGCAGAGCACTGTACTAAGCGCTTGGGAAGTAAAAATTGGCAACATCTAGAGACAGTCCCTACCCAACAGTGGGCTCACAGTCTAAAAGGGGGAGACAGAGAACAAAACCAAACATGCTAACAAAATAAAATAAATAGAATAGATAGGTACAAGTAAAATAGAGTAATAAATATGTACAAACACATATACAGATGGCAACATATCTTGACGGTCCCTCCGCAACAGTGGGCTACTGTTGTTGCCAACTTGCACTTTCCAAGCGCTCAGTACAGTGCTCTGCACACAGTAAGCGCTCAGTAAATACGATCGATTGATCGATTGATTGATTGATTGTCGTGGAGAAGGGGGTGTCGGGGGGGGGGGGCGACTGACCTCCCTTGCAGGGGGTGCGGTGCTGGCTGTGCTGGGCCCGGTAGCCCTCGACCACCTCCCAGGCGCCGTCGTCGCGCTTGATGGGGAAACTGAGGCTGAGCACATGGTTGCAGGGCTTGATGATGCGCAGGATGCCGCGCACCCGGTTCCGCTTCTGCTCGTCGCTCTCCCGGGTCTTCAGGTCCTCCACCAGCTTGTCCTCCACGATGCCGGCGCCGCGGTCGAAGAAGCCCTCCACCATCTTGAAGAAGTTGGGGTCGTCTTCGCGGTGGGCGGAGGAGGAGGCGGAGGCCTCGCAGTAACGGCGGCGGCAGGAGGAGGAGGAGGGCGGCGGAGGAGGAGGCGGCGGGGGGGGACGAGGCCGGGCCGCGGAGGAGGACGACGGAGGAGGAGGCCCCCACCGGTTCCGCGGCCCGGGCCAGCAGCGCGGCCTCCCCCAGGCACCGGTACATGGCGGCGGCGGCGGACGAGGGGAAGGAGGGAGGGAAGCGACCACCAGGGCGGTGGCGACGGCTGGAGCCGGAGGCGCGCGGGCCCGGACGGAGAGGAGCGCGAGGGGAGGGGGAGCCTGCGCTTTGAAGTGGCGGTTTCCCTCCCCCCCCCTTCCCTCCCGCCTCCTTCCTCTCACAGTCTAACGGGAGGGAGGGAGGGAGGGCCGGGGTTTTAAGTGGCGGTTTCCCTTCCCCCCCCCCCTCTCGCCCGCCCTCTCTCTCTCCCTCCCTCCCTCACGCAGCCTAACGGAAGAGAGGGTCGGGCTGTTGCTCTCGCTCTCTCTCTCTCTCTCTGTCTCTCGGGAGGGCCGGGCTTTTAAGTGACGGATTTTTTCGCCCCTTTCTCTCTCCCCACCAACGGGAGGGAGGGCTGGGCTTTTAACTGGTGGTTCCCCCCCCCCGACTTTTCTCTCTCTTCCTCTCCCCCCCCCAACTGGAGGGAAAGCCGGGCTTTCAAGTGGCGGTTTCCCTCCCCCCCCCTCCTTCTCCCCCCCAAAAAAAAATTGGAGAGAAAGCCGGGCTTTTAAGTGGCGGTTTCCCTTCCTCCCCCCCTCTCTCTCCCACCCTCCCTCTCTCCCTCCGCTCCCTCCCTCTCTCCCTCCTTCCCTCTCCCTCCTTCCCTTTCTCCCTCCCTCTCCCTCCCTCTCCTCTCTCCTTCCCTCCCTCTCCTCTCTCCTTCCCTCCCTCTCTCCCTCCTTCCTTCCCTTCCTCCCCCTACCTCCCTCCTTCTTTCCCTCCCTCCCTCCCTCTCCCTCCTTCCCTTTCTCCCTCCCTCCTTCCCTCCCTCTCTCCCTCCTTCCCTCCCTCCCTCTCCCTCTCTCTCCCTCCCCTCTCTCTCTCCCTCCCTCCCTCTCTCTCTCCCTCCTTCCCTCCCTCTCTCCCTCCTTCCCTCCCTCTCTCCCTCCCTCCCTCTCTCCCTCCTTCCCTCCCTCCGTCCCTCCCTCCCTCCTTCCCTCCCTCCGTCCCTCCCTCCCTCCTTCCCTCCCTCCCTCCCTTTCTCCCTCCTTCCCTCCCTCCCTCCCTCAGCCTAACGGGAGAGAGGGTCGGGGTGTTTGTTTGTTTCTCTCGGTCTCTCTCTCCCCCCGCCCCAACGGGAGGGAGGGCCGGGCTTTTAAGTAGTGGTCTCTCTCTGTCTCTCGGGAGGGCCGGGCTTTTAAGTGATGGATTCCCTTCCCCCCTTTCTCTCTCTCCCCCCCCCAACGGGAGGAAGGGCCGGGCTTTTAGTTGGTGGTTTCTCTCTGCCCCCCCCCCCGCCCCCCAACTGGAGGGAAAGCCGGGCTTTAAAGTGGCGGTGCCCCCCCACCCCCTTCTCTCTATCTCTTCCTCTCTCTCTCGGGAGGGCCGGGCTTTTAAGTGATGGATTCCCTTTTTCTCTTCCTTCCCCCCAACTGGAGGGACAGTCGGGCTTTTAAGTGGCGGTTCATTCAGTCATATTTATTGAGCGCTTACTGTGTGCAGAGCACTGGACTAAGCACTTGGGAAGTCGAAGTTGGCAACATTTAAAGACGGTCCCTACCCAAAAGCGGGCGCACAGTCTAGAAGGCGGGCTCACTTCCCTCCCTTCTCTCCCCCCCCCTCCCCTAACGGGATGGAGGGCCCCCCCCCCACTTCACTCTCACGCATTCAATCGTATTTATTGCGTGCTTACTGTGTGCAGAGCACTGTACTAAGCGCTTTAGAAGTCCAAGTTGGCAACATCTAGAGACTGTCCCTACCCAGGAATGGGTTCACAACAAAACAAGTGGACATGTGTCTCTCTTTCCCCCCACAACGGGAGGGAGGGCCAGGCTTTTAAGTGGCGGTTTCCCTTCCCCCTCCCTTCTCAATCAATCGTATTTATTGAGCGCTTACTGTGTGCAGAGCACTGTACTAAGCGCTTGGGAAGTACAAGTTGGCAACATATAGAGACGGTCCCTACCCAACAGTGGGCTCACAGTCTAAAAGAGTGGGCTCACAGTCCACCCAACGGCAGGGCGGGCTGGGCGTTTACGTGGCAGTTTCTTTTTCCCCCTCCTTTTCTCTCTCCTCCCAACGCGAGGAAGAACCGAGCTTTTAAGTGGTGGTTTCTCTCTCTCCCTCACGCAGCCTAACGGGAGGACCAGGCTTCAAGGCCTTCAAATGGCCGCGTATGTTTGGTTTTGTTCACTGTCTCCCCCTTCTAGACTGTGAGCCCACTGTTGGGGAGGGACTGTCTCTATATGTTGCCAACTTGGACTTCCTAGGCGCTTAGTACAGTGCTCTGCACACAGTAAGCGCTCAATAAATACGATTGATTGATTGATTGATCGATGGATTGAGGAGGGAAGGCCGGCTGGCGGGCAGCTAACGGGTGCGAGGCGCTGTGGCGCATGCGCAGTTGGGCCCTCCCCGAAAGCGGGGGGCCGCGCCTCGCTGCGGAGCATGCGCAGTCTAGCCCTCCCCGAAAGCTGGGGGCCGCGCCTCGCTGCCGAGCATGCGCGGTCTGGCCCTCCCCGAAAGCGGGGAGGCTGCTCCTCGCGGCGCATGCGCAATCTGGCCCTCCGGGGGGGGCGCTTCCCCCTCGAGTGCTATCGAGGATCAATCAATCAATCGTATTTATTGAGCGCCTACTGTGTGCAGAGCACTGTACTAAGCGCTTGGGAAGTACAAGTTGGCAACATATAGAGACAGTCCCTGCCCAACAGTGGGCTCACAGTCTAAAAGGGGGAGACAGAGAACAAAACCAAACATACTAACAAAATAAATAGAATAGATATGTACAAGTAAAATAAATAAATAAATAGAGTAATAAATATGTACAAACATATATACATATATATATATAGGTGCTGTGGGAAAGGGAAGGAGGTAAGATGGGGGGATGGAGAGGGGGTCATGCAAATGATATCGGGGGTTTTGACCCAATGATCACTAAATTGAATTTAAGCCTCCTTGAGTACCGAGGCTCCAAATATTCCCTTGGAAAGCACCTGAATTGATGCTTTCCTGACTGTTCTGTGGCACGTTTTAACTGTCTCCTTCCAATTTACAGAAATAGCTCCCCAAGTTTGTTTAAAATGAAGAACCTAATTGTGTCTATAAATCAAGATAATTGTAGTACATTATTTTAACAATTACTAATGCTCGGTTGGGTAAATTACGCCGGGAGGCTATTGCAAAATTCCAGCTCTGCCAGCAGAATATTTTTTAGTTATGTTGCTGAAAAACACCACAATGCAATTCAAAATATTTCCTGCAAGGGTTTTTGTAGCTTCCAGTCTTCCTTCTGTATTTATTTTTCCAAAATACTTGTAATAGTCATCACCACCCTCCTCCTTGTGAGCAGGGAGCCTGCCTCCCAACTCTGTTTTTTGTTGTATTCCTCCAGGCACTTAGTACAGTGCTCTGTACATGGCGAGCGCTCAATAAGTACCATTGACTGATCGTCATCCTTTCTATTTTTGCTGAACTCTTAACATAAAATTCCTTAAGGATACTGAGGAAGGGCCTGCCAGATTACTGAATCATGTGGGCTTGTCCTATCCTTTCAAAATTAATCAAATTGATCAATAGTATTTATTGGCTCCATACCAAGTGCAGAGCAGTGTACTAAATGCTTTAGAGAATAATTAGACGACCCTGTCCTCGAGGAGCTTACAATCTAGAAGGGAGAAGCAACTATTAAAGGGAATTATAAATAGGAGGAAGTAATAGAGCATGTAAGTGTTTGGGGGAATAAGTTCAGCGCTTAGAACAGTGCTCTGCACGTAGTAAGCGCTTAATAAATGCCATCATTATTTAAAGTCCTAAATGGCACTGAAGGGCTAAAGTGGCAATTGTGGGGGATACAGGGTGGGGATTTTAGAAGTTAATCAGGGAAGGCCTCCGGGAGGAGATGCGATCCGAAGATGAGGAGATCTGCCTGCCCAAAGTTGAAGGGGGAATGGGAGTTCCGGGCAGGAGGGAGGACATAAGCAAGGAGTCAGTAAAAGGAGAGACAAAAATAAGGTCCTGTAAGTAAATGGGTTTGAGAGCAATTAGGAGTGTGAGTGGAAGAGAATGAGGTAGAGTGAATTAGTGGATTTGAGCTGGGGTGTAATGCGAGGAGTGGATAAATAGGAGAGCGCTAATGATCAGGAGTTTCTGCTTGTCATCAAATCTGCTGGAGTGCTTAGTGTGTGCAGAACACTGTTGTAATTGCATGGGGGAGTTAGTACAACAGAATCGATAAACCCATTTCCTGCCCACAAGGAGCTTACATTCTAGAAGGGAAGAGAGATATTAAAATAAATTGCAGCTATGTACAGAAATGCTGTAGGGTGACTAGCAGGTGCTTAAAGGGTACAAATCCACGTGCATAGGTAACGCAGAAGGGAGAGGGAGTAGAGGAAACGGGGGCTTAGTCGGGGAAGGCCTCTTGGAGGAAATCTGATTTTTAATAAAGCTTTGAAGGTGGGGAGAGTGGGGCTCTGTCAGATATGAAGCGGGAAGGAGTGCCAGGCCAGAGAGAGGATGTGGACATGGGATTGGTGATAAAGTAGACAAGGTCTAGATAGAGTGAGTTGGTTGGCTTTAGAGGAGCAAAGTATCTGGGCTGGGTCGTAGTAGGATATCAGCAGAGTAAGATAGGCGGGGACAAACTGATTGAGTGCTTTAAAGCTGAATTGACACCCATGCCCATCATCCCCGTCAGCTCTTCCGTACATTCAACTCGCTTCTCAGGCCCCCGGTTCCTCCCCCTCCTCCTTCCCTCACCCCCAACGATCTGGCCTCCTACTTCATTAACAAAATTAAATCCATCAGGTCCGACCTCCCCAAAGTCACTTCCCCCCCTTCTCCACCCCACCAGCTCTCAACACTCTCTGCTACTCTCCCATCCTTCCCAGCAGTATCCTCAGAGGAGCTCTCCTTCCTCCTCTCAAGTGCTACTCCGGCCACCTGTGCTTCTGACCCCATTCCCTCTCATCTCATGAAATCTCTCGCTCCATCCCTTCTCCCCTCCTTAACTTCCATCTTCAACCGCTCACTCTCGACTGGTTCCTTCCCCTCTGCCTTCAAACATGCCCATGTCTCTCCCATCCTAAAAAAACCCTCTCTTGACCCCACCTCACCTTCTAGTTATCGCCCCATCTCCCGCCTACCATTCCTTTCCAAACTACTTGAACGAGTCGTCTACACATGCTGCCTCGAATTCCTCAACACCAACTCTCTCCTCGACCCCCTCCAGTCTGGCTTCCGTCCCCTACATTCCATGGGAACTGCCCTCTCAGAGGTCACCATTGATCTCCTGCTTGCCAAATCCAACGGCTCCTACTCTATCCTAATCCTCCTCAACCTCTCAGCTGCCTTCGACACTGTGGACCACCCCCTTCTCCTCAACACGCTATCTGACCTTGGCTTCACAGACTCCATCCTCTCCTGGTTCTCCTCTTATCTCTCTGGTCGTTCATTCTCAGTCTCTTTTGCGGGCTCCTCCTCCCCCTCCCATCCCCTTACTGTGGGGTTTCCTCAAGGTTCAGTTCTCAGTCGCCTTCTGTTCTTGATCTACACTCACTCCCTTGGTGACCTCATTCGCTCCCACAGCTTCAATTATCATCTCTACACTGATGGCACCCAAATCTACATCTCTGCCCCTGTTCTCTCCCCCTCCCTCCAGGCTTGCATCTCGTCCTGCCTTCAGGACATCTCCATCTGGATGTCTGCCGACCACCTAAAACTCAACATGTCCAAGACTGAACTCCTTGTTTTCCCTCCCAAACCCTGCCGTCTCCCTGACTTTCCCATCACTGTTGACGGCACTACCATCCGTCCCGTCTCACAGGCCCACAACCTTGGTGTCATCCTCGACCCTGCTCTCTCGTTCACCCCTCATATCCAAGCCATCATCAAAACCTGCTGGTCTCAGCTCCGCAACATTGCCAAGATCCGCCCTTTCCTCTCCATCCAAACTGCTACCCTGCTTGTTCAAGCTCTCATCCTATCCCATCTGGACTACTGTATCAGCCTCCTCTCCGATCTCCCATCCTCTTGTCTCTCCCCGCTTCAATCCATACTTCACGCCGCTGCCCAGACTGTCTCTGTCCAGAAACGCTCTGGGCATGTTACTCCCCTCCTCAAAAATCTCCAGTGGCTACCAATCAACCTACACATCAGGCAGAAACTCCTCACCCTTGGCTTCAAGGCTGTCCATCCCCTGGCCCCCTCCTACCTCACCTCCCTTCTCTCCTTCTCCAGCCCAGCCTGCACCCTCCGCTCCTCTGCCACCGCTCACCTCCTCACTGTGCCTCGTTCTCGCCCGTCCCGCCGTCGACCCTCGGCCCACTTCATCCCCCTGGCCTGGAATGCTCTCCCTCCGCACATCCGCCAAGCTAGCTCTCTTCCTCCCTTCAAGGCCCTACTGAGAGCTCACCTCCTCCAGGAGGCCTTCCCAGACTGAGCCTCCTCCTTCCTCTCGCCCTCCTCCCCTTCTCCATCCCCTCCACCTTACCTCCTTCCCTTCCCCACAGCACCTGTATATATGTATATATTTGTACGTATTTATTACTCTAATTTACTTGCACATATCCTATTTATTTTATTTTGTTAATATGTTTTGTTTTGTTCTCTGTCTCCCCCTTCTAGACTGTGAGCCCACTGTTGTGTAGGGACCGTCTCTATATGTTGCCAACTTGTACTTCCCAAGTGCTGAGTACAGTGCTCTGCACACAGTAAGCGCTCAATAAATACGATTGATTGATTGATTGTTTCGGTTTGATGCGGAGGTGGATGGGCAGCCGCTGGAGGTTCCTGAAGTAGGGAGACATGGACTGAAAAATGATCTGGGGAGCAGAGTGAAGTATGGACTGTAGGAGGCTGGTGCAGTAATCATGGCAGAATTCGATAAATCCTTGGATCGGCATAGTAACGGTTTAAATGGAGAGGAAAGGGTGGATTTTTAGTCATATCGTGAAGGCAGAACCAACAGGATTTGGTGATAGATCGAACATATGTGATTGAATGAGAGAGAAGAGTCGAGGATAATGGTTATGGGCTTGAGAGACAGGGAGGGTGGTGGTGGTGTCGTCTACAGTGATGGGAAAGACGAGAGGACAGGGTTTGGATGGGAAGATGAAGAGTGTAGAACACTGTTGTAATGCACGGGGGAGTTAATACTACAGAATTGATAAATATACTTCCTGCCCACAAGGAGCTTACATTCTAGAAGGGGAGAGAGACACTAAAATAAATTACATCTATGTACAGAAATGCCGTAGGGTGACTAGCAGATGCTTCAAGGGTACAGCGTGGCTCAATGGAAAGAGCATGTGCTTGGGAGTCAGAGGCCATGGGTTCAAATCCTGACTCCGCCAATTGTCAGCTGTGTGACCTTGGGCAAGTCACTTAACTTCTCTGTGCCTCAGTTACCTCATCTGTACAATGGGGATTAAGACTGTGAGCCCCCCGTGGGACAACCTGATCACCTTGTATCCTCCCCAGCGTTTAGAACAGTGCTTTGCACATAGTAAGCGCTTAACAAATGCCATTATTATTATCATTATCATTATATAATATATTACATATAATAATATATTATACATTATGTATTATTATATTATAATACTATATATTAATATATTATCAATGATATTATTATAATATAATAATAGAATAATATAATATTATTGTAATATAATAATAACTATGACAAATCTATGTGCATAGGTAAAGCAGAAGGGAGAGAGAGGAAGTGGGGGCTTAGTCGGGGAAGGCCCCTTGGAGGAAATCTGATTTTTAATAAGGCTTTGAAGGTGGGGAGAGTGGTGCTCTGTCAGATATGAGGCAGGAAGGAGTGCCAGGCCAGAGAGAGGATGTGGGCAAGGGATGAACTCATCTTCTATTTTGGACATGACGAGCGTGAGGTGCCGGTGGGACGTCCAAGTAGAGCTGTCTTGAAGGCAGGAGGAAATGTGAAACTATAGAGAAGGAGAGAGCTCACGGCTGGAGAGGTAAATTTGGGAATCATCCACATAGAAAGGGTAGTTGAAGCCCTGGGAGCAAATGAGTTGTCCAAGAGAGTGGGTGTAGATGAAGAATAGAAGGGGACCCAGAACCGAGCCTCCAGGGATTGTCGCAGTCAGCAGAGTTCACCAAAGAGACTGAGAATTACAGTGCTCTGCACACAGTAAGCGCTCAATAAATACGATTGAATGAATGAATGAGAAGGAGCGGCCAGAGAGATAGGAGGAGAACCAAGAGAAGACAGTGTCAGTGAAGCCGAGGTTTTAGATAACGTTTCAAGGAGAAGAGGAGACTGCTAATTCTGTTGGATCATATTCTCCCAAGCTCTTAGTACAGTGCACTGCACATAGTAAGCACCCAGTAAATACCATCGATTGACTGATCGATGGCCTTTCTGCACTCTGGGCCTCGACTAACTCTAGAGTAACAATAATAATAATGATAATTGTGGCGAAGTCACAGTAGTGGCGAAGAGGTCGAGGAGGACTAAAATGGATTTAGCAAGAAGATCACTGTGGGCAGGGAATGTACCTGTTATTGTAATGGATTTAGTAAGAACATCATTGTGGGCAGGGAATGTATCTGTTATTGTATTGGGCTCTCCCAAGTGCTTTATTATCATCTCCTCCTTCCTCTAGACTGTAAGCCCGTCTCTAGACTGTAAGATCACTATGTGTCTTAATTTCTCTGGGCCTCAGTTACCTCATCTATAAAATGGGGATTAAAATGGGGCTTAATAAATACAACTGAATGAACGAAAAGGAGGTTACAGGGAAGAAGTCTACCAACTCTATTGTACCGTACTCTCCCAAGTGTTCAGTACAGTGCTCTGCGCCCAGTAAACGCTTAACAAATGCGATTGGTTGCCGAAAGGAGTGGGCAAACAGTGCGAGGTTTTGGAAAGCGGGGAGACGTTCGCAGAATGATATTTTAGAAAAATGATCCAGGGAGTCTAGTAAACAGCTGGAGGCAAGGAGGCTGATGTAGTACTACAAGCTGGGATAATAATAATAATGGGATTTATTAAGCGCTTACTATGTGCAAAGCACTGTTCTAAGCGCTGGGGAGGTTACAAGGTGATCAGGTTGTCCCACAGGGGGCTCACAGTCTTAATCCCCATTTTACAGATGAGGGAACTGAGGCACAGAGAAGTTAAGTGACTTGCCCACAGTCACACAGCTGACATGCGGCAGAGCCGGGATTAGAACCCATGACCTCTGACTCTTAAACCTGGGCTCCTTCCATTAAGCCAAGCTGCTTAATGCTTAATGATGAAGACTGTGAGCCCCACGTGGGACAACCTGATGACCTTGTATCTCCCCCAGCGCTTAGAACAGTGCTTGGCACGTAGTAAGCGCTTAACAAATACCATCATTATTATACAAGGTTATTAGGTTGTCCCAGGTGGGGCTCACAGTCTTAATCCCCATTTGACAGATGAGGGAACTGAGGCCCAGAGAAGTGAAGTGACTTGCCCAAAGTCACACAGCTGACATGTGGCAGAGCCAGGATTAGAACCCATGACCTCCGACTCCCAAACCTGGGCTCCTTCCATTAAGCCACACTGGTTCTCCAAGTTTGATCGTTCTACTTTCTGAAGCACTTGGGGGAAAAAAGATGCTATAAGATATTTTATTAAGTGCCGTTTTAAAACAAGGGTGAGGAAGAGATGTTAAAAACTTTATGTTTTAAAAAATGCGTTTTAAAAGCTACGTGTTAAACAAGGGTGAGGAAGAGATGTTAAAAACTTTATGTTTTAAAAAATACGTTTTAAAAGCTACGTGTTAAACAAGGGTGAGGAAGAGATGTTAAAAACTTCATGTTTTTTCAAATGTTTTAAAAGCTATGTGCTAAAATAATTCCCCTTCCTGTTTTGTGCAGTGTTGTCTGACATCTCTGCTGTAGGATAGGACCGGTATAAAGTGTCTTGCAAATACAGTACTCTTCGCCAAGAAAGCATTTAATAAATTCAGCATGCTAGTGAGTGGTTAAAGGATGAGTCATTGAAATTCACGAAGTAACAAGAAAGCCAGCCTGAAAATAATTTTAGCGGTAAAATGAATGTATCGGCACATTTAATAAATTCAGCATGCTAGTGAGTGTTTAAAGGATGAGTCATTGAAACTCACCAAGTAACAACAAAGCCAGCCTGAAAATAATTTTAGCGGTAAAATGAATGTATCGGCACTTCCAAGAATAAATTTAGAAGCATCTTCGCCCATGCCAACGGAGCAGGGGTTCGCAATTTTGAGCTAAGTGGGAAAATCTGAATTTACGAAGCATTTTTTAGAAGTAGTTTTTTTTACATTACTGGGTCGGTGTGCCATATCTTTCTGTAGTTTCTGCTGGTGTGGCCCTTTCTCACGACTGGGTTGACAGGAGGGGCCTTTGGCCACATTACCCCCTGCTCCCATGGGGATCCAATTTGGGGAGAAGGGGCGGGAAAGAGGAAGCGATGGTGGTGACCGCTGGCTTGGAATGGAGATCGAACTGCCCACTCCCCCCCTTGAAGCCAAAGGGACGAGAAGCAGCGTGGCTCAGTGGAAAGAGCCCGGGCTTTGTCGTCAGAGGTCATGGGTTCAAAACCCGGCTCCGCCACTTGTCAGCTGTGTGACTCTGGGCAAGTCACTTCACTTCTCTGTGCCTCAGTTCCCTCATCTGGAAAATGGGGATGAAGACAGTGAGCCCCACGTGGGACAACCTGATCACCTTGTCACCTCCCCAGCGCTTAGAACAGTGCTTTGCACATAGTAAGCCCTTAATAAATGCCATCATTATTATTATTATTAAAGGGGAGGCCTCCCAGGAGTGGACCTGTCAAAGATGGTGGTCCTTTATTCATTCATTTATTCAATCGTATTTATTGAGCACTTACTGTGTGCAGAGCACTGTACTAAGCGCTTGGGAAGTACAAGTTGGCAACATATAGAGACGGTCCCTACCCAACAGTGGGTTCACATGATTAGCAATGGACCACCCCATTGTCCCCTCCGCATCCTTTATTATAGTACCAAATTAATAATAAATAAATAAATAATAATGGCATTTGTTAAGCGCTTACTATGTGCAAAGCACTGTTCTAAGCACTGGAGAGGTTACAAGGTGATCAGGTTGTCCCACGTGGGGGTCACAGTCTTAATCCCCATTTTACAGATGAGGTAACTGAGGCTCAGAGAAGTTGTGACACAGCAGACATGTGGCAGAGCCGGGATTCGAACCCATGACCTCTGACTCCCAAGCCCGGGCTCTTTCCACTGAGCCACGCTGCTTCTCTATTCTAGACATTTACTAGGTGATATAGGAAGGAAAGATTGCTTCCTCTGGACTCTCAGATCGTGATTGGGCAGAGAATGTTTCTGCTAATTTCTGTTGGCTTGTACTCTCCCAATAGCTTAGTACAGTGCTCTGCACATAGTAAGCGCTCAAGAAATACCCCTGATTGATTGATTACTTTGTAGATTTTTTTGGCATTTTCCACTGTAAAATGGTGGATTCCATAAAATGGGGATTCAACCCCTTTTCTCCCTCCTACCCAGACAGTGAAGCTCAAGGGGGAGGGGGACCGTGTCTGACCCGATTGGCATGTATCTATCCCAGCGTTTAGTACAGTGCTCTGCACATAGTAAGCGCTCAAGAAATACCCCTGATTGATTGATTCCTTTGTAGATTTGTTTGGCATTTTCCACTGTAAAATGGTGGATTCCGTAAAATGGGGATTCAACCCCTTTTCTCCCTCCTACCCAGACTGCGAAGCTCAAGGGGGAGGGGGACCGTGTCTGACCCGATTGGTATGTATCTATCCCAGCGTTTAGAACAGTGCTTGACATATAATATGCGCTTAACAGATACCGGAATTATAGTGGAGGAGCAGTGTGGCTTAGTAGATAGAGCACGGGCTTGGGAGGACCTGAGTTCTAATCCCGGCTCCGCCATGTGCCTGCTGTGTGACCTTGACCAGAGTAAGGATCCTCCTGGAGTCCAGGACTGACCTGTGGGCACATCTCAGCACATCTTTTAGACTGTGAGCCCACTGTTGGGTAGGGACCGTCTCTATATGTTGCCAACTTGGACTTCCCAAGTGCTTAGTACAGTGCTCTGCACACAGTAAGTGCTCAATAAATACGATTGATTGATTGATTGATTGATCTCAGCAGCATGGTGTAGTGGATCCAGCATGGCCTGGGAGCCTAGGCCTGAGAATCAGAAGGGTCATGGGTTCTAATCCTGGCCCCACCACTTGTCTGCTGTGTGACCTTGGGCAAGTCCCTTCACTTCTCTGGGCCTCAGTTACCTCATCTGGAAAATGGGGATTACACCTGTTAGCCCCTGTGAGCCCACTGTTGGGCTCTATATGTTGCCAACTTGTACTTCCCAAGCGCTTAGTACAGTGCTCTGCACACAGTAAGTGCTCAATAAATACGACTGAATGAATGAATGGATGTGGGACAACCTGATTACCTTGTATCTACCCCAGCGCTTAGAACAGTGCTGGGCACATAGTAAGCGCTTAACAAATACCATAAATATTTATTATTATTATTTCCTCCTTCCTCTAAACTTTAAGCTCATCTCTGGACTGTAAGTTCACTATGGGCAGGGGATGTGTCTTAATTTCTCTGGGCCTCAGTTACCTCATCTATAAAATGGGGATTAATAATAATAATAATAATAATAATGGCATTTATTAATAATAATCATTTATTTGATTGTATTTATTGAGCACTTACTATGTACAGAGCACTGTACTAAGCGCTTGGGAAGTACAAGTTGGCAACATATAGAGACGGTCCCTACCCAACAGTGGGCTCACTGTTCTAAGTGCTGGGGAGGTTACAAGGTAATCAGGTTGTCCCATAGGGGGCTCACAGTCTTAATCCCCATTTTACAGACGAGGTAACTGAGGCACAGAGAAGTGAAGTGACTTGCCCAAAGTCACACAGCTGACAATTGGCAGAGCCAGGATTTGAACCCATGACCTCTGACTCCAAAGCCCGGGCTCTTTTCCACTGAGCCACGCCGCTTCTCTAAGCGCTTACTATGTGCAAGGCGCTGCCAACTTGTACTTCCCAAGGGCTTAGTACAGTGCTCTGCACACAGTAAGTGCTCAATAAATACGATTGAATGAATGAATGAATGCTCTAAATGCTGGGGAGGATACAAAGTGATCAGGTTATCCCACGGGGGGCTCACAGTCTTCACCCCCCCCCCCCATTTTCCAGATGAGGGAACTGAGTCCCAGAGAAGTGAAGTGCTCTGCACATAGTAAGCGCTCAATAAATATGATTGATTGATTGAAGTGACTTGCCCAAAGTCACACAGCTGACAGTCGGCAGAGCTGAGATTTGAACCCAGGACCTCTGACTCCAAAGCCCGGGTTCTTTCCATTGAGCCACGCTGATAGTGAGAGTCTTACGTGGGACAGGGACTGTGTCCAACCTGATTAACTTGTATCTATCCCAGTGCTTAGAACAGTGCTTGCACATAGTAAGCACTTAACAAATACTATTATTATTATTATTATTATTATCATTATCATTATTTATAAGGGTTCTTTCTGCCAGCAGGATATGTCTTTCTCTCTCTCTCTCTCCCCACCCAGCTTTGGGACCAGAAAAAGTATCTTCTTACCCTTGTTGGAGTCCAGGACTGACGTGCGGACACCTCTCCTCCTTCCTCTAGTCTGCAAACTCATTATGGGCAGGGGACGAATCTGCTAATTCTGTTGGCTTGTACTCTCCCAAGCGCTTAGTACAGTGCACTGCTCATCGTAAGCGCTCAGTAAATGCCACTGAATGATTGATTGATGGCCTTTTTGCACTCCTGGGCTCTGGGACTCGACTAACTTTAGTAGAATAATAATAATGATAATTGGGGTATTCATTAAGCGTTTATTATATACCAAGCCCTGTACTTAGCGCCGAGGCGGATGCAAGCTAATTAAGCCCCACATGGGGCTTCCAGTCTAAGTAGGAGGGAGGACAGGCATTGACTCCCTATTTTGCAGAAGAGGGAATTGAGGCACAGAGAAGCTAATTTTTTTATGGTATTTGTTAAGCGCTTACTATGTGCCAGGCACTGTACTAAAATACAAGTGGATCAGGTTGGACACCGTCCCTGTCTCAGCGTGGCTCAGTGGAAAGAGCATGGGCTTTGGAGTCAGAGGTCCTGGGTTCAAATCCCGGCTCCGCCAAATGTCAGCTGTGTGACTTCGGGCAAGTCACTCTACTTCTCTGGGCCTCAGTTACCTCATCTGGAAGATGGGGATTAAGACTGTGAGCCTCCCGTGGGATAACCTGGTCACCTTGTACCCTCCCCAGCGCTTAGAACAGTGCTTTGCACATAGTAAGTGCTTCATAAATGCCATTATTATTATTATTATTATTATTATTATCATTATTAACCCCCATTTTACAGATGAGGTAACTGAGGCACAGGGAAGTTAAGTGGCTTGCTCAAGGTCACCCAGCAGACAAGAGGTGAAGCCAGGATTAGGACCAAGTCCTCTGATTCCCAGGCTCATGCTCTTTCCACTAGGCCTGCTGCTTCCCCAAGACCTTAGTACGGTGCTCTCTGCGCGGAGTAAGCACTCGATAAATAATAATAATAATAATAATGGTATTTCTTAAGCACTTACTATGTGCAAAGCACTGTTCTAAGCGCTGGGGGGATACAAGGCGATCAGGTTGTCCCATGTTGGGCTCACAGTCTTAATCCCCATTTTACAGATGAGGTAACTGAGGCACAGTGAAGTGACTTGTCCAAGGTCCCATAGCAGACAAGTGGCAGAGCCAGAACTAGAATCAATCAATCAATCAATCAATTGTATTTATTGAGCGCTTACTGTGTGCAGAGCACTGTACTAAGCGCTTGGGAAGTCCAAGTTGGCAACATATAGAGACGGTCCCTACCCAACAGTGGGCTCACAGTCTAGAAGGGGGGAGACAGAGAACAAAACCAAATATACTAACAAAATAAAATAAATAGAATAGATGTGTACAAGTAAAATAAATAAATAAATAGAGTAATAAATATGTACAAACATATATACAGGTGCTGTGGGGAAGGGAAGGAGGTAAGACGGGGGCGATGGTGAGGGGGACGAGGGGGAGAGGAAGGAAGGGGCTCAGTCTGGGAAGGCCTCCTGGAGGAGGTGAGCTCTCAGCAGGGCCTTGAAGGGAGGAAGAGAGCTAGCTTGGCAGATGGGCAGAGGGAGGGCATTCGAGGCCCGGGGGATGACATGGGCCGGGGGTCGATGGCGGGACAGGTGAGAACGAGGCCTAAAGGTGAGGAGATTAGCGGCGGAGGAGCGGAGGGTGCGGGCTGGGCTGGAGAAGGAGAGAAGGGAGGTGAGGTAGGAGGGGGCGAGGGGATGGACAGCCTTGAAGCCCAGGGTGAGGAGTTTCTGCCTTAACCCAGGTCCTTCTGACACTCAGGCCCGTGCTCTATCCACGGGGCCACGCTGCTTCTCTATTGAAATTGAATTTGAAGCACAAAGCAAGTGAGCAAGTGACCCGAGGCGATCCAGCATGCCAGTGACTGGTTCCCAGGGCAGTGATCTTTCCACTAGGCCCCAGTTGCTACATACATCCTGGTTAGTACTTTCATTTCCTTCCCCTCTGGGCCGCACCCAAAATCATTTGGCAAGGCAAGATCTACAAAGGCAGCCTTCTACTAGGCTGACTCCCGGGCTTGAGAGTCAGAGGTCATGGGTTCTAATCCTGGCTCCGCCAACTGTCAGCTGTGTGACTTTGGGCAAGTCACTTCACTTCTCTGGGCCTCAGTTCCCTCATCCGGAAAATGGGGATGAAGACTGTGAGCCCCCCGAGGGTCAACCTGATCACCTTGTAACCTCCCCAGCTCTTAGAACAGTGCTTTGCACATAGTAAGTGCTTAATAAATGCCATTATTATTATTTACCTTATATCTAATCAATCAATTGTATTTATTGAGCATTTACTGTGTGCAGAGCACTGTACTAAGCACTTGGGAAGTACAAGTTGGCAACATATAGAGACAGTCCCTACCCAACAGTGGGTTCACAGGACTCTTTTCCACTGAGCCACGCTGTAAATAGATGGGATACAGTCCCTGTCCCACATGGGCCTCACAGTCTTTTCCCCCATTTTACAGATCGGGGTACTGAGGCAAAAAGACCAAGATCACACAGCAGACAAGTGGCAGAGCCGAAATTAGAACCCAAGTCCCCTGACACCCAGAACTAGTCTCTATCCACCAGACCATGCTGCTTTTCCATTGTGATCCACAGTTCAGATCTACTGATGGTGTTGAAAGCTTTCGATAAATAGAAAAATTGCATCTAGTCCAATGCTTTGTTCTGTAATAATGATGGTACTTGTTAAGGACTTACTCTGTGCCAAGCACTGTTCTAAGCACCGGGGTAATTACAAGTTAATCGGGTTGTCCCACATGGGGCTCACAGTCTTAACCCCCGTTTTACAGGTGAGGTAACTGAGGCCCAGAGAAGCAAAGTGACTTGCCCAAAGTCACACAGTTGACAAGTGGTGGAGCCAGGATTAGAACCCACAACCTCTGACTCCCAAGCCCGGGCTCTTTCCAGTAAGCCACGCTGCTTGTTCTAGAGCAGCTGCCTTGGACGGAAGATCATGGGTGGCTGTTTTTCTGTTTGTTTGAAAGCCAACTTGAAATTCTGGTAGTTGTTAGTGATTTGAGTAAAGCCTTACTAAAATCACATCTCCTCCAAGAGGCCTTTAATAATAATAATAATAATGATTCATTCATTCATTCAATCGTATTTATTGAGCGCTTACTGTGTGCAGAGCACTGTACTAAGCGCTTGGGAAGTCCAAGTTGGCAACATCTAGAGACGGTCCCTACCCAACAGCGGGCTCACAGTCTAGAAGGGGGAGACAGAGAACAAAACCAAACATATTAACAGAATAAAATAAATAGAATAACTATGTACAAGTAAAATAAATAAATAGAGTAATAAATATGTACAAACATATGTACATATATACAGGTGCTGTGGGGAAGGGAAGGAGGTAAGGCGGGGGTGATGGAGAGGGAGAGGAAGGAGGGAATTTGTTAGTGGGTAGAATGGTTGTTAGGGTGGCCGTTTTCCTGGTTTTCAGCTGGACTGTCCCCTACATCTTAATAATAATAATAATAGTAATAATAATTATGGTGTTTGTTAAGCACGTACTATGTGCCAAGCATTGTACTAAGCACTGGTTAGTTATCTTGGAGGCCTTCCCAGACTGAGCCCCCTCCCCATCCCCCCCCGCCCAACCTCCTTCCCCTCCCCACAGCACCTGTATATATGTTTGTGCAGATTTATTACTCTATTTATTTTACTTGTACATATTTACTATTCTATTTATTTTATTTTGCTAATATAATAATAATAATGATGATAGAACTTATTAAGTGCTTACTATGTGCAAAGCACTGTTCTAAGCACTGGGGAGGTTACAAAGTGATCAGGTTGTCCCACGGGGGGCTCACAGTCTTAATCCCCATTTTACAGATGAGGGAACTGAGTCCCAGAGAAGTGAAGTGACTTGCCCAAAGTCACACAGCTGACAATTGGCAGAGCCGGAATTTGAACTCATGACCTCTGACTCCAAAGCCCATGTTCTTTCCACTGAGCCATGCTGCTAATATGTTTTATTGTCTGTCTCCCCCTTCTAGACTGTGAGCCCATTGTTGGGTAGAGACCATCTCTATGTGTTGCCAGCTTGTACTTCCCAAGCGCTTAGTACAGTGCTCTGCACACAGTAAGCGCTCAATAAATACGATTGAATGAATGAATGAATGTTAGGTGCTTACTATGTGTGAAGCATTGTTCTAAGCCCCAGGAGGGATACAAGGTGATCAGATTGTCCCACGTGGAGCTCACAGTCTTAATCCCCATTTTACAGATGAGGTAACTGAGGCTCAGAGAAGTTAAGTGAATTGCCCAAGGTCACATAGCAGCACACAGAGGCCATGGGTTCAAAGCCCGACTCTGCCACTTGTCAGCTGTGTGACTTTGGGCAAGTCGCTTCAATTCTCTGTTCCTCAGTTCCCTCATCTGTAAAATGGGGATTAAGACTGTGAGCCCCACTTGGGACAACCTGATCACCTTGTAACCTCCCCAGCGCTTAGAACAGTGCTTGCACATAGTAAGCACATAATAAATGCCATTATTATTATCATTATTATGTGGCGGAGGCAGGATTAGAACCCATGACCTCTGACTCCCAAGCCTGTGCTCGTTCCACTGAGTCACGCTGCTTCATTACTGTCTAAGCCCTCATTTTCCTTTACTCATTCTCCCTTCTGTGTCACGTCTACACTTGGCTCCATCCCTTTTAAGCACTAGATATTCACCCCACCCTCAGCCCCACAGAACTCGTGTATATTTCCATAATTTATTTTATGAATAATAATAATAATAATATTGTTGGTATTTGTTAAGTGCTTACTATGTACCATCTCCCTGTCTAGGCCACAAGTTCCTTGTGGGCAGAGAACATATTTACCAACTCTGTTGTATCGTAGTCTCCCAAGAGCTTTGTCCAGTGTTCTGCAAATGGGAAGCACTCGTTAAATACCGTTGATTGATTGTACTCAGATTGTACTCAGTTAACCTGCAGTACGTACCGCTGATTAAGAAACAGTTTAACGTAATACATGCTAGTATAATACATAATAATAATAATAATACAGTTTAGCATAATACATGCTAGTTCTTTCCAGGTATAGCCAGGAGCGATAACCCACCATAATTGTCACTGGTGAGGCCATTTTTCTCAACTTTAGTCCACCTTTCTCTCTGACCTTTCCCTCTGCCTGGGCCCGCTTGAGTAGGGACCGTCTCTATATGTTGCCAACTTGTACTTCCCAAGTGCTTAGTACAGTGCTCTGCACACAGTAAGCGCTCAATAAATACGATTGATTGATGGTTTGATTGACTCAAATTGAGTAGCCAAGCTGGATCTCAATCAATCACATTACAACACGGTAAAACCAAGCCTTCGAACCAATCGAGCCCCTGGCCCTACTTATCACCTTATCAAAGGGGGCCCAGGACGAATAAGTCCGTTGTTGGGTAGGGACCGTCTCTATATGTTGCCCACTTGTACTTCCCAGGCACTTAGTACAGTGCTCTGCACCCAGTAAGTGCTCAATAAATACGATTGAATGAATGAATAAACAGAAAGCGCCCCAGGGACTCACTGCTTTCTATCCTAAACTATTTCTCCTGTTGTATTGTCTGATCATTATGAATGCTGTACTAATGGTATCTAAAGAGGTTCTAATCCCGGCTCCAGCTGTGTGACTTTGAGCGAGTCACTTAATAATAATAATAATAATGATGGCATTTATTAAGCGCTTACTATGTGCTAAACACTGTTCTAAGCGCTGGGGGGATACACGGTAATCAGGTTGTCCCATGTGGGGCTCACAGTCTTCATCCCCATTTTCCAGATGAGGGAACTGAGGCCCAGAGAAGTTAAGTGACTTGCCCAAAGTCACACAGCTGACAAGTGGCGGAGCCGGGATTTGAACCCATGACCTCCGACTCCAAAGTCCGTGCTCTTTCCACTGAGCCACGCTGCTTCTCTAACTTAACTCCTCTGTGCCTCAGTTACCTCATCTGTAAAATGAGGATTAAGACTGTGAGCCCTATATGGGATAACCTGATTACCTTGTATCCCCCCACGGCGCGTAGAACAGTGCTTGACACACAGTAAGCACTTAGCAAATACCATTATTATTATTATTAAAGAAACTCTGTATTGCTTGAATTTGAGCTGGCCTTGACTAGCAGGGGACTCTCTGTCACTCAACGCCTTCCCCTACCAGTACTGGATGAAACGCTGGTAGTAATAAAACTTGTCTCTGACCTACCTCTTTCTGAACACAACGCAGAGTCTGTAAAGTTTTTCTTCCACACCATTCTCAATGATTATAACAATCATCTGCATCTGTCTCTCCCCCTCCTCCCCATCCCCTCCGTATACATGTATATACGTTTATACGTATTTATTACTCTATTTTATTTGTACATACTTATTCTATTTATTTTATTTTGTTAATATGTTTTGCTTTGTGGTTTGTCTCCCCCTTCTAGACTGTGAGCCCACTGTTGGGTAGGGACCGTCTCTATATGTTGCCAACTAGTACTCCCCAAGCGCTTAGTACAGTGCTCTGCACACAGTAAGTGCTCAATAAATACGATTGAATGAATGAATATCAGCTAGAATAGCAGTGTTCTTGGAATTACAGTGACTAATGGGGCTATTTTAGGTGGCAAAGTCGGGCCAGCTACTGGTCCTGGAACTTTTCCTAGCTTTAGCTGGCAAATTGGAAAAGCGACTCCGTGCACAGCTGATTTGGGGATTCATTCATTCACTCATTCAATCGTATTTATTGAGCGCTTACTGTGTGCAGAGCACTGTACTAAGCGCTTGGGAAGTACAAGTTGGCAACATATAGAGACAGTCTATATAATGATGGCAGTTATTAAGCGCTTACTATGTGCAAAGCAGTGTTCTAAGCGCTGGGGAGGTTACAGTGTGAGCAGGTTGTCCCACGGGGGGCTCACAGTCTTAATCCCCATTTTGCAGATGAGGTAACCGAGGCACAGAGAAGTGAAGTGACTTGCCCAAAGTCACACAGCTGACAATTAGCTGATCTTAACACCTTTCAGCCGGGCTGCAGCAGTGAGGCTACTGCTGCTGTTTTAGGACCGAAGACAAGCTCAGAGCTCTGGGAAAGCTCTCACAGTCTTAGAATGATTGTGGTATTTATAAAAATAAAAATAATAATAATAATGTTGGTATTTGTTCAGTGCTTGCTATGTGCCAGGCACTGTTCTAAGCTCTGGGGTAAATACAAGGGAATCAGCTTGTCCCATGTGAGGCTCACAGTCTTCATCCCCATTTTACAGATGAGGTCACTGAGGCACAGAGAAGTTAAGTGATTTGCCCAAGCCACACAGCTGGCAAGTGGCAGAGCCAGGATTCGAATTCGTGATGTCCGATTCTCAAGCCCGGGCTCTTTCCACTAAGGCAGGCTACAAAACACTGTAGCACTGGGGTAGATAGAAGATAATCTGTTTGAACACAGTCCCTGTCCCTCATAGTCAGTCAACTGTATTTATTGAGCACTTATTGTGTGTAAAGCTCTGTGATAATAATAATAATAATAATAATAATAATAATAATAATAATGGCATTTATTAAGCGCTTACTATTTGCAAAGCACTGTTCTAAGTGCTGGGGAGGATACAAGGTGATCAGGTTGTCCCACGGGGGGCTCACAGCCTTAAACCTCAATTTGCAGATGAGGGAACTGAGGCCCAGAGAAGTTAAGTGACTTGCCCAAAGTCACACAGCTGACAACTGGCTGAGCCGGGATTTGAACCCCTGACCTCTGACTCCCAAGCCCGGGCTCTTCCCACTGAGCCACGCTGTTTCTATTAAGCACTTGGGAGAGTACTTGGTACTCTATTAAGTACTTGGGAGAGATATAACGATCTTACAGTCTAGAGGGGGAGAAATAGGGTTCACAGTCTCAATCCCCATTTTACAGATGAGGGAATTGAGGCCCAGAGAAGTGACTTACCCAAGGTTACACAGCAGGCAAGTAGAGGCTGTGCCAGGATTAGAACCCAGGTCCTCTGGCTCCCAGGCTTGTGCTCTTTTCACTAGGCCACGCTGCTCCTCAGTCTGCTGGGGACTGAAGATGATCCCGCCAGTTGTTTTGCATGGCGTCAGTTTTCAGCTTAGCTTTTTTTTCTCGAATTTGACAAAGTCACAGTGATTTCGGTGTGATGATGCTCTATTTTCCTGGATAGAAGCGTGGCTATTTTAGCATCGCTTTCGGCAAACCAGCCCCCCGCTTCTCGTGCCTGATGAAGCCGATGGTATCTCCAGCTGCTAAGAAAGTCGCGTCCCAAAACAGGTGGCAGCCTGCCTCGATGTCGGTATCAAAAGGCTGGCAAGCATGATGTAGCTTTGCCGGTGTTTGAGATCATTACGGCCCGGTGCGATTCGTCTCTTCACCTCCCCAAATCCAATTTTCTGGTCGATTTGGGAGCTTGTCTCACAAAGAAGAATTTAAACTGGCACTTGTGCACAGCCTGGACCATCCCGGGATTGGGCCGACGTTCCACCCATCTCAGTTCTCTCACTGCCTTTAGATCATTCAAGCCTCCTCTCTATACGATTGCCAAGTCCAAAAGACGCCGGTGCTTTGAAGCAGCGTGGCTCAGTGGAAAGAGCCCGGGCTTTGGAGTCAGAGGTCAGGGGTTCAAATCCCGGCTCCGCCAGTTGTCAGCTGTGTGACTTTGGGCAAGTCACTTCACTTCTCTGGGCCTCAGTTCCCTCATCTGTAAAATGGGGATTAAGACAGTGAGCCCCCTGTGGGACAACCTGATCACTTTGTAACCTCCCCAGCGCTTAGAACAGTGCATTGCACGTAGTAAGCGCATAATAAATGCCATCACTATTATTATCCAAGTGGTCTTGAGTTGCATCTGTTGAAAACATGAACTTGAAATTGCCAGCTGTTGTTCTGCGCACTCGGTTAGCTGTAGGAACCTGTTGCCATTTTGATTTTTAACTCCAGGTGGTAATAATAATAATAATAATAATGATGGTATTTGTTAAGCGCTTACTATGTGCAAAGCACTGTTCTAAGCGCTGGGGGGAGATGCAAGGTGATGAGGTTGTCCCATGTGGGACTCACAGTCTTAATCCCCATTTTCCAGGTGAGGTAACTGAGGCTCAGAGAAGTTAAGTGACTCACCCAAGGTCACACAGCAGACATGTGGCGGAGCCGGGATTCGAACCCATGACCTCTGAGTCCAAAGCCCGGGTTCTTTCCACTGAGCCTGCCGTCCAAATGGCCAAGTAGAATTAATTTCTATGTTTTCGCCATGCCCGAGATCGCCTGGCCCCAGAGGTTCTAAAATTCCTCTTTGGTTTGTTGTCACAGGCATAATGTGGGCTTGATACCATTCAAAGTCAACTCGTACTTCATCCCTGACAGTGTGTATGGATAGATTTTCAATCAATCAATCAATCGTATTTATTGAGCGCTTACTGTGTGCAGAGCACTGTACTAAGCGCTTGGGAAGTACAAGTTGGCCTCAGACATCTCCTGAGGTTAATTTGGATGGAAAATCATACCCCCAAATGTCTCTTTCCGTCATCGGGATTTCTCTTTCTCTATAACCCCTTCATTTTCCAGGCATGTTTGGTTGAGTGCCATGATGTCCCAAGTTGTATCCCGCAAACACTTGTGAGATGCATTGTTAGCTACTGGAAAGATGTCAGAGACTTGGGTTCTAATCCAGGCTCTGCCACCTGCCTTGGGCAAGTCCTTAACTTCTCAGTACCTCAATTTCCTCTACTATAAAGTGGGGATTTAATACCTGTTCCCTCTCCTACGTAGGCTATAAGCCTGATGTGGTACCGAAACTGTCCAACCTGATTAGCTTATATCCAATCCAGTGTTTAAGACAGTTCTTGGCATTCAGTAGGCACTTAACAATAATAATAATAATAATAATAATAATAATGGCATCCCGGCTCCGCCAACTGTCAGCTGTGTGACTTTGGGCAAGTCACTTAACTTCTCTGTGCCTCAGTTACCTCATCTGTAAAATGGAGATTAAAACTGAGCCCCTTGTAGGACAACCTGATCACCTTGTAACCTCCCCAGCGCTTAGAACAGTGCTTTGAACATAGTAAGCGCTTAACATCATCAATTGTATTTATTGAGCGCTTACTGTGTGCAGAGCACTGTACTAAGCGCTTGGGAAGTACAAATTGGCAACATATAGAGACAGTCCCTACCCAACAGTGGGCTCACAGTCTAAAAGAAATACCATTATTATTATCACTCTGTGCAATCTTCACAAATACCACCATTATTTTTATATCATAGCTGACTCAAACCACCAAGAGGAAATACTGCCCTATTTGTTGGATGTTCAAGTGAAAAGTGCCAGAACATTTGAAGGCAATATTGCCTTGTATTTTGTTGCATTGTTTCAACCGCATGAAGAAACATACTGCAGCGTCAGTTTGTTGACTGGATATTGTGAATACGAGACTATGTTAGGAGTACCTCATTTCCCCTATTTCCTCACCGTTTTGTCTTACCTATGCACTTGGGCCTATATCTTCTAAGCACTTGATAGTCACCCTACCCTCGACCCCATATACTTATGTACAAAATAATAATAATGATGGCATTTGTTAAGTGCTTACTATGTGTGAAGCACTGTTCTAAGCGCTGCGGGGGGGGGGGGGATATAAGGTGATCAAGTTGTCCCATGAGGGGCTCACAGTCTTAATCCCCATTTTACAGATGAGGGAACTGAGGCCCAGAGAAGTTGCCCAAAGTCACACAGCTGACAAGTGGCAGGGGCGGGATTAGAACCCATGACCTCTGGCTCCCAAGCCTATGCTCTTTCCACTGAGCCACGCTGCTTCTCTGATGCACATATCCGTATACTCACTCATTTCCCCTATCTAATGTATTATAATGCCTGTCAATCAATCAATCAGTCATATTTATTGAGCACTTACTGTTTGTAGAACACTGTACTAAGGGCTTGGGAGAGTACAATATAACACAGTTGGTGGATACACCCCCTGATCACAACAACCTTGCAGTCTAGAGGGGGAGACAGACATTAATTGAGAAGCAGCGTGGCTCAGTGAAAAGAGCCCGGGCTTTGGAGTCAGAGGTCATGGGTTCGAATCCCTGCTCTGCCACTTGTCAGCTGTATGACTTTGGGCAAGTCACTTCACTTCTCTGTGCCTCAGTTCCCTCATCTGTAAAATGGGGATGAAGACTGTGAGCCCCCTGTGGGACAACCTGATCTCCTTGTAACCTCTCCAGTGCTTAGAACAGTGCTTTGCACATAGTAAGCACTTAATAAATGCCATTATTATTATTAATAATAATAATAATATAAATAAATGCATATATTATGGTTATGTACATCAGTGCTGTGGGGATGAGGGGATAATAGTGCATTGCACATAGTAAGTGCTTAATAAATGTCATTATTATTATAATAATAATAATGATGGTATTTGTTAAGGGCTTACTATATGCCAAACTCTGTTCTAAGCACTGTGTAGATACAAGATAATCAGGTTGTCCCATGTGGGGCTTACTAAGCGCTTAGTACAGTGCTCTGCACAAAGTAAGCGCTCAATAAATACGATTGATTGATTGATTGGGGCTCACAGTCTTAAGCCCCATTTTACAGATGCTGAGGTACAGAGAAGTGAAGTGACTTGCCCAAGGTCACACAGCAGAGAAATGGCTGAGAGGAGAGGGTAAATAAAGGGAGCAAATCAGAGCAATGAAGAAAGGAGTGAGGAAAAAAGGAAATTAAGGGCTTAGGGAAGACCCGATGGAGGAGATGTGCTTTTAATAAGGCTTTGAAGGTGGGGAGAGTAATCGTCTCACTTGGTAGTCTGTAAACTCCTTTCTGACAAACTCTATTGTAACTGTACTTTCCTAATCACTTAATTCAGTGATGATGAGGATGGAATTCATTAAGCGCTCACTATGTTCCCGGCACTGTACTAAGCGCTGGGATAGGTACAAGCAAATCAAGTTGGACGCAGTCCCCGTCCCATGTAGGGCTCACAGTCTCAATCCCCATTTTACAGATGAGGTAACTGGGGCCCAGAGAAGTGAAGTGACTTGCCCAAGGTCTCGTGCACGAGGTGGAACAGGGATTAGAACCCGGGTCCTTCTGACTCCCAAGCCTGTTCTGTACCCACTAGGCCACACTGCCTTTTTGAGCCACCTTAACATTTATTTTAAGTAACAGTGTGGCTCAGTGGAAAGAGCCCGGGCTTTGGAGTCAGAGGCCATGGGTTCAAATCCCGGCTCTGCCAATTGCCAGCTGTGTGACTTTGGGCAAGTCACTTCACTTCTCTGGGCCTCAGTTACCTCATCTGTAAAATGGAGATGAAGACTGTGAGCCAGCCGTGGGACAACCTGATCACCTTGTAACCTCCCCAGTGCTTAGAACAGTGCTTTGCACATAGTAAGTGCTTAATAAATGGCATTATAAAAAAAGTTCAGTGGTTTGCCCAAGGTAAAAACCCTTAACATACGAGGTAGCAGGGAAGTGGCAGAGCTGTGATTGAACCCGGTAACCTCCGACTCTCAGACTTACGCTTGTTCCACTAGACAACAATCCTGCCCTATGGACTTGACTTCCAAAGAAACAGGTATGGATTAAGGCATAGATCTGTTGTTTGGAAAGAATAATTAACATCCTCCTTTTACAAAGGTCAAAATTGTAATGCATGCATGCAGTGTGGCCAGAAAAGCAGCGTGGCTCAGTGGAAAGAGCCCGGGTTTGGGAGTCAGAGGTCGTGGGTTCTGATCCCGGCTCCGCCACTTGTCAGCTGGGTGACTTTGGGCAGGTCACTTCACTTCTCTGGGCCTCAGTTCCCACATCTGTAAAATGGGGATTAAGACTGTGAGCCCCATGTGGGACAACCTGATCACCTTGTACCCGCCTAGCGCTTAGAACAGTGCTTGGCACATAGAAAGCACTTAACAAATGCTATTATTATTATTATTATTATTGGTGGATCAAGCACGGGCCTGGGGGTCAGAAGGACTCAGAAAATCTCTGCCACTTGTCAGCTGTGTGACTTTGGGCAAGTCACTTCACTTCTCTGGGCCTCAGTTCCCACATCTGTAAAATGGGAATTAAGACTGTGAGCCCCATGTGGGACAACCTGATTACCTTGTACCCCCCTAGCGCTTAGAACAGTGCTTGGCACATAGAAAGCACTTAACAAATGCTATTATTATTATTAGTAGTAGTAGTATTAGTATTATTATTAGTCGATCAAGCACGGGCCTGGGGGTCAGAAGGACTCAGAAGAGCTCTGCCACTTGTCAGCTGTGTGACTTTGGGCAAGTCACTTCACTTCTCTGGGCCTCAGTTCCCACATCTGTAAAATGGGGATGAAAACTGTGAGCCCCATGTGGGACAACCTGATTACGTTGTACCCGCCTAGCGCTTAGAACAGTGCTTGGCACATAGAAAGCACTTAACAAATGCTATTATTATTATTATTATTATTAGTGGATCGAGCACAGGCCTGGGGGTCAGAAGGACTCAGAAGATCTCTAGACTGTAAACTTGTCTCCAGACTGTAAACTCATTATGGGCAGGGAACATGTCTGCTAATTCTGTTGTACTGTACTCTTCCAAGCACTTAGTACAGCGCTCTGTGTGCAGTAAGCGCTCAATAAATACCATTGATTGATTGACCTGGGTTCTAATCCCAGCTCTGCCACTTGTCTGCTGTGTGACCTTGGGTAAATCATTTCACTTTCTCTGGGCCTCAGTTGACTCAAGTATTTAATCCCTGTAAAATGGGAATTGAGACTGTGAGCCCCATGTGGGACAGGGACTGAGTGCAATCTGAATATTGACTGTCTACCCCAGGGCTTAGTATAGTGCCTAGCACATAGTAAGCGCTTAACAAATACCATTAAGAAAAAAAAAAGTTGGCTTCTTTTTGAGAAGCAGCATGACCTAGTGGAGAGAGCACAGGCCTGAGCCAGAAGGACCTGGGTTCTAATTCCAGCTCTGCCAATTGCTTGCTGTGTGACCTTGGGCAAGTCACTTAACTTATTTGTTCCCCAGTTTCCTCAGTGGAAATATCTGCTCTCCCTCCCACTTAGACTGTGAGCTCCATGTGGGACAGGGGCTGTGTCCCACCTAATTAATTTAGTACTTAACAAATACCATAAAAAAAACAGCAAGTTATTTTCAATTTCCACATAATGATTGCGGTATTTGATGATGATTGTATTTGTTAAGTGCTTACTGTGTGCCAAGCACTGTTCTAAGCACTGCGGGAGATACAAGGGAATCAGGTTGTCCAACGTGGGGCTCACAGTCTTAATCCCCATTTTACAGATGAGGGAACTGAGCCACAGAAAAGTTAAGTGACTTGCCCAAAGTCACACAGCTGATGAGTGGCGGAGCCAAGATTAGAACTCACGACCTCTGACCCTGAAGCCCGGGCTCCTTCCATTAAGCCACGCTGTATTTGTTAGGCGCTCACAATGTGCCAGGCACTGTACTAAGCAGTGGGGTAGAGACAACCAAATCAGGTTGGACGGACTCCCTGTCCCACATGGAACTCACAGTCCTAATCTCCATTTTACAGATGAGGTAACTGAGGCACAGAGAAGGGAAGTGAATTGCCCAAGGTCACACAGCATACAAGTGGCAGATCCAGAATTAGAACCCAAGTTCTTAAAACACCCTCTGCCTAAACAGAGGGTTAAAGAGTTGCCTTGAGTTCCTTATTTTGGTGACTTTCTCATTTCCAGCTTCATTATCTTGAATCTCATGAATTTTTGCCATAAAATAACCACGTTCTTGACTACGGTGATATCATCAGGATACTAACTGAAAGGTAGCTCAAACCAGTTTCCTTCCTGCTTTCTGACTTAAGCAAAATCTGGCTTGGTAAACGTGGGGCGGTTTTATTAGTTCACTTATTATTAATATTAAACCAGCTGCTGTGCTTACATCTCATGTTGTATATTAAAAAATGACTTAATTTTTAATTCAGTGGGGGGCATTCAAGGGTCATCATAATGATCATTTTAGGGGGTTATTTTGTGAAGTTGGATGGCCACTGCCGTCCAGTTCCTGGAGGGAAGATCGACGTCTGGAGCCGGCCCTCCTTCCAAATGACTGTGTTGCATTATCACTGAAGAAGCTAAGGCCCGAAGTTGGTCTTTGTTTCCCGTAAATAGGCCTGAGTCACTCAGAGGTTAAGCTGTGCTAGGAGACTTTGACTCTTACGTGAGCAAGATTTAATTTTGCAGGACACACTGCCTCTCCAAAGTTGATGACACCTCCAAAGCTCGTTTCTGACATAGCCCCTGCCACTTGGAAAGTATGGGCAGAGAATGTGTCCGTTTATTGTTGTATTGTGCTCTCCCAAACGGTTAGTCCAGTGCTCTGCACACAGTAAGCACTCAGTAAATACAATCGGCTGAATGAATGGAAAGCTGGTGTTTTGCTGACTTGCTTCCAGCTGGTCTTCACCAATCAATCTGTCATCTTCATTGATTGGTTTTGTTGTTGTTGTTTTTACAGTATTTAAGTGCTTGCTATGTTCCAGGCACTGCTCTAAGCACCGGGGTAGATACAGGTTAATCATGTTGGACACATAGCGTTCCCAGTCTTAATCCCCATTTTACAGATGAGGCAACTGAGGCGCAGAGAAGGGAAGTGACTTGCCCACGGTCACACTGCAGATAAGTGGCAGAGTTGGGAGTAGAACTCAGGTCCTTTTGACTCCCGGGCCTGGGATCTCTCTCCACTAGGCCACACTGCTTCCCCACGGGCAGAGTCCTGTACAAAGTGCTTGGGAGAGTACAATGTAACAAAGTTGATAGACACACAACAAGTTTACAGTGCAGCGTATTCCGTGAAACTACTTCTCAGCGATTTCTAACTTCTCCTTGAACCCGGGGCTGACCTATCTGGAGCAAGAAGAATAAGTTCCACAAAAAGAGGCCCAGATGGTAGGAACCTGCTTCTCCTTCTTAAGGGTCAAGGGACATTTCCCCTTTGAGAACCTGTGTACCTGCCAAGTCCCGGCCCGTGGCCTCACCTTAATTCAGCCATTCGCAAATGACTTGGGTTTTGGTCAGATGCAGACTCGTGTGAGGTGACTTTCGCCTAGAGAAGCAGCGTGGCTCAGTGGAAAGAGCCCGGGCTTTGGAGTCAGAAGGCGTGGGTTCAAATCCTGCCTCTGCCACTGGTCAGCTGTGTGACTTCGGGCAAGTCACTTCTCTGTGCCTCAGTGACCTCATCTGTAAAATGGGGATTAAGACTGTGAGCCCCATGTGCAACCTGATCACCTTGCAACCTCCCCAGCGCTTAGACCAGTGCTTTGCACATTGTAAGCACTTAATAAATGCCATCATTATTATTATTATTGTTAGGTGAATACAAGGGCTTAGTACAGTGCTCTGCTCGCAGTAAGTGCTCAATAAATACCATTGATTGAACGATTGAAGAGGGAGGAGAGTCTGGGAGAACAGCAGGAAGGCTGAGACTGCCTGTCAGTGAAAGTGAGAATTGAAATAAGGTGGATAGGAGAGGTAAAGGTGGTTTAGGCCCCAATAGGCAAAATGAGCAAGGGGTCAGAGGTGGGCAATAATAATAATAATAATGGCGTTTATTAAGCGCTTAACTATTTGCAAGCACTGTTCTAAGTACAAGGTGATCAGGTTGTCCCACGGTGGGGGTTCACGGTCTTAATCCCCATTTTACAGTTGAGGTAAATGAGGCCCAGTGAAGCGACTTGCCCAAAGTCACACAGCTGACAATCGTTGGAGCCGGGATTTGAACCCATGACCTCTGACTCCAAAGCCCATGCTCTTTCCACTGAGCCATGCTGCTTCTCTAGTTAAGGGCGAGATGAGGGTCCAGTCAAGAACCCCTCCTGAAAGCGCTTACTCCAAGAGGCCTTCTTTGCTACTTACCTACCTCTTCCCTAGTCTCCCCACATACGGTTTATTGAGTGCTAACTATGTAGCCATAAAACCACATAAACTCTGGGGTAGATAAAGGCAGTCGGATTAGATAGATACGGTCCCTGGGCCTCAAGGGATTCTAAGAGTTAGGGAGAGAAGATATCATCTCCATTTCACACATGAGGAAAGGAAAGGGTGGAGAAGTTCAACGACCTGCCCCAGGGGCAGAGCTCAGATTAGGACCCAAGTCCCTTGGTTCCCTGTGCCACGCTCTTTCCACTCCCCATTCCTGCAATCCACACTGTGCAATTCCTACTGCATCCCGAGTAGATGCCCCAGGCAGCTAGGATGAGGTAGATGGGTGGTTTGCCCTCACAGGACCCTGGGAGCTAAAGGGTCAATCTCCAAGGCCTGGTATGAAGAGGAAGACTGTGGAGAAGGATGTCACAGCAAAACAAGAAAGATGAGCACCTTCCCTTCTCCTTCTCCACATCTTCAGTCACGTGTTACCTGTTTTGGAGACGATGCCATTAGGGAATCATGGAACATTCCTCCAACTTTTCAGATTTATTTGGGTGGAATATGATACTGTGTTGGAAGAAATGGCGGTGAATGTGCCCAGGGAGTCAGTAAAAACCTGCGTCGTCTAACACAAGATTCCCTTATTGTGGTGTTGTAGGAGAACAGGCAATGTCACGTCAGTGAAACTGGTCAGATAAGATTTCGAGAATGTAAGTAATGATAAGTATTTGGACTCAGTATTTTCATTTATTCAGTCAATCGTATTTATTGAGCACTTACCATGTGCAGAGCACTGTATTAATTATAATAATAATAGCATTTGTTAAGCACTTACTACGTGCCAAGCACTGTTTTAAGTGCGGGGGTAGATGCAGGGTAATCAGGTTGCCCCAGGTGAAGCGCCCAGTCACAATCCCCATTTTATAGATGAAGTAACTGAGGCCCAGAGAAGTGAAGTGACTTGCCCAAAGTCACACAGCTGACAAGTCGTGGAGCTGGGATTAGAACCCATGACCTCTGACTCCCACGCCTGCGCTCTTTCCACACTAAGCCACACTGCTTCCCATGTTAAGCACTTGGGAGAGTACAATACAACAGTAAACAGATATATCTGATGCTCTTGTTCGTGTTTCTGCCCAGTAGGAATAATTTTATGGTAGTAGTTTGCTATAGAATGATAGGGGCTGAAGTTTTACTAATAGTGGACATATTGTTTTACTGAGTGTAGTTGCAAAAAATTATACAAAAATCAATCTAAATATATACTCCCATGCAGTTGGATTTCCTAAAACAGATGACCTGTTTTTACTTTAGAATTATGAATGGGGAAGGGGAGAGCAGTAAAGAGGAATGCGAAAGTCATTCTGTAATCAATGTCTTAAACTTAAGGGAGTTGTTTAAAGGTACTTTTGACTGCATTGCTAAATGACTTTTTAGAGGGTACAAAGTCTGTACTTTCACATTTGGTCAAAGAGCAGATGATTGTAGCAAATTAGAAAGTATAAGATAAAGCATGAAGTGAGCACTTGAATCGGATATAATTAACCTTCTAATGTGATAAGAATGGTCAGAAAACTTTTTTTTAATTAGCATTTCTCTTTTTTCTTTGGAGAGTCAGAATTCTGTTCCTTTTCAGAAACTTTATTAAATTGGTAAAGGCTGTGTATGAAAGGTCCTGCAGGCAAGGGCTAAGCATGTATTTTCTTGGGAACAGTGCAGTATCCGAGGTGACTTTATTCTTAAAAAATAATAATAAGCTTCTAAGAAGTAGTCTGTAAACCCAAACAACCCATTTTTTAGCTTAGAAGATAAAATATGAAGAACAAAAGAAGGGAAACAAATTGTATTTCTTTTGACTTCTCTGGAAAGAAACACTTTAGTTGAATAAGTAGCACATCCACTCAACCTATTTATGCCTCACAATTCCTGCTTTTTATACTGGGCAGAAATATAGGACAGGACACGTTCCTATTTAGAAAATAGTGGGTCGGTAGCTTTTAATTAAATATAATAAACTATAGTTTTCTAAAACTCTGGTTCATGCAGCAACAGAGGCATTTGGCTAAAAGGCAGCATTACTGAAAATAGGCCCCATCGAAAGGAAGACCGTCCACAAACCATAAGATATCGACATAATTGAGAGAAAGTAAGTACCTAAAGGGAAAGCCATCAAAGCAGAAAGTATCTAAAGTGGGTGAAAGGGTACAGCTTTAGAGAAAAGTACATATTTTCCCGAAAACATTTGCACACTGGATATTGTAAAATAGTTCAATAAGGCAGCTGACCTTTCATTTGTACTCTGGAACTGCCTGAATGAAAGAAGTCAAATCTGTCCCCGTAATATTTGAATACAAGCAGCGGGGTATTAATCGGAAATTTCCTTGCTAAGGAAATGTAACTTTCAAAGTAGAAATAGCAAATAACAGTGTACAAAGCTCTAACGGGTTCATAAAAAATTAAAGGGAAGGATTGTTTAGGGACAATGCTGGACCGGTCCACAGTGTGGCCTATAATAATAATAATAATAATGGTATTTCTTAGGTGCTTAATATGTGCCCAGCACTGTTCTAAGTGCTGGGATAGATACAAAGTAGTCAGGTTGTCTCACGTGGGACTCACAGTCTCATTCCCCATTTCCCAGATGAGGCAACTGAGGCCCAGAGAAGTGAAGTGACTTGCCCAAAGTCACACAGCTGATAAGTGGTGGAGCCGGGATTAGAACCCATGATCTCTGACTCCCAAGCCCGGGCTCTTTCCAGAAGGACTCCCAGCTCTGACTCTCATCTGCTGTGTGACCTTGGGTAAGTCACTTCACTTCTCTGGGCCTCAGTTACCTCATCTGCAAAATGAGGATTAACACTGTGAGCCCCATGTGGGACATGGACTTTGTCCAACCCGATTAGTTAGTATCTACCCCAGCACTTAGAACAGTGCTTAAGACTTAGTAAGTGCTTAACAAATACCATTATTATAATTTATTATTATTGTTACTACTACTACTACTACTAGGAAAACCCCAGAAGGCTGATGGCCTCGTGAGCCACTCTGAATCATGTCTGGCTCTGAGTAGTTTCTTATTTACTCGGCCTAGTCGTGAGCTTGCAGTCATTTGCAACTTGTACTTCCCAAGCGCTTAGTACAGTGCTCTGCACACAGTAAGCACTCAATAAATACGATTGATGATGATGATGATGATTTGGAGTCTGTTAGAAGCCAGGTGACTGGATGTAGAGGAGTCCTTCTCCCCCTGTTCTGACAGTTTTAGGCCAGAATGTCCTAGAAATTTGATTTGGAATAAATAAGAGTAGGATGTTGCAAATTGAGCTGGAATTTCCAGCAGTGTATCCACTGTGTTTGAAATGAAAGTCCTACCATTGTATTTTTCTGGAAACTTGACTTTGGGCAAGTCACTTAACTTCTCTGGGCCTCAGTTACCTCATCTGTAAAATGGGGATGAAGACTGTGAGCCCCCAGTGGGACAACCTGATCACCTTGTAACCTCCCCAGCGCTTAGAACAGTGCTTTGCACATAGTAAGCGCTTAATAAATGCCATCATTATTATTATTATCATTATTATTATTATTATTGTCAGCCATGTGACTTTGGGGAAGTCACTTAACTTCTCCGTGCCTCAGTTACCTCATCTGTAAAATGGGGATGAAGACTGTGAGCCCCCTGTGGGACAACCTGATCACCTTGTAACCTCCCCAGCGCTTAGAACAGTGCTTTGCACATAGTAAGCGCTTAACAAATGCCATTATTATTATTATTATCATTATTATTATTATTATTATTGTCAGCCATGTGACTTTGGGCAAGTCACTTAACTTCTCCATGCCTCAGTTACCTCCTCTGTAAAATGGGGATTAAGACTGTGAGCCCAACATGGGGCGACCTGATTACCTTGTATCTACCCCAGTGCTTAGAACAGTGCCTGGCATATGGTAAGCACTTAACAAATACCATTATTATTATTATTATCTGTCATTTATGTATTTATATTAATGTCTCTCTCCCCCTCTAGACTGTAAGCTCATTGTGGGCTGGGAATTTGTCTATTTATTGTTATATTGTACTCTCCCAAGTACTTAGTACCGTGTTCTGCCCACAGTAAGTGCTCTGAAATGCAATTGAATGATTGATTGATTGATTGGGTAAAGAATAGGAAAAGTAGCCAAGGGAAGAACATCCCTCTCCCCTTCCTCCCCGTCCCCATCCCCTCTGCCTTACCTCCTTCCCCTCTCCACAGCACCTGTATATATGTATATATGTTTGTACGGATTTATTACTCTATTGATTTTATTTGTACATATTTATTCTATTTATTTTATTTTGTTAATATGTTTTGTTTTGTTCTCTGTCTCCCCCTTCTAGACTGTGAGCCCACTGTTGGGTAGGGACCGTCTCTATATGTTGCCAACTTGTACTTCCCAAGTGCTTAGTACAGTGCTGTGCACACAGTAAGTGCTCAGTAAATGTGATTGAATGAATGAATGAATGAACATTAAGCACTTTGAAAGGATAGATTATCAGTTGATATGAAGCAGCGTGGCTCAGCAGAAAGAGCCCGGGCTTTGGAGTCAGAGATCGCGGGTTCAAATGCCGGCTCCGCCAATTGTCAGCTGTGTGACTTTGGGCAAGTCACTTCACTTCTCTGGGCCTCAGTTTCCTCATCTGTAAAATGGGGATTAATGTGAGCCCCCCGTGGGACAACCTGATCACCTTGTAACCTCCCCAGTGCTTAGAACAGTGCTTGGCACATAGTAAGCTCTTAATAAATGCCATTATTATTATTATTATTATATGATAGGCCTTTTCTGTCATTCCCAGTTGAACTTCTGTTGCAGCAATGTCTCTTGTGCCTGTATTGTATCTTTCCAAATTACAGTGTATCTTTTCCCCTTAGATTGTCTGCTCTTTGAGGGTGGGGTGCGTGTGTTTCGCTTCTAATGTACTCTCCCAAATGCTTAGTACAGTGCTCTGTATTAAGTCTATTGATTGATTGGTTGAATGATTGTCTTGGGAAGCAGCATAACCTAGTGGGAAGAACACGGGCCTCGGAGTCAAAGGACCTGGGTTCCGACTCTGGCTCTGCCATTGTTTGATTTGGGCAAGACATGTGATTTGGTCAAGACGTTTAACTTCTCTGTGCCTCAGTTTCCTCATCTGTAAAATGGGGATTAAATCCTAACCTCTCCTACTTAAATTGTCAGCCCCTTGTCGGATAGGGACTGTGTCCTACCTGATCATCTTGTACGTAGTACTTTAAGCACATAGCAAATGCTTAATCAATACCATAATAATAATAATGGTGGTATTATTATTTGTGCAGAGCATTGTATTAAGTACCTGAACAACGAAAAACAGATGGTGGAAGTCTGTCATTAACAAAATATGATTTATTCTTTTCCCCTTCAAAGCTATTTCCTCCTATTGGGTGGCGGGGGGTAGCAAAATAACATGAGTTAAGATCGAGAGCCTGGATTATGCTATATATGTTTTGCCTAGTTCCCAGAGAAACAAGTGGTCTTAAAGTACAATAATAATAATAATAATAATGGCATTTGTCAAGCACTTACTACATGTAAAGCACTGTACTAAGCGCTGCAGGGGGGAATTATATGAAGCCATACTTTATGGCTAATATACAGATGGTTCTCCATCTCCACTGAGACCAGAATAATAAGAAATTGACTAAAGTGGCTTGAAAAATTAGGGTTTGAGGTAACAAGTGATTTCCTAACACTTTCCCAGGGTTATTGATTCACATTCTCTAGGTTTTAAACCTTGAGGAGTGCCTTCTCCTGAATAGTTCATGTATAAGCCTCCCTCAGGACCCTGGGAATGGACTTGAAAAGAACCTTTCAAGCCCTCTGATATTTTACTGACATAGCTGATTTAGATCGTTTTATGTGCTTTCAGGTATTCCAAGATACTTTAACATTTTCCCATTGTCTAATATGCTTTTTATGTAATAGTCAGGGTTGGTATTGAGTTGGCAAATAAGTTGTTTGACAAAAAGCATGCAACATAACTTCTCCCACCGGTTTATTAAATCAATGAACCTTTATTTACACTTTATATTTGGGGTGCCTCACTTCAAGGATTTCCGAGTAATTCTTTACCTAGCCTTCTGTCATTGACCTCAGCTGTGTGTTTAATGCTGGTGACATATGATAGCACAGAAAAACAAATGGGCCTCATCTATTTTTCAGTAACAGAGTCATTGGACACATCTCTCCGACTGCGTATGTCTTTTGGGGGAAAATTTTCAGATGAAATGATATCTGCTGATCTGAAAAGCCAAGTGCAAAATGCTTTAATGAAAATTAGAGGTGCCTGCAACTATATACTCTACTTCTGTCTCCAAGTTTCCCCTAGAATCTGCATTGTTACTATGTCTGTCGGACAGAGCATCTCAGCTTCTGTCAGCTCTACTCATTGTGACATAATTACTGGTTACCAAACCCTTTTCATTAGGTTGAAATTGAGCTCGCTAGTATCAGCACAGTCAGGCTATGTCAACTTTATTTTTTAACTTGTCAGTTTCTCCTCGTGCAGCCGTGTATCTATCATTTATTTAGCTGCTGATGAGCCAAAGAATAGTCTTCTTCCTAGGATGGATTTTTGGCACAAAAAGGCAGAGACTTTGCCTCCAGGCCAAAATTCCTCATTCACCTCCCCGAAGCACAGACATTCGCCATAACTCTGGTTATGCCTTTCCTTCCCTGCCCCGCTGGGGCTGTTTTTAAGTTAAGACCGATGGTCAGAGCAATGAGTTAGATATGCATATACACACAAATATATTCCATATGGACAATGATACATGTATTTACAGGTCAGAAGAAAATCCTGCTGAATGTGAAGTTCATCTTAGGTAGTCATAAAGTTTGTAATGACTCCATCCTCTCCTGGTCTCCTCTTCTCTCTCTGGCCGTTCATTCTCGGTCTCCGTCGCGGGCTCCTCCTCTCCCTCCCATCCCCTAACTGTAGGGGCCCCTCAAGGTTCAATTCTTGGTCCCCTTCTACTCTCCATCTACACTCACTCCCTTGGAGAACTCATTCGCTTCCACGGCTTTGCGGACAACACCCAAATCTGTATCTCCTCCCCTGTTCTCTCTCCCTCCCTCCAGGCTCGCATCTCCTCCTGCCTTCAGGACATCTCCACCTGGATAATAATAATAATAATGTTGGTATTTGTTAAGCACTTACTATGTGCCAAGCACTGTTCTAAGCATTGGGGTAGATACAGGGTAATCAGGTTAATCAGGGTAATCCCAAGTAGGGCTCACAGTCTCAATCCCCATTTTACAGATGAGGTAACTGAGGCATAGAGAAGTGAAGTGACTAGCCCAAAGTCACACAGCTGACAAGTGGCAGAGGTGGGATTTCAACCCATGACCTCTGACTCCTAAGTCCGGGCTCTTTCCACTAAGCCACGTGTCCTCCCACCACCTAAAACTCAATTTGTCCAAGACAGAGTTCCTTATCTTCCCTCCCAAACCCTGTTCTTTCCCTGTCTTTCCCATCACTGTGGACGGCACAACCATCCTTCCCGTCTCACAAGCCCATAACCCTGGTGTCATCCTTGACTCCGCTCTCTCATTCACCCCACACATCCAATCCGTCACTAAAGCCTGCCGATCTCACCTTCGCAACATCACCAAGATCCGCCCTTTCCTCTCCATCCAAACTGCCACCTGACTGATACAATCTCCCATCCTATCCCGACTGGATTACTGCATCAGCCTCCTTCCTGACCTCCCAACCTCCTGCCTCTCCCCACTTCGGTCCATACTTCACTCCGGCTGCCCGGATCATCTTTCTAAAGAAACACTCAGGGCATGTCATCCCCATCCTCAGAAATCTCCATGGTTGCCTATCAACCTCCATATCAAACCAGAACTCCTCACTATTGGCTTCAAAGCTCTCCATCACCTTGCCCCCTCTTTCCTCACCCTCTTCTCTCCTTCTAGATCCCAGCCCGCACACTCTGCTCCTCTGGTGCTAACTTTTTCACTGGGCCTCGATCTTCCCTGTCTCGCTGCCACATCCTACCTCTGGCCTGGAATGCCCTCCCTCCTTAAATCTGCCAAACGATCACTCTTCCCCCATTCAAAGCCTTACTGAAGGCACACCTCCTCCAAGAGGCCTTCCCAGACTAAGCCCCCCTTTCCTCAGCACCCCCTCTCCCCACCCCAAAGCACTTACGTATATACGTATATATCTACAGTTCTATTTATTTATATTGATGCGTGTTTACTTGTTTTGATGTCTGTCTCCCCCCTTCTAGTCTGTAAACCCATTGTGGGCAGGAATTGCCTCTCTTTAGTACTGTATTGTACTTTCCAAGCGCTTAGTGCAGAGCACACATTAAGTGCTCAAAAATGTGATTGAGTGAATGAGTGAATATGTTCATTCATTCAATCGTATTTATTGAGGGCTCACTGTGTGCAGAGCACTGTACTAAGCGCGTTCGTTGTTTGCTGCAGAGACCTATTTTCATTTCTGTGTCATTATCCTCTCACGGCTCCTGCTCAAAGAGACACTCCTTCCTTGACTGCTGGGAGCCATATCAAAGTGGTCTCGCAGTTTTCAGCCGAGAGGTCATTTCGTTTGAGGCTTTGCTTCACTACAACCTCAAAATGTTTCCTCTGCCCCATTATTTCGAGCCGCCCGGTTTCAGCTCATCAGACCAGCAAGTTCTTGGGTTTCCTATTGTCGTTCATTCTCCTCATATGTCCTAGGGAGCAAAGCTTCACAGTCAGGAGACCGACTTCATCCCGGGACTTTTAGTTTGTGTTTCAGTCTTTCCACTTGATGTTGAGAATGGCCCTGCTGATGGACGAGGCTGACAGAACTGGTTGGGTGAGGCTCCTCTGAGGGAGAAATGTCTTCGACTCATCCATAGAAAAGGTTGGACAGGACCATAGTCCTGAAGCCCTTCAGTTTGGTCCAAAGTCTGATATCAAGCCGCTAGCACACTCTTAGTTTGTTTCCTTAAAGGATATGCTGAGCCTTTTTGATTTAATTTTCTAAATCCTTGCCTATCGCTTCATTGGTAGCCAGTGCGAGGCCTAGATAACAGAATTCTGTGAAGGCATTTACTTCCATGTGACAAATCTCTGATTAATCCTCTAGGCTGTAAACTCCTCATTCATTCATTCAGTCATATTTATTGAGCGCTTACTGTGTGCCGAGCACTGTACTAAGTACTTGGGAAGTACAAGTTGGCAACGTATGGAGATGGTACCGACCCAACAACGGGCTCACAGTCTAGCTTCCCCTCTCCATCCCCCAGGCCTTACCTCCTTCCCTTCCCCACAGCACCTGTATATATAATGATAATAATGATGATGGCATTTGTTAAGCGCTTACTATGTGCAAAGCACTGTTCTAAGCGCTGGGGGGGATACAAGGTGATCAGGTTGTCCCACGTGGGACTCACAGTCAATCCCCATTTTCCAGATGAGGGAACTGAGGCTCAGAGAAGTGAAGTGACTTGCCCAAGGTCACACAGCAGACATGTGGTGGAGCCAGGATTCATATATGTATATATGTTTGTACGTATTTGTGACTCTATTTATTTTACTTGTACATATCTATTCTATTTATTTTATTTTGTTAATATGTTTTGTTTTGTTCTCTGTCTCCCCCTTCTAGACTGTGAGCCCACTGTTGGGTAGGGACTGTCTCTATATGTTGCCAACTTGTACTTCCCAAGCTCTTAGTACAGTGCTCTGCACACAGTAAGCACTCAATAAATATGATTGATTGATTGATTAGAAGAATAGTAATGGTGGTTTTTGTTAAGCGCTTACTGTGTGTGAAGCACTATTCTAAGCGCTGGGGGATACAAGGTGATGAGGTTGTCCCACGTGGGGCTCACAGTCTTAATCCCCATTTTACAGATGAGGGAACTGAGGCCCAGAGAAGTTAGCTGACACGTGGCGGAGCGGGATTCGAACCCATGACCTCTGACTCCCAAGCCTGGGCTCTTTCCACTGAGCCATGCTGCTTCTCCCTCCTCGTGGGCAGGGATTGTGTCTACCTACTCTGTTGTATCGTACTGTCCCAAGAGCTTAGTACAGTACCCTGCACACAGTGATCACTCAACAAATACCATCGATTAATTGGAGGGTTTCCCTAGGATTGACTGACATATTAGTTTTCTTCTGATTTCTTTATCGGTCTATAGTACCTGGATGACTCGACAAAGTAATTTACTAATTTGGTTGTCCTGGCTGAGGGCCTTTAGGGCATGGTCATCTCCAGCTTGGCCCAGTGGATAGGGCACAGGACTGGGAACCAGGAAACCTGGGTAAGTGCTCAATAAATACGATTGAATGAATTAATTCTATTTATTTTATTTTGCTAATATGTTTTGTTTTGTTGTCTGTCTCCCCCTTCTAGACTGTGAGCCCCCTGTTGGGTAGGGACCATCTCTCTATGTTGCCAACTTGTACTTCACAAGCGCTTAGTACAGTGCTCTGCACCCAGTAAGTGCTCAATAAATAAATACGATTGAATGAATGAATGAATCTCAGACACTTACCTGCTCTGTGACCTTGGGCAAGTCACTTAACTTCCTTGTACCTCTGTTTCCTCATCTCTTACTTGGGGATTCAGTATTGATTCATTCAATCAATCATATTTATTGAGCGCTTACTGTGTGCAGAGCACTGTACTAAGCGCTTGGGAAGTACAATTTTGCAACGTATAGAGACAGTCCCTACCCAACAGCGGGCTCACTGTCTAGATTCTTCCTCCTACTTAGACTGTGAGCCCTGTGTGAGGCAGAGACTCCATCCAACCTGATTATCTGGTACCTACCTCAGCAGTGCATAGTACAGTGCTTGGCACATAGTAAGTGCCTAACACCCAATTTATTAAATTATACATAATGCATCTCTTCCTCCCTTTAAAGCCCTACTGAGAGCTCACCTCCTCCAGGAGGCCTTCCCAGACTGTGCCCTCTCCCTGTCCCCCTCCTCCCCCTCCCCATTCCCCCAGCCTTTACCTCCTTCCCCTCCCCACAGCACCTGTATATATGTATATATGTTTGTATGTATTTATTACTCTATTTTATTTGTACATATTTATTCTATTTTATTTTGTTAATATGTTTTGTCTTGTTGTCTGTCTCCCCCTTCTAGACTGTGAGCCCACTGTTGGGTAGGGACCATCTCTATATGTTGCTAACTTGTACTTCCCAAGCGCTTAGTACAGTGCTCTGCACACAGTAAGCGCTCAATAAATACGATTGAATGAATGAATGAATGAATGTATGCATTTAAATAGGCCTCATAGAGCAACTCTTGAATGTCATTCCAGTACTTTTGATAATAATAATAATAATAATAATAACAATAATGGTATTTGTTAAGTGCTTACTGTGTGCAAAGCACTGTTCTTATAATACTATATTATAATACTTATAGCTACTTGAGTTGGAGAAGCAGCGTGGCTCAATGGAAAGAGCCCGGGCTTTGGAGTCAGAGGTCATGGGTTCAAATCCCCGGCTCCCGCCAATTGTCAGCTGTGTGACTTTGGGCAAGTCACTTCACTTCTCTGGGCCTCAGTTCCCTCATCTGTAAAATGGAGATTGAGACTGTGAGCCCCTCCGTGGGACAACCTGATCACCTTGTAACCTCCCCAGCGCTTAGAACAGTGCTTTGCACATAGTAAGCAGTCAATAAATGCCATCGTTATTATTATTATTATCATTATTGAGTTGAAAGGATCGTCTTCAGTCCAGGTTCCTTGTTGCATCCCCTAGCATGGCTAAGTAGAACAAGTTGAACAAGATTGGATTTAGAACACATCCCTGTCTTTACCTCATTGCTAGTTAGAAATCATATAAAACAGGGAACCCTAGGTTAGAGACACTTAACTCCATATTGTGAAGCAGCCTTAGATTAGTCGTGAACTCCACTGCCTTCTTAGTTTCACACTTACCTTTTGATTTAACTATTTCTTTGAACCACAGAGAAATAATAATGTTCCTTTTATGGAACGAAGAGCAACAGTCTCTCTTCTGTTTGGTGAAAGGAAAGATCAGAGATTCCCAGAAAACCATCTGAGAACCTTTTGGTGATTAGCAGTGGTGGTCAAAGGAAGCAGAAGGAACATAAGACATCCAACTGGCTTATTTGTCCTGAAATTCTTAGCACAGAATAGGAAAGAATGTAGAAGATGGGAAAGCTATAAAGATAAAAAGTTATCGTATAGATAAGCCTTTTTGTATTATCTCTAAAATTCAGGTTTCCGGAAATTTATCTCCCTTGATTTTCTTGAAATACTTTTTCTAGCAGGCTGTCCAAATATCCTATTTAATTCAATGGTTCTAATCCCAGCTCCTCCAAATTGTCTGCTGTATGACCTTGGGCAAGTTACTTGACTTCTCCATGCCTCAGTTTCTTCTTCAGTAAAATGGGGGTCCCTTACCCCTTCTCCCTTCCCCTTAGATTGTGACCTCAATTTGGGACAGGTTTTTTGTCAGCGTGGCTCAGTGGAAAGAGCACAGGCTTTGGAGTCAGAGGTCATGGGTTCGAATCCTGACTCCACCACGTCTGCTGTGTGACCTTGGTCAAGTCACTTAACTTCTCTGAGCCTCAGTTACCTCATCTGCAAAATGGGGATTAAGACAGTGAGCCCCATGAGGGACAACTTGATCACCTTGTATTCCCCCCAGTGCTTAGAACAGTGCTCTGCACATAGTAAGCGCTTAACAAATGCCATTATTATTATTATTATTATTATTATTACTATTGTTAAACCTGATTATCTTGTAACTTCCCTAGCTCTTAGTACAGTGCTTGGCACATAGTAAGTGCTTAAGAAATACTATTATTATTGTCATTATTATTGTTATAATAATAACAATATTATTTCTCCCCCTCCCCATCCCCCCAGCCTTACCTCCTTCCCCTCCCCACAGTACCTGTATATATGTATATATGCTTGTACGAATTTATTACTCTATTTATTTTATTTGTACATATTCTATTTATTTTATTTTGTTAATATGTTTTGTTTTGTTGTCTGTCTCCCCCTTCTAGACTGTGAGCCCGCTGTTGGGTAGGGACCGTCTCTATATGTTGCCAACTTGTACTTCCCAAGTGCTTAGTACAGTGCTCTACACACAGTAAGCGCTCAATAAATACGATTGAATAAATGAATGAATGAATGGTAATAATAATAATAATAATGGTATTTGTTAAGCACTTAATATGTGCAAAGCACTGTTCTAGGCACTGGGAGGTTACAAGGTGATCAGGTTGTCCCACGGGGGACTCACAGTTTTTAATCCCCGTTTTACAGATGAGGTAACTGAGGCCCAGAGAAGTGAAGTGACTTGCCCAAAGTCACACAGCTGACAGTTGGCGGAGCCGGGATTTGAACCCCCGACCTCTGATTCCAAAGCTCAGGCTCTTTTCACTGAGCCACGCTGCAGTACATGATTGGTAATAATCCATCGGAAATATAAAGACAGAATATTTTTAAAGCATCCTATAAACTCTAGTACTAAGATAGTACTGTGTAAGCACTTAGATTTGTAGATAGATCATTTAAGTTCCTAAGTGTCTATTCAATTTTAAAACTGGCTCTTCTACTGTGACTGAAAATCGAGAACAGCTTCTTTGTTCCGCCCATTCCCAACAGCCTGAAAACAATCAATTTTCATAATACTTTTTCTTCTTCAAATACGTTTTCTGAATCTGAAAGGTTTTTGTGATGAAAACAAGCTGAGACTGTAACATAAGAAAGGAATACCTACTTTCCTTTTTACAATTTATCAAGAAGCAGCATGGCCTGGGGGCTAGAACCCAGTCCTGGGAATCAGAAGGTCATGGGTTCTAATTCCGGTTCTGCCACATGTCTGCTGTGTGACCTTGGGCAAGTCACTTCCCATCTCTGGGCCTCAGTGCCCTCATCTGTAAAATGGGGATTGAGACTGTGAGCCCCACGTAGGACATTCATTCAACAATTTAATCGTATTTATTGAGCGCTTACTGTGTGCAGAGCACTGGACTAAGCGCTTGGGAAGTACAAGTTGGCAACATAGAGAGACGGGCTTTATTGAGCGCTTACTGTGTGCAGAGCACTGTACTAAGTGCTTGGGAAGTACAAGTTGGCAACATATAGAGACAGTCCCTACCCAACAATGGGAAAAATGGTAATAATGACATTTGTTAAATGCTTACTATGTACCAGGCGCTGTACTGAGCGCTGAGGTAGATACAAGCAGCATGGCTCAGTGGAAAGAGCCCGGGCTTTGGAGTCAGAGGTCAGGGGTTCAAATCCTGGCTCCGCCAGTTGTCAGCTGTGTGACTTTGGGCAAGTCTCTGTCCAACCGGATTTGCTTGCATCCACCCCAGCGCTTAGTACAGTACAGCATATAGTAATTGCTTAACCAGTACCACAGTTATCCCCTCTTCTAGACTGTGAGCCCATTGTTGGGTAGGAATTGTCTCTATTTGTTGCCGAATTGTACTTTCCAGGTGCTTAGTACAGTGCTCTGCACATAGTAAGTACACGATAAATGCGATTGAATGAATGAAGGAATACTTCATTATGTTCAATTTTTCCTTCTTAACCCCTCTTTGGTTCACTCTTTATGCTGTAGAGAAGCAGCGTGGCTCAGTGGAAAAAGCGCGGGCTTGGGAATCGGAGGTCATGGGTTCGAATCCTGGCTAAGCCACTCATCGGCTGTGTGGCCTTGGGCAAGCCACTTAACTTCTCTGTGCCTCAGTTCCCTCATCTGCAAAATGGGGATTAAGACTGTGAGCCTCACGTGGGACAATCTGATCACCTTGTTTCCCCCTCCAGCACTTAGAACAGTGCATCGCACATAGTAAGCGCTTAACAAATACCATCATTATTATTATTATTACTCACCGAAGGGCTTGGTACAGTGCTCTGCACACAGTAAGCGTTCAAGAAACATGATTTAGTGGTTGATTAAAACAGTGATCTTTTATATCTAATGCCTCACCTTTCTATAATCCTACTGTGAAGTGTACTAAAAGCCTGGGGTACAAGTAATTGCAGCTATCTCCTTAAAAGCCTTAAAAGCGGAGAAGCAGCGTAGCCCAGTGGAAAGAGCATGGGCTTTGGAGTCAGAGGTCATGGGTTCAAATCCCGGCTCCCCCAATTGGCAGCTGTGTGACTTCGGGCAAGTCACTTAACTTCTCTGTGCCTCAGTTACCGCATCTATAAAATGGGGATTAAGGCTGTGAGCCCCCCGTGGTACAACCTGATCACCTTGTAACCTCCCAGCGCTTAGAACTGTGATTTGCACATAGTAAGCGCTTAATAAATGCCATTATTTAAAAAAAAGCCACTTACTATACTTCAGGTCAATCCATAATCCAAAGTACTTCATAATCCCACTTCCCGTTTCTGAATAATTCTGACTATAATTTGGTGGCTTTCAAAGCAAGGGCTGAATAGTTGCAGAAATAGTATAGTCCATGGAAAAATTTTAGAAAAATGGAAGTTCTGTAGGAAAATTTTTAAAAGAGCTCTTTGGATCCCTTCTCTTGGTCTTGATTTATGCAAATTATAAAGTGAATATCTTCTTGTAATAAATTGGGCTTGCTGGCTGAGGATCTTGATTTGGTGTTTCAGACTCTTTGATCAATCAGTCATATTTATTGAGCACTTACTGTGTGCAGAGCACTGTACTAATGCTTGGGAGAGTACAGTATGACAATAAACAGGCACAAGCCCATGGTGATCTTACAGTCGAGGGGGGGAAATAGACATTAATATCAATAAATAGAGAAGCAGCATGGCTCAGTGGAAAGAGCACGGGATTTGGAGTCAGAGGTCATGGGTTCGAATTCCGGATCCACCACCTGTCTGCTGTGTGACCTCGGGCAAGTCACTTAACTTCTCAGAGCCTCAGTTACCTCATCTGTAAAATGGAGATTAAGACTGTGAGCCCCACGCGGGACAACCTTGTTTCCCCCCCAGCGCTTAGAACAGTGCTTTGCACATAGTAAGCACTTAACAAATGCCATTATTATTATTAATAAATAAATTACAGATGCGTACATAAGTGCTGTGGGGCTGGCTGCGGGGAAAAACGAAGAGAGCAAATCAGGGTAACTCGGAAGGGAGTGGGAGAAGACGAAATAGGGGGCTTAGTCGGGGAAGATCTCCTGGAGGAGATGTGCTTTCAATAAGGCTTTGAAGAGAGGGAGAGTAATTTTCTGTTGGATTTGAGAAGGGAGGCATTCCAGGCCAGAAACAGGACATGGGTAAGGAGTTGGCGGCGAAATAGATGAGATGGAGGCATAGTGAGAAGATTAGCATTAGAGGAGTGAAGTGTGCGGGCTCGGTTGTAGACAGAGAGTAGCGAGGCGAGGTAGGAGGGGGTAAGGTCACTGACTGCTTTAAAGCCAATGGTGAGGAGTTTTTGTTTGAGGCGGAGGTGGATGGGCAACCACTGGAGTTTTTTGAGGAGTGGGGAGACGTGTCTTGAACGCTTTTGAAGAAAATTGATCCATGCAGCAGAGTGAAGTATGGACTGGAGTCGCGGAGAGAGAGGAGGCAGGGAGGTCAGCAAGGAGGCTGATGCAGTAATCCAGGCAGGATAGGATGAGCGATTGTATTAAGATGGTAGCTGTTTGGATGGAGAGGAAAGGGTGGATTTTAGCGATGTCGTGAAGGTGGGACCGACAGGATTTAGTGACGGATCGAGTGTGTGAGTCGAATGATACAAGGTTATGGGCTTGTGAGACAGGAAGGTTGGTGGTACAATATAACAGAGTTAGTAAACACATTCCCTGCCCACAATGAGTTTATAGTCGCGGGGCAGGTGGGCATTAATAAAAATAAATGAATTCAGTTATTGATGGGTACATAACTGTTATGGGTCTGAGGGAGGGATGAATAAAGGGCCTCGGAGGAGCTGAAGGGCCTCGGAGGAGGTGAGCTCTCAGTGGGGCTTTGAAGGGAGGAAAAGAGCTAGCTTGGCAGATATGTGGAGGGTTAGTGTTGTATTTACAGTTGAGGTTAGAATTAGGCTTAGTGGGAGGTTCAGATTATGGCTAGGGATAGGGTTAGGGCTAGGGTTTGAGTTAGTAATAAGCTTAAAAGTAGTCCTGGGATTAGTGAGCCCGCTGTTGGGTAGGGACCGTCTCTATATGTTGCCAACTTGTACTTCCCAAGCACTTAGTACAGTGCTCTGCACACAGCAAACGCTCAATAAATATGATTGAATGAATGAATGAATGAATTAGGGTTAGTGTTAGGGATGGGCCTAAGACTAGGACTGGGACTAGGGTTAGGATTAGAGTTAGAGCATTAGGGATAGGATGAGGCTTTTGGAGAGGATTAGGGTTAGAATTGGGATTAGGGTCAAGGTTAGGGTTTGAGATAGTGGTCGGCTTGAGTCTAGGCCTAAAGCCAGGGTTAGTGTTAGGGATGGGACTACGACTAGGACTTCGGCTATGATTAGGTTTAGAGAGAGGATTCATGTTAGATTAAGGATTTAGGTGAGGTTAGGGTTAGCGTTAGGGTATCTGTTAAGCACTTACTATTTGCCAAGCATTGTCTTAAGCACTTCACATTAACACTTAGTATTAGCGTTAGGGCGCGGATTCCAATTATGGTTAGGATTAGGGTTGGAGTTAGGTCCAGGGGTAGGGTAAGGGCTAGGGTTAGGGTTATGGCTAGTATTCGGGTTAAAGTAGGAGCTAGGGTTAGGGTTATGGCTACTATTAGGTTTACTAGACTTCTAGCGCTTCTAGACTGTGAGCCCACTGTTGGGTAGGAACCGTCTCTATATGTTGCCAACTTGTACTTCCCAAGCGCTCAGTAAATGTGATTGAATGAATGAATGAATAAAGGACGCAAATCCTAAAGCAAGGGCAGTGCAGAAGGGAGTAGGAGAAGAGCGACTGAGGGTTTATTTGAGCAAGACCTCGTAGAAGAGATGGGTTTTTAATCAGGCTTTGAAGGTGGGGAAAGTGGAAGTCTGCCAGATACGGAAAGGGGGGTCATTGCGAGCAGGAAATGTGTCCACTGACTCTGTTATATTGCACTCTCCCAAGTGCTTAGTTCACTGCTTTGCAAACAGACCGATTGAGGGAGTTCCAGGCCAGAGGCAGGATGTGGGCGAGGGGTCGGCAGCAAGGTAAAGGAGATCAATGTTCAGTGAGGAGGTCGGCTGTAGAAGAGTGAAGTGTGCGGGCTGGGTTGTAGTAAGAAATCAGGGAGATAAGGTAAGAGGTGGCAAGACTCAGCAATCAGACTGGTCATATACCTGATGGCTAAAACCCAAATCCTGTGGAGCACAGGTAGGGTTTAAGAGGACTTTTGCTCCTCAAATACATTCTGGGGGAAAGTAGTCTATGCCTCTGACCTGGAACGCCCTCCTTCCTCAAATCCAACAAACCATTACTCTCCCCACCTTCAAAGCCTCAGTGAAGGCACATCTCCTCCAAGAGGCCTCCCCAGACGAAGCACCCCCTTTTCTCTTCTCCCACTCAATCAATCGTATTTATTGAGCGCTTACTGTGTGCAGAGCACTGTACTAAGCACTCCCTACTGTGTCCCCCTGACTTGCTTCCTTTGTTCTTCCCCCTCCCCACCCCACAGATGTTCATATCTGTAACATATTTATTTGTATTGCCATCCATCTCCACCCCCCTAGACTGAAAGCTTCTTGTGAGCAGGGAATGTGTCTGTTTATTGTCGTATCGTACTCTCCTAAATGCTTAGTACAGTGCTCTGCACATGGTAAACACTCAGTAAATGCGATCGAATGAATGAATGAATTGTCATGGCCAGATTTCCTTGTGTCCTGTTGCTGTATGGCCACCCCACAAACAGCCCAGGCTAGAGGTCATGAGTTCTAATCCCGGCTCTGCCACTTGTCAGCTGTGTGACTTTGGGCAAGTCGCTTCACTTCTCTGGACCTCAGTTACCTCATCTGTAAAATGGGGACTAAGGCTGTGAGCCCCACCTCTGCATCAAACAAAAACTCTCTCCATTAGCTTTCTGTTTATTTTTTGTTAATATGTTTTGTTTTGTTGCCTGTCTCCCCCTTATAAACTGTGAGCCCGCTGTTGGGTAGGGACTGTCTCTATATGTTGCCAACTTGTACTTCCCATGCGCTTAGTACAGTGCTCTGCACACAGTAAGCGCTCAATAAATACAATTGAATGAATGAATGTGGGACAAACTGATTATCTTGTATCCACCCCAGGGCTTAGAACAGTGCTTGGCACATAGCGCTTAACAAATACCATCATGCCATCTTCTAAACTGTGAGCCCGCTGTTGGGTTGGGACCATCTCTATATGCTGCTAACTTGTACTTCCCAAGCGCTTAGTACAGTGCTCTGCACACAGTAAGCGCTCAATAAATATGATTGAATGAATGAATGGATCATTATTATTATTGTTGCTAGCACTTAGAGATTCTGGAAACTCTCCATTCTCTTCAAGTTAAAAAGTACACGTTTAAGTACTGAAGTTAGGAAATCTCAGTAATACAGATGTAAATGTCAGTGGCCCCATGTAACTTGGGGCAAGGATTCACGGTGGGCTGGGTCCCCTGCAGAATTAACCTCCAGCTATTCTGTCCTTGTTGTTCAATTGAAGGTACGAAAGTTAAAATTACCTCCCTCAAACGCAGGAATGTACTAGCCAAGACAAGTCGGTTCCCAGTGTCACCTTCGAGGATAAGCATGTTCAGGCAACAAATTGGAATGCCATACTAGCACTGGGGGTTTGAGCGGGAAGCTTTCTCCTCATCCACTCTATTTATTTATTTTACTTGTACATATCTATTCTATTTATTTTATTTTGTTAATATGTTTGGTGGTGTTCTCTGTCTCTCCCTTCTAGACTGTGAGCCCGCTGTTGGGTAGGGACCATCTCTGTATATTGCCAACTTGTACTTCCCAAGCGCTTAGTACAGTGCTCTGCACACAGTAAGTGCTCAATAAATGCGATTGAATGAATGAATGAATCCACCGCTTTGGACTAACTTGAATCAGTCACCTTGAAGACAAAAGTGCCTTTTCAGAGCCGGTAATTTGTGAAGGGAGTTTGGGTGTCCATTCCTTCGGGAAAAGTAGAAATGGCACTGTTGAAGGGCCCGTCTGTTTAGAAGAATCATTTGAGTTACTAGAGAAACTCCCTGGAGCGCAGAAGAACTCGGCATCTATCCTGTTCAGGATCTGATTTGGGAAATAAATTCCGGTCCCAGCCAAGTTTCACAAAGAAACTGAAAAGGCCTATTTGTAGGAGTCAGTTTAGTTCAGTAATGTGATGCTAGACACTATGGAAATACACAGAGAAGAGAAACAAAGAATTAATTTTCCTTCCTGTCTTGGAACTAAAGCAGAAAAGAAATGGAGCTCTTCTTATTTTTGAACTCAATCAATCAAGCATATTTATGAAGCACATACTGTGTGCAGAGCACTATACTAGGCTCTTGGGAGAGTTCCTTCTAGACTGTAAACTCATTGTGGACAAGGAACGTGTCTACCGACTCTGTTATATTGTAATAATAATAATTATTATTATTTATTAAGAGCTTACTATGTACCAAGCACTGTTCTAAGCGCTGGGGTGGGGGGGATACAAAGTAATCAGGTTGTCCCATGTGGGGCTCACAGTCTTAATCCCCATTTTACAGATGAGGTCACTGAGGCCCAGAGAAGTGAAGTGACTTGCCCAAAGTCACACAGCTGACAAGTGGCAGAGCCGGGATTAGAACCCATGACCTCTGACTCCCAAGCCCGGGCTCTTTCCTCTGAGCCACGCTGCTTGGTACATTGGAGGCCTTCCCAGACTGAGCCCCTTCCTTCCTCTCCCCCTCGCCCCCCTCTCCATCCCCCGCTTCTTACCTCCTTCCCTTCCCCACAGCACCTGTATATATGTATATATGTTTGTACATATTTATTACTCTATTTATTTATTTTATTTGTACATATCTGTTCTATTTATTTTATTTTGTTAGTATGTTTGGTTTTGTTCTCTGTCTCCCCCTTTTAGACTGTGAGCCCGCTGTTGGGTAGGGACTGTCTCTATACGTTGCCAATTTGTACTTCCCAAGCGCTTAGTACAGTGCTCTGAACATAGTAAGCGCTCAATAAATACGATTGATGATGATGATGATGATGAATAAATAACATTGATGATGTTGATATGAAGGAGTTTATGAGTTAACATTCAATAGTAAATAGTGCATTAATGATAGTAATAATAATTGTGTTATTTGTTAATCAATCAATCGTATTTATTGAGCGCTTTCTGTGTGCAGAGCACTGTACTAAGCACTTGGGAAGTACAAGTTGGCAACATATAGAGACGGTCCCTACCCAGCAGTGGGCTCACAGTCTAGAAGACAGTCTAGAAGTCTAGAACACAGTCAAGTGCTTACTGTGCGACAGGTGCTGGGGTGGATACAAGCAAATCGGGTTAGACACCGTCCCTGTCCCTCATGGGGCTTGTAGTCTCCATTCTCCATCTTCAGGCATCTCACCCCCAAAAGGCAAACGGTCCTTGGCTGTCGTAACCTTCCCAGTGTTTAAGAAATCGTATGGATTGGCTCCCACATTGTCAGGTTGCCGAAGAGACTCCAAGGCACATGGCTCTATGGGGTACATATATACCTGTATATATGTATATATGTTTGTACATATTTATTACTCTATTTATTTATCTTACTTGTACCTATCTATTCTATTTATTTTATTTTGTTAGTATGTTTGGTTTTGTTCTCTGTCTCCCCCTTCTAGACCGTGAGCCCGCTGTTGGGTAGGGACTGTCTCTGTGTGTTGCCGACTTGTACTTCCCAAGCGCTTAGAACAGTGCTCTGCACACAGTAAGCGCTCAATAAATACAATTGATTGATTGATTGCCATCTCTATGTGTTGCCAACTTGTACTTCCCAAGTGCTTAGTACAGTGCTCTGTACACAGTAAGCGCTCAATAAATACGATTGAATGAATGAATGAATGATTGATTGAGCGGGAAGGCCGCCTCCGGACCTCCAGTGGCACGGAGCCTCCAGGCCACACGGCTCCATTTCCCATTTGAGGAAGCAGAGAGGCCAAGTGGCTAGAAAACAGGCTTGGGAGTCAGAGGACCTGGGTTCAAATCCCAGCTCTGCCAATTGTCTGCTGTCCGACCTTGGGCAAGCATTTCTTAAGTGCTCACTAGGTGTCAAACACTATTCTAAGCATTGGGATAGAGACAAGTGTATCAGATTGGACACAGTCCCCATTCCATGTGGAACTCACAGTCTCGGTAGGAGGGAAAACAGGGATTGAATCCCATTTTACAGATGAGGAAAATGAGGCCCAGAGAAATTCAGTGACTTCCCCAAGGTCCCACAAAAGACATGTGGATTAAAACACAGGTCCTCTGATTCCCAGGCCTGTGCTCTTTCCACTAGGCCATACTGCTAGTGGAGAGTTGAACCCTCCACCCTGGCTAAAACTCATTCTACTGAACAGCTCTTTGTGGCTCGGTGGCAAGAGCCTGGGCTTTGGAGTCAGAGGTCATGGGTTCAAATCCCGGCTCCGCCGATTGTCAGCTGTGTGACTTTGGGCAAGTCACTTCTCTGGGCCTCAGTTACCTCATCTGTAAAATGGGGATTAAGACTGTGAACCCCTCGTGGGACAACCTGATCACCTTGTAACCTCCCCAGTGCTTAAACAGTGCTTTGCACATAGTAAGCGCTTACTAAATGCCATCATTATTATTATTATTGTAATATTCACAGATAAAATAGTCAAATCACACCTGTTAACAACTTGTAAGACTCACTGAGATTTGGCTTTCTGCCATCCAGAGACTAAATTAGTAATGTTTCATTTAATAATCTATATGAACTAGATCCGTGTGTATCTACTTGAAAAAATAATGAAAAGCGACAGTCCCCGTATAATGAAATCGAGGAAAAAATATCCTGAATGAAATCGAGGATATTTTTTCCCCTGACTTTTATTTGAATGCCTTTAGCTCTAGGCACATCTTACCAGCGCTGGCTGGAACTGGATTGAATTATAACTATACTGCTGAAACTAACAGGGTATTTGACTAATCGCAACTGTGGAAGTAGCCTTTATTCCCCCCCCTACAAAGCAAGTTAGCCAAATTAGTAGAAATAGCAAGTGATTCTGCAAAAAGGACTTTTGCCTTGAACCCTTTGAAACGTCAATGAACTTTCATGGAGGAATTTCAAGCTTCATTAACAATTCAAATTATAGTTACCAGAGCATCCCGTATTAACAGATATTTTGCATAGAAGCCAGTTTATAAGGCTGTAGTGCAAGATGGTTTTAAAGGAGGCCTAATGGGTTCATATTAAGATGCTTGGAGGTCACAGCGAAGAATCAACTCAGAACCCGCCTTTAATAAGCTTGCAGTCTTTCTGGGAAGACAAATATGTAATCAACATAAATACAGTTATCTCCACATTGTCAAACTGTAGTTAATCCTCATTGCAGATTATCTGTCAGTTTTTCCGAAAAGTTTTGTTTCATCCTTCAATTAATGACATTTATTGAGTGCTGTGTGCAGGGCACTGTACTAAGTACTTAGAGAGTACAGTACATCAGAGTTGGGAAATATGTTCCCTACCCACAGGGAGCTTGTAGTCTAGAATAGGTCTTGTCTTATGCAGTCAAGTCGTCTCCAATCCGTAGCGACTCCATGGACACATCTCTCCCAGAACATCCCACCTTCATCTGCAATCGTTTCAGCAGTGTATCCGTGGAGATTTCTTGATAAAAATACAGAAGTGGTTTACCCTTGCCTTCTTCCATGCAGTAAACTTGATTCTCCTCCCTCAACTCACCCCCATGCTGCTGCTGCCCAGCACGGGGGAGTTTTGACTTGTAGCAGGTGGCCTTCCCCTCGCTAGCCACTGGCCAAGCTAGGAATGAAATGGTTAGGCCTCTGCGTAACTCTATCTATTTATTACTCTATTTACTTATTTATTTTACTTGTACATGTCTATTCTATTTATTTTATTTTGTTAATATGTTTGGTTTTGTTCTCCGTCTCCCCCTTTTAGACTGTGAGCCCACTGTTGGGTAGGGACTGTCTCTATATGTTGCCAACTTGGACTTCCCAAGCGCTTAGTACAGTGCTCTGCACACAGTAAGTGCTCAATAAATACGATTGATTGATTGATTGATTGATTGACTCTCCCTCCTGTAGCCGAGACTGGTAGAGGACTGGAAACTCTCCAGGTGCAATTCTGAGGGTGGCTAGAGTGGGGAGAGGAACACTAAAATAAATTATGGATATGTACGTGAGTGCTATGGGGCTGAAAGTGTGGTGAATACCAGCGCTTAGAACGGTGTTTTGCACCTAGTAAGCGCCTTCCCAGACTGAGCCCCTTCCTTCCTCTCCCCCTCATCCCCCTCTCCATCCCCCCGTCTTACCTCCTTCCCTTCCCCACAGCACCTGTATATATGTATATATGTTTGTGCATATTTGTTACTCTATTTATTTATTTATTTTACTTGTACATATCTATTTTATTTTGTTAATATGTTCGGTTTTGTTCTCTGTCTCCCCCTTTTAGACTGTGAGCCCACTGTTGGGTAGGGACGGTCTCTATATGTTGCCAACTTGTACTTCCCAAGCGCTTAGTACAGTGCTCTGCACACAGTAAGCGCTCAATAAATATGATTGATTGATTGATTAATAAATGCCATCATTATTATTGTTATTATGAAGTGCTTAAAGGGTACAAATTCAAATGCTTAGGTGGCACAGAAGAGAGAGGGGAGTGAGGAAAATGTAGGAGGGGAGTAGGGGAAAGAGCAGTCAGGAAAGGCTTCTTGGAAGAGTAAGGCTTTGAAGGTGGAGAGTCTGTTGCTGGTCTATCGTATATGAAGGGGGAGGGAGTTCCAGATCAAGAGAGCACTGGTACTTTCCAAGCGCTTAGTACAGTCCTCTGCACACAGTGAACGCTATAATTCTACTTATCTGTTTTGATGGTAAAGATGCCTGTCTACTCGTTTTGTTTTGTTGTCTGTTTTCCCCTTGTCGACTGTGAGCCCGCTGTTGGGTAGGGATTGTCTCTATCTGTTGCCAAATTGTACTTTCCAAGCGCTTAGTACAGTGCTGTGCACACAGTAAACACTATAATTCTATTTTTCTGTTTTGATGGTATTGATGCCTGTCTACTTGTTTTGCTTTGTTGTCTGTTTCCCCCTTGTAATAATAATAATAATAATAATAATGGCATTTATTAAGCGCTTACTATGTGCAAAGCATTGTAAACTGTGAGCCCCTTGTTGGGTAGGGATTGTCTCTATCTGTTGCCTAATTGTACTTTCCAAGCGCTTAGTACAGTGCTCTGCACACAGTGAACGCTATAATTCTATTTATCTGTCTTAATGGTATTGATGCCTGTCTACTCGTTTTGTTTTGTTGTCTGTTTCCCTCTTGTCGACTGTGAGCCCGCTGTTGGGTAGGGATTGTCTCTATCTGTTGCCAAATTGTACTTTCCAAGCGCTTAGTACAGTGCTCTGCACACAGTGAACGCTATAATTGTATTTATCTGTCTTGATGGTATTGATGCCTGTCTACTCGTTTTGTTTTGTTGTCTGTTTCCCCTTGTAATAATAATAATAATAATAATGGCATTTATTAAGCGCTTACTATGTGCAAAGCATTGTAGACTGTGAGCCCCTTGCTGGGTAGGAATTGTCTCTATCTGTTGCCAAATTGTACTTTCCAAGCGCTTAGTACAGTGCTCTGCACACAGTGAATGGTATAATTCTATTTATCTGTCTTGATGGTATTGATGCCTGTCTACTCGTTTTGTTTTGTTGTCTGTTTGCCCCTTGTCGACTGTGAGCCCGCTGTTGGGTAGGGATTGTCTCTATCTGTTGCCAAATTGTACTTTCCAAGCGCTTGGTACAGTGCTCTGCACACAGTAAACGCTATAATTCTATTTATCTGTTTTGATGGTACTGATGCCTGTCTACTTGTTTTGCTATGTTGTCTGTTTCCCCCTTGTAATAATAATAATAATAATAATGGCATTTATTAAGCGCTTACTATGTGCAAAGCATTGTAGACTGTGAGCCCCTTGTTGGGTAGGGATTGTCTCTATCTGTTGCTGAATTGTACTTTCCAAGCGCTTAGTACAGTGCTCTGCACACAGGGAACGCTATAATTCTATTTATCTGTCTTGATGGTATTGATGCCTGTCTACTCATTTTGTTTTGTTGTCTGTTTGCCCCTTATAGAATGTGAGCCTGCTGTTGGGTAGGGATCGTCTCTATCTGTTGCCTAATTGTACTTTCCAAGCGCTTAGTACAGTGCTCTGCACACAGTGAACACTATAATTCTATTTATCTGTTTTGATGGTATTGATGCCTGTCTGCTCGTTTTGTTTTGTTGTCTGTTTGCCCCTTGTCGACTGTGAGCCTGCTGTTGGGTAGGGATCGTCTCTATCTGTTGCCAAATTGTACTTTCCAAGCGCTTAGTACAGTGCTCTGCACACAGTAAACACTATAATTCTATTTATCTGTTTTGATGATATTGATGCCTGTCTACTTGTTTTGCTTTGTTTTCTGTTTCCCCCTTGTAATAATAATAATAATAATGGCATTTATTAAGTGCTTACTATGTGCAAAGCATTGTATCAATCAATCAATCAATCGTATTGAGCACTTACTGTGTGCAAAGCACTGTACTAAGCACTTGGGAAGTACAAGTTGGCAACAGATAGAGACAGTCCCTACCCAACAGTGGGCTCACAGTCTAAAAGGGGGAGACAGTTGTAGACTGTGAGCCCCTTGTTGGGTAGGGATTGTCTCTATCTGTTGCCAAATTGTACTTTCCAAGCGCCTAGTACAGTGCTCTGCACACAGTAAGCACTCAAGAAATACAATTGAATGAATGAATGAATAAGATTGAATTGAACGAATGAATGAGAGGACGAAAGCCAGGGGTCGGCGACAGGATAGGTGAGATTGAACTACAGTGAGTTAGGATGACTTTTAGAGGAGCGAAGAATGCGGGCTGAGTTGCAGTAGTTGGAGTTTTTCGGAGTTTTTCAGAAAAAACTCAACGTCTCCGTGTCAAAAAAGAAAAATGTCTGAGTTTTTCAAAAACTGTGTTCCGTGGAGCAGAGGAATTTCCAAATATCTATATAGCACAAAAGGCAGTCACCTGGGCATAGTATTGCCTAACCCCCTCAGCGGTCCGAACCCTTTCTGCTGGAAGATTGGAAGGAGCGAGTTGGCATAGGATCAAAGGGGAATCTATCCTTGGTCGCCGAGCGGGGCTTAAAATCTCAATTTAGCAATAGGGTAGGAGGCACCCTCTCCGCCAAGGCAAGTTACAAAATTTTTAAATCGTGTTTGCCAGTGCATCCACTGTTGGAAACTTCTGCTGGGCTGCCCCACCATTGGTTTTTCATTCATTCATTCATTCAATCGTATTTATTGAGCACTTACGGTGCGCAGAGCACTGTACTAAGCGCTTGGGAAGTACAAGTTGGCAACATAGAGAGACGGCCCCTACCCAACAACGGGCTCACAGTCTAGAAGGGAGGGACGGACAACCAGACAAAACATGTGGACAGGTGTCAAGTCGACAGAACAAATGGAATTAAAGCTAGATGCGCGTCATTAACAGAATAAATAGACTATTAAATATGTGCAGGTAAAATAAATCGAGTAATAAATCTGTACAAACATATATGCAGGTGCTGTGGGGAGGGGAAGGAGGTAGGGCGGGGGGGATGGGGAGGAGAAGAAGAAAAAGGGGGCTCAGTCTGGGAAGGCCTCCTGGAGGAGGTGAGCTCGCAGTAGGGCTTTGAAGGGAGGAAGAGGGATCCCGGCCGGACGGAAACCACCGAGCCTCCCGGCCCTCCTCACTCACCCAGTCAAAGGCTTGGGCCAGCTGGTCTTCATCATCAATCGTATTTATTGAGCGCTTACTGTGTGCAGAGCACTGTACTAAGCGCTTGGGAAGTACAAGTTGGCAACATATAGAGACAGTCCCTACCCAATAGTGGGCTCACAGTCTTCGAGGGCCTCGTTCTGCTCGGACAGGTTGTGGCTCCGCTTCAGGAGCGCCTGTCCGATTCGGGCCGCGAGTTCAAGATTCTGTGCTCTTCGGGTCGTTGGCAGAGCCCAGAGTGAACAGCTCGTGTCTGTGCACAGTCTCGCGGGGACGTGGAAATAATAATAATGATGATGGCATTTATTAAGCGCTTACTACGTGCAAAGCACTGTTCTAAGCGCTGGGGAGGTTACAAGGTGATCAGGTTGTCCCACGGGGGGCTCCCAATCTTCACCCCCATTTTCCAGATGAGGTCACTGAGGCCCAGAGAAGTGAAGTGACTTGCCCAGAGTCACACAGCTGACAAGTGGCGGAGCCGGGATTCGAACCCATGACCTCTGACTCCAAAGCCCGGGCTCTTTCCACTGAGCCACGCTGCCTCTACCGAGGCACGCTATCACATCTCCCCCTTGGGCAGAAGGAATCCATCCTCCTGCCTGGCATGTGTTGACATACTTCTGTACTACCGTATTGCATGTTACAAAAGGAACGGGCCAACGGCTTAGCTTCTCTGTGCCTCGGTTGCCTCATCTGAAAAATGGGGATTAAGACTGTGAGCTCCATGCGGAACAGCGACAGTGTCCAACCTGGTTGGCTTGTGTCTACCCCAGCGCTTAATGCAGCGCCTGACACATGGTAAGAGCTTAATAAGTACCATTAAACCATGCACCGTCCTTTGTGAATGTCAGGATGAGCAAAAGAAAGAAAAATGCATCATCAGAACCACGGAGCAAAAACTGGAAATCGTAAATAAGTTTCAGAGATATTTAGTGAGCGTTTTCTGCGTGCAGCTTGAGAAAGGAGCCTCAGAGACTCGATAGAAGGGCAGTTTGGCATGAAAAAGGTAATAGCTCATGACATTCCAAAAACTGAAGCCATCAACTCCCTCTAGACTGTAAGCTCATTAGGAGCAGAGAATGTGTCCACTAATTCTGTTGTATTGTACCCTCCCAAGCGCTTAGTACAGTGCTCGGCACATAGTAAGCGCTTAATAAATACCATTGATAGATTGATTAATTAGTCAACTCATTTTTCTTCTAGACTGTGAGCCCACTGTTGGGTAGGGACTGTCCCTATATGTTGCCAACTTGTACTTCCCAAGAGCTTAGTACAGTGCTCTGCACACAGTAAGCGCTCAATAGTAAGTGCTCAATAAATACCATTGATTGATTAGTAAACTCATTTTTCTTCTAGACTGTGAGCCCACTGTTGGGTAGGGACTGTCTCTATATGTTGCCAACCTGTACTTCCCAAGCGCTTAGTACAGTGCTCTGCACACAGTAAGTGTTCAATAGTAAGTGCTCAATAAATACCATTGATTGATTGATTAGTCAACTCATTTTTCTTCTAGACTGTGAGCCCACTGCTGGGTAGCGACTGTCTCTATATGTTGCCAACTTGTACTTCCCAAGCACTTAGTACAGTGCTCTGCCCACAGTAAGCGCTCAATAAATAGGATTGATTGATTGATTGGTTTTTAATCAGGATGCCGGTAGGGGAAGTCTATGAAAAAAGCAGCCTGCGGTCGAGTGGTTTCCTTTGAAAAGAGCAAATGGGAAAGCTGGATGGAAACCAATGTTTATGAAAGAGACGGGTAATTTTTTCCACATCCTAGAGTTGGGAGGAGAGTTGGACACATCGTCTGGATGGCTCCCCAGATGGAAACAGTGTGCAGGCCCCGGAGAGCGGAATGCTGTTTGACAGAAAATGAGTGCCAACAAAAGAGTCATCTGCGAACTTCATAAAAATAATTCCAGGCTTCATGGTGGAAAGCAATTTTCGACCAGACTGAATCCAGGGCAGATGAAACGGGGTTCTTTTCATTTATAGAGTCGAAGAAATGAAAGGCGCTCTCATTCATTCAATCGTATTTGAGCGCTTATTGTGTGCGGCGCGCTGCACTAAGCGCCTCTCGAAAGGGATCGCCAAACCAACTGGCCTTCCCCCTTACAGTCTGGTAAGAAGAAGAATTGTGGTATTTGTTAATCAATCAATCAATCGTATTTATTGAGCGCTTACTGTGTGCAGAGCACTGTACTAAGCGCTTGGGAAGTACAAGTTGGCAACATATAGAGACAGTCCCTACTATGCGCCTGGCACTATACTAAGCGCCGGGGTGGATACAAGCAAATCGGGGTGGACGCAGTCCCTGTCCAGTGTGGGGCTCACACTGTTAATCGTCATTTTGCAGATGAGGGAACCGAGGCACGGAGAAGTAAAATGACTTGCCCGAGGTCACACAGCAGACAAGTGGCGGGGACCGGCACTCAATAAATACGATTGAATGAATTTATCTATTTTGATGGTATTGACGCCTGTCTGCTCCTTTTTTTGTCTGTCTCCCCGCTTCTAGACTGTGAGCCCGTTGTTGGGTAGGGACTGTCTCTATCTGTTGCCGACTTATACTTCCCAAGCGCTTAGTACAGTGCTCTGCACACAGTAAGCGCTCAATAAATATGATTGATTGATTGATTGATTGATGGTATTGATGCCTGTCTACTTGTTTTGTTTTGTTGTCTGTCTCCCCGCTTCTAGACCGTGAGCCTGTCGTTGGGTAGGGACCATCTCTATCTGTAGCCAATTTGTACTTCCCAAGCGCTTAGTCCAGTGCTCTGCACACAGTAAGCGCTCAATAAATATGATTGAATGAATGAATGAACGAGGTGCCTCCCTAGCTGAGCTTTAGCCTTTGATAACGAACAAATCCCCAGTGACGAAACACCCGAGAAGCGCCAGACACCCATTTGTTGCAAGATTGAGGTATTTTGCTCAAAACCCCTCAATTTCCTTCCTGACTGAGAGAGGCTGTCATGAATTCCCTGCCCTTTTCCTCAACCATTTAGATAAAATTCTCCTTTCCTCAAATCTCCCCAGACCTCAGGAGTTCAGAGCTCAAAGACTGTTCGATCGTTTCCTTTCACTCAATCAATCAACGTATTTATTGAGCGCTTACTATGTGCAGAGCACTGGTCCTAAGCGCTTAAGGAGTATGCTATTTGCTCAAGCAACCGAATAAAAATGAGGTATTTGTGAAACGCTTCCTATGTGCCAAGCGCTGTTCGAAGCGTCTTTTGGAAACTGATAATTAGCAGAAGGCTTCATTTTTGTGGAGTAGATCTCTCTAGTTGATCTCTATGGTGTAACTGTCATCTTGAGGGCAATCTTCCCCCTTCTAGACTGTGAGCCCGCTGTTGGGCCAGGACCGTCTCTATATGTTGCCAACTTGTACTTCCCAAGCGCTTAGTACAGTGCTCTGCACACAGTAAGCACTTAATAAATACGATTGATTGATTGAACTGTAATCTTGAGGGCAGGGAACTGTTGGGTAGGGACCGTCTCTATATGTTGCCAACTTGTACTTCCCAAGCACTTAGTACAGTGCTCTGCACACAGTAAGCGCTCAATAAATATGATTGATTGATTGATTGAACTGTAATCTTGAGAGCAGGGAACTGTTGGGCCAGGACCGTCTCTATATGTTGCCAACTTGTACTTCCCAAGCGCTTAGTACAGTGCTCTGCACACAGTAAGCACTTAATAAATACGATTGATTGATTGAACTGTAATCTTGAGGGCAGGGAACTGTTGGGTAGGGACCGTCTCTATATGTTGCCAGCTTGTACTTCCGAAGCGCTTAGTACAGTGCTCTGCACACAGTAAGCGCTCAATAAATATGATTGATTGATTGATTGAACTGTAATCTTGAGAGCAGGGAACTGTTGGGCCAGGACCGTCTCTATATGTTGCCAACTTGTACTTCCCAAGCGCTTAGTACAGTGCTCTGCACACAGTAAGCGCTCAATAAACGATTGATTGATTGATTGAACTGTAATCTTGAGGGCAGGGAACTGTTGGGTAGGGACAGTCTCTATATGTTGCTAACTTGTACTTCCCAAGCGCTTAGTACAGTGCTCTGCACACAGTAAGCACTTAATAAATACGATTGATTGATTGATTGAACTGTAATCTTGAGGGCAGGGAACTGTTGGGTAGGGACCGTCTATATGTTGCCAGCTTGTACTTCCGAAGCGCTTAGTACAGTGCTCTGCACACAGTAAGCGCTCCATAAACATGAATGAATGAATGAATGAATGTCAACACTGTTGTATTGCACTCTCCCAAGCACTTAGTACAGTGCTCTACACGCAGTAAGCACTCAGTAAATACCATTGATTGATTTTGAAGGGAAAGGGGAAGTTTGTGGGGCTAAAACAAAAATCAACAACATGGATTAGTAGTCTTTGTACTCCAAATATTTATTATTTCTTTGGCAGAGTCCTTGAAAATAAATCTGGAATGTAAGTAAAATCTGTCTAGCTTTCCAAGTTCAAGATACAGAACGTGAAAGGAAGGGTTCTCCACATTACAGGCCTAAATAGCAGAGATGCTGTCAGTGAGTAGGAGTTTTAAATTTGACTATTTTAAATTCTTTTGTGCGTACGTAGTCATAGTACACTATTGGGTAGGGACCGTCTCTGTATGTTGCCAACTTGTACTTCCCAAGCGCTTAGTACAGTGCTCTGCACACAGTAAGCACTCAATAAATACGATTGATGATGATGATGGTGATAATGTTCATTTATATTCCTATTTTCTAAATATTTAAAGTGGGAAATTAGTAGTTATTGATTTTCAGTGGTTTTATAACTTCTATATACACAAATTCAGGTTACTTTACAATGTAATTTATTTAAGCAAATTTTCTGTAGAAGGAAACCAAGATTGGAAGAAGAGAATCACCAGTACAGTTCCCTATTGACCTAAGCCTACCCCGTCATGTAATAGATTTATTTTTATTCATGGGTGCTATAGCTAAGGATGGCAGCTAATCTGAATGAGTTTGTGACTGACTGAATGGAGGTGGTTGTTTATTTAAAAAAAAATGGAAAATTCAGAGATTAGTTTACATAAATCACTCCTCAAACTCTAAAAGCAATAGCTGCTTTCAAACCGTAGGTCCAGGTGAGATTTACGATTGCTCTAGAAGCATTTTCTTTGCCCCTCAATGATTTTGGTCACTGTAGCATTTTTAGTTGCGACCTGTGCAGGGAAACCTGCTGATGCAGTTTGTCCCGTTTTGAGAGATCTTTGACCCTCGGTCAGACTCTGACCACTTTATAGATAAAGGGTTTGGGTTGCATTGGTCTTCCTGACTGAAGCCCGGTTCTGCCAACTGAAAAATGGTCTAATTATTAACAAGGATCATGGACATGTGTGCACAAGTTTCATCCTGTATCTCTGGAAGCATTAACCCTTTGTATTCAGTGACCCGAAACACACCCTACGGAAGTAACTCGACTGTAAAATCAATCATCAATCAATCAGTCGTATTTATGGAGCGCTTACTGTGTGCGGAGCACCGTACTGAGCGCTTGGGAAGTCCAAGTTGGCTACATATAGAGACGGTCCCTACCCAACAGTGGGCTCACAGTCTAGAAGGGGGAGACAGAGAACAAAGCAAAACATATTAACAAAATAAAATAAATAGAATAGATATGTACAAGTAAAATAAATAAATAAATAGACTAATAAATACGTACAAACATATATACAGGTGCTGTGGGGAAGGGAAGGAGGTAAGGCGGAGGCGGGTGGAGAGGAGGAGGCAACCCATTAGCCATAACCCAAGACTGAATTAATCTGGTTTTGCCAAGATATTTAACGCTCATCAGGACAGAACTCTCCGGGGGGTTTTTTGTTCTTTTTTCTACGACCAACACCGAAAGGAAGAAGTAACATATTGAAATAATTTATAATGAATGAACTTATGAAAAGAAGTTCTAAAAGATGATACCTGGACTTTGTCTCTCAAAATAATTGATTACTCCTCACAACAGAATGTTTTAGCGTGTCACGTCTGAGTACAGCCCTCCCCATCGCCCCCCCGCCCTTCCCTTCTCCACAGAACTTGTGGATATTTGTACATATTCATTACTGTATTTATTTTATTAATGATATGTATATAGCTATAATCCTATTTATTCTGTTGATATTGACACCTGTCTACTTGCTTTGTTTTGTTGTCTGTCTCCCCCTTCTAGACTATGAGCCTGTTGTTAGGTAGGGACTGTCTCTGTGTGTTGCCGATTTGTGCTTCCCAAGCGCTTAGTACACTCTGCACAAGTAAGCGCTCAATAAATACGATTGATTGATTAGTACAGTGCTCTGCACACAGTAAGCGCTCAGTATATACAATTAAATGAATGAATGAATGAATGTGAACTTGTTCTCTAGAAACCACGTCCTTGATTGGTATGAATGCTGTTTAGTTTATAGTTTATTCCTTTCTGATTCTCCCGAGCTATATCATCACAAAATGAAAACTGTATCTGAGGGGGGTCAGGTTTTTCCGGTCTTAGAAACGATAGTGAGCTTGAGAAGCCAACACAAAATTAGTTCCCATGTGTCCAGGGCTTCAAAATATGTGAGCTACTTGGTCCATTCCCTGTAATCATTATGGAGAAGAAAGACTTCATACCACAGGTGAAACGTGCACCTAAAAGTAGACCTAACTGGGCAAATTCTGTTCAGCGTTTATCAACAGCTATCATGTAGTTCAAATGTATTTGGATGACTTGGCGTCTTTGGCATTCTCTAATATATACTCCTTTCATACCATTCTGTTTCATATCTCTGTTTAATCGAACTGCACAGGATACTATCCAAATACCGTCTGTATATTCAGTGTTTATGGAAAACAATGTTTCTCATGTTTTTAAAATCTGGCATTCAGAGTCCTTGTAGTTTATCTAACCTAGTTCACAGGGCACAGTCCTGGAAGTCTGCGGACCTGGGCTCCACTTAGAGAAGCAGCGTGGCTCAGTGGAAAGAGCACGGTCATGGGTTCTAATCCTGGCTCCGCCACTTGTCAGCTGTGTGACTTGGGGCAAGTGACTTTACTTCTCTGGGCCTCGTTACTTTATCTGTAAAGTGGGGAATAAAGACTGTGAGCCCCACATGGGACAACCTGATTCCCTTGTATCTACCCTGGTGCTTGGCACATAGTAAGCGCTTAACAGATACCAACATTATTATTACTAAATATTGACTAGAAACTTAGTGGGGAGATCGAATAAAATACGAACTAAGCAACCATGAAATAGGGATGTGAACAGCAGATTTACCTCCATTTTTATTGACTACGTGACACCCTCGGAACAAAGCCTGTTAGCATTGAAAACAACAAACTCAAAGTGCCTATCTTCACCATTAATCTAGTTCCCTACTCTTCGTTCCGAAGATGTAATTGGGGATTGCATTTCTACGTAATTGTGTGAAACAAACTGTCTGGTAGAAATGTAATCAGAGAAATTCCCCTTGCCTTAAAGACCCCTGAACTTTAATTCAATTGGTCATATTTATCGACTGCTTACTGTGGGCAAAGAGTACTGTACTGAGCATTTGGGAGAATAAGCTTATACGAATAGAGTTTTGTAAAGGATATACATTATTATTATTATTATTATTATTATTATTATTATTATTATTATTATTATATACAGGATTTAAAGGCATTATTACCCATTGGCTGTGGCTGCAATGAGCAAATCTAAAGATAGTTGGAATAATAATGTTATTTGTTAAGTGCTTGCTATGTGCGAAGCACTGTTCTAGGCGCTGGGGGTTACAAGGTGATCAGGTTGTCTCACATGGGGCTTACAGTCTTCATCCCCATTTTACATATGAGGTAATTGAGGCTCAGAGAAGTTAAGTGACTTGCCCAAAGTCACAGAGCAGACAAGTGGCGGAGCCGGGATTAAAACCCATGACCTCTGACTCCCAAGCCCGGGCTCTTTCCACCGAGCCACGCTGTGGAAGAAGTGCTTGTCAACTTTTCTTAGTTGTAGCATTTATGGAGCACCCACTTGGTGTGGTGCACTGTACTAGACACTTGGGAAGTACAGAATAAGTGACATGTTCCCTGCCCATGAGGAGCGTACACTATAACAGGGAAGACAAACATAAAAAGAGCTTAAAATACATCTGTCAAAACGAATAATTAAGCGCCCATAGCCGTATGTGTTTGTGTGTACTGAGGTGGGCTTAAAAATGTCGGTACGTGCCAGAATTGACTAAAGGGATAATATCACTCAGGGTGCCGAGAAATCAGTCGGAGAAGCCTTGTTGGAGAAAATAGGATTTTCTGAGGGTTTTGAATGTGGGGAGAGCTGCGGCCGCTCCGACTGAAGAGGGAGAGAATTCCAAGCTGGGGGAACAACGTGAGGCAGGCGAGTCACGAGTGAGGTACAGGTAGAAGTTTGGCCTGGGAATCAATCAATCAATCAATCGTATTTATTGAGCGCTTACTGTGTGCAGAGCACTGTACTAAGCACTTGGGAAGTACAAATTGGCAACATATAGAGACAGTCCCTACCCAACAGTGGGCTCACAGTCTAAAATCAATCAATCAATCAATCAATCGTATTTATTGAGCGCTTACTATGTGCAGAGCACTGTACTAAGCGCTTGGGAAGTACAAATTGGCAACACATAGAGACAGTCCCTACCCAACAGTGGGCTCACAGTCTAAAAGGGGGAGACAGAGAACAGAACCAAACATACCAACAAAATAAAATAAATAGGATAGAAATGTACAAGCAAAATAAATAAATAAATAAATAAATAGAGTAATAAATATGTACAACCATATATACATATATACAGGTGCTGTGGGGAAGGGAAGGACTGAAGACCATGAGTTGGAGTTGGTGGAAAGCCGTGAAGCTGACTGGGAGGTGTTTTTGTTTGATGCAGAAAGTCACAGGAAGCCAACGGAGGGTTTTGAGGAGAGGGGAGATTCATTCATTCATTCAGTCATATTTATTGAGTGCTTACTGTGTGCAGAGCACTGCACTAAGTGCTTGGAAGTTGCTCTGCGCACAGTAAGCACTCAATAAATACGATCAAATGAATGAATGAATGAAGTACAAGTTGGCAACATATAGAGACGGTCCCTACCCAACAACGGGCTCACAGGGGGAGACAGACAACAAAACAAAACATGTGGACAGGTGTCCAGTCGTCAGAACAAATAGAATTAAAGCTAAATGCACATCATCATCAGTCGTATTTATTGAGCGCTTACTATGTGCAGAGCACTGTACAAAGCACTTGATCATTAACATCATTAGCAAAATATGAGAGCCAAGTGATGCTTCAGGAGGATGACCCAGACAACAGCTTGGAGTACAGGTTGCAGTGGGGATGGCCTGGGCCGGAAGACCAGGGAGGAGACTGATAATATTTGTGGGGTTTTTTGTTTGTTTTTTAATGGTACTTGTTAAGCACTTACTATGTGCCAGGCACTATACTAAGCACTGGGGTAAGTACAAGTTACTTAGGTTGAAAATGGTCCATGCCCCACCTGGGGCTCACAGTCTTAATCTCCATTTTCCAGATGAGGGAACTGAGGCCCAGAGAATTGAGGTGGCGTGCCCAAAGCCACATAGCGGACAAGTGACGGGGGCCACTGCTTCTGGTATTTGTTAAGCGCTTACTCTGTGCCAAGCACTGTGCATTCAGAATGGACCCGGTCTCTGTCCCACACGGGGATCACAGTCTTGCAGTAGTCCAGCGATGGCAAGACCAGAATTTATCCCGGGGCGGTAGCAGTTTGGGTGGAGAGGAAGGAGCCAATGCAGGAAATACACTGGTTCAAGAAGAACCAGCGGGATTTGCAGTGGACTGGGTGTGAGACTGGAATCTTAACAAGGAATCAAAAGTGACACCGAAGTTGAGGGATGATTTGGTGGGGTTGTCAACTGCGAAGGGAAAGTTAGTGGGAAAAGTTGGTTTAACGGGAAAGATGAGTTCTCCTTTAGACGTGTTGAATTGGAAGTGCTGGCAGGACATCCAACTGGCTATGTCCTGGAAGCAAGAGGAGATAGAGCGGATTCGCTGGGAAGCAGCGTGGCCTAATAGAAAAAACACGGGCCTGGGAATCAGAGGATCTGAGTTCTAATCCTGATGTGCCATCCTGGGCAAGGCACTTCTGTGCCTCAGTTTCCTCACCTGAAAAATGGGGATTTAATACCTGTTTACCCTCCTACTTAGACTGTGAACCCCATATAGGACAGGGACTGTAACCGACCTAATTAAGTCACATCTTAACTTGTACATATCACGACTTGTACTTCCCAAGCGCTTAGTACAGTGCTCTGCACACAGTAAGCGCTCAATAAATACGATAGATTGATTGATTGATATCTACCCCAGCACTCAGAACAGTGTTTGGCACATAGTAAGCACTTAACAATAATTACAGGTCAGTAGCCCTCAAGAGGGGCCACAGCTACCCAGCTAGTGTTAGGAAGAAGAGAACAGTAAGTGCTCAATAAATATGAATGAATGATGATATTAATACTTTTTGTCACAGATCAATATGTAGGACACTCAGCCCACTTCTAGGCCAACAGGAGACTCTGAACTGCCCTCATGATGATAGCAGGGTGTGTGGGAAAAAGACAAAACCCTGACAATCAGGTCTCTGTGCCAGGGTACCGAGGACAGGCTAGGAGCCGGGAGCCCCACTAGTGACGATAGCGTGGCACGTAACGTTTCTATGTCTCCTGCAAAATTGGGCAAAACCCAGAATTTTCTTCAGGAAATTTCCTTTCCAAAAATAAACCTACCTCGTACGGCTACTGCTGCTCTGTCCACGACAAACTCTTCCCGGCAAGGGAGACCTACTTCAGACTTCTAGATCATTGCTTTTAGGTAATGTTTTTTCATTGGGATTGGGTAAGCACTTACTATGTGTCAGCCACTGTACTAAACACTGAGGTAGATAAGAAGCAGTGTGGCTCAGTGGAAAGAGCCTGGGCTTTGGAGTCAGAGGTCATGGGTTCAAATTCCGGCTACGCCAATTGTCAGCTGTGTGACTTTGGGCAAGTCACTTCACTTCTAGACTGTGAGCCCACTGTTGGGTAGGGATTGTCTCTATGTGTTGCTGACTTGTACTTCCCAAGCACTTAGTACAGTGCTCTGCACACAGTAAGCGCTCAATAAATACGATTGATTGATTCCCAGCGCTTTGCACATAATAATAATGATGATGGCATTTATTAAGCACTTACTATGTGCAAAGCACTGTACTAAGCGCTGGGGAGGTTACAAGGTGATCAGGTTGTCCCATGGGGGGGCTCACAGTCTTAATCCCCATTTTACAGATGCGGTAACTGAGGCCCAGAGAAGTGAAGTGACTTGCCCAAAGTCACACAGCTGACAATTGGCAGAGCTGGGATTTGAACCCATGACCTCTGACTCCAAAGCCTGAGCTCTATCCACTGCTCCATGCTGCTTCTCATAGTAAGCACTTAACAAATGCCATTATTATTATTATTATTCTCTGGGCTTCAGTTCCCTCATCTGTAAAATGGGGATGAAGACTGTGAGCCCCCCCGTGGGACAACCTGATCACCTTGTAACCTCCCCAGCACTTAGAACAGTGCTTTGCACATAGTAAGCACTTAATAAATGCCATTATTATTATTATTAGATTGAAAACAGTCCCTGTCCTGCATGGGGCTCATAGTCTTAATACTCATTTTACAGATGACGGAACTGAGGTCCAGAGAGGTGAAGGGACTTACCCAAGGTCACACAGCGGACAAATGGCAGAGCTGGGATTAGAACGCAGATTAGTCCCTTCTGACTCCTAAACCTGTGTTCTATTCACAAGGCTGTGCTACTTCTCAGTAATTATGAAGCTCTTTTATTATTGAGTGATTCCAAGGGAATATATCATTACCGTTAAGTTACTGACTAGAGGAGTGTTTTATTATTTGATTACCCCTGATGGTACACCAAAGGAGTGCAAATGGAGGATTAGCAGCATATTTGAGTCAGTCGTATTTATCGAGCATTCACTGTGTGCAGAGCACTGTACTAAGCGCTTGGGAAGTACAAGCCGGCAACATCTAGATACGGTCCCTACCCGACAACGGGCTCACAGTCTAGGAGGGGAAGACAGACAACAAAACAAAACATGGAGACAGGTGTCAAAGTTGTCAGAACAAATAGAATTAAAGCTAGATGCACATCATTACCAAAATAAATAGTAAATATGTACAAGTAAAATAGAGCAATAAATCTGTACAAATATATAAACAGGTGCCGTGGGGAGGGGAAGGAGGAGAGGAAAAAGGGGGCTCAGTCTGGGAAGGCCTCCTGGAGGAGGTGAGCTCTCAGTAGGGCTTTGAAGCTTGGCGGGTGTGTGGAGGGAGGACATTCCGTGCCAGGGGAAGGATGTGAGCCGGGGGTCGACGGCGGGACAGGCGAGAACGAGGCCCAGCGAGGAGGTTAGAAGCGGCAGAGGAGCGGAGGGTGCGGGCTGGGCTGGAGAAGGAGAGAAGGGAGGTGAGGTTGGAGGGGGCGAGGTGATGGAGAGCTTTCTCCTATCATGGGCAGCCGAGGGAAAAATATACATTAGTTTTTCTGGAGTTCTTGTCAACATCTAGAACAGTAATTCACCCTGCCGCCTGTCGGTAAATTAACACTTGTTTTTTGTCAGCACGACCAAAAAGGCAGACAGTAACAGCTGCCTCTACGGTGCCCCATTCCCACGCCACCATATTGGAAAGGGAAAGTTCACGGTCAAGTCATTGTTTCAGCATCATATCGAGTTCAAAAAAATATGTGCCACCAGCCAGGAATTCCCTCCCCTTCTTACACTGACAAACCACAGTCCTCCTCCCCTTGAAAACCCTTCTAAAACCCCACCTCCTCCCACACTTCTTCCCCGATATCCCAAAGCCCAAGTCAAATCAACCCACCATCCACCTCTTGCATTTATGTATTTATCTACTTCTAGACTGTGAGCCCACTGTTGGGTAGGGACCGTCTCTATGTGTTGCCAAGTTGTACTTCCCAAGCGCTTATTACAGTGTTCTGCACACAGTAAGCGCTCAATAAATACGAATGAATGAATGAATGAATGAATATCTATACCTTCCCATGGCACTTACGTATCTATGTCTAATCAATTGTACAGTCCAGGTATTAATTCTGATTACCTCATATGTAAATATTTTTATATCTGTCTGACCCATTTCCAAGGAAGCACTGCGGCCTGGTGGAAAGACCACCAGCCTAGGAGTCGGAGGACCTGAGTTCTAGTCAGGTCCTCTGAGTTCTAGAGAAGCAGCGTGGCTCAGTGGAAAGAGCCCGGGCTTTGGAGTCAGTGGTCAGGGGTTCAAATCCCGGCTCCGCCAGTTGTCAGCTGTGTGACTTTGGTCAAGTCACTTAACTTCTCTGTGCCTCGGTTACCTCATCTGTAAAATGGGGATTGACTGCGAGCCCCCCGTGGGACAACCTGATCACCTTGTAACCTCCCCAGCGCTTAGAACAGTGCTTTGCACATTGTAAGCCCTTAATAAATGCCATTATTATTATTGTCACTTTAACAATAATAAATAATATTATTATAATTTATTTATAATAAATAATAATTTATTGTTAATAAATAATAACAATAACAACAAGTGACAAGCTTTGCCACTTGTCTGCTGTGTGACCTTGGGCAAGTTACTTCCTATTTCTGTGCCTCTGCTACCTCGTCTGTAAAATGGGGATTAAATTCTCCTCCCTCCAATTTAGTCTACAAGCCCTACGTCGGGCAGGGACTGTGTCCAACCTGATTATCTTGTATGTGTTTGTATCTTGCCTTCTCTGCAGTCTCGCATTTCCTCCTGCTTTCAGCACATCTGTACATGGAGGTCTGGTCGACACCTCAACTGAACATGTCCAAAACAGAAATCCTCATCTTCCCACCCAAACACTGTCCTTTCCTTGTCGCTCCAATCACTGTAGACAGCACCACCATTCTCCCTGGTCTCACAAGCCCATACCCTTGGCAATATTCTTAACTCATCTCTCTCATCACTTCAATCTGTCACAAATCCTGTCAGTTCTATCTTTACAACATTGCTAAAATCCACCCTTTCTTCTCCATCCAAACTGTTACTACGGTGATCCAAGGACTTATATCCCCCCTTGCCTCTTGTATCAGCCTCCTTACTGACCTCCCTACCTGTTGTCTCTCCCAACTCCGGCCCATACTTCAATCTGCTGCCCAGATCATTTTTTTTAAAAACCGCGCAGTCCACATCTCTCCACTCCTCAAAATCCTCCAGTATTTGCCCATCCACATCTGCATCAAACAGAAATACCATTTCTGTGAAACACTCATTCAGCCTTAACCTCACCGATTTCCTATTATAACCCAGTCCACACACTTTACTTTTCTAATTCATTCAGTCGTATTTATTGAGCGCTTACTGTGTGCAGAGCACTGTACAAAGTGCTTGGGAAGTACAAGTCGGCAACATATAGAGATGGTCCCTATCCAACAACGGGCTCACAGTCTAGAAGCAGCGTGGCTCAGTGGAAAGAGCCCGGGCTTTGGAGTCAGAGATCATGGGTTCAAATCCCGGCTCCACCAATTGTCAGCTGTGTGACTTTGGGCAAGTCACTTAACTTCTCTGGGCCTCAGTTACCTCATCTGTAAAATGGGGATTAAGACTGTGAGCCCCCCCGTGGGACAACCTGATCACCTTGTAACCTCCCCAGCGCTTAGAGCAGTGCTTTGCACATAGTAAGTGCTTTATAAATGCCATTATTATTATTATTATTATTTTGTACTTTCCTGTATGTACTCAATCGACATTTAGTAAATGCAATTACTACTGCTACTACAATGCATTTAACTTATTAGGATACCTTTAGTACAGTGGCTTCGTGGGTGTCAGAAGGAACTGAGTTATAAACCCGGCTCTGCCACTTGTCTCCTGTGTGACCTTGGGCAAGTCACTTCTCTGTGCCCCAGTTCCCTCATCCAGAAAATGGGGATTAATACTGTGAGCCCTATATGGGACAGGGACGTCGTCCAACCCAATTACCTTGGTAATTACCAATTACCTTGAATGTTAGTACAACGCCTGGTACATAATAAATTTAACAAATATCACAATTATTATCATTATTATTACTGATTAAACTCCTCTCAGGGTCACACCTGGAGAGTTGCCCGTCCTCTACCGGTCTTGGCTATGGGAGCAAGAATCGAGCAGAGGCCTACCCATTCCATTCCTAGCTTGGGCAGTGGCTAGTGAGGGGAAGGCAATCGGCTACAAGTCAAAACTCACCTTGTGCTGGGCAGCAGCAGAGATTCAGATTCACTGCACGGAAGAAGGCAGGGGTAAACCACTCCCATATTTTTACCAGGAAAACTCTACGGATCCACTACCAGAACGATGGCAGATGGAGGTGGGGTGTTCCGGGAGAGCTGTGTCCATGGAGTCGTCATGGGTCAGAGACGAATCGACAGCATAAGACAATCAATCAATCAATCAATCATATTTATTGAGCGCTTACTGTGTGCTGAGCACTTGCTTGGGAAGTACAAGCCGGCAACACATAGAGACAGTCCCTACCCAACAGCGGGCTCACAGTCTAGAAGGGGGAGACAGAGAACAAAACCAAACATACTAATAAAATAAATAGAATAGATATGTACAAGTAAGATAAATAAATACAGTAATAAATATGTACAAACATATATACATATATACAGGTGCTGTGGGGAAGGGAAGGAGGTAAGATGGGGGATGGAGAGGGGGACGAGGGGGACAAGACTAATTAAAATGATGGAAAATTTTAGAGCCTAATCCTTCTAAGGGACTGCCTTCATTTATAACCAATGCACGTCTTCCACTGATAGATCACTTTTAGACTGTGAGCCCACTGTTGGGTAGGGACTGTCTCTATATGTTGCCAACTTGTACTTCCCAAGCACTTAGTACAGTGCTCTGCACACAGTAAGCGCTCAATAAATACGATTGATGATGATGATGATGATGATGATGATCACTTTTCATGAAGGCAGAAAAAGGGTCGGGCCTTGGTGAAATCTATAAATCTCTCTAAGTAATGCGACTTATGACATGATTACTTGAAGTTAAGCCATGTTACTGGATCAGTGAAAAGAAACAGCTCTCGGGGAATTGAGAGGCCTGAGTTCTGGTCCTGGTTCTGTCTTTAAGGGTGTGCCCAAGAGGATTTCCCAGACTGAGCCCCCTTTTTCCTCTCCTCCTCCCCATCTCCCCCGCCCTACCTCCTTCCCCTCCCCACAGCACCTGTATATATGTTTGTGCAGATTTATTACTCTATTTATTTCACTTGTACATATTTACTATTCTATTTATTTTGTTAATGATGTGCATCTAGCTTTATATCTTTTTAAGCTATATCTATTTAATCTATCATATCTATTTATATCTATTATTTATTTATTTATATCTATTTATATCTATCCATTTATTATCTGGCTCTATTTCCACTGAGCCAGAAGCAGCGTGGCTTGGCGGAAAGAGCCCGGGCTTTGGCTTTATTACTCTATTTTACTATTACTCTATTTTACTTATTACTCTATTTTACTTATTACTCTATTTTACTTGTACATATTTCCTATTCTATTTATTTCGTTAATGATATGCATCTAGCTTTACTTCTATTTATTCTGTTGACTTGACACCTGTCCACATGTTTTGTTTTGTTGTCTGTCTCCCCTTCTAGACTGTGAGCCCGTTGTTGGGTAGGGACCATCTCTCTATGTTGCCAACTTGTACGTCCCAAGCACTTAGTACAGTGCTGTGCACACAGTAAGCGCTCAATAAATACGATTGAATCAATCAATTTGGAGTCAGAGGTCATGGGTTCAAATCCCAGCTCCGCCAATTGCCAGCTGTGTGATTTTGGGCAAGTCGCTTAACTTCTCTGGGCCTCAGTTACCTCATCTGTGAAATGGGGGTGAAGACTGTGAGCCCCCCGTGGGACAACCTGATCCCCTTGTAACCTCCCCAGTGCTTAGAACAGTGCTTTGCACATAGTAAGCGCTTAATAAATGCCGTCCTCATCATCATTATTTATTTTGATGACTTGACACCTGTCCACATGTTTGGTTTTGTTGTCTGTTTCCCCCTTCTAGACTGTGAACCCGTTGTTGGGTAGGGACCGTCTCTATATGTTGCCAACTTGTACTTCCCAAGCGCTTAGGAAGCACTCAATAAATACGATTGAATGAATGAAGGCCTTCAGTGGTGGAAGGCTTGGAGCTAAGACCCGTGTAACACGGTCCGGGAGGTGGGCAGGTCTGACAGGAAAAAATCCCTGTCTAATCTGGGCAGCAAAAGCGGCTTTGACCACAGATGGTTCCTTCACTCAAAAGCGCTTTGTGTGCACCTGGCAATAGAAGGCACCCCCGCCGCCAACACACTCATCGCACGCCAAGCAGGGACGAGAGATATAGCAAGCGACACTTGGCAAACCACCGTCGCTATAAGCGATTCTTCCAAGCCAGTTCTTGAGCCTCAGCTGATGAATTAACAATGCCTGGCACATAGTGAGTTTTTAACAAATACCATTTTAGAAAATGACCTAAAAGCAATGATCTAGAAGCTCAGAGATATAGGTCTCCAATGCTGGGAAGAGTTTGTTGGTGACCCTCCTCCCCCTCTCCATCCCCCCCACCTTACCTCCTTCCCTTCCCCACAGCACCTGTATATATGTATATATGTTTGTACATATTTATTACTCTATTTATTTTACTTGTACATATCTAGTCTATTTTATTTTGTTAATATGTTTTGTTTTGTTGTCTGTCTCCCCCTTCTAGACTGTGAGCCTGTTGTTGGGTAGGGACTGTCTCTATATGTTGCCAACTTGTACTTCCCAAGCGCTTAGTACAGTGCTCTGCACACAGTAAGTGCTCAATAAATATGACTGATTGGTTGATTGACCTAGTAGCAGTATCTTTGGAAAGGAATTTTCCTTGAGAAAATTCTGGGTTTTGCCCAGTTTTGCACGAGACACAGAAATGTTAGGTGCCACGATGTTGTCACCTGTGGGACAACCTGCTCACCTTGTAACGTCCCCAGCGCTTAGAACAGTGCTTTGCATATAGTAAGCGCTTAATAAATGCCGTTGTTATTATTATTATTATTATTATTATTAGTGTGGCTCCCACCTCCTCGCTATGGTATGCCTGCAAAGAAACCAGATTGTCAGGTAGGATTTTGTGCTTTTCCCCCACACCCCACTATCATCATGGGGGGGAGTTCTTAGAGTCCCCAGTTGGCCTAGAAATGGGATGAGTGGGGTAATGGGACATTTCTTCTAGACTGTGAGCCCACTGTTGGGTAAGGACTGTCTCTACATGTTGCCAACTTGTACTTCCCAAGCGCTTGGTACAGTGCTCTGCACACAGTAAGCGCTCAATAAATACGGTTGATTGATTGATTGATTGATTGATTTCCTGGACCCCAGGCAGAACCAAGTGGACCACCAGCTGGGCCAATGAGGAGGTAGCCAAGAACACAATCTCACTGCCAAAATATCTTATCAACACCAGTTCAACCAATGCTTTGGAGTCCTAGGCGATAATTAATTGTGGTATTTGTTAAGAATTTACCGTACCAATGGATCACATTTATTGAGCACTTACTGTCTGCAGCACACCCTACTAAGCGCTTTGGAGAGTTCAGCACAACAATATAACAGACACATTCCCTGACCCCAACAAGCTTTTAGGTAATTTTTTTTAATGGTATTGTTTAAGCACTTAATAATAATAATAATGGCATTTACTAAGCACTTACTATGTGCAAAGCACTGTTCTAAGCGCTGGGGGAGGTTACAAGGTGATCAGGTTGTCCCACAGGGGGCTCACAGTCTTCACCCCCGTTTTACAGATGAGGGAACTGAGGCCCAGAGAAGTGAAGTGACTTGCCCAAAATCACACAGCTGACAAGTGGCAGAGGCGGGATTTGAACCCATGACCTCCGACTCCAAAGCCCGGGCTCTTTCCACTGAGCCACGCTGCTTCTCTTACTATGTGTCAGCCACTGTACTAAACACTGAGGTAGATATAAAATAATCAGATTGAAAACAGTTCCTGCCCTGCACGGGGCTCATAGTCTGAATACTCATTTTACAGATGAGGGAACTGAGGTCCAGTCTAGAGGAGGAGACAGACGTTAATATAAATAAATAAATTGCAGATGTGTGCTACGTGTCAAGCACTGTATTAAACAATGGGGTAGATACGAGACTGATCAGTTCGGACACAGTCCCTATCCCAAACAGCGCTCAAGGTCTAAATAGGAAGGAGAACAGATACTGGATCCCCATTTTACAGATGAGGAAACTGAGGCAAGGAGAAGGTAAGTGACTTGTCCAAGGTCACACAGCAGGGAAGTTGCAGACTGGGATTAGAACCCAGGTTTTCCTACTCCCAGGTCCATGCTCTGTCCTCCAGGCCATGCCGGGTGGAAGCTTTGTGGGCAGGGAATGTGTCCGTTTGTTGTTGTACTCTCCCAGGTGCTTAGTACAGTGCTTTGCACACAATAAGTGCTCAATAAATACGATTGAATGAATCTCATCGTTCTGAACGGGAGACATCCTTCATTCTTTGAACTTAGCCATGTCCTCCAACAAAGAAAAAGCAAATTGTCAAAATAAAATGAACAAATAATCAAAATGTCTCCTGTCTTTTTGATTATTTGTTGATTTTATTTTAACATTATTTTTTAATGTCTCCTGTCTTCCATATTCCTATTTCCAAATAGTCAGTGGTATTTATTGGGCACTTACCATGTAAAAATCATTGTACAAGGACTTGAGAAAGAACAGTATACTTGCATTGGTAGATGCAATTCCTGCCTACAAGGAGCTTACGGGGTACAGGGGTGAACTGTCTTTAAAATAAATAAAAATAAAATGTATATTTTTCATTCAATTACCCTTCTCAGTCCTTTTTGATTCCTCTTCTTTCTCAACAGATTTGGAGGAAAATTTTGCAAACCATTTATAATAAGTGTGTATTTTGTTACAAAACTAAATACGTTGTTACTTTTGTAGTTTCCCATTATCATTAGAATTTAAAATAGAAGTTCATTGTACATTACTCTAATTTTGCATAAAAGTTCCTTAAAGTTGTCATTCCACTCTGATAATTATAAAATTGGTCTTTCCTTATTTGTTAATGTTAATCTTTTCAACCTCATTCACACGCACAGGTAGGTCCTCGCCGACAGAAGCATCGTCTTTGATCTTGAAGGGCTTTTTCCAAATATATTTTAGGTGGTGTAGCCTTACGTGTTGCTTTTGTTGATTTTGAATTTTTCACATAGTGACCCAAATACCCATCATCAAAATATCCAGCTGAAAGTTGTATCTTTATTTTTTCTCAGACAACATGACCAAGAAACCTCAAATCCATGTTTTCTTTGGAGCGCCACTTATACCACCACAGCAAAAAGTATCTCAGGAACCAAATCCCTCGCAGGCCACTGACAGCCCATGGAAAACCATTCCCTTTTTGTCTGATGGATATTCCTTAAAGCTCACTGCTGAAAATGACCGGAGCAACCCTCCGGAGGATCTCCAGGGCCTGGGCCCCGCGGAACTCTCTAAAGTTTCCTCCTCGGTGAACTCTGGGGAGGGCCAATGGAGCCATTCGGAAAAATACTCAACGTGTGTGCCTGAAACGCAAAATGTAGAATCTCAGAATACCACCGCCCCAGTGACAAGTGACACACCTGACTGCATCGATAAAATGTCCACAACTGGGACTCTCGTCCGGCCTTCAAATGAAGGAGAGGGCCGACATCCTTTCACCGCAAGTAAGAAAACCGCCAGCCAACGGCAAGGAGAGAAATCAAATGCCTATCCACCAAAGTCTCCTGTAGAAGATGCAGAGCAAGAAAATCCACATCACGCTGATATTGCCAGTTTGGTCTCCAGTACAAAGCAGATTAATATCCACCCAAAGACTACAGAAGCCAATGCCATGCCGTCAGACCATCGTGAAACTCTAAGTCATTGCCTGAGACTCTTTTTCCCAGAAACAATAGATGAGCCCAAATCGAAGACAACGAAAAATGAGGCGAGCCTTGAGGTTTCAACAGACGTTGAATTTCTCAGTATCAACACCTCAAGCCAGATTGCCTTTCTGGCCCAAAGGCAGTCGGAAGGCCAACGTGGGAATAAGGAGACCACAGACATGAAGGACGTTGATTCAAGAATAAGTTGGAGGGAAATGGAAGGAGTGGAAAATCATCTAGTTCATCCCAATGATGGTTTTGCAGAAGAGCAAAACCAAGCAAACTCCCTGGAGCTTTTTAGTCCTGTGAAAGCTAGCGACCAGCCAAGCAAAGAAAGATCGGAAGACTGTGGAGGATCTTCAAAACTGTTTAGTACTCCTGAGAAACAATCTTTAAATGAAATTTGTATTGAATCTTTTAGCTCGGGAATACTTTTCTCCCAATTAAATGCCTTCCGTAGAGACTCTGTCAAAAGACCTCGGTCTTCTGAAGTTACTTTAGGTCACTGTAACCCTACATCCAAAATCTTCCAAGCATCAAAGCGAGTTAGGTTAATTTGTTCACCAACGGGTCTTACGTCAAAAGCAGAGCAGAAGAAAGTGTCTGAGTCGGGCATGCTTCAGAAGAAGTCATCGTTGCTTAAAAACTGTGTCCGCAAAAGCCAGAAGTATAATTGCTTGGTCACAGTGTTTCATCCTTGTCACGTGAAGGAAATTCAAGTAAAGGCAGGACCAGACTCTGGCTCCAAGGTTCCCGTGGCTACAATTGTCGTTCTCGATCAATCGGAAATTAAGATGAAGGTCGTGCTGTGGAGAGCGGCTGCATTCTGGGCACTAACAGTATTTCCTGGGGATATAATCTTACTGACAGGTAAGAACTGGATGGGACTAGTAGTTATTGTGTTCCACTAAAAGTAATCTATTTTTTTAACAGAAATTTTGGGATTCTCATCCATGTGTCCTTTCTCACTGTCACAGAATGTGCGGTGATTTCTAAATAGGTTCCTTGTGGAGAAAAGGGGCTAATAAAAGCTGGCTTAAGCTTAATGTGAATTGGTCATTTAAAGCCATTATTTATAAAGCCAAAAAAACCAACAGGATAGTGGGATAAATCCAGTTTGGAATAGAATACGCAAGGATTGGGAAATAATCCTTCTGCCAAACTCCAATGGCGAGACCCGTATTAGAGTGCTGAATAAAATTGAATTCACTGCTCTTTAAAAACTTTGGTGAAAAATTGGAAAAGGTCCGGAGAAGGACAGCAAAAATGAAGGCTGTCTATAAAAAAAGGTCAAAAGAATTGGGGTCACTTAGCTATAGGAAAAATAAGGCAGGAAGTGACTTATACCTAAGGACGACTGAGGAAATGTGCTTCCCTTGTCCATCAGGTGCCCAGACAACAGATTGAAATTAGAACCAGAGAGATTTGGGTTGGAAGAAAAATAACCCTCAGGATAACAAAGCACTTGGGGGTGGTGAAGCTCAACACGGGAACATTTAAGAAAAGAACAGGCAATCAGAGCCCCTGTAGGTGAACATGACCCCGAGGCCTGGGCTATCTGGGAGCCAGCACTGGCGGCCATGTATATTTTGTGAGTCCCACAGCTGCACGCTGTTAATGAGGAAGATGGGAAGGAGACACGAAGGGTAGAGCGATTTAAGGCAATAGTGAGAGACTCTCCCTGCCCCCTCATAATAATAATAATGATAGCATTTATTGAGCTCCTGCTATGTGCAAGGCACCATTCTAAGTGCTGGGGAGGTGACAAGGTGATCAGGTTGTCCCACATGGGGCTCACGGTCTTAATCCCCATTTTACAGAAGAGGTAACTCAGTTACAGAGAAGTTAAGTGACTTGCCCAAAGTCACACAGCTGGCAATTGGCGGAGTCAGGATTTGAACCCATGACCTCTGACTCCAAAGCCCGTGCTCTTTCCACTGAGCCATGCTCGTCTCCCAGCAGGACCCCAGAGAACTACCCCACAAGGTGATGGGAATGAGGGATTCAAAGGTACCCAGGCTTCGGGGTTGGGTACACAGTCACACCCATTTCCTAGCCCAGTGGTAGTTCTGCCCTAGGTTGGGAAACCCTGGCAAAAGTCCCATTTGACCCTTTCCTGGGACACTGGTCTTGGTCCCTACCAGTAGAGACGGACAAGATGATCCCTTGAATTCCCATCTAGCTCTCTTCTGTTCTTCTGGTGGTATATACATTTGTGTATTGCCATACACATTAATTCATACTAGGAGAAGCCCAGGAAGCATTCTTTGAGGTGGGGTTAATTTTTTTCCATCTCTATTTCCTTCATCTTCACCTTTCCTCCTTAACTTTTCCATAGATTTCTCTCTCTTTCTCTCTGTTTCTCCATCCTCCTCTCTACCCTCCTTCCTTCCGCCCCCCTACACCTAAACATATCAGCCTGCAACTGCTGCTCTACCAATTTTAGACTGTGAGCCCACTGTTGGGTAGGGACTGTCTCTATATGTTGCCAACTTGTACTTCCCAAGCACTTAGTACAGTGCTCTGCACACAGTAAGCGCTCAATAAATACGATTGATTGATTGATTGATTGCTGGGTGGCTTTGGGAAAATCACTTCACTTCTCTGTGCTTCAGTTACTTCATCTGTAACGTGGGGGTGAAGACTGTGAGTCCCATGTGGGGCAGGGACTGGGTCCAACCCTAGTTGCTTGTATCCACGCCAGTGCTTAGTACGGTGCCTGGAATATAGTAAGTGCTTAACAAATTCCACAATTATTATGATTATTATAGATTTGGGGTGAGGTTGTCCCTCCTTCTCCCACTTCTTCCCTTTCAATTCCTCACCCCCAGTAGAGCCCGAGAATGCCTGGCATACCATTTGGGGGCAGCTTTAGTAGTGCCCCCTTTGAGGATCAATCAATCAATCAATCAATCATTCAATCGTATTTATTGAGCACTTACTGTGTGCAGAGCACTGTACTAAGCGCTTGGGAAGTACTAGTTGGCAACGGATCACGTCTGGAGAGTTTCCAGTACTCTACCAGTCTTGGCTATGGGATCAGGAATCAAGCAGAGGCTTATCCATTCCATTTCTAGCTAGGACAGCGGCTAGTGAGTGGAAGGCAATCTACTACTATACTAATACTATACTATACTAATTACTATATAATCTACTATAAATGTCATTATATATACTACAAGTCAAAACTCACCCGTGCTGGGCAGCAGCGACAAGGCAGAGAGTCGAGGGTGGAGACTCAAGTTCGCTGTGCGGAAGAAGGCAGTGGTAAATCACTTCTTTATTTTTACCAAGAAAACTGTATGGATCCACTACCAGAACGATGGCAGATGGAGGTGGGGCCTTCTACGAGAGATGTGTCCACGGAGTCGCTACGTATCGGAGACGACTGGATGGCCTAAGACAAGACAATGGGTCCTGAATCCGATAGCCTCCCTTCCCCTCTCCCCCTTTGCAAAAATCTAGTCAGGTTTAGAATTAGGACTAGTCCTTGCAACTGCACGGCTCAAAAGCCTGCAACAGGTTAAGTTAGATTACATCAAATGGCATGTTTTGCAACATTTAATCACTTATATTAACACTGAAGTATACAAGCAGTTAGTGAGTTCAATAAATTAATTTTCAATATCCTTGAATATTTCTGAAATAATAATGATGGCATTTATTAAGCGCTTACTATGTGCAAAGCACTGTCCTAAGCGCTGGAGAGGTTACAAGGTGATCCGGTTGTCCACGGGGGGTTCACAGTCTTAATCCCCATTTTTACAGATGAGGGAGCTGAGGCCCAGAGAAGTTAAGTGACTTGCCCAAAGTCACACAGCTGATGGTTGGCGGAGCCGGGATTTGAACCCAGGACCTCTGACTCCAAAGCCCGGGCTATTTCCACTGAGCCACGCTGCTTCTCCTAGTGAAAAGAACTCAGGCCTGGGAATCAGAGGACCCGAATTCTAACCTCAGCTCTGCCACCTGGGCCTCAGTTTCCTCATCTATAAAGCAGGAATTCAATACCTATTCCCCTTCCAATTTAGACTATGAGCTCCACCTGGGGCAGGGATTGTGTGTGGCCTGATTATGTTGTATCTACCCCAGCACTTAGGGCAGCACTTGGCACGTGGTCAGAGCTTAACAAATACCACAATTAGTGTTATGGTATTATTGGTATTGAATAAGGAAACTACAAAATAAGGGACTTTGACTCACTTAAAATTGAATTTGTTTTAATATTTGATCTTTCAGATGTCACTGTACATGAGGACCAGTGGCTTGGGGAGACAGTGCTTCAGTCAACCTTTTCCAGCCAGTTATTGAATTTGGGAAGTTGTTCATCCGTCCAGCCTAGTGAATGTAAGATATAAAACACTTTCCTGACTTCCCTGCATTTTTGTGTGGTCTAACAATCTGTGAAGGAAACAGTTACTAAATTGTCATTTTATTGTCTAAAATTTTATCAAAACTAATGTGGCTTTGGGGTTCGAGGGTTGTTGGGTTATTTTGCAGGGGTTGGAATTAAGGTGTTTGAAATTTAGTTTATTTTCTCAAATGAACAGTGGAGATGGCCTATTTTGCTAACTCATACTCTTAAGACCAAATTCTTTTAAAAAGAGGGTGAAAGAGCCAGAGAAGAAGAAAAATGGGAATTTCCTTGTTATAGTAAAGTCTTTTGGTGTCATTTCATTAAAATTAAAATTGAGGTAATACTTATGCCACCACCCATGGAGTAACTAACTTTTGTGTTAAAGCTTTCCAAAGTCTTTACCAATTACTGTGGTGTTCTGAATGTAAGTTGAACTCCTTAGTTTTCAGGTCATTGAAAATGCCGTGCTCTAGTGCAGGTAGAAATCTTGACTTGATCTCTAGACTGTAAGCTCGTTGTGGGCAGGGACTGTGCCTGTAGACTGTGATACTGTACTCTCCCAAATGCTTAGTACAGTGCTTTGCACACAGTAAGAGCTCAGTAAATATGACTGAGTGAATGAATATTTTCTACTTGCCAGCTCTGAACGGCAGAGATGGTGAGCCTATCTAGTGGCACAGAGGAAGGAGAGGTTTGATGCTTATGGGGTGTTTGCTCACATTGAGCCCAATTCCCAGATTGTGGGTCCTGAAGACCCCAGTGACCTCCCCTCTGGGGCTGCTGGACCTCTTTTGAGTGCCCAGTGAAACAGGCAGAGAGTGCCTAGAGGGTTGTCCATCAACACTTCAAGAGACCTTCCCCCATTAAGCCATCTTTTTCCCGCTCGCTCTCCCTTCTGCGACATCCATTCCCTTGGGTCTGTGACCTTTGGACATTTGATATTCCCCTGCCACCACCAACCAACCCCACAGCACTTGTGTGCATGTGTTTAAATTATATATTATGAACTTCTTATTTACTCATATTAATGTCTATGTCCCCCTCTAGACTATAAGCTCGTTAGAGGCTGGGAACACGTCTGCTAATTCTGTTGTTGATATTCCCCTCCCACCACCAACCAACCCCACAGCACTTGTGTGCATGTGTTTAAATTATATATTATGAACTTCTTATTTACTCATATTAATGTCTATGTCCCCCTCTAGACTATAAGCTCGTTAGACACAGGGAACACGTCTGCTAATTCTGTTGTTGATATTCCCCTCCCACCACCAACCAACCCCACAGCACTTGTGTACATGTGTTTAAATTATATATTATGAAGTCCTTATTTACTCATATTAATGTCTGTGTCCCCCTCTAGACTATAAGCTCGTTAGAGGCAGGGAACACATCTGCTAATTCTGTTGTTGATATTCCCCTCCCACCACCAACCAACCCCACAGCACTTGTGTACATGTGTTTAATTATATATTATGAACTTCTTATTTATTCATATTAATGTCTATGTCCCCCTCTAGACTATAAGCTCGTTAGAGGCAGGGAACACATCTGCTAATTCTGTTGTTGATATTCCCCTCCCACCACCAACCAACCCCACAGCCCTTGTGTACATGTGTTTAAATTATATATTATGAACTTCTTATTTACTCATATTAATGTCTATGTCCCCCTCTAGACTATAAGCTCGTTAGAGGCAGGGAACACGTCTGCTAATTCTGTTGTTGATATTCCCCTCCCACCACCAACCAACCCCACAGTACTTGTGTACATGTGTTTAAATTATATATTATGAAGTTCTTATTTACTCATATTAATGTCTGTGTCCCCCTCTAGACTATAAACTTGTTAGAGGCAGGGAACACATCTGCTAATTCTGTTGTTGATATTCCCCTCCCACCACCAACCAACCCCACAGCACTTGTGTGCATGTGTTTAAATTATATATTATGAACTTCTTATTTACTCATATTAATGTCTATGTCCCCCTCTAGACTATAAGCTCGTTAGAGGCAGGGAACACATCTGCTAATTCTGTTGTTGATATTCCCCTCCCACCACCAACCAACCCCACAGCACTTGTGTACATGTGTTTAAATTATATATTATGAACTTCTTATTTACTCATATTAATGTCTATGTCCCCCTCTAGACTATAAGCTCGTTAGAGGCAGGGAACACCTCTGCTAATTCTGTTGTTGATATTCCCCTCCCACCACCAACCAACCCCACAGCACTTGTGTACATGTGTTTAAATTATATATTATGAACTTCTTATTTATTCATATTAATGTCTGTGTCCCGCTCTAGACAATAAGCTCGTTAGAGGCAGGGAACACATCTGCTAATTCTGTTGTTTTGTACTCTGCCGCCGGGTGAGTGGCAGGGGTACCGTTGGCTCAGAAATTACCCCAGTCTCACCCCACAAACAGATGGCACTGCCTGGCCGTGCACGGATCTTGCAAAATCCTGCACGGTCCTGGGAGTATCAAGTGTGTGGGTAAGTGCGTATGTGTGTGATGTCTTCAGGGTCTGGCGAACCCCAGTCTGGAGACTTCAGGACCGAGAACCTGCACAAAGTAATCGATTGCAGTGCTAGTGGTTTGCACAGTACCACGTGCACCCTCTCGTCCCTGCCAGTAGCGTTGGCATTTTTGTGAACACCTCCCCTCCCCGACATCACTCAGCCCACTGCTGTGTGAAGGGACACTGTGAGACAGCCCCATAGGAGGCTGAGTCTTACTCCCCTTAAAAATGGACTGCTTTTTAAATAACAATTTCCATCCAGAAATGGGGAATGGGATAATCTCTCAAGGTTCCTTCCAACCAGGTGACTCGGCTTACAGCTCTACTTTGAACCCGACGATGTTTTCCTAAATTGTTGTCTGGGCAAAGTGTACTCTGGAGTGGGTTTTGTTTAATTTAGCGGTGCGGTAGTTTAGCAATGTTGTTTGCATATGACGAGGACTTCTCATCCCAGCTTTCATCTACTTTTGCAATACATTTGCAGCTGATGGTAGTTTTGTCTCCACTGTCGATCAAGAGATTTCATTTTGGAAACAGTTTTTGCTCATTTGAAAGAGGATCCATACAAAGAGTTGTTGACCATGTCGTTTACCTTCGTAGCAGGGATTCTTTAAAACAGCTTAGGTTTCTTGAAGAAAATAAGATGGAAATCATGAAACTGAGAACATAATACTGAATTCATGCATTCTATAACTACCATCTTTCCCACATGAAATCGCAATAAGAAAATTTTCACTTACTTCATTTCAGCCATTTGGCATTTGGGGCAGATTTTCCTCATTTCCTTCCCGTCGGCATATTTTAGTTTTTGTCACTTACAGATTCAAACGTTGCTTATGCTTTCTTATTGTTAGTCCTCTTGATGGCTTAGATATTTCCAACTAATTAATAACTCCTTTTCCAAAGTTAAGGTGTGTCTGAGAAGGGTCCGTGACAGGAGTGCAATTTGCGTAGGAGCCGTTGGGTTTATGAATTCGTCTGGGCGTCCTATCAATTCTACCTACCCCGAGGCAAACTACGATCCAATATGGCACCCCCTCCCCATCCCAGCCCTATACACAGCCTGACGTCGGCCTGGTGTCAGCATCCCACACATTCCCCGGTTTGGGGGGTCACCCACCGCTGCTGGACCTAGGGGATTTATTTTTGTCATTCTTCTTGCTTCATCTCCTCCACCTGCCCCACCTTGGGCAGCGCAATCTCTCCTGAGGAGCTGGGACTGAGCCGCTATGAGGGGAGGTAATAGGATTGATCGACATCTCCCCCACTCACCCCCACCGGTCAATCAATCAGTCAATCAATCGTATTTATTGAGCGCTTACTGTGTGCAGAGCACTGTACTAAGAGCTTGGGAAGTACAAGTTGGCCCCCGCCAGAATGGCCTCTCTGTCCCCTGGTCCAGCCGTGGACACTGCACATATCTCCCTGTACCTACGCAGTGATGGCCTGCATCCTGCATCCCATCAGGAAAGCCCAGCCCAGCCGCCTCCCCTCCCACGGTCCCAAGTGTGACAGTGGTGGTGGTAATAATAATAATAATTATTATTATTATTATTATTTTCATATTTGTTAAGCACTTACTACGTGCAAAGCACTGTCCTAAGCACTGGGGAGGATACAAGGTGATCAGGTTGTCCCATGTGAGGCTCACAATCTTAATCCCCATTTTACAGATGAGGTCACTGAGGCCCAGAGAAGTGAAGTGACTTGCCCAAAGTCACACAGCTGACGTGTGGCAGAGCTGGGATTTGAACCCATGACCTCTGACTCCAAAGCCCAGGCTCTTTCCACTGAGCCACATAAGCGGCCGGGAGTGTCCCTGCTGTGGCGGCCAACTCCAGATTCACCCTAACACGCTTCGGTTTTGGAGGAAAGCACACACGCTCATTCGCCTCCCCAGTCTGCTCTCCGCATGCAGGCCGGGTTCCATCCTCTCACGGAAAGTCCCGCCTCCCTCTCCCCTGCTCGGAAAACCGGGTGACTGAGTCATTCAGGCTCGGAGATGGATCTTTTAGTAGCCACTAAGAAACACCCATTTGTCATATCATCATAGAGGATTGCACGCAAATAATATTTCCTGGAGCAAAATGCGCCGGCCCATCATGGAACCCTGAGGGGTGAATTTCATCTCTCGTAATCGATGAGGTGATAATCTAGTCTATTTGCAAGCCATCGGGGAACCCAAAACTAGAATCGACTTTAGACTTAGTCTGACACTTAGCCTGCTTTTCAGGTTAGATTTAGTCTGACACTTAGCCTGCATTTCAGGTCTTGGTTGGGGAAGGACCATCAGGTATATAATAATATCTCTTGCTTATATTTTAGGTTCCAATGTAGTGGATGTAACTGTTCTCCGAGATTTATTGAAATATATATCTTCAAAGCATTCCTACCTTATCAGCCTTCCGAAAAGACAACCTCAAAAATTGGGCAGTATCCAGTACTTAGATTTGGATCGGGTCCAGCCAGACACAATAGTACATTCAATCCTAAAAGTTCTCAGCATCACTATATTGACAGGTAAGTCAGCTTGTGGATTTCTACGGGACAGGCTGATAGTTGCCCTTCCGGAGGAATACAAATTTACAGGTGCAGGCCAGAGCTGAGTCCACTGTTGGGTAGGGACCGTCTCTATATGTTGCCAACTTGTACTTCCCAAGCGCTTAGTACAGTGCTCTGCACACAGTAAGCGCTCGATCAATATGATTGAATGAATGAATGAATAGTTACACTCAGTGAATGAACTCCTGTCCCATGCTGAATGACAGCAAAATCTGGTAATCGTGTATTCCCACTTCGAAATTAAATCCATGCTTTGGAAATAACTGCAGACTATTTAGCCTCATTCATCAGTGAGTTGTATTTATTGAGGACTAACTGTGTGCAGAGCACTGTACCTAGTGCTCAAATTCATAAATCTTCTATCCCGATTTAATCTTTTAGCAAGCCTGCGTGTGTTGGTGTTTTAGTAGAATTCATGTCAAATAATGCTCTACTTTTGTTGCCCATCCAGAAGCCGTCTACAGTTACAGGGGACAGAAGCAAAGAAAAATTGTTTTGACAGTGGAACAGGTCAGAGGTCAACACCGCCTGCTAATTTTGTGGGGCTCAGGGACAGCCTGGTACCCCCAACTTCAAAAGAAACGGGGTAAGTGTGCCAAAGCCTCTTTGCTTAAAAACCGCGTCTAGGAGAGTGAGTTTGGTTGTAAAAGGAAACAAGGAAGGGACATTCAAGCCTGTGTTCAGATATGTCTTCAAAGAGGTGTAATCGGTTAGATTTCATTTTTCAGCAAGTAAATGTACCATTTCTTTATGGAGCTTGGAGAAGCTTTCAATGGGATGAAGCAGCATGGCCTAGTGGAAAGAGCCCGGGCCTGAGAGCCAAAGTCCTGTCTTTTGCCGTCGGGTCGTCTCTGACCCTTAGTGATGCCATGGACACATCTCTCCCAGATGGCCCCACCTCCATCTGCAATCATTCCGGGAGTGGATCCATAGAGTTGGAAAATGTCCAGGTGTGACCCTGAGAGGGGTGGAGTCAGAGTACTTGGGTCTAATCCTGCCTCTGCCACTTGCCTGCCGGTGTGACCCTATGGGATAGCTCTGTGCCTCACTTTCCTCATCTATAAAATGGAGATTCAATGCCCATTCTCCCTCCTACTTAGACTGTGATCCCCATAATCCCCCCCTTCTAATAATAATAATAATAATAATAATAATGATGGCATTTATTAAGCGCTTACTATGTGCAAAGCACTGTTCTAAGTGCTGGGGAGGTTACAAGGTGATCAGGTTGTCCCACGGGGGGCTCCCAGTCTTCATCCCCATTTTCCAGATGAGGGAACTGAGGCACAGAGAAGTGAAGTGACTTACCCAAAGTCACACAGCTGACCGTTGTTGGGTAGGGACCGTCTCTATATGTCGCCAACTTGTACTTCCCAAGTGCTTAGTACAGTGCTCTGCACACAGTAAGTGCTCAATAAATACGATTGAATGAATGAATGAGGGACAGGAACTGTTTCTGAACAGATTATCTTGTTCCTTCCCCAGCATTCAGCACAGTGCTTGGCACATAGTAAGCATTTAACAAATCCCACGACCCTTATTATTTTAAGCTGCTATTTCATACTTTCATCCAGTCACATTTCTTGAGCGCCTACTGTGTGCAGAGCACTGTACTAAGCACTTGGGAAGTACAAGTTGGCAACATCTAAAGATGGTCCCTACCCAACAACAGGCTCACAGTCTAGAAGGGGGAGACAGACAACAAAATGAAACAAGTAGACAGGCGTCAATACCATCAGAATAAATAGAATTATAGCTATATATACATCATTAATAAAATAAATATATTAAATATGTACAAATAAAATAGAGTAATTAATATGTACACATATATATATACAAGTGCTGTAGGGAGGGGAAAGGGGTAGGGCACGGGGAGGGAAGGGAGGCAATAGGAGGGGAGGAGGAGGAGGAGAGGGAAAAGGGGGGGGGTCTCAGTCTGGGAAGGCCTCCGGGAGGAGGTGAACTCTCAGTAGGGCTTTGAAGGGAGGAAGAGAGCTAGCTTGGCGGATGTGGGGAGGGAGGGCATTCCAGGCCAGAGGCGGGATGTGGGCCGGGGGTCGATGGTGGGACAGGTGAGAACGAGGAGGTTAGCGGCGGCAGAGGAGCGGAGGGTGCGGGCTGGGCTGGAGAAGGAGAGAAGGGAGGTGAGGTAGGAGGGGGCGAGGTGATGGACAGCCTTGAAGCCCAGGGTGAGGAGTTTTTGCTTGATTCGAAGTTTGACAGGCAACGACTGGAGATTTTTGAGGAGGGGAGTGACATGCCCAGAGCGTTTCTGTACAAAGATAATCCAGGCAGCAGAGTGAAGCATAGACTGAAGCGGGGAGAGACAGGAGGGTGGGAGTATACTTGACTCGCATAGCATCATTGTATCGTCTTCGGCTTTTATAGTGAGATTTTATTTATCTTGCCTGGTCCTTTCCATTAGAGTGTCAACTAACAGGTGGGAGAGAGTCTTGGAAAATCAGTGACTCTTGGGGAGTGGATGTTTAGAGCCTTCTATAGTCCCAGTAATAGAATTGATTGCCAGCAAGCCTGAGGGGAAGATTCAGGTGAGGAGCAGTCCAACCCCACTTTAAATAACCTCACTGCCTTGGCTAGTGGGTTATATCCCAATGGATTTTCTTAACAGAAAAATCCATAATCACCATCGCCTCCGCTCACCCTCGTTACACCAAGTCGTACAAGTGGGAAGCAGCGTGGCTCAGCGGAAAGAGCACGGGCTTTGGAGTCAGAGTTCATGGGTTCAAATCCTGGCTCCACCAGTTGTCAGCTGTGTGACTTTGGGCAAGTCACTTAACTTCTCTGTGCCTCAGTTCCCTCATCTGTAAAATGGGGATTGAGACTGTGAGCCCCACGTGGGACAACCTGATCACCTTGTATCCCCCCCAGCGCTTAGAACAGTGCTTTGCACATAGTAAGCTCTTACAAATACCATTAAAAAAAAAAGTGGGAAGCAGTATGGCCTAGTGGGTAGAGCACAGTCCTGGGAGCCAGAAGGACCTGGGTTCTAATCCCAGTTTCCCCATCTGTCTGCTGTGTGACCTTGGACAAGTCAGTTCACTTCTCTGTGCCCCGGTTATCTCAACTGTTAAATAGTGATTACGACTGTGAGCCCCATGTGGGACTGTGTCCAACCTGACTAGCTTGTATCTACCCCTGCACTTAGTACAGTGCCTGGCACATAGTAAATGCTCAACAAATACTGTAGGAAAAATCGTGGAAACAGTGCAGTGCTGGTGGAGAGAGAGGAGTTGGTATCACACCAGCCTACCTCACCGTAATCCCCTTTGAAGGATAATAATAATAATAATAATAATGGCATTTATTAAGCGCTTACTGTGTGCAGAGCACTGTTCTGAGCGCTGGGGAGGTTACAAGGTGATCAGGTTGTCCCACGGGGGGCTCACAGTCTTAATCCCCTTTTGACAGATGAGGGAACTGAGGCACAGAGAAGTGAAGTGACTTGCCCAAAGTCACACAGCTGACAATTGGTGGAGCCGGGATTTGAACCCATGACCTCTGACTCCAAAGGGATGGGTTTCCAGCTTTAAAGACGGTGCATGTTGCTACTGATGGTGACTTAGAAATGAGTCTCCCATTTCTGACTTGAGGCAACATGAGGTTCAACCTTTCCCAATCCATCAATCAATGGTATTTATTGAGCGCTTACTGTGTGCAGAGCACTGTACTAAGTGCTTAGGAGAGTCCTGCCCATGAGAGGCTTACAGACTAAGACGGGGAGACAGACATTAAAATAAATTACAGAGACGCAGGAAGCAACAGAGCATAAGGATATTCAAACATTCGGTTCAGTTGTATTTATTGAGCACTTACTGTGTGCACAGCACTGTACTAAGTGCTTAGTAGAGTCCGACCCGTGAGGGGCTTACAGACTAAGGCAGGGAGACAGACATTAAAATAAATTACAGAGACACAGGAAGCAACAGAGGATAAGGATATTCAATCATTCGGTTCAGTCATATTTACTGAGCACTTACTGTGTGCACAGCACTGTACTAAGTACTTAGTGGAGTCCGACCCGTGAGGGGCTTACAGACTAAGACAGGGAGACAGACATTAAAATAAATTACAGAGACGCAGGAAGCAACAGAGGATAAGGATATTCAATCATTTGGTTCAGTCATGTTTATGGAGCACTTACTGTGTGCACAGCACTGTACTAAGTGCTTAGTAGAGTCCGACCCATGAGGGGCTTACAGACTAAGGCAGGGAGACAGACATTAAAATAAATTACAGAGACGCAGGAAGCAACAGAGCTTAAGGATATTCAATCATTTGGTTCAGTCATGTTTATTGAGCACTTACTGTGTGCAGAGCACTGTACTAAGCACTTGGGAGAGTACAATACAACAATAAATGAGCACATTCCCCGCTCACAACGAGCTCACAGTCTAGAGGGAAAGATCCTGGGAGTCAGAGGACCTGGGTACTATAAAGTATTATCATCATCATCATCAATTGTATTTATTGAGCGCTTACTGTGTGCAGAGCACTGTACTAAGCACTTGGGAAGTACAAGTTGGCAACATATACAGACGGTCCCTACCCAACAGTGGGCTCACAGTCTAAAAGACTGGGGAGTGGGCCGGGGAGTGGGGTGGGATTCAAAGTGCTAGAGCGATCCAGACCTAAATGCGTAGGTGACGTAGAAGAGAGGGTGAATAGGATGAGGAAATAAGAGGTTGATTAGGGAAAACTTCTCGGAGGAGATATGATTTTGGTAGGATACTGAGGGCGGAGAGAGTAGTGGGCTGTTGGAGGTGACGGAGAAGTCAGTTCCAAGCAGGAGGGAGGCTCAGTCAATCAGTGGTATTTATTGAGTGCTTACTGTGGGCAGAGCACTGTACTAAGCACTTGAGAGAGTAAAATTGAGCCCATTCTATACTGTGAGCCCACTGTTGGGTAGGGACCGTCTCTATCTGTTGCCGATTTGTACTTCCCAAGTGCTTAGTACAGTGCTCTGCCCACAGTAAGCGCTCAATAAATTCGATTGATTGATAAAATACAACAGGGTTGGTAGGCATGTTGCCTGCCCACGATGAGCTTACAATCAATCAATCAATCGTATTTATTGAGCGCTTACTGTGTGCAGAGCACTGTACTAAGTGCTTGGGAAGTACAAGTTGGCAACTTATAGAGACAGTCCCTACCGAACAATCAGTCAATTAATCAATCATATTTATTGAGCGCTTATTGTGTGCAGAGCACTGTACTAAGCGCTTGGGAAGTACAAGTTGGCAACATATAGAGACAGTCCCTACCCAACAGTGGGCTCACAGTCTAGAAGGGGGAAACAGAGAACAAAACCAAACATATTAACAAAATAAAATAAATAGAATAGATATGTATGAGTAAAATAAATAAATAAATAGAGTAATAAATATGTACAAACATATATACATGGGCTCACAGTCTAGAAGGGGGAGACAGAGAACCAAACCAAACATATTAACAAAATAAAATAAATAGAATAGATATGTACAAGTAAAATAAATAAATAAATAGAGTAATAAATATGCACAAACATATATACATGGGCTCACAGTCTAGAAGGGGGAGACAGAGAACCAAACCAAACATATTAACAGAATAAAATAAATAGAATAGATATGTACAAGTAAAATAAATGAATAAATAGAGTAATAAATATGTACAAACATATATACATGGGCTCACAGTCTAGAAGGGGGAGCCAGAGAACCAAACCAAACACATTAACAAAATAAAATAAATAGAATAGATATGTACAAGTAAAATAAATAAATAAATAGAGTAATAAATATGTACAAACATATATACATGGGCTCACAGTCTAGAAGGGAGAGACAGAGAACCAAACCAAACATATTAACAAAATAAAATAAATAGAATAGATATGTACAAGTAAAATAAATAAATAAATAGAGTAATAAACATGTACAAACATATATACAGGTGATATACATATATACAGTCAATCAGTGTTATTTAATGAGTGTTTACTCTGGGCAGAGCACTGTACGAAGCACTTGAGAGAGTAAAATACAACAGGGTTGTTAGGCATGTTGCCTGCCCTCGATGAGCTTCTTCTAGACTGCAAGCCCACTGTTGTATATGTTGCCAACTTGTACTTCCCAAGCGCTTAGGACAGTGCTTTCCACACAGTAAGCGCTCAATAAATATGATTGATTGATTGATTGATTGATTGATGAGCTCACAGTCTAGAGAGACAAGTTTACAACCTAGAGATGTGTGAACCAGGCATCCAAGGCCAGAGAGCCATTTGAGGTTGGTGGTAGAGGAGCAAAATCCTCTCAGGGTTGCTCCCGGAGAGTTTCCGTTCCTCTTCCAGTCTTGACTACAGGAGGGAGAGTCCAAACAGAGGCCTATCCGTTCCATTCCTAACGTGGCCAGCGACTAGCGAGCGGAAGGCCATCTTCTACGAGTCAAAGCCCACCTGTGCTGGGCCGCAACGACACGGGAGAGAATCGAGGTTGGGGCCTCAAGTCGACTGCGTGGAAGGAGGAAATGGTAAACCCCTTCCATAGCTTTATCAAGAAAACCCTCGTCATTCATTCAATCCTATTTATTGAGCACTTACCATGTGCAGAGCCCTGTTGGAAAGTACAACTATGGATACATAGACTGTAGACTGGAAGATTGGAAGCCCGCTGTTGGGTAGGGACCATCTCTATACGTTTCTATATGTTGCCAACTTGGACTTCCCAAGCGCTTAGTACAGTGCTCTGCACACAGTAAGCGCTCAATAAATACGATTGAATACACGACCAGTACGATCGCAGGTGGAGGTGGGGTGTGCTGGGAGAGAGGTGTCCGTGGCGTCGCTGTGGGTCGGAGGGACGATTCGACAGCATAAGACAAGACAAGAGAAACAAATTGTGCCCGCTGGCTTGTAAGGAAGATGAGCGAGGTTAAGTAGGAGGGGGGAGATTTGATTGAGTGTCTTAAAACCAATAATAATCAATCAATCAATCGTATTTATTGAGCGCTTACTGTGTGCAGGGCACTGTACTAAGCACTTGGGAAGTACAAGTTGGCAACGTATAGAGACGGTCCCTACCCAACAGTGGGCTCACAGTCTAGAAGGGGGAGACAGAGAACAAAATCAATCAATCAATCAATCAATCAATCAATCGTATTTATTGAGAGCTTACTGTGTGCAGAACACTGTACTAAGCACTTGGGAAGTACAAGTTGGGAACATAAAGAGATGGTCACTACCCAACAGTGGGCTCACAGTCTAGAACAGGCATCAGTAGCATCAATATAAATGAATAGAATTATAGATATATACACATCATTAATAAAATAAATAGAATTATAAATGTCAATCAATCAATTGTATTTATTGAGCGCTTACTGTGTGCAGAGCACTGTACTAAGCACTTGGGAATTACAAGTTGGCAACATATAGAGACGGTCCCTACCCAACAGTGGGCTCACAGTCTAGAACAGGCATCAGTAGCATCAATATAAATAAATAGAATTACAGATATATACACATCATTAATAAAATAAATAGAATTATAAATATCAATCAATCAATTGTATTTATTGAGCGCTTACTATGTGCAGAGCACTGTACTAAGCACTTGGGAAGTACAAGTTGGCAACATATAGAGACAGTCCCTACCCAACAGTGGGCTCACAGTCTAGAACAGGCATCAGTAGCATCAATATAAATAAATAGAATTATAGATATATACACATCATTAATAAAATAAATAGAATTATAAATATGTACAAATCTACACACAAGTGCTGTGGGGCGGTGAGGGGAGAGCAGAGGGAGGGATTTGGGGTGATGGGGAGGGGAGGGGGAGCAGAGGAAAAGGGGGGCTTAGTCCGGGAAGGCCTCCTGGAGGAGGTGAGCTTTCAGTAGCAACAGACCCTACTTTTTTATGGTACTTAAGTGCTTACTATGCACCAGGCACTGTACTAAGCTCTGGGGTAGATACAAGATAATCAGGTTGGACACCGTCCCACATAGGGCTCACAGTCGTAATGCCCACTTTTCAGATGAAGACACTGAGGCACAGAAAGCACTGTCCTAAGCACTGGGGTAGATACAAGGTAATCAGGGTATCCCACGTGGGGCTCACAGTTTTAATCCTCATTTTACAGATGAGGAAACTGAGGCCCAGAGAAGTGAAGCAACTTGCCCAAGGTCACACAGCAGACAAGTGGCGGAGCTGGGATTAGAACCCACAACCTCTGACTCCCAAGCCCGGGCTCTTTCCACGGAGCCACGCTGTTTCTCCAATCATTTGTTAAGCGCTTACTATGTGCCAAGCACTGTTCTAAGCGCTGGGATAGATATAAATCAATCAATTGTATTTATTGAGTGCTTTTACTGTGTGCGGAGCACTGTACTAAGCGTTTGGGAAGTACAAGTTGGCAACATATAAAGTTATAAAGATATAAAAAGTAACATGTAACATATAAAGATATAAAGTTATCAGGTTGTCCCACGTGGGGCTCACAGTCTTCATCCCTATTTTCCAGATGATGATGATGAGACTGTGAGCCCACTGTTGGGTAGGGACCGTCTCTATATGTTGCCAACTTGTACTTCCCAAGCGCTTAGTACAGTGCTCTGCACACAGTAAGCGCTCAATAAATACGATTGAATGATTGATTGATTGATTGATTGATGATGATACAAGATAATCAGGCTGGACACCGTCCCAAATAGGGCTCACAGTCCTAATGCCCACTTTTCAGATGAAGAAACCGAGGCACAGAAAAGTGAGGGGACTGGTCCGAGGTCACACAGCAGACGAGTGGCAGGGGCAGGATTAGAACCCAGGTCCTTCTGGCTCCCAGGCACATGCTCTCTCCACTAGGCTGCACTGCTACGTTCTTCCGTCTCAGCTTTCCCCAGCTCTGCCATTTCATTTGTAGGGCAAAGAAAGAAAAGATTGAGAAGCAGCGTGGCTCAGTGGAAAGAGCACGGGCTTTGGAGTCGGAGGTCATGGGTTCGAATCCCGGCTCCACCACAAGTCTGCTGTGTGACCTTGGGCAAGTCACTTAACTTCTCTGAGCCTCAGTTACCTCATCTGTAAAAACGGGGATTAAGACTGTGAGCCCCACGTGGGACAACTTGATAATAATGCTGGCATTTATTAAGCGCTTACTAGGTGCAAAGCACTTGATCACATTGTATCCCCCCCAGCGCTTAGAACAGTGCTTTGCACATAGTAAGCGCTTAACAAATGCCATTATTATTATTATTAGCATTATTATTTCCCGAGTCAGTAATTCGTAGATGACCTGTCGCAGCTAGAGTTCAAAAGGGGACTCAATCAATCCATCAATTAATCAATCAATCGTATTTATTGAGCGCTTACTGTGTGCAGAGCACTGTACTAAGCGCTTGGGAAGTACAAGTCGGCAACACACAGAGACAGTACCTACCCAACAGTGGGCTCACAGTCTAGAACAGCATAATGACGCTCTGAAATTTCAGTCTCCAACTATGCTCACTCAGTCCGACTGAGGCACAGTTCCGGTGAACCGAAATCTTGGCTGAAAAAGTATTTGCTGAAGGGCAAACAAAGTTTGCCGCGGCCAAAGTGAAGTGACATTGCAGGAGAGTGAGGGGCTAGAATTCATTCATTCAGTCAGTTGTATTTATTGAGCGCTTTCTGTGTGCGGAGCACTGTACTAAGCGCTTGGGAAGTCCAAGTTGGCCACATCTAGAGACGGTCCCTCCCCAACAGCGGGCTCACAGTCTGGAAGGGGGAGACAGAGAACAAAACAAAACATATCAACAAAATAAAATAAGTAGAATAAATATGTACAAGTAAAATAAATAGAGTAATAGAATCCTGGAACCTTCTCAAGTTCCAGCTGCAGCCCAACTTGTACTTCCCAAGCGCTTAGTACAGTGCTGTGCACACAGTAAGCGCTCAGTAAATACGATTGAATGAATGAATTGAATGAATGATCTGCTCAAACTGGGCTTCTTGCACAGACAGATAGCCACAATCAATCAATCAATCGTATTTATTGAGCGCTTACTGTGTGCAGAGCACTGTACTAAGCACTTGGGAAGTACAAGTTGGCGACATATAGAGACGGTCCCTCCCCAACAGCGGGCTCACAGTCTAGAAGGGGGAGATAGACAACAGAACAAAACATATTAACAAAATAAAATAAGTAGAATAAATATGTACAAGTAAAATAAATAGAGTAATAGAATCCTGGAACCTTCACAAGTTCCAGCTGCAGCCCAACTTGTACTTCCCAAGCGCTTAGTACAGTGCTGTGCACACAGTAAGCGCTCAATAAATACAATTGAATGAGTGAATTGAATGAATGATCTGCTCAAACTGGGCTTCTTGCACAGACAAATAGCCACAATCAATCAATCAATCATATTTATTGAGCGCTTACTGTGTGCAGAGCACTGTACTAAGCGCTTGGGAAGTACAAGTTGGCGACATATAGAGACGGTCCCTACCCAACAGCGGGCTCACAGTCTAGAAGGGGGAGACAGACAACAGAACAAAACATATTAACAAAATAAAATAAGTAGAATAAATATGTACAAGTAAATAAATAGAGTAATAGAATCCTGGAACCTTCTCAAGTTCCAGCTGCAGCCCAACTTGCACTTCCCAAGCGCTTAGTACAGTGCTGTGCACACAGTAATTCAATAAATACAATTGAATGAATGATCTGCTCAAACTGGGCTTCTTGCGCAGACGAATAGCCACAATCAATCAATCAATCAGTCGTATTTATTGAGCGCTTACTGTGTGCAGAGCACTGTACTAAGCGCTTGGGAAGTACAAGTTGGCAGCACATAGAGATGGTCCCTACCCAACAGTGGGCTCACAGTCTAGAAAACCACAAGCACAAATGAGAAGAAATAATTATAATATTATAAATAATTATAATAGTGCTATTTAAGTGCTTACTGTGGGGCGAGCCCTGGGCTAAGCTAGAAAACAAGCAAATTGGACGTAGTCCCTGTTCCACATGGGGCTCGATTTTCTTTCCAAAAAGTGGACTCTCCATCTCCATCCCCCCCATCTTACCTCCTTCCCTTCCCCACAACACCTGTATATATGTATATATGTTTGTACATATTTATTACTCCATTTATTTATTTATTTATTTTACTTGTACATATCTATTCTATTTATTTTATTTTGTTAGTATGTTTGGTTTTGTTCTCTGTCTCCCCCTTTGAGACTGTGAGCCCAATGTTGGGTAGGGACTGTCTCTATATGTTGCCAATTTGTACTTCCCAAGCGCTTAGTACAGTACTCTGCACATAGTAAGCGCTCAATAAATACGATTGATGATGATGATGACTTTAAAGTATTGATGTCAGAGTTTCAAAACCTTCTGCTTATTCATATTTGGCCAGAATATACTTGTGATTAAAACTGCTCCCTAGGTAAAGGAGCATCATATCTGATAGTCCACTAGTTTCTCTACCTTCAAAACCCTCTTAAAATCACATCTCCTCCAAGAGGCCTTCCCCGATTAAGCCATAATAATAATAATAATAATAATAATAATAATAATAATTACAGTACTTGTTAAGCCCTTACTCTGTGCCAAGCGCCGTTCTAAACACCGGGGTAGATACAACTTAATCAGGTTGGACGCAGGCCTCGTCCCACATGGGGCTCTCGGCTTCAAGCCCCATTTTACAAATGAGGGAACTGAGGCACAGAGAAGTGAAGTGACTTTCCCAAGGTCACACAGGAGACACGTGTATATATGTATATGCACCTGTATATATGTATATATGTTTGTACATATTTATTACTCTATTTATTTTACTTGTACATATCTATTCTATTTATTTTATTTTGTTAGTGTGTTTGGTTTTGTTCTCTGTCTCCCCCTTTTAGACAGTGAGCCCACTGTTGGGTAGGGACTGTCTCTATATGTTGCCAACTTGTACTTCCCAAGCGCTTAGTACAGTGCTCTGCACACAGTAAGCACTCAATAAATACGATTGATTGGTTGATTGATTGACGTGGCAGAGCGGGGATTAGAACCCACGATCTTCATTTCCCCAACCCACTCTCCTCTCTGCATTAGATATGCTCTTGGGAGTGGACCCCTTAAGGACTTTGATAGAACAGTGCTTGGCACATAGTAAGCGCTTAATAAATACCATTATTATTATCATCATTATTATTATTCACCCCAGCCCCACAGGACTTATGTATACATCTCTATACTCTAATATTTTCCCAATCTGTATTTTATTTTAGTATCCGTGTTCTCCTGTAGACAGTAAATTCCTTGTGGGTAGGGATCTTGGTTACCAACTCTTTTTAGTTGTGCGTTTCCAAGTGCTTAATCCAGTGTCCTGCACACAGAATGCTCTCCAATACCACTGATTGATAGATTAAAGCCAAGAAAGTATCTTTTAATAAATTGACACTCCCATGCACTCTGTAACATCCTCCTCTCCCAAAAGAGTTAAGGTGACCTTCAAAAGGTCAGTTTACATGCTGCAAATAGTTTACCAAAGATCAGGTCCCTCTTATTTAATCATTAAAAAACTATGCTTAGAATTTGTGATAAATCCGATTTCCCAATTGTACAAACAGCCATCCCTGATAGGCAAACTGAACGTTAATCCCAAAATGAACAGCTAGACACAGAAGCCACTGCGTGCTAAGCACCAACGTAGGTCACAACTGCTATGAAGTACACCTGAGTTATTTTCCTAGGATCCTTAATTTTGAAGTCAAAATGTTTACGAAAAATTCCCAGGGATTAAGTGCTAGGAGAGGATACGGTAGAGAAGAAGCAGCATAAATCCGTTTTTCCCAATTTCACTGAATTGCATATCGAGAAGGGAAAATTGCCTTTTCCTCAAATCGAAGCATTTTCAATAAAAAAAAAAAATTGAAGTAAGCTCTCCACCCCACTGCTCCACAACCATTCCTGCCCTTTCATCTCATTCATTCATTCAATCGTATTTATTGAACGCTTAGTGTGTGCAGAGCACTGGGAAGTACTGGGAATACACTGGGAAGTACTGGGAACGCTTGGGAAGTACAAGTTGGCAACATATAGAGACGGTCCCTACCCAACAGTGGGCTCACAGTCTCATGGGGATGTCCTGGGCAGTGGTGGCCGTAGTGAGGGACTGTTGCTGCCGAATTGTACTTTCCAAGCACTTAGTACAGTGCTCTGCACGCAGTAAGTGCTCAATAAATACGATTGAATGAATGATTTCGTTTCAAGGGAGAATGGCTTAGCCATCTAATACTGGGGGAGAAGAGGGGAGGCCCCAAAGAGAGAGAACTAGGGAACCGCCTAACCAAGCATACTAGAAAGGCCCTTCTCCCTTGAAATAAAATCACTACAGCCACCTCTGCCCAGGCAGGACTCCAGCTCCGTCTTTGGGGCCTCCCCAAGAGTAGACGGCCGGTCGTGGCTCCTGTTGCTGATTCTGGGGCACTCCCTTCCCTCGTCTGACTTCCCAGAAGATTCTTAAAAATGTGTCTGGGTGGAGGCATTCGCCTCCAGGGCCCCCCGGAGCTCAGGAAGAGAGCCGAGGCGGGAGACGGGGAGACGTCGGCTGTCCTGCTGCCTCCCATCCTGAGGGAAGTCTCAAGGGAGGTGGGGAGCGGACACAGAGCGCAACCTGGCAAGGGAGCTGTAACCCGGAATGCAGACAGATGGGAGGAAATTTCTGGGGAATAAACACGGAGCAGAGGTATGAGAAGCAGCGTGGGCCAGTGAATAGAGCACAGGCCCGGGAGTCAGAATGACCTGGGTTCTAATCCCGGCTGCACCATTTGTCTGCTGTGTGACCTTGGATAAGTCCCTTCACTTCTCTGCGCCTCAGTTCCTTCATCTCATCTTCATCTTCATCCTCCCTTCAAGGCCCTACTGAGAGCTCACCTCCTCCAGGAGGCCTTCCCAGGCTGAGCCCCCTCCTTCCTCTCCCCCTCTTCCCCCTCTCCATCCCCCCCGCCTTACCTCCTTCCCTTCCCCACAGCACCCATATATATGTATATGTGCTTGTTCGTATTTATTACTCTATTTATTTATTTTACTTGTACATGTCTATTCTATTTATTTTATTTTGTTAATATGTTTTGTTTTGTTCTCTGTCTCCCCCTTCTAGACTGTGAGCCCACTGTTGGGTAGGGACCGTCTCTATATGTTGCCAACTGGTACTTCCCAAGCTCTTAGTACAGTGCTCTGCACACAGTAAGCGCTCAATAAATATGATTGATTGATTGATTGATCTGTAAAATAGTGATCTACGCCATGAGCCCCATGTGGGACTGGTACTGTGTCCAACCCAATCTGCTTGTTTCCATGCCAGCATCCATTTAGTCATATTTATTGAGCGCTCACTGTGTGCAAGCACTGTACTAAGTGCTTGGGAAGTCCAAGTTGGCAACATCTAGAGACGGTCCCTACCCAACAACGGGCTCACAGTCTGTACAGTGTCTGGCACATAGTAAGCTCACACCAAATACCGCAGTTATTAATTATTATGAAGTGCAACAACAGAGCCTTGCCTGGAACTGCAGGTTTGGCCTTCCAGGAAGCTGAACCTTTCCCAAGAGCCCAGTACAGTGCATTGCGGTCAGTAGATGCTCCCTACTGCATGTCTCCCCGTAAACAAATCAGTATTACAATGTATACTTATTATTATTGTACTTGTTAAGTGCTACGTGCCAAGCACTGTTCTAAACACTGGGGTAGATATAAGTTCATCGGGTTGAACACAGTTCCTGTCCCACATGGGACTCACGCTCTCAATCTCCATTTTACAGATAAGAGAACGGAGGCATAGAGAAGCAAAGTGACAACACCGAAGAGTGAAGTGACTTGCCCAAAGTGATACAGCAGACAGGTGGTGGAGCCGGAATTAGAACCCAGGTCATTCTGACTCCCAGGGTAGATCTGCTCCTACCCTGCCCATATCACTCTGCAGGCATTTCTTCAGCACTCCCAGGGGCTAGCCCTCTGCCTCCCCAGATGCAAAACTTTTCTCTTATGGCATTTATTAAGCACTTACTATGTACAAAGCACTGGTCTAAGCACTGGGGAGGTTACAAGGTGATCAGGTTGTCCCACGGGGGACTCACAGTCTTAATCCCCATTTTACAGATGAGGGAACTGAGGCACAGAGAAGTTAAGTGACTTGCCCAAAGTCACACAGCTGACAATTGGCGGAGCCGGGGTTTGAACCCATGACCTCTGACTCCAAAGCCCGGGCTCTTTCCACTGAGCCACGCTGCTTCTCTTAATTGAAGATTAATTGATTGATTGATTGATTGATTGATTGATTGACTCACCCAAGGTGACACAGCAGACAAGTGGCAGAGTTGGGATTAGAAGCCATGACCTCTGATTCCCAGGCCCGTGCTCTGTCCACTGTGGCATGCTGTTTCATGATGTAGTTTTGATGAGCCAAATTGAATTACGGTAACCTCTCGATATCCCCCAGGGATCAACTAGAGAACCCCCATGAATGAGGTGGAACTGAGAATACCACCCGCATCAGATGGAAGCTTTACTCAAAGCATCAGAATTCATTCATTCAGTAGTACTGAGTGCGTACTGTGTGCAAAGCACTGAACTAAGCGCTTGAGAGAGTACTACATATCAATAAAAAGACATAGTCCCTGTCCACAACAAGCTTACAGTCTAGAGGTCATTCTAGCTCAGCCATTGTCAGTGGAAACTACACACAAAGCTTTAGCAAGTTACAGCTCATCCACCATGAGGGCTTTCAGGCCCAGGAGAGGAGGTGGCCAGGTGGGCCACTGAAGAGATGGGGCTATGGCTGCTGGGGACCAAAGAGAAGGTTTGGCCGGCCGTAAAGTCTGTGTCCACCCGTGAATTCGGGGCCCAGGCAACTGCACATAGGCAAGACCACAAATAATCCATCTGAGTACCCCAAGGGACTCCTGCGCTGTATTCAGTGGGGACTTAATTGGAGCAAAACTCAAGAAGCAGACATTTCTGCAGTGAGCGCTTTAAAGCTTTAATGTGTGAGGTGCAGGATTCAAATTGGCTCTGCCTAACAAGTCCCAAGAACAGTGAAACCTGGGAAAGTGTAAATGGAAAGAAATCGTGTCCATTTCAGAGGAAGGCTGCAGAGCAGTTTCCTTGGTGATTTGCCCAGTGTCGTTTTGTACCCTTGGCTTAGCTGCATTTAACCCATGCTGACACCTTTATCGACCCTCTCAGGATCGCACCTGGAGAGTTGCCGGTACTGTACCGGTCTCGGCCGTGGGAGAGAGAGTCAAGCAGAGGCATGCCCATTCCATTTCTAGCTTGGGCAGTGGCTAGCGAGTGGAAGATAATCTGCTAGGATTGAAGGAGAGAAGGGAAGTGAGGTAGGAAGGGGTAAGGGTATGGAGAGCTTTGAAGCCAATAGTGAGGAGTTTTTGTTTGTTACGGAGGTTGATAGGCAACCACTGGAGATTTTTGAGGAGCGGGGTGATAGGCCCAAAATGTAGAAAGATAATCGGGGCAGCAGAGTGAAGTATAGACTGAAGTGGGGAGAGACAGGAGGTTAAGAGATGAGAAAGGATGCTGATGCAGTAATCCAGTCGGGTCAGGATGAGAAATTGTACTAACATGGTAGTGGTTTGGATGGAGAGGAAAGGGCAGATCTTGGCATTGTTGGGAAGGTGAGACCGGCAGGTTTTGGTGACAGATTGGATATGTGGGGTGAATGGGAGAGTGGAGTCAAGGTTCATTCATTCAATCGTATTTATTGAGCGCTTACTGTGTGCAGAGCACTGTACTAAGTGCTTGGGAAGTACAAGTTGGCAACATATAGAGATGAGCCCTCCCCAACAGCGGGCTCACAGTCTAGAAGGGGGAGACAGACAACTGAACAAAACATATTAACAAAATAAAATTAATAGAATAAATATGTACAAGTAAAATAAATAGAGTAATAAATATGCACAAACATATATACAGGTGCGGTGGGGAGGGGAAGGAGGTAAGGCGGGGGGGAGGGGGAGGGGGAAGAGGGGGAGAGGAAGGAGGGAAACCTTTTGTCCATGTGGGACAGAGACTTTTTTAATGGCATTTGTTAAACACTTACTTCATTCATTCATTCAATTGTATTTATTGAGCGCTTACCGTGTGCAGAGCACTGTACTAAGCGCTTGGGAAGTACAAGTTGGCAAAGGTTGCAGGCTTGTGAGACGGGAAGGATGGTAGTGCCATCCACAGTGATGGGAAAGACAGGGAGAGGACAGGGTTTGGGAGGGACGATAAAGAGCTCTGTCTTGGACATGTTGAGTTGAAGGTGGCGGGAAGACATTGAGTTGTCCTGCAGGCAGGAGGAGATGCGAACCTGGAGGGAGGGAGAGAGAACAGGGGAGGAGATATAGATTAAGAAGCAATGCTTCTTAAGTATTCTCTCCCAATCACATCTTACTCTGTGCAGAGCACTATACTCACTCAGTAAATACTACTGATTGATTGATGAGCGAGAACCTCTAAAAGATCATGAAGCAAAGAGGCAAAAACTGCTAGGAACTGCAAACAGCATGGGTCAGTATCACGGGTTGTCCAGACTGTAGACCTTGTATTGGCCTTGTCATCCATGTTTGCACCCAGAGACAATCTTCACAATCAGTGAAGTGAATGAAAAAGACAGTCCTCTAGACTGTAAGTCTGTTGTGAACAAGGAATGTGTCTGTTAACTCTGTTGTATTGTACTCTCCCAGGTGTTTTGTACAGTGCTATGCACGTAGTAAGCACTCAGTAAATACCAATGATTGATTCTGATGTGTCACTATACAAAAGGCTCAATTAGCAGACCTGGCTATCATCGGCTCTGCTTTGCTCTGGGGCTTTTTTTTTTTTAATGGCATTTGTTAGGCACTTACTATGTGTCATAAGTGCCGGGATAGATATAAGCTAATCAGGTTGAACGCAGTCCGTGTCCCACATTGGCTCAAGGTCTTAATCCCTATTTTCCAGATGAGATAACTGAGATGCAGAGAAATTAAGTGACTTGCCCAAAGTCACACAGCAGGCAAGTGGCGGAGCAGGGATTAGAACCCAGATCCTTCTAACTCCCAGGCCAGTGCTCTATCCATTAGGCCACACCGCTTCTCGGGCCACGCTACTTCCAGCTACACTGTAAGAAACACAATAAACCTGTTGTCGTTGCTTAGCGGATAGAGCACGGGCCTGAGAGCCAGAAGGTCATGGGTTCTAATCCCGGCTCCACCACTTGTCTGCTGTGTCACCTTGGGCAAGTCACTTTGCTTCTCCGTGCCTCAGTTACCTCTTCTGTGAAATGGGGATTGAAGCCGTGAGCCCCATGTGGGACAGGGATTGTGTCTGACACCATTTGCTTGTATCTACCCAAGCGCTTAGTACAGTGCCTGGAATATAGCGCTTAGCAAATACTATTATTTTATCATTATTATTATTATTATTATTAAATATCAAACCATATTGGCTTATTTTACAGAAATAAATGACCACCAGCATTGTAGGATTGACGAGGTGGTCAAAATCTGTCACCCTTCAGAAGGTGTGATGGAAGCAGCATGGCTTTGGGGAAGCAGCGTGGCTCAGTGGAAAGAGCCCGGGCTTTGGAGTCAGAGTTCATGGGTTCGAATCCCGGCTCCGCCAATTGTCAGCTGGGTGACTTTGGGCAAGTCACTTAACCTCTCTGCGCCTCAGTTACCTCATCTGTAAGCTCACCTCCTCCAGGAGGCCTTCCCAGACTGAGCCCCTTCCTTCCTCTTCCCCTCTTCCCCTTCTCCATCCCCCCATCTTACCTCCTTCCCTTCCCCACAGCACATGTATATATGTTTGTACATATTTATTACTCTATTTATTTATTTATTTATTTTACTCATACATATCTATTCTATTTATTTTATTTTGTTAGTATGTTTGGTTTTGTTCTCTGTCTCCCCCTTTTAGACTGTGAACCCACTGTTGGGTAGGCACTGTCTCTATATGTTGCCAATTTGTACTTCCCAAGCGCTTAGTACAGTGCTCTGCACACAGTAAGCGCTCAATAAATACGATTGATTGATTGATTGATTGTGAGCCCCCCCGTGGGACAACCTGATCACCTTGTAACCTCCCCAGCGCTTAGAACAGTGCTTTGCACATAGTAAGCGCTTAATAAATGCCATCATTATTATTATTTTTATGATTATCCCCTGCCCAAACCCATCCTGAGCTGTTTTTCCCAGGCCCTCCTTCTTCAGATAGTATTGGTCTTGCAACCACAATGCCCTTTTGGACTGGGCACATACACAGCAGCTCTAGGCCTCCCTTCTGGGATAGGGTCCGACCTCTTGGCCAGCCACCATACAAACAGGAAAGCTCGCTTTCAGAAATTTCCCTTCTGGAGGAGGGCCTGGCTTCTTAGCCAGCTATTCTAAAGTCCGGAAGGCAAGTCCCGCACGGAATAGACAGCCCGGGGCATCGGTCACTACGTTACCAAATAGGCAGCAGTCCTGTTTGAATCTCACCGGAAAACTAAACAGCTCTATTTAGGAACACGTTGCTCTTCCTAAAAGGGGAAGGAAGCTAGAAAAAAAAAAAAAAGCCTGCTAAAAATGGCCCACCACACCCAAGCCAGACTCAATTTTGGGGTGCAAAAGCAACAGCAAGCCATACCTTTTCTATACATGGTTGTGTCGAGAGGATCATCAGCCCACAGGGTTAAAATCTCACCATCAGTCTTGGTTGTTATTGGCAGGGGACGTCTGCTAATCCTAATGTTTTGTAGAGAAACAGCATGGTTTAGTGGACAGAGCACGGGCCTATGAGTCAGGAGGACCTGGGTTCTAATCCCGGCTTCGCCACATGTTTGCTGTGTGACCTTGAGCAAGTCACTTCACTTCTCTGAGCCTCAGTTCCCTCATCTGTAAAATGGGGATTAAGGGTGTGAGCCCCCATGGTGGGACAGGGACTGTGTCCAACCTGATTAACTTGTATCCATCCCAGTGCTTAGAGCAGTCTTTGGCACATTCATTCATTCAATTGCATTTATTGAGCGCTTACTGTGTGCAGAGCACTGTATTAAGCGCTTGGGAACTACAAGTCATTCATTCGTTCATTCAATCGTATTTATTGAGCGCTTACTGTGTGCAGAACACTGTACTAAGCGCTTGGGAAGTACAAGTTGGCAACATATAGAGACGGTCCCTACCCAACAGTGAGCTCACAGTCTAGAAGTCGGCAACATATAGAGACAGTCCCTACCCAACAACGGGCTAAGTGCTTAACAAGAACCATAATTATTATTATTATTACTCTCCCAAGTGTTTAGCACAGTACTCTGCACATAGTAAGCACTCAATAAATGCCATTGATCGATTGGAACCCAAAGGACAATTATACATATGTTCTGGAGTTGGCACCTGGGTCTAACCCGATTTGCTTTTATTCATTCATTCATTCATTCAATCGCATTTATTGAGCACTTACTGTGTGCAGAGCACTGTACTAAGCGCTTGAGAAGTACAAGTTGGCAACATATGAAGACGGTCCCTACCCAACAACGGGCTCACAGTCTAGAAGGGGGAGACAGACAACAAAACAAACCAAAGCAAAACAAAAAACATGTGGTCAGGTGTCAAGTCATCAGAATAAATAGAAGTAAAGCTAGAAGCACATCACTGACAAAATAAATAGTACATATGTACAAGTAAAATAGAGTAATAAATCTGTACAAAGATTTTATACACCCCAGCTCTTAGTACAGTGTCTGGCACATAGTAACAAATACCATCACCATCATTATTATTATTATCTTCTCAGGTCAGGCCATTTCGATGAATGCTTCTCAACTCTTCCTTTTTATCGTCGGCTTCTAAGCCGTCTCTTCTTAGGAGCCCACCTGAAGGCAAGAGTTCTCCTCCTGCCTCAGTGACTGATGTTCTGGAAAAGAAAAATGGGGAGCCCAACATTTGAAGTACAGCTGAGAATATATTACTGTTTTGCCCAACTGGTGCGGGCAAACTGTGTGGATTTAATTCAGAGCCAATGCCTCAAGCAAATGTAGGCGACATATGGTCACAGTCAAAATACTGATGGTGGGTGGATGACTGAAATGAATTAAGCTTTCTCACTGCTCCTGAAGTAAACACATAGTAAGCTTTCAGCCTAAGCTTCCTCCCTGAAGAATTGTCTTCCATAAAAGATTTAATGCAGCATTAATTGTCCTATGACAAATAAGTATATTTAATACTACTGCAGACTGTGTGTAAAGTAGCCCATCTAAAACCAATATTTATGAGTACATACTGCCTCAAATCACACAGATGCTGATAATAATAATAATGGTATTTGTTAAGCGCTTACTATGTGCAAAGCACTGTTCTAAGCGCCGGGGAGGTTACAAGGTGATCAGGTTGTCCCTTGGGGGGCTCACAGTTTTCATCCCCATTTTACAGATGAGGGAACTGAGACACAGAGAAGTGAAGTGACTTGCCCAAAATCACGCAGCTGACAGTTGGCGGAGCCAGGATTTGAACCCATGACCTCTGACTCCAAAGCCCAGGCTCTTTCCACTGAGCCACGCTAATAGTGATAAAAAATTATGACTCCTACATGGTGACTCATAGTCTAATTCCAAACATTGTTACAGGGAGAGGGAAAGTTGCCTAGGAAACAACACAAGCTTTAACTGTTCATTACCAAGGCTGGATACTGTCCATTCCAATTCCACACGTTCAGTGAGGAAAATTCGTTCAGCAAAATTGAGGAAAGAGTGCCTTGGATATTCAGGAGTATTTTTGGGGCCACTTATCAGCTGTGTGATTTTGGGCAAGTCACTTAACTTCTCTGTGCCTCAGTTACCTCATCTGTAAAATGGGGGCTGAGAGTGTGACCCCCACATGGGACAACCTGATTGCCGTGTATGTATCCCAGCTCTTAGAACAGTGCTTGGCACATAGTAAGCACTTAGCAAATACCATCATTATTATTTTGAAAACGTTTGCCAAAGTTAAGCAAGGTAGGTATGGATTACCTACCGTGTATGGATTAGAGAAGCAGAGTGGCTCAGTGGAAAGAGCATGGGCTTTGGAGTCAGAGGTCGTGGGTTCAAATCCCGGCTCCGCCAATTGTCAGCTCTGTGACTTTGGGCAAGTCACTTCACTTCTCTGTGCCTCAGTTCCCTCATCTGTAAAATGGGGATTAAGATTGTGATCCCCACGTGGGACAACCTGATCACCTTGTAACCTCCTCAGCGCTTAGAACAGTGCTTTGCACATAGTAAGCACTTAATAAATGCCATTATTATTATTATTATTACACAGCTGAGGGTGGTTTAGACCATACAAAGAAACCTCAAAAACTTAGGAGGAAAACGGGGTAGTTTGGTAGGGCTGTTTTTCTCCAAGTACCTATGTCGTACTGATAGCCAACTAAAGTCAGGAAAGCAAATTAAATAATGCGGAGAGAGCTGCATATAGCTTGAGCAGAGGGACTTTCAGTGATGGAGAATGTCTGACTCAGCAGGAGAAGTGGAATACAAGGGAAGCTGCCAAGCTGTTTAGCCAAGTGGGTTTATTTCTCATTTTTTTTCCAAAATGCCCTAATGCTTTCTTAATTCCCGTTTTTGAAAGATCATCAAAGAAAACGGGTCACAGGTGGTTATGGTATTCTTTGTGTGGGTGCTTGGATTTAGCGGACATTTAGCTGCCTTTCTCCTTCGGGAGCCAGGTTTTAGAGTTCTGAGTGAGGATCCACTCTTATCTCCAAGGTGCATTTCCTGCATGATTATAATAATAATAATAATGGTATTTGTTAAGTGCTCACCATGCCAGGCACTGTACCTTAGTGGCAGATCCAAATACACCAGGAAGGACAAAGTCCCTGTCTCATGTGGGGCTCACAGTTTCAATCCCCATTTTGCAGACGGAGTAACTGAGGCCCGGAGATGTGTAAGTGACTTGCCCAAGGTCACACAGCAGACAAGTGGCAGAGTCAGGATTAGAACCCATGACCTTCTGACGCCCAGGCCCATGCTCTATCCACTATGCATGCTGCTTCTCATTGTTCTGATTGTTAAACCAGTGTTCCTCAGCAAATATCTCTACAAAAATAATTTCTGCCTCTTATACTGGGCTCTCAGACTTCTGGAAAATGAATTGATGCCGTCAAAAGAGCCACAGTTGTGAGAAGGAACCGTGACTTGAAATATAAATAGGAGGATTTTCCCGAACTATGTTGATGTGATGATCCTCATGCTTCCGTTGTCATTAATTTTAAAATTTTAATCTGTTAGTGAAAAATAAGTCACTCTTCTGACTGAAATGTCAGGTTCAAAAATCAATGCCTTGCTGTGTAAGTGAGTATCCATTTCAGTCAATCAATCAATTGTATTTATTGAGCACAGAGCACAGTTCTAATGAATTATACAGTTCGGCTTCATGGAATGTTTCTAAGGGTGTCCTTCAAAGTTTCATCTGAAATGTAAAGGAGATGGAGGAAAACTTAATAAAAGAACTGTAATTGAAAACCAAAACACTGATTGTTCCAGTGCTTAAGTGGACATACAACTTTCAAGTATCTTTTCCTGATACACCTTCTGTCAGTGTTTTCCTAAACAAAGTTGTAAAATCTTCCAAATTCAATTAGTTCTTATTTTGACATTCCAAAGCTTAACACCCAAAGTTACCACAAAACCGAATTTACTCCTAGGTATGTTTACCTAATTCTAGTAAAAAGCTCTTTCTGAAAAGGAGGATAATTTTTTCATTACTTACTGAAAATTGGATAAGGGCAGTAATTCAAGAAGACAGCTACCTAAACAATAGTTAAGAATTACAGTTGTCAGAGGTTAAATACTCCAACCTGTTTTTCTAAAATATTCCATTCTTCCTGCAGGCACCAAATCGCTAATCGTTAAAGAAGAGCTCTGTATCCTTGTGGTAAATAGTTCAATTGAACTAGAATTGTTCAGAAGAACAAAAAGGAATTAAAAGAACAAACCTTCTTGCTGGAAACAGTTTACAGACTTACTTTGGTGTTCTAATTAACCTTGTGGCATTCTCAGTTCAGAGATGGAAAATAGCTGCTTTCCAGAATGACAACAGATTCTAAAAAAGTGCTTTATCAGTCATTCAGACGTTATTTCTCATCCATGATTTCTTATTTATGTTGTCCTTTTTTTGTGCTTGTTTTTAAGATCACATTTGGGAATTTAAATATCTCCTGGCTCAGTGCAGTTCTATCTCAGGAGAATTAGAATTACATACCACCCCGTGGTCCTCGTGTGAGTGCCTGTTTGACGACGATAAAAGGGCAGTTGAATTCAAAGCAAAATTCCAACAAAATGAAAGGAACATTGTGAAGATCTCAGACATTTCAACCCACCTGGAGGAGAAGTGTTCAGGTGAGAATTTTCTGTGAAACGCATTGTTATCCAAGAGTGTAAATTGTGAGTGTAATTATGGAATAGAAACTGCCGTGTAATTGGTGTGAATTGAAACCTGAGACTACGTCAATCCATCAGTCATGTTTATTGAGCGCTTACTGTGTGCAGAGCACTATATTATGTGCTTGGGAGAGTACAATACAGCAGCCTTCCCCAATTAAGCCTTCTTTTCCCTGGCTTGCTCTCCCTTCTGTGTCATCGATACACTTGGATCTGTGACACTTGGACATTTGATATTTGCCCCATCCCCACCTCCAAAACACGTATGTGCATATCTTTAAACTACATATTATAAATTATTTATTTATTCAGATTAATGTCTATCTTCCCCTCTAGACTGTAAGCTCGTTATGGGCAGGAAAAGTGTCTTCTGGTCTCCCAAGCACTTAGTACAGTATAATAAATGCTCAATAAATATCATTCATTGATCGATGGGGATTAAGACTGTGAGCCCCACGTGGGACAACCTGATCACCTTGTATCCCCCCCAGAACTTAGAACAGTGCTTTGCGCATAGTACACACTTAAAAAATAATAATAATAATAATGGCATTTATTAAGCGCTTACTATGTGCAAAGCATTGTTCTAAGCACTGGGGAAGTTACAAGGTGATCTGGTTGTCCCACGGGACGCTCACAGTCTTCATCCCCATTTTACAGATGAGGGAACTGAGGCCCAGAGAAGTGAAGTGACTTGCCCAAAGTCGCACAGCTGACAGTTGGCGGAGCTGGGATTTGAACCCATGACCTCCGACTCCAAAGCCCGGGTGCTTTCCACTGAGCCACGCCGCTTCTCCAAATGCCATCGTTATTATTATATATTTCCTGCCCACCGGACGCTTACAGTGTAGAAGGGGAGAAAGACATTAAAATAAATTACAGATAGATCCATAAGTGCTGCGGGGCTGAGGGAGGGAGGCAAAAATTCACGAGCAAGGCAGAGCAGAAGAGGGAGAGGGGAAGCGGGCGTATTTGGGGAAGGCCGATTGGAGGAAATGTGCTTTTAATAAGGCTTTGAAGGTGGGGAGGGTGGGGGACTGTTGGTTATGAAGGAGGAGGGCATTCCAGGCCAGAGGCAGGATGTGAGCAAGAGGTTACGAGCGAGATAGAAGAGATTGAGATGCAGTGCGCAGGTTAATGTTAGAAGAGCAAAATGAGCATGTTGGGTTGTGGTAGGAATTCAGCGAGGTAAAATAGGAGGGGGCAAGGTGATTGAGTGCTTTAAAGCCAGTGGTAAGGAGTTTCTGTTTGTCGCGGAGGTGGATGGACAATCAATCAATCAGTCGTATTTATTGAGCGCTTACTGTGTGCAGAGCACTGTACTAAGCACGTGGGAAGTACAAGTTCGCAACATATAGAGACGGTCCCTACCCAACAGTGGGCTCACAGTCTAAAAGACTGGAGGCTCTTGAGGAGTGGGGAAACACAGGCTGCATGGCTCAGTGGAAAGAGCCCGGGCTTTGGAGTCAGAGGTCATTTTGTTTGTTTGTTTTTGATGACACTTGTTAAGCGCTTACTATGTGCAAAGCACTGTTCTAAGCGCTGAGCACTGTTCTGAGGTCATGGGTTCAAATCCCAGCTCCGCCAATTGTCAGCTGTGTGACTTTAGGCAAGTCACTTCACTTCACTGGGCCTCAGTTACCTCATCTGGAAAATGGGGATGAAGACTGTGAGCCCCACCGTGGGACAACCTGATCACCTTGTAACCTCCCCAGCACTTAGAGCAGTGCTTTGCACGTAGAAGTGCTTAATAAATGCCATCATTATTATTAAAATGATCCGGTCAGCAGATCTGGAGTTGGGAGAGACAGGAGGCAGGGAGGTCAGCAAGGAAGCTGTCCTCCTTTTACCACAGGCCAGTTTGAATGGACTCACTCAGCGATGAGAAGATGGTGCATTGTTCAATCAATCAATCAATCAATCGTATTTATTGAGCGCTTACTGTGTGCAGAGCACTGTACTAAGCGCTTGGGAAGTACAAGTTGGCAACATATAGAGACGGTCCCTACCCAACAGTGGGCTCACAGTCTAGAAGGGACTTTAGAAGACACAGTCTTTCTCAGCATCAGTATCAACAGCCACGGTTGAGTGCCTGCTGTGCTAACCATTTGAAGAATATGCCGTGGAGCTGAAGCCAGGGTCTGTGCCCTTAGGAAGCGTTTACTTTAATGGGAAAAATGACTAGACATATTTATAATGAATAGTTAAAACAGCATTTTGTATAATGCCAGGCGTATAGCCATTAGGAGAGCAGCGTGGCTCAGTGGAAAGAGCCCGGGCTTTGGAGTCAGAGGTCATGGGCTCAAATTCCGGCTCTGCCAATTAGCTGTGTGACTTTGGGCGAGTCAGTTAACTTCTCTGTGCCTCAGTGACCTCATCTGTCAAATGGGGATTAAGACTGTGAGCCCCCCGTGGGACAACCTGATCACCTTGTAACCTCCCCAGCGCTTAGAACAGTGCCTTGCACATAGTAAGCACTTAATAAATGTCATCATTATTGTTATAATTATTATCAATAAATCCGATTGAAAGAATACAATAAAACAATAGATACGATTGAATGAATGAATCAGAGGTCTTTTGAGAAACTTCCTGTTCATAAAGTCACTTCTGTTTACAAATTCTCATTTTTCCCAAGTGGCCCAAAAATTTGCTCTGAGCTTTTTAATGTATTTAAAAACAAACTCCCCTAACTTCAAAGAGGTTTCAATAGAAAGTCATCCCTGATGAACAGAAATTTTCAAAAACACCTAACATCATTCATTCATTCAGTCGCATTTATTGAGCGCTTACTGTGTGCAGAGCGCTGTTCTAAGCGCTGGGGTGGGTATAGGGTAATCAGGTTGTCCCACGTGGGACTCACGCTTTTAATCCCCATTTTACAGATGAGGTAACTGAGGCCCAGAGAAGTTCAGTGACTTGCCCAAGGTCACACAGCAGACAAGTGGCAGAGCCAGCATTAGAACCCACGATCTCTGACTCCCAAGCCTATGCTCTTTCTAATAAGCCACACTGCTTCCAAACCCATTTCCTCTTCCAAATCTCGTCTTCCACCTCCTTCTGAGCAGTAATAATAATAATGATGGCATTTATTAAGTGCTTACTATGTGCAAAGCACTGTTCTAAGCGCTGGGGAAGTTACAAGGTGATCAGGTTGTCCCACGTGGGGCTCACAGTCAATCCCCATTTTACAGATGAGGTAACTGAGGCACGGAGAAGTTAAGTGACTTGCCCAAAGTCACACAGTACTGGGCACAATCCTGTTTGAGACTGAAAAATCACTCCAAGTGAGTTGTTATGGACAAGATGTGAGCAGATAAGAGGCCTTGGCCAATTTTCCAAATTGTTATATGCGGTCTTGGCCATTATTGCATTTGGCTGAAGGACTAATGAAGGGAACAAGGCAACACATTCACATGCCCAGGCTACTAGCCTTTGGGCTGATGAGTAAATAAGATAGCAAAATAGTTCTTGAGATAAAGCCATGCAATATCAGGGGGAAATATCTTCCATTACTAACATTGTTCTGTCAACTAGACAGTTAACTTCCTGATAAAATTAAGATGAATCGAGCAGAATTTGAAGGCTAGATTTAGATTTCATAACTGGCAGTCATATAGCCATGGATGGAAAATTTGCCCCTAATTACTATTGAAAATGCAGGTGCCAGTTTTTCATTTTTAAAAAGGGGGTTGCAAGGCTCTCCACCAGCTGCTCCCTCTTACCTAGTTTTTTGGGGGGTTTTTTTTCTATGGTATCTTTTAAGTGCTAGGCACTGTACTAAGCGCTGGGGTAGTCTAATCAAGTTGGACACTGTCCATATCCCACAGAGGACTCACAGTCATAATCCCCATTTTACAAATGAGGTAACTAAGGCACAGAAAAGTAAAGCAACTTGCCTAATATCACATAGCAGATGAGGGACAGAGCCAGAATTAGAACCCAGGTCCTTCCGACTTGTAAAAAGTCACCTCTTCCACGAGGCATTTCTAATTAATCCCCTCACCTTTTCAGTCATATCACCTGCGTGGCCACCCTAGCACTTCTGTGGATTTATCTATTTGCTATTGATTTACTTGTCTTGTTTTGTTGTCTGACTGAGCCCCCTCCTTCCTCTCCCTCTCCTCCCCCTCCTCCCCGCCTTACCTCCTTCCCTTCCCCACAGCACCTATATATATGTATATATGTTTGTATGTATTTATTACTATTTATTTATTTTATTTGTACATATTTATTCTATTTATTTTATTTTGTTAATATGTTTTGTTTTGTTGTCTGTCTCCCCCTTCTAGACTGTGAGCCCACTGTTGGGTAGGGACCGTCTCTATGTGTTGCCAACTTGTACTTCCCAAGCGCTTAGTACAGTGCTCTGCACACAGTAAGTGCTCAATAAATATGATTGAATGACTGAATGAATGAATGTCTGTCTCCCCCTTCTGGCTCAGTGGAAAGAGCCCGGGCTTGGGAGCCAGAGATTGTGGGTTCAAATCCCGGCTCTGCCGCTTGTCAGCTGTGTGACTTTGGGCAAGTCACTTCACTTCTCTGGGCCTCAGTTCCCTCATCTGTAAAATGGGGATGAAGACTGTGAGCCCCAGGTGGGACAACCTGATCACCTCGTATCCTCCCCAGTGCTTAGAACAGTGCTTTGCACATAGCAAGTGCTTAACAAATGCACTTATTATTATTATTCTAGACTGTAAGCTCATCGTTGGGTAGGGACCATCTCTATATGTTGCCTATTTGTAGTTCCCAAGTGCTTAGTTCAGTGCTCTGCACACAGTAAGTGCTTAATAAATACAATTGAATGAATGAATGAATTTACATTTCCACTAGTGTCTATTTGTATCTAGCCTCTTAATGTCAAGTATTGCATATCTTCCTGTTATGTACACTTGTCTTCCCCCATTAGAGGGTAGAGGGTTCTCTCCTTCAGTACAGAGATTGTATCCTATAGTTCCTTAGGTTTCTCAAGGACCTAAAATAATGCCCTGGGCACAGAAGCTGTTCAGTAAATGCTGTTGCTAATAGTGAGAGACTGAAACAACCCCAAGAGGAGAAAGATGGAGAGAGGGAGGAAGAGAGAGAGAAAGAGGAGCGAGAGAGAGAGGGAGGAAGAAAGAAAGAGGTGTCATCCTCGACTCTGCTGTCTCGTTCACCCCTCACATCCAATCCATCACCAAAAACTGCCAGTGTCACCTCCGCAACATCGCCAAGATCCACCCTTTCCTCTCCATCCAAACCGCTACCCTGCTGGTTCAATCTGTCATCCTATCCCGACTGGATTACTGCATCAGCCTCCTCTCCAATCTCCCATCTTCTTGTCTCTCCCCACTTCAATCTATACTTCACGCTGCTGCCCAGATCATCTTTGTGCAGAAACGCTCTGGGCCATGTTACTCCCCTCCTCAAAAATCTCCAGTGGCTACCAGTCAACCTACGCATCAGGCAAAAACTCCTCACTCTCGGCTTCAAGACTCTCCATCCCCTCGCCCCCTCCTACCTCACCTCCCTTCACTCCTTCTCCAGCCCAGCCCACACCCTCCGCTCCTCTGCCACTAATCTCCTCACCGTACTTCGTTCTCGCCTGTCCCACCATCGACCCCCGGCCCACGTCCTCCCCCTGGCCTGGAATGCCCGCCCTCCACACATCCGCCAAGCTAGCGCTTTACCTCCCTTCAAGGCCCTGAGAGTTCACCTCCTCCAGGAGGCCTTCCCAGACTGAGCCCCCTCCTTCCTCTCCCCCTCCCCATCCCCCCGCCCTACCTCCTTTCCCTCCCCCTCCCCATCCCCCCTGCCCTACCTCCTTTCCCTCCCCACAGCACCTGTATATATGTTTGTACAGATTTATTACTCTATTTATTTTACTTGTACACATTTGCATATCCTATTTATTTTATTTTGTTAATATGTTTTGTTTTGTTGTCTGTCTCCCCCTTCTAGACTGCGAGCCCGTTGTTGGTTAGGGACCATCTCTATATGTTGCCAACTTGTACTTCCCAAGTGCTTAGTACAGTGCTCTGCACACAGTAAGCACCCAATAAATACGATTGATTGATTGATTGAATGAATGAATGAATGAAGCTAAGCTAGCTCTCTTCCTCCCTTCAAGGCCCTGCTGAGAGCTCACCTCCTCCAGGAGGCCTTCCCAGACTGAGCCCCTTCCTTCCTCTCCCCCTCATCCCCCTCTCCATCCCCCCGTTCTTACCTCCTTCCCTTCCCCACAGCACCTGTATATATGTATATATTTTTGTACATATTTATTACTCTATTTATTTATTTATTTATTTTATTTGTACATCCATATCTATTCTATTTATTTTATTTTGTTAGTATGTTTGGTTTTGTTCTCTGTCTCCCCCTTTTAGACTGTGAGCCCACTGTTGGGTAGGGACTGTCTCTATATGTTGCCAATTTGTACTTCCCAAGTGCTTAGTACAGTGCTCTGCACATAGTAAGCGCTCAATAAATACGATTGATGATGATGATGATGATGAATGAAAGAGAGGGAGGGAGGGAAAGAGAGAGATGAGAGTGATGAGGCAGGAACATCCAGAAACTTTGAGTTCACCCCAGCCCATGTAAGGAGGGGGTGGCAGTAGATGAACAAATCCACTGGTCACCCTACAGCTCTGCACCCACAGTCATAATTTTGTAGGGCTATTCAACTCTGTCCTCACGCAGTCAAAATTGGTGTCCGTCATGCCAGATGAAAATAAAGGAATTGGGGAAAAGGCTAAAGTGTGGGGAAGTAAATGTTTGATAGCTGTCTGGTAATACCTATAGCATTTGAAGAAGACACTCTTTGACAAATTAAATGCTCAAATTTTTGTAAACCTCACAAAGAGGTCCTCCATTTTCTTGTGACTCCTTAGAAACTAAATAATGGGTAGAGCCATTTTGGCTTCAGCACTGTATCAGCATTTCTAAAGTGTTACATTTAAAAGCAGTCATTTTGCTTGAGTCGTTTTCTCCCGATTACCAAAGCATGATATTTTCCAAAGGAGAAAAAAGGCATCATCTTCAGTAGCTCCGGCCCCTCCAATGAATTCAATGAATTTAAACTTTCAAATTTTAAACAGTCAAACTTTGTGACTCATAGCTGTATTCAGACACTTGTCTAGCTGGTATTTTCTGCCCCCTTTTGGCAATTCTTAGAGAATAATTTAGAATCAAATCTGTCATTCATCCGTTTGAGAGCCGGGAGGTTTTCAGGAATAATGACTCGTAAATATTTGTAAAACAAGGAGATTCTCCATTTATTGAGTCATTCATTTTGGCGTACTTTTGTTTTTATCAGTTGTGCTTATGTTTCTACATTTGTTACTACCGAATTCATATGATTTGTGTCTGTGTGCTTTCTCCGTTAGAAAACTCTTCAAGCATAGGGACCATGTCTTTTACTGTCATTATTTGCTCCAAGCATTTTTTAAAGTGATCTGCATGCATTATGCACTTGCATGAAAAGGAATATTCATTCATTCATTCAAACGTATTTATTGAGCGCTTACTGCGTGCAGAACACTGTACTAAGTGCTTGAGGGAGTACAATACAAAAATAAACAGACACGTTCCCTGACCACAATGAGATTACAGTCCTGAGGGGAGGAAAACAGGCATCAATACAAAGAAATAAAATTACAGATATGTACAAAGTGCAGTGGGGCTGAAAGCCCAGGGGAGAGCGAAGGGAACATTCATTCATTCATTCAATCGTATTTATTGAGCACTTACTGTGTGCAGAGCACTGTACTAAGCGCTTGGGAAGTACAAGATGGCAACATATAGAGACGGTCCCTACCCAACAGTGGGCTCACAGTCTAGAAGGGGTAGACAGAGAGAACAAAACAAAACATATTAACAAAATAAAATAAATAGAATAAATATGTACAAGTAAAATAAATAAATAAATAGAGTAATAAATAAATAAATAGAGGAACAGAGGCAGGACATGGGCTAGGGGTCAGCGGTAAGATAGACAAAATCGAGGCACAGTGGGAAGATTAGCACTAGAGGAACAAAATATGCTGGTTGGGTTGTAGGAGAGAAGCTAGGTGAGGTAGGAGGGAGCAAGGTGGTGGAGTGCTTTAAAGCCAATGGTGATGAGTTTTTGTTTGATGTGGAGGTGGATGGGCAACCACTGGAATTTTTTGAGAAGCAGGGAAATGTGGTCTGAACGTTTTTGAAGGCAAACGATCCGAGCAGCGAGTGAAGTATGGACCGGAGTGGGGAGACACAGGAGGCTGGGAGGTCAGGAAGGAGGCTGATACGGTAATCCAGGCGAGATAGGGTAAGTGATTGTATTAACGTGGTAGTGGTTTGGATGGTGAGGAAAGGGCATTCATTCATTCAGTCAGTCGTATTTATTGAGCGCTTACTGTGTGCAGAGCACTGGGCAGAATTTAGCTATGTTGTGAAGGTGGGTCCGACAGGATTTAGTGATGGATTGAATATGCTGGTTGAATGAGAGAGAGAGGAGTAAAGGATAACACCAAAGTTACTGGCTTTTGAGACAAGAAGGATGATGCTGCCGTCTACATGATGGTAAAGTCAGGGGTAGGAGAGGGTTTGGGTGGGGAGATAAGGAGCTCTGTTTTGGACATGTTAAACTTAAGGTGATGGGAAGACGTCCAAGTAGAGATGATTTGAAGTCAAGAGGAGATGTGAGACCGGAGAGAGGGGGAGGGATCAGGGCTGGAGATACAGATTTGGGTATCATCCATGGAGAGGTAGTAGTTGGAGCCATGGGAGTGAATGAATTCTGCAAGGGAGTGAGTGTAGATAGAGAACAGAAGGGGACCAAGAACTGACCCTTGAGGAACCCCTACAGTAAGGGGATGAGAGGGAGAGGAGGAACCTGCAAAAGAGACTGAAAATGAATGGCTAGAGAGATGAGGGGAACCAGGAGAGGAGTCACTGAAGCTAAAGCCCTTGCCATATAGTAAGCGTTTAACAAATACCATCATCATCATCATAATGTTTCCAGGAGAAGGGCGTGGTCCACAGTGTCAGAGGCAACTGAGAGGTCAAGGAGGATTAGGATGGAGTAGAAGCAGTTGGATTTGGCAAGAAGGAGATGTTTTGACTGTAGACTGTCTCTGAAAACTAGATCCCAGCTCCTCTTTTAAGAGTAACATTAGGGAGCAATCAGGTAGAGAAGCAGCGTGGCTCAGTGGAAAGAGCCCGGGCTTTGGAGTCAGAGGTCATGGGTTCGAATGCCGACTCCACCACCTGACTGCTATGTGACCTTGGGCAAGTCACTTAACTTCTCTGAGCCTCAGTTACCTCATCTGTAAAATGGGGGTTAAGATTGTGAGCCCCACATGGGGCAACTTGATCACCTTGTATCCCCCCCAGCGCTTAGAACAGTGCTCTGCACATAGTAAGCGCTTAACAAATGCCATCATTATTATTATTATTATATATGTTTGTACATATTTATTACTCTATTTTATTTGTACATATTTATTTTATTATTTTATTTTGTTAATATGTTTTGTTTTGTTCTCTGTCCCCCCCTTCTAGACTGTGAGCCCGCTGCTGGGTAGGGACTGTCTCTACATGTTGCAAACTTGTACTTGCCAAGCGCTTAGTACAATGCTCGGCACACAGTAAGCGCTCAATAAATACGATTGAATGAATGAATGAATGAAAGGTAACTAGGATGAATGTTTTAAGAGGCTGAAAATGTCTCAGAGACTTCCTAAGTCCATTATTTTTAGAAAAAAATACAGGGATGTTTAAAGGAAATTTCCGTGATCCAGGAGTAGATTTACTTTAAGAGGAAGATGAAGCCCCAGAGCTGATGTTCTTTGTAAGTTAATAAGCTATGGGGCTTATATGAATATTTTCATAAATGCCATTAAAATGTCTGCATTCTTAAGCTAATATATTTCTGTGTCTATACGTGTTGTTCCTTATAGGAGTGGTCCAAGTAAAAGCCCAAATCTTAGAGTTGGCATTCCCTGTTGCTTCTGCCCCGAACAGGCAGATTGTCTTCAATGCTCACAGTTCCTTGGAGAGTATCCTGGCTTCTTTCCCTGAGATAACATATTCAGGCTGTGGAAAATGTGGGCTGGAACTGGAAACAGATGAAAACAAGATCTACAAGCAATGTCTCCGCTGCCTGCCATTTACCATGGTGAAAACGTTCTATAGGTAAATTCAAAAAAGAAAATCACATTCCTCTCCAAGAGGCTTTCCTTGACTAAGCCCTCTGCTCCTCTTTCATTCATTCAATCATATTTATTGAGCGCTTACTGTGTGCAGAGCACTGTACTAAGCGCTTGGGAAGTACAAGTTGGCTTGTACTTCTCCTCTTCTCCTACTCCCTCCTACATCACCTTGATTTGCTCCCTTTATTCATCCTCCCTCCCTGCCCCATAGCACTCATGTATATATCTATAATTTATTTATTTATATTAATGCCTGTCTCCCCCTTTAGACTGTAAGCTCACTGTGGGCAGGAAATGTGTCTGTTTGTTATATTGTACTCTCCCAAGCACTTAAAACTGTGCTCTGCACACGGTAAGCACTCAATAAATACAACTGACTGACTGAAACAGGTTTAGCAACCTAGGGATCGAAAGGACCTCAAGATAGCTTCCCGCTCTAGGAAGAACTGCCCCATAATCATTCAAATCATATTGGTATGTACCCTGTATAAATAATAATAATAATAATGTTATTTGTTAAGTGCTTACTATGTGCCAAGCACTCTTCTAAACACTGGGATACATACCAAGGCAATCAGGTTGTTCCATGTGGGGCACACACTCTCAACCCCCATTTTACAGATGAGGTAACTGAGGCACAGAGAAGTCAAGTGACTTTCCCAAAGTCATACAGCTGACAAGTGATGGAGCCAGGATTAGAACCCATGACCTCCAACTCCCAAGCCCGGGCTCTTTCCACTAAGCCATGCGGCTTCTGTATATAAAGTGAACATTATACATAATCACAGTAAATAATGAAAGAGTGGATTAACTAGTGGCATAAGTGGAGTAAATACAAGAGTTACTTCATTCATTCATTCAACCGTATACTTAATTAATTCATTCATTCAATCATATTTATTTATTTATTTTATTTCTACATATTTATTCTATTTCTTTTATTTTGTTAATATGTTTTGTTTTGTTCTCTGTCTCCCCCTTCTAGACTGTGAGCCCACTGTTGGGTAGGGACCGTCTCTATATGTTGCCAACTTGGACTTCCCAAGCACTTAGTACAGTGCTCTGCACACAGTAAGCGCTCAATAAATACGATTGAATGAACGAATGAATGAATTTATTGAGTGCTTACTGTATGCAGAGCACTGTACTAAGCGCTTGGGAAGTACAAGTTGGTAACATATAGAGACGGTCCCTACCCAACGGCGGTCAGTAGTTCAATCAATCAATCAATCAATTGTATTTATTGAGCGCTTACTGTGTGCAGAGCAGTCCTACTAAGCATACCAGTGAGTGTAGGGCCTGTTGAGCACTTAGTACAGTGCTTTGCACATAGGAAGCACTCAATAAATACCACTGATTAGTTGTAAAACAGTTCACTATCTCTTTGGCTTGGCTTTTCCATTTTAAAATTAGATTATCGTCATCAATGATATTTATTGAACGCTTACTGTATGCAGAGTGCAGTAACAGAGTTACTAGACACGTTCCCTACCATCAAAGAGTTTTACAGTCTGTAAGAATATATGCCACTTACCTCACTGGATTAGTCAGCTGTCCACCCAGTCCTTATGACATTGTAAAAATTCACCTCCTCCACGAGGCATCCCCCCGACTTTCCCAGTCACTAATGTGAGGATCAATCAATCAATCAATCAATCGTATTTATTAAGCACTTACTGTGTGCAGAGCACTGTACTAAGCTCTTGGGAAGTACAAGTTGGCAACATATAGAGACGGTCCCTACCCAACAGTGGGCTCACAGTCTAGAAGATCACGGCAGAGTTGAGAGAGCACAGGTTTGGGAGTCCGAAGGTCATGGGTTCTAATCCCGGCTCCGCCATTTGTTTGCTCTGTGGCCTTGGGCAAGTCACTTCGCTTGCGAAGCAGCGTGGCTCAGTGGAAAGAGCCTGGGCTTTGGAGTCAGAGGTCACGGGTTCAAATCCCAGCTCCGCCAACTGTCAGCTGTGTGACTTTGGGCCAGTCACTTCACTTCTCTGGGCCTCAGTTCCCTCATCTGTAAAATGGGGATTAAAGCTGTGAGCCCCCCCGTGGGACAACCTGATAACCTTGTAACCTCCCCAGCGCTTAGAACAGCGCTTTGCACATAGTAAGCGCTTAACAAATACCATCAGTATGATTATTATTATTATTCTCTGTGTCTCAGTTAGTGCACCTGTAAAATGGGGATTAAGACTGTGAACCCCATGTGGGACAATGACTGTATCCAACCCTATTTGTTTGTATTCACCTAGTGCTTAGTACCTGGCACATAGTAAGCGCTTAACAAATACCACAATTATTATTATTAGTATTATTAGTATTCCATATGCAGTTACAAGCCCCCACTCCACTACCATTTATCAATAATGATTTATCCAGGGTTCTTCAATTGAATGCTAATGCACATATAGGGAAGAAGGGGTCTATCGATCATCTCTTATATATATATCTCAAATATATCTCCTACATCTCTCAAATATGGCTTGAGTAACTCTGAATAGGTCACCAAAGGATGCTCTCATAAACCCAAGATAGTTCCCTGCATTTTCATTTTAAATGATTGATGTACTATATCAGATTGAAGAACTCGGTAATATCTATAACCAAAGGAAATTACTTTCTAACAACAGATGGCATCATCTGATAAGCTACATACAGAGCAAAACCCTTTTTATTGGTTCTGTTATTTGTTTACAAGTATAAGCCAACTTGTTTAAATACATTATGAACTCTGCTTATATTAGTGGAGTGATGACAAAGAAGAGAGTTGGAAGCATGTTACAGGCAATGTATTCTTAATTAAGAACTCTCACTGTTGCTTAATAGTTGATGTGGGCCAGCAAGATGGTTGAGCCGTCCTCATTATAGAACGCTGTAAATACGTTATTCAGAATCAGAATAGTGAGCTAAAAGAATCCTTGCAGAAATAAGAGTTTATAGGGCCCCTCCTAGGGGGTAGAGTAGTGGATTTCAGCTTACAGAATGCTCAGCACAAAGAGGAAGCTTTTTCAAACCAATCCAGTCTTGGTATTATCTGGTTAAGAAAGATCAACTAATTGGAGTCTCGGTATTTTTTCATTGCTCAATTACTGCATTATACTCTTAACACGGTTGACTTTGAGACCTGTTCAAGGGGGTACAAACTAGCTTAAATTCTTGCTTTCTGAGCCGTTCAGCAGAACAGTGTGTCATAGTAGAGTGTGGGCCAGAGAGTCAGAAGACCTGGGTTCTAATCCCTGCTCCACCACTTGCGTGCTGTGTGACCTTGGGCAATCAATCAATCAATCAATCATATTTATTGAGCGCTTACTGTGTGCAGATCACTGTACTAAGCACTTGGGAAGTACAAGTTGGCAACAACTTACCGCTCTGTGCCTCAGATACATCATCTGTAAAATGGGAATTAAATCCCATTCCCTCCTACTTTTCTGCCGCGTGTGGTACAGAGACTGTGTCCAACTTGATTATCTTGTATGTCTTGTATCTACCCCTGCACTTATTATGTGCCTGGCCCATAATACTTATTTAACAAGTACCGTTTTCTTGAAAAAAAAAACTAGTTTTTATAAAAATAACTAAACGGAGTCTATCTTGAGTCACTTGCTGTGTGTATATGAGCCTTTTCTCTATATGTAATAATAGTGGTATTTGAGTAATATTTGAATAATTACCTATCTATGAGTGTTAGGAATAATGTTTAGCTCTCCTTCACGGATGAAGTGGCTATTGTATGGCCTCTGCTTGTATGCACGTAAGATATTTTTTTTCTCTTAAAGTTGCTGCAGCCATTTCTGGCAGTTTTCAACTCGAGTAATGCTAAGCACGGATGGAGCTGTGCAGATGGAACAAACAGGCGGGAGCCCCATCTGTGAACGCATTTCGTTCCACTTGATTAGAGAGCATGTCAGGTTTTCCCCTTGTTAGCCCTTTATCCCTCCTCTCCCAACCAGCTTGGGCCTCAGGGCAGAACCCCAGATCAATCAATCAATCAGTGGTAGTTCCTGATCATGCAGAGCATACAGAGCACGGCCCTAAAATGTTAGGGAAAGTACAGTGCAACAGAGTCGGATGACCTCTTCCCTGCCCACAAGGAGCTTACAGTCTAGAGTCCAGATCCCAGGGAGAGGGCAGGAATGCTTGACCCCACTAATCACAAGGAGGGGCTGAATTCTGGAAGCAATCCCGAAGCAGTTCTTCCAACCTGCTGCCTTGTCTCCTTAAACTCATTTTTTGCCACACTGTTTTTGAAGGTGCTTAAAAAGCACCTTTTTGTAAGCTTGTTAAACTGGTTTTTAATGTGGGCAACATTAAGAAGCAGATAGGATCTATTAGCGAAAAAGGACAACTAAAAAAAATTAAGGCCAGATCTCACATGATTTTTGGATTCTTGTACTATTTAAAACACCTGTATATAAGCGCATTTTAATTGGGGATATATTAGTACTCAAAAGACATCTTAGAATAGGGAGTACTACTTCTAATTCTGTACAGTTCTATTGTTGAGAGGCAGTGTGGCCTAGTGGAAAGAGCACGGGCCTGGGAGTTAAAGGACCTGGGTTCTAGTCCCGGCTCTGCCACTTACCTGCTGTGTGACTCTGGGCAAGTCACAACTTCCTTATACCTCACTTTCCTCAGCTGTAAAATGAATACCTGTTCTCTCTCTTACTTAGACTGTGAGCCCCACCCGGGACAGGGACTGTTAGCCCCCCTGTTTATCTTGTATCTACCCCAGAGCTTTTAGTACAGTGCTTGGCATATGGCTAGGGTCTATTTTATTGACCCAACTTTATGGTTCCACAGAAGGTTCCACAGAAGGTATAGTTTTTTTTCTTTTAAATCAAAGAAAACTTCTTAGTTCGGTGGGATTCAGTTCTCATTCATTCATTCATGTATTCAATCGTATTTATTGAGCGCTTACCGTGTGCCGAGCACTGTACTAAGCACTTGGGAAGTACAAGTTGGCAACATATAGAGACGGTCCCTACCCAACAGCGGGCTCACAGTCTAAAAGGGGAAGACAGACAACAAAACAAAACATATTAACAAAATAAAATAAATAGAATAAATATGTACAAGTAAAAAAAATTCATTCGTTCATTCAGTCGTATTTATTGGGCGCTTACTGTGTGCAGAGTACTGTACTAAGCACTTGGGAAGTAAAAATAAATAGAGTAATAAATATGTACAAACATATATACATATATACAGGTGTACATATGTACAGGTATACACAGGTATATATGTATATTTACACAGGTACACACAGGTATACATATGTGTACATATATAGACAATTTTCTCAGTCTAGAAAGTTGCCATTAAGCATATCCTTCATCACTTCTGTTCTCAATCCATGGATTTAGTACAGTGCTCTGCACACAGTAAGCGCTCAATAAATACGATTGATGATGATGATTGATGATTTGTGTGAAAAAATAAGCCATCATTAGGGCTTGCAAAACAGAGCGGGCGCCTTAGTTTTTGCCACTCTGTAAACCAAGATGCATCCTCCAGAACATCGCTTACAGTTCTGATCATTCCATCGTAAGAAGGACCACTGGGTAGCTGGAGATGACACAGAGAGGGAGAACCAAGATGACAGGGAGGATTGGGAAAGCTTTGGATTTTCAGGTTGAAAGTATTGAGGATTCAAAGAGGTTTCGGAAAATTCGTGGACGGGTAGTGGGTACCAAAGGGAAGGTTAAGTCTGCGGATCAAAAGGTCAGGGGTGTTGCTATGATACAGCCAATCTTAAACATTTGGATGAGTATCTCATGATTTCTCAAAGCATGCTATGGCCACTGTCAGAGATAGATGATTAGGAGGATGGGAAACATTTTAGTATTCTTATGTGGCTCTGAATAGAATATCCTGGTAAATAGAAATATATGAGGATGAGTCAACATTCTTGATTACCTCCCTATCCGCAATACCTTTCTCTGAAAGTGAAAAATTTCAAGAAGTTAAAGCGACAGGGGATTACTGGGGTAATCAACATTCTTGATTACCTCCCTATCAGCAGTACCTTTCTCTAAAAGTGAAAAATTTCAAGAAGTTAAAGTGACAAGGGGTTATTGGGGTGGAGTGGATCTAGACGAGGAGAAGGAGGGGGTAGATTAATGCAGTGCAGAAGCGAATGACATTTTGAGCAGACTCTAATGCAGTGTACGTTAAAGTGTATCCACGTGGTCATGAACTCTAGATTGGTTGTTGAGAGATGTTACTGGTAATGCTTAATGCCAGCTGGAGTACTCTCACAGCCTCCACACTGGTCTCATTGCCTGTGGCACCTACTGGATAGATCTTGGGCTCAGGAGGCAGAAGAACCTGGGTTCTAATCCTGACTCCACCACTTTGCTGTGTGACCTTGGGCAAGGCAACTTAACTTCTCTGTGCCTCAGTTATCTGTGAAATGGGGATTAAGACCATGAGAAGCGTGGCTCAGTGGAAAGAGCACGGGCTTGGGAGTCAGAGGTCATGGGTTCTAATCCCGGCTCCATGACCTTGGACAAGTCACTTAACTTCTCTGAGCCTCAGTTGCCTCATCTGTAAAATAGGAATGGAGACTGTGAACCCCACGTGGGGCAACCTGATCACCTTGTTCATGGCTCAGTGGGAAGAGTACTGGCTTGGGAGTCCGAGGTCATGGGTTCTAATCCTGGCTCCGCCACATGTCTGCTGTGTGACCTTGGGCAAGTCATTTAAGTTCTCTGAGTTTCAGTTACCTCATCTGTGAGCCCCAGGTGGGACAACCTGATCACCTTGTATCCCCCTCAGCGCTTAGAACAGTGCTTTGCACATAGTAAGCACTTAACAAATGCCATTATTATTATTATTATTATTGTATCCCCCACAGCACTTAGAGCAGTGCTTTGAACATAGTAAGTGCTTAACAAGGGATTATTGGGGTGGCGTGGATCTAGACGAGGAGAAGGAGCGGGTAGATTAATGCAATGCAGAAGTGAATGACATTTTGAGCAGACTCTAATGCAGTGTGCAGTGGGGAAGCAGCGTGGCTCAGTGGAAAGAGCCCGGGCTTTGTAGTCAGAGGTCATGGGTTCGAATCCTGGCTTTGCCAATTGTCAGCTGTGTGACTTTGGGCAAGTCACTTAACTTCTCTAGGCCTCAGTTACCTCATCTGTAAACTGGGGATTAAGATTGTGAGCCCCCCGTGGGACAACCTGATCACCTTGTAACCTCCCCAGCGCTTAGAACAGTGCTTTGCAGATAGTAAGTGCTTAATAAATGCCATCATTATTATTATTATTATTATTAACAAATGCCGTTATTATTATTATTATTATGAGTCCCATTTGGGACATGGACTGTATCCAACCTGAGTAACTTGTATCTGCCCCAGCACTTAGTACAGTGCCTGGCACTGTAACAAATGCCATAAAAATAATAATTAAAAAACATTTCCACATTTCTTCTTGACCTAAGCCACCAATCAGCCCACATCCTTCTCCTCCCCACAGCCCCCCAATGGCTCCTTATACTTCTTGTGGAACAGAAAAACTCCTGATCAACAGTTTGCCCCATCTTACCCATCTACTCTTTTCTGCCGTACCCCAGCTCTGGCCACCATGGCACTTATTGATTTATGTCCAATGGTTCTGTCTCTTCTCTCAATCCCTGCCATTGCATAATTAACAATTTATGTTCTAATCTCCATCACTGGAGTACAGGATCCTGGCAGGCAGAGATCAGTCTGTTACTCCTATAGGTTTCCCAACTATCTAGCAAGGATGTAATTTTTTTCGGAATGTTGGTACTGTCAAGATTGAAAAGAAATATTACCAAAGAAAGCTGCATATTTGGATTTTTGTAGAGAAATAGATATATACATCTACATAGTTGTCTTTTGTACTCTGATTTTGAGGACCACTTTCATTATTTATTATTTTTATATGCCTTTCTAAAATGGAAGTGTCTGAGTCTTTTCCTCCTTGATATTTAAATTTATTCTCAGTTGATTAGAGTGCCCCGGGGGAGGTGAGAAGATTACTAATAGCCCAACCATTTCAATTAGCTTTAATTGCTTGTAATTTGTAAGACTGCTCTTTGGTCAAGTGTGTGAAGCTCAAAAACAGGCAGAGGTCGTGAACGTAGAAATGCCAAGACTCAGCCCAGTCTTACGTCTTACCTTGTCAAATAATTTTGTTTTCAAAATGACTTAATTATGAAGACCGTGGTAGGCTTGATCGGCACATCAGTACATATTTATCAGCTTGCCCAGTATTTGGGGGAAAGCAATTTAGCCTATCACCTTGATCAGAAACTATCTTAAGAAAGAGAAAATTATTGATTCTGAGTCTGCAAACGAGGGAGGTGGGGGAATGTCCCTTTTGGACCACTTTTGCCATACATAAAACGGTTTTCAGCATGTAGTCACCTGTGCCAGAACCCCAGAGCTCGGTCAATCAATCAATCATTCATATTTATTAAGCGCCTACTGTGAGCAGGGCACTATACAAAGCACTTGGGAGAGTAATAATAGTAATAATGATGGCATTTGTTAAGCACTTACTGTGTGCCGGACACTGTGAAGATACAAGGTAATCAGGTTGTCCCACGCGGGGTTCACAGTCTTAATCCCCATTTTAAAGATGAGGTAACTGAGGCACAGAGAAGTCAAGTGACTTGCCCAAAGTCACACAGCTGAACAGTGGCAGAGCCGGGATTAGAACCAATGACTTCTGACTCCAAAGCCCGGGCTCTTTCCACTATGCCATGCTGCTTCTCTGTACAATAAAACTGAGTTAGTAGACACATTCCCTACCCACAGCGAGCTTACTGTCTTGAGGGGGAGATAGACGCTAATATAAATAAATTCTGTGGGGCTGAGGGAGGGTGAGTAAAGGGAGAAGATCAGGGCAACACAGAAGGGGGTGAGAGAAGAGGAAACGAGGGCTTAGGGAAGAACTCTTGGTGGAGATGTGCCTTCAACAAAGCTTTGAAGGTGGGGAGAGTAATCATCTGTCGGATGTGAAGAGGGAAGGCATTCCAAGCCAGTGGCGGGACGTGAACGAGAGGTGGGTGGTGAGATAGATGAGATTGAGGTACAGTGAGGTAGGTTAGCGTAAGAGAAGCGAAACGTGCAGGGCAAGGTTGTAGTAAGAGAGCAGGAAGGTGAGGTAGGAGGGGGCAAGATGATTGAGTGCTTTTAAAGCCAGTGGTGAGGAGATGCTGTTGGATGTGGAGGTGGATGGGCAACCACTGGCGGTTCCTGAGGAGTGGGGGGAAATGGACTGTACGTTTTGGAAGGAAAATAATATGGGCGGCAAAGTGAAGTATGGACTGGAGTGTGGAGAGATGAGCAGAAGACTGGTACAGTAATCAAGGCAGGATAGGATATGTGCTTGGATAAGTAATCAGCCCCTGCCACACATGGGGCTCACGGTCTTAATCCCCGTTTTACAGATGTGGTAACTGAGGCACAGAGAAGTTAAGTGACCTGCCCAAGTTCACACAGCAGACAAGTCACAGAGCAAGGATTAGAACCCAGGTCCTTCTGGCCCCCAGGCCCATGTCCTTTCCTCTAAGCCACACTGCTTCTATAAAGATTAGGGTCTCAAATCTAGGGCCTGAGCATGGGATTTAAAATATTTTTGTCCCTTTTTACTTTTTTTTTCCTTCTCTTCCCCTTTCCTGCAGTTGTTCTAGTTTTACAGAGAAGTCTAGATGTTTTCAACTGACCCCTTTATAATAACTAAAGGCTACAAGCCGGACTCCCAGGCTTGCGAATCTCATTCGGGCCTCTGATATGACCTGACCATTTCCCGTCAGGCTCTCGGAGACCCAAAATGGAATATCTGGCCTATCAGCTCTTTGAAGCATGTTCCCCCCACTAAAATCCCTGCCTCTCTTTCACCCCCGTTCTCAGAATGAAAAGTTGACACCTATGACACTGCCCTCAGCGTGGCTCAGTGGAAAAGAGCCTGGGCTTTGGAGTCAGAGGTCATGGGTTCTAATCCCCGCTTTGCCACTTGTCAGCTGTGTGACTTTGGGCAAGTCACTTCACTTCTCTGTGCCTCAGTTCCCTCATCTGTAAAATGGGGATGAAGACTGTGAGCCCCCCGTGGGACAACCCGATCAGCTTGTAACCTCCCCAGCGCTTACAACAGTGCTTTGTACATAGTAAGCACTTAATAAATACCATTATTATTATTATTATTATTATTATTACCCTCCCCACCCCACAGTAGTTGCTCTATGAGTTGATGTCTGTCTCTCGATTTGAGATCATTCTAGAGCAGCAACAAATAAAATGAAGTCTGCATCAGAAAGTTACAGAAAGGCTTTCGTTTGGACTGCAAAAATGTTTTTGTAAATGCCCATTCTAGCGAGCTGTTGATTTTCTATTTTAGACCGGCCCTGATGACTGTTGTTGACGGACAGTATAAGATCTCCATTCATGTTGGATCAGCGCTGATGGAAAAGATTCTTCTCAACATTCCTCCTGATTGGCTCAAAAGAGTCATAGGTATGGAAGTCGAAGTTGAAAGTTTATCTCTTTCGCTGTATTAGCAGGGACACTGTCAGAGGGGACAGTTTGGCTCCAAAAGAGGAGGGACAAGGAGGTTCAGGCATTCTAACCTCACTGGAAGAATTTGGATAGCATCTCCCATTTCCTCTCCTCACCTGGTAAAGCAGAGATCACAGTTTAGGTGATCCACTTACCTTGGTGTTGTGAGAGACACCGATATAACGTACATTCATTCATTCAGTCATTTATTGAGCACTTACTGTGTGCAGAGCACTGTACTAAGCACTTGGAAAGTACAGTTCAGCAACAGGGACAGTCCCTGCCCATAACAGGCTCACAGTCTAGTAGGGGGGAGACAGACATCAAAACAAGTAAACAGGCATCAATAGCATCAATATATATAAATAGAATTATAGATATGTACACATCATTACTACAAATAAGTAGAGTGGAATAGAAATAAACAGAATTATAAATATGTACATATATAGACAAGTGCTGTGGGGCAAGGAAGGGGTAGAGCAAAGGGAGTGAGTTGGAGCCATGGGGAGGGGAGGAGGAGCAGAGGAAAAGGGGGGCTTCATATCAGTACAGGGAAAGTGTCTGCTAATTCTGTTGTATTGTACTCTCTCAAGCACTTAGTACAGTGCTCTGCACATAGTACCTGTATATATGTATATATTTATAACTCTATTTATTTATTTTACTTGTACCTATCTATTCTATTTATTTTATTTTGTTAGTATGTTTGGTTTTGTTCTCTGTCTCCCCCTTCTAGACTGTGAGCCCACTGTTGGGTAGGGACTGTCTCTATATGTTGCCAGCTTGTACTTCCCAAGCGCTTAGTACAGTGCTCTGCACACAGTAAGCGCTCAATATGATTGATTGATTGATTGATAGTAAGCACTCAATGAATACCATTGATTAAAAATACTTAGAACCCTAAGCATGCTACCATCCAATTTCACCTTAGCTTCATTCATTCAATCATATTTATTAAGCGCTTACTGTGTGCAGAGCACTGTACTAAGCGCTTGGGAAGTACAAGTCGGCAACATCTAGAGACGGTCCCTTCCCAACAATGGGCTCACAGTCTAGAAGGGGGAAACAGACAACAAAACAAAACATGGAGACAGGTTTCTAGACGGTGAGGCCACTGTTGGGTAGGGACCGTCTCTAGATGTTGCCGACTTTTACTTCCCAAGCGCTTAGTACAGTGCTCTGCACACAGTAAGCACTCAATAAATACGATTGAATGAATGAATGAATGAATGTCTGGCATAGTTACCCCATCAACAGGGGGATTCCATTCACTGGAAACTCAAAGGGACTTTACAAAGTCAAAATGAGTCTGGTCCACAAGTGAGTGTGTGTGGCAATGGATAATGGTAGTTTAAAAATGTGGCAAGGTGGAAATTTGTAATATTTAAGTTAAAAATGTTAAAACCTGATGTTAACACAAGGAACCGAATATACAGAAAATTTCAGCTGTGTAAATGTGGTAGAATGTCAGAAAAGGTGCACTGTGGTTGACATAGTAGCTAAATTACCGAACCTGAGAATATAGTCAAATATAGTCATCAAATGCCAGTTCATATATAAAAACTGAGATTATTTCATCAGGTTATAAAGTTGATTTAGCTCCAGCATCTGCCCGCTGAGTAATCTCCTCCCCAGGGCTGTTTGTTGCCAAAGATCACTTTCAGAATGGTTATACTATTTAAATAATAATAATAATAATAATGGCATTTATTAAGCGCTTACTATGTGCAAAGCACTGTTCTAAGCGCTGGGGGGGTTGCAAGATGAGCAGGTTGTCCCACGGGGTGCTCACAGTCTTAATCCCCATTTTACAGATGAGGGAACTGAGGCACAGAGAAGTGAAGTGACTTGCCCCAAGTCACACAGCTGACAATGGGCGGAGCCGGGATTTGAACCCATGACCTCTGACTCCAAAGCCCGGGCTCTTTCCACTGAGCCACGCTGCTTTTCTAATCCCACCTAACAGGAGAATTGAATGGGTAGAACACAGAATTTTAGGATTTTATTGGTTGCACATCATTATTGGCAAGCCCAGGGCATTTGCCACTGAAGGGGTAGGGTTGGGGGTGGGGGGTGTGTATGTGTTGTGTGTGTTTGTGTTGTGCATGTGTTCAGAGTAGTCAAAGTTCTTACGGGCATTGAGATCCTATCAGTGCATGCCAGTGTTGTAGAAAAGACTTTGACACCCCAATCTACATGGGGAGCAAATAAAGACTATTGATAGTTTACCGCGTTGATGTGCAAGAGCCTGCTTTTCCAAGTCCTCTGTTCAAGAACAACCGATGTCCTGATTGTTGGACACACTCAGCCTCGGTATTTATCCCCTCTGCACAGGAGCCCTGTGTGGAAAGGGATTTTCAGGCATGCGTTGGTTTTAGGAGCCACATTGCTGGTCTTTGCCTTGTCTTATGCCGTCGAGTCGTCTCCGACCCATAGCGACACCATGGACACGTCCCTCTCAGAACACCCCGACTCCGTCTGCAATCATTCTGGGAATGTATCCATAGTTTTCTTGGCAAAAATATGGAAGCGGTCTACCATTACCGCCTTCTGCGCAGTAAACTCGAGCCTCCACCCTTGATTCTCTCCCGCGCCGCCGCTGCCCAGCAAAGGGGAGTTTTGACTTGTAGCAGATAGCCTTCCACTTGCTAACCGCTGGCCAAACTAGGAATGGAATGGGTATAGTAATAATAATGATGGCATTTATAAAGCACTTACTATGTGCAAAGCTCTGTTCTAAGCGTTGGGCATGCCTCTGCATGACTCTCCCTCCCGTAGTCGAGACCCTGAGAGGGGGGCTGGTCTTTAGGAACTAGAAATTCCTACCCATGATCAAAGATTTTCATTGCTTCACAAACCTTTCTGCCAACACTAAATTCGCTACCAACATGTGTGCTTGTGCATGTTTATGGCTACCTGTTATGTATGTATATATAAATACATATACACATATATATATGTGTATATATAAATATATATACACATATATATGTATAGTTCCCCATAATCTGCACACCACACTCACAAACACATAGCTAGAGAGAGAGCAGTCTGTCAGTGTGAAGATGGCAGTAGTGACAGTGAGATCTTTTTACAGTGTGAATGTGTGTGTGCATGTATGAATCTAGTCTATCATCTTCACACCCGAAGGACAGTGCTATTTAAGAAGGATTTTCCTGCTGGAAACTGCCGTATAACCTCAGTCTTTTGCAGGCATATTCTCAGCCCTGAGCTAACACCTGCTTGGGTTTATGGAATAATGATGGTATTTGTTAAGCGCTTACTACATTCTAAGAACTGGGGTAGATACGAGGTTGTCAGGTTGGATGCAGTCCCTGTCTCGTGTGGGACTCACAGTCTTAATCCCCGTTTTACAGATGAGGCACTGAGGCACAGAGAAGTGAAGTGACTTGCCCAAGGACACACAGCAAATGAAGGAGGTGGGATTAGAACCCGGGTCCTTCTGGTTCCCAGGCCTTCAGAGTACATGATTGTCTCAAAAAGATTTTTGAGGCTGCTCATGAACTATAGGGCCGGAAGGGCTTCTAGAAGGATCAGAAATATATTCCGACCCCAGCTTCCAGGTCCTTCGCCAAACCCTCCAGAACGGCAGCACAGGATCAAATCAATCAATCAGTGGTATTTCCTGAGCACTTACTGTGTGCAGAGCACTGTACTAAGCGCTTGGAAGAGTACAGCAGGGTTGGATGTACAGGATGGGACCTACTAGCCTGTCCCACTTTATTCTGAGAGTGATGAGCAAGGGGTTGGACAGGGGACTGTGTGACATCCAACCAGGTGGTCATGGAGTAACCTAAGGATCTGGAAAACTTCTCAGAATAGCCAAATTGGCTTTAGTAGTTACTCAAGTCCACAACTGCTGTCATCATCGTCATCTTACCTCCTTCCCTTCCCCACAGCACCTGTATTTATGTATATATGTTTGTACATATTTATTACTCTAGTTATTCAGTTATTTATTTATTTATTTTACTTGTACATATCTATTCTATTTTATTTTGTTAGTATGTTTGGTTTTGTCTCCCCCTATAAGACTGTGAGCCCACTGTTGGGTAGGGACTGTCTCTATATGTTGCCAATTTGTACTTCCCAAGCGCTTAGTACAGTGCTCTGCACACAGTAAGCGCTCAATAAATACGATTGATGATGATGATGATGATCCCCCCAAGTCCTACTGAAGGCTCACCTCCTTCAGGAGGCCTTCCCAGACTAAATCTTCCTTTCCTCTGTTCCCCCCTCCCCATCGCCCTGACTCACTCTCTTTGCTTTACTCCCCCAACCCCCCAGCACTTGTGTATATATGTACATATTATGTACCTATTTGGAGAAGCAGCGTGACTTAGTAGAAAGAGCCCGGGCTTGGGAGTCAGAGGCCACGGGTTCTAATTCCAGCTCCGCCACTTGTCAGCTGTGTGACTTTGGGCAAGGCACTTCACTTCTCTGGGCCTCAGTTGCCTCATCTGTAAAATGGGGATTAAGACTGTGAGCCCCAAGCAGGGCAACCTGATTACCTTGTATCTACCCCTATTACTCTATTTATTGATTTATTGATTTATTTTACTTGTACATATTTATTCTAGTTATTTTATTCTGTTAATATGTTTTGTTTTGTTCTCTGTCTCCCCCTTCTAGACTGTGAGCCCATCACAGTCTAGGGACTGTGGGTTGGGTAGGGACCATCTCTATATGTTGCCAACTTGTACTTCCCAAGCGCTTAGTACAGTGCTCTGCACACAGTAAGCGCTCAATAAATACAATTGAATGAATGAATACCCCAGCGCTTAGAACAGTGCATGGCACATAGTAAGTGCTTAACAAATATCATCATTATTATTATTATTTTATTTATAAATCTGTTTACTTATATGAATGTGTTTTTATCTATAATTCTGTTTATATTGATGCTATTGATGCCTGTTTACTTGTTTTGATGCCTGTCTCCCCCCCCCCTTCTAGACTATGAGCCCATTGTGGGCAGAGATTGTCACTATTTGTTGCTGAATTGTACTTTCCAAGCGCTTAGTATAGTGCTTTGCACACAGTAAGGGCTCAAAAAATACGATTGAGTGAATGAATCCATCATCATCATTGGTATTTATTGAGCCCTTATTATGTGCTCTCCATGTCAAATGTTTTTTGAAGTCTGCAAATACACCACTGAGTTCTTGATGTTTCCTCTTGGATGCCTCCTGTGTCCATCTTGCTGCCAAGATTATATCTGGTGGGCTGCAAGGTAGGCTGAGTCAAGTTGTGATTCAGGAAGCCTACAGTTCATGACATACTTCAGTAGTTTGAGAGACAAACTCCGGTTAAATTTTCAGCATTAGTAGGGAAGAGTAAGGAGTTCCCCAAATCGGTTCTCTCACGTTTTCTCTTGAAGATAGTGATTACTTGTGATTTAATAATGTTGGTATTTGTTAAGCGCTTACTATGTCCCGCCTGTCCCGCCATCGACCCCCGGCCCACGTCCTCCCCCGGGCCTGGAATGCCCTCCCTCTGCCCATCCGCCAAGCTAGCTCTCTTCCTCCCTTCAAGGCCCTGCTGAGAGCTCACCTCCTCCAGGAGGCCTTCCCAGACCGAGCCCCTTCCTTCTTCTCCTCCTCGTCCCCCTCTCCATCCCCCCCATCTTACCTCCTTCCCTTCCCCACAGCACCTGTATATATGTATATATGTTTGTACATATTTATTACTCTATTTATTTATTTATTTATTTTACTTGTACATCTCTATCCTATTTATTTTATTTTGTTAGTATGTTTGGTTTTGTTCTCTGTCTCCCCCTTTTAGACTGTGAGCCCACTGTTGGGTAGGGACTGTCTCTAGATGTTGCCAATTTGTACTTCCCAAGCACTTAGTACAGTGCTCTGCACATAGTAAGCGCTCAATAAATACGATTGATGATGATGATGATGATGATGATGATGTGCCAAGCACTGGGGTAGATACAAGGTAATCAGGTTATCCCACGTGGGGTTCACAGTCTTCACCCCCATTTTACAGATGAGGGAACTGAGGCCCAGAGAAGTTAAGTGACTTACCCCAGGTCGCACAGCTGACAAGTGGCAGAGCCGGGATTAGAACTCATGACCTCTGGCTCCCCAGCCCGTGCTCTTTCCACTGAGCCACGTTGCTTCTCTGATGATGATTTCTCTGATGTCCTCTGGCATTTCTTCACTGCTTCCTATATTGAGGAAGAGCTCAGGCCAAAGTCTTCTGTGGCAAGGCCCCTCTCCTTGCCTGAACTGTGTACCACCCGCTTCTCCTGGAAAGATTATCTTGGCTTCTCTGACGCTGACCGCTCCTTGTTCTCCTCCCATCTCTGCTCATTCTCTGTCTCTTTCATGGGCTCCTCCTCTACCTCCCACCCTCCAAGAGCAGGAGTCCCTCAAGACTCAGTTCTGGGTCCCCTCCTTTTCTCCATTGCCACTCACTCCCTTGGAAAACTCATTCCCTCCTAAGACTTCAGCGACCATCTCTATCAATCAATCGTATTTATTGAGTGCTTACTGTGTGCAGAGCACTGTACTAAGCACTTGGGAAGTACAAATTGGTAACATATAGGGACAGTCCCTACCCAACAGTGGGCTCACAGTCTAGAAGGGGGAGACAGAGAACAAAACCAAACATAGTAACAAAATAAAATAAATAGAATAGATCATCATCATCAATCGTATTTATTGAGCGCTTACTGTGTGCAGAGCACTGTACTAAGCGCTTGGGAAGTACAAGTTGGCAACATATAGAGACAGTCCCTACCCAACAGTGGGCTCACAGTCTAGAAGGGGGAGACAGAGAACAAAACCAAACATAGTAACAAAATAAAATAAATAGAATAGATATGTACAAGTAAAATAAATAAGTAAATAGAGTAATAAATATGTACAAACATATATACATATATACAGGTGCTGTGGGGCAGGGAAGGAGGTAAAATGGGGGGGAATCATCCATCTCTATGTGGATGATTCCCAAATCTACCTCTCCAGCCCTGATTTCTGCCCTTTTCTGCAGTCTTGTATTTCCTCCTGCCTTCAGGACATCTTTACTTGAGTGTCCCACTGACAGACACCTCAAAGTAACATGTCCAAAACAGAATTCTTCATCTTCCCACCCAAACCCTGTCCTCCCCGTGACTTTCCCATCACTCCCCGTCTAATCAGCCCATAACCTTGACATTCTCCTCAACTCATCTCTCTTATTCGACCCACAATTTCAGTGTCACCAAATCCTGTTGGGTCAACCCTCACAACACCGCTAAACTCTGCCCTTTCTTCTTCATCCAAACTGCTACTACACTGATCCAAGCACTTGTCCTATCCCACCTTGACTCCTACATCAACCTCCTCACTGACCTGCCTGCCTCCTGTCTCTCCCCCACTCCATTTCACATTTTACTCGGCTGCCTGGATCGTTTTTCTCAAAAACTGTTCTACAAAACCTCAAGAACTTCCAGTGGTTTCCCATCTACCTCCACGTGAAACTGGAACTCCTTAACTAGTGGCTTTAAAGCACTCAGTCTCCTTGTTGACTTCCTCCCAAAAGCCAGCGTATTCACTTCGCTCCTCAAATACCAACCTCGATCACATCTATCTCACCCCTCACCTCTCCCCACAGTCTCTATATGTTGCCAACTTGTACTTCCCAAGCGCTTAGTACAGTGCTCTGCACACAGTAAGCGCTCAATAAATACGATTGAATGAATGAATGAATGAATGGTATTTTTTGAGCGCTTACCGTGTCTAGAGTGCTTGGGAGACTACAACAGAATTAGTAGACATGTTCCCTGCCCATAATGATTACAGTCTAGAGGGGAGGACAGGCATTAATATGAATAAAAAAGTTGTATAGTGTGGCTCAGTGGAAAGAGCACGGGCTTTGGAGTCGGAGGTCTTGGGTTTGACTCCCGGCTCCGCCACATGTCTGCTGTGTGACCTTGGGCAAGTCACTTAACTTCTCTGAGCCTCAGTTACCTCATCTGTAAAACGGAAATTACGACTGTGAGCCCCACGTGGGACAACCTGATCACCTTGTATCCCCCCCACAGCACTTAGAACAGTGCTTGGCACATAGTAAGCGCTTAACAAATGCCATCATTATTATTATTATTATTATAAGTGCTGTGGGGTTGTGGTTGTGGTTGTGGCAAATATCAAATGTCCAAAGGACACAGATCCAAGTGCACAGATGCATAAGGGAGAGCGAGCCAGGGAAAAGAGGGCATAATCCAGGAAAGCCTCTTGGAGGAGACGTGATCTTAATAATGCTTTGAAGGTGGAGAGAGTGGTGGTCTGGCATATGAGGAAGGGGAAGGGGACCGTCTCTATATGTTGCCAACTTGTACTTCCCAAGCGCTTAGTACAGTGCTCTGCACACAGTAAGCGCTCAATAAATACGATTGATTGATTGATTGAATAAATACGATTGAATGAATGAAGGGGAGGGAGTTCCAGGCTAGGGGGAGGATGTGAGAAAGAGGTGGTTGGGGAAATAGACGAGATCGGGCCACAGTGGGTGAACTGGCACTAGAGGAGCTGGGCTGTGGTAGATCAGTGAGGTGCGGAAGGGTGGAGTGCTTTAAAGCTAGTGGTAAACTAATGGTCCTGCCTTTGGCCTCCCCTTCATATTCAATCATATTTATTGAGCGCTTACTGTGTGCAGAGCACTGTACTAAGCACTTGGGAAGTACAAGTTGGCAACATACTGGGGTGGTTACAAGTTAATAGTATCAGACACAGTCCCTGTCCCATGTGGGGCTTACAGCGTAAATAGAAGGGAGAGCGGGTGGTGAGGAAACTGAAACGCAGGAAAGTTAAATGACTTGCCCAAAATCACAGAAGTTTCTTGAGAACTTCTTGAGAAGTTTCTTACGAAGGGGTTCTTAAATCTGGAACCACTTATCCTAAAGCCAGGATTAGAACCCGGGTTCTAATCCCAGCTCTGACGCTTGTCTGATGAGTGACCTTGGGTAAATCACTTCGTTTCTCTGGGCCTCAGTTCCCCCTTCTGTAAAATGGGGATGAAGACTGTGAGCCCCACGTGGGACAGCCTGATCACCTTGTATCTATTCCAGCGCCTAGAACAGTGCTTGGCACATAGAAAGCACTTAAACAAATAATGATGGGAGAAGCAGCGTGGCTCAATGGAAAAGTGCACGGGCATTGGAGTCAGAGGGCATGGGTTCAAATCCCGGCTCCGCCAATTGTCAGCTGTGTGACTTTGGGCAAGTCACTTAACTTCTCTGTGCCTCAGTTACCTCATCTGTAAAATGGGGATTAAGACTGTGAGCCCCCCGTGGGACCACCTGATCACCTTGTAACCTCCCCAGCGCTTAGAACAGTGCTTTGCACATAGTAAGCGCTTAATAAATGCCATCATTATTATTAGAGAAGCAGCGTGACTCAGTGGAAAGAACCCGGGCTTTGGAGTCAGAGGTCATGGGTTCAAATCCCGGCTCCACCAATTGTCAGCTGTGTGACTTTGGGCAAGTCACTTCACTTCTCTGTGCCTTAGTTCCCTCATCTGTAAAATGGGGATTAAGACTTTGAGCCCCACGTGGGACAACCTGATCACCTTGTAACCTCCCCAGCACTTAGAACAGTGCTTTGCACATAGTAAGCGCTTAATAAATGCCATAATTATTATTATTATTATTATTATTATTATTATTTATTAAGCACTTCCGATGTGCAACACGCTGTCCCAAGCACTGGGGAGGTTACAAGGTGATCAGACATATCTGATCATATCTGACAGACCACCGCTCCCCCCACTTTCAAAGCCTTATTAAAATCCCATCTCCTCCAAGAGGTCTTCCCCAGCTAAGCCCTCATTTCCCCTACTCCTTTTCCCTTCTGCATCGCCCTTGTACTTGGATTTATTCCCTTCATTCACCCCAACCTCAGGACCTATGGACATGTCAATCAATCAGTGGTATTTATTATTTATTATTATTATTTATTATTACTAAACGCAGAGCACCGTAATAAGAGCTTGGGAGACTACAACAGCGTGGCTTAGTGGAAAGAGCCCGGGCTTGGGAGTCAGAGGTCGTGGGTTCTAATCCTGGCTCTGCCACTTGTCAGCTGTGTGACTTTAGGCAAGTCACTTCACTTCTCTGTACCTCATCTGTAAAATGGGGATTAAGACTGTGATCCCCACATGAGACAATCTGATAACCTTGTATCTCCCCCAGCACTTAGAGCAGTGCTTGGCACATAGTAAGCGCTTAACGAATACCATCGTTATGTATTGTTTATTATTACAATAGAATTAGCAGGCACGTTCCCTGACGATAATGAGTTTACATACCCGTAATTTACTCTAATGACAGTGTGAACCTAGAAATTGGCTTCCTGGGGGCTTCCCCCGACACACTGTCCCCCACGCCCTTGATGCCCAAGCAGGGGTATGATTTAATAATAATAATAGCATTTGTTAAGCGCTTACTATGTGCAAAGCACTGTTCTAAGCGCTGGGAGGTTACAAGGTGAACAGGTTGTCCCATGTGGGGCTCAGAGTCTTAATCCCCATTTTACAGATGAGGTCACTGAGGCCCAGAGAAGTTAAGTGACTTGCCCAAAGTCACACAGCTGACAAGTGGCGGAGCCGGGATTTGAACCCATGATCTCTGACTCCAAAGCCCGTGCTCTTTCCACTGAGCCACACTGCTTCTCTGATTCTGCTTCTGATTTAGAGAAGCAGCGTGGCTCAGTGGAAAGAGCACGGGCTTTGGAGTCAGAGGTCGTGGGTTCGAATCCCAGCTCCGGGCTTTGGAGTCAGAGGTCATGGGTTCGAATCCCAGCTCTGCCACATGCCTGTTGTGTGACTTTGGGCTAGTGACTTCACTTCTCTGAGCCTCAGTTACCTCATCTGTAAAATGGGGATTAAGACTGTGAGCCCCACGTGGGACAACTTAATCACCTTGTATCCCCCCTAGCGCTTAGAACAGTGCTTTGCACATAGTAAGCGCTTAACAAATGCCATCATCATCATTTGGTGGTGTTGACGTGGTTGGTGGTAAGTGCTTCAGCGCTTAGAACAGTGCTTTGCACATTGGAAGCGCTTAATAAATGCCATCGTTATTATTATTGGTGTTAAGACTCTGTGACACCCTCAGAATTACAGGAAAAGCAGAAACCAATGGCAGTTGAGCCAGAGGCTGAAGGGTCAAGCTACTTGGCCTGGTGGGTATGCCAGGGATTGGATGGGGATATTCCACAGCAACATCAAATCCTGTCAACTAGAGCAACGGTGTGGCTACCAAGCTGGGCCAGAAGCCCGAGCGGCTTGGCCAGGGAACCAGTGGGGCTCTCTGGGGGAGGGAGCCGTGTGGGAACGTTACCGGTATCTCACTTGTCGCCTTGGTCTTCCGCAGTGCAATCCTCGGATATCACCTACGCCATGGTCGCAGCCGACCTGTGTCACTCATTGCTAGCAGCCGGAGAAACGGCTCATGTCCTGGAAATTCGGAGCATGTTTTTCCTAGATGAAAACAGCTACCCTTTGCAACAGGATTTCCACCTGCAGGATTTCCATCCTGACCTCTGACCTCCTACTAAGACTGTGAGCACCGTGTCGGACAGGGATTATGTCCGACCCGATTTACTTCTGTCTACCCCAGCGCATTGAACGGTGCTTGATTCAAAGTAACCACTAAATACCATAATCAAATACCTTTAAAGCAAAGATCTCGGTCACGTTGTCCGAGAACCAAAGAATCGAATGACAAGCCATCGGAGGAGGAACTTAATGAAATGATTCGCCTTCGGAAGGCTTTTGAAACTGTGTCATTTTTGACATTTAACAGGAATAAAATGTAATGAATGAAATCACAAGCTGCAAAAATGAAGCACTCTAAAAGTTTGCGGCCACTTTTTAAAGTCAATCGTACTCCCCTTTCTTCATCCCCTATTCCTCCATTGGGAAACTCACAGCAAGTACTTAATGAATGTTAATGGATGCTAATGATAATGTTTTCCTTCCAGAACCTTTTGTCTGGGGGCGGCAGACTTGGAGGTGTGCCACCCCGCTCAGTGCCTGAGACCAAATTGAATAATTTCCTTGACCGTAACTATATACAGTACACAATTACCTATTAGACATCAGCACACTTCCTGAGTAGAGTTTGGTGGTGGTTTGAAGAGCCATATGTTCAGATCAGCTCAAGCCCCGTTTTTCTTGAAGAAAGAAATTGAACAATAATGGAGGAAATAGTACTAAGCAAAATAGAAAAAGAGTCATGCAATCCGCTTAGTAGCTTGCTTCTTCCTGGGCTTATGGAATTAGTTTATCTTGAAGCAGTCCAAAGCATGTTCCAGTTGTGAGGATTGAAGAAGAAATTGGAGCTGCTTTTGTAACAAAATCTAGAGTGATTCCTAACCACTGGGTTGGGTGGCAGTTTGAAGAGGTGGAAGAATTCTTTCTGTTACTGTTGCTTCCCAAAAGGCCCAGATTCACAGTAGAATGAACAAATGTGTTGCAATTTCATCTTCTGCTCCAAGCCTTTCCCGAATGGTTTTGCTCCTTTGGAATTCTTTCCCCTTATCGCTTAGCCTAAGGGCCTTCTAAGCAGCAGTTTATCTCTTGGGAAGCTTAAAGGAGGTCCTTGAGGAGTGTTTGCTTTATTGGCCCTGGTGCTTATTAGCCAGGTGTATTTTCTACAAGGAAATATGAGCTAAACCATGAGCTCTAGTGTTTGGCCTAACGTTCCTTTATAGGATGGGCAAATTACTTCAGCCATGTGTCATTTTCTTTAATAATAATAATAATAATGTTGGTATTTAAGTACTTACTATGTGCAAAGCACTGTTCTAAGTGCTGGGGTAGATACAAGGTGATCAAGTTGTCCCACGTGGGGCTCACAGTCTTAATCCCCATTTTGCAGATGGGGTAACTGAGGCCCAGAGAAGTGAAGTGAGTTGCCCAAAGTCACACAGCTGACAACTGGCGGAGCGGGGATTCAAACCCATGACCTCTGACTCCAATGCCCGGGCTCTTTCCACTGAGCCACGCTGCTTCTCTATGCCAGTTACTGGAGATGCCAGTTACGATTTTCATTGTGTTTCATGGTTATAGCAGAGTGGTAGAGTCCAGTTTTGAAGGGGAGTCAAAAAAACTCCCAAGTGCCCTCATATCCCCACCCTCCTTTTTTTCTAAGACTTTTCAAATTAGCAAAGCAGGTTAGGAACTGATATGCAGGTAACACCCCCTTTGATAAACTCTCTGCATTTTTCCTTGCACATGTTCTCAGCAGAGGAAAGTGAGAGGTAGCAGTAGCAGTGCTGAGTTCTCACTGAATTCAGTGCACTGAATTATTGAACCCCCGCTCACCACAACTGCAGTTTTAAGATAGCCAGAGACCTACGTGTTTTTCTGTGCCTGGGACGGCATGAATACTTTCCACTAAGACGCTGTTGACAAATTCTCCTTCCCGTTACCGTAACTCTTTGAGAAGCAGCATGGCATGGTGGCTAGAGCACAGGCCTGGGAATCAGAAGGTCATGGGTTCTAATCCCGGCTCTACCACCTGTCTGCCATGTGACCCTGGGCAAGTCACGTCACTTTACTTCTCTGGCCCTCAATTACCTCATCTGTAAAATGGGGATTGAGACTCTGAGCCCCATGTGGGACAGGGACTATGTCCAACCCTATTTATTTGTATCCACCCCAGCGCTTAGTACAGTGCCTGGCACATAGTAAGTATTTAACAAATACCACAATTATTATTATTACTATTAAATCAGTTCAGAGTTTTCCTGAACTACTGTATACGACCAGCCCTTTAAACGGCTCAGCTAAATAAAGAAGCTTGGGCCCAGGAAACGCTTTCCTGCAGTGTGATCTTGGGCAAGTCACTTAACTTCTCTGTGCCTCAGTTACCTCATTTGAAGAATGTGAGCCCCATGTGGGACATGGACTGTGTCCAACCTGATTAGCTTATATCTACCCCAGCGCTTAGTACAGAGCCTGGCACATAGTAAGCTCTTAAATGCCATAAAATAATCCTTAAGATCTGTCAAGAACTATTGAAAAGTCTAAAAGTTTAGGTTTTTTTCACAATTTCAAGTAGCTGGCAACCATCAGGGTTAATATAAGCCAGAAAGAGTCATCCCAGCCACCTACCCACTTTCTTCATTTTAATGGAAAGAGCCCGGGCTTTGGAGTCAGAGGTCATGGGTTCAAATCCCCACACCGCCAATTGTCAGCTGTGTGACTTTGGGGAAGTCACTTCACTTCTCTGTGCCTCAGTTCCCTCATCTGCAAAATGGGGATGAAGACTGTGAGCCCCCTGTGGGACAACCTGATCACCTTGTAACCTCCCCAGCACTTAGAACAGTGCTTTGCACATAGTAAATGCTTAGTAAATGCCATTAAAAAAAAATGGCAAAGCAGTAGTATCTGATGGGCCTTCGGATGAAGCAACACAAACTGTGACTCAGGTTAGTTGAGAAGGTGCTCGTCCCCTCCTGAGGCTAAAAGCTGACCTCTGCTGTGGTGACAGCAGTGGGAGAAGCTTGTGAGCAAGAATGCAATGTGTCCCATTAGTTTTCCCTCTCTTTTTAGAGGTCTTGGTCCTGGTTTGTCATTAGTTAAGAAGTTAATTCCCCCGTGTCCAGGAAATGTGTTGGCTGAGAGCGGCCTCTTCGATCACTGGATCCTAGCAACCAGAAAAATCAGGCTCTTGTACTGTTCTGGGAAAAGATATTTCCCACTGTGTTAATGGGTTGATGTGCCTCTGTTCCCCGCGCTTTAACCGTAAGCACTGAAAGGGGAAACTGAGCCAGCTCTGTGATGACACCTGTCTACATGTTTTGTTTTGTTGTCTGTCTCCCCCTTCTAGATTGTGAGCCCGTTGTTGGGTAGGGACCGTCTCTATATGTTGCCAACTTGTACTTCCCAAGCGCTTAGTACAGTGCTCTGCACACAGTAAGTGCTCAATAAATACGAATGAATGAATGTATCACTATGTCACCACCCAGTTTCTAAGCGGCACAACCTAGTGAGTTGAACACAAGCCTGGGAGTCCGAAGGACTTGGGTTCTAATCCCGGCTCTGCCACTTGTCTGCTTTGTGACATTGGGCAACTCACTTAACTTCTCCGTGCCTCCGTTACCTCATCTTCAGCACTTAGCCCGCTTTTGCATAGGGACCGTCTCTATATGTTGCCAACTTGTACTTCCCAAGCGCTTAGTACAGTGCTCTGCACACAGTAAGCGCTCAATAAATACGATTGAATTAGTACCCGGCCCACAGTAAGCACTTAAGTACTATAATTAATTATTGTTGCCTCAGCATCTGTTGTGAAAAATGGGCTCCATACCCCTCATGGACATGCAATGTGTCCTATTAGTTTTCACTCTCTTTTTAGAGGACTTGGTCTTGGTTTGTCATCAGTTAAAAAGTTAATTCCCCATGTCCAGGAAATAATAATAATAATAATGGCATTTATTAAGCGCTTACTATGTGCAAAGCACTGTTCTAAACACTGGGGAGGTTACAAGGTGATCAGATTGTCCCACGAGGGGTTTACAGTCTTCATCCCCATTTTACAGAGGCACAGAGAAGTGAGGTGACTTGCCCGAAGTCACACAGCTGACAATTGGCGGAGCTGGGATTTGAACCCATGACCTCTGACTCCAAAGCCCGTGCCCTTTCCACTGAGCTGGATTAAGCACTTAAGCATTGTATTAAACACTTGTACTAAGGGTTCCAGGCCCCTCAGGGTGCTGCATGTGTGCTTGGGTTCCCTGAACACACCAAGAGAGGAACAGGCTGAACGATCACCCCATCCCACCCTCCCCGAGCCACTCACTTGTCTTTCCGCATTTGTCATTTAGGTACCAGTTGTAAGGTTTTTTTAATTGCTTGGACTCACGGATGGTACTTGTAACTGTTTTGTTTGATGTGTTTGTTGATAGTTGGGTGTGTGTTTTTCTGATGAGACTGTAAAGCTCTCTGAAGCCAGGGACACTGTTGTATACCCTTTTCTGTGCAAGCACCTAAAACAGTGCTCTGCCCACACTAGGTGCTCAGTAAATACTATTAACAACAACCCAGGGTCCAGCTCCTTTTCCCCACAAAAGGGCCACCTGATATGACGTGGTAATTCATTGACTTGTACTTCCCAAGCGCTTAGTAAAGTGCTCTGTGTGCAGTAAGTGCTCAATAAATACGATTCAATGAATGAATGTGGTAGAGCAATCATGTCATAAGGTGAATCTTAAAGTAAGATATTTCTACCTATTTGTCTTCAATCACCTATATTAGTCCATCTGCTGTGCTACTTGTCTTTGTTCTCAAAGTCTTTGCAGGTGGCTAATGCAGAACTATCATGGAGAGAGAGAGAGAGAGAGACACGATGCCCATGTCAGGTTTTGAATGTTTCTGAGATTTTAGTTCATGAATTTTAGGGTTTTGTTTTTTTTTTGTCACAGCAACAATGTGAGGGATTGGCAAACTGAAAAGCTGCCCCGACCCTCCTTAATGTACCAAGCACACATGAAGAGATACAGAAACTGGCAACATGTAGCTACAAAGATGTACACTCATGGAAAATTGGAAACATTTGCTTTCTGTTTACCTGCATTACCACTTGACATAGCTGAATTTAATAAAGTTAATGCAGTATAACATCCATGCGGGTGAGTTTTCCATTTCAAAATGCTTCGCTACATATTACTTCCCATCTTTCAGTTTCCTTCTAAAATTCAAACTGGAAACCTCTGTATTATTCTTGCTTAGTTTGCAGGAGACTGTGAGAGTTGGTTCTTAAGTGTTTCAACTCCTGGGAGAGAACAGAGCAGTGTACCTAGGGGCTTGAGACAGGTGAAAAAAAGCCAAGGTGTTTCTACAGCTCTCGGCAGATGAAAACTCTCCTCTCCCCCAAACACCTTGGGAAGACGGCTCTAAATCTAGCCAGGAGACACTCCCTCACCCTAAAGCTGCCCTGAGACCTTTGCCTTGGCAAATTCCCATCCGCTAGTCCTCCAGCTGGGCACTCATGTGTTCTCTTTGCTCAGAAAACACTCGTTCCAAACTCATTTGGTTCCATTTTTAGAACTCAACCCCCCTTGGACTGTTCCCAACCCATTCCTGATGCCCAAATCTCAGGGAGGAGGTTCAGCTATGAGGCCTGAAGTCTCCCAGCCCAGCAGGCCATCCTGAAGCTTAGCTGTGGCTCAGCCCAAGCTGCTTCACCCAACGCTTTATTCAAACACGTTTCTCGGACCCTCTATGGAAGGGTCACTTGGGCGATATTTCCTAACTCCTTTAATGCCCATGCTTCTTTCCAGAGCCCTCTCTCCGCAAACACACTCCAAGCTCAACGATATCTGAGTGGGCGCCCACCCTCAGCTGGGGGGCAGGTTGCCTAAGTGAAGTGCTTACACTAACCCCGCTCCCGGTTCTTGTACTCAGAACTTATTTGTTCTTCGGGCCTGCGAAGTGTTACATCAAGGCATGCACAGATGAAGAGAAGCAGGAGAGCAGCCCACGAGAAGAGAACGGGTGGACATTTTTTGCCACGGGCCGGGCTCTGCACTGGGTAACGGCGAGTACCATTTAGGGGCTCGGATGAGAAGCCGACAGCCCGACGCCGCGTCGGAGGGGGTGGTGAGGGAACAGCGTCCGTTGGGGGAGAAGACGTCCCGGTCCCTTCGAGTCGGGGCTAGGTGCTGGGGCAGAGCGCGTGCCACTGTTTCACCATCTCCTTGGGCTTATTGATCATTTTGTTCCAATGCTCCAGCTCTTTCCCTCTGGCGTACATAAAGGGCCCGACAACCACACGCCCCAGATGGTGGCTTTCTGGATAAAGAGAAAGGATCATTGCCCTTCCGCACTTTGCCAGGTCCCGCTCAACTCAATAGTATCTATTGACTGCTTACTGTATAATACTTGTATTTGTTAAACGCTTACTATCTGCCAGGTACTGTAAAGCAGCAGCTTGACTTAGTGGCTAGAGCACATCCTGGGAGTCTGAAGGACCTGAGTTCTAATCCCAGCTGGGCCACGTGTCTGCTGCGTGACCGTGGGCAAGTCAGCGTGGCTCAGTGGAAAGAGCCCGGGCTTTGGAGTCGGAGGTCGTGGGTTCAAATCCCGGCTCCGCCACTTGTCAGCTGTGTGACTTCAGGCAAGTCACTCAACTTCCCTGGGTCTGTTACCTCATCTGTAAAATGGGGATGATGACTGTGAGCCCCCCGTGGGACAACCTGATCACCTTGTAACCTCCCCAGTGCTTAGAACAGTGTTTTGCACATAGTAAGCACTTAATAAATGCCATCATTATTATTATTATTAGTTCTCTGGGCCTCAGTTACCTCATCTGTACAAAGGGGATTAAGAGTGTGAGCCTCATGTGGGACAGAGACCGTGTCCAACATGATTAACTTGTATCTACCCCAGTGCTTACAGCAGTGCTTTGCACATAGTAAGCGCTTAATAAATGACATCATTATTATTATTATTGGTTAACTTCTTTGGGCCTCAGTTACCTCATCCATACAAAGGGGATTAAGAGTGTGAGCCTCATGTGGGACAGAGACTGTGTCCAACATGATTAACTTGTATCTACTCCAGTGCTTACAACAGTGCTTGGCACATAGTAAGCGCTGAACAAGTACCATAATTATTATTATTATTAGTTAACTTCTCTGGGCCTCAGTTACCTCATCTGTACAAAGGGGATTAATCAATCAATCGTATTTATTGAGCGCTTACTATGTGCAGAGCACTGTACTAAGATTGTGAGCCTCATGTGGAACAGAGACTGTGTCCAACATGATTAACTTGTATCTACCCCAGTGCTTAGAACAGTGCTTGGCACATAGTAAGCGCTGAACAAGTACCATAATTATTATTATTATTAGTTAACTTCTCTGGGCCTCAGTTACCTCATCTGTACAAAGGGGATTAAGAGTGTGAGCCTCATGTGGGACAGAGACTGTGTCCAACATGATTAACTTGTATCTGCCCCAGTGCTTAGAACAGTGCTTGGCACCTAGGGAAGCAGCATGGCTTAGGGAAGCAGCATGGCTCAGTGGAAAGAGCCCGGCCTTTGGAGTCAGAGGTCATGGGTTCAAATCCCAGCTCTGCCACTTAGCTGTGTGACTTTGGGCAAGTCACTTCACTTCTCTGGGCCTCAGTTCCCTCATCTGGAAAATGGGGGTGAAGACTGTGAGCCCCCCGTGGGACAACCTGATCATCTTGTAAACTCCCCAGCGCTTAGAACAGTGCTTTGCACATAGCGCTTAATAAATGTCATTAAAAAAAGGGCTGAACAAGTACGATAATTATTATTTTTATTACTAAGCGCTGGGGTGCATCCAAGCAAATCAGGTTGGACACAGTCCCTGTCCCACGTGGGGCTCACAGTCTCAATCCCCCCTCTACAGATGAGGTAACTGAGGCCCAGAGAAGTGAAGTGACTTGCCTGAGGTCACCCAGAAGACAAGTGGTGGAGCCGGGACTAGAACCCAAGACTTTCAGACTCTCAGGCCCATGCTCTATTCACTAAGCCGTGCTGCTTCCCCTAATACAGTGCATTGCACTGAGAATTTAGGAGACTATAATATAATAAGAGCATTCACAGCACTGTTACCCAGAAGTCATTCATTATTATTATTATTATCATGGTATTTGTTAAGCACTTCCTATGTGCCAAGCACTGTACTAAGCGCTGGGATGGATACCAGCAAATCTCCATCCCCTCGCCCCCTCCTACCTCACCTCCCTTCTCTCCTTCTCCAACCCAGCCTGCACCCTCTGCTCCTCTGCCGCTAATCTCCTCACCGTGCCTCATTCTTGCCTGTCCTGCCATTGACCCCTGGCCCACGTCCTTCCCGTATTTATTTTACTTGTACATATTTACTATTCTATTTATTTTGTTAATGATGTGCATAGAGCTATAATTCTATTTGTTCTGAGGATTTTGACACCCATCTACGTGTCTTGTTTTGTTGTCTGTCTCCCCCTTCTAGACTGTGAGCCCGCTGTTGGGTAGAGACCGTCCCTGTATGTTGCCGACTTGTACTTCCCAAGCGCTTAGTCCAGTGCTCTGCACACAGTAAGCGCTCAATGAATGCGATTGAATGAGTGAATGGGGTTGGACACAGTCCCTGTCCCACGTGGGGCTCACAGTCTCAATCCCCATTTTACAGATGAGGTAACTGAGGCACAGAGAAGCGAAGTGACTTGCCTAAGGTCATACAGCAAACAAGTGGCAGAGCGGGATTAGAACCCATGACCTTCTTACTCACAGGCCCGGGCTCTACCCACTAGGCCATGCTGCTTCTCTGCCATCCCTCTTCTCATCCCTCAGCCATCACAGGAGACCAAGCAGGGACTGGGAGTTTTCCACTCCACTACAGTGATACCTGAGCTAGCAGGTGTCCCAGGGATGCTGAGTCCATGTCTTCAGGATCAAGGAGAGGAATTAGAGGGGAAGAGGAGGAGGAATAACACAGGGAATTATCCCCACAGCTCATTTGCCAGTACCAGGCACTGGGAAGTTAAAGATGGAATTTGCCAGAGAATTGCTGTGTGAAGACTTATTAAGAGTGTGAGCCCCGTGTGGGACAGGGACTATGTCCAACCCGATTAACTTGTATCTCCCCCACCGCTTAGAACAGTGTTTGGCACATAGTAAGTGCTTAACAAGCATCATAATAATAATTATTATTACTTGCCAAGTCTTATTTACTTAAGTCTCCCAATGGCCCCTGGAGCAGCTTCCTCCCACCCATTTTCCCGATGTGGAAACTAAGATAGAGACTGGGCTAGGGTTAAGGCCAAGCCCCCAGCTCAGGCTGTGTGCCAGTGGGGCACTCAGTTCACTGGCCCAAATGGGCCAGAAGCCCAATGCTTTGTACATACTAAGCGCTTAATAAATGCCATTTAAAAAAAAAAGTCTTTCTGGTTTAGGTCAAACTGCCCTGAAACCTCCTCCTTGGCTTTAATCTTACTTATCTATTTTGATGTTATTGTTTTGTTATCTGTCTTCCCCATTCTAGCCTGTGAGCCCGGTGTTGGATAGGGATTGTCTCTATCTGTACTTTCCAAGCGCTTAGTACAGTGCTCTGCACACAGTAAATGCTCAATAAATACGATTGAATGAGTGAATGACTGAAATGCTTCATTTTACTCTGACTGGATAAGCAGGGGACCTTCTTTGCTGTGTGTTTCCCCTGTGTCGTCCTCTCCCTCCCAGCTCTACTCTTCCAAGGATGACCCGAACGTCCCCCAAGGCGGCTAAGGAAGGAATGAGCCTTACTGTCTCCTTCCAGGGTCTGCAGCACCGTCAGGCTGAGGCTGGCCGTGTCCAGCTCCACCGGGTCGACCTTGAAGCTGAACGTCTCGTTGTAGACCGGGTTGGGGGAGCCCAGGACGGCAGAGGTCTTCTTGCTCTTGATGAACTTGTTGTGGTTCATCAGGGCCACCTTGACGCACACGCCTGGGGAGGCCGACACCGGGGCAGCGGTCCCCGGGGATGCCCGGCTCAAGCAACCCGAGGACCCTCCCCAAGTCCAGCCCCTTCCCTGCAGCCCCCAGAAAGGACCGCAAACAGTGTGATTGCCTTGGGCAGGTCCCCAGGACCCCCCAGTTCCTCCCACACCCCTCAAACAGGGCCAAGTTGAAGGAGCTCTGAAGCTGTGCTCCCCAGACTGTGAGCTTGTTGTGGGGAGGAACTGCCATTCTTTATTGTTGTATTGTACTTTTCCAAGCACTTTGTACAGTGCTCTGCACAACGTAAGTGCTTCGTAAATATGATTGAATGAAAGAAGGGGGTTGGCCCCTTTATTCATTCCCCCCTCCCAGCCCCACAGCATAATTACAGTATCTGTAATTATTCATGTCTATCCTTCCCTCTAGACTGCAAGCTCTTTGTGAGCAGGGAATGTGTCTGGTATATTGTTATATTGTACTCTCCCAAACGCTTAGTACAGTCCCCTACACACAGAAAGGGCTCAATAAATACAACTGACTGGCTGGCTGGCCAGCTCAAGGTGGACCATCCTGGGAGCTAATGCCACTCTGGCCCTCAGTGCCACAAAATGACACCTCTCTTGGGTTTGGCACTGTCCCTCACACCCCCTTCCAACCCCTGGCAGGGACAGCTGTGTTCTGCCCTGGAATCTAGCCCAATCCTGGCCCATTCGGACAGACCCGATCCTCTCACTTTGGTGAAGAGGAGCCACTGCCCCCCTCCCAGGAGTGGTTTGGTTAGCAGGGTGGGCCCACGTCCCTGTCTGAGCTGAGAGCCGGAGTAGCTGGGATAGCTGTGGGTTGCCACAATCCCGGGCAGCCTCGGTCCTGGCGATGCTGCTGCTGATCTGGCAACCAAAACCCAAGGGCACCATCAGGGGAACCAAAGGTTAATTATTTCAGTTTCTTTAAAGCCTGGCCATCCTTCTCGTGGAAATGGTCAGTGACTGTGCTTCCTTCCTCCTCATCTCTGGAATGCACCCTTGACCCTGGGCGGGGGCTGTTTGCTGTAACAGTCCAGGAACTGGACCCCACAAACCCAGACCCCAAGGGCAGTCAAGCCTGGAGGAATGCCGGGCGGGGAATGGGGTGTATTTCCCCACCTGGCAAGCCACAGCCGGGACACTGGGGGCTGAGTTGTGGCAGGAGTCTGGGGTGGATTGGAAAGGGAAGCAGTCATCTTGTGTTCTGAGGTACGGTCTGCCTCACCCCAAACCCCGCTGAAGGCATTCAGGGCCTCTAGACCGTAAGCTCGTTGTGGGAAGGGAATGTCTCTGTTTATGGTTATATTGTACTCTTCTAAGCACTTAGTACAGTGCACTGCACACAGTAAGTGCTCAATAAGTACGATTGAAAGAATGAATAACAGTGTGGGGGGGGGTGGCATCCCCCAACTCCAGACCCTAAAAATCCACTTGACCCCAAGAACAGTCCCTCTCCGAATCCAATCCTTACACACCGTCTAAGCATGTGTCAGGGTTTGGGATTTGGAACTCTGCAGAGCGGAACAGCAGACCATCAACTGACTCAGCCCCATGACCCTCCCACTACAGGGACTCTGCCTCAACAACACACTGAACACTTAGAGGAGCAGTGTGCTGGTCACCCTTTTGTTTTATGGTGTTTGTTAAGTACTTACTAGGTGCCAGGCACTGCACTAAGCACTGGGGTAGATACAAACTAATCAGGTTGGACATAGTCTGTGTCCCACATGGGGCTCACTAATCTCATCCCCATTTTACAGATGAGATAACTGAGGTACAGAGAAGTTAAGCAACTTGCCCAAGGTCGCACAGCAGACAAGTGGCGGAGTGGAATTAGAACCCAGATCCTTCTGACTCCCAAGCCCGTGCTCTCTCCACCAGAGCAGCAGAAGCAGACTTCAATCCTCATGGTTCGGAATATGCCACTCTAACTCTCCCTTCTCCAAGAAGTCAGCACGGACCACGCATCCCTGCATCCGTCCAAACTCCTCTGACACCTGCTGCTGTTTAAGACCTCCAGAATTTCAATCAATCAATCACTCGATGGTAATAATAACAATAATGATGGCATTTGTTAAGCACTTGCTATGTGCAAAGCACTGTTCTAAGCGCTGGGGGGTTACAAGGTGATTAGGTTGTCCCATATGGGGCTCACAGTCTTAATCCCCATTTTACAGATGAGGGAACTGAGGCACAGAGAAGTGAAGTGACTTGCCCAAAGTCACACAGCTAAGTGGCAGAGCCGGGATTAGAACCCACAAACTCTGACTCCCAAGCCCAGGCTCGGTCCACTGAGCCACGCTGAGCGCTTCCTGGGTGCGGAGAACTGTACCGAATGCTTGGGAGAATACGACAGAATTAGCAGACAGGTTCCCCTCCCATAATGAGCTTGACTTTCTTTGAAAACCCATTCCACTTGTTGACTTCCCAGTGAAGAAATATTTCCTTTGGTTCGTTTTGAACTTGGCCCCTCCAGCTTCAGCGGGTGCCCTTCATCCTGAGAGCATCTCCGGATGGTGCCGGGGAGAGATCTGGGGGCAGGGCAGGGAATCGGCACTCACTGACAATGTTTCTGCCTTCCAGGAACTTCAAGCCTTTGGCTCTCAGCACGACCACGGTCAGCCGGCCCAGGTAGTCATTGTAGCTGAGGGAGAACTGGACGTCCCCAAACTCAGAGGGAGGCTGTGGAAAGAATGCCAGGTTTGGGCCTCTTGGAGGAGGGAAAGGGGGCTCGGAGAATGACATAACAATAACAATGTTGGCATTTGTTAAGCGCTTACTATGTGCAAAGCACTGTTCTAAGCGCTGGGGGGGAATACAAAGTGATCAGGTTGTCCCGTGTGGGGTTCACAGTCTTAATCCCCATTTTACAGATGAGGTAACTGAGGCTCAGAGAAGTTAAGTGACTTGCCCAAGGTCACACAGCAGACATGTGGCGGAGTCGGGATTCGAACCCATGACCTCTGACTCCAAAGCCCGTGCTCTTTCCACTGAGCCACACTGCTTCTGAGCCCGGGCCTGGGAATCGGAGGACCTGGGTTCAAATGCCAGCTCCACCCCTGGTCTGCTGTGTGATCTTGGCCAAGTCACTTAACTTCTATGTGTCTCAGTTACCTCAGCTGTAAAATGGGGATTGCGATTGCGAGTCCCATGTGGGATATGGACTGTAACCAACCTGATTAGCTTGAATCTACCCTAGCGCTCCGAACAGTGCCTGGCACATAGTAAGCACTTAAACACTATAAAAAAAAGAGAGCTGAGAGATTTGTCAGGGAAGCCCTCCTGGGGGAGTTGTGATTTCAGGGGGTTTGAAGATGGGGAAAGCAGTGGCCTGCTGGATGTGAGGTGGGAGGGAGGGTTTGAGCCAGTGGTTGGAGGTGGGGGAGTTGAGGTCAAGGCTCAGAGAGTAGGTTGGAGTTACAAGAGTGCAGTGGGAGGGTTGGATGTTTTGGTAGCTTGGGCCACGGTTCCCATTTGCTTCCAAGACTGCCAGCCTCTAGGCAAATCCAAGGATTTCTGGCTGGTCTGGGTGATGGGTGATGCATTATCTTCGTCCAGAAACGCTCTGGGCATATTACTCCCCTCCTCAAAAATCTCCAGTGGCTACCAATCAATCTGTGCATCAGGCAGAAACTTCTCACCCTGGGCTTCAAGGCTGTCCATCCCCTCGCCCCCTCCTACCTCACCTCCCTTTTCTCCTTCTCCAGCCCACCCCGAACCCTCCGCTCCTCTGCCGCTAATCTCCTCACCGTACTTCGTTCTCATCTGTCCCACCATCGACCCCCGACCCACGTCATCCTCCGGGCCTGGCATGCCCTCCCTCTGCCCATCTGCCAAGCTAGCTCTCTTCCTCCCTTCAAGGCCCTACTGAGAGCTCACCTCCTCCAGGAGGCCTTCCCAGACTGAGCCCCTTCCTTCCTCTCCCCCTCGTCCCCCTCTCCATCTCCCCCATCTTACCTCCTTCCCTTCCCCACAGCACCTGTATATATGTATATATGCTTGTACATATTTATTACTCTATTTATTTATTTATTTTACTTGTCCATATCTATTCTATTTATTTTATTTTGTTAGTATGTTTGGTTTTGTTCTCTGTCTCCCCCTTTTAGACTGTGAGCCCACTGTTGGGTAGGGACTGTCTCTATATGTTGCCAACTTGGACTTCCCAAGCACTTAGTACAGTGCTCTGCACACAGTAAGCGCTCAATAAATACGATTGATGATGATGATGATGGATGACCCTGGATTCTCTGAGTTTCCTTTGCAGATCCACCGTTCCCCAGCGCCTGGGGCCGGACCACGGCCCAGGCCACTCGGGGCTCCATCTCAGGTTCTGCCTAAAAGGGGCCTTTCAAACGGATCTTTGACCTAGGGTAGGACTCTGATGAAGTTCGGCGGATGCCACCCTGACTTCCCTCCCCCAGCCGCCCTCTCCTCCTTAGGAACTCGAGTGGGTGTACCTCCTGAGCCCCCCAGGGAGGCCGGGGGCACCTTTGGAGAGGACCACCCGCCCCCGGCTCCCCAGGGGCCGGCCTCTGCCTCCGCTCCCTCCCGCCCAGCGGGCAGACGACTCGCAGTGGTATCTGTCTAATGAATTTAACCTTTAATTAGTCCCCTACCTCCAGGCTCTCCGCTTCCAAGTCTCGCCAGAAAACGGGCCGGCTGTCGCTGGTCAGCACCTCGGCCTTCAGGGGGAAGAGCACCTGTCCCAGCAGGTGATGCTTCTTCTGCCTGTCCACATGGTACACTGAGAACCTCAGGATCCTCTGAGTCACGGTTCTGCTGGACACCTGGCGAGGAGGCGGCCCGGGTCAGGTGGCTTTGGACACGCCGGGACGGTCGTCTTCCCGCTCTTCCAACCCTGCAGCTTCACCCCCGGGGCCCTGCCTGCCTTCAGAAGATGCTCTAAACCCTGGCAGAGGCCAAGCGTCTGCCAGGCCCCAGAATCTCTGCTTGGATAGGAAGGCGGGGATGGGAAGGTTGTGGGCATGGGCCAACAGAGGTCCTCCCCCTGGCCTGGAATCATCATCAATTGTATTTATTGAGCGCTTACTGTGTGCAGAGTACTGTACTAAGCGCTTGGGAAGTACAAGTTGGCAACATATAGAGACAGTCCCTACCCAACAGTGGGCTCACAGTCTAAAAGGAATGCCCTCCCTCCGCACATCCTCCAAGCTAGCTCTCTTCCATCCTTCAAAGCCCTACTGAGAGCTCACCTCCTCCAGGAGGCCTTCCCAGACTGAGCCCCCTCCTTCCTCTTCCCCTCCTCCCCCTCCTCAATCCCCCCCCGCCTTACCTCCTTCCCCTCACCATAGCACCTGTATATATGTTTGTACAGATTTATTACTCTATTTATTTTTCCTGTACATATTTACTATTCTATTTTTATTATTTTGTTAATATGTTTTTTTTTTGTCTGTCTCTCCCTTCTAAACGGTGAGCCCGCTGTTGGGTAGGGACCGTCTCTATATGTTGCCGACTTGTACTTCCCAAGCGCTTAGTACAGTGCTCTGCACACAGTAAGCGCTCAATAAATACCATTGAATGAATGAATGAATGTTGGGTAGGGACCATCTCTATATGTTGCCGACTTGTACTTCCCAAGCGCTTAGTACAGTGTTCTGCACACAGTAAGCGCTCAATAAATACGATTGAATGAATGAATGAATGTTGTGTAGGGACCGTCTCTATATGTTGCCGACTTGTACTTCCCAAGCACTTAGTACAGTGCTCTGCACACAGTAAGTGCTCAATAAATACTATTGAATGAATGAATGAATGTTGTGTAGGGACCATCTCTATATGTTGCCAACTTGTACTTCCCAAGCACTTAATACAGTGCTCTGCACACAGTAAGCGCTCAATAAATACGATTGAATGAATGAATGAATGTTGGGTAGGGACCATCTCTAGATGTTGCCAACTTGTACTTCCCAAGCGCTTAGTACAGTGCTCTGCACACTGTAAGTGCTCAATAAATACGATTGAATGAACGAATGAACAGAGAGGAGCCAGGCTGGGCCTGGTGGAGAAGCAGCTGGCTGGACTCCCCACAGCAGCCTGTAGCCTCAGTGGTAAACCAGTCACCCTGGTTCCTGCGGAACCGGGGGCTCCCTTGGCCCAGAGAGCCAGGTCATCATCATCATCATCAATTGCATTTATTGAGCGCTTACTATGTGCAGAGCACTGTACTAAGCGCTTGGGAAGTACAAATTGGCAACGTATAGAGACAGTCCCTACCCAACAGTGGGCTCACCTCACTGGGACGCTCCTGAAACCCTCCCCAGCGCCCTCAGAGTGTTCCCCACAGTCAGTCTGTCCCAAATCATACGCTGCCAGGGCGTCCCAGTCCAGCCCCAGACCCACAGGGCATTGCTGAGTTTGATCTTCAAGGGGTAGATTATTATAATTACTACTACTACTAATAATTGTGATATTTGTTAAGTGCTTACTATACGCCGGACACTGTACTAAGCGCTGCGGTGCGGAATACAAGCAAATGGGTTGGATTTGCCATGTGGGGCTCACAGTCTCAATCCCCTCCTTATAGATGAGGTAACTGAGGCACAGAGAAGTGAAGTGACTTGCCCACGGTCACATGACAGACAAGGGGTGGAGGCAGGATTAGCACCCAGGTCCCTGGGGGAAGCTATGGCTTCCACCCCCTCCCACATTGTCCCTTCCCAGTTGTTTTCCCAGACCCTGGGGCCTTAAGCCCCCACCCCCTGACCACCAAGAGAAGAACACAGCTGTATCCAAAAGAGGGTGGCCATTTATCCAGGAGTATGCCAGGCCTTTGAGTTTTCAGCTAGTCTGGCCTGGCATGAGAAGCAGCGTGGCTCAGTGGAAAGAGCCCAGGCTTTGGAGTCAGAGGTCATGGGTTCAAATCCCGGCTCCGCCACTTGTCAGCTGTGTGACTTTCGGCAAGTCACTTAACTTCTCTGGGCCTCAGTTCCCTCATCTGTAAAATGGGGATGAAGACTGTGAGCCCTCCGTGGGACAACCTGATCATCTTGTAACCTCCCCAGCGCTTAGAACAGTGCTTTGCACATAGTAAGCGCTTAAGAAATGTCATTATTATTATTATTTTATTTTTCAACTCCTCCCCAGGCCAAGACTCCAGATGCCGGACCGTGGTTCAGAAGCAGTGGCCCCATTTAAGGGGAGACCGAACGACTTGAGAGTAAAGTCGGGGGAGGTCAAGGAGAAACCCGGCGGCACGCTCCCAGAAAACAGAGAACCACTGCAGAGAATAGTTATTGATGCTTTCCGTCTTTTTTTAATGGCACTTTATAAGTACCTACTATGGACCACACACCGTACTTCGCACAGAGGGGTAGATACAAGCTAATCGGGTTGGATACAGTCCGTATCCCACGTGGGAGCTCACAGTCTTAATCTCCATTTTACAGATGAGGTAACCGAGGGACCGGAAAGTTAAAGTGACTTGCCCAAGGTCACACAGCAGACAAGTGTCTGTCTCCGCCTCTAGATTATAAACTCGTTGCAGGCAGGGAACTAGCCAGCCAACACTGTTGTATTGGACTCTCCCACGTGCTTGGTACAGCACTCTGCACACAATTAGCTCCGCCGCTTGTCAGCTGTGTGACTTTGGGCAAGTCACTTGACTTCTCTGGGCTTCAGTTACCTCATCTGTAAAATGGGGATTAAAACTGTGAGCCCCACGTGGGATAACCTGCATATATGTATATATGTTTGTATTTATTACTCTAATTATTTTATTTGTATATATTCATTCTACTTACTTTATTTTGTTAATATGTTTTGTTTTGTTGTCTCTCTCCCCCTTCTAGACTGTGAGCCCGCTGTTGGGTAGGGACCGTCTCTCTATGTTGCCAACTTATACTTCCCAAATGCTTAGTACAGTGCTCTGCACACAGTAAGCGCTCAATAAGTACGATTGAATGAATGAATGAATAACCTGATCAGCTTGTATCATTCCCAGCGCTTAGAACAGTGCTTTGCACATAGTAAGTGCTTAGCAAATGCCATCATATTTTCCCCCCTTCTAGACTGTGAGCCCGCTGTTGGGTAGGGACCATCTCTCTATGTTGCCAACTTGCACATCCCAAGCGCTTAGTAGAGTGCTCTGCACACAGTAAGCGCTCAATAAGTGTGATTGAATGAATGAATGAATGACCTGATCAGCTTGTATCATTCCCAGCACTTAGAACAGTGCTTTGCACATAGCAAGTACTTAGCAAATGCCATCATATTTTTCCCCCTTCTAGACTGTGAGCCTGTTGTTGGGTAGGGACCGTCTCTCTATGTTGCCAACTTGTACTTCCCAAACGCTTAGTACAGTGCCCTGCACACAGTAAGCGCTCAATAAGTACGATTGAATGAATGAATGAATAACCTGATCAGCTTGTATCATTCCCAGCACTTAGAACAGTGCTTTGCACATAGTAAGTGCTTAGCAAATGCCATCATATGTTTCCCCCTTCCAGACTGTGAGCCTGTTGTTGGGTAGGGACCGTCTCTCTATGTTGCCAACTTGCACATCCCAAGCGCTTAGTAAAGTGCTCTGCACACAGTAAGCGCTCAATAAATATGATTGAATGAATGAATGGATGAATAAATACGATTGAATGAATGAATGAATTAGCATTCAAAAAACACCACAGATTGATTGACTGATTGAGAACTGTTCTAACTGCATCTTTGTGAAGCCACTAAGCTGCCCGCATTACTAGCACCGTGTTGTCGGATGCTGGTATTTTTTAATATTCATTCATTCATTCGATCGTAATGGTATTTGTTAAGCATTTACTATGTGCGAGGCACCGTACCAGAGCCATCGGTGGCCATCCTGCTGGCTCTCCCTTGGCTCTTGTGGTCCCCAGGCCCGGCCCTGGCCCTGTGGAGACTCAGGAGGCCCACTTGGCCACCGCCATCCCCCGTGGCCACTCCTCTTCCCACCCACCGGCCCTTACTCCGACTGCGTCTCCCACTGCTGCTGCGCTGGCTCGGGCCAACCCCGATGGGGTTGTGAAGTGACTTGCCCAGGGTCACACAGCAGACGGGTGGCGGAGCGGGGATTGGAACCCATGACCTTCTGACTCCCGGCCCGTGTTCTATCTACTGCCCCATGCTGGATCTTTTTTGGCTGTTCTTGTGCCCAGATATATATCTAGATATCTAGATATAGATATCTAGATATATAGGTATATTTATAAGCCATAGATAGATAGATAGCTTTTCCCCCCTATCCAGTAGTTAGGTTGCTTTTGTTTTCTGAGAAAACCAGGTCCTCAAGACTGTATGTTCCCTCTAGACTGCATGCTCACTATGGGCAGGGAACGTGCCTGCTCATTATGTTGCATTGGACTCTCCCAAGTGCTTAGTACAGTATCCTGCACATAGTAAGCCCTCAACAAATGCCACTGATTGATCTGTGCATATCCCTTGCATTCATCCTTATTGAACTCGCCAACCCTAAAGCTCAGAATATGGTCACCATTAAAAGGTGTCAATTTGGGCTTTCCTTCCTCTCCCCCTCATCCCCCCCTCCATCCCCCCTGTCTTACCTCCTTCCCTTTCCCACAGCACCTGTATATATGTTTGTACATATTTATTACTCTATTTATTTATTTATTTTACTTGTACATATCTATTCTATTTATTTTATTTTGTTAACATGTTTGGTTTTGTTCTCTGTCTCCCCCTTCTACCACTGTTGGGTAGGGACTGTCTCTATATGTTGCCACCTTGTACTTCCCAAGCGCTTAGTACAGTGCTCTGCACACAGTAAGCGCTCAATAAATACGATTGATTGATTGATTGATTGGGTGAGGCGGCCTTGTCAGTGCCCCTGACAGTCAGCCCAGCTCCCGCTGCCCTCCGAGCCGTCTGCTCACACCTGCCCTGGCTCCCACGGTCCTCGGAGCCATGTCCACAATCTGATACCCTGGACTCAATCAGTCAATCCATCGTATTTATTGAGCGCTTACTGTGTGCAGAGCATTGGACTAAGCGCTTGGGAAGTACAAGTTGGCAACATAAAGAGATGGTCCCTACCCAACAGTGGGCTCACAGTCTAGAAGGGGGAGGCAGAGAACAAAACCAAACATATTAACAAAATAAAGTAAATAGAATAGATATGTACAAGTGAAATAAATAAATAAACTCCTTTCCCTGGCTGGGCTCGGCCTCCCACCCGGCCACGCAGCCAGCCCAGTGTCCGAGGGACAGGACGGAGTCAGCATGGCTGTGTTGCCCCCGACCCCATTACTGGCAGAGGACCAGGACATTTCTCCCCACTAAAGAGCCCCCTGCCCTACAGCCCCATTCATTCATTCATTCAATCGTACTTATTGAGCGCTTACTGTGTGCAGAGCACTGTACTATGTGCTTGGGAATTACAAGTTGGCAGCATGTAGAGATGGTCCCTACCCAACAGCGGGCTCACAGTCTAGAAGGGGGAAAAATATGATGACATTTGCTAAGCACTATGTGCAAAGCACTGTTCTAAGCGCTGGGAATGATACAAGCTGATCAGGTTATTCATTCATTCATTCATTCAATCGTACTTATTGAGCGCTTACTGTGTGCAGAACACTGTACTAAGCATTTGGGAAGTACAAGTTGGCAACATATAGAGATGGTCCCTACCCAACAACGGGCTCACAGTCTAGAAGGGGGGAAAATATGTTGGCATTTGCTAAGCACTTACTATGTGCAAAGCACTGTTCTAAGTGCTGGGAATGATACAAGCTGATCAGGTTATTCATTCATTCATTCAATCGTACTTATTGAGTGCTTACTGTGTGCAGAGCACTGTACTAAGCGCTTGGGAAGTACAAGTTGGTAACATATAGAGACGGTCCCTACCCAACAACGGGCTCACAGTCTAGAAGGGGGAAAAATATGATGGCATTTGCTAAGCACTATGTGCAAAGCACTGTTCTAAGCACTGGGAATTACAAGTTGGCAACATGTAGAGATGGTCCCTACCCAACAGCGGGCTCACAGTCTAGAAGGGGGAAAAATATGATGGCATTTGCTAAGCACTTACTATGTGCAAAGCACTGTTCTAAGTGCTGGGAATGATACAAGCTGATCAGGTTATTCATTCATTCATTCATTCAATCGTACTTATTGAGCGCTTACTGTGTGCAGAGCACTGTACTAAGCGCTTGGGAAGTACAACTTGGCAACATAAAGAGACGGTCCCTACCCAACAGCGGGCTCACAGTCTAGAAGGGGGAGAGAGACAACAAAACAAAACATATTAACAAAATAAAATAAATAGAATGAATATGTACAAATAAAATAGAGTAATAAATACATACAAACATACATACAGGTTATCCCACGTGGGGCTCACGGTTTCAATCCCCATTCTACAGATGAGGTAACCGAAGCCCAGAGAAGTCATGTGACTTGCCCAAAGTCACACAGCCGACCAGCGGCGGAGCTAATTGTGTGCAGAGTGCTGAACCAAGCACGTGGGAGAGTCCAATACAACAGCGTTGGCAGGCTAGTTCCCTGCCCGCAATGAGCTTATAATCTAGAGGGGGAGACAGACACTTGTCTGCTGTGTGACCTTTTGCAAGTCATCCAACTTTCCGGTACCTTGGTTACCTCATCTGCAAAACGGAGATTAAGACTGTGAGCTCCCACGTGGGATACGGACTGTATCCAACCCGATTAGCTTGTATCTACCCCCCAACACGAAGTACGGTGCGTGGCACATAGTAGGGACTTATAAAGTGCCATTAAAAAAAGACGGAGAGCATCAATAACTATTCTCTGCAGTGGTTCTCTGTTTTCTGGGAGCGTGCCGCCGGGTTCTTCCCTGTCCTCCCCCAACTTTACCCTCAAGCCGTTTTTTGGTCTCCCCTTAAATGGGGCCGCTGCTTCCGAACCACAGTCCCACCCATCTGCTGGTACATTGCCGGGATCTGGATCCCCGGGGTTGCCCCTCCAGATAACCGGGAGCCCAGAACGAGGTGGGGTTTCCAGGGCCCTTTCCCAGAAGGTGGCCGGGGGGCGGGCGGCATGGTGGTGGTCCAGGGTGTGGAGGGAGGCTGCCGGTGAGCCCACCCTCTAAAACCTCTAATACTCCCTCTCCACACTCTGTCTGGGTCTCTCCTCTAGACTGCAAGCTCGTTGTGGGCAGGGAAAGGGCCTGTTTGTTGTTCTATTGTACTCTTCCAAGCAGTTAGTACAGCGCTCTGCACACAGTAAGTGCTCAATAAATACAACTGAATGAATGGCATGACCGGATTTAATAATAATAATAATGATGATGATGTTTCTTAAGTGCTGACTATGTACAAAGCACTGTTCTAAGCACTGGGGGGGATACAAGGTGATCAGGTTGTCCCACGTGGGGCTCACAGATTTCATCCCCATTTTGCAGATGAGGGAGCTGAGGCCCAGAGAAGTGAAGTGACTTGCCCAAGGTCACACAGCTGGGATTAGAACCCATAAGCTCTGACTCCCAAGTCCGGGCTCTTTTCGCTGAGCCACGCTGCTTCTCGATTTGGCCAGGATTTGGATTTGGCCAGGAAGCAGTAGCCTCCTTGTTGCCTCAGGGGCCCAGGAGCAGGGCCGGCCGGAGGGCGGTGTGGAGGACATCTCCCTGGGGCTCCATCACTAGCCGGCCTCCATGGTGGGAAACGACGCCTACTATGTGCCCTCCCACCATCCCGCACCACGGGGGGACCAGGCCCGGCCCCGACGCGCACCTGGAAAACGAAGCTCTCGTCAAACTGAGGGTTGTCGGTCTTGCGCTTGGGCCTGGACCGCAGGAAGCGCCGCTCGTCGGGTAGCAGGTGGAGCTCGACCAGGGGGCTGCAGGGGTCGGCCGGGGCCCGCAGCCTCCGCGCCCGGATCAGCCCCACCAGGAGCCGCTCGGCCTCCGGCTCGTACGTCACCGAGAACCACAGCCGCCCCAGGCAGCCCTCGGGGAAGTCGCTCTCGCTCCGGTCCTCGGAAGGCTTGTACAGGTCTGGGTCGAGGGCACCCACCACCTCCGCACCCGCTGTGTCAGGGACAGAGGATGCCAGAGGTCTCCGTGGGCTGGGACGCCACAGGGTCTGGGCTCCAGACCCCTCTGGCCTCTCCCCAGCCTTGTTCTCCCCTCCCACCAGAGGCCCGACGGGAAGACCTTTAGGGCCCACCCTAAAGGACCAGCTTTGGGAACAGAAAAAAAAAGCCTGCAATGACCGTGCCGCTTTGCAAATGATTTGGCTGCAGCGGTGGCAGGGGAAGTGTCTGGCCCGTGCGGATCTATCAGGGCAGGGGACGAGCTGCCAGCAGCCGGATGGGGAGATTCGGGGTTGGAGTCTTGGTGACCCCTTCCCTGCCCGGGATCCTCTGGGAGTGATCCAAGGCCTTTCCCAGTGGTGGACTCTGTGCCCACCTACCCCTCCTCCCACCCCCCAGCAAGTCCAGGAGGAAGTTTTTGGACTTTCTTTCCACACAGGGCCTAGGATGTGACCGGACTCCCAGTTGTTTAAGCGGCATTCCCCACACAGGACCAGCCAGGGGGTCTGTCTGGCATCACCCCCGTTCCTTCCCGCAGCCCTGGACCAGGCCGCCCCTTCCACACCGCCCCACGTCCATCCCCCAACAGCCGCTTCAGACACCACAAGCCCCGGCGGAGCCCAGTCCTGCTCAGGGAGGAGGAGGCTCCCAGCCCCACCAGCCCGGCAGAGATTCCAGACAGGGATTCAGGAGGCTGGCTGGACAAAATCCACAACCGGGAAGTGGGAGACTGGGGCAGTGGGTTTCCTCCTGACCACCTCCCCACCCCAGCCCGCCCGCCCACCGCGGCCTACCCAAGGAGTGGAAGGAGGGCCGAGGCAGGGAGTCGGGAGCCAGGTAGCGGTCGTTGTCATCCTGAACCCGCTTCCCACGGGTCAGCGTGATCCAGTCCCGGCTGGGTAAGGAGGGAGGAACGACGAATGGGACTCCCTGCTCCTTGCTGCGAGGCGACAGGTGCGGAAATGGTGACCCCGCTGACCCCGGGAAAGGCCGGACCCAAGAGTCACAGTTGGAGGGGAAGCGATAGGGGAGGCATCCCAGGAAAAATCGAGGAAGAGGGTGCCGCTCCTCCAGTATGGGGCCTCCAAAACGGTCAAGGACCATTTACACGTCTCAGCAAGCCTCGGTCCCAAGTCCGGTTGGCTCGCACTCTGTCGGGAGACGCTTAATCGGAATGTGGTTCCGGAAATTATGGAGGAGGGAGAGGCAGCGAGGAGGGGAGCCAGGGACGCTGGAGCCGATGGCGGGAGGACAGTGGTGGGAGGGGCAGGTAGGGAATGGGGCTGCACGGGCAGAGGTGGGAGAGGCTCAGCCCAATATGTGGCTCTTCCCCAAAGCTTCCTAGGGGCCAAGTTGCTCCCAAAGCTTGGTGCTTCATTGGCCAGGAATCACATGCAAAGCTTCCTGGGGGCCAAGTTGCTCCCAAACCTTGGTGCTTCATTGGCCAGGAATCACATGCAAGCACGTGGGCACACACACACACGCTTTTTTTGTAGACCTACCCAACCTCCATGTTGGAGGAAAACCTTCCTTCCCACATCACCCCCGCCAAGGGACCCAACAACCCCAGCCATTCAGAGCCCCCTCCCTGCCGCTGGCTGCCAGGACAGACGGATGACTGGCCGGACACACATACGGACAGACGGTTCACCTGCCGCCTTTGGTCCGGGGGGCCGCAGATGGCTGGAGACACGTGTGCTCTGTGTGGGCGGTGGGCGACGGCTCTCCGGCCAGCTCCTCGTAGGCCGCGGGGGGACACAGCTTCTTCCAGAGGTAGTAGCCCACAGCTCCGACAAAGAGCAGCAGCAGTAGCCCTCCGACCACCGCTCCGACCACCGTGGCTACCTGCTCTGGGACCCCACCCCAAAACCCCCAGCGTTTCTACAGTGTCCACGCTGGGTGGGCAGGGCACCCCGAGGCCCCCGGTCCCTGGGGCCAAAGAGTGACCGAGCCCAGACACTGCTACCCCTCCCCTCCCGCTCTCCCCCGCCATGCGACTTGTACTTCCCAGGCGCTTAGTACAGTGCTCTGCGCACAGTAAGCGCTCAATAAATACGATTGAATGAATGAATGCCTTTTGAGGGGGCTTCTACAGCCAAGCGCTTAGTACAGTGCGCTGCACACAGTAAGCGCTCAATAAATACGATTAAATGGATGAATAGTAAGCGCTTAATCCATCAATCAATCATATTTATTGAGCGCTTACTGTGTGCAGAGCACTGTCCTAAGCACTTGGGAAGTACAAGTTGGCAACATAGAAGGGGTAGACAGAACAAAACATATTAACAAAATAAAAACAAATACCATTATTATTATTATTATCATTATTATTCCGCTGACCATGGGGTGGGGAGGGAGAAGCAAGGATTCATTCATTCGTTCAATCATATTTATTGAGTGCTTACTGTGTGCAGAGCACATTATTATTATTATTATTATTATTATTGTTATTATTATTCCTCTGACCATGGGGTGGGGAGGGAGAAGATGAGTGAGTCCGCTGTGGGTAGGGACCATCTCTATATGATTCATTCATTCATTCATATTTATTGAGCGCTTACTGTGTACAGAGCACATCATTATCATTATTATTATTATTATTCCACTGACCATGGGGTGGGGAGGGAGAAGCAAGATGAGTAAGCCCGCTGTGGGTAGGGACCGTCTCTATATGATTCATTCATTCATTCAATCGTATTTATTGAGCGCTTACTGTGTGCAGAGCACATCATTATTATTAATATTATTATTCCACTGACCATGGGGTGGGGTGGGAAGAAGCAAGATGAGTGAGCCCGTTGTGGGTAGGGACCGTCTCTATATGATTCACTCATTCATTCAATCGTATTTATTGAGCACTTACTGTGTGCAAAGCACATTATTATTATTATTATTATTATTATCATTATTATTATTATTATTATTATTCCACTGACCATGGGGTGGGGAGGGAGAAGCAAGATGAGTGAGCCCACTGTTGGGTAGGGACACTTCCCAAGCTCTTAGTACAGTGCTCTGCACACAGTAAGCGCTCAATAAATACGATTTATTGATTGATTGATTGACCATCTCTATACGATACATTCATTCATTCAATCATATTTGAGTGCTTACTGTGTGCAGAGCACATCATTATTATTATTATTCCACTGACCATGGGGTGGGGAGGGAGAAGCAAGATGAGTGAGCCTGCTGTGGGTAGGGACCATCACTATATGATTCATTCATTCATTCAATGGTATTTATTGAGCGCTTACTGTGTGCAGAGCACAACATTATTATTATTTTTTTATTTTTATTTTTATTATTATTATTATTATTATTATTATTATTATTATCATTATTATTCTACTGTCCATGGGGTGGGGAGGGAGAAGCAAGATGAGTGAGCTCACTGTTGGGTAGGGACCGTCTCTATTTGATTCATTCATTCATTCAATCGTATTTATTGAGCGCTTACTGTGTGCAGAGCACATCTTTATTATTAATATTATTATTATTCCACTGACCATGGGGTGGGGAGGGAGAAGCAAGATGAGTGAGCCCGCTGTGGGTAGGGACCGTCTCTATATGATTCATTCATTCATTCAATCATATTTATTGAGCGCTTACTGTGGGCAGAGCGCTGTACTAAGCACTTGGGAAGTCCAAGTTGGCAACATATAGAGACAGTCCCTACCCAACAGTGGGCTCACAGTCTAGAAGGTGGGCTCACAGTCTAGAGCCCACCTGATGCCAACTTGTACTTCCCAAGCGCTTAGTACAGTGCTCTGTACACAGTAAGTGCTCAATAAATACGATTGAATGAATGAATGAATGAAGATGAGGAGAAACGCGGGCTAAATTTTTCCACAGAATGGTTACCCCCTTTCCATAGTTAGAATAAATAATTAGGCTGTTTGTTGAATGCTTACTATTCATTCATTCATTCAATCGTATTTATTGAGTGCTTACTGTGGGGAGAGCACTGTACTAAGCGCTTGGGAAGTACAAATCGACGTGCTAAGCACAGCCAGTGCTGAGGCAGTATTATTATTGTACTTGTTGAGCACTTACTATGTGCCGAGTACAGTTTGAAGCACAAGTTAATCAGGTTGGACACAATCCCTGTCCCACGTGGGGCTCACAGTCTAAGTAGGAGGAAGTAGGATTTAAACCCCGTTTTACAGTTGAGGAAACTGAGGCAAAGAGAAGTAAAGTGACTTGCCCAAGATCACAGAGAAGTGGTGGAGTCAGGATTAGAACCCAGATCCTCTTACTCCCAAGCCCATGCTCTTTCAATTCTGTGGGCGAATCGTAGGAATTTTCCTTCAGAGAAGCAGCGTGGTTCAGTGGAAAGAGCCCGGGCTTGGGAGTCAGAGGTCGTGGGTTCTAATCCCGGCTCTGCCACTTGGCAGCGTGGCTCAGTGGAAAGAGCCCGGGCTTTGGAATCAAAGGTCATGGGTTCGAATCCTGGCTCCGCCACATGTCAGCTGTGTGACCTTGGGCAAGTCACTTAACTTCTCTGAGCCTCAGTTCCCTCATCTGTAAAATGGGGATTAAGACTGTGAGCCCCGCATGGGACAACCTGATCACCTTGTATCCCCCCAGCGCTTAGAACAGTGCTTTGCACATAGTAAGCGTTTAACAAATACCATCATTATTATTATCAGCTGTGTGACTTCGGGCAAGTCACTTCACTGGGCCTCAGTTACCTCACCTGTAAAATGGGGATTGAGACTGTGAGCTCCACGTGGGACAACTTGATGACCTTGTATCCCCTCCAGCGCTTAGAACAGTGTTTTACACATAATAAGCGCTTAACAAATACCATTATTATTATTATTATTATTATTTGTACTTCCCAAATGCTTAGTACAGTGCTCTGCACACAGTAAGTGCTCAATAAATACCATTGAATGAATGCCCCGAGCTCTCGCCAGGGCAACCCCATCCCCCACAATTCATTCATTCATTCAATCATATTTATTGAACACTTACTGTGTGCAGAGCACTGTACTAAGCGTTTGGGAAGTACAAATTGGCAATATATAGAGACAGTCCCTACCCAACAGTGGGCTCAAAGAGAAGCAGCGTGGCTCAGTGGAAAGAGCCCCGGCTTTGGAGTCAGAGTTCATGATTTCAAATCCCGGCTCTGCCGATTGTCAGCTGTGTGACTTTGGGCAAGTCACTTCACTTCTCTGGGCCTCAGTTGCCTCATCTGTAAAATGGGGGTTAAGACTGTGAGCCCCCCGTGGGACAACCTGATCACCTTGTAACCTCCCCAGTGCTTAGAACAGTGCTTGGCACATAGTAAGCACTTAATAAATGCTATTATTATTATTATTATTATTATTATTATTATTATTATTATTAAAGGATCCAGTGCCAACCCCCAGCCCAGACACATGGCTGGCAGCAACTGCGGGGAGTTCCAATCCACATGTCATCCTGCAGACTCATCAATTAGAGCAGGCATTACGGCTCCATTTCCTCTTACCGTACTGTACTTACTCTTAATACAGTGCTAAGCGCTTAGTACAGTGCTCTGCACACAGTAAGTGCTCAATAAATACGATTGATTTATTACCGCCTCCCACCGCAACATACACACCACACAACTCACCCACACACAACACACGCGAGCGGAGAATGCAGCATGGCCTGGTGGAAAGAGCATGAACCCAAACCCAGCTCCATTCATTCATTCATTCATTCAATCGTATTTATTGAGCGCTTACTGTGTGCAGAGCACTGTACTAAGCGCTTGGGGAGTCCAAGTTGGCAACATATAGAGACGGTCCCCACCCAACAAGGGGCTCACAGTCTAGAAGAATGCTCCAGCATGTGTGACCTTGGGCAAATTACTTAACTTGAGAAGCAGCGTGGCTCAGTGGAAAGAGCCCGGGCTTCGGAGTCAGAGGTCATGGGTTCTAATTCATTCAATGGTATTTATTGAGCGCTTACTGTGTGCAGAGCACTGTACTAAGAGCTTGGGAAGTACAAGCCGGCAACATTTAGACGGTCCCTACCCAACAACGGGCTCACAGTCTAGAAGGGAGAGACAGACAACAAAACAAAACATGGAGACAGAATAAATAGAATTATAGCTATTACGCACATCATTAACAAAATAAATAGAATAGTAAATATGCACAAGAAAAATAAATAGATAACCCAAATCCAAGCTCCGCCACTTGTCAGCTGTGTGACTTTGGGCAAGTCACTTCACTTCTCTGGGCCTCAGTTCCCTCATCTGCGAAATGGGGGTTAAGACTGTGAGCCCCCCCGTGGGACAACCTGATCACCTTGGATCCTCCCCAGCGCTTAGAACAGTGCTTTGCACATAGTAAGCGCTTAACAAATACCATCATTATTATTCCCTGTGCCTCAGTTTCTTCGTGTGTAAAATAGGGAATCCGTACCCGTTCTCGCCCCTATTTAGACTGTAAGAACCATGCGGGACAAGGACTGTGTCCTGAACTCTTTATCTTGTATCCACCTCAGTGCTCAGTACAGTTCTTGGCATAGAATAGAAGAGAACATATAAGAGACTATAAGAGAAGCGGATGGTGTATTGGATAGAGCATGGGCCCTGGAGTCAGAAGGTCATGGGTTCTAATCCCGCCTCCACCACCTGTCAGCTGTGTGACCTTGGGCAAGTCACTTCACTTCTCTGGGCCTCAGTTATCTCATCTGTAAAATGGGGATTAAGGCCGTGAGCCCCTCGTGGGACAACCTGACCACCTTGTATCTCCCCCCGGCGCTTAGAACAGTTCTTGGCACATAGTAAGCGCTTAACAAAGACCATCATCATCATATAATAAGCACTTAAATACTACAGTCATTATCACACTATCATTATCACAGCGTGGCTCAGTGGAAAGAGCCGGGGCTTTGGAGTCAGAGGTCATGGGTTCAAATCCCGGCTCCGCCAACTGTCAGCTGTGTGGCTTTGGGCTAGTCACAACTTCTCTGCACCTCAGTTACCTCATCTGTAAAATGGGGATTAAGACTGTGAGTACCCCGTGGAACAACCTGATAATAATAATAATAATGACAGCATTTGTTTAGCGCTTACTATGTGCAAAGCACTGTTCTAAGCACTGGGGGGGATACAAGCTGATCAGGTTGTCCCACGGGGCGGCTCACAGTTTTAATCCCCATTTTGCAGATGAGGTAACTGAGGCCCAGAGAAGTGAAGTGACTTGCCCAAAGTCACCCAGCTGACAAGTGGCGGAGTCGTGTTTAGAACCCATGACCTCTGACTCCCAAGCCCGGGCTCTTTCCACTGAGCCACGCTGATCACCTTGTAATCTCCCCAGCGCTTAGAACAGTGCTTTGCACATAGTAAGCGCTTAACTCCCCAGCACTTAGAACAGAGCTTTGCACATAGTAAGCGCCTAATAAATGACATTGCTATTATTATTATTATGAAATATTATAGATGTGCAGATCATGCCTTCAGAGACAAGTTCACACACACAAGAGACATATGGAGACCCAGAGACACACAGTAAGCGCTCAATAAATACGATTGAATGAATGAATGTGGGACAGCCTGATTACCTTGTATCTACCCCAGCCCTTAGAACAGTGCTGGGCACATAGTAAGCGCTTAACAAATATCATAAATATATATATATATATATATATATATATATATATATATATATATATATATTCGTGCATAGAGACACAAAGAAACACGGAGGAAGGGAAACGTTGGCTCCCACAGAGACTCGCAGAGACACGTTGGGACTCACAGAGATACCCGGAGACACAGAGATACACTCCCATGCATAGAGACACTGAAGAACGAGAGACACGGAGACAAAGAGACACGGAGTCTGAGAGACACACGGAGGAGGAGAAACTTTCACTCCCATAGAGACTGGCAGAGACAGAGAGACACGTTGGCGCTCACAGAGATACACGGTGACACAGAGATACACGTCCACGCATAGAGACATATGAAGAACGAGAGACACGGAGACACAGAGTCTGAGAGACACACGGAGGAGAGGAAACTTTCTCTCCCCTAGAGACTGGCAGAGACGGAGAGACACGTTGGTGCTCACAGAGATACACGGTGACACAGAGATACACGTCCATGCATAGAGACATATGAAGAACGAGAGACACGGAGACACAGAGTCTGAGAGACACACGGAGAAGGGGAAACTTTCTCTCCCATAGAGACTGGCAGAGACAGAGAGACACGTTGGTGCTCACAGAGATACACGGTGACACAGAGATACACGTCCATGCATAGAGACACATAAAGAACGAGAGACATGTTGACTCACAGACATGCACAGAGACACATATTCGCGGTCACTGAGAGACACGGAGACACAGAGACACGGAGTCTGAGAGACACACGGAGGAGGGGAAACTTTCTCTCCCATAGAGACTCGCAGAGACGGAGAGACACCTTGGTGCTCACAGAGATACACGGTGACACAGAGATACACGTCCATGCATAGAGACACATGAAGAACGAGAGACACGTTGGCTAACAGACATGCACAGAGACACACATTCACACTCACTGAGATCCACAGAGACACGGAGTCTGAGAGACACACGGAGGAGGGGAAACTTTCTCTCCCCTAGAGACTGGCAGAGACAGAGAGACACGTTGGTGCTCACAGAGATACACGGTGACACAGAGATACACGTCCATGCATAGAGACACATAAAGAACAAGAGACACGTTGACTCACAGACATGGACAGAGACACACATTCACACTCACTGAGATACACAGAGACACGGAATCTGAGAGACACACGGAGGAGGGGAAACTTTTTCTCTCCCCTAGAGACTCGCAGAGACAGAGAGACACGTTGGTGCTCACAGAGATACACGGTGACACAGAGATACACGTCCATGCATAGAGACACATGAAGAACGAGAGACACGGAGACACAGAGACACGGAGTCTGAGAGACACACGGAGGAGGGGAAACTTTCTCTCCCCTAGAGACTCGCAGAGACAGAGAGACACGTTGGCGCTCACAGAGATACACGGTGACACAGAGATACACGGAGACACAGAGACACTTCCGCGTTCACAGAGATACACGGAGACACGGAGACACAAAGAGAGACACAGAGACACGTCGGCGCTCAGAGATACACGGAGACCCAGAGACACAAGGAGACCCAGAGACACGTCCGCGCTCACAGAGATACACGGAGGCACAGAGACACGTTGGAGACGAGATCCACGGAGACACAGAGACACGTTTGAGCTCACAGATATGCACAGAGACACAGAGAGACGTCCGCGCTCACAGAGATTACACGGAGACACAGAGACACAAGGAGACGCAGAGACACACGGAGACACAGAGACACAGGGAGGCACAGAGACACGTCCGCGCTCACAGAGATAAACAGAGACGTGTTCGCGTTCACAGAGACACACGGAGACACAGAGACACAAGGAGACACAGAGACACGTCCGCGCTCACAGAGACACACGGAGACAGAGACACGCCCGCGCTCCCAGAGAGACACGGAGACACAGGGAGACACAGAGACACGTCCGCGCTCACAGAGACGCACGGAGACACAGAGACACAAGGAGACACAGAGACAAGTTCGCGCTCACAGAGACACACGGAGGAGACACACGGAGACACAGAGACACAGGGAGACACAGAGACACGTCCGCGCTCACAGAGATACACGGAGACACAGAGACACACAGAGACACGTTCGTGCTCAGAGATCCACGAAGACACAGAGACAGACGGAGACACCACAGAGACACGTCGGAGAAGAGATCCACGGAGGCACAGAGCCACGTTTGCGCTGACAGAGATGCACGGAGACCCAGTCTCTCGTAGAGAGGTCCCCGGAGGAGCCCCCGGGGCCCGCCCGCCCGCCCGCCTGGCCCCCCGAGGAACGCCGAGAGACCCCGGCCCGGGGACCCAGGGACCCGCGGAGGCGACGCAGAGGGAGAGGAGGAGACACAGAGGGAGAGAGAGGAGACACACGGGGTCCGTCCCCCCCGAGAGAGAGACAGAGAGAGAGAGACAGAGAGAGAGAGAGACCCCCGGTCCCCCCCCCCCCGGCCCCCCTTGATGGGATGAGGAGGCGGGGGGGGGGGGTCTTACCGGCCATGTGTCCGGGGGCTCCCCGGGATGTCCCCGTCCCCGGGGGCTCTGCCCGAGAGGCCACTGACCAGGGGACCCGACCCCCCCGCCCAGACCCCCGACCCCCGACGAGGCGGACTGACCACACGCCCCCACCCCAGCCCACACCATCTCACCCCACCCGCCCCTCCCCCTCCTCTATCCTCTTCTCTCCTCCTCCCCCTCGGCCCCTCCTCCTCCTCTCTCTCCCTCCCCCTTCTCCTCCTCCTCCTCTTCCCCCTCCTCCCCCTCTTCCTCCTCCCCCTCCCCTTCTCCTCCTCCTCCTCCTCCCTCTTCTCCTCCTCCTCTTCCTCCTCCTCCTCCCCCTCTTCCTCCTCCTCCTCCCCCTCTTCCTTCCCCTCTCCTTCCCCCTCTCCTCCTCTTCTCCCTCCTCCTCTTCCTCCTCCTTGCTCCTCCTCCTCCTCCCCCCTCCTCGGCCCCTCCCCCTCCTCCTCCTCTTCCCCCTCCTCCTCCTCCTCCTCCCCTCTCCTCCTCCTCCTCTCCCTCCTCCTCCTCCTCTTCCTCCTCCCCCTCCTCCTCTTCCTCCTCCCTGCTCCTCCTCCCCCACCTCCTCCTCGCCCGCCCCCGCCCCCCGCCCTCCATCCAAGCCAACCTCCCCTCCCAAACCCCCCCCCGCTCAGCCCCAGCCGACCCACTGAGCCCCCTTTTTCCTCTCCTCCTCCCCATCCTCCCCTCTGCCCTACTCCTTTCCCCTCCCCACGGCACTTGTATATATTTGTACAGATTTATTACTCAATTTATTGTACTTGTACATATTTACTACTCTATTTTGTTAATGATGTGCATATAGCCTTAATTCTGTTTGTTCTGGCGATTTTGACACCTGTCCACATGTTTTGTTTTGTTGTCTGCCTTCCCCTCCCCACGGCACTTGTATATATTTATTACTCAATTTATTGTACTTGTACATATTTACTACTCTATTTTGTTAATGGTGTGCATATATCCTTAATTCTGTTTGTTCTGGCGATTTTGACACCTGTCCACATGTTTTATTTTGGTGTCTGCCTCCCCCTTCTAGACCCGTTGTTGGGTAGGGACCGTCTCTAGATGTTGCCGACTTGTACTTCCCGAGCGCTTAGTACAGTGCTCTGCACACAGTAAGCGCTCAGTAAATGAGCCTGTTGTGGGTAGGGACAGTCTCTATATGTTGCCGATTTGTAGTCTCCGAAGGGCTTAGTACAGTGCTCTGCACACAGTAAGCGCTCAATAAATGAGCCTGTTGTTGGGTAGGGACCGTCTCTGTTGCCGACTTGTACTTCCCAAGCGCTTAGTACAGTGCTCTGCACACAGTAAGCGCTCAATAAATACGATTGAATGAATGAATGAATGAATGAATGAAGGGAGATCTCCATCGATCAGATCAATCAAAGAGTCCATAATAGCAGGGGGTTTCCGATCCCGAGTATCTTGAAGGCTGGAGCTGAGAACTGACAGTATAGGCTGAGACGAAACCCACTGGATTACGATCAAATTGTGGGTATTTAAAAGCGGCGTGGCTCAGTGAAAAGAGCCTGGGCTTGGGAGTCAGAGGTCATGGGTTCTAATCCCGGCTCCGCCTCTTGTCAGCTGTGTGACTTTGGGCAAGTCACTTCACTTCTCTGGGCCTCAGTTACCTCATCTGGAAAATGGGGATTTAAGACGGTGAGCCCACATGGGACAACCTTATCACCTTGTATCCTCCCCAGTGCTTAGAACAGTGCTTTGCACATAGTAATCTCCTCACTGTACCTCGCTCTCACCTGTCCCGCCATCGACCCCCGGCCCACGTCATCCCCCGGGCCTGGAATGCCCTCCCTCTGCCCATCCGCCAAGCTAGCTCTCTTCCTCCCTTCAAGGCCCTGCTGAGAGCTCACCTCCTCCAGGAGGCCTTCCCAGACTGAGCCCCTTCTTTCCTCTCCCCCTCGTCCCCCTCTCCATCCCCCCGTCTTACCTCCTTCCCTTCCCCACAGCACCTGTATATATGTATATATGGTTGTACATATTTATTACTCTATTTATCTATTTATTTATTTTACTTGTACATTTCTATCCTACTTATTTTATTTTGTTGGCATGTTTGGTTCTGTTCTCTGTCTCCCCCTTTTAGACTGTGAGCCCACTGTTGGGTAGGGACTGTCTCTATGTGATGCCAATTTGTACTTCCCAAGCGCTTAGTACAGTGCTCTGCACATAGTAAGCGCTCAATAAATACGATTGATTGATTGATTGATTGATTGACAGGGGAGAATGAGGCACGGTGAGGAGGTTAGTGGTGGCACAGGAGCGGAGGGTGCAGTCTGGGCTGAAGAAGGAGAGAAGGGAGGTGAGGTAGGAGGGGGCGAGGTGATGGAAACCCTTGAAGCCGAGAGTGAGGAGTTTTTGCTTGATTCGTAGGTTGACAGGCAGCCACTGGAGATTTTTAAGGAGGGGAGTGACACGCCCAGAGCGTTTCTGTACAAAGATAATAATAATGATGGCATTTGTTAAGCTCTTACTATGTGCAAAGCACTGTTCTAAGCGCTGGGGGGATACGAGGTGATCAGGTTGTCCCACGTGGGGCTCACAGTCTTCTTCCCCATTTTACAAATGAGGTAACTGAGGCTCAGAGAGGTTAAGTGACTTGCCCAAAGTCACACAGCTGACAACTGGCAGAGCCGGGATTCAAACCCATGACCTCGGACTCCAAAGCCCGGGCTCTTTCCACTGAGCCACGCTGCTTCTCGATAAGCCGGGCAGCAAAGTGAAGTGTGGACTGAAGGCGGGAGAGACAGGAGGATACACTTACTGTGTGAGACCGTACAAATCCAAGGGCAAGGGCGACGCAGAAGGGAGTGGGAGAGGCGGAAATGAGGACTTTGTCAGGAAATAGTAATAATAATAGTGGTACTTGTTTTGCACTTCAGTGTTCCAGACACCGAACTGAGCTCTGAGGTAGATACAAGGTAATCGGGTTGGACACAGTCCCTGGCCCACATAGGACTCACAGTCTTAGCCCCCGTTATACAGATGAGAGAATTGAGGCACCGAGCAGTGAAGTGACTTGTCCAAGGTCACACAGCAGACAAGTGGCAGAGCTGGGATAAGAACCCAGGTCCTTCTGAGTCCCAGGTCCATGCTCTATCCACTAGGCCACACTGCTTCCTTTGTCTTCTGCTAAGCTCCCTGCAACCATCCCAGGCTTGTGGCTCTCTCTCCTGATCTTGTGAATCTTCAGGAAAGGAGAATCCACAACCTTATGCATCCTCTGATCCAGTATTTCCCACCTTAATCCGGGGAAGTTCTTTATATCTGCTGTAAATACCTACCTCTAAAGTTACACCTTTCATTCATTCATTCGATCGTATTTATTGAGCACTTACTGTGTGCAGAGCACTGGACTAAGCGCTTGGGAAGTACAAGTTGGCAACATATAGAGACGGTCCCTACCCAACAACGGGCTCACCTTGGTTGTGTTATGGTAGAAGGAAATGAAACAACACAAACACAAGTACAATATTTACAGCAGCAGATTCAGAAAGCTTCTGGCTAGATTCTGAGTAGAGATGTAAAGTGGGTTACCAGAGAAGCGGCGTGGCTTAGTGGAAAGAGCCCAGGCTTGGGAGTCAGAGGTTGTGGGTTCTAATTCCGCCTCTTGTCTGCTGTGTAACCTTGGGCAAGGCACTTAACTTCTCTGTGCCTGAGTTACTTCATCTGTAAAATGGGGATTGAGACTGTGAGCCCTACGTGGGACAATCTGATGACCCTGTATCTCCCCCAGTGCTTAGAACAGTGCTTGGCACATAGTAAGCACTTAAATACCATCATCATCATCATTATTCTTTTAGACTGTGAGCCCACTGTTGGGTAGGGACTGTCTCTATATGTTGCCAACTTGTACTTCCCAAGCGCTTAGTACAGTGCTCTGCACACAGTAAGTGCTCAATAAATACGATTGATGATGATTATTATTATTATTGTTAGAAGGAAGGCTAGGGATGTAGAGGGGAAAATTAGAGGAGTTGGATGAACCATTCCTAACCAAGCAGTAGGATGTCAACCACGCCAGTTAACACACTTAACTTTTGTGTGCCTCGGTTTTCTCATCTGCCAAATCAGTCAGTGGTATTTATTGATTGCTTACCATATGCAGAACGCTGCACTAAGCACTTAGCTCTGTGTCATCTGGGGATAAGAAGCAGCATGGCTTAGTGGAACAAGCAAGGGCTTGGGAATCAGAAGCCCTGGGTTCTAACCTGGCCCTGTCAATTGCCTGCTCTGTGACCTTGGGCAAGTTACTTAACATCTCTGTGCCTCAGTTTCCTCATCTGCAAAAGTGAGGGTCCAATACCTGTTCTCTTCCTACTTAGACTGTGAGCTCCCTATTGGACAGGGACTGGATCTGACCTGATTAATTTGTATTTACCCCACCACTTAGAACCGTGCTTGATACATAGTAAATGCTTAACAAATATTATTATTATTATTATTACACCTGTTCTCCCTCCCCCTTAGATGGTGAGCCCCATGTGGAACAGGAACCGTCTGGCCTGATTATATTGTACCTACACCAGTGCTTAGTTACAACGCTTGTCATATAGTAAGCGCTTTACAAATATCAATAATAATATTATTATTACTAGTTTTGGAGACAGAATCTGAGGGAGAAATGCTATATAAGAGATCTGAAGGGCAGAAATAATAATATTGGCACTTGGTAGCACCAAGGACTGTACTAAATGCTCAGGTGGATACAGGATAATCGGATGGGCCAAAGAACCTGTCCTTCAGAGGTCTCAAAGTCTAAGAGGAGTGAAAGCAGGTAGTTTATTCCTATTTTACAGAGGAGGAAACTGAGACAAGAGAAGTTAAGTGACTTGCCCACAGTCACACAGCAGGCAAACGGCGGAAGTCAGAACTCAAACTTTGGTCTCCTGATTCCCAATCCTGCGCTCTTTTCACTAGACCACAGTGCCACCCATAAATGCCTTGAATTTAAAAATATAGGGCTTTTATTGCAAAGCACTTTAATATCATTAATCTCATTTCATCTTCACATCATCCCTGTAAGGCAAGGAGAAGCGCAAGTGAGGAAACTGAGTCACAAAGTGGTTAAGTGACTTGCCTGAGGTCCAGGTCTCCTGGCTGTCTGGCTCCCGCTCCCACTGCTAACCCAATGCCTTCATCGAGCCAAGTCAGCAGTCAGAGACCCAGGGCCGGATGGGAGGGCGGGTTGGTGGTGGGTGGGGAGGCCTCCCTGCACAGTCAATTGAATAAGAAGTATTTGAATCTTTCCATCTCCTGGCAGTTTTTGAGGTGCCTGACTTATCAAGGTAACAAGCTCTGAGGCGCAGAGGCCATTATTGCCGGGAGAGAAATCCTCACTTTCCTGGCTGTCCTCCAGTCCAGTCAAGCTCCTCTTTTCCAGCTCAGCAGTGGCCAATTTCATCTCTCTCGACTGTAAGTTTGTCCTCTGAACTGTAAGCTCGTTGTGGGCAGGGAATACGTCTGATTATTGTTCATTCATTCATTCTTTCATTCAATTGTATTTATTGAGCGCTTACTGTGTGCAGAGCACTGTACTAAGCGCTTGGAAAGTACAAGTTGGCAACATATAGAGACGGTCCCTACCCTGGAAAGTACAAGTTGGCAACACATAGAGACGGTCCCTACCCAACAATGGACTCACAGTCTAGAAGGGGGGAAAATATGATGGCATTTGCTAAGTACTTACTACCTCTGTCTGTTTTGTTGTTGTCTGTCTGTCTCCCCCTTCTAATAATAATAATAAAATAATAATGATGGCATTTATTGAGCGCTTACTATGTGCAAAGCACATGTTCTAAGCGCTGGGGAGGTTACAAGGTGATCAGGTTGTCCTTTGAGGGGCTCACAGTCTTAATCACCATTTTACAGATGAGGTAACTGAGGCACAGAAAAGTGAAGTGACTTGCCCAAAATCACACAGCTGACAGTTGGCGGAGCCGGGGTTTGAACCCATGACCTTTCACTCCAAAGCCCGGGCTCTTTCCACTGAGCCACGCTGCTTCTCTTCACATCTCTTCTAGACTGTGAGCCCGTTGTTGGGTAGGGACCGTCTCTATATGTTTCCAGCTTGTACTTTCCAAGCGCTTAGTACAGTGCTCTGCACACAGTAAGCGCTCAATAAATACAATTGAAAGAAAGAATGAACAATAAACAGATGCATTCCCTGCCCACAACGAGCTTACAGTTCAGAGGGCGAACTTACAGTCGAGAGAGATGAAATTGGTCCTTGCAGAGCTGGAAAAATGGAGCTTGGCTGGACTGGAGGGCAGCCAGGAAAGTGAGGATTTGCTGCCTCCCGTCCAAGGGCCCCCGGTGGGCACTGGTTTGGGCCCAACCCCCTGGCAGGGCACAGCACTGGGCCCGTGTGCCCGCCGGCTCAGAGGCCGAATCCCTCCAGGTTGAGTGTGAGCTCTCAATTCCTCACAATCTCTGCCCACTTAAGACACGGCAAAACTAAGGTCACTGAGCCAGGCCGAGCACGTGGTTCCTGCCAAAATCAACAACCACTCGACGGGGCAGGAAACGTCCAGTGCCCACGGCCTCAGTCGGTAGACCCGGCCCATTCCTGTCAGAGGCTTCCCTGTGGCCCGGCGGGGGGTCGGGGGAGACTCCGGACAGCCAAGCTGTTGGGGAAGGGCACGGATGGGGCTCCCACCCGCCTTATCTCCCGCACCAGCTTCGGTTCCGCTCTGACAAACAATCCAGGGGGAAAACTTGGAATTCTGGAACGCAGCCAGGTTTGAAACCCAGGCCAGAGGCAGGCTCAGCCCACGCTTGGAGACAGGAGAGTACCCTGACATGCTTTTATTTTATTTTGTTAATATGTTTGGTTTTGGTACAGTCCTTTGGTTAATATGTTTGGTTTTATTCTCTGTTTCCCCCTTCTAGACTGTGAGCCCACTCTTGGGTAGGGACCGTCTCTATATGTTGCCAACTTGTACTTCCCAAGCGCTTAGTACAGTGCTCTACACACAGTGAGTGCTCAATAAATATGATTGATTGATTGATTAGTATAGTGTTCTGCGCACAGTAAGCTCTCAAAAAGTGCATCTAGCTTTAATTCTATTTGTTCTGACGACTTGACACCTGTCCACATGTTTTGTTTTGTTGTCAGTCTCCCCCTTCTAGACTGTGAGCCTGTTGTTGGGTAGGGACCGTCTCTATATGTTGCCAACTTGTCTTCCCAAGCGCTTAGTACAGTGCTCTGCACACAGTAAGTGCTCAATAAATATGATTGAATGAATGAATGAATAAAAAAATGATTTACTGGTCACTTTCGATGCCCTACCCTCCATGTGTCTCCCTCTCTAGGCTATAAACTCATTGTGGGTGGGGAATGTGTCTGTTTCATGTTATAGTGTACTCTCCCAAGTGCTTAGTCTAGTGCTCTGCACACAGTGAGTGCTCAATAAATATGATTGAATGAATGAATGCTGTGCCAAGTGAAAGAGTGTGTGAGTCTGGATTTGAGGGAGCTGTGATGGACCTGGGGGGCTGGTGATAGGGCACGGGCCTAGGAGTTGGAAGGTCATGAATTCTAATCCTGCTTCCCCCACTTGGCTGCTGTGTAGACTTGGGCAAGTCACTTCACTCCTCTGTGCCTCAGTTACCTCATCTGTAAGCCCGGGAGCCCCCATGGGACAGGAGTTGTGTCCAACCCGATTTACTTGTATCCACCCCAGCGTTTAGTACAGTGCCTGGCACATAGTAAGTACTTAATAAATACCACAATTATTATTATTAGTGCTAATAGTAGTAATAATAAAAGATCAGTCTTGGACCTGGAGCTAGGGGCAGGGAGGCATGGCTTCCGCACCATCCTGTAAAGAACCATTGTTCCCCTGAGGGAACAAGATACAAGATAATTAGGTGGTCCCACGTGGGGCTCACAGCCTTAATCCCCATTTTACAGATGAGGTAAATGAGGCACAGAAAGGTTAAGCGACTTGCCCAAAGTCACCCAGCTGATAAGTGGCAGAGCCGGAATTAGAACTCATGACCTCTGACTCCCAAGCCCGGGCTGTTTCCACTAAGCCACGCTGCTTCTATCTCTCGTGCCCCTCTGCCTAGCAGCGGCAGACACTGTGAGAAGCTGCCCAGGCTTCTGAGAGGCGGCTGTGCCCATGGTATGGAATATTTCCATGGGCTCCTCATTACAGCAAGCACAGCTGGGCCTCCTTCCACTGTTCATGTACTTGTTGAGCTGACATCTGCTGTGGGAGAAATAGGGCTTGTTACCTATTAATTCTAACAATGTCATACAGCTGTGACAATATGGAAAGGTTCCCATCCAGCCCGGGGTGACACCCCCTTAGTCTTGGCTGCCTTGTGAGCGATACCAGAAATGGCTCTGAATTCACGCCAGACACGCTAGTGGAAAGGTTGCAGGCTTATTGAGGGGTCCGCGCATGCTTCACCTTCAGCAGAGTAATGGGCATTTTAGCTGCCCCCGAAGCCCCAAGAGAAGCAGGATGGCCTAGTCGATAGAGCACTAGGTGTCAGAAGGACCTGGATTCTAAACCCGGTTCTGCCACTTAAAAATAATAATAATAATGATGGCATTTGTTAAGCGCTTACTATGTGCAAAGCACTGTTCTAAAGAGCTGGGGGCGATACAAGGTGATCAGGTTGTCCTACATGGGGCTCACACTCTTAATCCCCATTTTACAGATGAGGTAACTGAGGCCCAGAGAAGTTAAGCGACTTGCCCCAAGTCACACAGCTGAGAAGTGGCGCAGCTGGGATTAGAACCCATGACCTCTGACTCCCAAGCCCGGGCTCTTTCCACTGAGCCATGCTGCTTGTCTGCTGTGTGACCTTGGGCAAGTCAATTTGTTTCTCTGGGCCTCGGTCTCTAAAATGGGGATTAAGACTGTGAGCCCCGTGTGGGACAGGGGCTGTGTCCAACCTGGTTAGGTTGTTTCTATCCCAGGGCTTAGTACAGTGGGAAGCACTTAAGGAATACAATAATTATTTTATTATTTATTATTATTATTAGAGAGATGCTGCTCCATGTAAACCATCACTACTACTGGAAAAAAACCTGGAGTCTATGGATACCCTATTCCCCTACCCCTAAACAAAGTTCCTGTGTAAGTAGGGGGCTCAGGATATTGAACCTTGTTAGATTTATGATGAGGCAGCTCCAGCAGTAGCAGTATTTGGGAATCAATCAATCAATCACTCAATCATTGGCATTTATTGAGTGCTTACAGTACTGCAGAATACTGTACTAGGTGCTTCGGAGAGGACAATACAACCAAGTTGGTAGACGGGTTCCTTGTCCTCCAGGAGCTTACGGTCTAGACGGGGAGACAGACGTTAAAATGTGTGTTAAAATCTGTGCAGTGGGGTTGAAAGCAGGGTGAATATCAAGAGTTTAAATGGTACAGATTCAAGTGCATGGGTTTCATAGAAGGGAAAAGGAGAAGGGGAAATGAGGGCTTAGTTGGGCAGTGTGGTCTAGTGGAAAGAGTCCGGGCCTGGGAATCAGAAGGCCCTAGGTTTTAGTCCCAGCTCCACCACTTGTCTGCTGTGTGACCTTGGGTAAGTCGCTTCACTTCTCTGAGGCTCAATTCCCTCATCAGTAAAATGGGAGTGAAGACTGCGAGCCCTATGTGGAACAGGGAAGCTGCGTGGTTCAGTGGAAAGAGCCCGGGCTTTGGAGTCAGAGGTCATGGGTTCAAATCCTGGCTCCACCACTTGTCAGCTGTGTAACTTTGGGTAAGTCACTTCACTTCTCTGGGCCTCAGTTCCCTCATCTGTAAAATGGGGATTAAGACTGTGAGCCCCATGTGGGACAACCTGATCACCTTGTAATAATAATAATCAATCAATCAATTGTATTTATTGAGCGCTTACTGTGTACAGAGCACTGTACTAAGCATTTGGAAAGTACAAGTTGGCAACATATAGAGACAGTCCCTATCCAACAGTGGGCTCACAGTCTAAAAGGGGGAGACAGAGAACAAAACCAAACATACTAACAAAATAAAATAAGTAGAATAGATATGTACAAGTAAAATAAATAAATAAATAAATAGAGTCATAAATATGTACAGACATATATACATATATACAGGTGCTGTGGGGAAGGGAAGGAGGTAAGATGAGGGGGATGGAGAGGGGGACGAGGGGGAGAGGAAGGAAGGGGCTCAGTCCGGGATGGCCTCCTGGAGGAGATGAGCTCTCAGTAGGGCCTTAATAATAATAATAATGGCATTTATTAAGCGCTTACTATGTGCAAAGCACTGTTCTAAGCGCTGGGGATGTTACAAGGTGATCAGTTTGTCCCACAGGGGGCTCACAATCTTAATTCCCATTTTACAGATGAGGGAACTGAGACCCAGAGAAGTTAAGTGACTTGTCCAAAGTCACACAGCTGAAAATTGGCGGAGCTGGGATTTGAACCCGTGACCTGCAATCAATCTGCACATCAGGCAGAAACTCCTCACCCTTGGCTTCAAGGCTGTCCATCACCTCACCCCCTCCTACCTCACCTCCCTTCTCTCCTTCTCCAGCCCAGCCCGCACCCTCCGCTCCTCTGCCACTAATCTCCTCACGGTGCCTCGTTCTCACCTGTCCCGCCATCGACCCCCGGCCCACGTCCTCCCCCTGGCCCGGAATGCCCTCCCTCCCCACATCCGCCAAGCTAGCTCTCTTCCTCCCTTCAAGGCCTTACTGAGAGCTCACCTCCTCCAGGAGGCCTTCCCACACTGAGCCCCCTCCTTCCTCTCCCCCTCGTCCCCCTCTCCATCCCCCCATCTTACCTCCTTCACTTCCCCACAGCACCTGTATATATGTATATATGTTTGTACATATTTATTACTCTATTTATTTATTTTACTTGTACATATCTATTCTATTTATTTTATTTTGTTAACATGTTTGGTTTTGTTCTCTGTCTGCCCCTTCTAGACCGTGAGCCCACTGTTGGGTAGGGACTATCTCTATATATTGCCAACTTGTACTTCCCAAGTGCTTAGTAAAGTGCTCTGCACACAGTAAGCGCTCAATAAATACGATTGATTGATTGATTGACCTCTGACTCCAAAGCCCGGGCTCTTTCCGCTGAGCCATGTTAGCGCTAGCGCTCAGTAACCTCCCTAGCGCTTAGAACAGTGCTTTGCACATAGTAAGCGCTTAATAAATGCCATTAAAAAAAAAACAAACAGGGACTGCGTCCAATCCCATTTGCTTGTACCCACCTCAGCACTTAGAACAGCTCTTGGCACATACTAAGCGCTTAAGCTTAAGCGCCTAGAGAAGCAGTGTGGCTCAGTGGAAAGAGTACGGGCTTGGGACTCTGAGGTCATGGGTTTGAATCCCAGCTCTGCCACTTGTCTGCTGCATGACTTTGGGCAAGTAACTTAACTTCTCTGTGCTTCAGTTATTTCATCTGGAAAATGGGGATTAAGACTGTGAGCCCCACGTGGGACAACCTAATCACCTTGTATCCCCTCCCAGTGCTTAGAACAGGGCTTTGCACATAGTAAGCATTTAGCAAATAGCATTATTATTATTAACAAGTACCACAGTTATTCTTCTTATTAGTTGGGGAAGGCCTCTTGGAGAAGATGTGATTTTAATCAAGTTTGATGGTGAGTAGTTGGTCTGTTGCATATAAAGGGAGAGAGAGTTCCAGGCCAGAGGCAGGACGAGGATGAGGATTCAAAGGAACCAGGAAGATGAGGAGTTCTGTTTTGGACAAGTTAAGTTTGAGGTGTCAGCGAGAAATCCAGGGAGAGATGTCCCAAAAGCAGGAGGAAATGTGAGACTGCAGAGAAGGAGAGAGGTCAGGGATGGAGAGGTAGATTTGGGAATCACCTGCGTAAAGATGGTATTCATTCATTCATTCAATCGTATTTATTGAGCACTTACTGTGTGCAGAGCACTGTACTAAGCGCTTGGGAAGTACAAGTTGGCAACATATAGAGCTGGTCCCTACCCAAAACGGGGTAGTTAAAGCCCTCTGAGTGAATGAGCTTTCCAAGGGTGTAGGTATAGGTGGAGAATAGAAGGGGACCCAGAACTGAGCCTTGGGGGACTCCCAGATTTAAGGAGTGAGAGGCAGAGATGGAAACTGTGAAAGAGACTGAAAAAGAAAGAGCAACCAAAGAGATAGGATAGGAGAGAGGAGAAGAACAGGGAAGGACACAGTGTCAGTGAAGCCAAGGTTAAATAATCAATCAATCAATCAATCAGTATTATTTATTGAGCACTTACTGTGTGCAGAGCACTGTACCAACACCTGGGAGAATAGTAATAATAATAATAATAGTGATGGCATTTATTAAGCACTCACCTTGTGCAAAGCACTGTTCTAAGCGCTGGGGAAGTTACAAGGTGATCAGGTTGTCCCACAGAGGGCTCACAGTCTTAATCCCCATATTACAGATGAGGTAACTGAGGCCCAGACAAGTGAAGTGACTTGCCCAAAGTCACACAGCTGACAACTGGCGGAGCGGGGATTTGAACCCATGACCTCTGACTCCAAAGCCTGGGCTCTTGCCACTGAGCCATGCTGCTTCTGTACAATACAGTGGAGTTGCTAGACATGTTCTCTGCCCACAAGGAGCTTAAGATCTAGAGGGGGAGACAGATATTTATGCAAATAAATCAATTACAGATATGTATTCAAGTGTTGTGGAGCTGAGGGTGGGGCAAATACCAAGTACCCAAAGGGTTCAGATCTAAGGGAGCATTCTCGCTCCCTCTGAGCCTGCCAAGAGACAGGGACTTATCTTGTGTCTGCCCCAGAGCTTGGCATAAAGTAAGTGTTTAACAAATATTTTTAAGCCTGAACTGAACCTACCCTGAGAGGAAATCCCAATGCCGCCAGCAACTGAACCCAGAAAATTCTCTGGTTGAGACAGGGGCTCTGCTGGAATCCAGCCCTGCTGCCGCTCCCCTGCATATGCCCTCTCCCTTCTATGCCCGCTGCCCACTGCCTTCTGCCCACTTCCCCCTCTTGCTGACTCGCAGGGGCTGACCCTGAGCTGGGGCCCAAGATTGAAATATTCATTTATTCATTCGGTTGCATTTATTGAGCACTTACGGTGTGCAGAATGCTGTACTAAGCACTTGGAAAGTACAATACAGCCAAAAAGAGAGAACATCCACGACAGGTTCACAGTCTGCCGGGAGGAGACAGACATCAAGACAAGTAAACGGGCATCAGTATAAATAAATAGAATGATGGGTGTGTACATATAGACTTAAGTGCTGTGGGGCGGGGTGGGGAGAGCAAAGGGAGAGAGTCACAGTGACGTGAAAGGGAGTGGGAACTGAAGAAAAGTGGGGCTTAATCTGGGAAGGTCTCTTGGAGGAGGTGCGCCTTAAGTAATGATGATGATGGCATTTATTAAGCGCTTACTATGTGCAAAGCACTGTTCTAAGCGCTGGGGAGGTTACAAGGAGATCAGGTTGTCCCACGCGGGGATCACAGTCTTCATCCCCATTTTACAGACGAGGTAACTGAGGCCCAGAGAAGTGAAGTGACTTGCCCAAAGTTACACAGCTGACAAGTGGTGGAGCCGGGATTTGAACCCATGACCTCTGACTCCAAAGCCCGGGCTCTTTCCACTGAGCCACGCTGCTTCTCAGTAGACCTTTGAAGGGGGAAAGAGTGTGTGTCTGGAAGATTTGAGGAAGGAGGGTGTTTCAGGCCAGAGGTAGAACTTCTAGACTGTGAGCCCGCCGTTGGGTAGAGACCGTCTTTATATGTTGCCAACTTCACCTTCCCAAGCGCTTAGTACAGTGCTCTGCACACGGTAAGCGCTCAATAAATACGATTGAATGAATGAATGAACATGGGCCAGGGGTCAGCGGTGAGACAGGTGAGATAAAGGCTGATGAGAAGATTAGCACCTGAGGAGCATTCCACTGCAAGGCCTCCCTCTTGGGCTGTACGAGCTAGGCCTTGCCGCTTCTCCTGTGCAGGGCTCTGCATCCAGTGAGCTCTCAGTAACTACGATGGATTGATTGGGAGCAACCTTATTGGAGGACTCAGAGCTCTGAAGGATCATGAAGGATCAGGACAAACTATTTCTCTTCTCTTATTGACACCCATGCCCATCATCCCCGCCAGCTCTTCCTTATATTAAACTCCCTTCTCAGGCCTCCTGTTCCTCCCCCTTCTCCTTTCCTCACCCCCAACGATCTGGCCTCCTACTTCTAACAAAATTAAATCCATCAGGTCCGACCTCCCCAAAGTCTCTTCCCCCCTTTCTCCAACCCCCCGGCTCTCAACACTCTCTGCTACTCTCCCATCCTTCCCAGCGGTATCCTCAGAGGAACTCTCCTCCCTCCTCTCAAGTGCTACTCCAGCCACCTGTGCTTCTGACCCCATTCTCTCTCATCTTATGAAATCTCTTGCCCCGTCCCTCCTCCCTTCCTTCACTTCCATATTCAACCGCTCACTCTCCACTGGTTCCTTCCCCTACTGAGCGCTCACCTCCTCCGGGAGGCCTTTCCAGACTGAGCCCCCTCCTTCCTCTCCACGCCCCCCGGCCCTACCTCCTTCCCCTCCCCACAGCACCTGTACATATGTTTGCACAGATTTATTACACTATTTATTTTACTTGTACATATTTACTGTTCTATTTATTTTGTTTTGTTAATACGTTTTGTTTTGTTGTCTGTCTCCCCCTTCTAGACGGTGAGCCTGCTGTTGGGTAGGGACCATCTCTATATGTTGCCAACTTGTACTTCCCAAGCGCTTAGTACAGTGCTCTGCACACAGTAAGTGCTCAATAAATACGGTTGAATGAATGAATGATGAGGGTAATAACCATGATGATATTTGTTAAGCACTTACTATAATAATAATAATAATAATAGTAATGGCCTTTATTAAGCACTTACTACGTGCAAAACACTGTTCTAAGCGCTGGGGCGGTTACAAGGTGATCAGGTGGTCCCACCGGGGGCTCACAGTCTTAATCCCCATTTTCCAGATGAGGTAACTGAGCACAGAGAAGTTAAGTGACTTGCCCAAAGTCACACAGCTGACAATTGGCGGAGGTGAGATTTGAACCCAATTTCTCTGACTCCAAAGCCCATGCTCTTTCCATTGAGCCACGCTGTACTATAATAATTATGATATTTCTTAAGCACTTATTATGTGCCAGGTACCATATTAAGTGCTGGGATAGATACAAACAAATCAATCAATCAATTGTATTTATTGAACACTTACTGCGTGCAGAGCACTGTACTAAGTGCTTGGGAAGTACAAGATGGCAACATATAGAGACAGTCCCTACCCAACAGTGGGCTCACAGTCTAAAATGGGGAGACAGAGAACAAAACCAAGCATACTAACAAAATAAAATAAATAGAATAGATATGTACAAGTAAAATAAATAAATAAATAAATAAATAGAGTAATAAATATGTACAGGCATATATACATATATACAGGTGCTGTGGGGAAGGGAAGGAGTTGGACACAGTCCCTGTCCCACATGGGGCTCACAGTCTCAATCCCCATTTTACAGGTGAGGTCATTGAGACACAGAGAAGTGAAGTGACTTGCCCGAAGTCACACAGCAGACAAGTGGCGGAGCAGGGATTGGAACCCATGACTCCCAGGCTGGAGCTCTGTTCGCGATTTCATGATGCTTCTCTAGCCAAGTCAACCCAGGGCCCTCGGTCACCCAGGAAGACTGGAGCCCTTGGTCTCCACTGGTCAGAGCTCACCACCAGCCCCAGGTGGGCCTGCAGTGGGTAGAATCCAGGTACTTATCTGGGTTGTCTGGTGGACACCACCCCTGAGTCGGCTGGGCTGGGATTCCCATCCCTTCAAAATTACCGTCTACAGGAGCCTGACCCCTGCCCTGCGGTTTTGTTTTTTCTTTAATGGTCTTCGTTAAGCGCTTACTCTGTGCCACACACTGTTCTAAGAGCTGGGGTAGTTACCAGGTGATCAGGCTGGACACAGTAACCCTGTCCCACCGGGGGCTCACAGCCTTAATCCCCACTTTACAGATGAGGGAACGGAGGCACAGAGGAAGTGAAGTGACTTGCCCCAGCTCACGTGGCAGACAAGTAGCGGAGCCGGGATTAGAACCCAGGTCCTTCTGTGATGCCCAGCCCGTGCTCTATCCACCAGGCCACACTGCTTCCCACGCTGTGTTGCTCAGAGCCCCTCAGGCTGGCCCCCCTCTGTGTCTCCATTCCTAGACACCTGCCCTGATGATGGGCAGTTCCTAGCTTCAGGCGAGGTTGGGAGGCCTAGTAATAATAATAATGATGGCATTTATTAAGCGCTTACTATGTGCAAAGCACTGAAGCACTGTGGCCTAGGGGAAAAGAGCACGGCACCAGGACCTGAGTTCTAAACCCAGCTCTGCCAGTCGCCTGCTGTGTGACCTTGGGCAAGTCAATTAACTTCTCTGTAAAATGGGGGTTAAATACCTATTGTCTTTCCCTTAGACTGTGAGTCCCAGGAAGGGCGATGATTGTGTCTGACGTGATGATCATGTATGTACCCCAGAGCTTTGTACTGTACTTAATAATAATGATAACAATAATCAGTCATTATTATTAATATAATGGGTATACAATCATTATATTATTATTATTATTATTATTATGGTACTTGTTAAGCGCTTACTATGTGCCAAGCATTGTTCCTGCCCTTGGGCAAGTCACTTCACTTCTCTGGGCCTCAGTTACTTCATCTGTAAAATGGGGATGGAGACTGTGAGCCCCACACAGGACAGGGACTGAATCCAACCTGATCTGCTTGTATCCACCCCAGCACTTAGTAAAGTGCCTGGCACATAGTTAAGTGTGTAACAAATACCATAATTATTATCCTTATTATTCTAAGTGCTGGGGTAGATACAAATAAATCAGACTGGACACAGTCCCTGACAGACATAGGGCTCACACTCTTATCCCCATTTTACAGATGAGGTAACTGAAGGACAGAGAATAATCATAATAATAATAATGGTATTTGTTAAGCGCTTACTATGTGCCAAGCACTGTTCTAAGCGCTGGAGTAGTGAAGTGACTTGCCCAGGGTTACAGAGCAGATATGTGGGGGATCCAGGATTAGAACCCAGGTCCTTCTGACTCCCAGGGTCATGCTCTATTCACTAAACCATGATGCTCGGCACATAGCGCTTTACAAATACCACCATTATTATTATTATTATTATTATTATTATTTATTATTAGTGCTTACCCATTTATTAGTGGAGGGAGTGCTAAGTCACAGTCACACAGGAACTGGGGGGGATGTAGTCCCGATTCACTGTGCAGGCATCAATCAGCCTTTACCTGTTCCACACTCTCCCGCCGAGAAGAGTTCTGACATTTAGAGTCTGTGAACTCACACTCTGCCCCTCACTAGAGGAATTCACTCATTCAATCATATTTATTGAGCACTTACTGTGTGCAAAGCACTGTACTAAGAGCTTGGAAAAGTACAATACAGCAGTATTCCCTGCCCACAAGGAGCTTACAGTCTAGCAGGAGGGAAAAAAACAGGCTCTAGGACTGTTGAGTCTGGAGAGACCCAGGCTGGGAGGGAACAGGATTGAAGTGGGGAGAGGGCGAGTTCTCAAAATCCCACAGCACCAGGGTGAGGAGCAGGTTCGGAACGAATAGCAGGGATGGAGCACATGGAACTCGTTTCCACGGTAACCTGTGCTTTCCAGGGGCGTTCGGACAGATCCAAGGGCCGGCGATCACTTCCGGGTCACCAGAGGGAAAGTCGGAATGGAGGGAGGAGAGTTAGGGGCACTGGATGGTCCATCCCTAACTATGTGTGGCCAGGAGGACACAGTCCTTCCAAGTATCCAGGTGATATTGTCGGAGACAGATTCCTGGGATGGATGGGTCTTGGGATCGACCCAAGGCATCTACTGTGCTGACATTTCCTTATTCAGTTGGATTTTATCCATCGGCAAAACTTCGTGTCAAACTAATAGTTCTCGTTAAACGCTTACTGAGAGACAAGCAGTCTGGTAGATACAAGATAACTAGGTCAGATATCCCTTTCCCACATGGGGTTCACAATCTAAGTGGGAGGTAGAATGGGTATTTAATCTCCATTTTGAGATGAGGAAACTGAAGCACAAAGAATAATAATAATTGCGGTATTCATTAAGCACTTACTGTATGCCAAGCACTGCAGTTCACACAAGATACTATGGAGGGGATACTCCCCGGAGCTTAGGGGAAGCAGCGTGGCTCAGTGGAAAGAGCATGGGCTTTGGAGTCAGAGGTCATGGGTTCAAATCCCAGCTCCGCCACTTGTCAGCTGTGTGACTTTGGGCAAGTCACTTAACTTCTCTGGGCCTCAGTTACCTCATCTGTAAAATGGGGATTAAGACTGTGAGCCCCCCGTGGGACAACCTGATCACCCTGTAACCTCCCCAGCACTTAGAACAGTGCTTTGCACATAGTAAGTGCTTAATAAATGCCATTATAAAAGATACAACTTGTAGTATCGTGAGAAGCACGATACTGAGGCACTTAGTACAGTGCTGTGCACACAGTAAGTACTCAATAAATATGACAACGAATGAATGAGAAGCAGCGTGGCCTAAGGGATAGAGCATGGGCCTGGAATAATAATGATGGTATTTGTTAAGTGTTTACTATGTGCCAAACACTGTTCTAAGCGCTGGGGTAGAAACCAGGTTATCAGGTTGTCCTACATGGGGCTCACAGCCTTAATCCCCATTTTCCAGATGAGGTAACTGAGACACCGAGAAGTGAAGTGACTTGCCCAAAGTCACACAGCTGTCAAGTGGCAGAGCAGGGATTAGAACCCATGACCTTTGACTCCCAAGCCCGGGCTCTTTCCACTAAGCCACACTGCTTCTCTAAGCCAGGTGGACCTGAATTTTGATCCTTACTTTGCCACTTGTCTGCTCTCTGACCTTGGCCAAGTCCCTTAACTGCTTTGTGTCTCAGTTACCTCATCTGTGAAATGGAGATAACGACTATGAGCGTCATGTGGGACGTGGGCTGTGTCCATCCGGATTGACTTGTAATCAATCAATCAATCAATCATTTGTATTTATTGAGTGCTTACTGTGTGCAGAGCACTGTACTAAGCGCTTGGGAAGTACTTGTATCTATCCCAGCGCTTAGTACAGTGCCTGACATACAGGAAGCATTTAACAAATATCATAAAAAATGATAATCAGGTTGATCACAGTTTCTGTCCTACATGGGGTTCACAGTCTAAATTAGGAGGGAGAACAGGTACAGGGATTAAGACTGTGAGCCCCCCATGGGACAACCTGATCACCTTGTAACCTCCCCAGCGCTTAGAACAGTGCTTTGCACATAGTAAGCGCTTAATAAATGCCATCATCATCATCATCATGAGAGAACTGAGGCACAGAGAAGTTAAATGACTTGCCCAAGGTCAATAAAGCAAGCAGTGGCAGAGTCGGGATTAGAAATCGGGTCCTCTGACTCCCAAATCCATGATTTTTCCACTAGGCCCGCTGCTTCCTTTGTGTAGCTCTTGGTTAATTAGCCGGGTGCCAACGGGCATCACCTCCTCTCTCCGTCCCTGCCTCCGCCCTTACCCCAAACCAAGAAACCAGACTCTGTGCTGCGTTGAAAGCAAAAAATATGGGGCAGTGATTCTCCTTTGCTCCCTGGCCTGGAGCCAATGTGGTAAGTGAAGCCAAATCAATCAATCAATCAATCAATCGTATTTATTGAGCGCTTACTGTGTGCAGAGCACTGGACTAAGCGCTTGGGAAGTACAAGTTGGCAACATATGAGGAGTACAGCCCCAGTAGTGATCATCATAATAATAGTATTTGCTAAGTGCTTACTGCGTGCGCTGTTCTAAGCACTGGGGTAGATACAAGGAGATCAGGTTGTCCCACGTGGGGCTCACAGTCTTAACCCCCATTTTACAGATGAGGTAACTGAGGCACAGAGAAGTTAAGCGACTTGCCCGAAGTCACACAGCTGATTAGTGGCGGAGCCGGGATTAGAACCTACCACCTCTGACTCCCAAGCCCAGGCTCTTTCCACTAAGCCACGCTGCTTCTCAATAATAACTGTAGTATTTGTTAAGTGCTTACCATGGGCCAGGCACTGGGGTAGATGCAAGCAAATCAGGTTGGGCACAGTCCCGGTCCCTCATGGGGCTCACAGCCTTAATCCCCATTTTACAGATGAGGTAACTGAGTCACATAGCAGGCCAGTGGTGGAGCTGGAATTAGAACCCAGAACTTTTTTTTATGGTGTTTCTTAAGCACTTACTATGTACCAGGCACTAAGCACTAGGGTAGATACAAGATAATCAGGTTGGAACACAGTCCGTGTCTCATATGGGGCTCACAGTGTTAATCCCCATTTTAACAGATGAGGTAACTGAGGCATAGAGAAGCAAAGTGACTTGCCCAGGGTCACACAGCCGACATGTGGCAGGGCTGGGGTTAGAACCCGGGTCCTTCTGACTCCGCGGCCTGTGCTCTATCCACTAGGCAATGCTGCTTCCCCTATCCTGGGGTCCCCCCCTTGAGATCTAGATGTGACTCTATTTAGTGGGCTACTCTGTGGGGTCACTCCTGAGGCTTTCATCATCATCATCATCAATCGTATTTATTGAGCGCTTACTATGTGCAGAGCACTGGACTAAGCGCTTGGGAAGTACAAATTGGAAACATATAGAGACAGTCCCTACCCAACAGTGGGCTCACAGTCTAAAAGGGGGAGACAGAGAACAAAACCAAACATACTAACAAAATAAAATAAATAGAATAGATATGTACAAATAAAATAAATAAATAAATAGAGTAATAAATATTTCCAGGGTCCCAGCAGAGCGCTGGAAAATCTCTAAGATGCTGGACAGAACTAGGCCCGCAGACTCCTCTCCCCGTGTCTCAGTGGAAAGAGCCCGGGCTTTGGAGTCAAAGGTCATGGGTTCAAATCCCGGCTCTGCCAATGGTCAGCTGTGTGACTTTGGGCAAGTCACTTCTCTGTGCCTCAGTTACCTCATCTGGAAAATGGGGATTACGACTGTGAGCCCCTCGTGGGACAACCTGACCACTTTGTAACTTTCCCAGCGCTTAGAACAGTGCTTTGCACATAGTAAGCACTTAATAAACCTCATAAAAAAACAAAAAAAAAAAACCCTTTTGAGTGGGGAGCACTCCGGGCAGATTTGAAATGGCTATTTCCAGAGAAGCAGGCCCTCCCGTGCCGGCAACTTCCTGTTCTATTGTGGCAGTGCCCCCCGACATTTGCTTAAAGGACTTGCTAGAACTTTTCTAGCCCCAGTGTCGCTCAAACGCGTGACAATAGGCAGTGGAGGGACTCTGGAGGTTCCTTAATGATAATAATAGTAATAATGGTATTTATTATGCACTTACTATGTGCCAAGCAGTGTTCTAAGCACTGGGGCGGATACAAGATAATCAGGTTGTCCCACGTAGGGTTCACAGTCTTCATCCCCATTTTACAGATGAGAGAACTGAGGTCCAGAGAAGTGAAGTGACTTGTCCAAAGTCACACAGCTGACAAGTGGTGGAGCCGGGATTAGAATCCATGGCCTCTGACTCCCAAGCCTGGGCTCTTTCCACTGAGCCATGCTGCTTCTAGCTGCTTCCTTCTCTGGGCTTGGACAGCCAAACTCACGATACCTATCAACTTATGAATCAAGCAAAAACTCACTCGGCTTCAAGGCCGTCCATCACCTCGCACCTTTCTACCTCACCTCCCTTCTCTCCTTCTCCAGCCCAACCCGCACATTCCATTCCTCAGTCGCTAACCTCGTCACTGTACCTCATTCTCGCCTGTCCCGCCATCGACCCCGGGCCCACGTTCATTCATTCATTCAATCGTATTTATTGAGCGCTTACTGTGTGCAGAGCACTGTACTAAGCACTTGGGAAGTACACATCCTTCCTATGGCCTGGAATGCCCTCCCTCCACACATCCGCCAAGCTAGCTCTCTTCCTCCCTTCAAAGCCCTACTGAGAGCTCACCTCCTCCAGGACGCCTTACCAGACTGAGCCCCCATTTTCCTCTCCTCCTCCCCATCCGCCCCTCTGCCCTACCTCCTTCCCCTCCCCACGGCACCTGTATATATTTGTACAGGTTTATTACTCTATATTACTTGTATATATTTACTATTCTATTTATTTCGTTAATGATGTACAGATAGCTATAATTCTATTTATTCTGTCTCCATGTTTTGTTTTGTTGTCTGTCTCCCCCTTCTAGACTGTGAGCCCGCTGTTGGGTAGGGACCGTCCCAAGATGTTGCCAACAAGCGCTTAGTGCAGTCCTGTGCACACAGTAAGCGCTCAATAAATACGATTGAATGAACGAATGAATCGACCACTGACTTTTCCAGGGGGGTGGTTGGCCAATTCCAAGGCTGAAGTCGTCCTCCAGAATGATTTTCCCTTCTGGGCACACAGTAAGCGCTCAATAAATACGATTGATTGATTGATTGATTGGTCCATCCCGAAGGACAATGGTCTGTGACCCACCAGCGCCCCCTTCTGACCTTTCTCCACCTGGAATTGGCCCCTGACACCAGAGGCCCTTTAAATGCTCAACTGTCTGGGATTTCCAGGAACATTTACTGAATCCGAAAGCTGGACAGTGAAAAAACAGGAGAGAAAGAACATCGATTCTTTGAAATGTGGTTTTGGAGAAGGCTTTTAATAATAATAATAACAATGATGGCATTTTGTAAGCGCTTACTACGCGCAAGGCACTGTTCTAAGCGCTGGGGAGGGTACAAGGTGATCAGGTTGTCCCCCGTGGGGCTCACAGTCTTAAACCCCATTTTACAGATGAGGTAACTGAGGCCCAGAGAAGTGAAGTGACTTGGCCAAAGTCACACAGCTGACAAGCGGCAGAGCTGGGATTAGAACCCATGACCTCTAACTCCCAAGCCCGTGCTCTTTCCACTGAGCCACGCTGCTTTTGCGAATACCACGGATTGCCCAAAAGACAAACAAACAAATCAAGCAATAACTCCTCAAATCAAGCAAAATCTCCTCACTCTCAGCTTCAAAGCTGTTCATCACCTCTCCCTGCCCTACCTCATCTCCCTTCCCTCCTTCTCCAGCCCAGCCCGCACCCCCCACTCCTCTGCCGCCGCTTACCTCCTCACTGTACCTCATTCTCGCCCATCCTGCCATCGACCCCCGGCCCACGTCCTTCCCCTGGCCTGGGATGCCCTCCTTCCACACATCCGCCAAGCTAGCTCTTTTCCTCCCTTCAAATCCCTACTGAGAGCTCACCTCCTCCAGGAGGCCTTCCCAGACCGAGCCCCCTTTTTCCTCTCCTCCTCCGCATCCCCCCCAGCCCTACCTCCTTCCCCTCCCCACAGCATTTGTGTATATATATTTGTACAGATTTATTACTCTGTTTTACTTGTACATATTTACTATTTTATTTATTTTGTTAATGATGTACATATAGCTATAATTCTATTTGTTCTGACAATTTTGACACCTGTCTAAATGTTTTGTTTTGTTGTCTGTCTCCCCCTTCTAGACTGTGAGCCCGTTGTTGGGTAGGGACCGTCTCTTTATGTTGCCGACTTGTACTTCCCAAATGCTTAGTACAGTGCTCTGCACACAGTAAGCGCTCAATAAATACGATTGAATGAATGAATGAATGAATGGATTTTAGAGCAAATTAAACCACAGTGGTTTTTGGAAGGCCAAATGACTCGACTTAGAGTAGCATATTTCGGACACATAATCAGGAAGACTCACTCTCTGGAGAAGACACTGATGCTAGGAAAAGTCCAGGGAAAACGCGGAATAGGCAGACCAGCAGCTAGATGGATAGAGACCATAGGAACGATAACGGAAAAACCATTAGAAAGGTTGCTGATTATGGCAGGGGACAGGACGTTCTGGAGAAAGTATATCCAGAGAGCCGCTATGTACTGGAAATGGCTCGACGGCACTTAATAACAATAATAATAATAATAATTAGTAGTAGTAGTTCCATATAGCACTCGTTAAGTGCTTACTAGGTGCCAAGCACTGTTCCAACTGGAGGCAGATAAAAGTTAGTCAGGTTGGACAAAGTCCCTGTCCCATGTGGGGTTCACAGTCTTAATCCCCACTCTACAGATGAGGTAACTGAGGCCTAGTGAAGTGACTTGCCCAAGGCCACACAGCAGACATGTGGCTGAAACTGAATTAGAACCCATGACTTTATGACTCTAAGCCCCTTGCTCTATCCACTAAGCCATGCTGCTTAATAGTAGTAGTGGTAGTGGTAATAATAGTGTTATTTCTTATGTGTTAACTTTGTTCAGAGTACTGTATTAAGCACTGGGGTAATAATAATAATAATAATAATCATGATGGCATTTGTTAAGTGCTTACTCTGTGCCAAGCACTGTTCTAAGCACCGGGGTAGATACAAGGTAATCAGGTTGTCCCACGTGGGGCTCACAGTCAATCCCCCTTTTACAGATGAGGTAGCTGAGACCCAGAGAAGTCAAATAACTTGCCCAAAATCACAAGGCTGATCAGTGGCGGAGCCGGGATTAGAACCCATGACGTCTGACTCCCAAGCCCGGCCTCTTTCCACTAAGCCATACTACTTCTCAAGATGCAAGATAATCAGGTGGGACTCAGTCCCTGTCCCACATGGGGCTCATAGTCTAAGGAGAAGGGCAAATCGAAATTTTAAACTCTTCATTTCTCAATTATGTCCCCCCGTGCACTCTACTCGAGGACAGGCGAATGTGGGCAGGAATGTTTCTGTGAATTTATTAATAATATTAATAATAATTATGGTACTTGTTAATTCATTCATTCAGTCGTATTTATTGAGCACTTACTGTGTGCAGAGCACTGTACTAAGCGCTTGGGAAGTACAAGTCGGCAACATATAGAGACGGTCCTTACCCAACAATGGGCTTACGGTCTGGAAGGGGGAGACAGACAACAAAACAAAACATGTAGACAGGTGTCAAAATCATCAGAACTAATAGAATTATAACTCTATGCACATCATTAACAAAATATATACACTAGTAAACATGTACAAGTAAAATAGATTAATAAATCTGTACTAATATATACAAGTGCTGTGGGGAGGGGAAGGAGGTAGGGCAGAGGTGATGGGGAGGAGGAGAGGAAAAAGGGGGCTCAGTCTGGGAAGGCCTAAGCGCTTACCATGTGCCAGGCACTGTGCTAAGCTCTTCAGTGGGTACAAGCAAATCAGGTTGGACAAAGTCCCTGTCCCAAATGGGGCTCACAGTCTCAGTCCCCATTTTACAGATGAGGGAACTGAGGCACAGAGAAGTTTTGTGATTTGCCCAAGGTCATCCAGCAGACATGTGGCAGAGCCAGGATTAGGACCCATGATCTCCTTCCTCCGAGGGCCGTGATCTATCCACTATGCCAGGGTTCTAATCCTGGCTCTTCTACTTGTCTGCTGTGTGACCTTGGGCAAAGTCACTTCACTTCTCTGTGCCTCAGTTGCCTCATCTGGAAAATGGGGGTTAAAACTGTGAGCCCCATGTGGGACAGGGATTGTGTCCAACTTGATTGTCCAACTTGATTGCCTTGTATCTACTCCAGAGTTTAGGACAGTGCTTGGCACTTAATCAATCAATTTATTACTTTTACCATCTTACCTCCTTCCCTTCCCCACAGCACCTGTATATATGTATATATGTTTGTACATATTTGTTACTCTATTTATTTATTTATTTTACTTCTACATATCTATTCTATTTATTTTATTTTGTTAGTATGTTTGGTTTTGTTCTCTGTCTCCCCCTTTTAGACTGTGAGCCCACTGTTGGGTAGGGACTGTCTCTATATGTTGCCAACTTGTACTTCTCAAGCGCTTAGTACAGTGCTCTGCACACAGTAAGTGCTCAATAAATGCGATTGATGATGATTTATTGAGCACTTTCTGTGTGCAGAGCACTGTACTAAGCGCTTGGGAAGTACTAGTTGGCAACATATAGAGACGGTCCCTACCCAACAGTGGGTTCATAGTCTAGAATGTGCTCACTTAGTGAGCACTTAACAAATGCCACAATCATTATTATAATTATTATAGAGAGGTGGGAGGCTTTGGCATCAGGGAGCAGAAAGGGTGGATCACAGGAGGGTTTGGTAACCAGGCCATCCGTGAGGTGCTGACATCTTCCAGATTAAACAGTATCACACGTCAGGGAGTTGCCTGGGATGCAGGTATGTGTCTGGGCTGATAAAGGGAGGGACACCGCTAAGAACAGGGAGGTGGGGCCTGCTGAGGGTTAGAAAGGACCACCATCCACTATGGCCGGTGGTCAGTTTCTGCTAGCCAAGGCCAGCATGGCCTACTGGAGCACAGGCTTAGGAGTCAAATCTCCTCTTCTCCCACTCCCTTCTGCGCCATTCACACTTGCTCCTGCATTCCACCTCCCTCCCATCCCCACAGCACGTATATTTATATAATAATAATAATGATGATGATGGTATTTGTTAAGCTCTTACTACGTGCAACGCACTGTTCAAAGCGCTGGGGAGGTTACAAGGTGATCAGGTTGTCCCATGGGGGGCTCACAGTTTTAATCCCCATTTTACAGATGAGGTAACTGAGGCCCAAAGACATGAGGTGACTTGCCCAAGGTCACACAGCTGACAAGTGGCAGAGCTGGGATTAGAACCCATGACCTCTGACTCCAAAGCCCGTGTTCTTTCCACTGAGCCATGGTATATATCTGTAATGTTACAGATATTGCCAGCTTGTACTTCCCAAGCGCTTAGTACAGTGCTCTGCACACAGTAAGCGCTCAATAAATACTATTGATTGATTGATTGATAATGTATTTATTTATTTATCTATTTATATATTTATATTAATGTCTGTCTCCCCCTTTAGACTGTGAGCTCATTGTGGGCAGGAATGTGTCTGTTATAATTGTACTCTCCCAAGCGCTTAGTACAGTGCTTTGTACACAGTAAGTGCTCATTAGATACAAGTGAGTGAATGAATGAATGAATGAAAGGGCCTGGGTACTAATTCCAGCTCCACCACTTGTCTGCTGTGTGATCTTGAGTAAGTCACTTCACTTCTTGGGCAAGTCACTTAACTTCTCTGTGCCTCAGTAATCTCAACTGTAAAATGGGGATTAAGACCGTGAGCCCCCCTTGGGACAACCTGATCACATTGTAACCTCCCCAGGGCTTAAAACAGTGTTTTGCATACAGTAAGCGCTTAATAAATGCCATCATCATTATTATTATTATTCTCTGCACCCCATTCACCGCATGTGTAAAACAGAGATTCATTTATTCATTCATTCATTCATTCAATCGTATTTATTGAGCGCTTACTGCATGCAGAGCACTGTACTAAGCGCTTGGGAAGTACAAGTTGGCAACATATAGAGACGGTCCCTACCCAACAGCAGGCTGTGGGCCCCCTGTGGGACACGGATTGGGTCCAAACTGATTAACATGTATCTACCCCACTGCTTATTACGGTGCCTGGAACATAGTAAGCGCTTAACAGATATCGTTATATCTGTTAATTTACCAAAAACCCCCTGTGCTGGGCAGCAGCAGCATGGGAGAGAGTGGAGGGTGGGAACTAAGGTGTACTGCGCAGAATGAAGTAATGGTAAACCACTTCCAAATTTTTACCAAGAAAACTCTCTGGATCTACTACCAGAACGATTGGTTAAAAATAAGCAACCCGCCTGCCTTGGGAAACTCAGGGTCAAGTGACAGCAGAGCTGAGCCCTAGTGCCTGAGTCCCTCTCCCTCATATTTTACCTCTTATCTTATCTTATCTTATCTTATCTGGTTCTCCTCTTATCTCTCCTGTCGTTCTTTCTCAGTCTCTTTTGCAGGCTCCTCCTCCCCCTCCCATCCTCTTACTGTGGGGGTTCCCCAAGGTTCAGTGCTTGGTCCCCTTCTGTTCTCAATCTACACTCACTCCCTTGGTGACCTCATTCGCTCCCACGGCTTCAACTATCATCTCTACGCTGATGACACCCAGATCTACATCTCTGCCCCTGCTCTCTCCCCCTCCCTCCAGGCTCGCATCTCCTCCTGCCTTCAGGACATCTCCATCTGAATGTCCGCCCGCCACCTAAAGCTCAACATGTCGAAGACTGAGCTCCTTGTCTTCCCTCCCAAACCTTGTCCTCTCCCTGACTTTCCCATCTCTGTTGACGGCACTACCATCCTTCCCGTCTCACAAGCCCGCAACCTTGGTGTCATCCTCGACTCCGCTCTCTCATTCACCCCTCACATCCAAGCCGTCACCAAAACCTGCCGGTCTCAGCTCCGCAACATTGCCAAGATCCGCCCTTTCCTCTCCATCCAAACCGCTACCCTGCTCATTCAAGCTCTCATCCTATCCCGTCTGGACTACTGCACCAGCCTTCTCTCTGATCTCCCATCCTCGTGTCTCTCTCCACTTCAATCCATACTTCATGCTGCTGCCCGGATTATCTTTGTCCAGAAACGCTCTGGGCATATTACTCCCCTCCTCAAAAATCTCCAGTGGCTACCGATCAATCTGCGCATCAGGCAGAAACTCCTCACCCTGGGCTTCAAGGCCGTCCATCACCTCGCCCCCTCCTACCTCACCTCCCTTCTCTCCTTCTACTGCCCAGCCCGCACCCTCCGCTCCTCCACCGCTAATCTCCTCACTGTACCTCGTTCTGGCCTGTCCCGCCGTCGACCCCCGGCCCACGTCATCCCCCGGGCCTGGAATGCCCTCCCTCTGCCCATCCGCCAAGCTAGCTCTCTTCCTCCCTTCAAGGCCCTACTGAGAGCTCACCTCCTCCAGGAGGCCTTCCCAGACTGAGCCCCTTCCCTCCTCTCCCCCTCATCCCCCTCTCCATCCCCCCATCTTACCTCCTTCCCTTCCCCACAGCACCTGTATATATGTATATATGGTTGTACATATTTATTACTCTGTTTATTTATTTATTTATTTATTTTACTTGTACATTTCTATCCTATTTATTTTATTTTGTTGGTATGTTTGGTTCTGTTCTCTGTCTCCCCCTTTTAGACTGTGAGCCCACTGTTGGGTAGGGACTGTCTCTATGTGTTGCCAATTTGTACTTCCCAAGCGCTTAGTACAGTGCTCTGCACATAGTAAGCGCTCAATAAATACGATTGATTGATTGATTGATTGATTACCAAGAAAACTCTCTGGATCCACTACCAGAACGATTGGTTAAAAATAAGCAACCAGCCTGCCTTGGGAAACTCAGGGTCAAGTGACAGCAGAGCTGAGCCCTAGTGCCTGAGTCCCTCTCCCTCATAGCCAAGTCCCAGCATCAGGTGCCCAGCCCAGCCCGGACCCTCCCCTCATCTGAGCCTCGTGGCTAATGCACCCAGCCTCCTTGCAGGAACACAGCTTAGCACCCCCAGGCACTATGGCCACTGCCCAACGAGCCACAACTGGCCTGAGATTGTCCATCCCAGACTGGCCAACGCTCACCGTTTTCCCCTCTCCACCCCCACTTTCCTTTCCCCACCCTTGCCCTCTGCATCCTCTTTCCTGACCCAAATGGGAAGAAAGCCACAGGGACCCTCATCACCTCGAGCCAAGTGAAACATAAGGGAATTGCAACATCCCCTTCCTGTGTGTCCCCAGCCCTCCCACTGTGGCTGAAGAGCTCCCTGCATACCCCTGACCTGCTCTGCACGGGCTGGGCCACGTATAAAAGGGCCACATATAAAAGCTTCCACTCTCCTTCCTCAACCCCCCTTTACCTTTGGAGTCAAACGAAACATCCAACATTTTCAGCCTCACCTCCCTGTGTCTCTTGGTCCCCCACACCGAGGCCGAGTGAACTGTCTTCCCTCCCCACTATCCAGCCCCGTTACTAACTCCCCATCACCCTATCGAGGAGTCCCCATCCCATCCTGCTTTCTGCCACCCCGATGGGAATTACATCCCAAGCGCTTAGTACAGTGCTCTGCAAACAGTAAGCACTCAATAAATACGATTGAATGAATGAATGAAAACAGTCCCTGTGGTGTGAGGCCTCATGTAACCTCAGGAAAGCAAGTGGCTGCGCAGCCACTGCCGTGGACTCTGAATTCATGAGTGGAAATTCTGCTCCTCAAGCCACAGCTCCCTACTAACTTTGGTTTTTAATTTGGTGTTTGGTGTGTTTGTTTTCCTCTCAAGGAGAGTTCCCAGTACTCTACCGGTCTCGACCACGGAAGGGAGAGTCAAGCCGGGGCCTATCCATTCCATTCTTAGCTTGGGCAGTGGCTAGTGGGTGGCAGGCAATCTGTTACAAGTCAAAACCCCTCTGTGCTGGGCAGCAGCAGCATGGGTGAGAGTCAAGGGCGAGGACTCAGCTGTACTGTGCGGAAGGAAGTAATGGTAAACCACTTCCGAATTTTTACCAAGAAAACTCTCTGGATCCACTACCAGAACGATTGCAGGTGGAGGTGGGGCGTTCTGGGAGAGACGTGTCCATGGCGTCCTGTGGGTCGGAGTCGACTCGACAACATAGGACAAGTGTCTGTCTTTGTCCCTTACTCTGTTTTAATGTTTCATTCCTCCAAATGTGTCTAATCTCCAGGCCTCACCCCAGCATTTACAATAATAATAATAACAATAATGGTATTTGTTAAAGACTTACTATATGCTGAGCTCTGTACTAAGCACTGGATAGATGCAAGATAATCAGGTTGTCCCAGTCCTTGCACTTCGTGGGGTTTGCAGTCTAAGGGGAAGGTAGACCAGATTTTAAATCCCCATTTTACAGATGAGGAAACTGAGGCCCAGAGAAGTTATGTGACTTGCCCAAAGTCATACAGCCTGCAAGTGGCAGAGCCAGAATTAGAACCCATTTTCTCTGTCTCTCAAGCCAAAGATTATAAGCCCCTTGAGGGACGAGGTCCATGTCTAATTCCCACCTGAATACTTTTAATTCATTCATTCATTCATTCAATCACATTTATTGAGTGCTTACTGAGTGCAGAGCACCATACTAAGAGCTTGGGAAGTACAAATCGGCAACATATAAAGACGGTCCCTACCCAACAGCAGGCTCACAGTCTAGAAGGGGGAGACAGACAATAAAACAAAACATGTGTCAAAACCATTAGAATAAACAGAATTATAGCTCTATGCACAACCATTAATAAAATTAATAGAGTAGGAAATATGTACAAATAATATAAAGTAATTAATCTGTACAAATATATACAAATGCTGTGGGGAGGGAAAGGGGGTTGGGCGGGGGGGTGATGGGGAGGGGAGGAGGAGAGGAAAAAGGGGGCTTAGTCTGGGAAGGCCTCCTGGAGGAGGTGAGCTCTCAGTAGGGCTTTGAAGGGAGGAAGAGAGCTAGCTTGGCGGATGTGTGGAGGGAGGGCATTCTAGGCCAGGGGACGGACGTGGGCCGGGGGTCGACGGCGGGACAGGCCCCGTGAGGAGGTTAGCGGCAGAGAAGTGGAGGGTGTGGGTTGGGCTGGAGAAGGAGAGAAGAGAGGTGAGGTAGGAGGGGGCGAGGTGAAGGAGAGCTTTGAAGTTGAAAGTGAGGTATTTTGCTTGATTCGTGGATTGACAGACAACCACTGGAGATTTTTGATGAGGGGAGTGACATGCCCAGAGCGTTTCTATACAAAGATAATCCGGGCAGCAGAGTGAAGTATAGACTGAAGCAGGGAGAGACAGGAGGGTGGGAGATCAGAGAGGAGGCTGATGCAGTAATCCAGTCGGGATAGATGAGAGATTGAACCAGCAAGGTAGCCGTTTGGATGGAGAGGAAAGGGCAGATCTTGGCGATGTTGTGGAGGTGAGACCGGCAGGTTTTGGTGACGGATCGGGTGTGTGGGGTGAATGAGAGAGCGGAGTCAAGGATGACACCAAGGTTGCTGGCTTGTGAGACAGGAATGCTCCGCACAAAGTGCTTAAGAAATACTATAACAACTACTACTACTAGTCTGTCTTCCAGCCCCTGCCCTGGAGCCTAGAAGTAGCCTGAACTCAGCTCTGCCCAGGGTGACCAGAGGCTGGGAAGGGGGAAGGAGGGAGGAAAGGAGGGATGGAGGAAGCAGTAGGCTAGCTTCTGGCTAGACTGTAAACTCACTGGGGGCAGAGAGAAAACCCTGGAGTAGAGTGTTGAAAGAGCTGGGGTAAGGGGGAGGGAGGGTAGAATAAAGAAGAGCAGAGGAGAGGGAGAGGGTGATGGGGGGAAGGAAAAGGAGGAGGAGGAAGTGGAGGAGGAAGAAGTGGAGTAAGAGAATGACAGTCCTTTCACTTCCTCTCCAATTCCTCTCCCCTTCCACCTCTCTGCCATCACCTCCTCCCTCTCCTCTGCTCCTCTTTATCCTCCCCTCCCTCGCTCCCTCCCTCTTATCCCAGCTCCTTCAACGCTCTACCCCACGTTGTCTCCCCAGGAGCAGGCCTAGCTAAACTGGCCTAAGCAACATTGATAGGCCACAGTCTCCCTCCTCCCTCTCCTCTGCTCCTCTTTATCCTCCCCTCCCTCTCTCCCTCCCTCTTATCCCAGCTCCTTCAACGCTCTACTCCAAGTTGTCTCCCCAGGAGCAGGCCTAGCTAAAATGGCCTAAGCAACATTGGTAGGCCACAGTCTCCCTCCTCCCTTTCCTCTGCTCCTCTTTATCGTCCCCTCCCTCGCTCCCTCCCTCTTATCCCAGCTCCTTCAAAGCTCTACCCCAAGTTGTCTCCCCAGGAGCAGGTCTAGCTAAACTGGCCTAAGCAACATCAGTAGGCCACAGTCTCCTTTATACTGAGCTTCTCGCCACTGAGTTCCACTCAACAGTCCGTGCGGTGAATGCATGTGGATCCAGGACTAAGGGGCACCGGCTGTTGCGTTTTATATTCAGGGAGATGGAACCATCCCTGCCAACCTGTATGTCTGTTCTGAGAATGAAAGGGTTACAGCCGGCCAGTCCGTGGCAGACGGTTTGTTTACCGGGTTCTGTGAGCTCTGCCCTCTGCTCTGGCAGAGATCGGGGGAGAGGCCGTGAGTATCCACGCAACCGGTTAGGACAGATGCAGACGGTATTGGATTTGCACAGAGAGCAGGTGTCGGCCTAGAGGGATTCTGGGTCTGGGCTGCCCAAGAGCCTCCCGGTCACGGCTGCTCCCAGCTGCCGCTCTCCCCGTTCCTTCTGGCTGGTTCTGCGCTGCCCAGAATAACGTTTGCCTCCTCTTGGCCTCTGGCCACCCGCGGGCCTGAAGAGGAACCGAGGGGCCCGGCCGGGCCGGGCAGGGAAGGGATGGACTCTGAAATGATCTGCCTGGTGATGGGGATGGAAGTGAGGGTCTCTGGCTGAAGTGTGGCAGCACACTTTACTGAGATCAGTGAGAATCAGCATAACTGAGGAGGTCCTGGGTTGAGAGAAATGAAGAGAGTGAGCTGGGGTGTAGTGGGAAAAGAGAGTGGATAAAGGGTGGAGAGATTAAGAGCCCCACTGGGGTGGAGACTGTGTATATATCTACCCCAGTGTTTGGCAGGAAGGAGCAATGTGGCCTAGAGGATAGAGCTCAGGCGCGGGAGTTAGAAGGACCTGGGTTCTGATTCCAGCTCAGCCGCATAATAATAATAATGATAGTAATAATGGCATTTATTAAGCGCTTACTATGTGCAAAGCCCTGTTCTAAGCACTGGGGAGGTTACAAGGAGATCAGGTTGTCCCAACGGGGGGCTCACAGACTTAATCACCATTTTACAGATGAGGGAACTGAGGCACAGAGAAGTTAAGTGAGTTGCCCAAAGTCACACAGCTGGCAGTTGGCAGAGCCGGAATTCGAACCCATGACCCCCTGACTCCAAAGCCCGGGCTCTTTCCACTGAGCCATGCTGCTTCTTTTGTCTGCTTTGTGACCTTGGGCAAGTCACTTCACTTCTCTGGGCCTCAGTTACCTCATCTGAAAAATGGGGATTAACAATGTGAGCTCCGTGTGGGACATGGACTGAGTCCAACCTGATTATCTTCTATCTACCCCAGCACTTAGTATAGTGCCTGGCACATAGTAAGTGCTTAACAGATATCACTGAAAAAAAATGAGCACTTGACAAATATTACAATCATTATTATTGTCAGAGAGCTGATTGCCTTTACGCTTGATGGTCAGGACTGTCTATCTGACGCAGAGATGAATGGTCAACCATAGGAGGTTTTTGAGGAGTGGGGAGGTGTAGATGGGAACATGCGACTTTCCCAACATGATTTGTAGGGACCCTGCTCCCATCGTGCCCTGTGTTGCATCTACAGCTCAGTTACATCGTACTCTCCCAAGCTCTTAGCACAGTGTTCTGCACACACTAACTGCTCAATAAATATGATTGATTGATTGCAGGATCCCAGTTGCTTTAACTTGCCTCTTAGACTCTCTCGCCAATGAGGCATACCTAATCTAAAGGGGAATTCATTTATATAGACTGTCAATTTTTTTTTTAATGGTATTTGTTAAATGCTTACTACAAGCCAGGCACTGTTCTAAACACTGGGGTAGATACAGGCGATCAGGTTCGACACAGTCCACGTCCCACATGGGGCTCACAGTCACAATCCCCATTTTATAGATGAGGTAACTGAGGCCCAGAGAAGTGGAGTGCCTTGCCCAAGGGCACACGGCAGACAAGCCACAGGAGCTGGGACTAGAACTCAGGTCCCTCTGACTGCCAGGCTGGTGCTCTATCCACTGAGCCACACTGCTTCTCTACAAGGGTCAGTAGCAGTCCAGGGTCAGTCTGCAGTTAAGCCAAGATTTTGGATTAGAGTCTTTGTTGCCTAATTACTGTTGATAATACATTTGTTACTCCCATTTTAGGGTCATTTAAAATTCTGACTTGGCTACTTCTTTTACAGCTAGCAAAACTTTAAGATTTCTTCCCTTTGAAGTCTCTGAATTCTGTCTGTCTGAGAGTCCACAACCTTGGGGAGATCACGGTATTATCTTTCTTCCCCTGTGGGCTGCTGAGGCCTCCAGGAGAAAGCCAGCAGCAAACCCCCGCAAAGTTTACTGTGGCTGTAGAGGCCTAAACCTAGCAAGTCTCAGAGTGTTGGCCGCCTTTTTTCTAGGTGCTACCTGGGAGACTTTTCTGGAGCTGTTTCGAATGGAGAACAACAGGCCAAGTGGTTCACGTGTCCTCCTTGGGTCCGGGTTGATTCCAACTGGGGAAGGCCGACCCAGTCCCTGTCCCATGTGGGGTTCACAGTCTCGATCCCCATTATACAGATGAGGTGACTGAGGCACAGAGAAGTGAAGTGACTTGCCCAAGGTCACATAGCAGACACGTGGGATTAGAACCCACAACCTTCTGATTCCCGGGCTTGTGCTCTATTCGCTATTCATTCAGTCATATTTATTGAGCACTTATCGTGTGCAGAGCACTGTACTAAATGCTTGGGAAGTACAAGTTGGCAACATATAGAGATGGTCTCTACCCAACAGCGGGCTCACAGTCTAGAAGGGGGAAATTCCATTTCCCATTTCTATGCCATTTCTAAACTGGTGAGCCCGTTGTGGGCAGGGATTCCCTATTTGTTGCTCAATTGTACTTTCCAAGCGCTTAGTGCAGTGCTCTGCACACAGTAAGCCCTCAATAAATACGATTGAATGAATGCTGCTTCTTTGGACTGGGCTGGATGGATAATAACAATAATAATGATGGTATTTGTTAAGCGCTTACTATGTGCCAAGCACTGTTCTAAGCACTAGGGGGGATACAAGGAAATCAGGTTGTCCCATATGGGGCTCACGGACTTAATCCCCATTTTACAGATGTGGTAACTGAGGCACAGAGAAGTTAAGTGACTTGCCCAAGGTCACACAGCAGACAAGTAGCAGCGCTGAGATTAGAACCCTTGACCTCTGACTCCCAAGCTCGTGCTCTTTCCACTAAGCCACGCTGAGAAGCCGGACAGCCACAGGACCTGAGTTCTAATTCCGCCTCTACCATTTATCTGCTGTGGGACCTTGGGCAAGTCACTTCACTTCTATATGCCTCAGTTTCCTCATCTGTAAATCTTACTCCCTCCTAGTTAGAGGGGGAGTCCCATGTGAGGTAGGGACTATGTCTACCTCGATTACTTTGTATCTACCCCAGCGTTTAGTATAGCGCTTAGCATAGAGTTTGCTCTCTTAACAAGCACCACGATTACTATTATTATGAGTGCTGAGTAACAAGAAAAGTGCTTGGCACATAGTAAGTGCTTAACAAATGCTATCATTATTATTATTATTATTTTATAAAGATGACCTGGGTGGCAGAGTGATGTATGGCCTGGAGAGAGGCGAGAGGGAAACCAGGGACGAGGTTTATATAACTGTCAAGCCTGGATATGACTGGCCTGGGGTTGTCACTGTCTGCATGGAGGGGAGGAGGCGGTCTAGGAAATTCTGTGGAGGAAAAAGGAGCAGGATTTAATAAAGAGACTGAGTGTGAGAGTTAAACAGCAAGTTTAACAGTAAAGGATAATGCCAAAGTTGCAGTCTTTTGGGGCTGGGTTGGTGTGGTCTGCCATGATGGGAAAGTCAGGCGAAGGAGAGGGTTTAGGAGGGAAGATAAGGAGTTCAGTTTTAGCTGTTTTGATTTTAGGGTACCCAGGTGACATCCAAGTGGAGAAGCCCTGGAGAAAAGATGAAGTGCGAGATTGCAAAGAAGGAAAGAAGTTGGGCCTGTTTAGTAGATTCCCAAGTCATCAACATGGAGGTGGTAACTGCGGCCGTGTGGGCGGCTAGATGCTCAAGGATATAAGTATAAGGTGAGGAGAGTCGTTAACCCAGAATTGGAGATATGGGCCCACTCTTGTCTACCTTCCGGAGGACCATAAATGGGGGAATGGGCTAAACCTGCAGCAGGAGAGACTTCAATTAGTAAGAACCTCCTCTGTAAACTGGGAATTAAGACCTTCAGCCCCAGGTGGGGCATGGACATTGTCCAACTTCATTAGCTCCTATCTATTCCAGTGCTCAATACAGTGCCTGGCACATAGTAAGTGCTTAATACTTACCATTAAAAAAAAAACCTCTGGTCAGTCACCGGATGGTAGTTCAGGAAGAATAATAATTATGGCATTTATTAAGCACTTACTACGTGCCAAGCACTGTTTTAAGCGCTGGGGTAGATACAAGGTAATCAGGTTGTCCCACGTGGGACTCAGTCTTAATCCCCATTTTACAGATGAGGTAACTGAGACATCGAGAAGTTAAGTGACTTGCCTAAGGTCACACAGCAGACTAGTCATGGAGTTGGGATTAGAATCCATGTCCTCTGACTCCCAAGCCTGGGCTCTTTCCACTAAGCCACGCTGCTTTCCTACCCAGTGGAATGTGGGCTAGCCCTTTCTTTGAGGCCTTTGAAGACAGGAGGCATCGATCAGAGCCCGGGCCACAGTTGGGAGTTCTCAGGGTGCCTCCGGGCTGGAGGAGGAACAGAAACGAGGAAGGCTGAAAACAGCCCATGGACAGGGCTGGGGTTGGAGGAAAGGGAAGACCCATTTGGGGAAGCCTGCCAAAGTGGTGCCGTGAGCCATATCACAGCATGCGGGCCTGGAAAATTCAGTGCCCTCTCCTCTCCCACTCACCAGAAAAACTTTGTGGGACTGCTCTAAAATGGGACCCCACACTGGCTGTAGCCTGGGGGTCCCAATGGGCAAGATGAAGAGGGGGGAAAAGGGGGAGCAGCCAGCTCATGAGGGGAGAGGAGGAAGGGAGGAGCAGATGGGTGAGCTGTGGGGTCCTGTGGAAGTGAAAACTGTAAGCTCGTCGTGGGTAGGGAATGTGTCTGTTAATTGTTATTTTGTACTCTCTCAAGCGCTTAGTACAGTGCTCTACACACAGTAAGCGCTCAATAAATCCAATTGAATGAATGAATGAACCCTTCTGGAAGCAGGCCCAGCAGTCCAAGGCGGTCCAAAACTGGGTAAGGGCTAAAATGCCGCACGGAGAAAGCCCTATTGCCGGGAGTCTGGCTCAGTCCGGCCGGGCCGGGGCCAGCTCAGCTGGAGCCTAGGCTGTTTTTCACCTGCCCCTCCCTAGCACTAGTGATGCTCTTTCTGATGGTGGTGATTTTCACTTGTTTGCTTTCAGGTTCACACTGTGCCCTAATGGTTCTGGGCCTCTGTCCAGTGAGCCCCTGGGGGCAGGTGAACTCATTTCTTCCTCCTGTACTGCATAGCCCAGAGCCTACTAAAGGCATGATGACTTGTTAGTGACAAGGACAAGGACAACCAGACCTTCGGGGACAGGCTCTTCTTTCCCTCTAGAATCTAGTTCCAGTCTCACCAGCTGCAGAGAGAGTGCCTCTCCCCACACCCCCAACACACACTCACACACACACACAACACACACACATATTCATGCTCCCCCCAGATAGTCACTGCCTTGCTCCCATTACCACCAATCAATTAATCCATCAGTGGTATTTGTAAGTGGGCTTATCAGTGTGCAGAGCACTGTACTGAGCATTTTGGGGGGTGCAATGCAATAAAGCTGGGAGACACATTCCCTGTACTCAAGGAGCTTATGATTGGGTACATTTTGGGGCCACATAATAATAATAATAATAATGGCATTTATTAAGCACTTACTATGTGCAAAGCACTTGTGAAGCGCTTACTATGTGCCAAGTACCGTTCTAAATGCTGGGACAGACAACAGAACCAAACAAGGAGATGAATGTCAGTAATAATAATGATGGCACTTGTGAAGCGCTTACTATGTGCCAAGTACTGTTCTAAATGCTGGGAAGGATACAGGGTGATCAGGTTGTCCCACACATCTTTGGGAGGCCTGGACAGAGAAAACTGTCTGGATCCCTATGGGGAGGAGTGGTTTCCTGGTTCCAGAGCTGATGTCAGTGAAGACCTCAGCCTGGGCCAGGGACAGACAGATGGACGGACCGAAGGAGGGATGGATGGAGGGATAGAGGGGGAAAATGCTGGGACAGGGGGATTTTCAATTCTGGGTCTGAAGAAGGCCTGGGGAGAAGAGCACTGGGGGGAATGGGGGTCAGTGGCGCCGAGCAGATGGGGCAAAGATGAAGTCTGAACAGTGGAAGTTATAGAGAAGGAGGGAAGGGGAGCAGACAGGGAAGGGATTGAAACTACACAGGGAGGAGGGACATGAGGGACACAGGAACAAGAGGGAAAGGAAGAGGGAGAGGGGAAGGGGTAATGGAGGAGAGGAGAGGTGGAGAAAAGGAGAGAAGGACAGCTAGGGAGGAGGAGAGGAGAAGAGCAGGGGGGAGACGGGAAGAGAGGGAGAGGGAGAAGAGGGGAAGAGAGAGAAGAGGGAGAAGCAGTATGGTGTAGTGGATAGAGCAGGGGCTTGGGAGTCGGGTCATGGGTTCTAATCCCTGGCTCCTTCAGTTGTCTGCTGCATGACCTTGGGCAAGTCACCTCACTTCTCTGGGCCTCTCAGTTACCTCATCTGTAAAATGGGGACTGAGATGGTGAGCACCATGTGGGACAAGGACTGTGTCCAATCTAATTACTTTGTATCTGCCCCGGTGCTTAGAATAGTGATTGGCACTTAATAAGTGTTTAAGAAGTACAATTAAAAAAAGAGGGGGAGAAGAGGGGAAGAAGGGAAGAGGGAGAAGGGGGAAGATGGAGAAGAGGGGAAGAAGAGGAAGAGGAAGAAGGGGGGAAGATGGAGGAAGGGGGAGAAAAGGGGAAGAAGGGGAAGAGGGAGGAAAGGGGAAGAGGCAGAAGAGGGGAAGAAGGGGACGAGGGAGAAAAAGGGAAGAGGCAGAAGAGGCAGAAGAGGGGAAGAGGCAGAAGAGGGAAGAAGGGGAAGAGGGAGAAAGGGGGGAAGAGGCAGAAGAGGGGGAAGAGGGAGAAAAGGGGAAGAAGGGGAAGAGGGAGGAAAGGGGAAGAGGCAGAAGAGGGGAAGAAGGGGACGAGGGAGAAAAAGGGAAGAGGCAGAAGAGGCAGAAGAGGGGAAGAGGCAGAAGAGGGAAGAAGGGGAAGAGGGAGAAAGGGGGAAGAGGCAGAAGAGGGGGAAGAGGGAGAAAAGGGGAAGAAGGGGAAGAGGGAGGAAAGGGGAAGAGGCAGAAAAGGGGAAGAAGGGGAAGAGGGAGAAAAAGGGAAGAGGCAGAAGAGGGAGAAGAGGGGAAGAGGCAGAAGAGGGGAAGAAGGGGAAGAGGGAGAAAGGGGGAAGAGGCAGATGAGGGGGAAGAGGGAGAAAAGGGGAAGAAAGGGAAGAGGGAGAAAAGGGGAAGAGGCAGAAGAGGGGGAAGAGGGAGAAGAGGGGGAAGAGGGAGAAGAGGAGAAGAAGGGGGAAGGGGGGGGCGGGTGAGGCCGGGGGGGGGCGGGTGAGGCCGGGCGGGCTAGGTGAGGTCGGCGTGGCTCCCTCCGTCCCCCGTCCAGCTCCTCCCCCTTCGCCAGCCTCCCAGCCCCCAGCCCCTCCTGTCCCCCCTCCCGTCCCTCCTTCCGTCGTGTCCCTGGTGTCCGTGGTGCCCCTCCTCCCGGGGGCGGCGGGGGCGGCGGGGCCAGGCCCGGGCTGGGCAGGGCGCCACCAGCCTCGCCGGCCTGTCCGGCCCCCATCGGCCCCGCTCCGCCCCAGCTCCCTCTTGGCCGGCCGACGGCCCCTGGGGAACGACCTGTGGAGGAGGAGGAGCGGGAGCAGGAGCGGGAGCAGGAGCAGGAGCAGGAGGAGCAGGAGCAGGAGCAGGAGCAGGAGCAGGAAAAGAAGCCCAGCAGGTAAGAGCCGGGGCTGGGCTGGGCTGGGCTGGGCCGGGCCAAGCTGGGGCCCCGCCTGGGGAGCTTGCCCCCAGGAAGACCTCCTGTCCCTCCTGTCCCTCCTGCCCCTCCTGTCCCTGGTCCCCTGGTCCCCCCACCTGCCTCCGGGGGACATTCGGGGCCGGGGGAGTCTGGGAGTCTGGGGGATGGATGGATGGATGGGTGGAAGGATGGATGGATGGATGGATGGATAGATGGATGGATGGAAGGGTGGATGGTTGGCTGGCTGGCTGGCTGGCTGGCTGGGGGCGGGGGTCCCCCGTTCCTCCCCTCCCCTCCCCCGGCCGGTCCCCCCCCCCCCCTCACCGGCCTATGGTGTCCGGCCCAGCTGGCGCGCCCAGGCCGGGCTCCGGCCGCCGCCGAGGCCAGCAGAGAGAGAGAGAGACGAGGAGACAGAGAGAGAGAAGGGGGGACGAGCCCATTGACTGTGGGCCGGCTCGGCCTGCTGGCCAGCCGGCCGGCTTAGGGCCGAGGCGGAGAGATCCGCTGAGCCCACCATTGACGGCGCCCACGGGGACCGGACCGGCCCCCGCCGCCGGACGACAATAGCGGGAGCTCCTCTCCCCAAGCCCCCGCCACCAGCCGCCCCCGCCGCCTCCTCCTCCTCTTCTTCCTTCCTGCCCCTTTACCTCCTGATCCTTTTCCTCCTGCTCCTTTCCTCCTGCTTCTCCTGCTCCTTTTTTCCTCCTATTCCTTTTCCTCCTGCTCCTTCTCTTCTTTTCCTCCTGCTCCTTTTCCTCCTGCTTCTCCTGCTCCTTTTCCTTCTGTTCCTTTTCCTCCTGCTCCTTTTCCTCCTGCTCCTCCTCTCCTTTTCATCCTGTTCCTTTTCCTCCTCCTCCTCCTTTTCCTCCTCCTCCTCCTTTTCCTCCTCCTCCTCCTGCTCCTTTTCCTCCTGCTTCTCCTGCTCCTTTTCCTCCTGTTCCTTTTCCTCCTGCTCCTTTTCCTCCTGCTCCTCCTCTCCTTTTCCTCCTGTTCTTCCTGCCCCTTTACCGCATATTTTTCCTGCTCCTTTTCCTCCTACTCATTTTCCCCCTTCCCCTTCTGCTCCTTTTCCTCCTGTTCCTTTTCCTCCTGCTTCTTGCGCTCCTTTTCCTCCTGCTCCTCCTCTCCTTTTCCTCCTGTTCTTCCTGCCCCTTTACCTCATGCTTTTCCTGCTCCTTTTCCTCCTACTCATTTTCCCCCTTCCCCTTCTGCTCCTTTTCCTCCTGTTCCTTTTCCTCCTGCTTCTTGCGCTCCTTTTACTCCTGCTCCTCCTCTCCTTTACCTCCTGCTCCTTTTCCCCCAGTTCCTTTTCTTCCTGCTCCTCCTCTCCTGTTCTTCCTGCTCATTTTCCCTCTGCTCCTCCTGTTCCTTTTCCTCCTGTTCTTCCTACCCCTTTTCCTCCTGCTCCTTTTCCTCCCGCTCCTTTTCCTCCTGCTCATTTCCCCCCTGCTCCTCCTGTTCCTTTTCCTCCTGTTCTTCCTACCCCTTTACTAACTGCTCCTTTTCCTCCTGCTCCTTCCCCACCCCTTCCTGCTTCTTTTTCTCCTGTTCCTCCTGCTCCTGTTCCCCCGTTCTCCTTCCTCCTGCTGCCCCTGCTTCTGTTCCTACTGCTCCTGCTACTTCTCATCCTCCTGATCCTTCTCCTGCTCCTCCCCATCCCCCATCCCCCCTCCTGTTTCTCCTGCTCCTCCTGTTGCTGCCCCATCCAGCCCCTGTCCCTCCTGCTCCTCCTGTCCCTGTTCTTCCTGCTCCACAGACGCCGGCCTTGCCCTTCCACCTCTCCAGGCAGCTGTGATTCCCCATGCCTGATTCCATGCAGGGTAAAAGGCCGCAGCGCCAGGCCTCACAGAGACACGGCCGCCCGCCCATCAGAGACTAAGAAAGGTTTCCCCCTCAGCTGCCCGGCCAAATGGCGAAACTGGGGGTCAATCGGGCCTTGTGCTTCCCGAGGCACCCTGGGCTGAACAGGAACAAAAAGGAGGGTGAGGGTCCTCCTGGGAGAAGGGGAAACCCCCACTATAGGGAGACTGTGTCCCTTCCTCTGGCCCCGGAGCAAATCTGGAAAAATCATTTTAATCTTACTCAAGTTCTTGCCTTTGTTTAGCGGTAAAAATGCCAACCACCTTTTCTTCTGAGGGTTACACTTCAGCACCAATCATTCATTGGTATTTGTTGAGCACTATTATTTGCAGAGCATGGGGAGAATACAAAAGAATTGAAAGACACGATCCCCTACACTCCAGTAGCTTAAAATTTAGTAAGGAAGACAGGCATTAAAATAAATTCCAAGTAGGGCTAACACCTGAGTGTAAAGATATGTATATATATATATATATATATATATATACACATATCTTTACACAAGCACACACACACACACACACACACACACATATATATGAAAGCAGCATGGTCTAGTGGCTAGAACACGAGCCTGGGAGTCAAAGAACTTGTTTCTTATCCCTGCTCCATCTTGTACCTGTTGCGTGACCTTGGGTAAGTCATTTAACTTCTCGGTGCCTCAGTTCCCTCATCTGCAAGATGAGGATTCAAGACCTGTTCTCCTTCCTACATAGGCTGTGAGCCCCTTGTGGAACCTGATTATCTTGTATCTACCCCAATGCCTGTATAGTGCTTGACGCATAGTAAGCCCTTAATAAATACCACACTTAGTAAGCACACACACACTCACGTGCTGTTGAATGTTGAAGGATTCTTTTTGGAGGATTTAGTGACATTCTAATTTTAGTTATTATCTGCATGGTTCAAAGCTTTGAAATTCATTTATTCAATCATGTTTATTGAGCACTTTCTGTGCGCATAGCACTGTACTACGAGCTTGGGAGAGTACACAAATACATTCCCTGCCCACAACGAGCTACCTTTAGCTTCTCCATTCTCCCCATACTGGGAGACTGCAGATTATACAGGAATCAGTTTTGGTTTAAAGTATCTTAAGGATTAAAGGATTAATCAGACTTCCCCAATTGAAGGGTAAGGGAGGTGTGAGAACATATCCCTTGGATGAGACCACATTGACTCTTAATTGTTGTGAATGAATGATCAAATATTAAAATGGCCTGGGAATTAAAATGGCAGCCAGCAAGGCAAAAACACCCCTCCCCAAAAATGTCAGAAAGTGTTTCTCTTTTCCCTCTTGAAACCCAAGTAACAGGAGAGATCTTGGGGAAATTCTATTTAGAATAGACACTCCTAGTTAGACTAAGAGCCCAATCTATTAATCAAACCCAAATTGCTTTGTGGACCTTAGGGAAGCAATTCCCTTCTTCCATTCGGAAATTGGAGTGAGAGCCATGACTGGCGGGGGATAAATGAGTGTTGACACTGGCTTGTCTTTAGGCTGCCATTTCCCCTGCTGTGTTCGTGATCGGTTCCCTAATATCTTGGAGTTGGGCTTTTTTAGAAATGAACACTTGGCCCTAATTCAAGAGGAAGGACTAAAACAAAGGGAAGCTGAACCCGAGATCTGTTCTCCATCCCAGTAGACTTCTCTCTCCTTTACGGTATTTGTTAAGTGCTTACGATGTGCTGGCACTGTACTAAGCACTGAGTTAGATACAAGTTAATAACATTGGATACAGTCCCTGTCCCACACGGGGCTCAATCTTAATCCCCATTCTACAGATGAGGTAACTGAGGCACAGAGAAGTGAAGTGTCTTCCCAAGGTCACACAACAGACAAGTAGCAGAGCCCGAATTAGAACCCGGGTCCTTCTGACTCCCAGCTCTGTGTTCTATCCACAAGGTCACACTGTTTTCCCTTTGGAAAGGATTTGTGAGTAAACGTTTTCAGTTCAGAAACAGGGTGTCGACAACAAGCCCTTCCTTCTCCCGGAAAGCCCCGGGCACCACGAGGTTTGACGTCTGAAGACGGGAAGAATTGCCTGCTGCATTTGAGGAAAACTGTCACCCACTGCATGACGTTTCCCGTGAATCCAGGGGGAAAAGTGGCTTTCTGAGAATGGAGTAGAATCTCTCCCCGGCTCAGTTTCTGCCAGACAGAGATCCGACACTAGTACGTGGGGCCTGGGGTCACAACAGGTCACTAGCCCACCTGGGCTGCAGGTAGGGGCGTGACTGGGATTTTCAGGCCTCCTGGCTCTGCCCAGCTCTTTCCTGGCTACATTGCTTTGCTCGCCTGTAAACGTTTTACAAGGCTGTATTCCTGACCTAAAGCAAGGAACTGCACTGGTGACTTGGTAATAAAATAGAGCAACTCCCTGCCATTTATTTATTGTCAAAGGTCCCAACTCTCTCCAGCCCCCTGTACCCTTCTCTCCAGGACCCTCCCCTCCGCCCCTCTCACCCCTACCCTCAGTGATAGTCACTTCTGATGGGGCACTGGGTGTGCCCAACTCACAATGTGGCAAACCAAAGGCAGAAGCATTCAAAGTTAAAGTAGCTGGACACATCAGGACATTCCAGAGGGCTAAAGCCCTCATGGCTTTAGAGTTACGAATGAGTGGTCCAAGAGGCCTTCTCAGATTAAGCCCTCCTTTCCTCTTCTCCCACTCCCTTCCGCGTCGCCTTGACTTGCTCCCTTTGTTCCTCCCCCCGCCCAGCCCCACAGCACTTCTGTACGTATCTGTAATTTATTTGTATTGATTTCGGTCTCCCCCACCTCTAGACTGTACGGTCGCTGTGGGCAGGGAATATGTCTATTGTCATATTGCACTCTCCCAAATGCTTAGTACAGTGCTCTGCACACAGTAAGTGCTCAATAAATGCAATTGAATGAATGAATGAATGAATGAATGAATGAACGATCCCCGATGGACCACTAGAAGGAGAGTTAGGGTTGTTAAATAGTCCGATCCTAGGCATGAGAATAAATGTTTCAAGGCACAACCCTTACCTGGTTTCTTCTTCATCAATAGCATTTGTCGAAGGTGCAGACACTGCGTGATGTGATTGGATGCGATACATAATGGGGGAGATTAGAGATTAATCAGGGAAGGCCTCCTGGAGGAGATGTGAAGTCAGATGGGCTTTGAAGATGTGGCGATCCAAAATCTGTCGGATCTGAAGCAGGAGAGAGTTACAGGCGGAGAGGAAGGCGCAACCAAAAGATGTAGACTCTAGACTGCAGGCTCGTTGCGGGTAGGGAGTGTGTCTGTTTAATTGTAATAATAATAAAACTGGTATTTGTTAAGTGCTTACTATGTGCCAAGCACTGTTCTGAGCACTGGTGGGGGATACAAGGTGATCAGGTTGTCCCACGTGGGGCTTACAGTCTTAATGGGGATGAAGAGAAGCAGCTTGGCTCAGTGGCTTTGGAGTCAGCGGTCATGGGTTCATATCCCAGCTCGGCCATTTGTCATCTGTGTGACTTTGGGCAAGTCACTTCACTTCTCTGTGCCTCAGTTCCCTCATCTGTAAAATGGGGATTAAGACTGTGAGCCCCCCGTGGGACAACCTGATCTCCTTGTAACCTCCCCAGTGCTTAGAACAGTGCTTTGCATATAGTAAGTGCTTAATAAATGCCATAATAATAATAATAATAATTATTATTATCCCCATTTTACAGATGAGGTAACTGAGACACAGAGAAGTTGTGACTTGCCCAAGATTGCACAGCTGCTAAGTGGCAGAGCCGGGATTAGAACCCACGACCTCTAACTCCCACGCCCGTGCCCTTTCCACTAAGCCACGCTGCTTCACAAGCAGCTCTCACAAGTATTCTCCCAAGTGCTTAGTACAGTGAGAGAAGCAGCGTGGCTCAGTGGAAAGAGCTCGGGCTTTGGAGTCAGAGGTCATGGGTTCAAATCCCGGCTCCACCACTTGTCTGCTGTGTGACCTTGGGCAAGTCACTTAACTTTTCTGGGCCTCAGTTACCCCATCTGTAAAATGGGGATTGAGACTGTGAGCCCCATGTGGGACAAGCTGATTACCTTGTATGTACCCCAGCACTTAGAACAGTGCTTGGCACATAGTAAGCGCTCAACAAATACCATCATTATTATTATTTGGCTCTCCCTGCACTCTAAATGAGAAACTGGCCTCCAGAAGCAGTGTGGCTTAGTGGGAAGAGCATGGGCTTTGGAGTCGGAGGCCTTTCGTTCAAATCCCAGCTCCACCACTTGTCAGCTGTGTGACTTTGGGCAAGTCACTTCACTTGTCTGGGCCTCAGTTACCTCATCTGTAAAATGGGGATGAAGACTGTGAGCCCCACGTGGGACACCCTGATCACCCTGTAAGCTCCCCAGCGCTTAGAACAGAGCTTTGCACATAGTAAGCGCTTAATAAATGCCATTATTATGATGTGTGTAAGAAGAACATAAAGCAGTAGTATTTATTGAGCACTTACTGAGTGCAGAGCACTGTATTAAGTGCTTGGGCGTGTACAATGCATCAGCATTGATAGACGTGTTCCCTGCCCACATGGAGCTCACAGTCTAGAGGAAGTTCTGGTGAGTCTAAGGGCAGAGGAGCTGTGGGAATGGGAAGTGCGACAACACTTGCTTGGGAGAGGATCTTCCTGAGGAGGCCATTCATTTGTTCATTCGTATTTATTGAGCGCTTACCGTGTGCAAAGCACTGCACTAAGAGCTTAGGAGAGTACAATCTAACAACGAACAGACACATTCCTGCCCACGACGAGCTCACTGTCTATGGGGTAGGAAGGCCAGTAGTCGATGGCCCACTTTGATTCACTCACAGAAAGCCCTTTATGCCTTTCAAAGGATCAAAGTTCATTTCCCTCTTGCAGAGATTTCCATCCTCCATTACCACTCGAAGGGTAATTCAGGTAATCCCCCCACCCTCTAGTGGGAAAAACCTCAGGTACCGAGAGCCTGGAAACCTGGGTTCTAGTTTTCGCTCCCTCTTGCCTGCTGTGTGACCCTGGGCTTCACTTCTCTGTGCCTCAGTTTACCGCATCTGGAAAACAGGGATTGAGACTGTGAGCCCCATGCGGGACAGGGAACTGTGTCCAACCTGATCTGCTTGTATCCACCCCAGTGCTTAGTACAGTGCCCGGCACATAGTTGAGTGCTTAACAAATACCATGATTATTATTATTGTTATTCTCAGTGCCTCAGTCTCCTCATCTGTAAAACGAGGAAAAAGCAACCTGCTCTCCCTTCCGATTAGATTGGAAGCCCTGTGTGGAACAGGAATGGTATCTGATCCGATTACTTACGTCTACTCCAGGGTTTAGCTCAGTCCATGGCACATAGTGTGATGGTAATGATAATAATAATTGTTGTCATTATTATAGTTATTATTCTGCAACAATCCACTCACTGCCTTTGCTTGCAGGGGGAAGACAGGAGTCATGTGGATGGGCACAGGCTAGCTGTATCCCTGCCCCTGCCACCCCAGGCCTGGCTCTGGGATTCTTATGTGCTTTTTTACCCTCCCCTCCCTCCCGGACCAACACTGGGATTCTCCACTGATCCTGCCACGGTGCCCGAAACTTAACCGGAGATGGGCGTGACTAGGGGAGAGGAAAAGCAGCATGATCTTGATGGAAAGAGCATGGGCCTAGGAGGTGGAAGACCTGGGTTCTAATCCCAGCTCTGCCAGTTGCTTGCTGTGTGACCTCGGGCAAGTCACTAACCTTCTCTATGCCTCGGTTTCCTCAGCTGTAAAATGATGATGATGATGGTGATGGTACTTTCATTCATTCATTCAATCGTATTTATTGAGCGCTTGTTAAGTGCTCACTATGTGTCAAGCGCTGTCCTAAGCGCTGGGGTGGATACAAGCTAATCACATTGGACACAGCCCCTGTCCCACATGGGGCTCACAGTCTTAACCCCCATTTTACAGATGGGGCTTAAAATGGGGGTTAAATGCCTGTTCTCCCTCCTACTTGGACTGTGAGCCCTGTGTGGTACAGGGACCGTGTCAGACCGAACTGATTTATACCTACCCCAGGGTTTAGGACAGTGTTTGATGCATAGTAAGTGTTTAATAAATACCATTAACAAAAAAGAACTGCAAGTTGGCAGGGTGGGGACCTGGGGTGGGGCTGCAGTGGCAGCAACAGAACCTCAGCCGGAGAGAGGCTGGAGTGCCAGGCTCAGTGCCAAAGTGTCCAAAGTGTGCCATCCTCTGGCACTGGGCAAGGCCAGCCTTCCCTCCCTCAGAATTTAGGCCAAGAGCTTAGGATGCTGCTGGGCGCCAGGGGATGCTTAGCGGTTGCCAAGCTGAGTATATCGGTCACCCTTGTGCATGAATGCCCAGAAAGGAAGAGATTTCCTGTCGGAGATCCCAGGGCTACTCGGGGTATGCCCACCACCTGGTTCCAACTCTCTGATTTCATTCATGTAGAATGAAATCCTTCTGAGGCCCTACTGAGAGCTCACCTCCTCCAGGAGGCCTTCTCAGACTGAGCCCCCTCCTTCCTCTCCCCCTCGTCCCCCTCTCCATCCCCCCTGCCTTACCTCCTTCCCTTCCCCACAGCACCTGTATATATGTATATATGTTTGTACATATTTATTACTCTATTTATTTTACTTGTACATATTTATTCTATTTATTTTATTCTGTTAATATGTTTTGTTTTCTTCTCTGTCTCCCCCTTCTAGACTGTGAGCCCACTGTTGGGTAGGGACCGTCTCTATATATTGCCAACTTGTACTTCCCAAGTGCTTAGTACAGTGCTCTGCACACAGTAAGCGCTCAATTAATACGACTGATTGATTGATTGATTGATTGACTGAGTGAATCTGCCAGGCCTGGGACCCTCCAGACCTGGTTTGCTGTGGTTGTTGTTTGCTTGTGGCATCTCATGTAGGAGTCAGAGGTGTTTTCCCAGTGACTGGGATCTCTCTAGGGTTGGGTGGAAACGGCCTCGGCCTGTAAGGAGCGTTGGTCATCTCAGAAGCGTCTCCTGGCCTCCTGTTGCACCCGCTGTCATCCTGTCAAGGGCACAAGAAGAAATGAACTCTACGGAGCTGGGGTGGCAGTGTCAAGACTTGTTTCGCTTCTCACCCTGGCGCGTGCACGCCTGTTGGGCGGAGGTGTGAGGCACAAGAGGAGGAGCCCCAAAAAGGGCCCTAAAAGAGAAGTACTAATAGAGCACTGGCCTGGGAGTGAGAAGGACACGGGTTCTAATCCCGGCTTCACTGCATGTCTACTGTGAAGACTGCGTGTCTGCGTGGCGGAGAAGCAGCGTGTGGAAAGAGCACGGGCTTTGGAGTCAGAGGTCATGGGTTCAAATCCAGGCTCCGCCAACTGTCAGCTGTGTGACTTTGGGCAAGTCACTTAACTTCTCTGGGCCTCAGTTACCGCATCTGTAAAATGGGGATTAAGACTGTGAGTCCCCGTGGGACAACCTGATCATGTTGTAACCTCCCCAGAGCTTAGAACAGTGTTTTGCACATAGTAAGTGCTTAATAAATGCCATTATTATTATTATTATTAACTTCTCTGTACCTCAGTTACCACATCTGTAAAATGGGGATGAAAACTGTGAGCCCCCCATGGGACAACCTGATAATGTTGTAACCTCCCCAGTGCTTAGAAAAGTGCTTTGCACATAGTAAGCGCTTAACAAATACCATTATTATTATTATTATTATTATTATTATTATTATTATTATTATTATTATTACTGTGTGACCTTGGGCAAGTCACTTAACTTCTCTGGACCTTGGTTACCTCATCTGTAAAATGGGAATTAAGACTGTGAGCCCTATGTGGGACAACCTGATTGCCTTGTATCTACCCCAGCGCTTAGAACAGTGCTTGGCATATAGTACGCGCTTAACAAGTGTGATTATTATCATTATCACTATTGGCATTATTAATAAGGGGAAACCTTGGGACTATAGGGGAAAAGTTTTTTAAAAACGCTGCAAACCCTACCCTAGTGTGGGTAGCACTTCAGCCTCAGAGCCGTCTGACCCTTCAGCCTTCGCTCAGCATTCTCTCCAAAGAACGATGGCAGGAATCAATCATATTTATTGAGCACTTAGAGTGTGCAGAGCACTGAACTAAGCATTTGGGAGAGTACAAGGGAAGCAGCACGACTTAATGGAAAGAGCCTGGGCCTGGGAATCAGATGATCTGGGTTCTAATCCCAGCTCCTCCACTCACTGTTGTGTGACCTTGGGCAAGTCACTTGAACACTCTATGTGCCTCAGTCCCCTCAGTTGCAGAAGGGGATTCAGTAACTGTTCTCCCCGCTACTTAGGTTGGGGGGCCCTGATTATCCTGTATCTCCCTCGGTGCTTGGCATATACAAAGCACTTAATAAATACCATTATTATTATTATTGTTATTGTCAATCAATCAATCAATCGTATTTATTGAGCACTTACTGTGTGCAGAGCACTGTACTAAGCACTTGGGGAACTAAGCGCTTGGAAAGTACAAGTTGGCAACATATAGAGACAGTCCCTACCCAACAGTGGACTCACAGTTTAAAGTTGTCATTATTATATAACAGATTTGGTCAATATGCCCAAAGGTTCAGGAGGTTTTGAGTTTGAATTCTGCTTGCAATAGAGCTGAGCAGAATTACTTCACCTCTGTGGCTCTGCAGCCTCACATTCAGTCATTCATTCAATTGTATTTATTAAGCGCTTACTGTGCACAGAGCACTGTACTAAGCACTTGGGAAAGTACAACAATAAACAGTGACATTCCCTGCCCACAGTGAGCTCACAGTGTAGAGGTGGGGAGACGAGACATCAATACAAATAAATAAAATTACAGATATGTACATAAGTGTCGTGGAGCCGTGCAGAGAGCAAAGGGAGCAAGTCAGGATAAGGAGATGAGGAAAAGCGGGGCTTAGTCTGGGAAGACCTCTTGGAGGAGATGGGCCTGCAATAAGGCTTTGAAGCGGGGAAGAGGGATTGTCTGTCGGATTAGGGAGGGAGGGCGTTCCAGGCCAGAGGCAGGATGTGTGCTGGGGGTTGGCAACGAGACGGGTGAGATGGAGGCGCAGTGAGAAGGTCAGCACTAGAGGAGCCAAGTGTGCGGGCTGGGTTGTAGAAGGAGAGAAGGGAGGTGAGGTAGGAGGGGGCGAGGTAAAGGAGCCAACGGTGAGGTGTTTTTGACTGATACAGAGTTTTCATTTGCTACAGATCAATCAATCAATCAATCAATCGTATTTATTGAGCACTTACTGTGTGCACAGCACTGTACTAAGCTCTTGGGAAGTACAAGTTGGCAACATATAGAGACAGTTCCCTACCCAACAGTGGGCTCACAGTCTAGAAGATGGGCAACCACTGGAGATTTTTGAGGAGAGGTGTGACATGCCCTGAATGTTTCTGTAGAAAGATGATCTGGGCAGCTGAGTGGCCCATCGTGGGCACCCTTAGCTGAGCCAACACTGCGGGAAATGGCTTCTCTCTCCTCAGCTTCTCCTCAGCCTCTCCTCCATTACTCTTTTTGTCAGGGAGGGGCGGGATGTCTCTCAGCAGGGCCCCCATCTTATTTAGAGTCGATCATTCTAGGCCACCTTGCCCCTTCCTAACTTAACCTTCTAATTTCCTATTCCAACCCAGCCCACCCACTTTACTCCTCTAATGCCACTAATGCTCCTCTAATGCTCCACTCCTCTAATGCTACTCCTCTAATACTTCTCTAAGTCCTCTGATCAAAACTACATTCACTAAGTGCTTAGCAACCAATCAGTAGCATTTCCTGAGCGCCTCTCTCCTAGGCGCTGGGAGAGGGCAAGAAAAATTGGGTCCTGTGTCCAAGAGGGGCTCCAGCTGTTAAGGAGGGGTGAACAGACACACGAGAGAGGATGACAGAGTAAGGTAGGCGAAAGCAGAAACAGAACCCGTGAAAGGAAATAAATCTTTATCAATGGTATTTACTGAGTGCTCACTGTGTGCAGAGCACTCTACTTTTTTACATGGTATTTGATAATAACAATAATAGTATTTTTTAAGCACTTACTATGTGCCAGACACTGTACTAAGAACTGGCGTAGACATAAGTTAATCAGGTTGGACAAAGCCCCTGTCCCACGTGGGGCTTACAGTCTTAATCCCCATTTTACAGTTGAGGTGACGGAGGCACTGAGAAGTTAAGTGGCTTGCCCAAGTTTCCACAGCAGACAAATGGCAGGGCCAGGCCCGAGCTTTATCCACTAAGCCATGCTGCTTCTCAAGCAGTGTGTATAAGCACTTACAGAGAAGCAGCATGGCTCAGTGGAAAGAGCATGGGCTTTGGAGTCAGAGGTCATGGGTTCAAATCCTGGCTCTGCCAACTGTCAGCAGTGTGACTTTGGGCAAGTCATTTAACTTCTCTGGGCCCCAGTGACCTCATCTGTAAAATGGGGATGAAGACTGTGAGCCCCCTGTGGGACAACCTGATTGCCTTGTAACCTCCCCAGCACTTAGAACAGTGCTTTGCACATAGTAAGTGCTTAATAAATGCCATCATTATTATTATTATTACAGTACAAGGGAGTTTATTCCTTGGCTCCTATGTGCCAAGCGCTGTGTTAAACACAGAGGTAGACCTATGATAATCAGATCAGAGTTTGTCCCAGTCCCATTCAGGGATTTACTTAGTGCTTACTCTGTGTAGCTAAACGTTTGGAGAGTACAAAAGAGTTGGTAGACACAATGCCAACTGAAGAGGAACAGAGAGCCGGTATCATTCATTCATTCAATCGTATTTACTAAGCGCTTACTGTGTGCAGAGCACTGTACTAAGTGCTTGGGAAGTACAAGTTGGCAACATATAGAGATGGCCCCTACCCAACAAGGGGCTCACAGTCTAGAAAGGGGAGACAGACAATAAAACAAAGCATGTGGACAGATGTCAAGTCATCAGAATAAATAAAAATAAAGCTAGATGCACATCACTAACAAAATAAATGGAGTAGTAAATATATACAAGTAAAATAAATAGAGTATCTATACAGACATATATACAGGTGCTGTGGGGAGGGGAAGGAGGTAGGGCTGGGGGGATGGGGAGGAGGAGAGGAAAAGGGGGGCTCAGTTTGGGAAGGCCTCTTGGAGGAGGTGAGCTCTCAGTAGGGCTTTGAAGGGAGGATTTAACAGATAAGGAGGCTGAGGTCCAGAGAGGTGAAATGACTTGGTCAGCCAGCAGGCCAAGGGCATAGCTGGGACTAGAACCCAGGTCTTCAGACTCCCAGACCCACAGTCCTCTCCACCAGGCCACACTGTCTCCTCACCTCTCCCATCCAGGCCGCGCCGGGGCCACGTCCTATTGCTGAGAGGCAGTATGGTCTAGTGGAAAGAGCACGGGCCTCTGCAGAGCACTGTACAATGCGCTTGGGAAGTACAAGTTGGCAACATATAGAGACAGTCCCTACCCAACAGTGGGCTCACAGTCTAAAAGGGGGAGACAGAGAACAAAACCAAACATACTAACAAAATAAAATAAATAGAATAGATATGTACAAGTAAAATAAATAAATAAATAGAGTAATAAATATGTACAAGCAAATATACATATATACAGGTGCTGTGGGGAAGGGAAGGAGGTAAGATGGGGGGATGGAGAGGGGGACGAGGGGGAGAGGAAGGAAGGGGCTCAGTCTGGGAAGGCCTCCTGGAGGAGGTGAGCTCTCAGTAGGTCCTTGAAGGGAGGAAGAGAGCTACCTTGGCGGATGGGCAGAGGGAGGGCATTCCAGGCCCGGGGGATGACGTGGGCCGGGGGTCAATGGTGGGACAGGCGAGAACGAGGTACGGTGAGGAGATTAGCGGCAGAGGAGCGGAGGGTGCGGACTGGGCTGTAAAAGGAGAGGAGGGAGGTGAGGTAGGAGGGGGCGAGGTGATGGACAGCCTTGAAGCCCAGGGTGAGGAGTTTCTGCCTGATGCGCAGATTGATTGGTAGCCACTGGAGATTTTTGAGGAGGGGAGTAACATGCCCAGAGTGTTTCTGGACAAAGACAATCTGGGCAGCAGCATGAAGTATGGATTGAGGTGGGGAGAGACACGAGGATGGGAGATCAGAGAGAAGGCTGATGCAGTAGTCCAGATGGTATAGGATGAGAGCTTGAATGAGCAGGGTAGCGGTATGGATGGAGAGGAAAGGGCGGATCTTGGCAATGCTGCGGAGCTGAGACCGGCAGGTTTTGGTGACGGCTTGGATGTGAGGGGTGAATGAGAGAGTGGAGTCGAGGATGACACCACCCCGGGTCCATCACCCCGGGACCCCCAGTCAGCTGGAGGCCAGCGCTCTCCTGGGACTCGATGCCGGGGATGCGGATGGCGGGAGGTCCCCTTAGCCCGTGATGGCTGCTCTTCTCCCAGGAAGATCCAGGGCAGCAGGTTTGGTATCCTGGCGGGTGGAATCAACGGCCCCTCTGGGCTGTCGGAGGGGGCAGAGACATGCCCAGGCCCCTCCCTGCAGCCTCTAAGCCCTGTGAGAGGGCAATGATCACTGGTTCACCTGAAGCTTTTGTTTTTAGTTCCTGCAGATTGACCCCCTCTGGAGGCTTTGGGGATCACCAGAGGAACTGGATCTTGGGGTGAGTGAGACGCTCCGACTACAAAGTGCCTCCCAGATCCATCAACTTCAATCCCTCATTACATCCAAGACCCCTTCAGGCCAACAGGCTCCATTCATTCATTCATTCTTTCGTTCAATTGTATTTATTGAGCACTTACTGTGGGCAAAGCACGAACTAAGTGACTGGGAGAGTACAATGAACAGACACATTTCCTGACCACAACGAGCTCAGCAAGTGAGCAAACAGAGTTTTCCCATCCGTGTGGATGGCACAACCATCCTTCCCATCTCACAAGCCCATAACCTTGGTGTTATCCTTGACTCCGCTTTCTCATTCAACCCACATATCCAATCCTCACCAAATCCTGTCGGTCTCACCTTCACAACATCACCAAGTTCTGCCCTTTCCTCTCCATCCAAACCACTATCGTGTTAGAACAATCACTCATCCTATTCTGACTGGATTATTGCATCAGTATCCTTTCTGACCTCCCAATCTTCTGCCTCTCCCCACTTCAGTCCGCACTTCATTCTGCCAGATTATCTTTCTACAGAAACGTCCAGGGCATGTCACCCCCCATTCCTTAAACATCTCCAGTGGTTACCTAGCCACCTCCATATCAAACAAAAACTGCTCACTATTGGCTTCAAAGCTCTCCATCACCTTGCCCACTTCTACCTCACCTCCCTTCTCTACTTCTACATCCCAGTCCACACACGCTGCTCTTCTGGCGCTAACCTTCTCACTGTACCTCGATCTTCCCTGTCTCGCTTCCGACCCCTGGCCTGGAACACCCTCCCTTCTCAAATCATCCAGACAATCACTCTCCCCACCTTCAAAGCCCTACTGAAGGTGTGCCTCCTCCAAGAGGCCTTCTCAGACTAAGCCCTGCTTTTCCTCGGCTTCCCCTCCCTTCCGCATTACCACGACATGCTCTCTTTTCTCTTCCCCCACTCCCCTCCCCACAACACTTATGTATATATGTATATATCTATCATTCTATCTGTTTATATTGATGCCTGTTTACTTGTATTGATGTCTGTCTCCCCCTCTCTTGACTGTGACCCCATCGTGGGTAGAGATTGTCTCTACTGCTGCCTTGTACTTTCCAAGCGTTTAGTACAGTGCTCTGCACACAGAAAGCGCTCAATAGATATGACTGAATGAATGGAAGCAGGCAGGCACCTGCCCAGGGTGGGGTGTGGGGAAATGTGTCACCTTCGTTGCCTCCCCTTGCTGGAGAGGAGGAATACCAGGTCAGGCAGTGAGTGATGGAAGTCCTGAAGTCCTGTCTGATAGACAACACGTGGCCTCAATCCATCCACCCACCTATCGATCAATCAATAGTAGTTATTGAGTACTTACTGTGTGCAAAGCACAGTACTAACCATTTGGGAGAGTCATAAGAATAACCGGGGTATCTGTTAAGTGCTTTCCATGTGTCAAGCTCTGTACTAAGCACTGAGGTAGTTGCAAGATAATCGGGTCAGACATGTCCCCATCCCACATGGGACTCACAATCTAAGAGGGAGAACAGGTATTGAATCCCACTTTACAGATGAGGAAACTGAGGTCCAGAGAAGTTAAGTGACTTACTCAAGGTCACACAGCACGCAGGTGGCAGAGCTGGGGTTCATTCATTCATTCATTCATTCAATCATATTTATTGAGCGCTTACTGGGCGCAGAGCACTGTACTAAGCTCTTGGGAAGTACAAGTTGGCAACATATGGAGATGGTCCCTACCCAACGACGGGCTCACAGTCTAGAAGGGGGAGGGGGTTAAAACTCAGGTCCTCTGATTCCAGGCCCCTGTACTTCCCCAGTACAATTGAGTTGGTAGAACAGTAATAGTAGTAGTAATAGTATTTATTAAGCACTTACTGTGTGCGGAACACTGTACTCAGCACTGGGAAAGAATGCACAGAATATGGTCCCTGTCCCTCAGGGGACTCCCAGCTTAAAAACTATAGAGACAATTCCTGCCCTCAAGGACCCCACAGAGGGTGGGAGAGAGCCACTAAGATAAATAATAATAATAATGGCATTTATTATGTGCTTGCTATGTGCAAAGCACTGTTCTAAGTGCTGGGGAGGCTACAAGGTGATCAGGTTGTCCCACGGGAGGGTCACAGTCTTCATCCCTATTTTACAGATGAGATAACTGAGGCCCAGAGAAGTTAAGTGACTTGCCCAAAGTCACACAGCTGACAAGTGGTGGAGCCAGGATTTGAACACATGACCTCTGACTCCAAAGCCCAGGCTCTTTCCTCTGAGCCACGCTGCTTCTCTAAGAAGCATATGCATGACCAAGTGCACAGAATATGGTCCCTGTCCCTCAGGGGACTCCCAGATTAAAAACTATAGAGACAATTCCTGCCCTCAAGGACCCCACAGGCTGGTGGGAGAGAGCCACTAAAATAAATGACCGGTAAGAGAAGTGGCCAAATCTGAGGACATGGTCTCCCTGAGATGGGCAGCGGAGTTCTTGGGGGACTCAAAGCACAGCCTGGCCCAAGGTCGAGTTGGGAATTTTCTTCCTTCCAGGAGTTGTTTGCCAATGGGGCCAGCTGTGGGGTGAAGTGCAGGAGATGGAACAGCGAGCCAGTAAACCGCCCAGAGAGAAACTGCACAAAGAGGAGAACGTGGCGATTCCAGGTCCAGCCTGATTAAGTAGGTCACTGGTGTGAATCACCGGGCAGAAGGGAAAATCAAATTTGCCGTTTCCAGTAATTCGTTGGGATTAGTGGGAGCACTCCAGATTCCTCACTTACCCCACAGAGCTAAGCCCAAAATAGAGGGTGGCCATTCCACTTTGATCCTTCTAATCCTTCCTCTGATGGTCTGGTAGTAATGGACGCGCCATCTCTCAAGCCCCCTCCCCCGGCCCCTCCACACACACAGGCCTCGCTCTCCCTCCTGCCGTGTTTTAAACGAATCGACCGTATTTATTGAGCATTTCCTGAGTGCAGAGCACTCTACTGAGCACTTCCACCGGTGGTGAGCGGTCCCTCCCTGGCTTCCCAGAGCAGCTTGCCGGACTGCTTTAGGAAGCTCGAGGTGGCAGGAGTCAGGGCAGACGTCTGCCTCGCCCATGGGAGGGCGAGCCCTCTCGGTGCCCAGGGCAGACTAGATCTGCCTTCCCGTCTCACCTGCCGAATGAGCTGAAGTCCGTGCGGTGCTGCCCGGATGCCGAGAGGAAGCCATCTAGGGCTCCTATACTCAGTTCAATCAAAAGGGGAAGAGCGTTTTTTGAAGTCGGCACTCCTATCCGTGCACGCCGGCGGGGCCAGTGAGCCTAGTGTGGGATTGCCACGCTGCTGGCTCTACGTCACTGCCACAGAAAGGTGGCCCAACGCAAAACTGATGCTTTAGCCTCTTGCGGGGCCCATCTGTGACTCTGGCACTCGGTGTCTGGCCTCCCGAAGGCTCAGCTCAAGGGGAGCAGCTCCCTCACCTGAAAGACGCCACGCCAGGCTGCTCTGAACGCTGCTGCTGTCGCTCTGCCTGCCAACGCTCTGTTTCTGCTGCCCGAACCTGTCTACGATTACATCCTGTCACCCCCAGTCATGGAATGTGCCTCAGGGGCTTCCATGTCCAATCCAGTGACTGATGTGGATAGACCAGCAAGGCCTCAAGCCTTTGATGTGGAATCCTAAGGGTCTCTTCCACCAAAGGCCCATGGATTAGCCTGTCTGGAACTTCTCTTTCTGCTTTGTGGTTTGTTTTTTCCCTGCCATTTGGGGACCCTGGGTCTGAGTGGCTCATTGATCCCTGCCTTTCCCCCACCTCTCTGCCTCTCTCACCCGCTGAGCATCCTCTTTCCTCCCCCGGCCCTCCCCCGCCCATGGCTCCGTCTGCAGGAGGCTCAACCCTCGGAATTTCTCTGGATCCAGATGCCCGGGGCTGCGGGACGGGCCATCGACGAGATGACGCCAGAGGGGACGCCCGGCCCCCACGAACCACGACACTGACCGCTGTGGCTGGGATGTGGGAAGGCAGGTGAGGGGACTGCACAATACTTCTGGGAAGGACAAGGGTAGCCACCCGTGTGGGGTCTCCCACGCACTCCCCCGCCCCGACCCCAGCAGTTATTTCCTGAGGGTGTCCCCAACTTTAACTCTCTTCCCCATCGCTTGTGGCAGTTCACCCCTCCTCCTCTCCACCCTGATTCCCTGGGGCTGGAGGAAGGGGAATGGCCAGAATGGAGTTGCTGAGGGGAAGCCAGGACACAGACACAAGCCAGAGGGATCGCCCAGCACAGACCAAGTATCCAGCCACACTGAGGAGGCATTTTTGACGTTGGGGTACTGAGCCAGGAGAGGAAGGCACGGAATAGGAGATTTCAAATCGGACCCACCTGCCTCCACACTCCATCCCTCCCCCGGGGCTCACCATCCACTGGAATTGGCCTCAGCCTCACTGGAGAGGGGCCCCGGGAGGTGGAGAGGCCCTACTACGGCTGGCTGAGTTCTAGTGGTGCAGTGGGAGGGGAGGTAGATTAGGTGTTGGGAGAGTTCACTGAGTAGTCAGAATGGTCCTCCCTCCCGCACCTCCCTTCCGCTGTGCCCAGCTCTTATTAGTAGTAATGGTAAAGCAGTGTGGCTCAGTAGAAAGAGCGTGGGATTGGGAGTCAGAGGTCACGGGTTCTAATTCCGGCTCTGCCAATTAATAATAATAATAATAATGATGATGATGATGGCATTTATTAAGCGCTTACTATGTGCCAAGCACTGTCAGCTGTGTGACTTTGGGCAAGTCACTTAACTTCTCTGTGCCTCAGAGCCCTCATCTGTAAAATGGGGATTAAGACTGTAAGCCCCCCGTGGGACAACCTGATCACTGTGTATCCCCTCCAGCGCTTAGAACAGTGCTTTGCACATGGTAAGCGCTTAACAAATTCCATCATTATTATTAGTAGTAGTAGTAGTATTAAAACGTTTACAGTGTACGGAGCACTGTACTGAGAGCTAAGCTTAGTGGATTATGGTTTTTATGGGTCTGGGAGTCAGAAGGCCATGGGTTCTAATCCCGGCTCCTCCGCACGTCTGCTGTGTGACCTTGGACAAGTCACTTCACTTCTCTGGACCTCAGTTACCTCATCTGTAAAATGGGAATTAAGGGTGTGAGCCCTGTGAGGGACAGGGACTGTGTCCAACCTGACTACCTTATATCTACCCCAGTGCTTAGAACAGCGCTTGGCACCTAGTAAGCGCTTAACAAGTACCATCATTATTAGGCAAGAGTGCGCAGGTATGAATTAGCCACAGACACACACCCCCATCCCTCGAGGTAGAGGCAGTGTGACTCAGTGGAAAGAGCATGGGCTTTGGAGTCAGAGGTCATGCGTTCAAATCCCAGCTCCGCCACTTGTCAGCTGTGTGACTTTGGGCAAGTCACTTCACTTCTCTGGGCCTCAGTTCCCTCATCTGTAAAATGGGGATTAAAACTGTGAGCCCCCCGTGGGACAACCTGATCTGCTTGTAATCTCCTCAGCGCTTAGAACAGTGCTTTGCACATAGTAAGCGCTTAATAAATGCCATCATTATTATTATTATTATTATTACCAGGCTATGAAGGTCCCATTCTGCTTTCTCTTACAGAAACGGGCAACTGCTCCCACTGCCATGGCCACCGGCTGCTCCCCGCTGCCCAGCCCCTCCCCCCAGGAAAGCTTGGCCACCGCATGCCACGGCCACGTGCACCTCCGCTGCCAGCCGCTGTCCCGCAGCTCATCCAGCCTGCTGGGGCCCAGGCCGGCCGATGCCCCGGATGGGCCCGGCAGCCAGACGGAGCTCAGGAAGAGCATCAGTAGCACGGTCTGCCGGGGCTCGCTGGGGCAAGGAGAGCTCCAGGGAGAGCTTGGGCCCGGCCTGCCCCTCAGCACGGTCACGGCTGTGGGACAGGAGGCGGAGGAGCCCACCGGCATGGCCGACCACGATCCACCCGGGGACTGGTCCCCCCGAGCCTGGGGAACGAGCGGCCTGAGAGTCCATGGGAAGAGCAGCACGGAGCAGAACGTCACCCCCGAAGGCGCCGTGCGGAGGAGTCACTCGGACCTCACTCACGCGGGCAGGACCCCTGACACCATCCCTGCCAAGGAAGCCAGTGCCAGCTGCTCTGGTTTGGGCGCCTCGCCGGGGGCTCTGGGCTGCCACGCAGGGAAGTGGTGTGGTGGGCTGATGGGACGTGAAAACAGAAACCAGCACCTTCAGATGACCCTCCCGCCGGGCCCTAATGCCCCCACCAGCCGGGTGGCCGGTGGGTCTGCCCCGCCAAGCGCCACAGGGTACAGTGACCCGGGGGCCCGACTGTCTGGGAACAGCTGTCTCCATTCACTTATGTTCCCGCAAGGCGGTGGGGCCTATGGGGCCCTTCCCAATGCCCCATGCCCAGCTCCCATCCTGCCAATCCACAGGCTGGCCGCCGCTCCTTGCCCCACGGGGGCAGCCATCAAGGTCGGTGACACCTATCCCGCGTACTGCCATCCTCTCCCGATTCCAGCTGTGCAGCTCGTGCCCCAGCTGGGAGGCCCCGGGAGGGACGGGCCCAGCCCTGGCTGCTGGCACGGCCCATCTCCCCTAGAGTCACCACCATTTCCCCAGCTCGTGTCTTCGGTCAGCGAGCCCGGACTGGGCATCGGGCACCTGGCCACGTGCTGCGTCTCGGCCGGGGAGTGGCCCGTCTCTGGGCACGGTTCCTCGCGGGCCCAAGTGGCTCCCTGGGAGATCCCAGCGGGTCCGGCCTTGGAAGGGAGCCAGCCGGGGATGGGTCCAGCAGCCAGAACGAAAGACGTGTGGACCATGACCTCCTCGGACGACTTGTCCACACGGTGCCGGGACGCGGGCGTGCAGACCGCCCCGCTGCCGGCCTGCAAGTCGGTGGGCACCAGCCCCCGGGCGGAGGGCTACGCCCTCCCTCACGTGTTCCCAGAGGTGAACCTGGAGCCGGGCCCGGCCGACCCCAAGTCTCCGGTGCGGGACGTGCGTTGGGACAATGAGGGCATGACCTGGGAGGTGTATGGGGCATCCGTGGACCCCGAGGTCCTCGGCCTGGCCATCCAGAAACACCTGGAGATCCAGATCGAGCAGTTCCAGCTGGAGCCATCCGAGGGGGCTCCGGCCAGCCTCAAGGACGCCCCGACCAAGGAGGCCAAGAGGAGGCCATTCCGGACCGTGATCCACTCTCTGAGCCGCCCCAGCTGCTGCGCCCGTTCCAGCACGACCCTGGAGTGAGCCGCATTGTCGCTCCCCCATTCCCGGGTCTCCTGGTTGGGTCCCTCAGGATGAGAAGAAAGCGGGGAGGGCCGGCCTGTCCGCCCGGCTCGTGACTGCAAAAAGAGGCCGAGCCAACCCCCTGAAGCGACCCAGTCCACCCCCTGAGCTCCAGACCCGGCAGCCCGAGATCACGTCTTGAACGTCGACTCACTTCTCTTCTCCTCCACCTTCCAGGCCGGGGAAATGCCCCAGGCCCCCGAGCGACAAAGGGCGTTTCGTTTTCCCCATGTCCAATCCCTTCAGAGTACTCCCACTACATCTCTGCACCCAACGGGGCTAGGAGGAGTGGGAAAGGAACAGAGTCCCCTTCTTGAACTGAAATCCTCCATTTACAGCTGAATTTCCTATGGGAACCTGGTCTGGTTCATTCAGTGTTACAGGGGCTGACCTCATTTCAGACCTAACGCAGCCTCCCGCAGCTTAGATACCAAATGTGCACGTCAGCAGGACTGATTCTGTGGAGCGAGGAGGACGCGGGTGAACTATGGGGGGGCCTCAGGACCCCTGCCTACTATCAAGTCTAAACCTCAGCCCTTCCAAAGAGGCTCCGGCCGTGACCTTGAAATGACCTGCACGGGGACCCTGGCTTGGGGGCCAAGAGACGACAGTGCTACCGATGGAATCCGGCCCTTCAAAAGACGCCCACGAGCCAATTTGCTACACCAGTTTCATCTGGCCAGTTTCAGAGTTCTGATCCCAAGAAACCAAACTAGCCCCAGATGACCTCCCAGAAGCCCGCTCTAAAGGGCTAATCGGCTTCCCGGGAAACAGAGGCGTCCTTGCCCCTGGCTCCCAGGCAGGGCTGAGTGGCTGGAGGCATGTGGTTTGCAGAAACATTTCGCCCACATTTGCGGGAACTTCCTGGGTGGAAGGGCAGAAGTCTGGGGTCTCAGCTGGCTCTTTCAGAGAGAAACAAGGGGGCGGCTCCCATCTGGGCTGGCCCTTCCCGGGGAACGACGGTCGGGCCGTCTCCTTGGGGACCCCAGCCAGGACTGCCACAGGTGCCACCCTGGTGCCGTCTGGTCAAGAGTGCCATGGGCTAGTGGTGGTCAGAAAGCCAGGAGATTCTCTTGGACAGGCGGTCTAGACCCGGAGTCTGTAATAAGTGCTTTCTATGTGTCAAGAACTGTTCTAAGCACTGGGATGGAATCAAGTTAATCAGACTGGACACCATCTCTGTCCCACAATCTTGATCCTCATTTTACAGATGATGTAACCGAGTTCCAGAGAAGTGAAGCGACTTGCCCAAGGACACACAACAGGCAAGTGACGGAGACAGAATTAGAACCCAGGTCCTTCTGACTCCCAAGCCTGTGCTCTGTCCGCTAGGCCGTGCTGCTTCTGGGTTGGGATTGGGCACCCACGGGGCTGAAGAAGAGGAGCAAAGTGAGAATTAGTGAGTACCTTCTCAGAGCTTGCCAGGAGGAAGCGCCGCTCGCCGATGATGCATTTGTGTCCGCTGAATATGCCGTGAACACCGGTGAACCGGTCATCCACTCTCCCCACTAGAAGGACACGGGAAGATGGTGAATGTGAATTTGTTCGTGGGCATTCGTAGCAGCAAGGAGTCTTCGGCTTCTTCAGTTGATGGGGCTGAAATGCAGAGGGACCCACCCCCATTAGCGATCAATCTCTGGCACCCGGTACTCCACAGAGACACTCTTCCAAACCTCACGTTTTTCAGTGAAGCAGAGAAGAATCTCCTGAATTAAAAAAAAAGGAAAAAAAAGGAGAATGTAAAAACCTTGTCACCTACCTGCCGCTCTCAGGCACATACCTTAACGATCCGAACTGAATCTCATTTTCTGGGGCGCCGTGGACCTGAAGAAACCGTGCTAGTATTCAGAGGGTAGCAAGTGACTGCATCACCCTTTGTCCCCCTATGCGTTGTCCTTCCTATCTAGTAGCTAAAGGGCTATCTCACTCCCTCACCCCCATCCCGGTGTGGATATTAGTCCCTTCTGTCAGGATGCTGTCTTCTGTGTTGCTTGTGATATGTGTTCAGGCCACTTTGGGGTAGTGATGTGTGTGTGTATGCGTGCGCACACGCATGTGTGTGTATGTGTGTTTGTAAAATAATAACTTCATTAGTGAAGTTTCCTTAAAGATGAAATTGGGGGAAGCACTGCTCTTGGAATAGGATTCCAAGTCCCATTGTCTGTAAGGTGTCGGTTTGTCTAGGCATGACCTTGTGACTCCAAACTAGAGCCTAACTGGCTGCGCTAATATATGGTCCTGCACTATTTTTTTTTTAAATGAAAATGAATAAGAGAAATACAGAAGATAAAGCTACATTTAGTTTGGTGCCTGGAATTGATCTTTCATTTTAGCATCCAAGGAGACGCCTCACAAACTCTGGGACGAGAAAACACTGACACAAACCACCTGCCACCCAGCACCCCCATAAACTGTAGCTCCAGGGCCCGAGGCGTTGGGCTGGGCCACCTTCCTTCACCTCAGCCACCACAAGCCCAGGCAGTTCAAGCTCTTTAGTGAAAAGAGCCCGGGCTTGGGAGTCAGAGGTCGTGGATTCTAATCCCGGCTCCACCACTTGTCTGCTGAGCAAGCCACTTAACTGCTCTGTGCCTCACCTCATCTGTGAAATGAGGATTAAGACTGTGAGTCCCATGGGGGGGCAACCTAATTATCTACCCCAGCGCCCCTAGCACTTAGAACAGTGCTTGGCACATAGTAAGCGCTCAGCTCTGCAAAAGTAAGCGCTCAATAAATATGATTGAATGAATGAACAAATGCCATCATCATTATTATGAATGAATGAATTATTATTATTATTACCCATGGGCTTCACCACTTTGGAGGCAGGATGTGTCAGAGGGATGGTGGAGCAGGGGTTGCTGCCGGGGCTGATGGGTGGGTGGGGAGGGAAGGAGGGCTTCTCAACTGATCCTCCCATGGACTGCTCCTCCACCAGGCTGCCACCAAATAGTAGTAATTATTATGGTACTTGTTAAGCTCTTACTATGAGCCAAGCCACCTTTCAGGGTCGCCCCTGGAGAGTTTCCAGTCCTCTACCAGTCTTGACTATGGGAGGGAGAGTCAAACAGAGGCCTACCCATTCCATTCCTAGCTTGGCCAGTGGCTAGCAAGTGGAGGGCAATCGGCTACAAGTCAAAAGTCACCCGTGCTGGGCAGCAGCAGCATGGGAGACAGTCAAGGGTGGAGACTCAAGTTGACTGCATAGAGGGTGGCAGTGGTAAACCACTTCTGTATTTTTACCAAGAAAACTCTGTGGATCCATTCCCGGAATGATTGCAGATGGAGGTGGGGCGTTCCGGGAGAGATGTGTACTTGGAGTCGCTATGTGTCGGAGACGACTCGACAGCATAGGACAACAACTACATGAGCCAAGCACTGTTCTAAGCACTAGGATAGATACAAGTTAATCATTTGGACACAATCCCTGTCTCACATGGGGCTCACTTGCTTAATCCCCATTTTACAGATGAGGTAAACTGAGGCCCAGAGAAGTTAAGTGACTTGTCCAAGGTCACACTGCAGACACGTAGTGGAACCGGGATTAGAATCCAGAGGCAGCAACCAAATCTGCGCAAGAGAGAGCTGGGAGGGAGAAACAGCTGGAGAAACAGACCCATCCAAGTCTAACCCTCACATCTTCTAGACTCTGACCCCGTTGTTCGGTAGGAATTGTCTCTATTTGTTGCCGAACTGGACTTTCCAAGCACTTAGTACAGTGTTCTGCACACCATAAGTGTTCAACAAATACAACTGAATGAGTCTCTTCTAACAGTCAATCAGTGGCAGTTTTTGAGTGCTTACTCTGTGCAAGAGCACTGTACTAAGCAATTGGGAGAGTACAAAGGAGAGGCATCATGGCCTAGTGGAAAGAGCACAGGCCTGGGAAACAGAGGATCTAGGTTCTAATCCTAGCTCTGACATGCACCTGCTGTGTGTGTCCTTGGGCAAGTCGCTTCACTTCTCTGTGCTTCCTTTTCCTCACCTGCAAAATGGGGGTTCACTACCCGTTCTCTCTCTCCCCCTTAGTCAGTCAACCCCATGTGGGTCAGTAACTGTCCCCAAACATTATCTTTATCTTCCCCAGTGCTAAATAGAGTGTTTGGCACATTGTAAGTGCTGAGCAAATACCACCGCTATTATTATTATTACGGTAGAAAAACAACAGGTGGAGAGACTGACACAGTCACGTCTAACCCTCACATTACCTTCCCTCAGCCCTTTAAGACTTGCAAACTGTCAGGCCAGCTGTCCGGGAATGTGCCACTGAGCCCAGGGGAGGGGCAGCAGGTGGGCCAGTGGTTTGCAGCCTGGCTAACAGCCCTGGCTGTCCGGTAGCCCCACGGGCTGGTAGAGGGACCTAGCACCGTGACCGAAACTTGCAGAGCCACGGCCTGCTTACTCTAGGCCTAGGTCTCCCTAAAGAGCTGGAAGGCAGGATGACGACCCTGTGCCCCTCACCCCCAAATCCACGACCCCACCCTGCATCCGACACTAAAGTCGTGTTGATGGTTGGGCCCCCCCCAAGCCTAATTCCCGGCCCATAATGCAGTCCCGGGATGCGGAGTTCTTCCTGCCGGTTCCTGCCAGTTCTACCTTCGTTGTGCTCAGGGAATGTGCCTGGTTATTGTTGTAGCTTACTCTCCCAAGTGCTTAGTACAGTGCTCTGCACACGGTAAGCGCTCAATAAATACAATTGGCTGACCGACCCAAAGCCCTGCTCCCTTTGTACCCCCAAATTCTGTCTCCCACTGCCTGCGGGGCAAACAAGCAGGAGGAAGGTTTGATCTTGGACCTTCTGACAAACCTGGGGCAAGGTGGAGAAGTGGAGCCTCGGGTGGTGGCAAGACATGCCCTTTCCTGGGAGATGGGTGAGAATCAAGGTGCAGCCGAGCTGTAAGTTCTTCCGGGGCAGGAGGACCTGTCCCGGCCTTCCTCGGGCCTCCCGGGCCACGGGGCCTAAACTAGCTCCACTGGAGCACAGGCAGACGGACAGGAGGACACGGTCCAGCTGTCCCACCCAAACCCTGAGTTCATCTAGGCTGAGTCCAGGCTGAGATTAGTGCCAACCGATCTTGCTCGAGGCAAGAAAGGAGATTCATTCATTCATTCAATCATATTTATTGAGCACTTACTGTGTGCAGAGCACTGTACTAAGCACTTGGGAAGTACAAGTTGGCAACATATAGAGACGGTCCCTACCCAACAACGGGCTCACAGTCTAGAAGGGGGAGACAGACAACAAAACAAAACATGTGGACAGGTAAAACTAGAATAAAAAGAAGTAAAGCTAGATGCACAGCATTAACAAAATGAATAGAATAGTAAATGCATATATACAGGTGCTGTGGGGAGGGGAAGGAGATAGGGCAGGGGGATGGGGAGGAGGAGAGGAAAAAGGGGGCTCAGTCTGCGAAGGCCTCCTGCAGGAGGTGAGCTCTCAGTAGGGCTTTGAAGAAGGGAAAAGAGAGCTAGCTTGGCGGTTGTGCGGAGGGAGGGCATTCCGGGCCAGGGAGAGGATGTGGGCCGGGGGTCGACGGCGGGACAGGTGAGAACGAGGCCCAGTGAGGAGGTTAGAGGCTGCAGAGGAGCGGAGGGTGCGAGCTGGGCTGGAGAAGGAAAGAAGGGAGGTGAGGTAGGAGGGGACAAGGTGATGGACAGCCTTGAAGACCAGAGTGAGGAGTTTTTGCCTGATGCGTAAGTTGACTGGTAGCCACTGGAGATTTTTGAGGAGGGGAGTAACATGCCCAGAGTGTTTCTGCACAAAGATGATCCGGGCAGCGGCTTGAAGTATAGACTGAAGTGGGGAGAGACAGGAGGATGGGAGATCAGCTTACTTTACTCCTTTGTGGACCCTGGAGGGGTAGCTGAAAAGATTATCAGCTTAATCTCAAACAGAAATACCTGGAAATAAACTGATACTAGCCCCACACACATATATGCACACATGCTCTCTTTTACCTGGAAATAAACTGATACAAGCCCCACAGACATATATACACACATGATCTCTTGTACACACATGCAATCTTGTTCCCACATAATAATGATGGTATTTGTTAAGCGCTTACTATCCATCAAGCACTGTTCTAAGCACTGGGGTAGATACAAGGTAATCAGGTTGTCCCACATGGTACTGACAGTCTTCGTCCCCATTCTACAGATGAGGTAACTGAGGCACAGAGAAGTTAAGTGACTTGCCCAAAGCCACACAGCAGACAAGAGGTGGAGCCGGGATTAGAACCCACGCCCTCTGACTTCCAAGACTGGGCTCTTTCCACTGAGCCACGCTGCTTCTCCTAATGCAATCTTGTACACATGTTCACACACACCTGCACAGACCCTCAGGTAGGCATATACACCCGCACGTTGACTCCTGCATTTTTCCAAGGATGGGAACTGTAGAAAAATCCGGGAGGAAGATTACCTCCTAGCCTGCGAGCTTCGCTGACCCTACCAGCCCTTCCTCGGCAGCGGTGCCCTTAATATGCCCCCAGCTCCAGAGGGGAAACCCGTTCTGCCCTCGGCTGCCAGAGTACTTCCCCTCTGCCACCCCGGGCACAGCTGCTGGTGCCAGCACGGAATCACAGAACTGTGCAGAGACACTGTGATCCACCTCTTCGATGGCTCCCGTTGGATGCCCATGTGCCCGGGTGGCTGCTGACCGTAGGCCCCAGCGCCAGGCCTGGGATGCGAGCAACACCCCTCCCTGACCCTGCCAGGGTTCTCACCGGTGGCAACACCCGGGCCGGTCTTCAAACCCTGCTGCTGCAGATGAACTGTCCCCCAGGCACCGGCTGCAGGGCCCCCGGGGATAAGGTTGGGGTCCCCTACGTAGATAACAGGGGCTGGGACTGTGGGACCCCCCACTTTGGCTGATCAATCTTGCTTGATGCAAGAAAGTAGATTCAGTCATTCATTCAATCATATTTATTGAGCGCTTACTATGTGCTGAGCACTGTACTAAGCACTTGGGAAGTACAAGTTGGCAACATATAGAGACAGTCCCTACCCAACAATGGGCTCACAGCATAGAGCGGGGAGACAAGACAGCAAAACAAAACATGTGGACAGGTGTCAGGTCAATAGAATAAAAAGAAGTAAAGCTAGATGCACATCATTAACAAAATAAGTAGGATAGCAAATATGTACAAGTAAAATAGAGTAAGAAATCTGAGCCGGACCCTCCGGAGCTTCCTATCTGGGGTTTCCTGGGCCAGGGTTGAGGACTCGCTTTTCTCATCCCGCCTCCCACTCCCTTCCACTCGGGATCAGAATGAACTGGGGTCACACTCCATCCGTATGGGGTGGCGGGCATCTCCTCCCATGTCCGTGCCCACAGGGAAGCAATGCCCTGCCCTCCCAGGCTCCCACCTGTGCCCTCGGGTGCCCGGCAGCAGGAAGGAAAGAGCTGGGCACCAAAAGACAGGACTACTGGGGGACGGTGGCCATAGGCCCTCTGGAAGCCATAGCCCTGATGACGCCTGTCCACATGTTTTGTTTTGTTGTCTTTCTCCCCCTTCTAATAATAATAATAATGGCATTTATTAAGCGCTTACTACATGCAAGGCACTGTCCTAAATGCTGGGGAGGTTACAAGGTGATCAGGTTGTCCCACGGGAGGCTCACAGTCTTCATCCCCATTATACAGATGAGGTAACTGAGGCACAGAGAATAATAATAATAATAATGGCATTTATTAAGCGCTTACTACGTGCAAAGCACTGTTCTAAGTGCTGGGGAGGTTACAAGGTGATCGGGTTGTTCCACTGGGGGCTCACAGTCTTAATCCCCATTTTACAGATGAGGTCACTGGGGCACAGAGAAGTGAAGTGACTTGCCCAAAGTCACACAGCTGACAATTGGCAGAGCGGGGGTAGGAACCCATGACCTCTGACTCCAAAGCCAGTGCTCTTTCCATTGAGCCACGCTGCTTCTAGACTGTGAGCCCGTTGTTGGGTAGGGACCGTCTCTATATGTTGCCGACTTGTACTTACCAAGCGCTTAGTACAGTGCTCTGCACGCAGTAAGCACTCAATAAATACGATTGAATGAATGAAGGAAAATCCAGGTTGGGAAACCCCATCCTCTAGGTCCCTCCTTCCCCACCCCCAGATGGCTTCCTCCCTCCCTCTCCGGGCCTGTGGCTAAAGCGGCTTGAGGGATGGAGTGAAATCTCGGCATGTAGTAGGTGGAAAGTTGGGGGGGCGGGGGGGCAGGGTGCGTCCCACCCTTGAGACACTCGCCTCTAGCTGAGATCCTCCGCCGCGGAGGGCTAATGGAGACCCCGTGGAAGATTAAGCTGCAGCTGGTGAGTCTTTAGATGCTTTAATCCTATCGCATGTGCAGCCCGACAGATGTCATCTCATTACCAGGCTTCTCCCCTGACACGGGGGGCTTCTCAGGACCCCAAGGGGTATATTTTTAAACAAGCGACAAAGGCTATAATCCACAAAGGCGGATGTAATCCGACACATGGCAGGAGCGGTCAGACCCCAGGACACGCGGCTGCCCGGATCATCTTTGTGCAGAAACACTCTGGGCATGTTACTCCCCTCCTCAAAAATCTCCAGTGGCTGCCTGTCAACCTACTCCTCACTCTGGGCTTCAAGGCTGTCCATCACCTCACCCCCTCCTACCTCACCTTCCTTCTCTCCTTCTCCAGCCCAGCCCGCACCCTCCACTCCTCTGCAGCCGCTAACCTCTTCACTGGGCCTCGTTCTCGCCTGTCCCGCCGTCGAACCCCGGCCCACGTCCTCCCCCTGGCCTGGAATGCCCTCCCTCCGCACATCCGCCAAGCTAGCTCTCTTCCTCCCTTCAAAGCCCTACTGAGAGCTCACCTCCTCCAGGAGGCCTTCCCAGACTGAGCCCCCTTTTTCCTCTCCTCCTCCTCATCCCCCGCACCCTACCTCCTTCCCCTCCCCACAGCACCTGTATATATGTTTGTACAAATTTATCACTCTATTTATTTTGCTTGTACATATTTACTATTTATTTTGTTAATGATGTGCATTTAGCTTTAATTCCATTTATTCTGACGATTGACACCTGTCCACGTGTTTCGTTTTGTTATCTGTCTCCCCCTTCTAGACTGTGAGCCTGTTGTTGGGTAGGGACCGTCTCTAGATGTTGCCAACTTGTACTTACCAAGCTCTTAGTACAGTACTCTGCACACAGTAAGCACTCAGTAAATATGATTGAGTGAATGAATGAATGAATAACAATGCACAGTTGGAGATGGTCTCACAAACACACACACGCACACAGGTCCAGTGAGGTAGAGGCCCAGTCCAGGTCGGAGCCAAATGAAGACAGATCCTCTCAGATGCAGTCTGGTGCGGAGATCCTGTCCACGTGTTTTGTTTTGTTGTCTGTCTCCCCCTTCTAGACTGTGAGCCCGTTGTTGGGTAGGGACCGTCTCTATATGCTGCCAACTTGTACTTCCCAAGCGCTTAGTACAGTGCTCTGCACACAGTAAGTGCTCAATAAATACAATTGACTGACTGAATGAATGAGATGGCACAGCTGAAGCACAAGCACAGACATAAGCAGGCATGTTTGGATGATGATGATGAGAAGGTGTGTATCTGTTGAGTGCTTACCATGCGTCAAGCACTGTTCTATGCTCTGGGGTAGATACGAGCTAATTGGGTTGGACACAGTCCCCGTCCCATTTGGTGGCTCAGTGGAAAAAGCCCGGGCTTTGGAGTTAGAGGTCATGGGTTCAAATCCCGGCTCCGCCAACTGTCAGCTGTGTGACTTTTGGCAAGTCACTTCACTTCTCTGGGCCTCAGTTACCTCATCTGTAAAATGGGGATTAAGACTGTGAGCCCCCTGTGGGACAACCTGATCACCTTGTAACCTCCCCAGTGCTTAGAACAGTGCTTTGCACATAGTAAGTGCTTAACAAATACCATCATTATTATTATATTGGACTCACAGTCGGGCAGAGGCACAGCCTAGCACAAGCACAGATCCATTCATTCACTCATTCAATCGTATTTATTGAGCGCTTATTGTGTGCAGAGCACTGTACTAAGCGCTTGTGCAGTGCAAGTTGGCAACATATAGAGACGATCTCTACCCAACAGCAGGCTCACAGTCCAGAAACAGCGGGCTCACAGATCGAGGCAGACACAAGCATGGACCGATATATTCGTTCATTCAATCGTATTTATTGAGCGCTTACTGTGTGCAGAGCACTGTACTAAGCACTTGGGAAGTACAAGTTGGCAACATAGAGAGACGGTCCCTACCCAACAACGGGCTCATAGTCTAGGAGGGGGAGACAGACAACAAAACAAACCATGGAGACAGGTGTCAAAACCGTCAGAATAAATTGAATTATAGCTATCATTAATAAAATAGACTAGTAAATATGTACAAGTAAAATAAATAGAGTAATAAATCTGCACAAATATATTAAAGTGCTGTGGGGAGGGGAAGGAGGTAGGGCAGGGGGAATGGGAGGAGGAGAGGAAAAAGGGGGCTCAGTCTGGGAAGGCCTCCTGGAGGAGGTGAGCTCTCAGTAGGGCTTTGAAGGGAGGAAGAGAGCTAGCTTGGCGGATGGGCAGAGGGAGGGCATTCCAGGCCCGGGGGATGACGTGGGCTGGGGGTCGATGGCGGGACAGGCGAGAACGAGGTACGGTGAGGAGATTAGCGGCAGAGGAGCGGAGGGTGCGGGCTGGGCTGTAGAAGGAGAGAAGGGAGGTGGGGTAGGAGGGGGTGAGGTGATGGACAGCCTTGAAGCCCAGGGTGAGGAGTTTCTGGCTGATGCGCAGATTGATTGGTAGCCACTGGAGATTTTTGAGGAGGGGAGTAATATGCCCAGAGCATTTCTGGACAAAGACAATCCGGGCAGCAGCATGAAGTATGGATCGAAGTGGAGAGAGACACGAGGATGGGAGATCAGAGAGAAGGCTGATGTAGTAATCCAGTCGGGATAGGATGACAGATTGAACCAGCAGGGTAGCGGTTTGGATGGAGAGGAAAGGGCGGATCATGGCAATGTTGGGGAGGTGAGATGGGCAGGTTTTGGTGATGGGTTGGATGTGCGGGGTGAATAATAATGATAGCATTTCTTAAGCGCTTACTATGTGCAAAGCACCGTTCTAAGCGCTGGGGAGGTTACAAGGTGATCAGGTTGTCCCACGGGAGGCTCACAGTCTTCATCCCCATTTGACACATGAGGGAACTGAGGCACAGAGAAGTTAAGTGACTTGCCCAAAGTCACACAGCTGCCAACTGGTGGAGCCGGAATGACAGAGTGGAGTCGAGGATGACACCAAGGTTGTGGGCATGGCACATAGTAAGCGCTTAGCAAATGCTATTATTATTATTATCATTATTATTATTATCACAGCACTTTTCTCTTCAAATCGCATCAATCTTTCGCCTTTTACTAAAGATTTCCGTGGAGAGGAACCGTTGTGAGTTTGTCACCAATTTTTTGAGGCCTTCCAGCGCTTAGAACAGTGCTTTGCACATGGTAAGCGCTTAGCAAATGCTGTTGTTATTATTGTCACTATTATTATTATTATTACTGAGCGCTTTTCTCTTCAAATCGCATCAATCTTTCGCCTTTTACTAAAGATTTCCGTGGAGAGGAACAGTTGTGAGTTTGTCACCAATTTTTTGAGGCCTTCCAGCGCTTAGAACAGTGCTTTGCACATAGTAAGCGCTAAGCAAATGCTATTGTTATTATTATTACTATTATTATCATTATTATCACTGAGCACTTTTCTCTCTTCAAATCACATAAATCTTTCACCTTTTACTAAAGATTTCCGTGGAGAGGAACAGTTGTGAGTTTGTCACCAATTTTTTGAGGCCTTCCAGCGCTTAGAACAGTGCTTTGCACATAGTAAGCACTTAGCAAATGCCATTGTTATTATCATTACTATTATTATTATTACTGAGCACTTTTTTATTCAAATCGCATAAATCTTTCACCTTTTACTAAAGATTTCCGTGGAGAGGAACAGTTGTGAGTTTGTCACCAATTTTTTGAGGCCTTCCAGCGCTTAGAACAGTGCTTTGCACATGGTAAGCGCTTAGCAAATGCTATTATTATTATTACTATTATTATTATCACAGCGCTTCTCTCTTCAAATCGCATAAATCTTTCGCCTTTTACTAAAGATTTCCGTGGAGAGGAACAGTTGTGAGTTTGTCACCAATTTTTTGAGGCCTTCCAGCGCTTAGAACAGTGCTTTGCACATAGTAAGTGCTTAGCAAATGCTATTATTATTACTATTATTATTATTATTATTACTGAGCACTTTTCTCTTCAAATCGCATAAATCTTTCGCCTTTTACTAAAGATTTCCGTGGAGAGGAACAGTTGTGAGTTTGTCACCAATTTTTTGAGGCCTTCCAGCGCTTAGAACAGTGCTTTGCACATAGTAAGTGCTTAGCAAATGCTATTATTATTACTATTATTATTATTATTATTACTGAGCACTTTTCTCTTCAAATCGCATAAATCTTTCGCCTTTTACTAAAGATTTCCGTGGAGAGGAACAGTTGTGAGTTTGTCACCAATTTTTTGAGGCCTTCCAGCGCTTAGAACAGTGCTTTGCACATAGTAAGTGCTTAGCAAATGCTATTATTATTACTATTATTATTATTATTATTACTGAGCACTTTTCTCTTCAAATCGCATAAATCTTTCGCCTTTTACTAAAGATTTCCGTGGAGAGGAACAGTTGTGAGTTTGTCACCAATTTTTTGAGGCCTTCCAGCGCTTAGAACAGTGCTTTGCACATAGTAAGTGCTTAGCAAATGCTATTATTATTACTATTATTATTATTATTATTACTGAGCACTTTTCTCTTCAAATCGCATAAATCTTTCGCCTTTTACTAAAGATTTCCGTGGAGAGGAACAGTTGTGAGTTTGTCACCAATTTTTTGAGGCCTTCCAGCGCTTAGAACAGTGCTTTGCACATAGTAAGTGCTTAGCAAATGCTATTATTATTACTATTATTATTACTATTATTATTACTATTATTATTATTATTATTACTGAGCACTTTTCTCTTCAAATCGCATAAATCTTTCGCCTTTTACTAAAGATTTCCGTGGAGAGGAACAGTTGTGAGTTTGTCACCAATTTTTTGAGGCCTTCCAGCGCTTAGAACAGTGCTTTGCACATAGTAAGTGCTTAGCAAATGCTATTATTATTACTATTATTATTATTATTATTACTGAGCACTTTTCTCTTCAAATCGCATAAATCTTTCGCCTTTTACTAAAGATTTCCGTGGAGAGGAACAGTTGTGAGTTTGTCACCAATTTTTTGAGGCCTTCCAGCGCTTAGAACAGTGCTTTGCACATAGTAAGCGCTTAACAAATGTCATCGCTATTATTTTTTATTACAAGGTAAGAGTGTTGGTAGATCCGTTCTCTGCCCACAGAGAGCTTACAGTGTAGAGGAAGAGAGACCCGCCCCTCCCACGACTGGGCCCCTCCAAGAGCCGCGGAGACCGGCTCCGGCTCCCCCCTCCAGGTTCCGCGCTCCGGGCTTTGGTGTCCGGACTCCGCGCTCCGGTTCCGCGGTCCCCGCCCTCCGGCTCCGGTTCCGCACTCTGGGCTCTGGTGTCCGCAGTCCGGCTCCGGACTCTACGCTCCGCGTTCCGGGCTTTGGTGTCCGCGCTCCGGTTCCGCGCTCCGGGCTCCGGACTCCGGACTCCGGACTCCGGGCTTTGGTCTCCGCGCTCCGGGCTTTGGTCTCCGGACTCTGCGCTCCGCGCTCCGGGCTTTGCTGTCCGCGCCCCGGCTCCGCACTCTACGCTCCGCGCTCCGAGCTTTGGTGTCCGCAGTCCGGCTCCGGACTCTACGCTCCGCGCTCCGGGCTTTGGTGTCCGCAGTCCGGCTCCGGACTCTACGCTCCGCGCTCCGGGCTTTGGTGTCCGCAGTCCGGCTCCGGACTCTGCGCTCCGCGCTCCGGGCTTTGGTGTCCGCTCTCCGGGCTTTGCTGTCCGCGCTCCGGCTCCGCGCTCCGGGCTTTGGCGTCCGCGCTCCGACTCCGGGTTCCGCGCTCCGGGCTTTGGCGTCCGCGCTCCAGCTCCGCGCTCCGGGCTTTGCTGTCCGCGCTCCGGCTCCGCGCTCCGGGCTTTGGCGTCCGCGCTCCGACTCCGGGTTCCGCGCTCCGGGCTTTGGCGTCCGCGCTCCAGCTCCGCGCTCCGGTTCCGCGGTCCGGGCTCCGGACTCCGGACTCCGGGCTTTGGTCTCCGCGCTCCGGGCTTTGGTCTCCGGACTCTGCGCTCCGCGCTCCGGGCTTTGCTGTCCGCGCCCCGGCTCCGGACTCTACGCTCCGCGCTCCGAGCTTTGGTGTCCGCAGTCCGGCTCCGCACTCTACGCTCCGCGCTCCGGGCTTTGGTGTCCGCAGTCCGGCTCCGGACTCTGCGCTCCGCGCTCCGGGCTTTGGTGTCCGCGCTCCGGGCTTTGCTGTCCGCGCTCCGGCTCCGCGCTCCGGGCTTTGGCGTCCGCGCTCCGACTCCGGGTTCCGCTCTCCGGGCTTTGGCGTCCGCGCTCCAGCTCCGCGCTCCGGGCTTTGCTGTCCGCGCTCCGGCTCCGCGCTCCGGGCTTTGGCGTCCGCGCTCCAGCTCCGCGCTCCGGTTCCGCGGTCCGGGCTCCGGACTCCGGACTCCGGGCTTTGGTCTCCGCGCTCCGGGCTTTGGTCTCCGGACTCTGCGCTCCGCGCTCCGGGCTTTGCTGTCCGCGCTCCGGGCTTTGGCGTCCGCGCTCCGACTCCGGGTTCCGCGCTCCGGGCTTTGGCGTCCGCGCTCCGACTCCGGGTTCCGCGCTCCGGCTCCGCGCTCCGGGCTTTGGGCTCCGCGCTCCGGGCTTTGGCGTCCGCGCTCCGACTCCGGACTCCGCGCTCCGGGCTTTGGCGTCCGCGCTCCAGCTCCGCGCTCCGGGCTTTGGTCTCCGCGCTCCGGCTCCGCGCTCCGGGCTTTGGTCTCCTCCGCGCTCCGGCTCCGCGCTCCGGCTCCGCGCTCCGGGCTTTGGTCTCCTCCGCGCTCCTGCTCCGCGCTCCGGGCTTTGGTCTCCTCCGCGCTCCGGCTCCGCGCTCCGGGCTTTGGTGTCCGCGTTCCGCGCTCCGGCTCCGCGCTCCGGGCTTTGGTCTCCTCCGCGCTCCGGCTCCGCGCTCCGGGCTTTGGCGTCCGCGCTCCGGCTCCGCGCTCCGGGCTTTGGTCTCCGCGCTCCGGCTCCGGGTTCCGCGCTCCGGGCTTTGCTCTCCGCGCCCCGGCTCCGCGGTCCGGGCTTTGGCGTCCGCGCTCCAACTCCGGGCTCCGCGCTGCCCATGCTGCCCATGAGATCCATGCTGCTGGGGCTGGGAGCGCTGCCCGTGGTGCCCACGGTGCCCATGATATCCGTGCTGCTGGGGCTGGGAGTGCTGCCCACGGTGCCCATGATATCCATGCTGCTGGGGCTTGGGAGCGCTGCCCGTGATGCCCATGCTGCCCGTGCTGCCCGTGCTGCTGGGGCTGGGAGCGGTGCCCACGGTGCCCATGAGATCCATGCTGCTGGGGCTGGGAGCGCTGCCCACGGTGCCCATGATGTCCGTGGGGCTGGGAGCGGTGCCCACGGTGCCCATGATGTCCGTGTTGCTGGGGCTGGGAGCGGTGCTCACGGTGCCCATGGTGCCCACCGTGCTGCTGGGGCTGGGAGCGCTGCCCGTGGTGCCCATGGTGCCCATGATATCCGTGCTGCTGGGGCTGGGAGTGCTGCCCACGGTGCCCACGGTGCCCATGATATCCATGCTGCTGGGGCTGGTAATGATAATGTTGCCATTCGTTCAGCACTTACTATGTGCCAAGCACTGTTCTAAGCACTGGGGGAGATGCAAGGCGATCAGGTTGTCCCACGGGGGGCTCACAGTCTTAATCCCCATTTTACAGATGAGGGAACTGAGGCCCAGAGAAGTCAAGTGACATGCCCAAAGTCACACAGCAGACAAGTGGCGGAGCCAGGATTTGAACCCCTGACCTCTGACTCCCAAGCCCAGGCTCTTTCCACTGAGCCACGCCGCTTCTCTCGTGTCACTACGTTAGGGGCAACCGCTGCTGCTGGGGTTTCTTATAATAATAATGGCATTTGTTAAGCGTTTACTAGGTGCCAAACACTGTTCTAAGCGCTGGGGTGGGATACAAGGTAATCAGGTTGTCCCACAGGGGGCTCACAGTCTTAATCCCCATTTTACAGGTGAGGGAACTGAGGCACAGAAAAGTTCATTCATTCACTCAATCATATCTATGGAGCACTTACTGTGTGCAGAGCACTGTACTAAGTGCTTGGAAAGTACAATTCAGCAACAAACAGGGACAATCCCTACCCAACAACGGGCTCACAGTCTAGAAGGGGGGAGACAGACAACAAAACAAATAGCTTATCCAAGGTCACATAGCAGACAAGTGTTGGAGTCAGGATTAATAATAATAATAATAATGGCATTTATCTAGACTGTGAGCCCACTGTTGGGTAGGGGCCGTCTCTTTATGTTGCCAACTTGTACTTCCCAAGCGCTTAGTACAGTGCTCTGCACACAGTAAGCGCTCAATAAATACGATTGATTGATTGATTAAGCGCTTACTATGTGCCAAGCACTGTTCTAAGCGCTGGGGAGGTTACAAGGTGACCAGCTTGTCCCACGGGGGGCTCACAGTCTAGAAGTGGGGAGACAGACAACAAAACAAATAGCTTATCCAAGGTCACATAGCAGACATGTGTTGGAGTCAGGATTAATAATAATAATAATAATAATGGCATTTATCTAGACTGTGAGCCCACTGTTGGATAGGGACCGTCTCTATATGTTGCCAACTTGTACTTCCCAAGCGCTTAGTACAGTGCTCTGCACACAGTAAGTGCTCAATAAATACGATTGATTGATTGATTGATTGATTAAGTACTTACTATGTGCAAAGCACTGTTCTAAGCGCTGGGGAGGTTACAAGGTGATCAGGTTGTCCCACGGGAGGCTGACTATATGTTGCCAACTTGTACTTCCCAAGCGCTTAGTACAGTGCTCTGCGCACAGTAAGCGCTCAATAAATACGATTGATTGATTGATTAATCCCCATTTGACAGATGAGGGAACTGGGGCCCATAGAAGTGAAGTGACTGGCCCAAAGTCACACCCAGCTGACAAGTGGAGGAGCCAGGATTCGAACCCATGACCTCTGACTCCCAAGCCCGGGCTCTTTCCACTGAGCCACGCTGCTTTGTCCTCTGATTCCCTGTCCCGTGCTCTTGGGCGGAGCTGTATATGTATATATGTCTGTACATATTTATTACTCTATTTATTTATTTTACTTGTACGTATCTATTCTATTTATTTTATTTTGTTAGTATGTTTGGTTTTCTTCTCTGTCTCCCCCTTTTAGACTGTGAGCCAACTGTTGGGTAGGGACTGTCTCTATATGTTGCCATCTTGTACTTCCCAAGCGCTTAGTACAGTGCTCTGCACATAGTAAGTGCTCAATAAATATGATTGATTGATTGATTGATTGGGAGGGAACTGGGGCTCTTCAGCTGGGGGGCCTGGTCAATGCTGGGTTGGGATTGAGCCCCCTCCTTCCTCTCCCCCTCTTCCCCCTCTCCATCCCCCCTGCCTTACCTCCTTCCCCTCCCCACAGCACCTGGATATATGTATATATGTTTGTGCATATTTATTACTCTATTTTACTTGTACATATTTATTCTATTTATTTTATTTTGTTAATATGTTTTGTTTTGTTGTCTGTCTCCCCCTTCTAGACTGTGAGCCCGCTGTTGGGTAGGGACCGTCTCTCTATGTTGCCAACTTGGACTTCCCAAGTGCTTAGTACAGTGCTCTGCACCTTCTAGTTATCGTCCCATATCCCTCCTACCATTCCTTTCCAAACTCCTTGAACGAGTTGTCTACACGCGCTGCCTAGAATTCCTCAACACCAACTCTCTCCTCGACCCCCTCCAGTCTGGCTTCTGTCCCCTTCATTCCACGGAAACTGCCCTCTCAAAGGTCACCAATGACCTCCTGCTTGCCAAATCCAACGGCTCATATTCTGTCCTAATCCTCCTCGACCTCTCAGCCGCCTTTGACACTGTGGACCACCCCCTTCTCCTCAACACGCTATCTGACCTTGGCTTCACAGACTCCGTCTTCTCCTGGTTCTCCTCTTATCTCTCCGGTCGTTCATTCTCAGTCTCTTTTGCAGGCTCCTCCTCCCCCTCCCATCCTCTTACTGTGGGGGTTCCCCAAGGTTCAGTGCTTGGTCCCCTTCTGTTCTCGATCTACACTCACTCCCTTGGTGACCTCATTCGCTCCCACGGCTTCAACTATCATCTCTACGCTGATGACACCCAGATCTCCATCTCTGCCCCTGCTCTCTCCCCCTCCCTCCAGGCTCGCATCTCCTCCTGCCTTCGGGACATCTCCATCTGGATGTCCGCCCGCCACCTAAAGCTCAACATGTCAAAGACTGAACTCCTTGTCTTCCCTCCCAAACCTTGCCCTCTCTCTGACTTTCCCATCTCTGTTGACGGCACTACCAACCTTCCCGTCTCACAAGCCCGCAACCTTGGTGTCATCCTCGACTCCGCTCTCTCGCTCACCGCTCACATCCAAGCCGTCACCAAAACCTGCCGGTCTCAGCTCAGCAACATTGCCAAGATCCGCCCTTTCCTCTCCATCCATACCGCTACCCTGCTCGTTCAAGCTCTCATCCTATCCCGTCTGGACTACTGCATCAGCCTTCTCTCTGATCTCCCATCCTCGTGTCTCTCTCCACTTCAATCCATACTTCATGCTGCTGCCCAGATTATCTTTGTCCAGGAACACTCTGGGCATATCACTCCCCTCCTCAAAAATCTCCAGTGGCTACCAATCAATCTGCGCATCAGGCAGAAACTCCTCACCCTGGGCTTCAAGGCTGTCCATCACCTCGCCCCCTCCTACCTCACCTCCCTTCTCTCCTTCTCCAGCCCAGCCCGCACCCTCTGCTCCTCTGCTGCTACTCTCCTCACCGTACCTCGTTCTCGCCTGTCCCTCCATCGACTACCGGCCCACGTCCTCCCCCGGGCCCGGAATGCCCTCCCTCTGCCCCTCCGCCAAGCTAGCTCTCTTCCTCCCTTCAAGGCCCTGCTGAGAGCTCACCTCCTCCAGGATGCCTTCCCACACTGAGCCCCTTCCTTCCTCTCCCCCTCGTCCCCCTCTCCATCCCCCCCATTTTACCTCCTTCCCTTCCCTACAGCACCTGTATATATGTATATATGTTTGTACATGTTTATTACTCTATTTATTTATTTATTTATTTTACTTGTACATATCTATCCTATTTATTTTATTTTGTTAGTATGTTTGGTTTTTTTCTCTGTCTCCCCCTTTTAGACTGTGAGCCCACTGTTGGGTAGGGACTGTCTCTATATGTTGCCAATTTGTACTTCCCAAGTGCTTAGTACAGTGCTCTGCACATAGTAAGCGCTCAATAAATATGATTGATGATGATGATGATGAATAAGCGCTCAATAAATACGATTGAATGAATGAATGGATGAATTGAGGCTTCAGTGGGTCCAGCTGGGTTTTGGGAGGCTCCACCGAGGCTGGTTTAGGATGGAGAGATGGAGTTGGGGCTGGGCTAGGGTTCAGATTGGGTTACTTGGTTATTGATTGGGTTAGGGTTCAAAGAAGCAGCATGGCCCAATGGAAAGAGCCCGGGCTTTGGAGTCAGAGGTCATGGGTTCAAATCCCGGCTCCGCCAATCGTCAGCTGTGTGACTTTGGGCAAGTCACTTCACTTCTCTGGGCCTCAGTTCCCTCATCTGTAAAAAGGGGATTAAGACTGTGAGCCCCTGTGGGACAACCTGATCACCTTGTAACTTCCCCAGTGCTTAGAACAGTGCTTTGCACATAGTAAGCACTTAATAAATGCCATTATTATCATTATTATTATTATTATATGCCAAGCACAGTATTGAGCCTACTTACTATAGTCACATTGGACACAGTCCCTGCTCACATGGAGCTCATGGTCTAAGGGAAGCAGCGTGGCTCAGTGGAAAGAGCTCAGGCTTGGGAGCCAGAGGTCATGGGTTCTAATCTCAGCTCTGCCACTTGTCTGCTGTGTAACCTTGGGCAAGTCACTTCACCTCTCTGGGCCTCAGTTCCCTCTTCTGTAAAATGGGGATGAAGACTGTGAGCCCCATGTGGGACGACCCGAATACCTTGTATCTACCGCAGCGCTTAGAATAGTGCTTGACACATAGTAAGATACCACCGTTATTATTATTGTTATCTAAGTAGGAGGCAGAACAGGTATTTAGTCCCCATTTTACAGATGAGGAAAGTGAGGCCCAGAGAAATTAAGTGATTTGCCCAAGGTCGCACAACAGGCAAGTGATGGAGAGGGATTAAAACCCAGGTTCTCTGGCTCCCAGACCTGTGCTCTATAATAATAATAATGATGGCATTTGTTAAGCACTTACTATGTGTGAAACACTGTTCTAAGCACTGGGGGATACAAGGTGATCAGGTTGTCCCACATGGGGCTCACAGTCTTAAACCCCATTTTCCAGATGAGGGAACTGAGGCTCAGAGAGGTTAAGTGACTTGCCCAAGGTCACACAGCAGACATGTGGCGGAGCCAGGATTAGAACCCACGACCTCTGACTCCCAAGCCCAGGCTCTTTCCACTGAGTCATGCCGCTTCTCAGCTGGGGCTGGCTGGGTCTTGTTCCAGGGTTGCAGCTGGGCTGGGGTTAGGGAGACATTTGGGACTGGGCTAGGGTTTAAGCTGGGGCTGGACTACTACTACTACTATCATCAATCGTATTTATTGAGCGCTTACTGTGTGCAGAGCACTGTACTAAGCGCTTGGGAAGTACAAGTTGGCAACATATAGAGACAGTCCCTACCCAACAGTGGGCTCACAGTCTAAAAGGGGGAGACAGAGAACAAAACCAAACATACTAACAAAATAAAATAAATAGAATAGATATGCACAAGTAAAATAAATAGAGTAATAAATAAATAAATAGAGTAATAAATAAATAGAGTAATAAATACTACTGCCAATAATAATAATAATAATTGTAGTATATAAGTGCTTACTATGTGCCAGGCATTGTACAAAGTGCCGGGGTAGATACAAGATGATCGGGTTGGACACAATCCCCGTCCCACATGGGGCTCACGGTCTTCATCTCCATTTTACAGAGGAGGTAACTGAGGACCAGAGAAGTGAAGTGACTTACCCAAGGTCACAGAGCAGACAAGTGGCAGGGCCAGGATTAGAACCCAGGTCTTTCTGACTCCCAGGCCCGAGATCTAGCCACTAGGCCACACTGCTTCTCAAAACTTTCATTCACCTTAACACAGGCCCATGTTTATACAAACATATGTGTACACCTGTGTACTCTCCACCTAATAATAATATCGGTATGTGTTAAGCGCTTGCTATGTGCAAAGCACTGTTCTAAGCACTTGGGAGAGACAAGGTGATCAGGTTGACCCACATGGGGCTCACAGTCTTCATCCTCATTTTACAGATGAGGTAACTGAGGCACAGAGAAGTTAAGTGACTTGGCCAAGGTCACAAAGCTGGCAAGTGGCGGAACCAGGATTCGAACCCATGACCTCTGACTCCCAAGCCCGGGCTCTTTCCACTGAACCACGCTGCTTCTCTGTTCATGTGCCCCAACCCTACTCCTCGCCCCCCTTTTTTTTAATCCCTATCCTACCCAGTCTACTCGCCATTGCACGCCATGCTCTGGAGGACAGGACTGACCAGGGTGACAGAGCGCATGTGGAACGGTGCACACCACTAGTAATAAATGCGGTATTTGTTAAGCGCTTACTATGTGCCAAGCACTGTACTAAATGTTGGGGTAGCTACAAGATAATCCGGTCTCACGTGGGGCTCACGATCTAAGTCCAGAGGATAGTTACTGAATCCCCGTTCTGCTGGTGAGGGGACTGAGGCACAGAAAAGTGAAGTGACTTGCCCGAGGTCACACAGCAGACAAGTGGCGGAGCTAGGATTAGAACCCAGGTCCTCCGAGTCCCAGGCCTGTACTCTATACACTAGGCCACGCTGCTGCGTGACTTTGGGCAAGTCACTTCTCTGTGCCTCAGTTCCCTCCACTGTAAAATGGGGATTAAGACTGTGAGCCCCACGTGGGACATATTTATTACTCTATTTATTTATTTATTTATTTATTTTACTTGTACATTTCTATCCTATTTATTTTATTTTGTTGGTACGTTTGGTTTTGTTCTCTGTCTCCCCCTTTTAGACTGTGAGCCCACTGTTGGGTAGGGACTGTATGTGTTGCCAATTTGTACTTCCCAAGTGCTTAGTACAGTGCTCTGCACATAGTAAGCGCTCAATAAATACGATTGATTGATTGATTGACAACCTGATGACCTTGTATCTCCCTTAGTGCTTAGAGCAGTGCTTGGCAATAGTAAGCGCATAATAAATACCATTATTAATATTATTCTCTCGTACTATAGTATAATCAATTCCTCCGCACAGGTTCTGGGTCCTGAAATTTCAAGGCCGTGAGATTTTTTCCGTTGTTTCAGATGACGAGAGATTCCATCACTACCACGCTCCAACCCACATGGCCCACCCCGCGATCATCCTGGGTGATCCTGGAGCTCAGCAATGGGAGACCAATGGGTAGGAGTGATATTTATTAGCCACTTACTAGGTCCAAAGCTCCCTTTCAGGGTCACACCTGGAGAGTTTCCAGTCCTCTACCAGTCTCGGCTATGGGAGGGAGAGTCAAGCAGAGGCCTGTCCATCCCATTCCTAGCTTGGCCGGTGGCTAGCGAGTGGAAAGCAATCTGCTACAAGTCAAAACTCCCCCGTGCCGGGCAGCAGCGGAATAGGAGAGTCGAGGGCGGAGACTCAAGTTGACCGCGTGGAAGGCGGCAATGGTAAACCCCTTCCTTATTTTTACCAGGAAAACTCTATGGATGCACTACCAGAATGACTGAGCACAAGCAGCGTGGCTCAGTGGAAAGAGCCCGGGCTTTGGAGTCAGAGGTGAGGGGTTCAAATCCCGGCTCCGCCACTTGTCAGCTGTGTGACTTTGGGCAAGCCATTTCACTTCTCCGTGCCTCAGTTACCTCATCTGTAAAATGGGGATTAAGATTGTGAGCCCCACATGGGACAACCTGATCACCTTGTATCCTCCCCAGCGCTTAGAACAGTGCTTTGCACATGGTAAGTGCTTAACAAATACCAAAATTATTATTCCCCTTTTAGACTGTGAGCCCACTGTTGGGTAGGGACCGTCTCTATATGTTGCCAATTTGTACTTCCCAAGCGCTTAGTACAGTGCTCTGCACATAGTAAGCGCTCAATAAATACGATTGATGATGATGATGATGACTGCAGATGGAGGTGGGGCGTTCTGGGAGAGATCCGTCCATGGCGTCGCTATGGGATACGCAGCACACATGTGGCGGAGCCGGGATTCGAACCCATGGCCTCTGACTCCAAAGCCCATGCTCATCAGCGCTTAGAACAGGGCTTTGCACATAGTAAGCGCTTAACAAATACCATCATTATTATTATTTCCACTGAGCCACACTCCACCCCCTCCTCCTCCTGTCCCTCCACCTTCTCCCCTCCTCCCCCTCCTTTCCTTCATCATCATCATCATCAATTGTATTTATTGAGCGCTTACTGTGTGCAGAGCACTGTACTAAGCGCTTGGGAAGTACAAGTTGGCAACATATAGAGACAGTCCCTACCCAACAGTGGGCTCACAGTCTAACTAAGCTACTAAGTCCTACTGCTTCAATAAGAACCATAATTTTTCTTTATTGCTTTGGCCTTCCCAGACTGAGCCCCCTCCTTCCTCTCCCCCTCTTCCCCCTCTCCATCCCCCGTCTTACCTCCTTCCCTTTCCCGCAGCACCTGTATATACGTATATATGTTTGTACATATTTATTACTCTATTTTACTTGTACATATCTATTCTATTTATTTTATTTTGTTAATATGTTTGGTTTCATTCTCTGTCTCCCCCTTCTAGACTGTGAGCCCACTGTTGGGTAGGGACCGTCTCTCTATGTTGCCAACTTGTACTTCCCAAGCGCTTAGTACAGTGCTCTGCACACAGTAAGTGCTCAATAAATACAATTGATTGATTGATTTGGACAATCTCTTCTTCTAGACTGCGAGCTCGTTGTGGGCAGGAATGTGTCTGTTGCTATAGTGTACACTCCCAAGTGCCTAGTACAGTGCTTTGCACACAGTAAGCGCTCAACAATTTGTTTTGTTTTGTTGTCTGTCTCCCCCTTCTAGACTGTGAGCCCGCTGTTGGGTAGGGACCGTCTCTAGATGTTGCCAACTCGTACTTCCCAAGCGCTTAGTACAGTGCTGTGCACACAGAAGCGCTCAATAAATACGATTGAATGAATGAATGAATATGGGTCAGACACCGCTCTACAGCATAAGACAACAATAACAATGTGCAAAGCACTGAGCTAAGCAACTTCCATTCCTTCCTGGAGCAGTGCAAAGGCCGATCACCTCTCCTAGAACTGTGTACTCACTGATTGTAACAATTGTCGGTCTGTTGTAACCTTATTACCTTGATTTGATTTCATTAATAATTTATTTTTATTAACTTCACTTTTATTATTCTTTGTAACTGCCTTCCCATGACATAGATGGTGATTGTTTACCCCTGTCGTTTGCATAATACTTTTCAGAGAGTAAGCACTTAATAAATACCATCGCTCGTACTACATTCTTCTATACTGCATTTGAGAATGCTGTTTCTGTCCCATCTCCCCCATACGCGCCATCAATCAATCATATTTATTGAGCTCTTACTGTGTGCAGAGCACTGTATTCATTCATTCAATCATATTTATTGCACACTTACTGTGTGCAGAGCACTGTACTAAGTGCTTGGGAGAGTACAATATAACAGAAAGGCCATTTTTTACATCATCATCATCAATCGTATTTATTGAGCACTTACTATGTGCAGAGCACTGTACTAAGCGCTTGGGAAGTACAAATTGGCAACATATAGAGACAGTCCCTACCCAACAGTGGGCTCACAGTCTAAAATGGCATTTGTAAAATGGTATTACATGGTATTTGTTATTATTATTAATAATAATAATGATGATGATGATGGTATTTGTTAAGCACTTGCTATGTGCCAAGCACTGTTCTAAGCACTGGGGTAGGTACAAGGTAATCAGGTTGTCCATGTGGGGCTCACAGTCTTAATCCCCATTTTCCAGATGAGGTAACTGAGGCCCAGAGAAGTTAAGCGACTTGCCCCAAGTCACACAGCTGAGAAGTGGCGGAGCCAGGATTAGAACCCATGACCTCTGACTCCCAAGCCCGGGCTCTTTCCACTGAGCCATGCTGCTTCCCATAAGTTAAGTTAAGCACTTAGTATGTGCCAGGCACTGTTCTAAGCGCTGGGGTAAATACAGGCTAATCAATTTGGATTTAGTCCATGTCCCATAGTCATTCATTCATTCATTCAGTCGTATTTATTGAGCGCTTACTGTGTGCAGAGCACTGTACTAAGCGCTTGGGAAGTCCAAGTTGGCAACATATAGAGACGGTCCCTACCCAACAGCGGGCTCACAGTCTAGAAGGGGGAGCCAGACAACAAAACAAAACATATTAACAAAATAAAATAAATGGAATAAATATGTAAAAACATGGAACGCCTCACAAGTTTGCGTGTCATCCTTGCTAACGGTCTTAATCTCCATTTTACAGATGAGTTAACTGAGGCATAGAGAAGTCGAGTGACTCGCCTATAGTCGTAGTGCGGGCAAGTGGCGGAGCATTCATTTCAAACCAAGCTAGCTCTCTTCCTCCCTTCAAAGCCCTACTGAGAGCTCACCCCCTCCAGGAGGCCTTCCCAGACTAAAAGCCCCCTTTTTCCTCTCCTCCTTGCCATCCCCCCAGCCCTACCTCCTTCCCCTCCCCACAGCACCTGTATATATGTTTGTACGGATTTATTACTCTATTAATTTTACTTGTACATATCTACTATTCTATTTATTCTGTCGATGATGTGCATCTAGCTTTATTTCTATTTATTCTGATGACTTGACACCTGTCCACGGGTTTTGTTTTGTTGTCTGTCTCCCCCTTCTAGACCGTGAGCCCGTTGTTGGGTAGGGACTGTCTCTATATGTTGCCGACTTGTACTTCCCGAGCGCTTAATACAGTGCTCTGCACACAGTAAGCGCTCAATAAATACGATTGATTGAAGGAATGAATGAATAAGTGCTGTGGTGCTGGGAGAGGGGATGAATAAAGGGAGCAAGTCAGGGCGACGCAGAAGGGAGGGGGAAGAAAGGAAAGGAGGGCTTAGTCAGGGAAGGCTTCTTGGAGGAGATGTGCCTTCAATAAGAAGCAGCGTGGCTTAGTGAAAAGAGCCCGGGCTTTGGAGTCAGAGGTCATGGGTTCAAATGCCGCCATCGCCAATTGTCAGCTGTGTGGCTTTGGGCAAGTCACTTCACTTCTCTGGTCCTCAGTTCCCTCATCTGTAAATTGGGGATTAAGACTGTGGGACAATCTGATCACTTTGTAACCTCCCCAGCGCTTAGGACAGTGCTTTGCACGTAGTAAGTGCTTAATAAATGCCATTATTATTATTATTATTAATAAGGCTTTGAAGCGCGGTGGGGGAGAGTCATTGTCTGTTGGCTAGGAGGAGGGAGGGCATTCCAGGCCAGAGGCCCCAGCCCTCCAGCCCTGGGGATGGGGATTTAGCCCACTCCTCTTCCCAGGCAGAGGAGAAAAGAGTAACCCTCACCCCATCCTAGGAAGGAGGGAGGCCTGAATCCGCCTTGCTTTCACCCGGAGACAAGAACAGCCGAAAAGAGCCTCTGGTTGAAGGGGGCAGGCCCTCAATCGAGTCTTGTTCCACTTCCTGACACCAGAAGGGCTTTTCACTCAGGAACAGGCTGCCCAGATGGAGTTGAGGCCCCAGGAGTCCTCGGCCCCCAGCTTGGCGGGTGAAGGATTTCCAGTCGGGGCTGTGGGCTTTGTAAACGGAAATAAACCTTGTGGGAGTGGGTGTGTGCATGCAAGCGTGAACGTGCGTGAGTGTGTGCCCACGGGCCTGTGTCTTTTTGCACGTGTGCGAAGTGGGCACCGGGCTGGGACCGCGGTCAGGCTCCTCTGTGTCTGCTTCCCAGGGAGCAGCAGGCTGGATCCACGGGCCCCCGCTCCCTGGGCCACTAGCCCCGGACGGATTTGCACCCCAAGTCAGCGGGGAAGAGCTGCAAGGTTGTCAGGTGCAAATGGCAGAGGGGTTAGAGCCCGGGCTGCCCACTGTTGGGTAGGGACCATCTCTATATGTTGCCAACTTGTACTTCCTGAGCGTTTAGTACAGTGCTCTGCACACAGTAAGCGCTCAATAAATACGATTGATTGATTGGGAGTCAGAAGGTCATGGGTTCTAATCCCCGTTCCGCCACGTGTCTGCTGTGTGGCCTGCGCTCTCCCCCCTTCTAGACTGTGAGCCCATTGCTGCGTAGGAACCGCCTCTATATGTTGCCGACTTGTACTTCCCAAGTGCTCTGCACACAGTAAGCGCTCAATAAATACGACTGAATGAATGAATGAATGCCGGCCATTTCACTTTTCTGTGCCTCAGTTACCTCATTTGTCAAATGGGGACGAAGACCGGGCACCCTGTGTGGGACATGGACTGTGTCCCGCTGGATTTGCTTGTATCCACCCCAGAGCTTAATACGGTGCCTGACATATAGTAAGCGCTTAATACCATTATTATTTTGGGGGGGGGGGGGGGGGGCTGTGGGTGATTCGGAGGCCAGGCTGGTCCTTGTTGCCCTCCCAAGCCTGATTTGGGTGTCAGTCCTCTCTCTCCCACCCCCTTGCCAACCACTTGCTGGGGTCCTGGCAGTCCCGCGTCCCCCTCCCCTGCCCGGCCGGCCCACTGACGTGGCCGGAGCCCACAGGAAGGTTTCTGGGAGTAAGAGGACATGGATGGGGGTTAGGCAGACCTGAAATGCTACCAGAGGGGCTGATGGGGCCGGAGGGGACCGGTACAGGCTTAGTTCAGGGAATAGAGGGTGCATGTCTTCTCCCCACGGGTTTGGGAGTCAGAGGTCCTGGGTTCTAATCCTGCCCCCACCACTTGTCTGCTGTGTGACCTCGGGCAAGGCACTTAACTTCTCTGTGCCACCGTTCCCTCATCTGTAAAATGGGGACCGAGACCGTGAGCCCCGCGTGGGACAACCTGATGACCCTGTACCTGCCCCGGCGTTTAGAGCAGCGCTTGGCACGTAGGCGGCGTTTAACAAAAACCATCATCATCATCAGCCATAGATTTGCCTATTGTATATACATATATATATACATATTGTATATATGTATATATTTTTGTACATATTTATTACTCTATTTTACTTGTACATATCTATTCTATTTATTTTATTTTGTTAGTATGTTTGGTTTTGTTCTCTGTCTCCCCCTTTTAGACTGTGAGCCCACTGTTGGGTAGGGACTGTCTCTATATGTTGCCAACTTGTACTTCCCAAGTGCTTAGTACAGTGCTCTGCACACAGTAAGCGCTCAATAAATACGATTGATTGATTGACTGTCTCTATATGTTGCCAACTTGTACTTCCCAAGCGCTTAGTACAGTGCTCTGTACACAGTAAGCGCTCAATGAATACGATTGATGATGATGATGATGATGATTTGCCTGCAGGCAGCAGGGGAAGTGTGTGTGTGTTTTGTGGGGGGGCTTTGTGGGACTGAACCGTGGTTCTCTGAGCAAATGTAGGGACTCGTTCCATACTTTTCCACTGAAACGTGAATTTCACAGACACGTTTATCTTGTGCAAGGGGTTCGGCTGAGCCCTAAATTCCACCAACATGTTACCCCTGTTGGGCCACAGACATTGGGGCGCTTAGTGGGGCATTGCCTACAGGCGTCCCGCTGGGCGAGCCTGGTGCTGGGGGTCAGAAGTCAATGCAAATGACGTCCTTCACCTCTCCATCCCCCCCATCTTACCTCCTTCCCTTCCCCACAGCACCTGTATATATGTATATATGTTTGTATAGATTTATTACTCTATTTATTTATTTTACTTGTACATATCTATTCCATTTATTTTATTTTGTTAGTATTTTTGGTTTTGTCTCCCCCTTTTAGACTGTGAGCCCACTGTTGGGTAGGGACCGTCTCTATATGTTGCCAATTTGTACTTCCCAAGCGCTTAGTACAGTGCTCTGCACACAGTTAGCGCTCAATAAATACGATTGATTGATTGATTTCCTGGGGCTGTGGTCGGGCCACTCGGCCACCTGAAATCCCTGTCTGTCCCTGCACAGGGGTGCCAACTCCATGGGGATTAAAAAGGCCGTTGCTTCCTTGGAATGAGGACTGGGGGCATAGCACTAGGGGATGTAACATGGCATAACGGATAGATCGTGGGCCTGGGAGTTAGAAGGTCATGGGTTCTAATCCTAGTTCTACCACTTGTCTGATGATGATGGCATTTATTAAGTGCTTAACTCTGTGCAAAGCACTCTTCTAAGCGCTGAGGAAGTTACAAGGTGATCCCCCTTCTAGACTGTGAGCCCACTGTTGGGTAGGGACCGTCTCTATATGTTGCCAACTTGGACTTCCCAAGCGCTTAGTACAGTGCTCTGCACACAGTAAGCGCTCAATAAATACGATTGATTGATTGATTGATCAGGCTGTCCCACGGGGGGCTCACAGTCTTCATCCCCATTTTACAGATGAGGTAACTGAGGTCCAGAGACCCAAAGTCGCACAGCTGACAAGTGGCGGAGCCGGGATTTGAACCCATGTCCTCTGACTCCAAAGCCTGGGCTCTTTCCACTGAGCCACGCTGCTGTCACCTTGGGCAAATCACTTAACTAATAATAATAAACAATGACGGTATTTGTTAAGCGCTTCCTATGTGCCAAGCACTGTTCTAAGCGCTGGGGGGGGGGGGGGATACAAAGTCATCAGGTTGTCCCACGTGGGGCTCACAGTCTTCATCCCCATTTTCCAGATGAGGTACCTGAGGCCAAGAGAAGTGAAGCGACTTGCCCAGAGTCACCCAGCAGACAAGTGGCGGAGCCGGGATTAGAACCCACGACCTCTGACGCCCAAGCCCGGGCTCTTTCCACTGAGCCACGCTGCTTCTCATTAATGAAATGAATTAATGAAAGGCTTGTGAAGAGAAGCAGCGTGGCTAAAAGAGAAGCAGCGTGTCTTAGTGGAAATCAATCAATCAATCAATCGTATTTATTGAGCGCTTACTGTGTGCACAGCACTGTACTAAGCTCTTGGGAAGTACAAGTTGGCAACATATAGAGACAGTCCCTACCCAACAGTGAGCCCGGGCTTTGGAGTCAGAGGTCATGGGTTCGAATCCCGGCTCCGCCACCTGTCTGCTGTGTGACCTTGGGCAAGTCACATCACTTCTCGGAGCCTCAGTTACCTCATCTGTAAAATGGGGGTGATGACTGTGAGCCCCACGCGGGACAACCTGATCACCTTGTATCCCCCCAGCGCTTAGAACAGTGGTTTGCACATAGTAAGCGCTTAACAAATGCCATCATAATTATTATTATTATTGTGCTGTATTCACTAGACCACACTGCTTCATCATCATCAGTCGTATTTATTGAGCGCTTACTGTGTGCAGAGCACTGTACTAAGCGCTTGCTTAGTACACTGCTTAGTACACTGCTTTCCCCTGTAGCCCTCTTTTAGGGACCAGCCTGCAGGCCCAGTCTGAGCAGTCTGGCTGGTTGGAGCTGCGGGGTGGCCAATGCACAATGGCAGAAGTTTTCCTCTTCCCGGCCAGCTTTATCAACACTGTAAGCGCTCAATAAATACGATTGATTGATTGACTCTCTGGGAGGCGTGGGGGGGTCGTACAGGAAGGCCTAGGGTCACCTTCCCTAGCTGGGCGGCAACCAGTCAAACAGGGTGGGCAGGGAATGTGTCTCAATCAATCAACCCATCAATCGTATTTATTGAGCGCTTACTGTGTGCAGAGCACTGTACTAAGCGCTTGGGAAGTCCAAGTTGGCAACATATAGAGACGCTCCCTACCCAACAGTCTAGAAGAGTGGGCTCACAGTCTCCGTGTTGTACTCTTCCAGCCACTCAGTACAGTGCTCTGCACATAATAAGTGCTCAATAAATACCACTGATTGATTGGTAAGCAGGTAAGAGATGCCAAGTTAACAAACACAGAATAAAAGAGTGGAACTTTTTTTCAAAATGCAAATGGTTAATCAATCGGGAGCATTTATTAAGCACCTTTGTGTGTCTAGCATTCATTCATTCATTCAATTCATCCACATGTTTTTGTTTTGTTGTCTTGTTTTGTCGTCTGTCTCCCCCTTTTAGACTGTGAGCCCACTGTTGGGTAGGGACTGTCTCTATGTGTTGCCAACTTGTACTTCCCAAGTGCTTAGTACAGTGCCCTGCACACAGTAAGCGCTCAATAAATACGACTGATTGATTGATTGATTGATTTGATCACTGGGCTAAGTGCTTGGGAGAGGATGATAATAATGGTATGTCATTCATTCATTCAATCGTATTTATTGAGCGCTTACTGTGTTCAGAGCACTGTACTAAGCGCTTGGGAAGTACAAGTCGGCAAAATAGAGAGACGGCCCCTACCCAACAACGGGCTCGCAGTCTAGAAAGGGGAGACAGACAACAAAACGAAAACATGTGGACAGGTGTCAAGTCGTCAGAACAAATAGAATTAAAGCTAAATGCCCATCGTTAACAAAATAAATAGAATAGTAAATATGTACAAGTAAAATAAATAGAGTAATAAATCTGTACAAACATATATACAGGTTAATCAGGAGCATTTATTAAGCACCTTTGTGTGTCTAACATTGGGCTAAGTGCTTGGGAGAGGACGATAGTAATAATAACAATAATGGTATTTGTTAAGCGCTGGCTCTGTGCCAGGCACTGTGCTAAGCACTGGGGTGGGATACAAACAAATCAGGTTGGATACAGTTCCTTGTCCCACGTGGGGCTCACAGTGTCAATGTGGGCAGCGTGGCTCAGTGGAAAGAGCCCGGGCTTGGGAGTCATGGGTCGTGGGTTCTAATCCTGGCTCTGCCACTTACCAGCTGTGTGACTTTGGGCAAGTCAACTTCTCTGTGCCTCAGTTGCCTCATCTGTAAAATGGGGATTAAGACTGTGAGCCCCACATGGGACAACCTGATTAGCTTGTATCTCCCCCAGCGCTTAGAATAGTGCTTGGCACATAGTAAGCGCTTAACAAATGCCATCATTATTATCGTTATTATTATCAATCCTCAATTTACAGATGAGGCCCAGAGAAATTAAGTAAATTGTCCAAGATCACACAGCAGAAGAGTGGTGGAGCCAGGATGAGGATTCACAGGCCCATGCTCTCATGATCCCCGTCCTTAAGGATCTTGCAATCTAGAATAGTGCTTTGCACATAGTAAGCTCTTAATAAATGCCATTATTATTATTATTATTAGTGGGGGTGACAGGCATTAAATTATAAGTAGGAGGAAGTATTAAAATATCAAGATCAGTACATAAACACTATGTCATAGGTGGGGTTGGGGAGAGAGTTAGCTGTGAGCATACACAGGTTTAGGTGGCAGGGAATGGCGGTTGGGTTAGCTTAGAAATTAATCAGGGAAGGCTTCCTGGAGGAGATGTGATTTCAGGAAGTAGAACTGAGATCTAGGCATGGGGAAGACAGTGAGCCCACTGTTGGGTAGGGACTGTCTCTATATGTTGCCATCTTGTACTTCCCAAGCGCTTAGTACAGTGCTCTGCACACAGTAAGCGCTCAATAAGTACGATTGATTGATTGATTGATTATGGACAAGATGCTGCCGGTGGGAGAGATAAGGAGACACAGTCAGTCAGTCAGTCAGTCAGAGAAACAGTGTGGCTCAATGGAAAGAGCCCAGGCTTGGGAGTCAGATGAACGATCATCAATTATATTTATTGAGCGCTTACTGCGTGCAAAGCACTGTACTAAGCATTTGAGAGAGTACAATATGACAAGATAATGGACACATTCCCTGCCCACAACAAGCTTACAGTCTAGAGGAGGAGACAGGCATTATTATAAGTACGGAAATTGCAGATATGTACATAAATGCTGTGGGGCTGGGAGGGGGGGATGAAGAAAGGGATGGAGTCAGAGAGTTGAAGAAAAGGAAAAGTGGGGCTTAGTCAGGGAAGGCCCCTTGGAGGAGATGTGCCTTCAGTAAGGCTTGGAAAGGGTGGGGAGAGTCACTGTCTGTCAGATATGAGGAGGGAGGGCGTTCCAGGACAGAGGCAGGACGTGGGCGAGAGGTCAGTGGTGAGATAGACGAGATTGAGGTAATAATAATAATAATAATGGCATTTATTAAGCGCTTACTATGTGCAAAGCACTGTTCTAAGTGCTGGGGAGGTTACAAGGTGATCAGGTTGTCCCACAGCGGGCTCACAGTCTTAATCCTCTCATTTAATCTTAAACTCTCATCCTATCCCGTCTGGACTACTGCATCAGCCTTCTCTCCAATCTCCCATCCTCGTGTCTCTCCCCACTTCAATCCCTACTTCATGCTGCTGCCCGGATTATCTTTGTCCAGAAACGCTCTGGGCATGTTACTCCCCTCCTCAGAAATCTGCAGTGGCTACCAGTCAACCTACGCATCAGGCAAAAACTCCTCACTCTGCTTCAAGGCTGTCCATCCCCTCGCCCCCTCCTACCTCACCTCCTTTCTCTCCTTCTCCAGCCCAGCCCGCACCCTCCGCTCCTCCGCCGCTAATCTCCTCACCTTTAGGCCTCGTTCTCGCCTGTCCCTCCATCGACTACCGGCCCACGTCCTCCCCCGGGCCCGGAATGCCCTCCCTCTGCCCCTCCGCCAAGCTAGCTCTCTTCCTCTCTTCAAGGCCCTGCTGAGAGCTCACCTCCTCCAGGAGGCCTTCCCAGACTGAGCCCCCTCCTTCCTCTCCCCCTCGTCCCCCTCTCCATCCCCCCATCTTACCTCCTTCCCTTCCCCACAGCACCTGTATATATGGATATATGTTTGTACATATTTATTACTCTATTTATTTATTTTACCTGTACATATCTATTCTATTTATTTTATTTTGTTAGTATGTTTGGTTTTGTTCTCTGTCTCCCCTTTCTAGACTGTGAGCCCACTGTTGGGTAGGGACTGTCCCTAGATGTTACCAACTTGTACTTCCCAAGCGCTTAGTACAGTGCTCTGCACACAGTAAGCGCTCAATAATACGAATGAATGAATGAATGAACAATCGAAGGAAAGAACCAACTTGTCCTTCCCAAGCGCTTAGTCCAGTGCTCTGCGCACAGTAAGCGCTCAATAAATACAAATGAATGAATGAATGATCGAAGGAAAGAACCAACTTGTACTTCCCAAGCGCTTAGTACAGTGCTCTGCACACAGTAAGCGCTCAATGAATACGAATGAATGAATGATCAAAGGAAAGAACCATTTGTCCTTCCCAAGCGCTTAGCACAGTGCTTTGCGCACAGTAAGCACTCAATAAATATGAATGAATGAATGAACGATAGAAGGAAAGAACCAACTTGTACTTCCCAAGCGCTTAGTCCAGTCTCTGCACACAGTAAGCGCTCAATAAATATGACTGACTGAATGAATGAATAAACGATCAAAGGAAAGAACCAACTTGTCCTTCCCAAGCGCTTAGTACAGTGCTCTGAGCACAGTAAGCTCTCAATAAATACGACTGTATGAATGAACGATCGAAGGAAAGAACCAACTTGTCCTTACCAAGCGCTTAGTACAGTACTCTGCACACAGTAAGCGCTCGATAAATACGATTGAATGAATGAATGAACAAATGTCATGATTATTATTAAACGAACGAATGAATGAACGATCGAAGGAAAGACCCAACTTGTACTTCCCAAGCGCATAGTACAGTGCTCTGCACACAGTAAGCGCTCAATAAATACGAATGAATGAATGAACGATTGAAGGAAAGAACCAACTTGTCCTTCCCAAGCGCTTAGTACAGTGCTCTGCACACAGTAAGCGCTCAATAAATACGAATGAATGAATGAACGATCTAAGGAAAGAACCAACTTGTCCTTCCCAAGCGCTTAGTCCAGTGCTCTGCACACAGTAAGTGCTCAATAAATACGACTGAATGAATGAACTTTCCGGATGAGGGAGCTGAGGCCCAGAGAAGTGAAGTGACAGGCCCAGGGCCACACAGCGGACAAATGGAGGTGGTAGCATTAGAACCCAGGCCCGTCCTCCATCCATCCTCCACCCCTTCAAAGCCCTACTGAGAGCTCACCTCCTCCAGGAGGCCTTCCCACACTGAGCCCCCTCCTTCCTCTCCCCCTCCTTCCCCTCCCCACAGCACCTGTGTATATGTTCGTACATATTTATTACTCTATTTTACTTGCACATATTTATTCTGTTCATTTTATTTTGTGAATATGTTTTGTTTTGATGTCTGTCTCCCCCTTTTAGACTGTGATCCCAGTGTTGGGTAGGGACCGTCTCTAGATGTTGCCAACTTGTACTTCCCAAGCGCTTAGTCCAGTGCTCTGCACACAGTAAGCGCTCAATAAATACGGTTGAATGAATGAATGACTGAACGACTGAATGAATGAATGACGGCCGTGCAGTTGCGCCCCACCGCCTCCAGGGGGGAGCCAAGAGTCGCGATGCCGCGGGTTCCCGGCGCCTCCAGCGTCCGGACGGTTCTGGGCAGGAAGGTTGAGATCTCGCGAGAGTTCAGTGGCCGCAAAAAGGGGGGGGGGAGCCCGCGAGTCGGCCAATCTCGCGAGGTTTGCTCTTCTCGCGAGGTTTGGCCTTTGGACGGGCCGTCTCTTTTCGGCGCGGGACAGGAAGCGGAAGTGGAGCGGCCTACTTCCGGTCCCCGTCGCCTTGACGACCGCAGCACAGGCCTTCCTCCATCCTGAGGAAAAGGCCTCGCCCTGCTCAGGTCATCATCCTCCTCCTCATGGTAATGGCGTTTAGTAAGCGCTTACCATGTGCCCAGCACTGTGCTGACCGCTGGGGAGAGACAAGGGCAGCAGGTTGTCCCACAGGGCTTCATCCCCATTTGACAGATGGGGGAACTGAGGCCCAGAGAACAACAACAATAATAATAACAATAATAGTGATGATGGCGTTTGTTAGAATGTTCATTCATTCTATCGTATTTACTGAGCCCCTACTGAGTGCAGAGCACTGTACTAAGCGTTTGGGAAGTACAAGAACAGTGCTTTGCACGTAGTAAGCGCTTAATATCACCTTGTACCCCCCCAGCGCTTAGAACAGTGCTCTGCACATAATAATAATAATAATAATTTTGGTATTTGTTAAGCGCTTACTATGTGCAAGGCACTGTTCTAAGCGCTGGGGAGGATACAAGGTGATCAGGTTGTCCCATGGGGGGCTCACAGTCTTAATCCCCATTTGACAGATGAGGGAACTGAGGCACAGAGAAGTGAAGTGACTTGCCCAAGATCACACAGCAGACATGTGGGGGAGGCAGGATTCGAACCCATGACCTGTGACTCCCAAGCCCGCGCTCTTTCCACTGAGCCACGCTGCTTCTCTTAGTAAGCGCTTAACAAATGCCGCCATTAGTATTATTATTATTATTATTAATAAATGCCGTTATTGTTATTTGTGAAGCGCTTACTGTGTGCTAAACGTTGGGGAGGTACAATGGTGATCAGGTTGTCCCACGTGGGGCTCACAGGCTTCACAGTTGATTAAAAAAAACAGCACTGTGAAGAGCGGAGGAGCCAGGTGGTTTAGTGAAGCAGCGTGGCTCAGTGGAAAGAGCCCGGGCTTTGGAGTCAAAGGTCATGGGTTCAAATCCACTCAACTTCTCCGGGCCTCAGTTACCTCATCTGTAAAACGGGGATTACATCTGTGAGCCCCTCGTGGGACAACCTGATCAACTTGTATCCTCCCCGGCGCTTAGAACAGCGCTTTACACATAGTAAGCGCTTAATAAATGCTATTATTATTATTATTTTTAGTGGAAAGAGCATGGGCCTGAAGCAGAATCCTGGCTCTTCTACTTGCCCGACAAATGATTTTGCCCAGCTCATTTCGTGGCTCAGTGGAAAGAGCCCGGGCTTTGGAGTCAGAGGTCATGGGTTCAAATCTCGGCTCTGCCAATTGTCAGCTGTGTGACTTTGGGCTAGTCACTTAATTTCTCTGGGCCTCAGTTACCTCATCTGTAAACTGGGGATGAAGACTGCGAGCCCCCCGTGGGACAACCTGATCACCCTGTAACCTCCCCAGCGCTTAGAACAGTGCTTTGCACATAGTAAGTGCTCAATAAATGCCATCATTATTATTTATTGTGCCTCAGTTTCCTTACCTGTAGAATGAGGATCAAATGCCCATTTTCCCTTTTCTTAATGGTATTTGTTCAGCGCCTACTGTGTATCGAACACTGTTCTAAACGCCAGGGTAGCGTAGGTTGGACACAGTCCCTGTCCCACAGTCCAAACAGGAGGTCGAACTGAGGCACCGAGAAGTTCAGTGACTTGCCCAAGGTCACACAGCAAACATTTGGCAATGCCGGGATTAGAACCCAGGTTCTAATCCTTGAGGAGGAACAAGTCAGCGTTTACTGTTAGAAGGGTAGAGTGCTAACCTCTTCTTTTTCCCAGCGGTCTCGTCTTGTTCTCCATGAAGAAATCTTAGATGCCCCTGTCTGTTCAGACAAGAATCAGGACTCAGTGGTTGCTTATTCATCCATTCATTCAATCGTATTTATTGCATCAAGCTATTTATTGAGTGCTTACTGTGTGCAGAGCACTTGGAAAGTACAGTTCAGCAATAAAGACGGTCAATCCCTGCCCACACCGGGTTTACAGTGTAGGAGGGGAGAGACAGACATCAAAACAAGTAAACAGGCATCAATATAAATAAATAGAATTATAGATATGCACGTCGCAAGTGCCGTGGGGCTGGGGGTGGGTAGGGCCTTGTCATACATAATAATGATGGTATTAAGCGCTTACTATGCGCAAAGCACTGTTCTAAGCGCTGGGGAGGTTACAAGGTGATCAGGTTGCCCCACCGGGGGCTCACAGTTTTAATCCCCATTTTACAGATTCATTCATTCATTCAAACGTATTTATTGAGCGCTTACTGAGTGCAGAGCACTGCGCTTGGGAAGTACAAGTTGGCAACATATAGAGACGGTCCCTACCCAACAGTGAGGTAACTGAGGCACAGAGAAGTATCTCTGAACTACCTAATAAAATAACCTGGTGAGTAAATAATAATAATGATGACTTTTAGACTGTGAGCCCACTGTTGGGGAGGGACTGTCTCTATATGTTGCCAACTTGTACTTCCCAAGCGCTTAGTACGGTGCTCTGCACACAGTAAGTGCTCAATAAATACGATTGATTGATTGATTTGTGATACCTAAGTGCTTACTATGTACCAAGCACTGTTTTAAGCACTGGGGGGGATGCAAGGTGATCAGGTTGTCCCACTTGGGGCTCACAGTCTTCAACCCCATTTTACAGGTGAGGGAACTGAAGCCCAGAGAAGTGAAGTGACTTGCCCAAAGTCACCCAGCTGGCAAGTGACGGAGCTGGGATTAGAACCCACGACCTCTGACTCCCAAGCCCGGGCTCTTTCCACCGAGTCACGCTGCTTCCCCTAAGGGCTCATAACGGTGAGTCCGTTCTACTGAACTAGCATTAATATCTTAGCCATCTTTCCAGAGGAAGGCAAAATGAAACACTTATTTACCAGTCTTGATCTGAGTCAGTATTGATGAAGAAAGCTCATTACACTTTCTAAAATCTGTTAGGTCAATCAATCAATCAGTCAGTTGTATTTACTGAGCGCTTACTGTGTGCAGAGCACTGTACTAAGCGCTTGGGAAGTACAAGTTGGCAACATACAGAGATGGTCCCTACCCAAACAGCGGGCTCACAGTCTAGAAGGGGGAGACAGAGAACAAAACCAAACATATTAACAAAATAAAATAAGTAGAATAGATATGTACAAGTAAAATAAATAGAGTAATAAATATGTACAAACATATATACATATATACAGGTCAGACCTGGGCGGTTCAGTCCTCTGGACTGTAAGCTCCTTGAGGGCAGGGAAAGTGTCAGCTAATTCTTTTGTATTGTTCTCTCCCAGGTGCTTAGGACAGGACTGTGCACATAGTAAGCACTCAGTTAATACCACTGATCAATCAATCAATCAGTCGTATTTATTGAGCGCTTACTGTGTGCAGAGCACTGTACTAAGCGCTTGGGAAGTCCAAGTTGGCAACATATAGAGACAGTCCCTACCCAACAGTGGGCTCACAGTCTAGAAGGGGGAGACAGAGAACAAAACAAAACATATTAACGAAATAAAATAAATAGAATAGATACGTACAAGTAAAATAAATAGAGTAATGAATACGTACAAACTGATTGTCTTCACAAACTTACCCTGTGGATTTCATACTGTTCTCTCCCAGGTGCTTAGTACAGTGTTCTGCACATAGCACTCAAGTTAATACTCAGTGGATTTTATTTTTATAATGGCATTTATTAAGCGCTTACTATGTGCAGAGCCCTGTTCTAAGCGCTGGGGAGGTTACAGAGCAATCAGGCTGTCCCACGGGGGGCTCACAGTCTTAATCCCCATTTTCCAGATGAGGGAACCGAGGCCCAGAGAAGTGAAGTGACATGCCCAAAGTCACACAGCTGACAGTTGGCAGAGCGGGGATTGGAACCCATGACCTCTGACTCCAAAGCCCCGGCTCTTTCCACTGAGCCACGCTGCTCACGCTGGATTGATTGTCTTCACAAATTTACCCCTTTGATCTCAGGGGGCAGGCGACATAATGGAACCGCGAGGGTTTTTGTGGGGATGTGCATGTATATTATTCATTCATTCAATCAATCAATCGTATTTATTGAGCGCTTACTGTGTGCTGAGCGCTTGGGAAGTACAGGTTGGTAACATAACATATCACAGCATCGTAGCTGAGCCATGGTTAAGAACTTTAATCTTTTAATTCTTGAGCAGCCCAAAACCCTATAAGAATGCCCTTCAAACAGGTTTTATTTTGGGCATAAAATAAAAGCATGCTCTTGGGAGTCAGGGGACTTGGGTTCGAATCCTGCCCATTTCCTACCTCTTCTGAGACCTTGGGCAAGTCACTTCACTGCTCTGTGCTTCAGTTTCCTCATCTGTAAAATGGAGATGGAATCCTCTGAGACTGTGAGCCCCATGTAATAATAATAATAATGATGATGGTATTTGTTAAGCGCTATGTGCAAAGAACTGTTCTAAGCGCTGGGGGAATCCTCTGAGACTGTGAGCCCCATATAATAATAATAATAATAATAATGGTATTTGTTAAGCGCTTACTATGTGCAAAGCACTGTTCTAAGCTGCTGGGGGAATACAAAGTGATCATGTCCCACAGGGGGCTCACAGGTTTCATCCTCATTTTACAGATGAGGAACTGAGGCCCAGAGAAGTGAAGTGACTTGCCCAAAGTCACACAGCTGACAAGTGGTGGAGCTGGGATTTGAACCCATAACCTCTGACTCCAAATAATAATAATAATAATAATAATGATGATGGCATTTATTAAGCACTTTGTGCAAAGCATTGTTCTAAGCGCTGGAGAGGTTACAAGGTGATCAGGTTGCTCCATGGGGGGCTCACAGTCTTAATCCCCATTTTACAGATGAGGGAACTGAGGCCCAGAGAAGTGAAGTGACTTGTCCAAAGTCACACAGCTGACAAGTGGCGGAGCCGGGATTTGAACCCATGATCCTCTGACTCCAAAGCCCAGGCTCTTTCCGCTGAGCCACGCTTCTTCTCTACATGGGACAGGAACTGTGTCTGACCTGATTATCTTGTATGTACCGCAGTGTTTAGTACAGTGCTTGGCTTATAGTAAGGGCTCAAGTACCACAATTATAGTATCATTAGTAATGGTGTTTATTGAACACCCACGAGGTGCAGTGCATGCTACGAAGCGCTTGGTGCTTTGCACATAGTAAGCGCTTAATAAATGCTATTATTATTATTATTATTGTAACAGAACTACAGGACATGTTCCCTGTTTGCACAATGCAAGGGGTTTTAAGCACAAAACCAGGAAAATTATCTTCTTATAAAATTCAGGTACAGAGTAGGTTTTACAGTAATAATACCTTGAAGTTGTGGAGAGCGTCTTTATTTTTGTCAGAGCACCTTTCCTTTCGTATATTTTATCCTCCCAACATCCCTGTGGGGGAGGAAGGGACGAAGTGTTATGTTTTGTTTCGTTGTCCGTCTCCCCCTTCTAGACGGTGAGCCCGCTGTTGGGTAGGGACCGTCTCTATATGTTGTCGACTTGTACTTTCCAAGCGTTTAGTACAGTGCTCTGCACACAGAAAGCGCTCAATAAATATGATCAAATGACTGAATCCCCATTTTAAAGGTGAGGAAGCTGAGGCCCAGACAGGCTGTGACTTATCTGAATCTGTTAGTCTAGTAGAACTAGAGAAGCAGTGTGGCTCAGTGGAAAGGGCCTGGGCTTTGGAGTCAGAGGTCATGGGTCTGAATCCCGGCTCTGCCACATGTTTGCTGTGTGACCTTGGGCAAGTCATTTCACTTCTCGGAGCCACAGTTCCCTCATCTGTAAAATGGGGGTGAAGACTGTGAGCCCCACGTAGGACAACCTGATCACCTTGTATCTCCCCCAGTGCTTAGAATAGTGCTTGGCACATAGTAAGCGCTTAACAAATGCTATTATTATTATTATTATTATTATTATTATTATTATTATTATTATTATTATTCTAGGACTAGAACGAAGAGAGGGTTTCATGACTTCTAGAGCCAGGATGTTTCCAGTTCACCACTCTGCCTCTCCTTCCCTTATTAGATGTTGATTTTTATCAGTAACAATAAAAAAAAAAATCAGTGTTTCCAGGACATTGGATTTGTTGTTAGGGTTTGTTAAAAAGCAGTGGTAAGTTGGACACCGCCCCAGAGTAGGTAAATTTCTTTTGGGACAGCAGAATGCAGCAATTAAAGGCAACGTTGTTCAGATCACAACTTTAGGATACGTGCTTCATTTTGAGGAGTGCACTTTTTAGCGCACATTTCCACCCTCTGAATGCTTTTGCCATTTAAAACGTAGTGTTTGCTAAATCATTGAATATCGGCTAAGCAGTTGAGGAGGAGAGGATGTGTTGATTGCTCTTAAAAACTGATTAACAGAGTGGGACAAAGCTATGTTTATTACACTGTTGTTAACTCAGGAAGCAAAACGTCAACTCCCTTTAGTAGGCCAGTGTAAGTTAAGAACCTGTTTCACCATAGTGGACCTCACAAATGCAGGTCATCATTTACAGTCAAATACATTTAATTCAGGGATTCCACAAAGAAAGCGATTCCCATTCTTTGGATAGCATCACTACGGGATTTTGTTTTCCACCACTTCCTGCCCCATTTGTTCACCGTTTTCTCTAATCAGAGGGTTGCTGTGAATATTTCTTTGAGAAGGTGCTAAGGGGCGGTGGAGAAATGCTAGTAAAAGGTATCTGATTTATAGTTTAGTAGGATGCAAAAGGATAGGAAATCTGAATGTTTTCAAATGTACTCTTAAATTCATTTCGGTTTCTGTTAGCATTTGAGGTCGGGGAATTATTTTTCTATCAAGTGATGTAAAAGGTCTTGCCTGTATTTAAGGTTCTCTGTCTATATTATCATGACACAGGTGTCCCCACATCTAAGGAGGGTTTTATGAATAGGCGATCAATTCTAGTTTTGTGGTTTGAAACCCTGAATACCAGGCTACGTTGCAGTGTTTTTTCAGAGTAAAGTGGCCTGTGGTTTCAGTAGCGCTTGGTCAAATGAGATTAAATAAAAGCATTTCGGGGTAACCCATTAGTTAATGAAAGAGAAGGAAACATTGGTAGCCAATCAGAAGTATTTATTGAGCATTTACTGTGTGCAGAGCACAGGACCGAGTGCTTGGAAAAGTACATTAGGATAGAGTTGGTGGAGGTGGTCCTGGCCACATGGAGCTTACAATATTCATTCATTCAGTCGTATTTATTGAGTGCTTACTGTGTGCAGAGCACTGTACTAAGTGCTTGGGAAGTACAAGTCGGCAACATACAGAGACGGTCCCTACCCAACAGTGGGCTCACAGTCTAGAAGGGGGAGACAGACAACACAACAAAACATGTGGACAGGTGTCAGGTCATCAGAATAAATAAAAATAAAGTTAGATGCACATTATTAACAGAATAAATAGAATAGTAAATATATACAAGTAAAATAGAGTAATAAATCTGTACAAACATCAGCGCTTAGAACAGTGCTTTGCACATAGTAAGCGCTTAATAAATGCCATCATTATTATATATACCGGTGCTGTGGGGAGGGAAAGGAGGTAGGGCGGGGGGATGGGGAGGAGGAGAGAAAAAAGGGGGACTTAGTTTGACCCACACCACATTATTTTTTGGGAAAACTATAGCAAAATGCCACCTTGCATCTCATCGAAAATGAGAATGAACCCTGCCTGTCGAAACTTAAAATTTCCAGAGGAATTTGAATAGCTTGATGTTCTTTGTTTATAGGGCATTGGACTGGCATTAAATTAGTCCTTGATTTATTGACAGAGCCTTACAAATGCATTGAAAGAGTGGGGTTACGGGGTGGCGGGGGTCAGTCCCGAAAAGCCCACAGCTCACCTTGGGTGGATTCTGCAAAGGACAGAGTTGACATGGGTCGGGAGTTAGATCCCAGAGTCTATATTAACTAGAATTCTGCAGAGGTCAGTAAAGGAAGGATTTGCCTCGGAAACAGGAGAAAAGGAAGAGGCATTGTCCAGGATCACAGCCATTGCTTCCTGCTCTCCTCAATCAATCAATCAATCAATCATATTTATTGAGCGCTTGGGAAGTACAAGTTTCAGTAGTGGAAAGCAACACTGTGTGCTCCAGGTTGAATATAAACTGAAAACAGGCCTCAAGCAATTGGCTGGATTGTTATTGAGGTGTCGGGTATGAATCCTTGGCCACTTGTCCCGTCAACTTTGAGCAGCGTGGACTAGCGGAAAGAGCACGGACCCGAGAGGCGGAGGACCTGGGTTCCAATTCCAACTCCACCACTTGTCTGCTGTGTGACCCAGGGCAAGTCACGAAACCTCTCTGGCCTCAGTTCCCTCCTCCGCACGATGGTGACTCAATGCCTGTGCTCCCTCTTAGCCTGGGAGCTCCATGTGGGAATTGATTATCTCGCCTCGCCCCCCCAGCGCTTAGTACAGTGCTTGGCCCACTTAACTGGCCTAGTGGAAAGAGCCCGGGCTTGGAAGTCACAGGTCATGGGTTCATTCAATCGTATTTATTGAGCGCTTACTGTGTGCAGAGCACTGTACTAAGCGCTCGGGAAGTACAAGTTGGCAACATAGAGAGACGGTCCCTACCCAACAGGAGGCTCACAGTTTAGAAGGGGGAGACAGGCAACAAAACAAAACATATTAACAAAATAAAATAAATAGAATAAATATGTACAAGTAAAATAAAAAATAGAGTAATAAATACGTACAAACATATATACAGGTGCTGTGGGGAGGGGAAGGAGGTAAGGCGGGGGGATGGGGGAGGAGGGGGAGAGGAAGGAGGGAGCTCATTCATTCATTCAAACGTATTCATTCAATCGTATTTATTGAGCGCTTACTGTGTGCAGAGCACTGTACTAAGCGCTTGGGAAGTTCTCATCCCGGCTCCGCCACCTGTCTGCTGGGTGACCTTGGGCAAGTCACTTAACTTCTCTGCGCCTCAGTTACCTGATCTGTAAAATGGGGATGAAGACTGTGAGCCCCGCATGGGACGACCTGATTGCCTTGCATGTACCGCAGCACTCAGAACAGTGCTTGGCACATAGTAAGCGCTTAACAGATACCATCATCATTATTATTACCCTTCATGGAAACCCCAATTATGAGTGTTAGCTTGTGAAATAACCCCAGGGTGTCTTTTCCCACCCATTGGAGTAGTAAATGATTATCTCGGCCTTCCACATGAGCTTCTCTCCCCAGATAAGGAGATCCTACCTGTGAAGCCCGGTTGCCCAATAGATAGCCGGCAGGTTGTTCTTTAAACAACTTTAGGGTGGATCTTTGGCTTTGGCAGCAGGAAGGACATCTTGGAGAGTGCCCGCTATGGTTTGCCAGTGCCAAAGGAAACCTAGAGTTGGCCTTTAGGGTGGACCTGATAATAATAATAACAATAATAATAATATTAATGGCATTTATTAAGCGCTTACTGTGTGCAAAGCACTGTTTTAAGCTCTGGGGAGGTTACAAGGTGATCACGTTGTCCCATGGGGGTGCTCACAGTCTTCATCCCCATTTTACAGATGAGGTAACATGCACAGAGAAGTGAAGTGACTTGCCCAAAGTCACACAGCTGACATCTGGCGGAGCCGGGATTTGAACCCACGACCTCTGACTCCAAAGCCCGGGCTCTTTCCACTGAGCCACGCTGCTTCTCTGATCACTGGAACCAGGATCCAGGTCTCTGGGGGCCAGGGATCCCTTTTTTCTTTTTACACTGCAACGATTCTCATATTGATGAGATTCCCCCTTCTAGACTGTGAGCCCACTGTTGGGTAGGGACCGTCTCTCTATGTTGCCAACTTGTACTTCCCAAGCGCTTAGTACAGTGCTCTGCACACAGTAAGCGCTCAATAAATACGACTGAATGATTGACTGATTAAGGAAGAGTCGGTGCCAAGCCCAAGAGAGTTTATTGTACTTTACCTAGAGAAGCAGCGTGGCTCAGTGGAAAGAGCCCGGGCTTGGGAGTCAGAGGTTGTGGATTCTAATCCCGGCTCCGCTACTTGTCTGCTGTGTGACTTTGGGCAAGTCACTTCACTTCTCTGGGCCTCAGTTCCCCCCCTCTGTAAAATGGGGATTAAGATTGTGAGCCCCACGTGGGACAACCTGATCACGTTGTATCCCACCAGTGCTTAGAACAGTGTTTTTAGCACATAGTAAGCGCTTAACAAATACCATCATTATCATTATTAGGACGAGGAGGGGGAGGAGAAGCAGTATGGCTCAGTGGCAAGAGCCCGGGTTTGGGAGTCAGAGGTCACCCGTTCTAATCCTGACTGCCACTTATCAGATGTGTGACTTTGGGCAAGTCACTTGATTTCTCTGTGCCTCAGTGACCTCATCTGTAAAATGGGGATGAAGACTGTGAGCCCCACGTGGGACAACCTGATCACCTTGTATCTCACCTTGTAGAGAAGCAGCGTGGCTCAGTGGAAAGAGCCCGGGCTTTGGAGTCAGAGGTCATGAGTTCGAATTCCAGCATCGCCAATTGTCAGCTGTGTGACTTTGGGCACGTCACTTAACTTCTCTGAGCCTCAGTTACCTCATATGTAGAATGGGGATTAAAACTGTGAGCACTTGGATTTGGATTTGAACCCATGACCTCTGACTCCAAAGCCCGGGCTCTTTTCCACTGAACTATGGGTTTCCTCGTCTGTAAAATGGGGGTGAACCCACGTAGGACAACCTGATCACCTTGTATCTCCCCCAACGCTTAGAACGGTGCTTGGCACACAGTAAGCGCTTCACAAATGCCATCACTATTATTATTTACTGAGTGCTTACTGTGAGCCTACTGTTGGGTAGGGACCGTCTACTGTTGCCAACTTGTACTTCCCAAGCGCTTAGAAAAGTGCTCTACACACCATCTCTATATGTTGCCAACTTGTACTTCCCAAGCGCTTAGTACAGTGCTTTGCACACAGTAAGCACTCAATAAATACGATTGAATGAATGTACTAATAATAATGATGGTATTTGTGAAGCGCTTGCTATGTGCAAAACAGTGTTCTGAGCACTGGGGGGATCTAATAATAATATTAATAATGATGATGGTATTTGTGAAGCGCTTACTATGTGCGAAGCACGGTTCATTCATTCATTCATTCAATCGTATTTATTGAGCACTTACCGTGTGCAGAGCACTGTACTAAGCGCTTGGGAAGTACAAGTTGGCAACATGTACAGACAGTCCCTACCCAACTATGTGCAAAGCACTGTTCTAAACGCTGGGGGATACAATAATATAATAATAATAATGATGGCATTTGTTAAGCGCTTACTATGTTCAGAGCACTGTTCTAAGCGCTGGGGAGGATATAAGGTGATCAAGTTGTCCTACGTGGGTTCACCCCCATTTTACAGATGAGGAAACCCATAGTTCAGTGGAAAAGAGCCCGGGCTTTGGAGTCAGAGGTCATGGGTTCAAATCCCGGCTCCGCCACTTGTCAGCTGTGTGACTTTGGGCAAGTCACTTCACTTCTCTGGGTCTCAGTGACCTCATCTGTCAAATCAATCAATCAATCGTATTTATTGAGCGCTTACTGCGTGCAGAGCACTGTACTAAGCGCTTGGGAAGTACAAGTTGGCGACATATAGAGACAGTCCCTACCCAACAGTGGGCTCACAGTCTAAAAGGGGGAGACGGAGAACAAAACCAAACATACTAACAAAATAAAATAAATAGAATAGATATGTACAAGTAAAATAGGGACTGTCTCTATGGTGCCAATTTGTACTTCCCAAGCGCTTAGTACAGTGCTCTGCACATAGTAAGCGCTCAATAAATACGATTGATGATGATGATAAATAGAGTAATAAATATGCACAAACATATATACATAGATGTGAGCCCCCCCGGGGGACAACCGGATCACCTTGTAACCTCCCCAGCGCTTAGAACAGTGCTTTGCACATAGGAAGCGCTTAATAAATGCCATCATTATTATTATTAAACTGAGAAAAGGTAAAGTCCCTCCCCCTCCCCCCCGGCTGACACGTGCGGGGGCGGGGCCGGCCTCTGACGTCATCCGGCTCCACCCCGCCTGCGCCAACCCGATAAAAGAGGAGCGTGCGGCCACCGCCCTCTGCCGGCTTGTCCCGAACAGCGCCTGCGCAGCAGTCACGTCACGCTACAGGTAGGCGAGGGGGCTGCACGGCGCATGCGCCGAAGTCCCTCCGGCCCGCGGCCGGGCGAAGGGGCTGCACGGCGCCTGCGCCGATTTCCCGTCACCTAGCAGGTGGGCGAGGGGGCTACATGGCGCATGCGCACCTAACAGGTAAGCGAGGGGGCTACGTGGCGCATGCGCCGAAGCCCCTCTGCCCCATAGCAGGGCGAGAGACCCCCAGAGGAGGCAGCGTGCAGTAGTGGACAGAAGAGGGTCGTCGGTTCTAATCCCGACACCGCCACTTGACTGCTGGGTGACCTTGGGCAAGTCACTTCACTTCTCTGAGCTTCATTCATTCAATCGTATTCATTAATAATAATAATGGTATTTGTTAAGTGCTTACTATGTGCAAAGCACTGTTCTAAGCGCTGGGGAGGTTACAAGGTGATCAAGTTGCCCCTTGGGAGGGGGGCTCACACTTTTAATCCCCATTTTACAGATGAGGTAACTGAGGCCCAGAGAAGTTAAGTGACTTGCCCAAAGTCACACAGCTGACAGTTGGCAGAGCCGGGATTTGAACTCATGACCTCTGACTCCAAAGCCCGGGCTCTTTCCACTGAGCCACGCTGCTTCTCTGAGCGCCTACTGTTTGCAAAGCGCTGTATTAACTGCTTGGGAAGCAAGATGGTTCAGTGGAAAAAGCCCGGACTTCGGAGTCAGAGGTCATGGGTTCAAATTCCGGCTCCGCCAATTGTCAGCTGTGTGACTTTGGGCAAGTCACTTCACTCCTCTGTGCCTCAGTGACCTCATCTGTAAAATGGGGATTAAGATTGAGCCCCCCGTGGGACAACCTGATCACCTTGTAACCTCCCCAGCACTTAGAACAGTGCTTTGCACATAATAAGCGCTTAATAAATGCCATCATCTTCATCGGGTAGTACAAGTGGGCAACATAACTGAGGTTGGCTTCAGTTCCCTCACCTGTCAAATAATAATAGTGGCATTTATTAAGCGCTTACTATGTGCAAAGCACTGTTCTAAGCGCTGGGGAGGTTACAAGGAGATCAGGTTTCCCCATGGGGGGGCTCACAGTCTTTATTTATTTTACTTGTACATATCTATTCTGTTTCATTTTGTTAATATGTTTGGTTTTGCTGTCTGTCTCCCCCTTCTAGACTGTGAGCCCACTGTTGGGTAGGGACCATCTCTATATGTTGCCAACTTGTATTTCCCAAGCGCTTAGTCCAGTGCTCTGCACACAGTAAGCGCTCAATAAATACGATTGATTGATTTTGCCCAGAGAAGTGAAGTGACTTGCTCACACTGCTGACAAGTGGTGGAGCCAGGATTTGAACCCATGACCTCTGACTCCAAAGCCCGGGCTCTTTCCACTGAGCCAGGGGAGCCCCACGTGGAGAAACCTGTTCAGCCGATTTGCTTCTATCCACCCCCGCGCTTAGTACAGGGCTTAGCACACAGCGCTTAACACATACCACTATTATTACTATATGAGGGGGCTGCACGGCGCCTGCGCGGAAGTCCTGCCAGCTCACGAGTAGGCGAGGGGGTTGCACGGCGCCTGCGCCGAAGTCCCGCCTGCTCGGGGGGTTGCACGGCGCCTGCGCCGAAGTCCTGCCTGTTCAGGGGTAGGCGAGGGGGCTCCACGGCGCCTGCGCCGCAGTCCGGCTAGTCGGCAGGTATGCGAGGGGGCTCTACGGCGCCTGCGCGGAAGTCCTGCCAGCACACGAGTAGGCGAGGGGATTGCACGGCGCTTGCGCCGAAGTCCTGATACTCACGAGTCATTTAGACTGTGAGCCCACTGTTGGGTAGGGACTGTCTCTATATGTTGCCAACTTGTACTTCCCAAGCATCTAGTACAGTGCTCTGCACACAGTAAGTGCTCAATAAATACGATTGATAGATTGAGTAGGTGAGGGGGCCCTGCGCCTAAGTCCCGCCTGCTTAGGGGTCGGCGAGGAGGGCTGCAAGGCGCCTGCGCAGAAACCCCGCCTGCTCGGGGGTGGGCGAAGGGGGGCTGGGCGGCGCCTGCGCAGAAGTCCCGCCTGCTCAGGGGTCGGCGAAGGCGGGGCTGGGCGGCGCCTGCGCAGAAATCCCGCCTGCTCGGGGGTAGGCGAGGGGGCTAAACGGCGCCTGCGCAGAAGTCCCGCCTGCTCGGGGGTTTGGAGAGGGGGACTGGACGGCGCCTGCGCAGAAATCCCGCCTGCTCGGGGGTAGGCGAGGGGGGCTGCACGGCGCCTGCGCAGAAGTCCCGCCTGCTCGGGGGTAGGCGAGGGGGCTGCACGGCGCCTGCGCAGAAGTCCCGCCTGCCCAGGGGTCGGCGAAGGGGGGGCTGGACGGCGCCTGCGCAGAAATCCCGCCTGCTAGGAGGTAGGCGAGGGGGCTAGACGGCGCCTGCGCAGAAGTCCCGCGTGCTCGGGGGTTTGGCGAGGGGGGCTGGACGGCGCCTGCGCAGAAGTCCCGCCTGCTCGGGGGTAGGCGAGGGGGGCTGCACGGCGCCTGCGCAGAAGTCCCGCCTGCGAGGGGGTTGTGCGGCGCTTGCGCAGAAGCCCCGCAAGGCAGCAAGGGGGGCCGCACTGCGCCTGCGCGGCAGCCGAGCCGTCCATCCGAGGTGTGAGGTCGCCCGGCTGCGTGGTCGCTTGCCCACGAGGTCGCCCGGATTTCCCTTTGCCCCCGACAGCAGCCACACACACCAGGAAGCGGTAGGCGGGACCCTGGGGGGGGGGGAGGGGCCGTCTCTAGATGGCCTCTGTTTATTTTATTTTGTTAATATGTTTGGTTTTGTTCTCTGTCTCCCCCTTTTAGACTGTGAGCCCGCTGTTGGGTAGGGACCGTCTCAATATGTTGCCAATTTGTACTTCCCAAGCGCTTAGTACAGTGCTCTGCACACAGTAAGCGCTCAATAAATACGATTGGTGATGATGATGGTGGTGCCCACTTGTACTTCTCAAGCGCCCAGTACAGTGCTCTGTACTACTGTTGTGTTGTCCGCCTCCCCCTCCTAGACTGTGAGCCCGCTGGTGGGTAGGGGCCGTCTCTAAGTGTTGCCGATTTGTACTTCCCAAGCGCTTGGTACAGTGCTCTGCACACAGTAAGCGCTCAGTAAATGCGATTGAATGAATGAATGAATGCTCAGCACACAGCCAACCCTCGGTCAATACAATTAAATGAGTGAATGAATGAAGCAGCCATCAGATAGGCCTTCCCTGTCATTCATTCAATTCAGTTGTATTGAGCGCTTACCGTGTGCAGAGCACTGTACTAAGCGCTTGGGAAGTACAAGTTGGCAACATATGGAGACGGTCCCTACCCAACATTGGGCTCACAGTCTAGAAAGGGGAGACAGAGAACTAAACAAAACATATTAACAGAAGAAAATAAATAGAATAAATGTGTACCAATAAAATAAATAAAAAATAGAGTAATAAATACGTACAAACAGACTGAGCCCCCTCCTTCCTCTCCCCCTCCTCCCCCTCCCCACAGCACCTGGATATATGTTTGTACAGATTTATTACTCTATTTTACTTGTACGTATTTACTATTCTACTTATTTTATTTTGTTAATGATCAATCAATCGTATTTATTGAACGCTTACTGTGTGCAGAGCACTGTACTAAGCGCTTGGGAAGTACAAGTTGGCAACACATAGAGACGGTCCCTACCCAACATGTTTTGGTTTGTTGTCTGTCACCTCCTTCTAGACTGTGAGCCTGCTGTTGGGTAGGGATCGACTCTATATGTTGCTAACTTGTACTTCCCAAGCGCTTAGTACAGTGCTCTGCACACAGGAAGCGCTCAATAAAGATGAATGAATGAATGCATCCTCTGCACACAGTCAACCCTCAATCAATACGATTGAATTAATGAATGAAGCAGACATCAGATAGGCCTTCCCAGACTGAGCCCCCTCTTCTCCCCCTCCTCCCCCTCCCCACAGCACCTGGATATATATTTGCACAGATTTATTACTCTATTTATTTTGCTTGTGCATATTTACTATTCTATTTATTTTGTTAAAATATGTTTTGTTTTGCTGTCTGTCACCTCCTAGACTGTGAGCCCGCTGTTGGGTAGGGACCGGCTCTATATGTTGCCAACTTGGACTTCCCAAGCGCTTAGTACAGTGCTCTGCACACAGTAAGCGCTCAATAAATATGATTGAATGAATGAGTGAAGGCTGCTGTGCCTGCGTGGGGGCGGGGGGGTTGTTTCTAGGTGCTTTAAAGGTCATGCAAAGGGGCAGGGAAGGGTGGAAAGTACCTGTGGTTTCTGGCATGAAACTAAGTTAATAATGATGGTATTTGTTAGGCGCTTACTACGTGGCAAGCACTGCTCTAAGCGCTGGGGTAATAATGATATAGTCATAATCATAATAATGATGGCATTTATTAAGTGCTTACTATGTGCAAAACACCATTCTAAGCGCTGGGGGAATGCTATGTTGCCAATTTGTACTTCCCAAGCGCTTAGTACAGTGCTCTGCACACAGTAAGCGCTCAATAAATACGATTGAATGAATGAAGTGATATAGTAATAATAATAATGATGATGGCATTTATTAAGCACCTACTATGTGCAAAGCACTGTTCTAAGCGCTGGGGTAATAATGATATAGTAATAATAATAATAATAATAATGATGTTAAATGATTACTATGTGCAAAGCACTGTTCTAAGCGCTGGGGTAATAATGATATAGTAATAATAATAATAATGATATTTATTAAGCGCTTACTTTGTGCAAAACACCGTTCTGAGCACTGGGGTAATAATAATGATATAGTAACAATAATAATGATGATGACTTTTATTAAGCGCTTACTATGTGCAAAGCACCGTTCTGAGCGCTGGGGTAATAACCATGATGTAGTAATAGTAATAATAATGATGGCGTTTATTAAGCGCTTTCTGTGTGCAAAGCACCATTCCGAGCGCTGGGGTAATAATCATGGTGTAATAATAGTAATAATAATGATGGCATTTATTAAGCGCTTTCTGTGTGCAAAGCACCGTTCTAAGCGCTGGGGTAATTATAATGGTATAGTAATAATAATAATAATGATGATGGCATTTATTAAGCGCTTACTATGTGCAAAGCACCGTTCTAAGCGCCGGGGAAGAATAATGATAATATTGATGGCATTTATTAAGCGCTTACTATGTGCAAAGCACCGTTCTAAGCGTTGGGGTAATAATAATGATATAGTAATGATGATGGCATTTATTAAGTGCTTACTATGTGCAAAGCACTGTTCTAAGCGCTGGGGTAACAATGATATAGTAATAATAATAATAATGATATTTATTAAGTGCTTACTACGTGCAAAGCACTGTTCTAAGCGCTGGGGTAATAATAATGATATAGTAATAATGATGGCATTTATTAAGCGCTTACTATGTGCAAAGCACCGTTCTAAGCACTGGGGTAATAATAATGGTATAGTAATAATAATAATGAGGACATTTATTAAGCGCTTACTATGTGCAAAGCAGTGTTATAAGCGCTGGGGTAACAATAATGACAGTAATAATCATAATGATGGCATTTATTAAGCGCTTACTATGTGCAAAGCACTGTTCTAAGTGCTGACGTAGTAATACTGATATAGTAATAATAATGATGGCATTTATTAAGCACTTACTATGTGCAGAGCACTGTTCTAAGCGCTGGGGAGGTTACAAGGTGATCAGGTTGTCCCATGGGGGGGCTCACAGTCTTAATCCCCATTTTACAGATGAGGGAACTGGAGCCCAGAGAAGTGAAGTGACTTGCCCAAAGTCACCCAGCTGACAATTGTCAGAGCCGGAATTTGAACCCATAACCTCTGACCCCAAAGCCCATGCGCTTTCCACTGAGCCACGCTGCTTCTCTGGGCATAATGATGGAATTTATTAAGCGCTTACTACATGCCAAGCACCATTCTAAGCGCTGGGGTAATAATAATATAGTAATAATAATGATGGAATTGGCTAAGCGCTTACTACGGGCCAAGCACTGTTCTAAGCGCTGGGGTGATAATAATATAATAATAATTATGGAATATGTTAAGCGCTTACTACGTGCCAAGCACCATTCTAAGCACTGGGGTAATAATATAGTAATAATAATGATGGAATTTGTTAAGCGCTTACTATGTGCCAAGCACCGTTCTAAGCACTGGGGTAATAATAATATATTCATTCATTCATTCAATTGTATTTATTGAGTGCTTACTGTGTGCAGAGCACTGTACTAAGCGCTCCCTACCCAACAGTGGGCTCACAGTCTAGAAGGGGGAGACAAAGTAATAATAATGATGGAATTTGTTAAGCCAAGCACCGCTCTAAGCGCTGGGGTGATAATAGTATAGTAATAATAATGGTGGAATTTGTTAACCCATACTATGTGCCAAGCACATAGCACGTTCTAAGCTGCTGGGGTAATAATAATATAGTAATAATAATAATGGAATTTGTTAAGCGCTTACGAGGTGCCAAGCACTGTTCTAAGTGCTGAGGTAATAATAATATAGTAATAATAATGATGGAATTTCTTAAGTGCTTACTATGTGAAAAGCACTGTCCTAAGTGCTGGGGGGATACAGGGTAATCAGGTTGTCCCACGTGGGGCTCACAGTGTTCACCCCCATTTTACAGATGAGGGAAGTGAGGCCCAGAGAAGTGAAGTGACTTCCCCAAAGTCACCCAGCTGATAATAATAATAATTATGCCATTTATTAAGCGCTTACTATGTGCAAAGCACTGTTCTAAGCCCCGGGGAGGTTACAAGGTGATCAGGTTGTCCCACAGGGTCTCACAGTCTTAATCCCCATTTTACAGATGAGGTAACTGAGGCCCAGAGGAGTGAAGTGACTTGCCCAAAGTCACACAGCTGACAATTGGTGGAGTCTGAATTTGAACCCAAGGCTTCTGGCGCCAAAGCCCGGGCTCTTTCCACTGAGCCACGCTGCTTCTCTAAGTTAGTGTGGAACGAGTTACTAGCTGTATTTCTGCCTGCCGAATTGAAGACTGGCCCTGAAAATGTTCATCCTCTGTAAAACGTTTGGTTTTATCTGGTGCCAACCAGGGGCCTAAAGCTGGACCAGTCAATCAGTCGTATTTATTGAGCTTTTGCTACATACTGAGCAGTGTACTAAGTGTGTCACCTAGTGACACACCCAGACTGAGTCCCCTGGGCACATAGTAAGCGCTTAACAAATACCATCATTATTATTATTATTATGAAACTCAGACTCGAGGTCCAGACTGAGCCCCCTCCTTCCTCTCCCCCTCCCCTCGCCTCCTTCTCCTCCCCACACCGCCTGCATATATGTATATATGTTTGTACTTATTTATTACTCTATTTGTACATATTTATTCTGTTTATTTTATTTTGTTAATATGTTTTGTGGTCTGTCTCCTCCTTATAGACTGTGAGCCCGCTGTTGGTAGGGACCGTCGCTATATGTTGCCAACTTGTACTTCCCAAGCGCTTAGTACAGTGCTCTGCACACAGTAAGTGCTCAATAAATACGATTGAATTGAACCTAGTCGGGGCCGCCCGGGGACGGGAGACCAGGCAGGGCCCACAGTGGTCGGGCCCCAGCCCCCGCAACCCCCTGGGCACCGAGCTGGAGACAGTGGGCGAGTAGGGGGAACTGACCCCGTCGGTCGCTTTCTTGCAACTGAAAAACACTGCAATCAGTTCTTCTTTCGGACACCAGCCTCGAGAACTAGGGTTTGTGGTTTTCCACACCTCGAGTCTGAGTTTCATAATAATAATAATAATAATGATGGTATTTGTTAAGCGCTTACTGTGTGCCCAGCACTGTTCTAAGGGCTGGGGGAGATACAAAGTCATCAGGTTGTTCCACGTGGGGCTCGCAGTCTTACTCCTCATTTTACAGATGAGGTCTCTGAGGCCCCGAGAAACAACTCGCTCCTGTATATATGTATATATGTTTATATGTATATGTGTACATATACGCATATATGTCTACATACATGCATATATACACATATGTACCTATATATATGTATGTATATGCATACATGCATATACACATATACATATGTATATATACATATATACATGTGTATATGTATATATGTATATGCAAATAGAGTAATAAATATGTACAAACATATATACATGTTTGTATACATATATACATATACACATACACACATATACGCATACACATGTACATATGTATATATGTATACAAACATGTATATATGTTTGTACATATTTATTACTCTATTTACATATACATATGTATATATACATATATACATGTGTATATGCATATGTAAATAGAGTAATAAATATGTACAAACATATACATGTTTGTATACATATATACATATACACATACACACATATACACATACACATGTACATATGTATATATGTATACAAACATGTATGTATGTTTGTACATATTTATTACTCTATTTATTTTACTTGTACATACCTATTCCATTTTATTTTGTTAGTATGTTTGGTTTTGTCTCCCCCTTTTAGACTGTGAGCCCACAGTTGGGTAGGGACTGTCTCTATACGTTGCCAATTTGTTCTTCCCAAGCGCTTAGTACAGTGCTCTGCACACAGTAAGCGCTCAATAAATACGATTGATGATGATGACTCGCTCAGAGTCACACAGCTGTTCAGTGGCGGAGCCAGGATTAGAACCCACAACCTCTGACTCCCAAGCCCGGGCTCTTTCCACTAGGCCACGCTGCTTCTCGTGGTCCAGGGTCACTGAGGCTCCGAAAGGGGCTGTTGAGAAGTTTCATCTCTGGATTTACGAGAAACTGATTAGTTCTTGGGAAGACCTGAAGATTCCTGTGTACGGTGGGTTGGAGAGGTGGGGGAATTCCAGCTAGCCGTCCTTTCTCGCCTCACTCTTGGCTAACACGGGGGGAGAGAATCAAACACTTCCTCGGGTGTGTTTAGGAGGAGGGGTGGATCATCTGATTTTTAGACTTCCCCTGCTCCGTCCTACAGAACGCATGTTTGTGAAGCTGTTTTTCTGTGGCTCCCACCCCAACAGGAACAGGCCCGGACAGCCGGAGACACTTTAGCTCACACCACCGTGTTTAAATAATCTGCACCCTTTCTGCGAGCAAAATCATTTGAAGAGGATCCGGTTCTAATCCCAGCCCTTCCCCTTTTCCTGTTGTGTAGCCTTGGACAAGCCACTTCACTTTCCTGTGCCCCCGTCTCCTCAGATGTAAATTCCTGTTTTTTTCCCCTTTGACTGTGAAGCCCGGGAGGGACGAGGATCGGGTCTGATCTGACCGTCTTGTATCTACCCCAGTGCTTAGCACGTAGCAGGGGCCTAACTATTCCAAAATGATTATAAAGTAGGAAAAGATGCTCTGATCGAGGGCACCCAATGTCAAGGTTTCCAAGATAGCTGAAGCCCTGAGGAGATGCAGGGAAAACAAAGGATGAATAGTACAATCTTTCCGCTCATCTGCACAAATTGTGATTATCAGTGCACTCTGAACAATTTAGCTGCTCCAGAATTGCAGTGAATTGCTGGTAAAGCATTGTCAGCGTGTCCAGGGAGGAAGAAAGCTTTAGAAAATTTGAGGACAGAGGTCAAGAACTGGAGGCTTAGGAAGTCAAAAAGTACCTATAGATGCATATGCAGATTTAACGGAATTTTAACCTAGGAAATGAATGTTGCGGTTCTGAACATCCTTAGTTGGGAAAAAATAGGGACAAGATAACATGTTCGCCCAAGTCTATCTGAAAAAAGATGGGATTAGCACAGTTGAAAAGGAAAGTAGAAGTTGGTAATGAAGATCTGTAATAGAGTGACTGCTTCTGTGAACACTAATTCCTGTGCTTCAGAAGTTTTCCTACCAAAACAGACGTGAGTGACATCTCACGGCAAAGGCTGAAGAAAGCAAGAAACCAAATAATTTTGGGCCCAAAATAAGAGGTTATGTTCCTTCCAGGAGCTGCTGATGACATTGCTGTAAGGAGACACCAACTTCAGTCCCTCTCCTGCTCATTCTGCAGGTGGCTGCAGAAAGTCATTACATTTTAAGTAGTCCTTGCTCTACCGCCTTCCAGTTCTTCCCACTCCCAACAAAATCAATCAACTGGTAAATAGTATTTATTGGCTCTCCTGCCGTGTGCTTAACACCACATTAAACATTTGGGAGCTTACAGTTGATTAAGTAGACACATCCCAACCCTTAGGGAGTTCGCAGTCTGTCAGGGGACACAAACTCTAAAGTAATGATTGTGGTATTTAAGTGCTTACTATGAGGCAAACACTGTACTAAACGCCAGAGCACAATCAAGTTAATGAGGTCCCACATGGAGCTTACGGTCTTAAGTAGGAGGGAGGACAGCTATTTAATCCTCATTGTGCAGATGGGGGAGCTGAAGCACTGAAAGGTTAACTGGCTTTCCCAAGGTCACATAGCAAATATGTGGGAGAATGGGATTAGAACCCAGGGCCTCTGACTTCCTGTCCAAACTCTTTCCACAATTCTTCAGTTCCCGATAAAATTACAGATAAAATACATTAGAGATTGGAGGAAGTAACAGAACAGTGGTTTATCTGCAAATGCTACCAAAACAGACCAGGATGAATCAGAAGTACCATCTTTGCCATCCCTAACTGGATGATCCCTATGTTGCCAACTTGTACTTCCCAAGCGCTTAGTACAGTGCTCTGCACACAGTAAGTGCTCAATAAATACGATTGATTGATTGATTGATGAGTTTGGGAGATTTTTTTGTTTCCTCTCAAATTGAGCCTTTAAATGTAAATTCTGCTTTCCAGTTTTAGCTCTCCAGCCTAAACTAACTTAGCTTAGTCCGTATGCATAGGAGCTTTATGGGAAGACCAATCTTCCATGACCAACCGTGTTACAATTCAGAAACTTTAGGTATCAGATGACTAAATCCAGGTGAAATATAATGAAGAAATATTGATTTTTGTAGTTTGGCTTGGGACTTATCTTGGGCGTCCACGTGTATAATAAAAATGCACAAAACGTTGCGTAACAAATGGCATGTGAGGCCGTCCTTGAGAAAATGGAAAGGCACAGCAGCCGAGCTAATATTAGTCTTTGCCCTCCCACGTGGGGAAGATCCTGGCCCAGACTAGGGACTATTAGAGAGACTGTGGCTGGGTAGATAAAAAGCACACTTAGGCTACAGTGTGTTTTTGGTAGAAAGCACCTAGAAAGCAGATGAAGCCCAGCAGGGAGAGAAGGCTACTGAATCCAGTTGGGTTTGAAGCATTCCAGCAAGTTCCTCGGTGTGCCCACCAGCACGAATCCGAGCGGAAATGCTCCTGCCCCATAATGTGCTGTTTCTCCAAATGCCCGTTTGGTCCCTTCCCTGGTCCGTTCTTGGATCGAAGCCCTGCCTGGACTTGGAACGGCTCAGGGGCCTCAAATTCTGTTCGGGCTTCACACCGTCTCTCCTGTCGCCCTTATCCCCTCCTCGAGATGAGGACGGGAGTTGGGCGCAGCGGCTGTGGGTAGGAGTCTGCAGAGAAGTGGCTAGTGTGCTGTGAGCGGGCACGGTGTGTTTGCGTGTGCCTGTCTGTCCCAGCAGTCCAGGGAGGGGGGGGTGGTCACTTTACACGTGTTACACCCTATGTTCCCTCTCCATCCTCCTGCCAGGGAAATGAGAGCCGTCCTCAGTTCTGGTTGCCTTTTTTTTTTTAAATGATATTTTTAAGCACTTAGTATGTGGCAGGAACAGTGCTGAATGCTGTCTTAGATACAAGCTAAACAATCAATCAATCGTATTTATTGAGCGCTTACTGTGTGCCGAGCACTGTACTAAGCGCTTGGGAAGTACAAGTTGGCAACATATAGAGACAGTCCCTACCCAACAGTGGGCTCACAGTCTAAACAGGCTGGACACAGTCCATGTCCCAGCGTGGCTCAGTGGAAAGAGCCCTGGCTTTGGAGTCCGAGGTCGTGGGTTCAAATACCGGTTCTGCCACTCGTCAGCTGTGTGACTTTGGGCAAGTCACTTCACTTCTCTGGGCCTCAGTGACCTTATCGGGAAAATAGGGATTAAGACTTTGAGCCCCCCGTGGGACAACTTGATCACCTTGTAACCTCCCCAGTGCTTAGAACAGTGCTTTGCACGTAGTAAGCGCTTAATAAATGCCATCATTATTATTATTATGTCCCATGTAGTCTTTACAGTCTTAATCCCCATTTTACAGGTGAGGGAACTGAGGCACAGAGAAGTTGAGTGACTTGTCCAAGGTCACACAGCAGACGAGTGGCAGAGCTGGGGTAAGAATCCAGATCCCTCTGACTCTCAGGCCATTAGGACTTTCTGCTTTATGTTTCATTTTTCCTTCCTGGAGCCCTCCATGCTGGCAGTCTTGCACTTAACTTTTGAGACAATAAGGCGGGGCCAAAGGGTGCGAGAAATCAATCAATATCAATAGTATTTATCTCACGCTTACTATGCGCGGAGCACCGTAGTAAGCTCTTGGGAGGGCACAAGAAAATTAGCGGACGGTTCCCTGCCCAAAACGAATTTACAGAGGGAGAGACAGACATTATGGCACTGGTCCTAACCAGGGGAAGGTCCCCGCAAACCCCGCATCGCGCCACTCCTGAGAGCCGGCTTAATCAATCAATCAGTCGTATTTATTGAGTGCTTACTGTGTGCAGAGCACTGTACTAAGCGCTTGGGAAGTACAAGTTGGCAACATATAGAGACAGTCCCTACCCAACAGTGGGCTCACAGTCTAAAAGGGGGAGACAGAGAACAAAACAGGATTTCCCTGCTGTGCCAAACCAGATCACCATCAGAAAGCAAATCCTCAGGACGTAGCAAGAAGTGGGGGATTGGCTAGTATTAGCAGAATTGCAGGGGCCCAACCACCAACAGATCGGGAAAGACCAAGGGAGAGGCTCTCGCATATCAAGGAAGAAGAGGAAGAAGGAAGAAGATTCCCAGATATCTGATTCAGTTCCCCCCCAGTTCCTCTGGGATCGGAGATGGAACAGACAGGGTGCCGTTACTGACTGATGGAAAGACCTTGTTTCTACCCTGTTCTCGAAATCGGAATCACCCTGATTCCTAGTAAGTCTTATCTAGTAGGGAAGGTTTGGACAACACTATTTCCAACCCGAGAGACCATTGATCCGTTGTGAGATATTGTGAAATGAATCTTCAGGCCGGGAGAAGAGGGGAGGTGCTCCTTGGAGAGGCTTGAGATTCATCACTTTGGGCAATAAATACGATCGATGATGATGATGATGGTCACGGCAGTCCGTTGGTCAACTCGGTTGAATAAGGCGAGTCCATAGTGGGGAAAGACCTTGGTGTCTGTCTATTTTTTTTTTTTAACGATATCTATTAAGCATTTATTGTGCGTCAAGCACTGGAGTAACAAGTTGTATTAGGTTGGACGCATTACCGGTTCATTCATTCATTGTCGTATTTATTGAGCGCTTACTGTGCGCAGAGCTCTGTACTGAGCGCCTGGGAAGTCCAAGTTGGCAACATATAGAGACGGTCCCTACCCAACAGTGGGCTCACAGTCTAGAAGGGGGAGACAGACCATCTGGGACTCAGGGTCTGAGGAGGAGGGAGTAGGATTTAATCCCCATTTTACAGTTGAGGAAATTTAGGCGCCGAGAGGTTAAGTGACTTGCCCGGGGTCACGCAGCAAGCATTCGGCCGAGCCAGAATAAGAAGCCAGGCCTTCCCACTCCCAGGCCCGTGCTCTTTCCAGTAGGCCACACTGCTTCTCTTGGAAGAATTTGCTTCCCTCAGCCTCCGAGCTGGAAGATCTGGAGCGTCATTTCCTTCAGTATACCAAGGTGACGCCACCGGCGTCTTGTGGTTGCGCGTGCTTCACCGTGACTCAGTGGAAAGAGCCCGAGCTTGGGAGTCAGAGGCCATGGGTTCGAATCCCGGCTCCACCGCTTGTCCGCTGCGTGACTTTGGGCAAGTCACTTCACTTCTCTGGGCCTCAGTTACCTCATCTGTAAAATGGGGATGAAGACTGAGAGCCCTCCGTGGGACAACCTGATCACCTTGTAACCTCCCCAGCGCTTAGTATGCAGTGCTCTGCACACAGTAAGTGCTCAATAAATACGATTGAGTGAATGAATGAATGGAGCCCGGTTAAGGCAAATGAGTTCCTTCAGGGGCTGCTGACTAATTGGCACAGTAGCTGGCCCCACAGCACCTGTATATATGTATATATGTTTGTACGTATTTATTACTCTATTTTTTTGTTTTACTTGTACATATTTATTCTATTTATTTTATTCTGTTAATATGTTTTGTTTTGTTCTCTGTCTCCCCCTTCTAGACTGTGAGCCCACTGTTGGGTAGGGATTGATTAATTGATATAACCCAGTCCACCCAGTTCCTGTATATATGTTTGTACATATTTATTACTCTATTTTACTTGTACATATCTATTCTATTTATTTTATTTTGTTAGTATGTTTGGTTTTGTTCTCTGTCTTCCCCTTTTAGACTGTGAGCCCATTGTTGGGTAGGGACTGTCTCTATATGTTGCCAATTTGTGCTTCCCAAGCGCTTAGTACGGTGCTCTGCACATAGTAAGCGCTCAATAAATACGATTGATGATGATGATGATTGTATATGTTGCCAACTTTTACTTCCCAAGCACTTAGTCCAGTGCTCTGCACACAGTAAGCGCTCAATAAATACGATTGAATGAATGAATGGCCCCAGCCTCAGGCAGGCGTCCCTAGTGAGAGCTGGGCACGGGGGAAGTCAGGAATCTGGGTTCCCGTAACAGTTTTGTACCTCATTTGTTGTGGTCGGGCTCTCCCTCCCCGGATCTGCCTCAGTTTCCCTGTCCGAATAAAGGAAACAGCACCAGCCTCAAGCCAGAGTTGCTTCTGCAGTGATGTCGTTTTGTCTGCCTTTAGGAAAGTCATCGCTCGTAAGCATGTCTGAAGAGCAGAGCGGAGGCCCCAGCCCCAGAGAGCCCCTGGGGCGGTGCTACGAAGCGCAGCGGGACTTGGAGCATGCCATCAGCGGAGTCCTCCTGGCCGAGCATCACCTCAAGGACAACCTGAGAGAGGTGAGCCCGGAGGAGCCGCTCTCCCTCCCCTACACGCCCACCCACCCCAAAACCCGGGCCCGTCACTCGCTTGTGTCAGTGTTGCGGGAGCCTGCCGGTTTCGGGCGAGACGGGGAAAATTCAGTCCAAGTCCTGGCCTCGTTCAAGCGGGGCATGTTGCCATCTCAGGACAGTCACCTCTCTCCAGATAGCACGGTAAAAAGATATTCCGGGGCTTGTCAGATGGGGGATTTTCCATTTAAACCCCTCAGAGACTTGCTGTGGTATTTAAGTGCTTCCTGGGCCAGTCACTTCACTTCTCTGTGCCTCAGTTTCCTCATCTGTAAAATGGGGATGAAGACTGTGAGCCCCCCGTGGGACAACCTTGTATCCTCCCCAGCGCTTAGAACAGTGCTCGGCACATAGTAAGCGCTAAACAAATGCCACCATTATTATTATTATTACTAAGCGCAGGGGCGGATACAAGCAAATCGGGTCGGACACAGCCCCTGTCTCACGAGGGGCTCACAGTCTCAACCCCCCTTTTACAGATGAGGTAACTGAGGGACGGAGAAGTGAAGTGACTTGCCCAGGGTCACACAGCAGACAAGTGGGGATGCCGGGATTGGAACCCAGGTCCTTCTGACTTACAGGTTCCCGTTCTACCCATTAGGCCACCCTGCTTCTGTTAGCAATGTTTTGTGCAGTAGCTGGGACTCTGAAGATGGCTGCTGCTCTCCTGGGGGGGAGTGTAAAGGCCGGGTGGGGTGGAGAGGGAGAGCAGGAACTCGGCAGAGGCAACAGTACCAAGGATTTTAGTTAAAACCCCAAATAACTAATGAGGAACTTAATTATCGCCAAGATTGCTAAGTTAGTGCCCGTGTGAATGGAAGAGTTCAGGGTAAAATTTTCTAATTCATGAGAGAGGCAGCATTGTTTAGCGGAGAGTGTCAGATGACTTGGGCTCTAGTCCAGCTCTGGTCTGTTATTTGTGAGGCAGGCTTATAAGAATATAAGAATAAGAATATAAGACTCGCATATTCTTTGGCTTCAGTTTCCTCAACTGTAAGTGGGCGTAATGGCCGTTTCTCAGTACTTCATAGGAGTCCTGGGAGGACAAAATCAATCAATCAATCGTATTTATTGAGTGCTTACTGTGTGCAGAGCACTGTACTAAGCGCTTGGGAAATACAAGTTGGCAACATAGAGAGACGGTCCCTACCCAACAGTGGGCTCACAGTCTAGAAGGAGGAGACAGAGAACAAAACCAAACATATTAACAAAATAAAATAAATAGAATAGATGAGATCATTGATGTGAAAACTCCTTTGAAATAATAATAAAAGCATTATCAATTAATGGCATTTGTTGAACACTCACTACGTGCAGAGCACTGTACTAAGCGCTTGGGAGGGTACAGTACAAAATAGTTGGTGGACACATTCCCTTCCCGTACCAAGCTTCCATTCTAGGGGGACTTCAAGGTGGATTTAGGTGGTGCTTTTCGTGAAACGGTGGTTGAAATTGCTCCCTGGGTGTTCCCAGGACCGATATAGGTGTGGGCCAATGCATTCCTCCTTGGGGGTGGGCGCGGGGGTGTCTCCATTTACTTTGGAACAGGAATACTTTGGGGTTTGGGGCGAAAAGCGATGAAGGAAGACCCGGGGTGTGGTTTCTTGGTGGCAAACTCGGGTCCTTCTGCCGACCTGAAGTATCGGGGTGCAGTGCAGTTAGAGCCAAACGGCCCTTTCCACGATGTCCCCGAGTCCCCGAGGTCTGACGGGACCGTTGCGCCTCTTAGGTCAAAGCTCAGATTCACAGCTGCATAAGCCGTCACTTGGAATGCCTGCGCAGCCGCGAAGTCTGGCTGAATGAGCAGGTCGACCTCATCTATCAGCTCAAAGAAGAAACACTTCAACAGCAAGCCCAGCAGCTCTACTGGGTAAGGTGGTCCCATCTCTCTAACCGTGCTGACCTCTTCATTCATTCATTCATTCATTCATTTATTCATTCATTCAATCAATGGTATTTATTGAGCGCCTACTGTGTGCGGAGCACTGGACTCTAAGCACTTGGAAAGTACAATTTGACAACAGCGTGGTCGCAAAACGCAGCCCTCTGCAGACGTGTGCTCATGCGGTGGGGGTGATCGCCTTCCCTGCGGGGAATCATCATCATCATCAGTCGTATTTATCGAGCGCTTACTGTGTGCAGAGCACCGTACTAAGCGCTTGGGAAGTCCAAGTTGGCAACATAGACGGTCCCTACCCAACAGTGGGCTCACAGTCTAAAAGGGGGAGACAGAGAACAAAACCAAACATACTAACAAACTAAAATAGATAGAATAAATAGAATAGATACGGGGAATGTGGCCGGGACATCTTCCCCAGTCGTGAAGAGCATTCAGAGTGATTTCTCCTCTCTCCTTTCAGCTGTTGGGCCAGTTCAATTGCCTGATTCACCAGCTGGAATACACCCGCAACAAAGATCTGGCCAACCAAGTCTCCGTCTGCCTGGAGAGGTAAGAACCCAGCGCCTGCTCGGTCCGCAGCAGAGCACTGCGCTGAACGCTCGGGACAGTGCACTAAAGTAAAGAAAAAGCCCCCGCCCTCAGGGAACGTAGGATCTTGAGAAGCAGCACGGGCCAGGGGATCAGAAGGACCTGGGTTCTAATTCCGGCTCCACCGCTTGTCTGCCGTGTGAGGCGGGGCAAGTCACGTCACTTCTCTGTGCCCGTTCTCTCGTCTGTAAAATCAATCAGTCGTATCTGTAAAATCAATCAATCCTATTTTATTGCGCGCTGCCCATTCATTGTCGTATTTACTGAGTGCTTACTGTGTGCAAAGCAGAGTATAGTATAACAGTAAACAGACACATTCCCTGCCCACAGTGAGATCACTGTACTGAGTGCTTGGGAGAGGCCAGGACAATGGAATTAGCGGACACGTTCCCTATGCTTTGAGCCCCTTGTGGGACGTGGACTGTTGTCCGAACTGATTAGCTTGTATCTGCCCCAGTGCCTAGAACGATGCCTGGCACCTTGTTGCCAACTTGTACTTCCCAAGCGCTCAGTACAGTGCTCTGCACACAGTAAGCGCTCAGTAAATATGATTGAATGAATGAATGGCACCTGGTAAGTGCTTATCAAGTACTATTAAAATAAAACAAATATCAAAGAACTAATTTAGCTGCTGTAGCCGCTTTATTTTATTTACAGTCTTTATCTTTTTCATCCGTGAAATGGAACTGGTTTTTCTTGCTCTACCTGTGGCTTGTCTAAATCTAATTCAGTGTCTTTCACTGAGGTACAATCTCAGAAAGTCATGGGTTCTAATTCCGGCTCCACCGCTCGTCCGCTCCGTGACCTTGGACGAGTCACTTAACGTCTCTGCGCCTCAGTTATCTCAGTCTGTAAAAAAAAAAATGGGGATGAAGAGTGTGAGCCCAGCGTGGGACAGGGACTGTGTCCAGCTTGATTAATTTGTATCTGTCTACCCCAGCAGTTGGAATGGTGCTGGGCACATTGTCAGCACTGAACAAGTTTCATTATTATTAAGGTAGATATTGGCCCAGATTTTAGCTGGGAAGGGATGAGAGTAATTTAGTGTACTGTACTAGTCAAATGGGTTTTACAAGAGAAGTGATTTAGCATACTGCATACTGTGCTAGTCAAATGGGTTTTACAAGAGAAGGATAAATCGAGTTCTCATCCATCCTTTGGCGCTTAAGGTCAAACGATGGGGGCTGATCTAATGAAACAATCCCAAAAATGTTCTTCCAGGCTGGGTGGTTTGACCCTCAAGCCAGAAGATTCAGCCACTCTCCTGTTCGAAGCGGACACGACCTCTCTGCGCCAGGCCATCACGTCTTTTGGGGCTCTGAAAACCACGGTAAGGCTGGGCCAGGTTCTCCTCGACACACTTAGCTCCTTATGTGGCCTCCGTTAGAGCATAAAGGCTTCAGGGATGGTTTATGTTCATGTCATTCACCAACTGGGTGATGATTGAGTTTTCTCCGAAGCCCCGGCCCTTAAAAGCCTTTAAGGTTCGATTTGGGTTTTGCTTCCGATGAAGACCGCATCGATCAATGGATGGTATTTACTGAGCACTTCCTATGTGCAGAGCATCGTACTAAGCACTTGGGCGAGTACAGTGCAACAGAATCCATAGTCACGTTCCCTGCTTAGATAGACTTTTTCCGTCTGGAGAGGGAGAGGGACAATATAAATTAGTAACTTACGACATGTAATTTAAAGATGTGTACATACGTGCTGTGGTATTGGGTGGGGTGAATGTCAAATGCCCAGAGGTCCCAGATCCTTTATTCTCATTGTCATCGGGCGCCATTTGGTTATGTGGACTTAGAAAAGGGAAATCAGTGATAGCGGTTATAGTAGTGTTTTTCATCCGGAGTGGGGGGACCAGTGGAGGTTAACTGTAGTGCCCGTCGTCTTGTTTTACTTTGTCATAATTCCCAAGTCGGCAAAAATTTGGGAGGAGAATGAAATCGATTTGTTTTCTGTTTTTCTCTCCCCCCCCACCCTTCAAGCCAACTCCTGAACCGAAGATGATCCATGCTGCAGCGGCACCTCTTGGGCCCATCGTTCCGCAGACCTGCGCAGCAAGACCGGAGCAGGTAAGTCGTGAAACTGCTTTCCCATATACGAGCTGGGGCAGAGGCAGGTGTAATTCAGGGTAATCGGGCAAGGATAGGGAATCCGACCTCCATCCAGGAACCGGTTATATCTAAGTCTGTGGACTGCCTGTGCCAGGGTTGACAGGGCCCCTCCCCAGCCCACTTAGCTATGTACAGAGCGCTATACTGGGAAATGTTTTTAAGGTGGAATACCGGCCGGGGAGCTCCCAGTGGGCCTAAATAGTGGAATAGACCCGAAGAGTGTCTGACTGTCTGTCCGTGCGATGCCTCTAGCTATCAGGTGTATTTATTGAGCATCTACCTTGTGCAGAGCACTTTTATTCAGTGCCTGGAAGAGGACAGTAGAGTTACAAAAGAAAACAGTTCCTTCCCTCGAGGAGCTTGCAGACTTGAAGGGAAGACTGACGCGGTAATGTTGATAGGCAAATAGAAAGGAAAAATGGCAATGTAGATGAATAAGCGCTTGAGCGGTTGGGTGTGGAAATTGAAGGGTACACCGTGGTTTGGGCAGGTGTGAGTGGGTGGATTGGTGCAGAAGTCCTGAGTAGGTAGTTGGGGTTGATAAAGACTCGGGGAGCAGAAATATTAATATGAGGACGTTTGGTTTTTAGAAGAGCTTTGAAGATGAGGAGGGCTGTCGGGGAGGGAGTTCCAAGCAGGTGGAGGGAAGGATCTGAGCAAGGGGTTGGAGGCGGAAGAGATGAGAATTGGGGGAGTGGGAAGATGTGTACCGAGTGGTGTTTTGTTTAGAAAAAAAAATCTGGGCAGCAGAGCAGAATCGCCCTCTCCCGAGGCTGCTTGGTGCTTGAGACTTGCTTGCAGAAGGGAAATCCTGGCATGGCGGGCCGGTAGTGTGGCGCGTGAGTCGCTCTGAAGTGAGGTTGGCAAGGGCCCGCTGCCCGGGTTGAGCCTGGAGTGGTTTGTTCAATTTTCAGGTTCCCTCTTCGGCGCCCCTGGCCCCCCTGCTTAATGATTGGCTCCTGGGGGGCCGCCCTGCTCCCCCCCCACCAGGCCGGGGGCCTGCCCAGCACCGATCTCCGGGACTGGCTCAGCAAGAAGCAAGGCGGCCTGGTGAGCGGCCAGGTACTCTCGTTCTCCCATCTGGTCTGCTGCGGTCTAGAGCTGGGGGCCTTGGGGGGCGGAGTGGGTTGGTGGATGTCAGTGGGGTACACGGGACCGAAGAGGCTGTGGCCCCGGAGGAGCTAGCAGCCTTGGGCTGGATAAACTGAAGGGAGATTCATTCGTTCAGTTGTTTTTATTGAGCACTTCCTTTGTGCAGCGCACTGTGCTAAGTGCTTGGCAGAGCACAATACAACAACAAATAGACACAGTCTTTGCCCCTAATGAGCTCTCTTGTATATTCTCTCTCAAGTGCTTAATAAAGTGCATAATACTTACTTTGTGCGGAGCACTGTGCTAAGTGTTTGGCAGAGTACAATACAACAACAGACACAGTCTTTGCCCATAATGAGCTCTCTTGTATATTCGCTGTCAAGTGCTTAATATCAAGTGCATAATAAAGTGCATAATACTTACTTTGTGCAGAGCACTGTGCTAGGTGCTTGGTGGAGTGCAATACAACAACAGACAAAATCTTTGCCCATAATGAGCTCTCTTGTATATTCTCTATCAAGTGCTTAATAATGTGCTCTGCACATGAAGTGCATTAAATCAATAAATACCATTATTATTGCCATTATACCAATATATATACCGATGGTATATGTGTGTATATATATATATATATATATATATATACCATTATACCAATGGTCAATAAATACCATTGACTGAATGTGTGATGATGATGGTATTTGTTCAGCGCTTACTACGTGCGAAGCACTGTTCGTTACAAGGTGATCAGGTTGTCCCACATGGGGCTCACAGTCTTAATCCCCATTTTGCAGATGAAGTAACGGAGGCACAGAGAATTTGTGACTCGTCCAAAGTCACACAGCTGACAGCGGAGCCGGGATTAGAACCCGGCTCCGACTCCCAAGCCCGGGCTCTTCCCACTGGGCCACGCCGCTTCTCACTATATGGCTATTGGTATTATGTATACCACCCACCGTGAGCTCCTGTTTGTGTGTGTGTGTGTGTCTTTGAACAGGGCCCCAGTACCTCCAAAACTTGCAGTTTCAACATCAGCAATATCTGGGGCAACCTGAAAGGCTTGGAAAACTGGCTGCACAAGAGCCAGCAGCGAAACCTTCCCGAGAAAAGCGGCCCCGCGAGGCGCCACAGCCGCAGCTCCGTCGAGCCGGAGCCGACGGAAGCCCCCGAGCCGGAGCGGGACGAAGTGGACCTTTCCGCCTGGCTGGTGACCCCCCGAGGGGCTGCCGCAGAGAAGCCCAGCCCCTTCTTCCCGCCTTTCCACGACGCCTTCGATGCCAACGATTGGCTCCTCAAGGCCGACTCCTGCACCAACTGCCGCGGCAACCGGCCCAAAGCCATCGAGATCGAAAACCTGGGCGTCCTGAAGTGCCTGAACGAGCACCTGGAGGGGAAGAAGCCGGCCCCGCCGCCCAGCCCTCCCCTGGAGGCCTGGCTGCTCCGCCAACCCCAGGCCCCCCTGACCGTCCAGGAGGTATGCAAAGCGAACGAGACCTGTGGGAGCTTCTCCGAGTGCGTGTGCGACGAGAAGTGCGAGAAGGAGGCCCTGGACAAGTGGCTCCTCAGGAAGAAGGGGAAGGACAAGAACGGCATGGCCCTGGAGCAGGCCGGGAGCCCCCCGGAGAAGCCGGGCCCTGCCGCCGACCGCTGGCTCTGCCCGCCCAGGCAGCAGGCGGAGGAGCGGAGGCCCCCCGCTCCGTTCGCGATCCCCGGCGCCTTTCGGGACACCCCCCTGTCCGACTGGCTTGTCAAGCCAAGGGGTCCCCGGGCGCTCTCCCGGGAAGCGGCCGGCGTGGAAGAGAAAGCAAGCTTTGAGACGGCCTCCTCGGCCAAGGGGACGGCCCCCGGCTCTCTGGCGTCCTGGCGGCTTCCGGCCAAGGACGCGGGCGGAACCGACCGGCCCTCCGCGGATGCCAAGTGGATCCTCAGCAAGAAGACCCAGGTGGGTGAAGCCTCGCCCGTCCGACCCCCGGGAAGCCCGTGACTGGCGCTGGGAATCCGGCCCCCCTCAGTGCCTTTGGATTTCTAACCGAGAGCTAGGGACCGGTTGGGAGGAGATTAGCGGAGCGGGCAAAATTAAGAGTGAAAAGAGCACTAGACCACTCAGAATGGTATAACAAACTCGCGCACCACCATTTTCTCCCTTTTCGCCTTTTTTTGGGTCATTGGCAGCTCGGCCAAAGTAGGTCAGGGCAGCGAACCCATCCTGCCCCCTTGGCAGCTCCAGGGGAGGTTGAGTCTGTTGGCTAATACCTGTAAATTCTTGGATTAGCTGTAGATTTGATGATGGCATTTGTTAAGCGCTTACTACGTGCAAAGCACTGTTCTAAGTGCCGGGGGGGATACAGTGTGATCACGTTGTCCCACGGGGGGCTCACAGTCTTAATCCCCATTTTTACAGATGCGGTAACTGAGGCTCAGAGAAGTGAAGTGACTTGCCCAAGGTCACACAGCAGACTTGTGGTGGAGCGGGGATTCGAACCCATGACCTCCGACTCCAAAGCCCGGGCTCCTTCCGCTGAGCCACGCTGCTTCTCTAGATTTCAGTTGTCTCCACCAATCAATCAATCGTATTTATTGAGCGCTTACTGTGTGCAGAGCACTGTACTAAGCGCTTGGGAAGGACAGCATGGAGCGAGAATCGCTCCTTTGAGTGCTGCGGATGGAAAAGCGGTGGTAGCTGTCAGCCAGGCGAAGCCACGTTCAAGTCTTTTCTGCTTTGCAGGAACTGCTGGAACAAACGTTTCCTCCGGCAGTTTGCGATCTCTTTGCCTGTATGCAGCTCAAAGCTGACAAGGAGAAGTGGCTGTACCGAACCCCTCTACAGGTAGGTCCCCCCCGTTGTGTCTAACCCGACGTACCGGTTAGCACGAAACACCGTCAGGGAATTAGGGAACGACGTACCGGTTAACACGGAACACCGTCAGGGAATTAGGGAAGGGTCTCGCGCTAGCACGGACGTCCGGGTGAGGTGTTGGGGGTGAGCGGAGGGTGGATCTCACCCACTTGCCCAACAGCCCCTTTCAAGTGCTAGACCGTAAGCTCGTTACGGGTAGGGAACGTGTCCGCCAACTCCGTGGCATTGTCCTCCCCCAAGCATCTAGCACATCCTCTGCGCACAGCCAGCGCTCCATAAATAACCACCGACGGCTTGATCGCGCTGGGACTGAGGCCGGCACAAGTGACGGGGAGAAGCGAGAGCAGGGGCCGGGACCTAACGAGTCGCGTCTTCGCTTCTAGATGTGAAAACCCCTCACGTGACACGGCTGGAGCCAAGCGACCTTCCTGCCGACCGCCGCGCATCCGTGACCGGGGGGACCGCGGCCCGCCTGCTGCCGTGTCATTGTTTCTGGGTCTGACCTGCCTTTGTTCTGTTTGCCTTTCCAAACCTGGCACCGCCAAAAAGGAACGCGTTAGTTGCGCGTTACCGATTTAGTTCCGTGTTAGCGAATTGTGACAGGGAGAAGAGCTCGTTGGTTGAAGTGATGCTGAGATGAAGGTACAGAAGTGTCCCCGTAGCCTTTGCAGGAGTCAGTCTTTTTAAGGCCTTTAGCTTTTGGGATCACACGGTCCTGGAAAGCATCGTAGAGCACAGCGCGGTTTCAAAATGAAATGCCTCAAGTCGAAAGACGGCTTTCTCTTTCAGAGTATCGCAGCCCTCGTGGCTCTTCACCTTCCTCCATCCTTTGCCCTATTCCAGACTGCTTCCCTTCGTCTTGAAAATAGTCCAACTAATTGCAAATGCTGCCCTCGTTTGCTGTCAGGATTTTGGATGTGTGGATTTTGGAGCTATCAGATGAGCGCGTTAGGAAAACCCACCCCGTCACCGGCTGTGGTTCGGGCAAGGAGCCCAGTGTGGCCGTACACGGGCTGAGCTCCAGCTGAAGGTTTTAAGACTTAGAAAATGCTTGCTGAGGATTTCAGCTGCGGTTCTTTCAGTTTTGCAACATCCCGCAAAGGCTCTTAATTAAGTGAACTAGGTTCGCTTTTTATCCAGTTTGAGTTACCGAAGTTAAAAAAGCTCAGTTGCTTGACATCCATTAAAATAAGGAAGAGATCTACATTTAGTACTTGCCCTACTAAACGAGATTATCGGGGCGCTCTGTGTGTCAGGAATTCCTTCTACTGCCGCACGGCACCACTGACCTTTTCAGCTGGGGCCAACTCACTAATGTTTCCACTGCAGTCCCAAGCATCGGCATACCTCTTAGATAGAATTGTTATTTAAGCCTTTTGTGACATTTTATGAAATAGGTTGGGGAGCAGTCGTGCCTTAGGGTCTTTGATTAGTTGAGTGAATTTCCCACATTTTAATTAAGCTGTTCCCTGATTTTTCCGCAGTTCTCCGTGCGACTTTGAAACCTTAAAAGCTACTCAGGGGACAAAGCCTTTTTCTCCTTCTGTGAAGTTGGAGTCCGGGGAGCTTTGGTGCGGCCAAGTTCGCCCGAAAACTCGCTGGGTGAAAGCTGAAGGGATGCGAGGCAGGGAGCACACCCCGTAAGGGCTTTTAAAGTGGCGGACCACTTTCTAGTCTCCTCAACCCTTGATAATCGAAGAACAGCCTGAAATTGGTTGGCTAGGATGCTTCCGGGCGGGAAGGGTCTGTACCATCGAGCAAGTCAGAGCCTGCCGCTAAGTTTTCCCACTTGGGTCAGATCCCTTCATTTCAGCATCCCTTTAGGCTATTAGAAGTTGGCTAGCGTTTGTCCATTCTTTGTAACTTAACCCGTGTTATTACCTTCTCGTTGACTTTTAATATGCCGATTAGTCTGTAAAACATTGTTTGCAGTAATGCCTTTTCTACGACTGCTGACTTGCGCATTAAACATAGCAGCCACAAACTTCTGGTGTGGTTACTGTTTTAATCATTTGGGGGCTTGGAGCGTGCAAGTGCACTACGGCCACCCGCCTACTGCCAACTTTTCATTTTCTTTCACTTCAGTCACCGTTAGAAGAGGCGTCTTCCATCCACATCCATTCAGTCCCCGCCTGGAAGCTCACCAAGTTGGCCTTGGTGGCTGTCGCCGCTCGCTGGGCCAGAGCCCGACAGCTCTGAACGGCCGGTTCCCAAAAGGGCCAAGGTGAGATTAGCTTTGGGCCTGGCGATGATGACATAAGCAACTGTGGCATGGGAGCAAATCAATCAATCGTATTTATTGAGCGCTTACTGTGTGCAGAGCACTGTACTAAGCGCTTGGGAAGTACAAGTTGGCAACATAAACACTTACTGCGAACAGAGTAGACCCTGGAATACCCCAGACTATCCCTCGATAAAGCCAGACTCCAACAGACTTCCGTATAGATTGGGGCGTTCAGCCTCCCCTCTCTGAACCATCTAGACCATTGCCTGAACGGAGCGGTGACAGAAGGGGGGAGAACGAGACAAGACCGCAGATACGCAACACAAACACCACAATTTTTGGGCTGCTCAATCGGTGGCAACTCACACCCTATACTTGAAATCACTGGCATTACTACCGGCGGTTCTAGGAACACATACTTTATTGGGGGTAAAGCAGTGTCAGTACAGTTCACGGTCCTCCGGTGGTGGTCGATGCACATTCCTAACGCAAGAAAACGGGGTTTTGTGTTCAAATGAGAGGGTGAGGGGCGGGCCGCTCGCTTGGCCATCTGCCACCGCCTTTTGTCTCCGATGGGGCTGGGCTGGAACCACAGATGATGGGATCTGATGGGATGTGGATGGGAAAAAAAAAATAACCAGCGCGGATCAGTTTTACCAACTGCCGTGGAGACTCGGTGGCACCTCTCCTTCCCTCGCTCAGTCCTCGGTGAGGCGGCCCTCAGAGTGATTGGCGGGGCACGGAGTCTTTCATGTGCTCCCAGTTGTTGTAGAGAGCATAGAGGCCAGTGAGCGTTAGCCCAGCCAGTCCACCTCGTGCTATGCCCCGCAGTCCACCTGCAAAACCGAAAACCAGCAGTGAAACACGGCTCAGACCGGTGTGTGCATTCAACCCGGACGTCCTTATCCCAGTTGCTGTCCCTATGCAAGAGCTGAATGGGCACAAAAGCAGGCAGGACCGACAATACCAGCCCACAGGATGCGCAGGAGATAAGCTGATGATTCAATAAATCAACCACCACCTAACCAGACTAAGGGTGGTTGCCCCAAATTGGACTCCCTAGCCTTGGGAAGCCAACTTCTTAACCTCGTGGGACTAGTGGCATGGAGTGACATTGATGCTTATTGCTGGTACCACCAGAATGAGAATTATATACTCAAATGGCAGCTTTACCGAGATCATGCATGCATGCGTGTATTTTTGTGTGGCAGCGAAACATCCACTTTACTAACAGGCTGGGCAGCAGCCCATCGAGGTTCAAGAAAGCCGGAGACGATCTTCCCCAATCCCTCACCCTGGCTTTAAGGCTTTTTAAAATTAAATTAAATTACTTAAATTAAATTATTTATTTCAAACCATGCACGAGGTCTTTAAAATCTCCCTGCCAAGAAATACGGCTCAAGAAAGCAAGAGCCAATCTTCCCCAGTCTCTCACCTGGGCTTTAAGGCTTTTTAAAGTCATTATGCATTTAAAACCACGCGTGAGGTCTTTAAAAGCTCCCTGCCCAAACCCCAGCTCTATTGCTAGGCTGTGAAGCTGATGTAAAGTGACGGGATTCTGGAAGGAATCCACTGGCGGCTGGGTTTGGGAGATAGGCGGGATGACCACGCCGTTTAGCAATCACCCCCTCCTGCCGGTCCCCGATAGCCGACTCGTCTCTCCCATATTATCTCTCTGTAGCAGTCCTAGCACAAGACAGGAGATACGGCTTACAAATAGATTTCAAAACAACCGTAATATCGGGTCAGAAACACCGGCAGGATCCAGTTTCCCCGAGGAGATGGACGGCACCTTTCCCGAACCCTCCCTTTTCCAACTCCTCTGGAGGTTGATGGGTCCCAGAGGACGGAGACCCGGGTCTTCGTTCCAGCCCTTGCATTACCTTGCTCTGGGCCTCTTTTTCTGATCTGTAGAATGGGGGTACTACTGGCCTCTCCCTAATAACAATGATGGCATTTATTAAGCGCTTACTATGTGCAAAGCACTGTTCTAAGCGCTGGGGGGGATACAAGGTGATCAGGTTGTCCCACGGGGGGCTCACAGTCAACCCCCATTTTACAGATGAGGGAACGGAGGCCCAGAGAAGTGAAGTGACTTGCCCAAGGTCACACAGCTGACAACTGGCAGAGCCGGGATTTGAACCCACGACCACGGACTCCAAAGCCCGGAGAAGTTGTGAGGATAAAACGAGAGGGTTGGCACAAGCACGCTTCAGAAAAATAAGCCCCCTAAGGTCAGACTGGTGGTGTGACTAACTTGCTCTACGCATTACCCGGCATTTCCGAAAAAAATGCTAATATTGGAGAATGATTTTCTTGCAATGGTCACATCTCGTCAAGGGGCACATCTCGTCTCAAGCTCAGTTACCGTAGCAACCTCTCAATTTTCCTTGCGCTGCGGATTATTAGCTTCTTTGGGGCCATTTCCTGCTGCTGAAGTTCCTTCCCTGTGGTTCCTATTTTATTTTTTAATGGTATTTGTTAAGCGCTTACTAAGTGCCAGGCCCGGTTCTTAGTGCTGGGGTTGGTACATGTTAATCAGGTTGGTCACAGACCCTCACAGCCTTAAACCCCATTTTACAAATGAGGTGACGGAGTCGCAGAAAAGTGAAGCACCCAAGGACACACAGCAGAAAAGGGACGGAGCCCAGCATTAGAACCCAGGTCCTTCTGCTCTATCCACGAGGCCACGCTGCTTCGTGCAGCTTGCTTCCATTCATTCAATCGTATTTATTGAGCGCTTCCTGTGTGCAGGGCGCTGTCCTAAGCGCTTGGAAAGTACAGGTCGGCACCATCTGTATTCTGACACTACGACTGGAAGCAGAGCGGCCTAGTGGAAAGAGCCTGTGCCTGAGAGTCGGGAGGACCCGGGTTCTAATTCCAACCCTGCTGGGTGACTTTGGGCAAGTCTCAACATCTCTGTACCTCAGTTTCCTCATCCGTTAAATGGGGATAACAGACTTAATAGACTGTGGGCCCCTTGTGGGACAGGGTCAACCCGTTCGGCTCGTAATCTACCCCCATGCTTAAAACAGTGCCCGGCCCAGGGTACTTGACTAGCATGCTAAGCGCTTAGTACAGTGCTCTGCACATAGTAAGCGCTCAACAAATACGATTGATGATGATTAAAAAAAAATGCTACAGCTGCCTTGGCGAAGAGCTTGTTTGTGTGCTCTGCTGCAGGGTTCTCTTGAGCAGCAAAGGGAAAACAACAAATGCCCTTGCCTATCACTTCCCCACACTTTTAGCCCAAGCCTCAACTTGCATCCCCACCCATGCGGTGATCCCATGGAGACAAACAGGGTTAGGAGAAAAACTGCCACGTTAAAGCACAACTCCTCCCCTCAAACGCCTCGTTTCGACTCGGAGCGGTGCTAAGTGGGAGAAAGGACTATTGCTTGAAAAGCGGAAGAAAACGGACTCCGTGACATTAGAGGAAAAAAGGCAAGGAGAAAGAAAAGTAAAATATCACTGTAAAGCCAGGTCACTCCAGGCCTATACGTGGCATTCAAAGTTTTTGTTCCGAACAATGGTTAATGGGTAGGCTTTGAAAAGACAGGGGAGAAAACAACAACAAAACATAAAAATCTCTCCAAAACTCATTTGCGTCCAAATGCCAAGTTAGAGCTAACTCTGACCCTTGCTCGGTAGTGCTGCTGTGGCCTCACCACAAATTCTCCCGATTTCCAACATGCCTCTGGCCTTCAGGAGAAGAATCATAAAGTGTGTGTCGGGCAGGGGGAAAGCAAGGAAGCCCCTGATCTCACCATCAAGAGCCCGAGGGGGAGCAAGCAGAGACGGAGGCTGCTCGTTATAGCACATGTACCACTGGAACACAGGGCCCAGGCAATCAATCAATCAATCAATGGTACTTACTGAGTGCTTACTGTGTGCAGAGAGCTGTACTAAACGGTTGAAAGGGTACAATAAACAGAGTTGGTAGTCACGTTCCCTGCCCACCACAGTCTCCAGGACGAGCTTCGGGGAGCTCATTCCCTCTCTCCTTCTCAAAAGGACTACTGACAGCAACAGCTGGTTAAATCAACCCTCGGCCCAAAACTCAATGACTGGGTGAAGAAATACCCGATGCCCTGGTGAGTCGTTTTGGTTGCGCTCACGAAATTATCCGATATTTCAACTGGGGTGTTCAATCAATCACCGAGTGGTATTTATTGAGTGCTTACGGTGTACGCAGTACCGTTAAGAGCACAATGGAGAAGGTATAGACGATCCCTACCCACAGGTTGCTTAGGCACTGAGATGTGTCTTTTAGACTGTGAGCCCACTGTTGGGTAGGGACTGTCTCTATATGTTGCCAATTTGTACTTCCCAAGCACTTAGTACAGTGCTCTGCACATAGTAAGCGCTCAATAAATACGATTGATGATGATGTGTTTAATACTGTCTTCTTCAACCGGTCAGTATAAAATGCATAAAGTGTGGGCCAGTACGCTATTCAAAAGGGAAAGGGACTTCAACAAACAAAAAGCTGATCTCAGAATAAAAGCTTATCTGTCGACCCTGTCGTAAGCTTCATGCTCTGAAGCTCACAAATCTCTAGATAGATGGGCCGCCACACCTCAAATTTGACATATCCAAAACAGAACTCCTCACATTACCACCCAGACCCTGTCCTCCCCGTGACTTTCCCATCACTGTAGACAGTACCACCGTCCTCCCTGTCTCACAAGCCTGTAACCCTGGAGTTGTCCTCGGCTCATCGCTCTCATTCAACCCACACATTCGATCTGTCGCCAGATCCCGTCAGTTCCATCTTTCACAACGTGGCTAAAATCTGCCCTTTCCTCTCCACCCCAAATGCTCCCACGTTAACCTGATCATTTATCCTGTACCACCTTGATTCCCGTAGCAGCCTCCTGTCTCTCCCCACTTCAGTCCACCCTTCACTTTACTGCCCCAAATCATTGCTCTACAAATCCATTCAGTCCATGTTTCCCCACTCCTCAAGAACCTCCATCCGCCTCCGCAGCAAACAAACTCCCTAAGTAGGCTTAAAGCACTCATTTTGCTCCCCCACCCCGCAACCTCACCTTACCTCTCTGATTCCTCACTCCCACCGAGCCCCCACACTTTGCTCCTCCAATGCCAATCTACTCACGTACCACCATCTTGCGCACCTGGCCACCGGCCCCCCTGCCCACGACCTGGAATTCCCTTTCTCTTCACAGTAGACAGATGATCACTCGCCCCACCTTTGGAGCCTTATTAAAATCCCATCTCCCCCAAGAACCCTCACCCGACCAAGTCCTCATTTCTTCTACCCCTCTCCCCTCTGCGTTGCTCCTGCACTTGGACCGCACCCTTCATTCACCCCTGCTTTTCCACGGCACTTATGTGTATACGTACCCGTCGTTTATTTATATTAATGTCTGTCCCTATAGGCTGAAAGCTTACGGTGAGCATGGAATGCGTCTACCGACTCTGTTATACTGTACCCTGCCAAGCGCTCAGTACAGTGCTCTGACACAGTAAACGTTGAATAAATACAACTGACTTACTGAACCCTCCAGGCCCTTTTTAGGTTAAACCAACCTCCAAGACCAAAGAGGGCACCCTAAAAGCAGTGGCGGGGGGGGGGGGGGGGGGGGGGAGGGGTCAGTTTCACCTCTCTGCGGCATCCCAGGGAACACAGTTCTTTCTCCAAAACAGAAATTCGGCTGCCAGGTGATAAATCTTCAGATATTAGAACAGTTTTGCTATCCTGCTCTAAGCCATCCCAAATAGGATGGCTTAGAGCAGGCCATGCAGAAGAAGCATGGCCTAGTGGCTAGGGCATGGGCCCGAGCGTCAGACGGTCATGGGTTCTAATCCCAGGTCCTCCACTAGTCTGCTGTGTGACCTTGGGCAAGTCACTTCTCTGTGCCTCAGTTCCCTCCTCTGTAAGATGGGGATTAAGGTTGTGAGCCCCATGTGGGACAGGGACTGTGTCCAATCCGATTACCTGGTATCTACCCGGGTGCTTAGAGTAGTGCCTAGCACATAGTAAGTGCTTTACCGAGACCATAATTATTATTATTATAATAAATAGCTGGGATAAAGCTATGGCATTGCAAACAAGCAAACAGTAGACAGGGAGGGCAGTGCCGAAGGGCAGAACAGGCCTCAGCAGGTCCCAATCCCCGGGAATAAATGTTTACAGTGACACAATCTCCCCACTGGTCTTGTCAGGGCCTGGGCAACGATAAAGTCATTACACTTGGCTCTGTGGTTTCTGGATTTGTTGACTTTCGGGGTTGGGCCTTGAGGATGAGAAGAATATCAGGGCCTTTCCCGGCTCCTGAATTGGAGGTAGTTAAAAGTAATGGGCTGTTGAAAAAGAATGCGAGCAATCTGTGCACTGAGCATGGATGGCCCAAGGTCATGTGTTTGATAATTATCTGAACTGAGAAGCAGTGTGGCCTAGTGGATAGAGCACGGGCCTAGGAGTCAGAAGGCCCTGCGTTCTAATCCTGGCTCTGCCCCTTGTGTGCTCTGTGACCTTGGGCAAGCCATGTAACCTCTCTGTGCCTCAGCTGCCTCATCTGTAAAATGGGGATTAAGACTGTGAGCCCCACGTGGGACACCTGGATTATCTTGGATCTACCCCAGAGTTTAATACAGTGCCTGGCACGCGGTAAGCACTTAAATACCATAAAAACAAACACCTCTCATTGACAACTTGCCATTCCTACCTCTGCTTTTGAGAAGACACAAGGTGATGGGTCAGCAACGGGTTTTGGGGAGGGGCCCAGAGGCCCACCCGTACTGCAAGGGATGAGGCAAAGTGCTTTTCCTGCTCACCAAACAGGGACGGATTTCAACACCCAAGGCTCGGAACACAAGGCCCCGAAACACGTAGGCACTGCTCCTCCCACTCATATTGATGAACTGTGCCCTGGGTGGCCTCTTCCCCTTCAGACCCATCAGTGAACAACGGCACGATTTCTGAGGGTGAAAGGGCAAAAGTTAGACAGCTTTCTGGGAAAGCCGCCACACAAATGGGAGAGAACGAATCAGAGCCTTCAATTGGGACTCTGTGTCTGAGACCCAGATGGATAGGGGAAGAGAAACATCTTAGGATAAGGAATGCCTTGAAAAGAGAGAGAGAGAGAGAGAGAGAGAGAGAGAGAGAGAGAGAGAGAGAGAGAGAGAGAGAGAGAGAGAGAGCACACAAAAGAACTCAAGTTTATGAAGTTTACCTTGATTTGTATAATCATCATCAATCGTATTTATTGAGCGCTTACTGTGTGCAGAGCACTGTACTAAGCACTTGGGAAGTACAAGTTGGCAACATATAGAGACAGTCCCTGCCCAATAGTGGGCTCACAGTCTAAAAGGGGGAGACGGAGAACAAAACCAAACATACTAACAAAATAAAATAAATAGAATAGATATGTACAAGTAAAATAAATCAATAAGTACAATAAATAAATCAATAATAAACAAGTAAAAATCAATCAATGGCACTTACTGAGCACTTACTGAATTCAGAGCATTGTATTAAGCAGCTGGAAGAGTACAGCTGGTGGGCAGGGAAAGTGCCTACCGACACTCTTCTTAATATTGTTCTCTCCTAAGAGCTCTGCACACAGTAAGCATTCCATAAATACGACTGACTGGTCTAACATAACAAGGTTTTTAGGAACATTCCCTACCCATAAGGTGCTTTCAGTCTAGAGGGGGAGACATACATTTCGGATATGTCCGTAAAGGCTGGGGGGACTGAAGGTGGGGTGAATAAAGGGTTCCTAGCCAAATGCAAGGATGATTTTTAGACTGTGAGCCCACTGTTGGGTAGGGACTGTCTCTATATGTTGCCAATTTGTACTTCCCAAGCGCTTAGTACAGTGCTCTGCACATAGTAAGAGCTCAATAAATACGATTGATGATGATGTAGGAGGGAGAGGGAATAAGGGAAAATGAGGACACAGTCGGGAAGGACCTCTTGGGACAGACGTAATTCTAGCAAGGTTTTGACGGTCGGGGGAGTGGCGGCCTGTTGTATATCAGGGAGAGGAAGTTGAGAAGCAGCATGGCCTAATGGATACAGCACAGGCCCGGGAGTCGGAAGGACCTGGTTCATTCACTCATTCAATTGTATTTATTGAGCGCTTACTGTGTGCAGAGCACTGCACTAAGCGCTAGGGTGGATCCAAGCAAATCAATTTGGACACAGTCCCTTGTCCCACACGGAGCGCACACTCTCAATCCCCATTTTACAGATAAAGGAACTGAGGCCCAGGGAAGGGAAGTGACTCGCCCAAGGTCACGTAGCAGGTAAGTGGCAGAGACAGGTTAGAACCTGTGACCCTCTGAGTCCCAGGCCCTGGCTCTATCCAGTTCGCCACGCTGCTTCCCCCGGCTCTGCCACCTGCCTTCTGTGTGACTTTGGGCAAGTCACTAACTTCTCTATGCCTCAGTTCCCACATCTGCAAAATGGGGATTAAGAACTGTGAGCCCTGTGTGGGATAGGGACCGACTAATCCGATTACCTTGTATCTACTCCAGCACTTACAACAGTGCCTGGCACATGAGCACTTAACAAATACCACATTTATTACTAGAAAAATGATCCACGCAGCAGAATAAAGTATGGACTGGAGTTGGGTTAGACAGAAAGCAGGGAGGTCAGTGAGAAGGAAGATCATCATCACTCGTATTTATTGAGCGCTTACTGTGTGCAGAGCACTGTACTAAGCACTTTGGAAGTACAAGTTGGTAACATATAGAGACAGTCCCTACCCAACAGTGGGCTCACAGTCTAAAAGGAAGATGAAGTAGTCAAGGCAGGATATTTTAAATACTTGGATTAACATGGTAATAATAATAACAATAATGACGATGATGGCATTTGTTAAGCGCTTACTACGTGGAAAGCACTGTTCTAAGCCATCTGGATGGATTCTGGTGACATAGTGAAGGTAGAACCGAATGAGATGCGTTGAAGATAGTGCCAAGGTTATGGGCTTGTGAAACAGGGAAGATAGTGGTGTTGTCTACAGTGATGGGAAAGACTGGGGGAGGACTGGGTTTGGGTGGAGAGATGAGGAGCTCTATTTTGGACATGTTAAATTTGAGGCATCAATGCAATGTATAATGAGTTAAGACTGCCAACAGGAGGTGATGAACAGCAGCCTAGTTATTCAGCCACTCACATTCACGATCCGAGGCAAGATGCCGCCTCAGCTACACTCTCTCCCCAGTAGAAACAAGAAGCACACAATCTCGAAAGGTTAAGGAAATGGAATTCTCTAAAAAAAATCTGGGAGTAACAGGCCTTCTGACAACAAGCACAATACCTGAATGTCACTCCTTTATGACAAGAGCCCTAGATTTCTTATTTCTAGACTGTAAGCCCAGTGTGGGCAGGGAATGTCTCTCTCTATTGCTGAATTGTACTTTCCAAGCACTTAGAACAGTGCTCTGCACACAGTAAGCGCTCAATACAGTGGAAAGAATGAACATAAATATTTGTGCCACCAAGAGTTCCCTAACCACTCCCCTCCCTCCCACCTCAGAGCAAAACAAAACTCTCCTTGCTTTGAAAATGCTTCAATTCATACACCGGGCTTCTTTTCGGATCCTGAGGGAAGCAAAAATTACTTGCCATTCTGTCTCTCCCTCTCTTCTTTGTAAAGGCAAACCAGCACCCAATTTCACTAGTCCTTATACTTGAGATACAGAGGTCAAATACGCTCTTGGGAATTTAACTCATGAACGTACCTTGCAAGCAGCAGCACATATACACAAATCCAAGTTAGGGATAACCATGCTACTGAATTTACAGTTTATAAATTTCTCAAAAGCAATCATCCAACAATCTTCTTTAATAACAATAATAATAATGGCATTTGTTAAGTGCTTACTATGTGCAAAGCACTGTTCTAAGCGTTGGGGGGATACAAGGTGATCAGGTTGTCCCACGTGAGGCTCACAGGCTTAACCCCCCATTTTACATATGAAGTAACTGAGGCTCAGAGAAGCTGACTTGCCCAAGGTCATACTGCAGAATAAGGTTCTTTAATAAGGTTCTTCTTACACATTTGCTTTGAGTGGGGATATTTTTCAACACAAGCTTGGTAATATAATTTTTACTACTCCTGAGGGATATGGGTTGAAAATGACGTGAAACAAACAGGTTTCTTTTGGGGTGAACTCAAGAGATGGTAAAACTTTTCTGCTTTCCAGTGGAAGGCTTGGATTTGACCTTACCAGTGGAGAGTGGTGACATAAATAATATTTAATGCTGAGTAGAGATTTAATCACTGACCCACACACAGGTCACACACCTGTGGTTCTGGGTTAATCACTAAACTCAAAATGGATTACAAAAAGCATGGCCACACAGACCTTCTTGTTTGGACGTGCGATGGGTTTTTAAGAGCCCAACCAGGCAAATATTCAGTAGGAATCATCATCAATCATCAATCGTATTTATTGAGTGCTTACTATGTGCAGAGCACTGTACTAAGCGCTTGGGAAGTACAAACTGGCAACATATAGAGACAGTCCCTACCCATCAGTGGGCTCACAGTCTAAAAGGAATCTGTTTCATTTAGCTGGAGTGTAAACAGGCTATTCAGCTTGAGTTCGATAATAATAATAATGGCATTTATTAAGTGCTTACTATGTGCAAAGCAAGGTTCTAAGCACTGGGGAGGTTATATGGTGACCAGGTTGTCCCACGGGGGGCTGACAGTCTGAATCCCCATTTTACAGATGAGGTAACTGAGGCAAAGAGAAGTGACTTGCCCCAAGTCACACAGCTGACAACTGGCAGAGCCAGGAATTGAACCCACGACCTCTGACTCTGAAGCCCGGGCTCTTTCCACTGAGCCACGCACCTGCCTAACAACTTGAGTTGGCTTTAGTGAGGAACAACTGCACTCCAGAGAGGCCTTCTATACCCAAGGCATTATTTCAGAAGTAAGGACTTGGCGATTACGTAGATACATTTATGGTATTTGTTAAGTGCTTTCTATGTGCCAGGAGCTGTAGGAAATGCTGGGGTAGGTATAAGATAATCAGGTTGGACACAGTCCCTGTCCCACATGGGGCTCACGGTATTCAGAGGCACAGAGAAGTTAAATGAGTTGCCCAAGGTCATACGGCAGATAGGCGGTGGAGACAGGATTGGAATCCAGGTCCTTCTGGCTCCCAGGCTCGTATCCTTCCTGCTAGATCTCGCTACTTCTCTCAATATATTTAGAAACCGTTCATTTCTGTCTATCCAGACCCCTCCGACCCATCGACAAACCCCGTGAAGGTCAAAAGACTCGCCATGTAATTCTCCTTGTGGTTCTGAACGGTCTTACTCTGGAGAAAAGGCCCAAGGAGCGCAATTCTCTCCTGACGGTTGGGCTGGAACAGCGTGGCTTAGTGGGAAGAGCACGGGCTTGGGAGTCAGAGGACGTGGGTTCTAATCCCGGCTCTGCCACTTGTCTGCTGTGTGACCTTGTGCAAGCCGCTTAACTTCTCTGGGCCTCAGTTATCCCATCTGTAAAATGGGGGTTAAAACCTCGAGCCCCATGTGGGACCACCTGATTACCTTGTATCTAGCCCAGTTCTTACAACTGCGCTCAGCACATAGTCAGCGCTTAATACCACAATAATGCTAATAATGATAGTCCCTGATTTTAGGTTAATATCATTGTCACCCGTTGACTGGAGGCAAGGCCCTGTCCCACACTGAGCCCCTTCCTTCCTCTCCCCCTCGTCCCCATCTCCATCCCCCACATCTTACCTCTTTCCCTTCCCCAAAGCACCTGTGTATATGTATATGTTTGTACATATTTATTACTCTATTTATTTATTTATTTTACTTGTACCTATCTATTCTATTTATTTTATTTTGTTAGTATGTTTGGTTTTGTTCTCTGTCTCCCCCTTTTAGACTGTGAGCCCACTATTGGGTAGGGACTGTCTCTAGATGTTGCCAACTTGTACTTCCCAAGTGCTTAGTACAGTGCTCTGCACACAGTAAGTGCTCAATAAATACGATTGATGATTATGATGACGATTATGATGACGATAAGGCAGTAGCCCTTACTCCCCTCAAATGCTTCTTTGGAAAGTCCGAGAAGCTTGGCTGCTCCTGGGAAAAACAGGAGGCCTTCACACCAGCTGTGCTCTTTCTCTCGTGGCCGGAACCCACTCTCGCAGCCCAAATGAAGAGAGGCCAGCCACTCCCTAAAGCCCCACACCAGGCAGCGGGTAGGAGGCATGAAAGTTTCAAAACCCCATCAAGTGCAGACTCCATTAGAACCCATCTCTTATTTAGGTTGTGGAAAAGCAATCTGCTCTTTAGGTTAAAACACAAACCAAGCACTTCATTTTTTTAAAAGAAATTTTTCTGACCAAACACCCTTTTAATAATAATAATAATAATAATGGCATTTATTAAGCGCTTACTATGTGCAAAGCACTGTTCTAAGCCAATGCTTCACTCCATAATTTATATGCATGGTTTCAGAAAATAAACATTCCAAGAGCATTAATTTTTATCAATCAATCAATCATATGTATTGAGCGCTTATTGTGTGCAGAGCACTGTACTAAACGCTTGGGAAGTACAAGTTGGCAACATACAGAGACAGTCCCTACCCAACAGTGGGCTCACAGTCTAGAAATCAATAATCAATAATTACTAAGCCTTAAGAATGCAGACTTGTAGGATCAAAATAAACATTTCCTACGCCCTTTCTGATCTGATTTTACAATCCACATAAATACTGGATTACAGAGCTAGGCTGAAGAAAATACACGAAGGGGTCCTGCTCTTTCCCTCTAATCAGAAATGAAATCGGTGAAAACGACAACCTTGCAACAGCTTTGGAAGAAAAAAAGTGCCAAAACCCACTTCTCTGATCACTGATAGCCTATTCCTAAAATATACTGCAGTGATAAATGCAGTGCAGCAAACTAGAACCTCAATATCTTATAACTACGAACTACTGAGCTCAGCCTTTATTTGTGGAGAAGAGGGCACAAAAGTACTCTCGGCAATTATAAAGCTAAGACACTGCAAAAACAAGAATCAAGGAACTTAGATCTAACGCTAAGGCGACCACTGAGCAGTAGGTAGTGGTCTTTATTAGGCAGACAACTTTTACTCTCCCTCCTTCCTGACATACCACAACACCAATGACTCTGTTAGTATTCTCTTTAGGCTGGTTTGGGAATGGGATAAGACAGAGAAAGAACTAGCCCTGAAATGTTCCCACAAACACCCACCCATGATTCGTACTTCCCCTTTTTTTCTCTTTACCATGGTATTTATTAAGTGCATACTACAAGCTAGGCACTGGGGTAGACACAAGGTAATCCGGTCCACATCCCACATGGGGTTCAGTTTTAATCCCCATCTGACAGATGAGGGAACTGAGGCACAGAAGTCAAGTGTCTTGCCCAAGGTCCCACAGCACACAAGTGGCAGAGCCGGGATCAGAACCCAGATTGCGGGCCGTGCTCTACCCACTAGACCACACTGCTTCTCACCCACCCATCCACGACTGGCACATTCCTTGCAATAGTGTGCAGGGTGTAATCCAGGCCAGGGCACAGGGCCTCTGGGGCAAGGTCCGGGTATTCCAGGCTCCCTTTCCCAACCCTTTCCCGGGGCCTCACCTCTTATACAACAATAATAACACACAGCAAACGTGCACAGGGATGATAGCCATTGCGGCAATTCTGGTTTCTGGACTTTGACCCACATAAAGTTCCACTATCTGTGTAGAGGAACACCAGCAAGAAAGCCGCCTTATCTTCTTTTTTTTTATTTGAATGTCATATTTCAACATTTCCTTATGAAGGCAGTTAAATGCAACGACTTCACTAATCACCAAGCATCCGCATAGGCACACGAACGTTCGGATCCCGACTCTTTCGGAGAAATCGGGTGAGCAGTCACTTGAGGGTCGATGCCAGGGGACGCTTAGGGTGCCTATTCGGTGAGGCGGACTCATGCGTACGCCAGCCGTCCCCAGAAGGGCAACGATGCCAGCCAGACCAAGGGACAGCCTGTTCGCCTCCCAGGAAGGCAAGACTACCACGCACCTGCTATTGCTTCAAACAGCTGACTACCACCGGAACTCAGGGTCAATACACTCAGCGCTATTTTTTTAATTATTAAAGGGGATCTGGGGCCATGTAAAATTCTGACAAGTCTGACAGCAGCTTTGCCGAACACCCTAAGAAGCTGGCCCTCCTTCTGTCCTTTGAACAGTAATATTTCTGGCAACCCATAAAACTTTAAGTTCTTAATGACTGACACGATAGTTCAGGACCCCGTTTAAAAATCAGTGGTTCTGAACTTTCCACCGAGATCAGAAAGAGGACGTGTTTGTTTTCCAAGTCAAACAGACCAAAGTACAGGAGGAACAGCCATCACGTATCTTTTTACCTGTGAAATCGCAGACTTGGTGAGGGAACTCGAAAAGTCTGCCTCACCGACAGGTCAATCTGCCTCTGGAGATGTACTTCCCAGACAGGAAAAACAAGTTTTAATATAAGCTCACCTGTGCATTTGTACAACATTCCAGTCATGGTCCCAGCTGCTATCGTGTTGATGTCATCTTCTGCCCCTCGTGTTTTCTCTATAATCACGCCAAATGCACTGTACAGCAGAGCTGGAAGGTACAAAGGGGAAAGTTTGAGTCGCTAGTTGGTCTGCGCCTAGTCAGGAGGATAGATCATCATCATCATCAATCGCATTTATTGAGCGCTTACTGTGTGCAGAGCACTGTACTAAGCGCTTGGGAAGTACAAATTGGCAACATATAGAGACAGTCCCTACCCAACAGTGGGCTCACAGTCTAAAAGGGGGAGACAAAACCAAACATACTACAAAATAAAATAGAATAGATATGTACAAGTAAAATAAATAGAGTAATAAATATGTACAAACATATATACATATATACAGGTGCTGTGGGGAAGGGAAGGAGGATAGATATCCAGTATGATCAAATCCATCAATCAGTGGTAGTCACTGAGTGCTGACTTTGTGCTGAGCACGGTACTAAGAAATGCCTGGGAGAGGTACCGTTATTTGGCAGACATGAACCCTACCCACAAGGATCCCCTAAGTTTCCTTTAACCACTCTTCTAGACAAAAGACTGGACTGGATGAATAGGGTGGGTGGGGGAGAAGTCTGATCTAGAGAAGCAGCGTGGCTCCGTGGAAAGAGCCAGAGGTCATGGGTTCTAATCCCGGCTCCGCCACTGGTCAGCTGTGTGACTTCGGGCAAGTCACTTCACTTCTCTGAGCCTCAGTATCCTCATCTGTAAAATGGGGATTAAGACTGTGAGCCCCTCGTGGGACAACCTGATCACCTTGTATCCCCTCCAGTGCTTCAAACAGTGCTTTGCACATGGTAAGCGCTTAACAAACGCCATTATTATTATCTAGGAGAGCATTGCTTACGGTCTCAAGCTTTTAACTGAAATGGCCAGTAAAATAAGTACACAAGGAAAAGGACCCAACTGTACCCCAAAACCCACTCTACACAACTGCATAAAGCAGAGCCCTCGCAGTACTTCCAAAGGATTCAAAATGGCAAAAAGGACAGCGCTACTTCATTTTCCCAAGTACTTCCGATATAACTGAAGGCTTTCACTCGCCCCACCAAATTACTTCACCTGGAAAGAAAGCTGTCCATCTTTTCCAAATCCTTCTGTTAAAGGAGGCCCCAAAACTTTGCACTTCTTCCCTCGTTACTTCACCGATAAGCAGAAGACCTCTCTTTTACACATCCATTCCCACTAAGACCAATACTTACTAATGAAAAGAACAAGCACTCTGCTAGGTACTGGGGAAGATATAATACAATCAGATCAGACAGAGTACCACCCAGAGCTCATGGTTTAGGAGCAATGGAGACCTGGTGGCATTTCCATTATACAGATGAGGAAACTGAGGCACAGAGAGGGTAAGTGACTTTTCCCAAGGTCACACGACAGGCAACTGGCAGCCAGGACTGCAGGTCTTCTGCCTCCCTGATTTGGGCCCTACTAGCCCACGCTGGGTTTAAGTTTTCATGGAACAAATGTAATGTTAAGCAACTGACCAAATGTTAAGGTGTTTGCACCTATAGACAAGACCAATGAAAGTATCTCTCTGATGATGTGTAGTTTAATCCGCTGTTGCCGACTTGTACTTTCCAAGTGCTTAGTATAGTGCTCTGCACACAGTAAGCACTTAATAAATATGATTGAATGAATCAGTCCGGCCTTCAGGCCCAGTCTGGGAACACTTTTGCTAATATGCCCACGAAAGGGACAAAATATTTCAACCATTTCCACCAACCAACCCTGAGCCCTGCCATTGCTGGGCAATTCTGGGTCAGAAAGGTTGCTTTGGTAGTTGGTGGGAGGGGAAGAAGCAAGGTCAGGCCCAGACAGGGGGTGCCAGTTGGGCAGTTAGCTCCCCACAGGTGAATTGGGAAGGATGAGACGCAGCAGGGCGCAGTGGATAGACCATGGACCTGGGCTCTAAAGTTAAGGGCAAGATTGCCAGCGCGGAGGCCTCCAGGAAGAAAAAATGAAACACCAAGCAGAATCCTGTAGGTACCTGGCCAGAGCTGGATGCCCATGTCGAGACCCCCGCCCAGATCTACATGAAAGCAACGTGGCGTAGTGAATAAAGCATGGGCCCGGGAATCAGAAGGACCTGGGTTCTAATTCCGGCTCCACCACTTGTCTGCTGTGTGACCTTGGGCAATTCAATCACCTTCTCTGGGCCTCAGTTCCCTGTAAAACAGGGACTGAGACTGTGAGCCTCATGGGGGCATGGACTATATCCAGCCTGATTAACTTGTACCTACCCTACTGCTTAGTATAGTGCTTAGAACATAGTAAGTGACTGATAAATATATACATATAATATATAGGTATATATAATATATATATATATGTATATATATTTAAAGGGACAGGGGAAAAGAAGCTGGCTTATGCTTGCTCCCACTCCAGGTTGGACTGGGCTTCAATATCCCAGATCTCTCTTGGGGGCTGGGAAGGGGAGGGAGAAAAACTGGCAGCAAAATCTTTGATGGTTTGTGTATGGTGCAGTTCTCCAGGGAAGTGGACCCCTGCGAATTTTCCAAGCCAGTTTAAGGGTACCCAAGGGCGCAGAAGTTTATTAACCTTTCCACAAGATAAATGAACCATCGCACCCTACCCAACACTGAGCTACATGTTCTTGGGCTGATTACACAGGATATACTTTACAAGGAATTTAGCCTTGGATTTAGGGGAATCCAGCCAGGTACACGGCAGCAGATCATTTTCCCCGGAAACACCTGGCAGAGGGGCTTGATTAATGTGTCACTCCACTGTTCCACGCCAGAACTTTCAACCCTCCAACTCTAAGCCACCCAACCTTTGGCTTTAAATGCATTATTTTATTTGTTCCAAAAAGATAAAATGCACCAGCTGTGAATAAAGGGACTACAGGGAATAGAATTTAGCCAAGGTGGAATGACCAACTGGAGTTCCAACTGGCACTCAAACTAGCTTTTTTCACCGCCTTTAATGCATTTTTATTTACAGTTGTTGCACTTTGGTGGCAGGAAGGAGAGGGCCTGTAATGAGCAGAACAAGTTCTACAACAAATTTCTGAAAAGCCACAATTACGTCTTTGGGCAGAAATCCTGGATGTTACATGGCTTCAAGAGATACAACATTTTCTTACTTCTCACAGCTGTCAGCTCCACTTACCTAGAGACCCGAGAGTGTTAGCCCATAACGCCCCTTGCCTGGTGACCATATTCAAAATCCTAGGGACAGAAAGAGAGAAACATGTCACTCCTGAGTGGCATCCTCTTGGACACAAGGTTCTTAGTATTCTGTTCTACATCAGTGTGACCAAACTAGAGGCTCACGGAGTGCAGGCAGCTCACAACCCTCTAAATTTGTCTGCCTGTCCTCCGCCAATTAAGAACCGCTTCATTCCGTCACTGTCTCTCACTCCTAGCTTCAAGCCAAAGATGGAGGTAGAAAAAGCAGGAAAGGAACAGGGATTTATACATTCACTCAACCTTCTAGAGTGTGAGTCCGTTGTTGGGTAGGAATTGTCCCTATCTGTTGCCAAATTGTACTTTCCAAGTGCCTAGTACAGTGCTCTGCACACAGTAAGCGCTCAATAAATACGACTGAATGAATGAATCAGTGGGATTTACTGAGTGCTATGTGCAGAGCATCGTTCTAAGTCCTTGGGAGAGTACAATACCTACAGAGTGGATAATAATAATAATGATGGTATTTGTTAAGCGCTTACTGTGTGCAAAGCACTGTTCTAAGCACTGGGGGGGTACAAGGTGATCAGTTTGTCCCACGGGGGGCTCACAGTCTTAATCCCCATTTTGCAGATGAGGGAACTGAGGCAAAGAGAAGTGAAGTGACTTGCCCCAAGTCACACAGCTGACGGAGCCGGGATTTGAACCCCTGACCTCTGACTCCAAAGCCCGTGCTCTTTCCACTGAGCCATGCTGCTTTTCTAGACACATTCCCTGCCCATAATGAACTTTCAGTCTAGTGGGGGAGACAGGCATTAATGTGAATAAATAATTTAAAGATATGTGCATAAGCATTCTGGGGTTGGGGCAAATATCAAATGTCCTAAGGTCACAGATCCAAGTGCAGGGACAGAAGGGAGAGTGAGCTGGGAAAAACTAGGGCTTAATCAGGGAAGGCCTCATGGAGAAAATGTGATCTTAATTGTGCTTTGAAGGTGGAGAGAAAGGTGGTCTGGTGTAAGAGATTCCAGGCCAGGGGGAGGATGTGGGAATGGGGTCGGTGGTGATATGCGAGATTGGGGCACAGTGAGTAAACTGACGTCAGAGGAAAAGAGTGTGCGGGCTGGGCTGAAGCAGATTAGTGAGGTGAGGTAGGATTGGGTGAGCTGATTGAGTGCTTTAAGAGCAGGCAGAGCCCCCCCCACCGAGTCACAGACTTTCCCTGAATGTCGACAAAGGGGCCTGAAAACTAGCAAAGCAGCAGGATTTCCTTGTGCCCTAGCCAACCACATCCACAATGAAATGTGCCACCTGTAACTGATTCTCCCCTGCTCCTTTCCGGGCAAGATCAGGCCCCCTGACTGGAACACACCAGGACAAGAATTGGTGGCTGACACCCTGCTATATTTCACAGCCCTCTTTAAAACTGGTGCCTGAAGCAGAGAGAAAGAACCGGGAGCTTTGGGGACAAGCAGTGTGCAGTGCCCGAGCCCTCTGACGGTAACAGTCCCTCTGTTTCACACCACACTGCAAATATCTGGGTCCCCCAGGGTTTCTCTCTCCTGGACTTGTTTTACTTTGGAAATTATAAAAACAGCAATCATTTATACATTCACCCTGAACTAGAGAAGCAGTGTGGCCTAATGGATAGAGGATGGGCCTGGGAGTAATAAGGCACTAAATTCTAATCCCAGCTCCGCCACTTGCCTGCTTTGTGACCTTGGGCAAGTCACTTCACTTCTCTGGGCTTCCGTTCTCTCTTTTGTAAAATGGGGATTGAGACTGTGAGCCCTACATGGGACAGGACTGTGTCCAACAAGATTTGCTCGAATCCACCCCAGTGCTTACTATAGCGCGTGGCACATAGTAAGCGCTTAACAAATGCTATTAGTATTAGTAGTAGTAGTAGTAGTAGTAGTAATAATAAACCTGGATCCACCACTTGTCTGCTGTGTGATCTTGGGCCTGCCACTTCATTTCTCTGTGCCTCAGTTAATCTCCTCTATAAAATGGGGATGAAGACCGTGAGTCCCGTGTGGGACAGGGACTGTGTCCAACTCGATTTGCTTGTATCCACCCCAGTGCTCAGTACAGTGCCTGGCACAAAGTAACTACTTAAAAACCATCAACATCAACTAAGAAAGATCATTTCACGTCTGCTCCTCCTATGGCAGCCCAGAAACTGTTAATATCTAGTCTGGGCAGGGATTGGGAAAAATATTCAGAATACACGGAATTTGTCTTTCAGATTACGGCTCCCGTCTATTCAGGGTCAAGCAAGCGTTTTAAAAGATTACTGCAAAAATGGAGGATACCACGGCAATCCTATCGCTGCTAGGAGGAGCTAATTTGATTTGTTTTTTTGTGTAAAGTTCTGCGGATAAAGTGAATGAAGAAAACGGTCATACTTTTGGCCACTCCAACCACCCTTTATTATGACATATCACATTACTAAAGAGTCAGGCTTCTGGGTTACGCACATCCAATTTAGAGAAGACTATGGCTCTTTCAGAGTTTAGGGGCTGGTATCCGCCTAACAAATGGCACTGAAAAAAGGCAATAAGATAATTGTTTGAATCTGTAACACTAGGTTTCATTTTTCCAGCATGCTTTTGCTTCAATTATAGTAGTCCCGCGGCATTGTTGGATGTTTTGTCCGTGGCTCCGCTTATCTATCAGCAGCCGGGCCCTGGTCCTGGCCGCCTGCTAGAGAAGCAGCATGGCTCAGTGGAAAGAACACAGGCTTTGGAGTCAGAGGTCACGGGTTCAAATCCCGGCTCCGCCACTTGTCAGCCGTGTGACTTTGGGCAAGTCACTTCACTGGGCCTCAGTTCCCTCAGCTGTAAAAGGGGGATGAAGACTGAGCTGCACATGGGACAACCTGATCACCTTGTAACCTCCCCAGCGCTTAGAACAGTGCTTTGCACATAGTAAGTGCTTAATAAATGCCATTGTTAAATGCCACTGTTATCTGTCCGGTCAGCAGCAGCCACAGCCCCGCCTCCTCTGGGCCTGGCTGGCTTTCTCTTACCGCTCCCCCACCCCACCCCACTGCAAAGCCTGGATTGTCAGGAGTCATTACATAATAATAATTATGGCATTTGTTAAGTGCCTACTATGTTCTGAGCACTGGGGTAGATACAAGAGAATTGGGTTGGACAGTCCCTGGCCCACGTAGGGCTCACCCTCTTAATCCCCGTTTTACAGATGAGGGAACTGAGGCACGGAGAAGTGAAGTGGCTTGCCCAAGGTTACACAGCAGGGCAGTAGCAAAGCAGGGACAAGACTCAGGGCTCCCTCCCGTGGATCTGTGCTCTTCCCACTAGACCCTGCTACCTTACACAGAAGACACTTAATTTGGGCCCAACTGCTGCCAGTCATGGAATAATGAAAAGTGCAGTTAATAAAACAATGAAGATATCAGTACATTTTATGTCTGCCCCCAGACTAGCACTAAACAGCCAGTGTACATGTTTAGCACACTCTCAAAAGGCAGAGTTCTGCCCTGCGCTGGTTCCAGAAGTTACCAGAACGGTGACAATGGCAACCAGATTTAAACGACAGAACATTAATCTCCCAGCAGCGTAACACTGTCACAGGAACAGAAACACCCTGGACAGCTGACTTACCGCTGGAGCTTGGTGTCACGAGGCGACTATTACGGGCTCTCTAGGGAACTTGTTTTTAATCGCTTCCTCAAAGCTGGTTTATTTCCGTTTATTTCCTTCCAAACCTTACAACGTACTTTTGCTAGAGACAAGACACTTGATGGTTAAGGCTACTGAATGTGTTCTGTACAGACACTGATGGTCTGACACTCTTTTCAAAAATTAAGGCACACTGCAAATGTATCATGTTATTTATTTACATTATTAGTCATGTCTCCTGGTTGGACCCTTTGTGCTCTGTTTTAAAAACCGTTCTCAGTGGTGATTCCACCAAGAAAGCCTTTGCTCTTTTAGACTGTGAGCCCACTGTTGGGTAGGGACTGTCTCTATATGTTGCCAATTTGTACTTCCCAAGCTCTTAGTACAGTGCTCTGCACACAGTAAGCGCTCAATAAATACGACTGATGATGAAGAAAGCAGTTTATTACTAAACACAGGTAGTCCCCAGGATCGAGTCTGGATTTCTGCCATTTTAGGACTGAAAACGAGACAGGGGGAAAAATAGCCCGAAATGAAGTAAAGCATACTCAGGGTCGAATGCACTTGGAAATAAATATCTGAATTGCAGTGCGACTTTTTTTTGTGGTGGACGTTTTGAACCGAACAGAGGGGAGGGTAAAACAAGACGCAAGGGCTCGGCTCGTCAAGGATAATGGGACAGAGGTCACGTCGTGGTTGTTATCCACAGGACGAGGAAGAAGTGGAGCGGAGTTTCAAGGGGGTGACCTTGAGTGGGCGTTTTCATGCCTTTAACACAACAACTTGCCAAACAGGCACATGTGTTGCCACCTACTGGACGAACTGCTTCGAGGTAGAAAGACGGTTTGCTAAAAACAGAAACAACACACACTAAAATTAGTTTCCTTTCCTAAATTGCGACTAGAGTTGTACATAAATTCCGTCCTTATTAGTTGGTGGGTCTTTTTACCGCAAAGACAAAAAACAGCACACAGTCCTTTCTGGGTTGTGAGCCCCATGGAGGTCAGGAACCAAGCCTAACTTTCACCTTGTGTATTTTTCCCCAGTGCTCTCTTCAGGGCCTAATAAATAACTCTCTGAAAACCACCCGAAAATCTTGCCATCTAAAACATGTGAACAAATCTCTCACGGTCTCCATTCTTGAAAGAGCAATGGAGGAACGCTTTCATTGCACTATTACACGATGTGAGCATCGGGACTTTTTACTTACTGTACGTTTCTTGGTTTGGACCAGGCCATGCTTTGTGTCTCCTTCAGTCCCAACCGTAGGCCGTTTGCTGCCCCAAATCCAGCCCCTGGAAAACCAGAATTCCCATCTTTACTGAACAACGAACCCAGACTTTCATAATAATACTGCTCTCTACACTTGTAATTTTCTCTTTCCTGACTCTATACCCAGGGGTAAACAAATAAAAAATCCAGGACCTACTAAATTTTAGAGTCTGGGCTAAGAATCCCACTTATTTCTCTCTTCTAATCTGTAGACACATGGACTGAAAATTCTATCCATGTTCTGAAAGGGCAAATGTCAGAAAAATGTGCTTTTCTAAATTTTCCTTTCAGGGCTGGGGAGTGTCTTGGTGTATCCTTTTCTTTGCAGTCCCAAGTCCCGGGGACAATTTTGCCTGTTTCCACTTTCCACCTCCTGCCCCTGCCCTGTTAATGCTCTTTCTTCTTTTTAATAATTCCCCTTCATTCTCTCTCAGGCAGTGAGAGAGTTGATTGGTGCCACAGACTCTATAGGACCCAGATTTTGGGGGCGGGGAGCGACTACGTCTTCGGAAAAAGCGCATCTTAAAATCCAGTGGTTGATTACAGACGTCTCAGAGTCAAAAATCCAAGATTATTTCACAGTTATTTTAACAGACCCTCCCCTCCACCGTTACTAAGCCAAGTAGCCAAGGGCCCAGAGGCGTCTGCTCCCGTTGAGGTATCAGAGATATTGCACCCGTTCTCCCTGCCGGCCATCTCACAACACGTACCGCTGGGCACATGGGGCATGAGCATGAGAATGTAAATGTCTCAGGCAAACCATGTACACCACTGCAAAAACAGCTCAAGGGTATGTCCAGCTAGCAGTAGGCCCTACCACTTCTCTTTTAACCAGAAGTGTCGGAGCGATGCTCACCCAAACGGCAGGAAGGAGGTCAGAAAAACGGCCCTACTGAGTCTTCACAGACAAAGCCTGCAAGAGACAGACTCTCTCTTCAGAATCCAGCCCCACCATCGGGGCATCACCTCTGAACCACATACCCTTCTCTCAGATTTCCTTTGCCCATACAGTGTACCCTTGATTGATGAGCTGCATTTCATTCTTTCTTTTAATGGGATTTGTTAAGTGCTTATAAAAGCGGCAGGCATTGTACCAAGCACTGGGGTAGATATGAGTTACTCAAGTTGGGAATAGTCCCTGTCCCACATGGAGCTCAGAGGTATACTCCCCATTTTACGGACGAGGTAGGAGGCACAGAAGTTAAGTGACATCCCCAGGGTCGCACAGCAGACAAGTGGCAGAGCCGGGATTAGAATCTAGGTCCTTCTAACTCCCAGGCCCATGCTCTATCTGCTAGGCCAAGCTGCTCGGCCCCACCGTGAGGAGTCAGAGGAAAAAAGGTGTCCACCTAACTGTGTCTCCCCAACTCTATAACTATCACGTTGAAGGTTGGAGATTTTCTGATTCAGAGGTGCCAACACACACGCACACTTCCTTCTCTCCTCCCACATCCTCTCCACACTCCCAATTAGCCAGGCTGTTAGTTGGGCAGTGCAGTCAAAGTGAAAAACTACCCCTCTTCACCAAGAAGGCCTTAAACCTGTAGGCTCAGGGCCTACTGTTTGAATCTCAAATCCACCCATGTCGCTGTGAGAGGTATCTGAATATCTATGCTTTTTGGTTCTCCAGTGCTTTGGCCAGCTAATCAATAGAATACTGGAATGATCACATACCATCCTGATAATTAAGCTCAGTTATTCTCACTCACCTGTCATGCAGCATCCTCCGATGGTAAAGAAGGCTAATTCGAATCTCCCCCGAGTTTTGTTAGCGCCAGTGGGTAAAATAAACTCATCTGTGTCCTAAAATAGTGTAAGTGAAAATATGTAAATTTAGTCCCAACAGAACACACCATTTGAGAAGCTCCTCTGAATTCTCTACATTGATGCTTATATATTCCTGATTAATTATAATTAGTATCAGCAACAACAGTATTTATTGCACCAGGATTTGCACCCTTTATTCATCATCCTTCATCCCCGCAGCCCTTATGTACATATATGTACTTTATTCATTTATATTAATGCCCGTCTCCCCCCGCTAGACTGAAAGCCCGCGGTGGGCAGGGAACATGCCTACCAACTCTGTTATACTGTGCCCTCCAAGTGCTTAATACTGCAATGCACACAGCAAGCGCTCAATCAATACAATTGACTGACTATTGAGTGCCTAATTTGTGAGGAGTATTGTATTTGCTCCTAGGGCGACATACATATAATGTCAAAGAGCCCTGCATTTGAGGCATTTCTCTACACCTCACTTTCTTAGTCTGTAAAGTGGGCCTGTGATACATGCTCTCTCCCACTTAGACTGTGAGCCCCATGTGGGACAGGAATTGTGTCCAACTTCATCACCCTGTATCTACCCCAGCGTTTAGTTCAGTGCTTGGCACATAAGTACTTAACAAATACCACAAGTATTATTATTAGAATAAGACTCCTAAGTTATTTCTTTTCTACTCAGCAGGCCTCTTTGGTTCAACTGCCCTACACTGATATAAGCTTTAAGGACCGAGTAAATGTCTCTGCTAATTATTTTCAGAGCAAAGGACCCTTGGGACAGCTCACTAGCCCTAGCTGTCCTCCATACAGCACGTAGAAGGATATTTCAAAAGGACAGAGAACCTAGGTAAATTAATCCACAAGGCTGAGGCATGGGTACTTGGCAACGTTTCTAAGACTGCATACTAAGATAAAAGTGGAAACAACACATCCATCAGTGGTATTTTTGAGTGCTTACTATGTGCAGAGCACTCTACTAAGCACTTGGGAGAGTACAATACAAACTAGCTTCCAAAAATATACCCATTAGAGTAACAGAGAGACTACCAACTTGCTGTCCCCAGCTTTGTTTACCAAAATGGTCTCGCTTAAAACATAAACACATTTAAATCTTTCAGAGGATGTTTGAGAGCAGCAAGGTGCCTCACGGCTTTGCATTAAGAACAGTGACATTACAGCACTGGTGATAGCTAGACTGTTTAGAGACTGGAAGGTTTTATTTTAAAAGGTCTGGGTCTAAGAAAACTATGAAATTACTCTGCAACAATCTTACCTGTACAAGATACCTGGGGTCCACATTTAAATATGGTGAAAGCGGGCTCATACCTGTAACTAAAGAGGAAAAAGATTGTTGACCAAACTATTTTCTTCCTTGATCAACTGGCATCCCATCAAATTGATGCCACCGTTTCTGCTGTAGGAAATGTTCATTTCACTTATGATGTGAGTCAATAGTGACTGGGATCATTTCCAGGTTGTTCTTTTTTGGCTACCACGAAGACGCCTTTCAACCCCTTCCCTAGTCTTCTAGGGACACAATCTGAAAGTCAACTTCTCCATGTCGTCTGAAGGGAGGACAGAATCATGAAGAAGTAGAAAAGGCTGTCTGGATCGCTCTAATAATCCCTGCCCCTTGGCACACGAATTTTAAACTGCTAGCATGTAAAGTATATATACGGACCCTCCCCCCACTCCCGGGTGGAGGAAGAGAAAGTTGCCGTAACTGTCACCGAAGGCTAGAATTTTAGCCCCACCACCAGCTAAAATTTGAGGATTAATGAAACTTTACAACAACTTTCAAGAGAGTTAATAAACTTTTAAAAAATGAATGAAAAGGATTGGAGAAGTTGAAAGGCAAGCAGTGATGTTTAGCAGTAGGCTGTATTACTCTATTTTTACTTATACATATTTATTACTCTATTTTATTAGTAATGTGCATATAGCTATAATCTATTTATTCTGACCGTTTTGACACCTGTCTACATGTTTTCTTTTATTGTCTGTCTCTCCTCTTCTAGACTGTGAGCCCGTTGTTAGGTCGGGACCGTCTCTATACGCTGCCGACTTGTAATAATAATAATGATAGCATTTAAGCGCTTACTATGTGCAAAGCACTGTTCTAAGCGCTGGGGAGGTTACATGGTGATTCAGGTTGTCCCACGGGGGGCTCACAGTCTTAATCCCCATTTTACAGATGAGAGAACTGAGGCCCAGAGAAGTTAAGTGACTTGCCCAAAGTCACACAACTGGCAATTGGGGGAGCCGGGATTTGAACCCATGACCCCTGACTCCAAAGCCTGGGCTCTTTCCACTGAGCCACGCTGCTTCTCTAGCGCTTAGTACAGCACTCTGCACAAAGTAAGCGCTCAATAAATACAACTAAATGAATGAATGCAGAGCACTGTACTAAGTGCTTGGGAAAAATACTATATAACAGAGTTGGTTGACACATTCTCTGTTGACAAGGAGCTTTCAATCTAGGGGGAAACAGACATTACAATTAATTATGGATATGGACTTAAGTATGGTGGGGGTGGGGGTGAGGGTGGGGTGAATCAAGGGTACAAATCCAAATGCAAGGGTGACAGACAGGAGAGGAGGAGGAAAAATGACAGATTCTCCTAAGGAAGCCCAATAAATGTTACTTATTTAAATGTAAAATGTTATCAGCAGCATGGTGTACTGGATAAAGCACGGGCTTGTGAGTCAGAAGTCATGGGTTCTAATCCCAGCTCCGCCAACTGTCAGCTGTGTGACTTTGGGCAAGTTACTTAACTTCTCTGTGCCTCAGTTACCTCACCTGTAAAATGGGGATTAGAACTGTGTGAGCCCCCGTGGGACAACCTGATCACCTTGTAACCTCCCCGGCGCTTAGAACAGTGCTTTGCACATAGTAAGCGCTTAACAAATACCATAATTATTATTATTACTGTGCGACCCTGGGCAAGTCCCTTCACTTCTCTGGGCCTCAGTTCCCCCATATGTAAATGGCGATGAAGACTGTGAGCCCCACGTGGGACAACCTGATCACCTTGTATCTCTCCCCGGTGCTTAGAACAGTGCTTGGCACAGAGTAAGCGCTTAAATACCATAATTATTATTATTACTCCTCTGTGCCTCAGTTCTCTCATCTGTGAAAGGGGGATGAAGACTGTGAGCCCCACGTGGGACAACCTGATGACCTTGTATCTACCCAAGCACTTAGCACAGTGCTCGGCACAGAGTAAGCGCTTCACAAATACCGTCATTATTATTATTATTACAAGGTCATCAGGTTGTCATACGTGGGGCTCACAGTTTTCATCCCCACTTTAGAGATGAGGGAACTGAGGTCCACCCAGGGAAGTGAAGCGGCTTGTCCAAGGTCACAGAGTAGAAAAGAGAAGCAGTGTGGCTCGGTGGCAAGAGCCCGGGCTTGGGAGTCAGGAATCACGAGTTCTAATCCCGGCTCCGCCAACTGCCAGCTGTGTGACTTTGGGCAAGTCACTTCACTTCTCTGTGCCTCAGTTCCCTCATCTGTAAAATGGGGATGAAGACCCTGAGCCCCACATGGGACAACCTGATGACCCTGTTTGTCCGGCCCCCCACCCCGCAGGGCTTGGAACAGTGCTCGGCACATAGTAAGCACGTAAGCCCATTGTTGGGTAGGGACCGTCTCTATATGTTGCCGACTTGTACCTCCCAAGCGCTTAGTCCAGTGCTCTGCATACAGTAAGCACTCAATAAATACGACTGAATGAATGAATGAACAAATACCACCATTATTATTCTCTGGGCCTCAGTTCCCTCATCTGTAAAAAGAGGATGAAGACTGTGAGCCCCACGTGGGATGTGATGACCTTGTATTCATTCAATCGCATTTATTGAGCGCTTACTGTGTGCAGAGCCCTGTACTAAGCGCTTGGGAAGTACAAGTCGGCAACATATAGAGACGGCCCCTACCCAACAACGGGCTCACAGCCTACCCCAGAGCTTAGAACAGTGATCGGTGCAGATACCATCATTATTATTATTATTACTACTAGAAGCCGTGACCTTGTGAGTGGGAAGGGCGGGGTTTGGGGGGCAAAGGGCAGGGAGGCCCAAGGGTAGGCACCGATGGCCGCTAACCTCCTCACTGTACCTCGCTCTCGCCTGTCCCACCATTGACCCCCGGCCCACGTCCTCCCCCGGGCCTGGAATGCCTTCCCTCCCCACATCCGCCAAGCTAGCTCTCTTTCTCCCTTCAAAGCCCTACTGAGAGCTCACCTCCTCCAGGAGGCCTTCCCACACTGAGCCCCCTCCTTCCTCTCCTCCTCCCCACCCCCCGCCCTCTCTCCTTCCCCTCCCCACAGCACTTGTATGTATATATATTTGTACAGATTTATTACTCTATTTTACTTGTACATATTTACTATTCTATTTATTTTGCTAACGATGTGCCTAGAGCTTTAATTCTATTTATTCTGACGATTTTGACACCCGTCTACTTGTTTCGCTTTGTTGTTTGTCTCCCACTTCTAGACTGCAAGCCTGTTGTTGGGTTGGGACCGTCTCTCTCTCTTGCCGACTTGCACTTCCTAAGTGCTTAGTACAGTGCTCTGCACTCAGTAAGCGCTCAATAAATACGACTGAATGAATGAAAGAGTGAGTAGTTTTTAGGTTGCTCTAAACTGGATTTGCTTACGGTACCTTTTCTGGTACCGTATCTCCAATACTAAACCGTGTGACTTTGGGCAAGTCACTTCTCCGTGCCTCAGTGACCTCATCCGTTCAATGGGGATGAAGACTGTGAGCCCCACATGGGTCAACCTGATCACCTCGTATCTACCCCGGCCCTTAGAACAGTGCTTGCACATAGCAAGCGCTTAACACATACCATCATTATTATTAAGCGCTTAGTACAGTGCTCTGCACACAGTAAGCACTCAATAAATCCGACTGAATGAATGAATGAGTGAGTAGTTTTTAGGTTGCTCTAAATTGGATTTACTGAAGGTACCTTTTCTGGTACAGTGTCTCCAATACTAAATTGTGTGAGCCCGCTGTTGGGTAGGGACCGTCTCTATATGTTGCCAACTTGTACTTGCCAAGCACTTAGTACAGTGCTCTACACACAGTAAGCGCTCAATAAATACTACTGAATGAATGAATGAGTATTTCTTAGGTTGCTCTAAATTGGATTTACTGAAGGTACCTTTTCTGGTACAGTGTCTCCAATACTAAATTGTGTGAGTGTGGGCAAGTCACTTCTCCGTGCCTCAGTGGCCTCATCTGTTCAATGGGGATGAAGACTGTGAGCCCCACATGGGACAACCTGATCACCTCGCATCTACGTCGGCACGTAGAACATAGCAAGCATTTAACACATACCATCATGTGAGCCCACTGTTGGGTAGGGACCGTCTCTATATGTTGCCAACTTGTACTTCCCAAGCGCTTAGTACAGTGCTCTGCACACAGTAAGCTCACTAAATGATAATAGCATTTACTAAGCGCTTACTGTGTGCAAAGCACTGTTCCAAGACTGGGGAGGTTGCAAGGTGATATTTATTTTACCTGTACATATCTATTCTATTTATTTTATTAATATGTTTGGTTTTGTTCTCTGTCTCCCCATTCTAGACTGTGAGCCCACTGTTGGGTAGGGACCATCTCTAGATGTTGCCAACTTGGACTTCCCAAGCTCTTGGTACAGTGCTCCGCACACAGTAAGCGCTCAATAAATATGAATGATTGATTAATAGTAGTAGTAGTACAGTGCTCTGCACACAGCAAGCGCTCAATACGATTGATTAATGATGGCATTTATTAATGATGGCATTTATTAAGTGCTTACTATGTGCAAAGCACAGTTCTAAGCGCTGGGGGAGGTTACAAGGTGATCAGGTCGTCCCACGTGGGGCTCACAGTCTTAATCCTCATTTTACAGATGAGGGAACTGAGGCCCAGAGAAGCTAAGTGACTTGCCCAAAGTCACACAGCTGACAACTGGCAGAAGTGGGATTTGAACCCATGACCTCTGATTCCAAATCCCATGCTCTTCCCACTGAGCCATGCTGCTTCTCTAGTTGATTGACTGATAGTAGTAGTAGCAGTAGTAGTACAGTGCTCTGCGCTCAAGCAAGTGCTTAAATGCCATTATTATTATTATCAGTAGTAGTACCTGTACATATCTATTCTATTTATTTTATTTTGTTGGTACATTTGGTTTTGTTCTCTGTCTCCCCTTTTTAGACTGCGAGCCCACTGCTGGGTAGGGACCGTCCCTATATGTTGCCAACTTGTACTTCCCAAGCGCTTAGTACAGTGCTCTGCACCCAGTAAGCGCTCAATAAATACGATCGATTGATAGTACAGTGCTCGGCACACAGCAAGCACTTAAATGCCATTATTATTATTATTATTAGTAGTAGTAGTAGTACAGTGCTCTGCACACAGCAAGCGCTCAATACATACGATTGATTGATTGATTGATAGTAGTAGTAGTACACTGCTCTGCACACAGCAAGCGCTCAATAAATACGATTGATTGATAGTAGTAGTACAGTGCTCTGCACACTGCAAGCGCTCAATAAATACGATTTATTGATTGACAGCAGTAGTAGTACAGTGCTCTGCACCAGCAAGCGCTCAATAAATACGATTGATTGACAGTAGTAGTACAGCGCTCTGCACACAGCAAGCGCTTAACAAATGCCATTATCGTTATTATTAGTAGTAGTAGCACAGTGCTCCGCACATAGTAAGCGCTCACTAAATAATAATAATAATAGCAGCATTTACTAAGCGCTTACTGTGTGCAAGGCGCCGTTCTAAGGCTGGGGAGGTTACAAGGTGATCAGGTCGTCCCACGGGGGGGGCTCACGGTCTCAACCCCCTGTGAGCCCACTGTTGGGTAGGGACCGTCTCTATATGCTGCCAACTTGTACTTCCCAGGCGCTTAGGACAGTGCTCTGCACACAGTAAGCGCTCAATAAATACGATTGATCGATTGATAATACAGTGCTCTGCACACAGCAAGTGCTTAAATGCCATTATTATTATTATTAGTAGTAGTAGTAGTAGTAGTAGTAATAGTACAGTGCTCTGCACACAGCAAGCGCTCAATAAATACGATTGATTGAGTGATTGATAGTACAGTGCTCTGCGCACAGTAAGCGCTCAATAAATACGATTGATTGAATGATTGATAGTACAGTGCTCTGCGCACAGTAAGCGCTCAATAAATACGATTGATTGAATGATTGATAGTGCAGTGCTCTGCACACAGCAAGCGCTTAAATGCCATTATTATTATTAGTAGTAGTAGTAGTAGTAGTGCTCTGCACACAGCAAGCGCTCAATAAATACGATTGATTGAATGATTGATAGTACAGTGCTCTGCGCACAGTAAGCGCTAAATAAATACGATTGATTGATTGATTGATAGTACAGTGCTCTGCACACAGCAAGCGCTTAAATGCCATTATTATTATTATTAGTAGTAGTAGCAATACAGTGCTCTGCACACAGCAAGCGCTCAATAAATACGATTGATTGGTTGATAGTAGTAGTACAGTGCTCTGCACACAGCAAGCGCTCAATACGATTGATTGAATGACTGTTAGTACAGTGCTCTGCACACAGTAAGCGCTCAATAAATACGATTGATTGATTGATAGTACAGTGCTCTGCACACAGCAAGCGCTAAAATGCCATTATTATTATTAGTAGTAGTAGTAGCAGTACAGTGCTCTGCACACAGCAAGCGCTCAATACGATTGATTGAATGACTGTTAGTACAGTGCTCTGCACACAGTAAGCGCTCAATAAATACGATTGATTGATTGATAGTACAGTGCTCTGCACACAGCAAGCGCTAAAATGCCATTATTATTATTATTAGTAGTAGTAGCAGTACAGTGCTCTGCACACAGCAAGCGCTCAATAAATACGATTGACTGATAGTAGTAGTAGTACAGTGCTCTGCACACAGCAAGCGCTTAACAAATGTCATTATCATTATTATTATTAGTAGTAGTAGTAGTACAGTGCTCCGCACATAGTAAGCGCTCACTAAATAATAATAATAATAATAGCATGTACTAAGCGCTCACTGTGTGCAAGGCGCTGTTCTAAGGATGGGGAGGTTACAAGGTGACCGGGTCGCCCCACGGGGGGCTCACGGTCTCAACCCCCCATTTTACAGAGGGGTTCACTGAGGCGCAGAGAAGTCAAGGGACTTGCCCAAGGTCACACAGCCGGCAATTCATTCAAATGTGAATGAATGAATGATGGGGGGGGGGTTTGCCTGCTTGCCTGAGGGGAGGCCTGAGGGGAGGCCTGAGAGGAGGCCCTGAGGGGAGGCCTGAGAGGAGGCCCTGAGGGGAGGCCTGAGAGGAGGCCCTGAGGGGAGACCTGAGAGGAGGCCTGAGGGGAGGCCACGAGGGTCGGCCCCGAGGGTCGGCACTCACGTGGGACCCCGGCCAAGTCGGCGTGCGAGTAGCCGGGCCCGGCCCCTCCGAACAGCCCGGACAGCCCTCCGGGGCCCTTGTGCCCCCCGCTACCGCCGCCCTCCATCTTGGCGGCGGAGGCGGCGGCGTCGTCGTCGTCGTGTTCGCCTCAGCCCCTTGTCCTTGGGCGCCGGCAGCGGCGGCCGCCCTCAGCCCGACGCGCCCCCCCCGACCACACGCGGCCGCCAACCGCCACTTCCGCTTTACGACGGCGGCGCGCGCGCGCGCGGCCGCCTCCCCTCGCGCGCCACTTCCGCTTTACGACGGCGGCGCCGGAAAGGGAGCCCGCTAGCCGTCCGGCCGTCAGTCCGTCCGTCCGTCCGTCCTTCCGTGCCGCCGCCGCCGCCGCCGCCGGCCGTCCCTGGGCCCGTCGTGCGGGCGGCGGAGGGTGGGATGGGCCTCGCGGGTGGGGTCCCGCCCGTCCGCCCCCCGCCCCCCGGTCCCGGTCCCGCCCCCCGGTCCGCCCCCGGTCCCGGTCCCGCCCCCCGGTCCGCCGGTCCGAGCGGGTCCGGGGTCCCAGCATGAGCGCGGGTCCCGGCTGGGAGCCCTGCACCAAGCGCGCCCGCTGGGGGGCGCCCTCCCCGGCCCGGCCCCGGCCCCGGCCCCGGCCCCTCCCCCGCCCCGCCGGACCCGGAGACCCGCTGGGGAACAAAGGTGCGGACCCGGGGCCCCCGTCACCGCCATCCCTCTCCTCCTACGCAGCCTACTCTCTCAGACACCGCGTCCTCTCCTCCTCCTCCATTGCCCCCTCTCCTCCTCCTCCACTGCCCCCTCTCCTCCTCCTCCACTGCCCCCTCTCCTGCTTCTCCTCCTCCACTGCCCCCTCTCCTCCTCCTCCACTGCCCCCTCTCCTCCTCCTCCACTGCCCCCTCTCCTCCTCCTCCACCGCCCCCTCACCTCCTTCTCCTCCTCCACTGCCCCCTCTCCTCCTCCTCCACAGCCCCTTTTCCTCCTCCACAGCCCCTTTTCCTCCTCCTCCGCCCCCTCTCCTCCTCCTCCACAGCCCCTTCTTCTCCCCCTCCTCCTCTGCCCCCTCTCCTCCTCCTCCTCTGCCCCCTCTCCTCCCCCTCCTCCACTGCTCCCTCTCCTCCTCCTCCACCGCCCCTTCTCCTCCCCCTCCTCCTCTGCCCCCTCTCCTCCTCCTCCATTGCCCCCCTCCTCCTCCTCCTCCTCCTCCTCCTCCTCCTCCATTGCCCTCCTCCTCCTTTGCCCCCTCTCCTCCTCCTCCATTGCCCCCTCTCCACCACCCCTTCTCATCCTCTTCCACCACCACTCCGTCTCCTCCTCCTCCTCCACTGTCCCCTCTCCTCCTCCACTACCCCCCCAACCCCCTCCGTCTTTCTCCACCTCTTTATCCTCCTCCGCTACTCCGTCTCCTTCTCCCTCTCCTCCTCCATTGTTCCCTCTCCTCTCCTCCATTGCCCCCCCTCCTCCTCCCCTGCCCCCTCTCCTCCTCCTCCATCGCCCCCTCTCCTCCTCCTTGTCCTCCTCCTCCTCTATTGCCCTCTCTCTTCCTCCACTGTCCTCTCTCCTCCTCCTCTTCCACTATCCCCTCTCCTCCTCCACCTTTCCCTCTCCTCCTCCTCCACAGCCCCTTCTCCCCCCCTCCACCACCCCCTCTCCTCCTTCTCCTCCACCCTCTCTCCTCCTCCTCCACCCCTTCTCCTCCTCCTCCACTGCCCCCCTCCTTCTCCTCCACTGCCCCCTCTCCTCCTCCTCCACTGCCCCCTCTCCTCCTCCTCCACTGCCCCCTCTCCTCCTCCTCCACTGCCCCCTCTCCTCCTCCTCCACCGCCCCCTCTCCTCCTCCTCCACTGCCCCCTCTCCTCCTCCTCCATTGCCCCCTCTCCTCCTCTTCCTCCTCCACTGCCCCCTCTCCACCTGCCCTTCTCCTCCTCCACTGCCCCCTCTCCTCCTCCTCCATTGCCCCCTCTGCACCTCCCCCTCCCCTTCTCCTCCTCTTCCTCCACCACTCCCTCTCCTCCTCCTCCACTGTCCCCTCTCCTCCTCCACTGTCCCCTCTCCTCCTCCACTACCCCCCTCCTCCTCAACCCCCTCTGTCCTCCTCCACCTCCTCATCCTCCTCCACTACTCCGCCTCATCATCCTTTTCCTCTCCTTCTCCCCCTCCTCCTCCTCTACCCCCTCTCCTCCTCCACTACCCCCCTCCTCCTCAACCCCCTCTGTTCTCCTCCACCCCCTCACCTCCTCAGCCTCCTCCACTACTCCGTCTCATCATCCTTTTCCTCTCCTTCTCCCCCTCCTCCTCCTCCACTATCTCCTCTCCTTCTCTTCCTCCTCTATCCCTCCTTCTCTTCCTCCTCCTCCTTCATCCTTCCTCGGGGAGAACACCTGCCCCCTCGGGAACTTAGAATGATGGTATTTCTTAAGTGCTTGCTATGTGCCGAGCGGTGTTCTCCGCACTGGGGTAGAGAAGCAGTGTGGCTTCGTGGAAGGAGCACAGGCTTGGGAGTCAGAGGGCGTGAGTCTGATCCCGGCTCCGCCACTTGTCAGCTGTGTGACTTTGGGCAAGTCACTTCACTTCTCTGGGCCTCGGTTACCTCATCTGTAAAATGGGGATTAAGACTGTGAGTCTCACGTGCTGATTAGCTTGTATCTACCCCAATGCACAGAACAGTGCTTGGCACATAGTAAGCGCTCAACAAGTACCAGCATCATCATTACAAGGGAAGAAGGTTGTCCCACATGGGGCTCACAGGAACTCTCTCTTTAGTGTTGAATTGTACTTTCCAAGCACTTAGTACAGTGCTCTGCCCACAGTGAGCGCTCAATAAATACGATTGAATGAAGGAATCAATCCCCATTTTACAGACGAGGGAACTGAGGCACAGAGAAGTGAAGAGGCCTGCCCAAGGTCCCACAGCAGATGAGCGGTGGAGGCGGGATTAGAACCCACGTCCTCTGACACCCAAGCCCATGCTTTTTACACAAAGCCACGCTGCTTTGTGGCTTAGAAGGTGTATGGGGAAACTGAGGCTTGTCGATGCTTCCTGCCTACCCGTCGGCGGGTGGGTGGAGGGATGGGTGATGCCGCCTTGATAATAATAATTATGGTACTTAACTCATTCATTCAGTCGTAGTTCCTCAGGGAGAACTTGCGCTCAGCTCCGGGACTTGGAAGATGTGTGGGGAAACTGAGGCTTGTTGAGATACATCCTGCCCACCTGTTGGTGGGTAGAGGGATGGGTGATGCCACCTTGATAATAATTTGTAATCGTGGTACTTCATTCATTGTCGTATTTATTGAGCGCTTACTGGGTGCAGAGCACCGTACTAAGGGTTTGGAAAGTACAGTATAACATATAAAGAGAGACAATCCCTGCCCACAGTGGGCTCACAGTCTAGAGGAGGGGAGACAGACATCGATACAAGTAAACAGGTGTTAAAATAATAGAATTATAGACGTATATATGCATAGATATAAGTGCTGTGGGGCGGGAGGAGGTGGGAAGAGCAAAGGGAGTGAGACAGGGTGATGCGGAAAGGAGTGGGAAATTAGGAAATGTGGGGCTTAGTCTGGGAAGGCCTCCTGGAGGAGGACTTTGAAGAGGGGGAGAGGCACTGCGGTAATGATAATTATGCTATTAAGCGCTTACTATGTGCCAAGCACTGTTCTAAACGCTGGGGTAGATACAAGGTAATCAGGTGGTTCCTTGTGGGGCCGACTTTTTACAGATGAGGTAACTGAGGCACAGAAGTTGAGTGGCTTGCCCAAGGTCACACAGCAGACGGATGGTGGAGACGCAATTAGAACCCACATCCTCTGATTCCCAGGCCCGGGCTCTTTCCACTAAGCCGTCCTGCTTCTCGTGTACTGTACTAAGCGCTGGGGTGGAGACAAGCAAATTGGGTTGGTCCCAGTCCCACGTGGGGCTTATGGTCACAGTCCCCATTTTACAGATAAGGTAAGTGTGGCCCAGAGAGGTGACTTGCCCAAGGTCACACAGCAGACGAGTGGTGGAGTCAGGATTAGAACCCATGACCTTCTGTCTTCCCCGGCCTGTGCTGTATCCTCTAGGCCATACTGCTTCTGCTTAGGCTGCCGTCATCATTATTATTATTCTCTGGGCCTCAGTTCCCTCATCTGAAAACTGGGGATTAAGACTGTGAGCCCCCCGTGGGACAACCTGATCACCTTGGAACCTCCCCAGCGCTTAGAACAGTGCTTTGCACATAGTGAGCGCTTAATAAATGCCATCATTATTATTATTATTAAGGCGATTGGACGTACCCAGCGCTTAGTACAGAGCCTGGTACATAGGAAGCGCTTAACAAATGCTATAATTATTATTACAGTAGCCGGGAGGAAAGCGCTGCCAACACTCGTGCCTAGGAAAATTTCCCGAACGGGAGTCCGGAGTAACTAGTGCGCGGAGTTTCAGGGCGAGGTCGTTTTAGTGGCGAACTATGTAGAAGTACTGTTGAACCCCCTTTTAGACTGTGAGCCCGCTGTTTGGTAGGGACTGTCTCTATATGTTGCCAATTTGTACTTCCCAAGCGCTTAGTACAGTGCTCTGCACATAGTAAGCGCTCAATAAATACGATTGATGATGATGATGTTGATGCCTCAAAACCGAAGGGGCCCGTTCCAGTGGACGTTTCTATGGTAATAAGTGAGTCTGCCGGAACCGGTGAGCGAACCTTTGGAGGGTATACTTCGGGAAAGAAACCGGACCGTAGTAGTGCGAGTTAGAGAATTGCCACCAAAGATTTTTGGACCATTAAAAAAAAATAATAATAATGAAACTGAAAGAAGGTTATTGTCCTTCCCCTCCCTGCCCACCCCCCAAATAGCCTCTGGTCCTCATAAACCACATTGGACTGAAAAACTTGTTTCTGTTTTACTTGAATGGATTGAAACCCATGGAGAGTTACGTTTTCTTTGTTCAGTAGGTGGGGTGGAGGAAGTTAGGTCAGCTGTTCCCCGTTTTTCTTTGAAGATCAATCAGTCAATCAATAGTATTGAGCACTTAGTGTGTGCAGAGCAATGAACTAAGCTCTTTAAAGAAGACCCTGCAATAGAGTTGGTAGGCACCATCCCTGCCCACAAGGAACCAGCAGTCTAGTGTCTATAAATAATAATAATAATAATGGCATTTATTCATTCATTCATTCAATCGTATTGAGCGCTTACTGTGTGCTGAGCACTGTACTAAGCGCTTGGTCAGCTGTTCCCCATTTTTCTTTGAAGATCAATCAGCCAATCAATAGTATTGAGCACTTAGTGTGTGCAGAGCAATGAACTAAGCTCTTTAAAGAGGACCCTACAATAGAGTTGGTAGGCACCAGCCCTGCCCACAAGGAACCAGCAGTCTAGTGTCTATAAATAATAATAATAATAATGGCATTTATTCATTCATTCATTCAATCGTATTGAGCACTTACTGTGTGCAGAGCACTGTACTAAGCGCTTGGTCAGCTGTTCCCCATTTTTCTTTGAAGATCAATCAGCCAATCAATAGTATTGAGCACTTAGTGTGTGCAGAGCAATGAACTAAGCTCTTTAAAGAGGACCCTGCAATAGAGCTGGTAGGCACCATCCCTGCCCACAAGGAACCAGCAGTCTAGTGTCTATAAATAATAATAATAATGGCATTTATTCATTCATTCATTCAATCGTATTGAGCGCTTACTGTGTGATGAGCACTGTACTAAGCGCTTGGTCAGCTGTTCCCCATTTTTCCTTGAAGATCAATCAGTCAATCAATAGTATTGAGCACTTAGTGTGTGCAGAGCAATGAACTAAGCTCTTTAAAGAGGACCCTGCAATAGAGTTGGTAGGCACCATCCCTGCCCACAAAGAACCAGCAGTCTAGTGTCTATAAATAATAATAATAATGGCATTTATTCATTCATTCATTCAATCGTATTGAGCGCTTACTGTGTGATGAGCACTGTACTAAGCGCTTGGTCAGCTGTTCCCCATTTTTCCTTGAAGATCAATCAGTCAATCAATAGTATTGAGCACTTAGTGTGTGCAGAGCAATGAACTAAGCTCTTTAAAGAGGACCCTGCAATAGAGTTGGTAGGCACCATCCCTGCCCACAAGGAACCAGCAGTCTAGTGTCTATAAATAATAATAATAATAATAATAATGGCATTTATTCATTCATTCAATTGTATTTATTGAGCGCTTACTGTGCGCAGAGCACTGTACTAAGCGCTTGGGAAGTACAAGTTGGCAACATCTAGAGACGGTTCCTACCCAACAGTGGGCTCACAGTCTAGAAGGGGGAGACAGAACAAAACAAAACATATTAACAAAATAAAATAAATAGAATAAATATGTACAAATAAAATAAATTTATTAAGCGCTTACTATGTGCAAAGCACTGTTCTAAGCGCTGGGGAGGTAACAAGGGTGATCAGGTTGTCCCAAGGGGTCTCACAGTCTTAATCCCCATTTTACAGATGAGGGAACTGAGGCCCAGAGAAGTTAAGTGACTTGCCCAAAGTCACACAGCTGACAAGTGGCGGGGCTGGGATTTGAACCCCTGACCTGTGATGTATATATCTACAAATTATATATTATTAATTTATATTAATGTCTGTCTCCTCCTCTAGACTGCATGTGCCAAGGTGGGCAGGGAACACGTCTGCCAAGGCTGATGTATTGTACTCTTAATTGTATTTACCTCAAGGTATAGTGGACAGAGCACTGGCCTGAGAGTCCGAAGGTCATGGGTTCTAATCCCGGCTCCTCCACTTGTCTGCTGTGTCACCTTGGACAAGTCACTTCACTTCTCTGTGCCTCAGTTACCTCATCTGTAAAATGGGGATCGAGACTGTGAGCCCCACCCGGGGTGGGGACTGCATTCAACCCGATTTGCTTGTCTCCCCCATAGTGCTTAGTTGTGGCTGGCGCATAGTAAGTACTTAACAAATGGCACAGTACTCTCCCGAGCACTTAGTACAGGGCTCTGCACACAGTAAGCACCCAATAAATCTATTGATTAGAGGGGAGCCTGGCCCAGTGGAAAGAGCACGGGCTTGGGAGTCAGAGGTCATGGGTTCAAATCCTGCCTCTGCCAATTGTCAGCTGTGTGACTTTGGGCAAGTCACTTAACTTCTCTGGGCCTCAGTGACCTCATCTGGAAAATGGGGATTAAGACTGTGAGCCCCACGGGGGACAACTTGATCACCTTGTAACCTCCCCAGTGCTTAGAACGGTGCTTTGCATATAATAAGCGCTTAATAAATGCCATCATTGTTATTAAAATAAATTGCAAAAAGGGGAAATGGGAGGATATAAAGATGTGTACATAAGTTCCCTGGGGATGGGATGATGATGATGGTATTTGTGAAGCGCTTAATATGTGCTAAGCACTGTTCTAAGCGCTGGGGAGGTTACAAGGTCATCAGGTGACCCATGTGGGGCTCAGAGTCTTAATCCCCATTTTACACATGAGGTAACTGAGGTGCAGAGAAGTTCAGTGACTTGCCCAAAGTCACACAGCTAACAAGTGGTGGAGCCGGCGTTAGAACTCACAACCTCTGACTCCCAAGCCTGGGCTCTTTCCACTGCGCCACGCTGCTTCTCATAATGATGGTATTTGTTAAGTGCTTACTATGTGCCAAGCACTGTTCTGAGCACTGGGGTACTTACAGGGTAATGAGGCTGCCCCACGTGGGGCTCACAGGCTTCATCCCCATTTTACAGATGAGGTAACGGAGGCATAGAAAAGTTAAGCGACTTGCCCAAAGTCACACAGCTGATGAGTGGCGGAGCGGGATTAGAACCCACGACCTCCGACTCCAAGTCCGTGCTCTTTCCACTGAGCCAAGAATATCAAGCGCGTAGGGGTACATATGGAAGGGCATAGGGACAGTAAGGGAAGTTGGAGAAGATGTGATTTTAGGAGGGTTTTGAAGTTGGGGAGAGTGATGGTCTTTTGGGGATGAAGGCGGAGGGAAGTTCAAGCCAGCGGGAGGAAGCTGGTTGTGGGCAGGGAATGTCTGTTTATTGGTGTATTGTACTGTCCAAAGCGCTCAGTGCAGTGCCCTGAACACAGTAAACGCTCAATAAATACAAATGAATGTGGGCGAGCAATCGCCGGCAAGATAGACAAGATCAAGATACAGTGAGTAGATTGGTTAGCGGAGTGAATCGTGCAGGCTGAGTTGTAGTAGGAGATCAGCAAGGGTAAATAAGAGGGAGAGAGAGCTGATTGACTGCCTTAAAGCCAGTGGAAAGGAGTTTCTGTTTGTGGAAGTGGATGGACAACCGTTGGAGGGTTTTGAGGAGTGGGGTAATATAAACTGAACTTTTCTGAGAAAAATGATCTGGACAGCAAAGTGAAGTATGGACTGGAATGGGGAGAGACAGGAGGCGGGGAGATCAGCAAGGAGGCTGACACAGTAAGTTCTTAGATCAGTGTACTAGAAGTTCGGATGGAGAGGCCAGCGTGGATTCTAGAGATGTTAGAACCAACAGGATTGGTGACTGAATGTGTAGGTTGAATGAGAGAGTTGATTTGAAGACGATGCCAAGGTTACAGGCTTGTGAGACCGGGAGGATGGTGTCTACAGTGATGGGAAAGACAGGGGAGGTCAGGGTTTGGGAAGGAAGATGAGAAGTTCGGTTTTGGACGTGTTAAGTTTGAGGCGTCCGCAGGATATCCAAATCGAGATGTCCAGAAGGCAGGAGGAAATGCTAGACTGCAGCGGAGAGAGTAGATAATGAGAAGGGAGATATAATGGTCAGGAGGGTGAAGGTGCAGTGGGCCGAGAGGCTGACGTGTGTTTGGATGTAGTAGAGGCCATTGGATTTAGCAAAAAAGTAGTCATTGATGACCTCAGGGAGGGCCGTTTCCATGAAGTGAAGGGAGCAGAAACCAGATTGCAGGAGGTCATTGAATTGGAGGCAGCAGTGTAGACAACTCGGTCAAGGAAGATTGGAAACGAACGGTAGGAGGGAGGTGGAGTGTTAACTGGAGAGTGCAGTGAGGTCAAGGGAGGATTCCGAGGTAGAGATTATGAAGTTAAATACTTCTTTGCATTATATAATGAATCAGCGCAGTGGTATTTATTGAATGCCAACTGTATATAAAGCACAGTACTAAGTGCCTGGGAGATTAAAGTACAATAGAGTAGGTAGACATGATCCTGACTAACAAAGAGCTTACTGACTAGAAGGGGAGATAGATACTAAAATAAATTACAAATGGTTATGTACCTAAGTGCTGTGGGCCTGGGGTGAAAATCAAAATGCTTACGTAGTAGCTATCCAAGGACATAGGCAACACAGAAGGGGGTGGTCAAATAGAGGAAGTGAGAACTTAGTTGGAAAGCCCTCTTGGAGATTTGATTTTAGTGGAGCTTTGAAGGTGGGGAGAGTGGTGGTCTGTTGAATGTGAAAGGGGAGGCATTTCCAGGCCAGAAGGAGCACATGGGCAAGGGATCGGCAACGAGTAAGATGAGGTGGAAATACTGTGAGTAGGTTGAAGTTAGAGGAGTGAAGTGTGTGCGTTGGATTGTAATAGGAGGTCAGCGAGGCAAGGTAGGATGGGGAGAGCTGATCATGTGCCTTAAAAGTGATGTTAAGTCGTTTCTGGGTGTTGTGGAGATGGGTAGGTAACCTCTGGAAGTCATGTACCTGGAAGCCAATTCTTTGGTTCATCTCTTTATGTTTTTACCGGGTAAGACAATGACCGACTGACTCTCTGTAATTTGTACTCTACTGCTCAGGAAATAGTTATTCAGTATTGCTGCATTGATAATGATCCAATGGGAGGTTCTCTTATCCATGTTAGGAGGCTATAGTCTTATCAACCGAGGGGGGTGGGTGTCATGACTTTTTCCCCATTTGAAGTGTGACCAAGTTAAAGGATACGAACTTGAATGGCATAGGAGATTTTACTGACCAGGGATAGTAAAATCCTTCCACTAAATAATCCGTGAATAATGAAAGCAACTCGGTTTAAAGCAATGCAAAATATGACTCTAGGATCTGCATTATAATTAATGTTTTTCTTTTCTTTTTTTAAGTTTATAAGCAAAAGGCAATTACCACCTGGATGGAGACTAAAGGAGTCAAGATAGCATCAAAAAGGTATGACCCATGAGCCATTTTCTTACTTTGAGCTAACAGTTACCTCGTGGACAGAGAAGTGAATATTTCAAAAACAATCATATGTACGTCACGATCCAAAACATGATTTAAAATGTGGAATGTCTGGGCAGTTTTCTGGATATTGAATTACCACACATCAAAGATGTGTGCTCACTTTAAAGAAAAAGGAAAGTTAGAAGGCAAAAAGTTAGAGACTTGCAGGTGGTCCAGTTTCCTTTGTGTCCTTTCTGTGAAAGGTTTTGGCTATTTATAATAATGATAATTATACAGATTCCTTCTCTCCCACAGTTTTCAGGGTAAAGATAACAATAACATGGAATCAGGGTCCAAGATGAGTTCCGCTCAAGAGGATAACTTCTATCAACACAGCAAGGAAAAGGTAGAAAATATTCCTCAGCAGAACCATCCAAGGTCAACTCTGGAAACGAGTGCCAAAGACTCCAAACTGCATCAGCCAGCCAGTTCGTGCAAGTGGCAGAACGATGGCAAATCCAGAGAACGAGTTCTGGAGGCCGACCCCGAGAAAGTAACCCCGACAGCGGATCCGTTCAGGAACGCCAACGTGGATCGGGCGCCCCGAACTGAGGATCGGGCTCACCTAGACTGGGACGAGAACAGCGACAATAGGCGATTCTCGCTGACACCGGTGAGGATGTCCAACGCAAAGCAGTCGACAAAAGATGCACGCTCTCAAGCGGCCTCAAGCAACTTGCAACCCAGGAAGGATTGTCAGCGTGACAGTGAAAGCTGCCCAAGCAGGCGACAAGAAGAGGAGGAGGAGGAGGAGGAAGAAGAAGAGGTGGATGTGGTCCCAGGGAGCCCCATGTCAGATTCCGGTTGTGGGGACGTTGGAGCTGGGAGAGGGGCGGCCCGGCACGGCGGAAGGGAAGGTAGCCCCGCCGACTCTCCCCTCTTCGAGAAGGAAAGTGAACCCGAGTCGCCAATGGACGTGGACAACTCCAAGAACAGCTGTCAGAACTCAGAGGTGGATGAGGAAACCAGCCCCTGCCTTGATGAGCAGGAAAACATCAGCTCAGTCAGAGCGGGAAACAAGGTTTCTGGACTTCGGGTGGTAGAGGCCGAAACCGAATCGAGAGGGCGGCAGCCCAGCAGAGGTTGTGAAGATCTGGGATCGAGCGACCCGTTTGAGGGAGCAGATAGCCCTCCTAGAGCAGACGAGCTGAACGCCAAGTGCTCTGGCCTGGCTTCTGGTTTCAGCGCAGACTGCAAGGGTGCAAAACACCACGGAAGGAAGGACTCTAAAATCACAGACCATTTTATGAGAACGCCTAGACCTGAGGAGAAAAGGTAATCTTATCCAGTTAAAGAACTTCTCTGATGACCTGGAATGCCTTTCCTTTTTTTAGTGAGTTTAGCTGAATTGTTAAGGTCATTGCAGTAGAGGAGTATTTGGCTTTTATGGAAGAATGAAAGATAAAAATCTGAACTAAGGAGGCATATTTGAGACCTTTCAAAAAATGAAGTCACAGAATCTTACCCAGTAGATTTTTAAAGTGCTTGCGGATTCTGAGGGATTTTCCACGGTAAAATATCTCCCATCCTAAATTATTTACGAAGTGCACTATTGAGTCAACAGCGTTGTTCCTACACTCTAGGGAAGACCCCTAATAATAATAATAATAATAATAATAATAGTGGTAATAATAATAATGATGATGATGGTACTTGTAAAGCGCTTACTATGTACCAAGCACTGTTTCAAGTCCTGGGGTAGACACAAAGTAATCAGGTTGTCCCACGTGGGGCTCACAGTCTTAATCCCCATTTTACAGATGAGGTAACTGAGGCATAGAGAAGTTAAGTGGCTTGTCCAGGGTCACACAGCAGACAAGTGGCAGAGCCGGGATTAGAACCCACGTCCTCTGACTCCCAAGCCCCTGTTCTTTCCACTGAGCCACACTGCTTCTCTTCACACATGGTCTGTACCCTCAAAGAACTTATGTTTTTAGAGGGAGAAGATGGAAAGTGGGAGAGAAGAATGCTAGGAGTGATAGCACCTACGAAAGAAGTCTGGTTATGTGTTATATCGATAAATTAATCCAGCCCTTGTATTTTCTGGAATGTGTTAGCTTTCAAAGCTGATGAGGTAGTAGATTCAGCTGGTCTGGAGATTGTGTTATAGCGTTGAAAATCAGGGTCAGGGGTACGTGCAGCTTCTTGCAGAGAAGTGACCATCGAGTGGTCTGGACTATTGTAACCTTTTGGGAAGGGGTTTCCAGAGTCTAAACCAGGCACTGGACAGAAATCAATTATCATATTTTGTTGACGATCACCTGTTGATTAAACTTCTGAATGTTGTCTTTGGATGGGCTTAGAAGAGAGCCTCAACTCATTGAATACCATCGACGTAAAGAGGAATCCAGAGAAAAGATGGCTAAAAGTACAAAATAGTTCAGCCAGGCTATGATATTCTAGGTACTTTGTTGGTGGAGTTCTTTTAGGTTAGTAGCTCATGATGGGATTTCTTTTTCTTGATCTCAGAAAAGAGCAGTGCGAATTCAAACAACAGAGGCCAGAAAAGAAGACCTCCAAATACATCCCACCTCAGCTTTCTCCAGATAAGAGATGGTTTGGAACGCCTATCGAGGAGATGAGAAGAATGCCTGGGTGCGGGGCCCGCCTTCCTCACCTCAGACCCCTGGCCAATCACACCGTCACCATCCGGGTATGATTACATCTATTACTTGGGTCCAACCCGATTTGCTTGTATCCACCTAAGTGCTCAGTACAGTGCCTGGCACATAGTAAGTGCTTAACAAATCTGTCAACTAATTAGCCCATCTTTAATCTAGTCCAGTGGGAAGTAGCGTGGCCTAGTGGAAAGAGCACAGGCCTGGGAGTTGGCGGTCCTGCCTTCTAATCCCAGCTCTGCCCCTTACCTGCTGTGTGATCTTGGGCAAGTCCGTTCACTTTTCTGTGCCCTGTTCCCTCATCTGCAAAATGAGGTTTCAGTACCTGTTCTCCCTCCTACTAATTCTTTGAGCCCCGTGTGAATCCAATCTGTAAATATATGCCATCTACTTCAAGAGTGAAGGACAATGGTATGAAGCACTTTGTAATCAGTCAGGGGTATTTGTCGAGCGCTTATTGTGTGCAGAGCATTCTACTAAGTTCTTGGGAGAGCGCAATCAATCGTAATATAACAGAGTTGGTAGGCATGTTCCCTGCCCGCAAGGAGCTTGCAGCCCAGAGGAGGAGACCGACATTAATGTAAATTAATTTATGGCTATGTACATGAATGCTTTGGGGCTGAGGGGAGGGGTGAGTAAAGAATGAAAGTGCAAGGATGCAGAAGGGAGTGGGAGAAGAGGAAATGAGGGCTTAGTATGATCTGATTGTCCTTGATCTACCCCAGTACTTAGTACAGTTCTTGGCATATAGTAATACCTAACAAATACCACAGTTATTATCATTAATAATTAATAATAGCTGATAAATTGGACCTATGTTGCTTTTTCTATGGGATAACTAGCTAGAGAATGGCAGTTGTAAAATATAAATCAGTAAGGTGTACAGATGGGTGTACAGGAAAATGAGACCTTGTAGACTGGTAGGTGGAAACAGCATGGCCTAGTGGCTAGAGCACAGGCCTCAGAGTCAGAAGGTCATGGGTTCTAATTCCGGCTCCGCCACTTGTCTGCTGTGTGACCTTTGGCAAATCACTTCACTTTTCTGTGCCTCGGTTACCTCACCTGTCAAATGGGGATAGAGACCGTGAGCCCCACCTGGGACAGGGACTTTTTCCAACCCGATTTGCTTTCATCCACCCCAGCGCTTAGTACAGTGCCTGGCACATGATTAGCGCTTAACAAATACCATGATTATTATTATTATAGCATACATATGCGATTATGTAAAGATATGCATATATATCGCCTACTGCAAATATGAAGGACAACTGTAGATAGGTACTTCCAGGGTAATAATAATACTAATAATGGCATTTATTAAGTGCTTACTATGTGCAAAGCACTGTTCTAAGCTCTGGGGAGGTTACAAGGTGATCAAGTTGTCCGTCGGGGGGCTCACAGTCTTAATCCCCATTTTACAGATGAGGGAACTGAGGCGCAGAGAAGTTACGTGACTTTCCCAAAGTCACATAGCTGACAATTGGCAGAGCTGGGATTTGAACTCATGACCTCTGACTTCAAAGCCCGTGCTCTTTCCTCAATTGATCATTTATCGAGCACTTATTCTGCGCAGAAGACTGTGTTAAGCGCTTGGGAGAGCACAATATAGCCGAATTGGTAGACACGCACCCTGCTCACAAGGAGCTTACAGTCTAGAGAGGGAGAAAGACATTAAAATAAATTATGGAAATGTTCCTAAGTGATGTGGGGCTGAGGGCGAGTTGAATAAAGTGTTCAAATGTAAGTGCGAGGGTGACACGGGGAGAGGGAGTAGAGGAAAAGAGGGCATAGCCTGAAGGTTTTGGTGAACATCTGATTTTAATAAGGCCGTGAAGGTGGGGAGAGTGGTGGTCTGTCGGATATGAAGGGGGAGGGAATTCCAGGCCAGAGGCAGGATGTGGGTAAGGAGCTGGCAGTAAGATATGAACAACTGCAGTGAGTGGTTTTGCATTAGAGGAGTGAAATCATGCAGACTGGATTGTAGTAGACAATCAGGGAGGTGAGGTAGGAGGGGGCAAGGTGATCAAGTGCTTTAAAGCCAGTGGTACGGAGTTTCTGTTTGATGTGGTTCTCAAACTGGAGGTTCTCGAGGTGTGGGAAAACATGGCCTGAATAGTTCCGTAGAAAAACGATCCACAGTTAGGGGGTGGGAGGCAGAAGAGAAGCCCACATAAGAGACCGAGAATGAGTAGCCAGAGAGGAGAACCAGGAGAGGACAGCGTCGGTGAAGCCAAGGTTAGATGGTGTTTCCAGGAGAAGGGGGTGGCCCACAGGGTTGAAGGCAGCTGAGAATCGAGAAGGATTAGGATGGAGTAGAGGTCATTGTATTTGGCAAGAAGGAAATCATCGTGACCTTTGAGAGGGCTGTTTTGATGGAATGAAGGGGGCAGAAACCAGATCGGAGGGGCTCAAGGGGGAATTGGAGGAGAGGCAGTGGAAGTGTCACCTGCGTGTAGGTGATGGTACTATCAGAATACCAACCTTTTTAATCCTTTGAGAATGTATGAAAGCATATACGTTGCTTTGGCCCTTAATTCCCTTATTTTTTCAGTTTGGAAGCAAAATGACCCCAGACCCTTCCCCCTACTGCTGAAGTGTGTTGGCCGTAGCGTGGCGTTTGGTTTATATGCAGCTTCTAAAAATGATCCACTTATTTTGCTGAGAAAAGTGATATCTTTCTCACACTCTTTTGCTAAATTTAATTTTATTTCAAGCAGGTCTTGATGAGTGGTATTTCTTAGTAAGTGTTGCATAGATGAAGAATTTGAAGTGGTACTTTTTCACATTTTTTTATGTAGATTATAAAGCACCAGACAGTTTCTTGCTCTATCAGCCTAACTAGAATAAAACATTCCACTCGTTAACTCTGGGGCGCAAATATGGATGAAAACATTTTCCCAAAATCTTTTATAAATATCTAAAAATGTGCACAAAAATCCATAATTTATATCCCTACTGCAAGGCAACCTATGGGAGCTCAGTAAATACTTGACTCATTAGCTTTACCCCCCAAATTATAATGTAGAATTCTTCACCAAAAGTGCTACGTGTGTGTATATTTATTACACATGAATTAGGTCGTCATTATTAGATCATCTGAACTCTTTAAAAGTTTTCATTTTGGTCAAGTTTGGTGATCAAAGATCTGTACTTCATACATATTGCAATGTGGCTATTCTTTTTTTGTAATTTGTCCTCTGCTGCAGGTAGATCTTCTGAGAGAGGCTGAAGTCCCTAAACCCTTTCCATCGTACTACAAAGATTCGTGGGACAATAAACACGTTAAAATGCCTTGTTCAGAACAAAACCTGTACCCTGTAGAGGATGAGGTAAGATTAATAATGAATATCTTTGTATATGTTTATGGAATTTCTGCATTTTTAATTGATCCGTCTTATGTTCCAGGATGCCAGAGTGTGTGTTTGCGTGTATATCTTTAGATGTATTTTCCTGCATGTGGATGATGCTGTTGTCGGAGAACATCTTCTAGGCCAATGTGGCGTGATAACCTTCCCCTTTCACAGTGGACTTGTACAACCAGTGTCTTTGCTGAAGTGTTACATTGGCAGTTTTCAGTCCGTGGTGCTGTATTTGCCTCTTGCTCTTTGTATGGCTATCACTTTTTTCACAGTTTTTGCTTGAACAGAACCATTCCATTCTTGACCTTTGCAGACCAAGCCAACTGATCGCTCCCTTTCTCCCACAATCTGTTGCTAATGGTTTGGCATTTGATATTGGGCTTGACTGAATCTTCGTAATTTTTCTACTGTCCTTTTGGTCTTATGTTCTCCCTTCAGTTCAGCATGCATGACCACAGAGTGATTGATTACCCAGTTGGGAGGAAGGTGGGCAGATATTCTTCACAGAGCTCTGGAACGAGGGAATGAGAGGAACTTCTGGCCGTGCCTCACAGGCCACTGAAGGAGAGAAATTGTGGCAGTGGTGACAGCGTTTCTGTGGGGGAAAGATCCTCTCCATTTTCTCTTCTCCTCTTTTCTTCCATCTCCTCTTCTCGTCTTCTTCCCTTTTAAATCCATCCGTCTCCTCAAAGGTCCACCCAAATCCCCTCTGATGGTCCACCCGCAACAAACAGATTCATCCCCAGCACCCAAAATGAAAAGATGAAGCCCTAGAATGGAGTGGAATGGAAAAAAGTATAGGACTTTTGTGAGGTCACTGCATGTACTACAGATCCAGAACACCAAAGTCCAGGTGATTTTGGAGGCTGCCAAAGAGTCAGAATCTTTGGAGGCGAATCGCATTGAGCAGCTGGGGCATGGGATAGGGCCTCCAGCCTCTGGCAAAGGTCTCCTAAACCCCAGGGCCAAGCGCGCCAGCAACAGTTGGCTAATGCAGACCTGCCTCGATGTCATTCATCCTTCTGCCGTATCCTGTCCTGAAAAGTTGGGTGGCTTCAGTCTTGGTGAAGTCTCAGAGTTGGTGATTCCGCCCTGCCGTTTGATAAGAAATCTGACTCATAGGTGATGGCGATGAAACTGCTCTAGATGGTACTACTGTCACTTGCCCAAAGGACAAAAGCTTGCTTTTTTAAAATTGGATTTTTTACTTTGTTTAGTAGATATTGTGCTTTCTAGGCAGTCATGTTTAGTGACACCTTTCAGCTCTTTATTACCAATCAACCTCATCCAAATCTTTGGTGCATTCAAAGTTTTTCAGTTCAGGCTGAAAGGTTAGGTTTTCACAGGCGTAGTATTGGTACATACTGTTCTCTGGACCCGCATATCGGTTTCTGCTTTGTGTGTGTCTTCAGTTGTAAGCATTCGGTGAGCTCCTGTATGGTGGATTCCAGGACTCCAACCTACTTACCTGTCCCTCGATCGCATCTATCTCGCCAATGACCCCTTTGGCCTGGGAACCTTTCTGTCTCACAAAAGCCTGACTAAAAACACATCTCCTTCAAGAGGCCTTCCTGAGTAAGGCATCATTTCCCCTACTTCCTCTTCCTTCTGAGTCACCTATACACTTGGATCTGTACCTTTGAAACGCTTGATGTTCACCTTACCTCCATCCTCACAGCACTTATGTACATATCTGTAATTTATTTTAATGTCTCTCTCCCCCTCTGGACTTCTTTCGGGCAGGAAACGTTTCTACCCACTCTGTTGTATTTTACTGTCCCATGTGCTTTGTACAGCGCTATACCCACAGTAAGCACTCAGTATATACCATGGATTGATTGGTTCCAATGGGGCCCATCACCTATTGAGTTGGAAGCATTTCTCAAAGGACCAGAAGCTCAGCCTAGTGGAAGAAGCACAGGACTGGAAATCAGGAGGCCTGAGTTCTGATCCCAGCTCTGCCATTTCCCTGCTGTGTGACTTTGAGGAAGTCACTTAACATCTCTGTGGCTCCGTTTCCTCATCTGTAAAATGGGGATTAAATTCTCGTTCTTCCTCTGTCTGAAACCGTGAGCCCCATGTGAGACAGGGACTGTAATGGATCTGCCTGGATTGTATCTACCCCAGTAGGTGGCACAGTGCTTGGCCCATAAGTGCTTAATATATGATATTATTATCATTATTATTTTTAATATTGTATGTTAAGCACTTAGGTACCAAACATTTTGCTACACTGCACTAATAAAAATGATGATAATAAATATTCCCACACCAACTTCGAGCGTCTTTGTTGTGCATCCTTTTTTAACATCTCTTTTCCTTTTCCTTACAAGAATGGTGAGCGGACAGCAGGAAGCCGATGGGAGCTCATTCAGACAGCCCTACTAAACAAATTCACTCGCCCACAGAACTTGAAGGTACAGCTTGCTTACAATTCTTTTCTCTGGCCTTAACCTTTCAATTGCTTTGATTGTTTTATGTCTCCTTCCTCCCACCCTCCCACAGAAAGTTTATTCCCTATTTTAAAGAAGCAAACTACGTTGAGTCGTCTCCCAGTGCCAGGAGTTATTTGCCAGTGATAAATTAATAAATTGAAGAACATCAACACTTTCGGGTTATGTACATATTCTTATACTCTGCTGCTTTGTCCGTTTGTAATTGATTTTAATGTCTGTCTTCCCCACTCGTTTGTAAGCCCCTTAAGGGCAGGGATGGTGTCCCAACTCTTGTTGGGTCATACTCCCCTCATTCTACAGTGTTTCTCACACAAGAAACATTGAATAATTGAATAAAGAAGCAGCGTGGCCTAGTGGATAAAGCACGGGCCTGGGTGTCAGAAGGACCTGGGTTCCAACCCCGGCATTTAGTTCAGTGCTCTGCACATAATAAGCACAGAAGAAATACCATTGATTGATCGATTCAGAAAAAGGCAGTAGTGCAAGGACTCCAGACTTCCTGGGCTTGCTGCTCCTCCCTGAAGTAGCTGGAAAAATGGTCTAGGGTCTGGAACTTTAAATCAAGTTTTCATCTACTAGGAGTACTAGAAGGGTTTTATTTTATTTTGTTGTTGTTGTTTGCAACTGAAGAAGGGAATTTCATTTCATCAACTACTCTGGTTGGATTTATTTTGAGAGGGTAATTTGGCCTGGGGATGGAATGCTCTATTATTTTGAGGATTGTTACTAATATTTTTTATCTTAGTGTCTCCATCTTAAATCGGGACTGGTGTTTGGCGGTATTTTCAAAGCGCTATAGGGGAAAATAAAATGTCACACCTTTCCCCACCCCCACCACCTTATCATTTTCCTGTCCCAGAAGCTAAAGCACAACCTAATTTAGACTCTGGTGTTAGTTCTACTCCACAAATGATGGCTATTTTTATTCAAAAATGAAATGTTCTGCATACTGAATTTGCCTTAGCTGCATATTGGCCCTAAACTGTTACATCTATTATTTATTGTGAATAATAATAATAATTTTTTTAATGTGCTTAATAAGTGTCAAGCACGGTTCTAAGCATTGGGGTAGACTCATTCATTTAATCATATTTATTGAGCCCTTACTGTATGCAGAGCACTGTACTAAGCGCTTGGAAAGTACGGTATGGCAACAGATACAGTCCTTACCCAACAGTGGGCTCACAGTCTAGATACAGACTAATTCATTCATTCATTCATTCAATCGTATTTATTGAGCGCTTACTGTGCACAGAGCACTGTACTAAGCGCTTGGGAAGTACAAGTTGGCAACATACAGAGACGGTCCCTACCCAACAACGGGCTCAGAGTCTAGAAGGGGGAGACAGATGTCAAAGTCGTCAGAACAAATAGAATTAAAGCTAAATGCACATCAGGTTGGGCACATTCCCCATCCCACTTGGGGCTCACAGTCTTAATCCCCATTTTACAGACGAGGTAACTGAGGCACAGAGAAGTAAAATGACTTGCCCAAGGTCATATGGAAGACAAGTGGCAGAGCTGAGATTAGAACCCAGATCTTCCTGACTTCCACGCCTGTGCTCTATCCACTAGGCCACGCATGCAGTTTCTCCAAGTTATTTCCATGTTCACTGGGCAGAAGCCTAGTTTTGAGCTAAAACTTGGAGAAGTTTTTATAATCCCTTCAGTTTTTAAGAGCAGTTGCAACTTTCTCTAACATCCTCCAAGTTTTCGCCAAGTAATCTTGCAGCTAACTCCAAAACTGTTCACCCCTCCACGGTATTGCTTGGCGTGCTTCCACGATAAAACTGGAAATGTATCATAAAATGATCTTATTAAAGCCTCTCTCTCTAAGGATGAATACAGCTCTTTGAGAAAGAAGTATGGCACATAGCATTTTTAAAGCTATAACATAGTGAAACTAAGAATTTCAACAAAGGAATCGTGTGTACACAGAATTTCAACAAAAAGTCTTGTGTCACCAGAGTATAAGGAAGCGTTTTGGGGAGCCTAAAGCTCCTGAGCTACACTTGTCTCCCTTCTTGTCCTTGATCCTCTGGGGAGAGCCCCTAACCCAAGGGAAGCTGACTAAAGCGGTGAACGCTCAAACTCTTGGCATTCTGGAGTCAGCAAGGGACAGTTAAAGCTACGGTCAAGTGGCAGTGTGGTCTAGCGGTAAGAGCCCGGGCTTTGGAGTTGGAGGTCATGGGTTCAAATCCCGGCTCTGCCAGTTGCCAGCTGTGTGACTTTGGGCATGTCACTTAACTTCTCTGTGCCTGTTACCTCATCTGTAAAATGGGGGTGAAGACTGTGAGCCCCCCCGTGGGACTACCTGATCACCTTGTAACCTCCCCAGCGCTTAGAACAGTGCTTTGCACATAGTAAGCGCTTAATAAATTCTATCATTATTATTATGGAAGAAGCAGCGTGGCTCAGTGGAAAGAGCCTGGGCTTTGGAGTCAGAGGTCATGGGTTCAAATCCCGGCTCTGCCGCTTGTCAGCTGTGTGACTTCGGGCAAGTCACTTCACTTCTCTGGGCCTCAGTGAACTCATCTGTAAAATGAGGATTAAGACTGTGAGCCCCACATGGGACAACCTGGTCACCTTGTAACCTCCCCAGAGCTTAGAACAGTGCTTTGCACATAGTAAGCGCTTAATAAATGCCATCATTATTATTATTATTATTATTATTATTATTTTGACTTGCAGCAGATTGCCTTCCACTTGCTAGCCACTGGCCAAGCTAGGAATGGAATGGGTAGGCCTCTGCTTGACTCTTTCTCCCATAGCTGAGACTGGTAGAGGACTGGTAACTGTCCAGATGTGACCATGAGAGGGGGAAGTGCTCAATAAATACCACTAATTGATTGATTGATTGATAGGCAGTGTGACAGGTGGATGACTTTTGCTTCTTCTCCTTCTCTGTTTTCCCCTTCACTCCTGCTTCCCCCTCACTCTCCCTTCACTGCCTTTTCTCCTCCCTCTTCCCCTCAATAATTTACCTCCCCGATGCCCCATCCCATCATCCTGCTCAGGTACACCTCTGCCCCCAAAACAAGAAAGTCGGCCCTCTCATTCTATAACTTAAGTCTCTTCTCCTGTTTCTGGGAACAATATATTGTGCAGGAGGAGGAGGAGGTAATGATATCCAAATTATTGCCTCTTCTGGTTTTCTATGTGAGAAAATACCATAAAAGTCATGGTTAGATGAGGACTTCGATCATCGTCTCCTAAAGGGAATTTGCTGAGGGACCCAGTGCATGCTGTGTTTCATATTTTTATATTTCATGAGCGAGCAGGATATGAGGAGCAGCGTGGCTCAGTGGAAGATCACGGGCTTGGGCGTCAGAGGTCGTAGGTTCTAATCCCGGCTCTGCCACTCGTCAGCTGTGTGACTTTGGGCAAGTCACTTCACTTCTCTGGGCCTCAGTTACTTCATCTGTAAAATGGAGATTACGATTGGGAGCCCCATGTGGGACAACCTGATTACCCCGTTATCTACCCCAGTGCTTAGAACATTGCTTGGCAATTAATCAATCAATCAATCATATTTACTGAGTGCTTACTGTGTGCAGAGCACTGTATTAAGCGCTTGGGAAGTACAAGTTGGCAACATATAGAGACAGTCCCTACCCAACAGTGGGCTCACAGTCTAAAAGGGGGAGACAGAACAAAACCAATCATACTAACAAAATAAATAGAATAGATATGTACAAGTAAAATAAATAAATAGAGTAATAAATATGTACAAACATATATACATATATACAGGTGGCACATAGTGCTTAACAAATACCATCATCATCCTCAACCCAATTTTTATCCCTGAATCGTTTTTTCAAAAGCATTAGTCCCCTCAAAAGCCCCCAGATTTAAAATTTGTATACATTTTGTTCAGTTCACATTTTCACTGCCAAAATCGGTAAATCAAGGTTCACATCCATCCTAGTTCAACTACTACAGTTGACCAAAGTCAATTTAGAACATGTGGGACTTGTAACTTTAAATATTCTTTCTGGGGATATCCCTTCGCTCCCCTTCAGTTAGAAGACTGGAATTAGCTAGGTAACTGGTACCTGTAGCTAGTTTTTATTTAGCTCTTAGGTTGTTAGTTTTCCTCCCTCTAATGAATTACCCTCATCTCAAAAACTACGATCTGGCTGCGGTCACTTCTCTTAGAACGTGCGTTTTCACTACTTGCTTTAGGTAGAATATAATGGCAACATGCGTCAGCCTGGATGCAACACGATGCAGTGTTGGAAGATATGGTGATTGTGTGTGTGTGTGTGTGTGTGTGTGTGTATGTATACGACTTGAGATGCCAAACACCTTTTTTTTTTTAAATAATCATGGGTTTAGTCAAGAACATGACCCCCACATTCTAGAAGAACTGACTGCATCGTTAAATTGTTAGAGAAGCAGCGTGGCTCAATGGAAAGAGCACGGGCTTGGGAGTCAGAGGTCATGGGTTCAAATCCCAGCTCCGCCAATTGTCAGCTGGGTGACTTTGGGCAAGTCACTTGACTTCTCTGTGCCTCAGTTCCCTCATATGTAAAATGGGGATTAAGACTGTGAGCCCCACGTGGGACAACCTGATCACCTTGTATCCTCCCCAGCTCTTAGAACAGTGCTTTGCACATAGTAAGCGCTTAATAAATGCCATTATTATTATTATTATTATTAAATTTGGCATGATGTTGCAAGCCAATCCTCTAAATGCAAGGCCACTATATTATACTAGTGCACTTCTTCCTGTTGGTACAATCTTTGTTGTAATAATAATAATGATGGCATTTATTAAGCACTTACTATGTGCAAAGCACTGTTCTAAGCGCTGGGGAAGTTACAAGGTGATCAGGTTGTCCCATGTGGGGCTCACAGTCTTAATCCTCATTTTACAGATGAGGTAACTGAGGCCCAGAGAAGTTAAGTGACTTGCCCAAAGTCACACAGCTGACAATTGGCGGAGCCGGGATTTGAACCCATGAACTCTGACTCCAAAGCCCGTGCCCTTTCTAGTGAGCCATGCTGCTTCTGTTGTCTGTCCTCCCTTTAGATTGTAAAGGTCTTTATGGTCAGAGGTTTGTCTTCTACCTTTATTGTACTCGCCCAAGTGCTTATTGGGCACAATAGCTGCTCACACTCTAGGAATTTGACATCTTTAAGAGAAAGACATAGGAAACTGAGGAACTGAAATTAATTCCCTTTTGAAAGGAAGTCATACTCTAGGAATTTTGTCACCATCATCATCAATCGTATTTATTGAGCGCTTACTGTGTGCAGAGCACTGTACTAAGCGCTTGGGAAGTACAAGTTGGCAACATATAGAGACAGTCCCTACCCAACAGTGGGCTCACGGTCTAAAAGGGGGAGACAACAAAATCAAACATACTAGCAAAATAAAATAACTAGAATAGATATGTACAAGTAAAATAAATAGAGTAATAAATATGTACAAACATATATACATATATACAGGTTCTGTGGGGAAGGGAAGGAGGTAAGATGAGGGGGATGGAGACGGGGACGAGGGGGAGAGGAAGGAAGGGGCTCAGTCTGGGAAGGCCTCCTGGAGGAGGTGAGCTCTCAGTAGGGCCTTGAAGGGAGGAAGAGAGCTAGCTTGGCGGATGGGCAGAGGGAGGGCATTCCAGGCCCGGGGGATGACGTGGGCTGGGGGTCGATGGCGGGACGGGCGAGAGCGAGGTACGGTGAGGAGATTAGCGGCAGAGGAGCGGAGGGTGCGGGCTGGGCTGGAGAAGGACAGAAGGGAGGTGAGGTAAGAGGGGGCGAGGTGATGGACGGCCTTGAAGCCCAGGGTGAGGAGTTTCTGCCTGATGCACAGATTGATTGGTAGCCACTGGAGATTTTTGAGGAGGGGAGTAACATGCCCAGAGCGTTTCTGGACAAAGACAATCCAGGCAGCAGCATGAAGTATGGATTGAAATGGAGAGAGACACGAGGATGGGAGATCAGAGAGAAGGCTGATGCAGTAGTCCAGACGGGATAGGATGAGAGCTTGAATGAGCAGGGTAGCGGTATGGATGGAGAGGAAAGGGCGGATCTTGGCAATGTTGCAGAGCTGAGACCGGCAGGTTTTGGTGACGGCTTGGACGTGAGGGGTGAACGAGAGAGCGGAGTCGAGGATGACACCAAGGTTGCGGGCTTGTGAGACGGGAAGGATGGTAGTGCCGTCAACAGAGATGGGAAAGTCAGGGAGAGGGCAGGGTTTGGGAGGGAAGACAAGGAGTTCAGTCTTGGACATGTTGAGTTTTAGGTGGCGGGCAGACATCCAGATGGAGATGTCCTGAAGGCAGGAGGAGATGCGAGCCTGGAGAGAGGGGGAGAGAGCAGGGGCAGAGATGGAGATCTGGGTGTCATCAACGTAGAGATGATAGTTGAAGCCGTGGGAGCGAATGAGGTCACCAAGGGAGTGCGTGTAGATCGAGAACAGAAGGGGACCAAGCACTGAACCTTGGGCAACCCCCACAGTAAGAGGATGGGAGGGGGAGGAGGAGCCTGCAAAAGAGACTGAGAATGAACGACCGGAGAGATAAGAGGAGAACCAGGAGAGGACGGAGTCTGTGAAGCCAAGGTCAGATAGCGTGTTGAGGAGAAGGGGGTGGTCCACAGTGTCGAAGGCAGCCGAGAGGTCGAAGAGGATTAGGACAGAGTATGAACCGTTGGATTTGGCAAGCAGGAGGTCATTGGTGACCTTTGAGAGGGCAGTTTCCGTGGAATGAAGGGGACGGAAGCCAGACTGGAGGGGGTCGAGGAGAGAGTTGTTGTTGAGGAATTCTAGGCAGCGTGTGTAGACAACTCGTTCAAGGAGTTTGGAAAGTAATGGTAGGAGGGATATGGGGCAATAACTAGAAGGTGAGGTGGGGTCAAGAGAGGGTTTTTTTAGGATGGGAAAGACATGAACATGTTTGAAGGCAGAGGGGAAGGAACCAGTGGAGAGTGAGCAGTTGAAGATGGAAGTTAAGGAGGGGAGAAGGGATGGAGCGAGAGATTTCATGAGATGAGAGGGAATGGGGTCAGAAGCACAGGTGGCCGGAGTAGCACTTGAGAGGAGGAAGGAGAGCTCCTCTGAGGATACTGCTGGGAAGGGTAGGAGAGTAGCAGAGAGTGTTGAGAGCTGGGGAGTTGGAGAAGGGGGGGAAGTGACTTTGGGGAGGTCGGACCTGATGGATTTAATCATCTTGTCATCTTTAAGAGAAAGACATAGAAAACTGAGGAACTGAAATTCGTTCCCTTTTGAAAGGAAGTCACACTCTAGGAATTTTGTCATCTTTAAGAGAAAGACATAGGAAACTGAGGAACTGAGATTCGTTCCCTTTTGAAATGAAGCCACATGTGTTCACTAACTTTCCAGCAAAAGTGGCAAGATAGTTGACGCCAGTAGGTGGAGCTGTTTGCACAGCAACGTGATCTGTTACAACTTTGTATTCAATTCAGTGATTTTTTCCTTTTTTTTTTAAACCTAGGATGCTATACTGAAATATAACGTGGCTTATGCCAAGAAATGGGACTTCACGGCTTTGACTGACTTCTGGGATAAGGTAAATTTTATGTGGCATATAAATATTGTAACCACTGGTAAGCAATATTCAGGATGTGCTATTTAATAATAATTATTATAATAATTGTTGTCTTTGTTAAGCACTTACTATGTGCCAAGCACTATTCTAAGCACATAAGGATATGTTGTTTAATAATAATAATTATAATAATCGTTGTCTTTGTTAAGCACTTACTATGTGCCAAGCACAGTTCTAAGCACATAAGGATATGTTCTTTAATAATAATAATTATAATAATCATTGTCTTTGTTAAGCACTTACTATGTGCCAAGCACTATTCTAAGCACATAAGGATATGTTATTTAATAATAATAGTTATAATAATCATTGTCTTTGTTAAGCACTTACTATGTGCCAAGCACTATTCTAAGCACTGAGGTAGCACATAGGTAGATTCTATGTCTTTCTCTTAAAGATGACAAAATTCCTGGAGTGTGACTTCCTTTCAAAGACACAGTCCTTGTCCCACATGGGATTCACATTCTCAATCCCCATTTTACAGATGAGGTAACTGAGGCACAGAGAAGTGAAGTGACTTGCCAAGGTCACATGGACAAGTGGCGGAGCCGGGATTAGAACCCACGACCACTGACTTCCAAGTCTGTGCTCTTGACACCAGACCAGGCTGCTTCAATTTCTAACCCAGCTACCATGATGTAACAGTGGCTGATTTCCTTCTCCGCTTGATACGACCGAGTGGTTTTTCTAAAAGCTTATGTGACTCTTGCTGCCCAGGGAAAGTATATTTGCTCATTATGAGACCAAGTAGCAGTGTAGGGAATACTGACTTATTTGGAAACGTGGTCTGGTATTACAAGGCATATGGCAGTCGATATTAGGTGTTTCTAGGAACAGTCGGCACTCAGCGATTTTAGTTCTTTCGTTTGGATTCCGTGGGTGAGAGGGATTCACGGCTGATTTGGTGAGTTCATCCTGCTGGGTCATTCTGTTCCAGGGTTGCAGTTAAAGGGGGCTGACAACAACAGGTTTGTTTCTCAGACGGGCTGAGGTTGGGTGAAGGGCAAAGTGAAAAAGTATTTTAAGAAATAGATTAGGTAACTTCCAGGAAGGAAGTTGTTCTGCAACAATTAAGGAATATGAGTTAAATGCCCTACCAACTCTGGCATCAGTGTATATTTTAAAGAATATATGGTCTGGCTTAGGTTTTATAACTACTTTTGCTAATGAAAGGGGATTAAAGCAGTTTTTCCTTCACCTTTATTTGATGGTTGCTTTCTCGAGCTGGAACTATTTTTCCTAAGAGATCTAATGTTGTGAACATTTTTATACCTCAGATCAGATTATCTTTTTTTATTTTTTGAAAGTTCAGCTGTGGAATACAGAAAGTTTTGACAGCCTTTGTAAAACATCTTGGGAAGAGATCTATAAGGGAAGAAACAAATTTTCATCAGTGATAAAACTCAGGGTTCAGTTTCAAGATTATTTTTAAGATCTACTTAAGAAAGATCTACATAAGGCAATAGGACATTGATTTAGGGACTTATCTGGTTCCTTATTCTGACTACACCCTGTTTTTCTATAAATCTAAGGCTTTTAAAGACAAAGGTGACATTTAAAATCAATTCCCTTGGACAGTTTTGCATATAGCATGCGTCATCTTTGGGTTTATTGTAGAGCTAAGACATTTTGATAACGTCTTATAATTTTAAATATTTGAAGCTAATGGATTGCTTTTCTAAGTGCTCTGGTTCCATAACTACCTGCTGCTTCAGCTGGAGCCTGGCAGGTGGCAGACTATCAAGGGCCCAATAACTTGGGCTACCTACTGTTTCTCTTTCACCAGGATGTTGGCAGATTGATGCATTTTAATATCCCCGCTACTTGCTCTGATTATCTTCATTGACCTTTAATTGAGACAAGACCGAGACCATTTTTCATTCTCTCCTTTCAACCCAAACTAATCCACCATCTTTGTCATACCAGAGATTTCCGAGTCAGATTTTTAAGCTTTTGGCATATGTGTGAACTCGTTGTGGGCAGGGACCAAGACCGCTTATTGTTGTATTGCAATCAATCAATCAATCGTATTTATTGAGCGTTTACTGTGTGCAGAGCACTGTACTAAGCACTTGGGAAGTACAAGTTGGCAACATATAGAGACAGTCCCTGCCCAACAGTGGGCTCACAGTCTAGAAGGGGGAGACAGAGAACAAAACCAAACATATTAACAAAATAAAATAAATAGAATAGATATGTACAAGTAAAGTAAATAAATAAATAGAGTAATAAATATGTACAAACATATATACATATATATTGCAGTCTCCCGAACGCTTAGTATAGTGATTTGCACACAGTAAGCACTTAATAAATGTGAGTGAATACATCTGTAGAAGGTATGAATGAATGAAGGACTCTCAATTTGCTTTCTGTTCCTTTTTTTAGGGGGGTGGCATTTAAGCGCTTACTGTGTGCCGGACATTGTACTAAGGGCTGGGTAGATACAAGTTAATCACGTTGGACACAGTCCATATCCCATGTGGGGCTCATAATACTAATCCCCATTTTACAGATGAGGTAATAGGCACAGAAAAGGGAAGGGACTTGCCCCAGGTCACACAGCAGACAAGAGGCAGAGCTGGGATTTGAACCTAGGTCCTTCCGACTTCTGGGCCCATGTCCTTTCCACTCGCCCACACCGCTTCTCAGTTTTCAGAACTGGATGAGGAAAAATAATCTCAGCACGGTCCTGACTACCCCGTCTCTTCTTAATCTTGTTTTTGATATTCTATAGTTTTAATATGGTCACTCCAGTCAGAGGTGCAAACTTTTCATTTGGAGCTTTGGGGTGAAAATAATAATAATAATAATGATGGCATTTACTAAGCGCTCACTATGTGCAAAGCACTGAGGTCAGGGGCTTTAAGATGGCCAAGCCGTGCATGGAGGTAAGCTCCCAAGAGCAAACGGGTCAGTAAACCAGCAATGGAAGTGTGTTCAGCCCTCTGCCGAAGCTCTCATTCGGGCCTGGTCGGAGACCTAGATGAGAGAGCCTGGGAGTCGAACTCAGAACACCGTGTGAATTATCGCACACAGGAGAAGCAGCGTGGCTCAGTGGAAAGAGCCCGGGCTTTGGAGTCAGAGGTCATGGATTGAAATCCCGGCTCTGCCAATTGTCAGCTGTGTGACTTTGGGCAAGTCACTTAACTTCTCTGGGCCTCAGTTACCTCATCTGTAAAATGGGGATGAAGACTGTGAGCCCCCCGTGGGACAACCTGATCACCTTGTAACCTCCTCAGCGCTTAGAACAGTGCTTTGCACATAGTAAGCACTTCATAAATGCCATTATTATTGTTATTATCGCCCCCTTCCCACGGCGTGTCTGTGGGATTAGAGTGTCTGGGTTGTTCTCCTATTGATGGTCCCTGAAATAGTCAGAAAATGACGAAGTGCAGGTGGGCCCTTTACATTTTGAAATTTTCTTGGCCAGACTTGGATACGGTGCTTTACTCTGCAGAGAACATCGTATTAAATTTGATGCCCTGAAGTGGCAGTGAAATCTGCCAGTGATTGAGATTTCTCGGCCTCCTACTTTGGAGAAGCAGCGTGGCTCAGTGGAAAGAGCCCAGGCTTTGGAGTCAGAGATCATGGGTTCAAATCCCGGCTCTGCCAACTGTCAGCTGTGTGACTTTGGGCAAGTCACTTCACTTCTCTGGGCCTCAGTTCCCTCACCTGTGAAATGGGGATTAAAACGGTGAGCTCCCTGTGGGACAACTTAATTACCTTGTAACCTCCCCCAGGGCTTAGAACAGTGCTTTGCACATAGTAAGCGCTTAACAAATGCCATCATCATCATCATCATCAGATGTGGGCCCATTCCCCCTTAGTAGTATTTGAGAACCTCTCGTGTGAGCCCGTTGGCCTTAGCCAGAATACGCCAATCCATTCTACTAAAACCGAGGTCCAAAAAACTTTGATAAACCCATCGTGGAGGGAAGCGCAACAGCACATGAATCAATCACTCGGTATTTATTGAGTTCTTACGGTGCAGAGCACTGTACTGAGCGCTTGGAAGCAGGGTGGCGGAATGGATAAAGCCCAGGCCTGGGAGTCAGAAGGTCATGAGTTCTAATCCCGGCTCCGCCATTTGTCTGCTGTGTGACCTTGGGCAAGTCACTTCACTTCTCTGGGCCCCAGTTACCTCATTTGTAAAATGGGGATGAAGACTGTGAGCCCCCCGTGGACAACTTGATCACCTTGTATCCCCCCAGCGCTTAGAACAGTGCTTTGCACATAGTAAGCGCTTAACAAATACCATTATTATTATATTACAGAGTTGGTAGACATATTCCCTGCCCACAACGAGCTGACCATCTAAAGGGATATATGAGCGTTGCCAAGTTTTATTGTTACTAAGGCCTGTGAGACATGGAAGATAGTGGTGTCTCTTCTGCAGGCTTGCATTTCTTCCTGCCTTCAGGACATCTCTGCATGAATGCCCTACTGGTACCTCAAGCTCAGTAATTTCCAAACTGAACCTCCTCATCTTCCCTGGAAAATCTTCTCCTCCACCTAACTTCCCATTGTAGTTCACAACGCCAGCAGTGTGGTCTAGTGAGCAGAGCTTGGGCCTGGGAGTGAGAAGGACCTGGCTTCTAATTCCGGCTCTGCCACTTGCCTGCTGTGTGACCGTGGGCAAGTCACTTCACTTCTCTGGGCCTAAGATACCTCATCTGTGAAATGGGGATTAAAACTATGAGTCCCATGTGGGACATGGACTGTGTCCAGCCTTGTGGACTGTGAGCCCACTGTTGGGTAGGGACTGTCTCTATATGTTACCAACTTGTACTTCCCAAGCGCTTAGTACAGTGCTCTGCACACAGTAAGCGCTCAATAAATATGATTGATTGATTGATTGTATCTACCCCAGCGCTTAGTACAGTGCCTGGCACAGAGTAAGCGCTTAACAAATACAATCAAAAATAATAATATTTGTAGTAATAATTGTGTTATTTGTTAAGTGCTTACTGTGTGCCAGGCACAGTATTAAGTACTGGAGTAGATACAAGATATATAGCTATAATTCTATTTATTTTGACGGTTTTGACATCTGTCTACATGTTTTGTTTTGTTGTCTGTCCCCCCCTTCTAGACTGTGAGCCCATTGTTGGGTAGGGACTGTCTCTATGCTACCGACTTGTACTGCCCAAGCACTTAGTACAGTGCTCTGCACCCAGTAAGCGCTCAATAAGTACGATTGATTGAATGAATGAATAATCAGGTTAGACATAGTCCATGTCCCACAGGAGGCTCCCTGTCTTAATCCCCATTTTACAGATGGGGTAACTGAGGCGCATAGAAGTAAAGTGACTTGCCCAAGGTCACACAGAAGAGAAGCGGCAGGGCCGGGATTAGAATTCAGGTCCTTCTGACTCCCAAGTCCGCGGCGCTGCTTCTCACTTTTAGACATGCTTTCTGCTTTTAGACTATGAGCCCACTGTTGGGTAGGGACTGTCTCTATATGTTGCCAACTTGTACTTCCCAAGCACTTAGTACAGTGCTCTGCACACAGTAAGCGCTCAATAAATACGATTGATTGATTCTCACCACCATCCTTCCCGTCTGTCAAGTCTGTAACCTTGGCTTGATTCCTCCCCGTCTTTCAACCCCCATAGTCAGGCTTTCACCAAATCCTGGCAGGGCTTCTTCCACAACATCTCCAGATTCCGCCCCTTCCTTTCCATCCAAATGGCCATCACACTGCTCCAGGCACTAGTCATACTTGTGTGGCCACTGCATACTTGAGAAGCAGCGTGGCTCAGTGGAAAGAGCCCGGGCTTTGGAGTCAGAGGCCATGGGTTCAAATCCCGGCTCTGCCAATTAGCTGTGTGACTTTGGGCAAGTCACTTCACCTCTCTGTGCCTCAGTTCCCTCATCTGTAAAATGGGGATTAAGACTGTGAGCCCCCCGTGGGACAACCTGATCACCTTGTAAACTCCCAAGTGCTTAGAACAGTGCTTTGCACATAGTAAGCGCTTAATAAATGCCATCATCATCAGCATCATCCCTTGCTGACCTCCCTACTCTCCAGTCTTTTCCCCTCTCCAGTCCATACCGTACTGTGCTGCTCAAATCATTTTTCTAAAGCAGCATTCTGTCCAAGTCTCTCTATTCCTCAGACTCTCTAGTAGTTTTCCATTCCTCGCCACATCCCCTGACCTTTGGCCTTAAGGCACTCAGTCAGCTCTCCACCCTCTTCTCCTACTGCACCCCAACTCACACTCTTCATTTCTCCCCAGGCCACCCACTCCCTTGTTCTTCCTCTTTCCACTGTCCTCTTCTATATGATCTCGCTCCCACCTGGAATGCCCCCTCCCTCAACATCCGCCAGACCGCCCCCTCAACATCCCCTCTCGAAGCCCTTCTGAAAACCACATCTCCTCTTTATGGCCTCTCCGATTAATTTCTTCGATCTCCACCCTTCACCCCTCAACTGCCACTTCAGCACTTCTGCGCTCCGTAAACCGTCAGATACTCACCCCACTCCCCAGAGTGCTTACGTGCGTATCTTTTTACTCCATCACCTCCTTTTTGTAATTTGTTTTAGCGTCTGTGACCCTAGCTATGAGATATGTCAGCTCCCAAGCTCTTAGTAGATAAGTACTATCAATAGATGCTATGGATTGTTTGGAAGCTTTGCTTTTCTTCACCCCGCCGCCCCCTGGAAAATAATTCTTACTGAGCTCTGCTTTCAGAGGAAAGGGACAGAGTAACAGCCCTAGCTAAATCCCTGTAGTAACCAAAAGCTTTTTGAGTCAAACTTGACTAGACAGTCAAGCCCAAACTGTGGGGATCTAGGGACCCATCTATCAATCACTTAATCAGTGATGTCGACTATGTGCAGAGTGTTTAAACGTAATAATTATGATTTTGGTACTGGTTAAGCGCATACTTAGCTTGGAAGTCGAACACTTCTAAGTTCCAGGATGGATACAGAATAATCATTTTGGCCACAGTCTGTGTCCCACATGGGACTCACAGTCTAAGTAGGAGGGAGTAGGATTTAATCCGCATCTTTCAGATGAGGAAACTGAGGCTCAGGGAAATGAAGTGATTTGCCCAGGGTCACAAAGCAGACCAGTGGCGGAACCACGGTTAGAACTCAGGTACTTTGACTCCTAGGCCTGTGCTCTTTCCATTAGGCCTCACTGATTTCCATGTGCTCCCGATGCCAGAAAGGCCAAGGTGAGCCAAGGTGCCTCCCTCGGTGAAAATCCCAGCAAGACCCCTTCCCCAATCTCCTCCAGACAGCCTAGAATCACACTGTTCCTTAAGAACATAATGAAGCACCTTACCGTTAAGAGCCTTTTTCCTGCTACACCTCATTTCCTGTCTTTGACATAGTCTAACAAAGCCTTTGTTTTCATTCACTATAACAAGGTTCTCATTAGAGAACATTCTTGTTATATCAAGCTTTTACTTCTAGCAGTGTTTAGGAATTTCTCATTTTCATCCCATTGCTTTTCTGTTCGAGAGCAAGCTACATTAAAAGCCTAAAAAAAGCCATCGCTCTGACATCAAATTGCGTTTGTGTGTTTCCCCACTGGGTGCAGTTCACTGTACTAAGCGCTTGGTAAGGTACAACAGAAAGAAGACACACATCTCCTGCCCCTAAAGAGCACACATTCTTAAGAGGGACACAGATAAGATAGATTAATCAGAATAAGTAATTGGCAGTTGTATATATGTATACCAATTAGTGGTGTTGAGCGCGTACTGTGTACAGAGCATGTACTAAGTGCTTGGGAAAGTGCAATGCAACAGATTTGGCAGATACGATCCTGCCTTCAAGGATCTTACACTTCATGGGGAGACAGATACTAAAATAGATTAGGGATAGGGGAAATCATAAAGTATAAGAATAGTTACATGAATATTGTGGGGCTAAGAGGAATCAAAGTGCTTAATGGGTTCACAGTCAAATTCATTCATTCAATCGTATTTTTTGAGTGCTTACTGTGTGCAGAGCACGGTACTAAGCGCTTGGGAAGTACAAGTTGGCAACATACAGAGACGGTCCCTACCCAACAACGGGCTAACAGTCTAGACGGGGGAGACAGACAGCAAAACAAAACATGTGGACAGGTGTCAAGTCGACAGAACAAATAGAATTAAAGCTAGATACATACATGTCATTAACAAAATAAATATAATATTAAATATGTACAAGTAAAATAGAGTAATAAATCTACAAACATATGTACAGGTGCTGTGGGGAGGGGAAGGAGGTAGGGTGGGGCGAGCTAGGGAGGAGGAGAGGAAAAAGGGAGCTCAATCTGGGAAGGCCTCTTGGAGGAGGTGAGCTTGCAGTAGGGTTTTGAAGGGAAGAAGAGAGCTAACTTGGCGGATGTGTGGAGGGAGAGCATTCCAGGCCAGGGGGTGGATGTGGGAGGGGTGTCAACGGCGGGACAGGCGAGAACGAGGTACAGTGAGTCAAATGCAAAGTTGATGAGAAATAAAAGTCATCGTGGGCAGGGATAGTGTCTGCTAACTCATGTACTCTCCCAAGCGCTTAATACTGTGCTCTGCACATAGCACTCAGTAAATACCACAGATTGATTGATAATCTGGGATGGCCTCTTAAAGGAGATGTGATTTTAGGAGGGCTTTGAAAGGCTGTCGGATATGAAGAGGGAGGGAATTCCAGGCTCAAAGGAAAGGTGGACAAGGGGTCGGTGAGGGGACAGACGTACAGAGAGTAGGTTGGTGATCCCATGTAGGACAGCAACTCTGTCCTAACCGATTAATAGTAATAATAATAATGGTGGTATTTGTTAAGCGCTAACTGTGTGCCAAGCACCAAGTGCTGGGATAGATACAAGGTAATCAGGTTGTCCCCCATGGGGCTCACAGTCTTAATCCCCATTTTACAGATGAGGGAACTGAGGCACAGAGAAGTTAAGTGACTTGCCCAAGGTCACACGGCAGACAAGTAGTGCAGCCGGGATTAGAACCCATGACCTCGGACTCCCAAGCCCATGCTCTTTCTACTGAGCCATGCTGCTTCACACTGATTAATGCGTCTCTAACCAGGGCTTAGTACAGTGCTTGGTACATAGCACGTAACACACATCTTAATAGGGTTGTACTAGGAAATCATTCATTCATTCAATCGTATTTATTGAGCACTTACTGTGTGCAGAGCACTGTACTAAGCACTTGGGAAGTACAAGTTGGCAACATATGGAGACGGTCTCTACCCAACAGCAGGCTCACAGTCCAGAAGGGGGAGACAGACAACAAAACAAAACATATTAACAAAATAAAATAAATAGAATAAATATGTACAAATAAAATAAATAGAGTAATAAATACGTACAAACATGTATACATATCTACAGGTGCTGTGGGGAGGGGAAGGAGGTAAGGCGGGGGGGATGGGGAGGAGGGGGAGAGGAAGGAGGGGGCTCAGTCTGGGAAGGCCTCCTGGAGGAGGTGAGCTCTCAGTAGGGCTTTGAAGGGAGGAAGAGAGGTTAGGTACCTACCTAATCGGAGAGGTTAGGTACCTACCTAATCAGAGAGGTTTGGTAGGAGGGAGAGAGCTGACTGAGTACCTTGAAGCCCCTGGTAGGGAGTTTCTGTTTAATGTGGTGGGTGGGCAACCTTTGGAGTTTTTTGACTGGAAAGGCATGGACTGAATGATTTTCAGAAAAATAGTCTGGGCAGCAAAGTGAAGTAAGGACTGGAGAGGAGTGGTAGGAAGCAAGGAGGTCAGCAGGGAGGCTGATGTAGTAATAATGATGGCAATGATGACAATGATCTGGGGATGAAATCCCAGAGCAATCAATCAGTGGTATTTTTTGAGCGCTTAGTATGTGCAGAGCACCGTACTTAGCCTTCGGGAGAGTACAATACCACAGAATAAGTAAACACGTTCCCTGCCCGTAATAAGCTAGGCAGGAGTGAAACCGAAGCTTGTGCATCGTACTTTGAAGGTAAAAGCCACCCCGACCGTGCGCCCCCACCACGTACTGCTGTGTTTCCTCAGACCCAGGGTGCCCGGCCTGCTGGGTCACAACCCGTGACCACACGTTTGGCCCCTTCCTCACCTGCAGACAACAAACCGGGCACCTGGCCTGGGCCCCCCTCCCGGGCCCACACCCAGGAATTGAGGCTCTCAGGGGTCCCGAGGAAATCATGGGTGCGCGCTTTCATTTACCCCTCCCAAAATGACCACATGCGGGACCTCCGTAGTAGTTCTAGGCTGTAAATTTGTTGAGGGCAAGGACACAAAATTTGTTGTGTCTGCCAACTCTGTTGTATTGTACTCTTCCGAGCACTTAGTACAGTGCTCTGCGTGCAGTGAGCAGTGTGGACTGGTGGATAGAGCACAGGCCAGAAAGTCAGAAGGACAGCGCTGAGTTAGAGAAGCAGCGTGGAAACGGCCCTGTCTTGGGAGTCAGAGGACGTGGGTTCTAATTCCGGCTCTGCCTCTTGTCTGCTGTGTGACCTTGGGCAAGTCACTCAACTTCTCTGTGCCTCAGTTACCACATCTGTAAAATGGGGATTAAGACTGAGCCCCACATGGGACAACCTGATTACCTTATAATTACCCCAGGGCTTAGAACAGTGCTTGGCACATAGTAAGTGCTTAACAAATGCCATTATTATTATTATATGGGGATTAAGACTGTGGAACCTATGTGGGACCCAATTATCTCATATCTACCCCAGTGCTTAGTACAGGGCCTGGCACATAGTAAGCGCTTAACAAATGTCCGTCAGTCATTAAGCGCTCAGCGGAGAGAGAGAGATTGAAATTGTTGAGAAACTCCTTCCCCTTTCCAGTGAGTTTTGAGGAGTGAGAAAAGATGTGTCCCCCTCTGAGTGGCAGAGGAGACGGTGTCTTCTGGGGTGAGTCAGGTTTCGATAATGGTGAAGAGGAGAGCAGTGGTTGGGTCAGAAACAGGTCAAGGATGAAGGCAGGCTTTCCATGATGGAGCGGGGGTTCCATCATCAATCGTATTTATTGAGTGCTTACTATGTGCAGAGCACTGTACTAAGCGCTGTTCCAAGGCTGTGGGGGACTGGGAGGGGATGGCTGATGTCCATATCTGTATTTTATTTATTTATATTCATGTCTGTCTTCCCCCCTAGATTGTAAGCTCGTTGTGGGCAAGGAATGTGTCTGTTACATTGTAATATAATAATAATGATGGTATTTGTTAAACGCTTACTATGTGAGAAGCACTGTTCTAAGCTCTGGGGGGGATACAAGGCGATCAGGTTGTCCCACATGGGGCTCACAGTCTTAGTCCCCATTTTACAGATGAGGTGACTGAGGCCTCAGAGAAATTAAGTGACTTGCCTAAATTCCGGCGGAGGCGGAATTAGAACCCATGACCCCTGGCTCCCAAGCCCGGGCTCTTTCCATTGAGCCACACTGCTTCTCTCCCAAGTGCTGAGTAGAGTGCTGTGACCGCAGTAAGCGTTCAATGGATATGATTGACCTGACTGAATGATCGGTTGGGGGAGGAGGACAAGGATGGGCCTGGGGAGGACGAGAGGATGACTCGTGGGGTGGTGAGGGATTGGATGGGAGTGAGGTGGGGGCCGGGGGGTGGGGAGGTTGGGGTTCACCATGGGAGAAGGGGTATAATGGGGGTGCTGGATGGGAGGGGACCGAGGGGGCACGAAGAGAGTAGGGCATTCAAGAAAGACCTGAACTGCAACCGCCAACGCGGAGGGAGCAAGTTCTTCAAGTGGGTGAGCGTTAACACATTAGCAGCTGGCCGGCCAGAGGATGGAAATAAATAAGTAGCCACGGGCTAGAGGTGACTAAGGCACAGGAATTGAAGCTGAAGCCATTTTCGTAAGGCTTAGTGACTAGGAATACGATCGCAGATTCAGTTATTTCTGCCAGAATCAAACAAAGCTAAACAAGTTAAACTGCAATTTATAATTTTGTGTTTGGAGAATATAATGTAGAAGTGCTGCTGAGTTGAAGTGGCAGATATTTAGTGCTTTTTGCAACTTAAGTGCTAATGTTAGTCTTCCTCCCTGCCAGCTGTTGGAAACGCCAGAAACTAATATGCTGTGTTTTATGGCCCTCCCGTGTGGCGTTCCACTAAATTAAATCCAAAACACTTGCCTATAATTTATATTCTAAATGAATCAATACACTTAATGTTGCAGTTTTTCACAGGAAAATGTGACCAAATCCCCAATATACTAAAGAAGGGGAGGTTCATCTCAGCTAATGTGTTTGGGGCATCTTGAATGGCTATGCCTAAAGTTGGACATTTGTTACTTCTATTCTGGCTGATGCTTGGTGGGTTTGTTAGTGAAATGTGCACGTTAGCCCATTAAGCCATTAAGTTGAGTAATCATGGAAATTATTTATTCAAGTTAATGAGTTATGTACAGTGTCCTAAGGTTGATTCTTTTTCCTCTTTTCGCTTCCCAGATACCACTGGAACTTGTTCTAGTCACATCTTTAAGCCTTAAATAGACCTTTGTGGTTAATTTTTCCCTTCAACAAATTAATGTGAGAGTACAAATACTGTCTTAAACTCACTGAAGATTTTTTTTTTCTTTGGCTTTCCCAATCCTTTGCTGAGAGGCTGTATTGACCCTGAAATGAGAAGGGAGGAAAGGGGTGGGAATTTCTTTGTCTGTTGATTTATCCATAAAGAACTTGCGGATTGCTTGCTTCATCTTGCGCCTGTCCAAAGTCCGTAATACCCAGTTATGTAGCATAAAAATAACGCTGATACTGATTTCTGGTTGTGCTATTTACGTATGGAGTATTTGCAACTGAAGCATTGAACACCTCTCATGTGTAGCTGTTGTCAGGTCTCTTACCTGGAAAGCTTTCCGGGTAAGCTTTTCTTTTTTTTATGGTTGCCTAATTTTATGAGCAATAAAGTAGGCTGCATGTTTATGCTTGAAGTAGGAGTGGGCTTGGGGCTTACAGATAATTCTAAAAGGCACATGGAATAGCCTGGGTACTTAAGAAGGGACTGATACGAAATGAAAATTCCAAGTTGTAATTTGCAGTAAAAACTGAAAACGGAACACGAGGCTCCCAGAATTGAAACGAGTATATATTTTAATGTTCTGATGGCTGAAGGAAAGATGAAAAAATGCGAAAAAAAATTGCTGCCTTTTGATGATTGTATCGACACTTGACTCCTTTCTGAGCGTCAGTAACCCAGTGAGCTGACTTTTCCTGTTACTCTGCGATCTATAACTTAATGTTGTTCCCATATGACTCCATCATGACATTTATTGCGACTGGTATTCCGCCGTTGTCCATTTCAATTAATATTTATTGACCACCCACCGAGGGCTAGCAGGTGCTGAGGCTTTTGTTTGGCTGAGGGGTGGACATGATGGGAAATGTATCAAATCCACCATTGCAGATCATTAAACAGCCAAATCAGTGAGAGTTTCTCTAGTTAATAATTATCATTACCACCCCTCGTTGGTCTTGGTGCAAAATAATTCAGTTAGCCAAAATCTATAATTAAAGGCTAGTAGGGGTTGGAAGTGTTATTTGTCAAACTTGTTGTGCATGCTTTGATTTTTCTCTGCAAAAAGATTTGATTTTAAGTGTGTGGCTTTAAAGAAGTAACACATCTTAATGTCATTGTTAAACAGTGCTGTATTTCCCGTATTTCTCTTGAGTTCGTATTCCCTAGGAGACCTCAGTGGCTTTTTTTTTTTAATAATAGCCAAGGCTATGAACAGTTAATTCTCTTAAGACTAAAAAGAGTGTAATTTACTCTATCCCTCCAGGTGCATAAAACATTGACCTTATTTCGCAGATTATATCCATTGTGTTGACGAAGACCTGGTGCCTTTTGCACTCTGTCAGGGTGGAGCAGAAATACATTTCCAAAATATGTGGTGTTGTTCTTCAGTCTTTAATTTGGAATGCCATACAATTCATTAATTCATTCATAGTTATTGAGTGCTTACTGTGTGCAGAGCACTGTACTAAACACTTGGGAGAGTACAATACAACAATAAACAGATATATTCCTTGCCCACAACGAGCGTCCGATTTAGAGGGTGGGGGGAGACGGACATTAATATAAATAAATAAATTACAGATATGGACATGTGTTATTACAGTGCTCTGCACACAGTAAGCGCTCAATAAATACGATTGATTGATTATGGGGCTGGGAGGGGGGAGAACAAAGGGAGCAAGTCAGGGCGACACAAAAAGGAGTGAAAGAAGAGGAAAGGGGGGTTTAGAGAAGGCTTCTTGGAGGAGGTGTGCCTTCAGTAAGGCTTTGAAAGAGAAAGGAAATGGTTCTTATCCATTACATTGGGAACAGGTGGTAAACTCCCTCTTTCAAAGCAGATTGCATAGTAGATGTTGCTTTGGGATTGCAGCTAATGTTCCTCATCTCCCTGCCTTTGGAGCCTCTGATTTAGGGTCGAGTGGAAATTCTGAACCATGCTGGATTGCTTCCCAGAGTGACTCACAGTTCTCTTGGATCGATAAAGTCAACAGTACTTTACAGCTGAACCTAATGTAATTAAAGAGGAGTGTGTTAGCCAAGAGACTGCTAATCAGTGCTGAGACAAAATATCAGCTGGAACAGATGATGAACCAGCTCAAGTGTGTGTTTTTAGGGGTTTCCCCTCCTCCCCGCCCCCATTTTCAGGATCTATGATGAACTGAGGCATTTTGAGGGGTTTCTTCTCTCTTTTTGAGATAGTCATTAATCTTTTAAATGAACTGTAGCCTGTAAGGATTAATGCATTTGTTCAGGAACAATGCATATTAATTGCTTCACTTAAAAAGTGATGACCTCAAGAGACCTATCCCCAGCCTTCGTGAACAGTAGCTCCCAGGCACTAGGTGGTTCATAGTCCAGAACTTGGGAAATTTTGCTGAGAAAGTGGCCCAAGGAGCCAGGAAGTATCCATAAGGTGCCTGTAATGGGCCCTTAGGTATCCGGTCCCTTCCCAGGCTAAAACGGATTCTGTTTCAAAGGAGCCCGGCACTCAGCCTTTTTGTCCAGTCCCACGGATCGGAAGGGAGACACAGAGGTCATCTTCCGCTTTGTCTCAGGATTGATTTTATTAGCGGGAAACATTCCATGATAGATGAGCAATGTCAAGTCCACTTCTGAATCTCACAAGTGATACGGGCTCCACCTAACTCTGAGCATCTTTTCCCATTTTTGATGTGTGATTTACCGCTTTTACCATGGTGCCATGATTTAAAGCACCCCAGTTTCATTAGCCTACATTTGCTCTTGTCATGCTGTTACTATTGATTAAGCATTTCTTCCTGCTTTACTCTTGTAAAACAGTTCTGCCCAACAATGAATTCTTTATTTTTTAATAGAAAAAAAGTGTTCCAATAGGTATTTACCCGCCGACAGAATATCATTTTAGATTAAAATGTCACCTAAATTTTTTTATTTTAAAAAACAGTAGGAGCTATGTTTTTATCATTTCTGTACTGTCAATGAGTAGTCTCAATAAGCCCAGAAGAAACGGAGACATAATGACTAATAGGTCTATTATCTCAATGAAAGGAAATTTATGTTAAAGTTCCTATTTGTGGCTCTGTAAATCCTGAAGACAAAACCACTGATGGGCTCCAAACTTTGAAGAGTTGGTGATTAGTAGTGAGAAATTCAATCATTCGTTGATATGGTAGTGATGGAGAATTATAAACTATTTGAGGCAGAGTTTGAGTTGTCTGTCCTGTTACTAATCCTGTTAGTCTAAGAGCATAGAAATGCCCAGAGTCTCTCTTTTTTTAGGGCTTCTTTTAAAAAAAATTTTCTTAAAGTGATCCCGTTTTTGGGTCGGGACCATCTCTATATGTTGCCAACTTGTACTTCCCAAGTGCTTAGTACAGTGCTCTGCACACAGTAAGCGCTCAATAAATATGATTGAATGAATGAATGAAAGAGCAATGTATTTTACATTGTATTTGCATTACATGGAAAAAGACTTGTATTTCAGATGCTTTATCTTTTTGTGCAAGGTACCATAAAATGCACTTTGGTTTTTTCACTTTTGAGGAAGTTCAGCAAGAAGCATTTTCCAAAATGAGGAACATAAAGAGTGTTTTCAAGCTCCTGTAATGTGAGAATAACAAGAGAATCAACTATAGGAGAGAGCTGTGGATTAAAGCCTGGACTTGCTGCTAGCAATGCCCTCAACTGCCACCCTTGGTTTTGAGGGTTAAAATACCCACTTATTGTTGTATTCTTAAAGTTAAAAAGGAATTGCATTCCATAAGCTTGTTGTGGGCAGGGAACACATCCGTTATATTGTTGTATCGTACTCTTCCAAGCGCTTAGTACAGTGCTCTGCATGCAAAAAGCACTCAAGAAATACCATTGATGATGATGATGACTTCTTTAAATTGTAATAGCTTGTGAAAGTACCGTCTACTGTTTAAGAACATAATAATAATGGTGGCATTTATTAAGCGCTTACTATGTGCAAAGCACTGTTCTAAGCGCTGGATATCACAAAAGGGTGCACAGAAGCCATTTGGGAAAACAATTTTTAAGTGTTGGCCCTTAATGCAGTAGTGTCAGACTTTCTCATTCAGGAAAGCAAAAGTTCAAATTTTAGAATGGAAATTTTTGGAACAAAAGGTAACGCTTGCTTTATCGGTTTATATTTAATAGCTTGATTTCAGTATAGAGCACCATTATTCATCTCTGAAAATCCTGGCGGTAATATATTGCTTTGTGTGTAAAATTCTCACTGACTATTTTTGGAATCAAGTATACTCACAAGCTGCCAGTGTTTTAAAATCCATTTTTATTAGTGAGCTTTAAAGTTTAAACTATAGTAAAAGATGAATGAGATTGCACCGTGATTTCTGAAAGGTGAAATTTGTTATTCCCAGGTTCAACAAAGTTAAATTACAGTTCGCTCGTCTGCAATTTCTTCATGTTGAATATGTTTGCTTGCCCATAGATGTGAAGATGGATGATAGTGTCTGAAAGGAATTGATAAGATCTGATATGTAGTGTGTAGTGGAACTGTAGTTTGGTCGTGTTTGCAGTAGTGACTGATGATTCCATGTTCATAAAGTCACACAAGTTAGAGAGGGAAAAGACTGTGAGCCCCCTGTGGGACAACCTGATCACCTTGTAACCTCCCCAGCGCTTAGAACAGTGCTTTGCACATAGTAAGCGCTTAATAAACATCATCATTACTGTTATTATTATTATCTTGTTGTGCCTCTCCTAATGTGGGATTGTCCCGTATTATAATTCAGCATGGCAGTGCTCAGAAACAGTCTTGAGGAAGAGCAACCAGTGGTATTCATTGAGTCCTTACTGTGTGCAGAGCACTTTACTAAGTCCTTGCAAGAGTACAATAAAACTGAGTTGGAAGATTTGCACATTCTCTGCTCACAAAGAGCTCGTGGTGTTGAGCGGGAGGTAGACATTAAAATATATAAATTATGGACGTATACATAGTTTCTCTGGGGTTGAGAGTGGGGTGAATATCAATTGGGGAAGGCATTTGGAGATGTGATTTTTACTAAGGCTTTGACAGTGGGGAGAGTTGTGATTTGTCATGTATGAAGCGGGAGGGTGTTCCAGGCCTGAGTGAGTAGTGGATAAAGGGTTGGTGGTGAGATAGATGAGATCAAATAGAGAGGGTAAGTTGGCCTTAAAGGAACCAAGTGAATGGACTGGGTTATAATAGGAAATCAGCAAGGTAATCTAGGAGGTGAGTGTCTTACAGCTGATGGTAAGGAGTTTCTGTTTGTTGCAGAGGTGGAAGGGCAACCACTGGATGTTCTTGAGGAATGAGGAGACGTGGACTGAATGTTTGTTTAGAAAAATGATCTGGGCAGCAGAGTGACGTATGGTTTGGCATAAGGAGAGCAGGGAGGCTGATTGGAGGGGGTCAAGGAGAGAACTGAAGGATAGGAAATAGAGGCAATGGGTGTAGGCAACTCATTCAAAGAGCTTGGAAAGGAATGGGAAGAGGGAGATGGGGCAATAACTGGTGGGAGCTGTGGGGGGGGTCAAGGGAGGGTTTTTTTCATTTACGATAGAGGGTTTACATGGGCATGTTAGAAAGCAGTGGGGAAGAAGCCATTGGAAAGTGAACTTTGAAGATGGTGGTCAGAGAGGGAAGAAGGGAAGGGGCAAGTATTTTGATACGATGTGAAGGGATTGGGTCAGAGGTGCAAGCAGAGCGGGTGTATATTGAGGAGGAGGGAGATTTCTTGAGGTATTGCTGGGATAGATGAGAGAGTGGAAGAGGGAGCAGGGGAGGATTTAGGGAAGTCACACCTGATGGCTTCAGTTTTATCAAAGAGATGGGGGGAAGGAATTAGAGAAGGGAGTTTAAACATGTGAAACAGCTGGCATGGGCAGTGGGTACGGGAGTCTATAAGGATGGAGAATTATTGTTGCTGGGTGGAGAAGGCAGAATTGTAGGAGGTGAGGATGAAATTGAGATGGTTGAGGTCAGCCTGGTTTCTGAATTTTTGACAGAAGCGCTCCACATTTTGAACTCAGGAATGGATGAAGTATACTGTGGAGGTGATTCAGGGTTGCAGGTTAGTGGTCATAAGATCACAGAGGGAGAGGGAAGCAAAGGAGTAGAGTTCAGCAGAGAGGGTATCAATTTGTGCATCTAAAGGAAGGTAGCGTGGGGATGGAGAGCAAATGGGGTGTGATGACTTTAGAGAATTGGAAGAGGTCAATAGATTGGAGGTCTTATGGAGGATACAGGATAGATTAGCGGGGAAGTGGTGTGGGAGAAAAGGTAAGTGAGGAAGTTAAGGTCAGATAGAGGAATTTCAGATTTGGTGAGGGTAGAAATTGTTCAGTGACTAGAGGTGATGAGATTGAGTGTGTATCCAAGTTAGTGATTGGATGAGGTGAGATGGAACATTGGAGCTGAGGAGTGAGAGGAAACGGATAGTGGAAGGGTCATCGGGAACATCCACATGGATATTGAATTCCCTAAGGATTAATATAAGGATGGAGAAATGATGATGATGATGGCATTTATTAAGCACTTACTATGTTCAAAGCACTGTTCTAAGCGCTGGGGAGGTTACAAGGTGATCAGGTTGTCCCACGGGGGGCTCACGGTCTTAATCCCCATTTTCCAGATGAGGTAACTGAGGCCCAGAGAAGTGAAGTGACTTGCCCAAAGTCACACAGCTGGCAATTGGCGGAACCGGGATTTGAACCCGTGACCTCTGACTCCAAAGCCCGGGCTCTTTCCACTGAGCCACGCTGCTGAGCAAGGTGAGATAGGGTCAAAATGGTTCAGAATACTGCAGAAGAGGCCTGGGGAGCGATAGATGATCTTGACTAGTAACTGGAATCCAGGGGAAGAGGTTGTTGATGTGGGCTTCAAAAAGTACGGGGAGAAGAGGGATGGTGGAGATGGGATGGTGCAAAAGAGGCGCTGGGGAACAAGAAGGAAGTCACATCCCACTTGGGGTTTAAAGTCTTAATCCCCATTTTACAGATGAGGTAACTAAGGCACAGAGAGGTTAAGGGACCTGTCCAAGATAACACAGTAGACAAGTGGCAGAGCTGGGATCAGAACCCAGGGCCTTTTGACTCCCAGGCCATTGCTATATCGGGCCACGCTGACTTCTCTTTTTGGGGAGGGAATGTATCTCCCAGCTCTGTTAAATGGTACCCTCCAAGTGCTTAGTACGGTGCTCAGTAAGTGCCCAAATCCCGCTGGTTGACTGATTAATTGCCCTTCCCAACTCTCGGTCAGGACAGAATTTCCAAGGGGCCGTCCTGGGGCCAGGAGCCCTACTAGAAAACACCTGCCGCCACATTACTCCCGACACTCCCTTCCCCTCCTCACCTCCCCCAGCTGTTTGGACCCCAGGCAGAAGCTGCTGATGGATTCCCTCAGGGAGGGCTGGAGTTCACGGGAAAGCAGACTTTTAATGGGAAACGGTGAGGACAAGCCAGGCTGCTGCCGTCACCGTTGGGATGAGCCAGACATTTCTGTCCCCAGATCAATCAATCAATCAATCGTACTTATTGAGCGCTTACTGTGTGCAGAGCACTGTACTAAGCACTTGGGAAGTACAAGTTGGCAACGTATAGAGACAGTCCCTACCCAACAGTGGGCTCACAGTCTAAAAGGGGGAGACAGAGAACAAAACCAAGCATGCTAACAAAATAAAATAAATAGAATAGATATGTACAAGTAAAATAAATAAATAAATAGAGTAATAAATATGTACAAACATATACACAGGTGCTGTGGGGAAGGGAAGGAGGTAAGATGGGGGAGATGGAGGGGGGACGAGGGGGAGAGGAAGGAGGGGGCTCAGTCTGGGAAGGCCTCCTGGAGGAGGTGAGTTCTCAGTAGGGCCTTGAAGGGAGGAAGAGAGCAAACTGCTTGTTAGATCCCATGAGGTGGCAAAGAAAGTGCTTAAGAAATATCGTTACCACTGTCCAGCCTTTGGGAGGGCTCCCCACCTAGGACCTCTAGGTATTATCTTCCTGTCTCTGAGTAATCTTCAAATCTAAAGCTCTATGTCCCTCTACCTTATTTTCATTCTTTAAAAATGAAAGCTGTTCAATATTTTATTTGTATTCATTCAGTCCTGCTTGAGTGCTTACTGTGTGCAGAGCACTGTACTAAGCACTTGGGAGAGTACAGTGCAACAAACGGTCACGTTCCCTGCCTATAACAAGCGTAAAGTCTAGGTGGGGGAAACAGACATCAATATAAATAAATAAAATTGCAGACATGTACGGAAGTGCTGTAGGGCTGGAAGCAGGGAAGAGCTCCATAGCTTAATTACTTGTAAGCAAATTGAGGTCTAAATGAAGTCACCAGACAAATCTGAATTTATCTGGACTGTTCTGAGAGAGATTTCCTAGCATCGGTGAGAGCTGAATAAGGACATTTTTGTCCAGGTTTTTGTAACTACAGCTATTAACTCTAGACTATAAGCTCCTTGTGGGCAGGGGTCATGTCTACCAACTCTGTTATACTGCACTCTCACAAGCACTTGGCACAGTGCTTTGCACATGATAAGGCTCAATAAATACAATTGATTGATTGAATTTTTTGATAAGTTGTTAACATTTTCTCCACTTGTAGCAGCGTGGCTCAATGGAAAGAGCCCGGGCTTTGGAGTCAGAGGTCATGGGTTTGAATCCTGGCTCCTCCAATTGTCGGCTGTGTGACCTTGGGCAATTTACTTCACTTCTCTGAGCCTCAGTTCCCTCATCTGTAAAATGGGAATGAAGACTGTGAGCCCCACGGGGGACAACCTGATCACTTTGTATCCCCCCCCCAGCGCTTAGAACAGTGCTTCGCACATAGTAAGCGCTTAACAAATGCCAACATTATTATTATTATTATTATTATTATCATCACTGAGGGAGAACAGAGTTCCAAAAAAGGTTTTTAGCAAGAAAGAAAATATTCTTTGGTTCAAGAGTAACCTATTCATTATTCTGAGGTTACCTCTAAAAAGACTCATATTTTTAAAACACGTGGAGGAAATCTTAAATGAAGTTATTTTGAAAGTGCTCTAGGAGATGAACTTTTCATGAACAGGATTGAAGAATACTTCCTTTACACTAACCTTTCTGATTAACTTCTACATCGAGACATAATTTTAGGACATCAACAATATCTATTGAATGCAGTGCTCTTGGGGACCATACAGATGAAGTTACAAGGCATAATTTCTTCCCTTAAGGAGGTTACAGTCTAATGGGCAAAGACCCTAAAGAAAAATTTATGACTATAAAGATAATTAACTAGTAACTGTGGATTGTGTTTACCTGAAGGGAAGTTGAGAGCAATCAATCAATCAATCGTATTTATTGAGTGCTTACTGTGTGCAGAGCACTGTAGTAAGCGCTTAGAATAAGTGTAACTATGTGGAGCAACAGAAATTGCTTTATTAATAGTAAAGTAGTTTGGTTTTTCCACCTGGTATGGTACAGGGATGGCAAATGTTTTGGTTTCAAATGTGAAGTGGACATCCTCATATTAATAATAATGATAATAATAATAATGGTATTTGTTAAAAGCTTACTATGTGCCAAGCACTGTTCTAAGTGCTTGGGGAGGTGCAAGGTAATCAGGTTGTCCCAGGTGGGGCTCACAGTCTTAATCTCTCTTTTACAGATGAGGTAACTGAGGCACAGAGAAGTGGAGTAGCTTGCCCAAAGTCACACAGCTGACAAGCAGTGGAGCCGGGATTAGAACCCATGACCTCTGACTCCCAAGCCTGTGCTCTTTCCACTGAGCCGTGTGGCTTATCTTCTCTCTTGTCCTGCTGTATTCTGTTAAAGCACTTAGCTTGGTGTGTTGCAGTTATTGGGAGACAGTCTAGGCTAGTGGAAAGAGCACAGGCCTGGGTTCTAATCTCAGGTCTGCGATTTTCCTGCTGTGAGACCTTGGACAAATCACTTAACTTCTGTGGACCTCAGTTTCCTCATCTGGGACAGGGACTGAACCCAATCTATCATGTGTCTATCCCAGTACTTAGTACAGTGCTTGGCACATAGCATGTTCTTAACAAATGCCACTGTTATTATTAATATGATTATTAGTGGACATTCAAATATTACTGCAACTCCTACTACAGCTATCAACCATAAGGCCTTGCTAGCGTTCAGGTTAGGTATTTAAAACCCCTCTGGAAACTCTTCACTTGTCATCAGAGGGCTGTTTACCATCATGTATCTATTCCGAGACCAGGTTTCTGCAGATGAGTGTAATGTTACCATTTGGAACATTGAGTAATGTTAGCTACTGATTTAGGAAGGAGTGTTGTTAATGATGGCGTTTATTAAATGCTTACAATGGCAAAGCACTGTTCTAAGCGCTGGGAACGTTACAAGGTGATCAGGTTGTCCCACGGGGGGCTCACAGTTGTTCCCCTTTAGAAGAAATGGAAATGAATCGGATTTGGTTTCGGGGTTTCATAGCCCACTAAACTTGGTTAATATTTTGACAATGTTTTGTAAATGAAGCTGTAATTGTCGTGGGTGATACTCCTCAGTTTGATGGACAGACAGTAGAGTGTGAGCTTTCAAAAAAATTAAACACAAATGAATTATTTTTTGTCTTGTAACCTGTCCTTTTTACTTTAGAGTGTCAGCCTGCCTCTGATAGATGTCAGGAGTGTTCACCTTTTCCAATTTTTTTTTTCTTGAATAATATGATGCTGTATTTATTTTCCTTCAAGATTATTTCATTCTTGTTTTGTTTTCTAGAGCAGATAGTATGAGTTAGAGAGATACTATATTTACTTACTTAATTGCCCCACTTTTTGCATACTTTTTACCACCCAAGAAACAGGGGAGGGACTATTACAGGAGGCCTTTAAATTGTGCAATAAAGGGAGGCAGCGAAAAAAGAGAGGAGAAGGAACGGGAAGGTAAGAGGGCATGTGAGTTTGCTTGGGAGATAGTGGGGGCAGTATCACTCAGTAAACTCATAACCACCAGAATCAGTTTTGCTAACCAGATCTCACACCTCCTCTGCAATCTCACCTTTTCCCTCTTGCCTACATGGATGTTTTTCTGGCACCTTCAACCCAATCAATAGTCTAAAACTGAGCTTCTCATCCCACCGCAACCCTCTGCCCCTTCCTTCCCCACACATCCTCCCACCAAATCCACTCTTCCACCCAACTTTTCCAGCCCCCTCAATACCACCACCATTCTTCCTCTGAATCTTGGAATTTTCTTTCACTCTTTACTTCCTTTAAGTCTGATGCTAAATATTGCCAGTCTTCCTTCCACAGCATTATCCAGATTCGCTCTTTCTTTCCATGCAAAAGGTCACCATCCTGGCACAGGCACTCTTCATGCCCCGATACTACATCAACTTCTTTACTGGGCCCTCCGACCCCCACCCTACCCCGTCTCCTCCCCTCTCAATCAGTGAACCAATGGTATTTATTGAGAAGCAGCGTGGCCCAGTGGAAAGGGCACGGGCTTGGGAGTCAGAGGTCATGGGTTCTAATCCCAGCTACGCCACTTGTCAGCTCTGTGACTTTGGACAAGTCACTTCACTTCTCTGGGCCTCAGTCACCTCATTTTTGTAAGAGCCCAATGTGGCTCAGCCTGATTACCTTGTATCTCCCCCAGTGCTTAAAACAGTGCTTGGCACATACAAATGCCATTATTATTATTATTATTATTATTATTATTATTATCATTATTATTTATTGAGCACTTGCGTGGAGAGCCTTGTACTAAGCTCTTTGGGAGAGTACAACACAACAGAGTTGGTAGAAAAGTTTCCTGCCCACAAGGACCTTACAGTTTTTATGGTGTCAGTAATCAGTTTGTGTCCTCCCTAATTCCCCTAGAGCTTCCTGGGTCCTCGCCTCTTGTGGTGCCTTGGTTTTTGGCAGAAAAATTGGAGGGAAGGGACTGCTTCCATCTTTATTATATTTCAGGTAGAAGAAATTGATGACACTGTCTTCCTCAAGGCTTGCCATGACAACACCTTGGAAAAGCAAAAAGATTGCTACCCTCAGACAAGATTTCTTTTTTTTTTTTTATAAAGAGAGAAATCACATACATTGTCTTGTAAACCAACCTGCCCTAGTGGCAAGACACAGGATGGACAGAGCACTGTTAATATATTACAGTTAGGAACACAAATTGCATCCAGTCAGAAAGTAACCCTCATTTTTCCGTCAGAAAGTATTTGCTGATTCCTGACCTGTCTAGAGAAGCAGAGATGGAGGGAAGGGAAAACTGAGAAGGAAATGATGAATTCTGTCTGCCTTTTTGTCGGATTAGTCTACACCTTCGAATGATGGATAAACCTAGCCAAAGTCACACATCGTATGTTCGTTCGGTCTGATTCGCTCTCTCAGTATAGCTTGAAGTTTCTTGCTTCAGGCTACCACCCTGTGTTACCTCAGCCTCTAATTCAGTCTGTCAGGGCTCTTCATCCATTGCACGGAGAGCCCCAGTTTGTAATGATAGAGTCATTTTGGGAATGTTTAGCGAAGCTTTGCTTTTTACTGCAATGGAAGCGATCATTTTGCTCAGGTGAAATCTTCCGGCTGGCGCCTCTTCCCTTTCCTGCTATTCACGCAGCCCTTTCCCCGTGTCCGACCCGTGTTTTTATTACTGGAGGGCGTTCCTTGATGGAGTCCCAGTTTGGTTTATTTGCGCTAGCAGCTAATGTTTTAGGATTAGGTAGAGGTTGAGGAATGCTACTGTTCTACCCAGAAGGCAGAAGATCTTGGTTGACATGCTTCAGAGATATTATGCAGTCCGCCTCCTGGTTGAGGAGCATTTGCTGGCCTTGGTTTTGTGTTAGGAACGTGTATCAGGTAGTCGTTTGATATTTCCTAAGCAGCATAAAACAAAGAGCTGAAGTGTTGACAGTTCTGAAAAAGTCCAGCGCCATAATGTGTCACTAGATAAGTGAAACTATAGCTTGTGGCAGTCAGCAAAGCATGGCATCCGCTACTGTTCTGTCAGTTCTAAAAGACAGGGAGAGGTACCCCAAGGAGAAACATGTTGACGAAGCTGACAGCTCGCTAGACACTTAAGGTCAAATGTCTTTGGGTTAAACACATTTGAATATATTTAATAAATGCATTAGTTTCAGGTGCCTAAAGAATACTCTTAAAGGCTAAAAGTGCATGCCTCTTACGTTACAGGAAAGTAGAGTGACAACCAAAATATACCGTCTGTCCCCGTTCTCTTCACCAGAGGTGTCCTTCTAAATACTCTCACAGTTTGTGTTGGCTTTGTAGCTTTAAAGGTCTTTGCTGCACTGAAAGGCCACTGAGATGCTTAGGGACCTAATAATAATAATAATAATAATAATATAGTAATGGCATTTATTAAGCGCTTACTATGTGCAAAGCACTGTTCTAAGCGCTGGGGAGGTTACAAGGTGAGCAGGTTGTCGCATGTGGGGCTCACAGTCTTAACCCCCATTTTACAGATGAGGTAACTGAGGCCCAGAGAAGTTAAGTGACTTGCCCAAAGTCATAATGCTATGGATTTGGCTGGATTGCAGGTTGAGGACACAAACCCCAAAGACATAAGGGATAATAATAATAATAATGGCATTTATTAAGCACTTACTATGTGCAAAGCACTGTTCTAAGCGCTGGGGAGGTTACAAGGTGATCACGTTGTCCCATGGGGGGGCTCACAGTCTTAATCCCCATTTTACAGATGAGGTAACTGAGGCCCAGAGAAGTGAAGTGACTTGCCCAAAGTCACACAGCTGACAGTTGACAGAGCCGGGATTTGAACCCATGACCTCCGACTCCAAAACCCGGGCTCTTTCCACTGAGCCATGCTGCCTCTCATTCAGGGATCTGAATGAGGAGCTGAAGCAGCGTCAGGCTAATGTGGGGGTCCTGAGCTAATGCTTGGAGAGTGGTCCAGGCAGAGCTGCAGCAGTCTACATTTATGTTACTAAAAGACCATTTTGTTTATTCATTGTTAAGCCCCCTCTAAGAGAGTCTCTTTGATCTGCAGGTACTTGAAGAAGCCGAAGCGCAGCATTTATACCAATCCATCTTGCCTGATATGGTGAAGCTGGCACTTTGTCTGCCTAATATTTGTACCCAGGTGAGTAACTAGCGTATGTAAGTAAGCTCCTTGTGGGCAAGGATTGTGACTACCAACTCTGTTGCATTGTAATCTCCCAAGTAAGTAGAGCAGTGCTCTGCACACTGTATGCGGTCCATAAATACCAACGATTGATTGACTGACCAAATCCACCATCACTCCCAGACAGGATCATTTCTTAAAAACTGTATCTAAAGATAAAGGTCAAAGTAGCAGGTACAGGAAGTGCTTCTTACGAGAAAGTCTAGTGCTTCTGTCATAGTCATCCGAGGCTTAGAAAATAGGGAAAATAACCCACATATGCAACCACATGAAATGGCATTAAAAATGTCCAGTTTAATTTCTGACCCTAAGTTTAAACTCTGAAGACTCCTTGTTCGTAGGGACAGTACATTAAATGTTTTATTTTTGAAATAACCTTGAAATGGTTGGGTTGAATTTTTTTAAGGATTTAAACCATTTTGCCTTCAAAATAGTTTAAAACTATTTTACAAATCACAGCGGATTGCCTAATGTGTCGACTCAACTACCAAAAGGATAGGTAAATATTTAGTTTGAATCCTTACATTGTGCTACTGATTTATCTTGATGTTTTAAATTGTATGCCTCTCCTTTTCTACTTCTTCAGTCCACTTTTACAAAATAAGCTTTGAGATTGGATCAGGAGAAATATTTTGTAATTTGCTTTGCCTGTTTTCAGGGGAGAGAGTTCTTGTTTCACGAATTCCTCTTCCCTTCCCTACCCCTCCCTCCCTTCATTCATTCCTTCAATCGTCTTTATTGAGCGCTTACTGTGTGCAGAGCACTGTACTAAGCGCTTGGGAAGTACACTTCGGCAACATATAGAGACGGTCCCTACCCAACAATGGGCTCTCAGTCTATGTTACCACTCACCTTTGTTTAAAAGAATCAGTCAATCATATTTGAGTGCTTACTATGTACAGAGCACTGTACTATGTGCTTGGAAGAACGTGATACAACAGAATTTGTAGACATGTTCCCTGCCCACCACAGGCTTACTTAAGTAAAGGAGATTTTGGAGATTCCTAAGCTCTTGTCATTTTGAGCTCCATGATTGGCCGTTAGTTTGAATTGACCTAGAAATTATCATTTAAAAATGCATCCATCGGATTTCCTAGGCTAAGACTTACATAAGAAATCTCCCAAATAATGGGAATATTTTCCAAACTGTTTACAACTCTGAGGAGAAATTGTGTTTTGAAAATCTTTTGGACAGTTACAATGTATTTCCAAGTTGTTAGAATGTGCAAAGCATCCCGAGTGGTTTAATCGAGGGCATCAGTGTCAATTAAGCTAAAGCCCAGTAGAAAGCTGTGGAGGTGCTCCATTTGGAATTGGCATTTTGACATTCATGGATATCTTCACCGTACTTAAAGCATTTATCAGGTACACCCCCAGCTGCCCTGGGAGAGAGGAAATTAACAGCTGTGTTTTATATATTAGCAAGCTCAACTTGGGGGCAACTGTTGGTCCCTAGTAAATAGGCTGGAACTCAGTTCTGCCTCCTGCTCATGGATTCAGGCATTAGGCTTTGGCTACTTCATTCTTTGGCCAAAGGAATTACTAACTTGGAAAATACTCAAGTAAAGTCCTACCATACATTTTTTAAAAAATCTTAATTTATAGAGTCCGTTGTCATAGATTCAAACCTCATATCTCAAAATGATACCAGATTGAAAGCTCTTGTAAATGTTTAATGATTTTTAAAAAGAATTGTAGGAGGGAGTCACCACCAGAAGTGCTGTGGACTGAATTCAGGTTTCAGAAGATTTACAAATAAATTCCAAATAATGAGAAAACAGTAGAGCGCTATGAAGGTTTGGGCAAGTCCTTTCTAAAGGCTTGAGGTTCAGGTCAACGGCCTTCTTGCTGGAATTTTAATTAACCTTAACTGTTCCCTGAAAATGTTTAATTTATATCTGACAAAATGACTTCACATTTGGAGTATCCTCAGCAGTATCCTCAGGGGAGATCTCCTCCCTCCTCTCAAGTGCTACTCCGGCCACCTGTGCTTCTGACCCCATTCCCTCTCATCTCATGAAATCTCTCACTCCGTCCCTTCTCCCCTCCTTAACTTCCATCTTCAACCGCTCACTCTCCACTGGTTCCTTCCCCTCTGCCTTCAAACATGCCTATGTCTCTCCCATCCTAAAAAAAACCCTCTCTTGACCCCACCTCACCTTCTAGTTATCGGCCTGTCTCCCTCCTACCATTCCTTTCCAAGCTCCTTGAACGAGTCGTCTACACGCGCTGCCTCGAATTCCTCAACGCCAACTCTCTTCTCGACGCCCTCCAATCTGGCTTCCATCCCCTACATTCCACGGAATCTGCCCTCTCGAGGGTCACCAATGACCTCCTGCTTGCCAAATCCAACGGCTCATACTCTATCCTAATCCTCCTCAACCTCTCAGCTGCCTTTGACACTGTGGACCACCCCCTTCTCCTCAACACGCTATCGAACCTTGGCTTCACAGACTCGGTCCTCTCCTGGTTCTCCTCTTATCTCTCCGGCCATTCATTCTCAGTCTCCTTTGCGGGCTCCTCCTCCCCCTCCCATCCCCTTACTGTAGGGGCTCCTCAAGGTTCAGTTCTTGGTCCCCTTCTGTTCTCGATCTACACTCACTCCCTTGGTGACCTCATTCGCTCCCACGGCTTCAACTATCTCATCTCTATGCTGATGACACCCAAATCTACATCTCTGCCCCTGCTCTCTCTCCCTCCCTCCAGGCTTGCATCTCCTCCTGCCTTCAAGACATCTCCACCTGGATGTCTGTCCGCCACCTAAAACTCAACATGTCCAAGACTGAACTCCGTATCTTCCCTCCCAATCCCTGCCCTCTCCCTGACTTTCCCATCACTGTTGACGGCACTACCATCCTTCCCATCTCACAAGCCCGCAACCTTGGTGTCATCCTCGACTCCACTCTCTCGTTCACCCCTCACATCCAAGCCGTCACCAAAACCTGCCGGTCTCAGCTCCGCAACATTGCCAAGATCTGCCCTTTCCTCTCCATCCAAACCGGTACCCTACTCATTCAGGCTCTCATCCTATCCCGTCTGGATTACCGTATCAGCCTCCTCTCCGATCTCCCATCCTCCTGTCTCTCCCCACTTCATTCCATACTTTATGCCGCTGCCCGGATTGTCTTTGTTCAGAAACGCTCTGGGCATGTTACTCCCCTCCTCAAAAATCTCCAGTGGCCACCAATCAACCTACGCATCAGGCAGAAACTCCTCACCCTGGGCTTCAAGGCTGTCCATCACCTCGCCCCCTCCTACCTCACCTCCCTTCTCTCCTTCTCCAGCCCACCCCGCACCCTCCGCTCCTCTGCCGCCAGTCTCCTCACCGTGCCTCGTTCTCGCCTGTCCCACCGTTGACCCCCGGCCTACATCATCCCCCTGGCCTGGAATGCCCTCCCCCCGCACATCCACCAAGCTAGCTCTCTTCCTCCCTTCAAGGCCCTACTGAGAGTTCACCTCCTCCAGGAGGCCTTCCCAGACTGAGCCCCCTTCTTCCTCTCCCCCTCCTCCCCCCTTCATCCCTCCTGCCTTACCTCCTTCCCCTCCCCTCAGCACCTTTATATATGTATATATGTTTGTATGTATTTATTACTCTATTTTATTTGTACACGTTTATTCTATTTATTTTATTTTGTTACTATGTTTTGTTTTGTTCTCTGTCTCCCCCTTCTAGACTTTGAGCCCACTGTTGGGTAGGGACCGTCTCTATATGTTGCCAACTTGTACTTCCCAAGCGCTTAGTACAGTGCTCTGCACACAGTAAGCGCTCAGTAAATACGATTGATTGAATGAATGAATGAATGAATGAATGAGTAAGGATTGTTAGAAAATTTCCAAACAAGCATAGGGAGTTAGTGAACTTCCATATTGAGATAATAAAGGTTTTTGTCCTCATATAGAAACTCACTTGAATATTTACTTTTAAAAACATAATTAACAACTGGAAGCCAATATATTTGTGAATTATCAAGAGGATGAAATAACAGAGAGTGGAGGCCACCTGGGAGTCTAAACACAAATAATAATAATAATAATAATGATGGCATTTATTAAGCACTTACTATGTGCAAAGCACTGTTCTAAGCGCTGGGGAGGTTACCAGGTTATCAGGTTGTCCCACAGGGAGCTCACAGTTTTAATCCCCATTTTACAGATGAAGTATCTGAGGCACAGAGAAGTTAAGTGACTTGCCCAAAGTCACACAGCTGACAATTGGCGGAGCTGAGATTTGAACCCATGACCTCTGACTCCAAAGCCCATGCTCTTTTCCACTGAGCCATGCTGCTTCTCCAATAGCAATTGCATATACTCAGATCGAATAGTTGTAAACACTGAAGGAATTCACCTCTCTCCAAAGCGTGGTAGGAAGCTCTCAACCCCAAAACTGTGGCCCTGTTAATTCTAAGCTAGAATTAGTTTGCTAATAGATTAGCGAGAGAAAATTGAGTAGCGTAATGAAGATCAATAGGAACATTTCCTTCTGATTAAAAAATATCGGTGATTGTCGGGAGCCTAATGGAGAAGTTATAAATGCCTTCTGAAACATTGTCTTTAAACCATTGCTTTGCTTCCCTTTGCTTTGCCAGTGGAAATGTAAAGCCCCTTAAATGACCCTTCCTTGTCCTAGCGTGCTTTCTAAAAATGTGGTTAATAGCTCTTATTTTGAAAAATGGCGTAAGCAATTTATTTGCTACATCATTTTTTCCTTCCAGTTTTCCTTCTCTTGCCCTTTTCCCCCCAGCATTAGTTTTGGTTCATTGATCTCATACTTCAGACTAGGATCCGTGGAGGAAAATCCACATAGTAGCTGCTAAGTCTCTTCCATGAATAAACGCTGCAGTTTGTTCTCCTAGCTTATATCCTGGATCCTTATGAAAGGTGGAGTGGTATGCATTCAAATTAATATTTATGTACATTGATTACATTTTATTGCAGCAACATTCCATGCCGATTAATCTCCCAAATGCACCAGCGTATGCTTAAAAACTGAGCCTGAAACATCTTTAAAATTAATAAGCACTTACAGTAAATTAAAATCATTTTCAAATCCTGAGACACTTTGCCTGCTTGGACATGCTTAAATTCTGCTAAAATGGGGGATTCCGTTGGATGCCCAAACGGCAGAAAAAGAGAATTTTATAATCTTTGGTTCCCAGAAATGAAACTCGGGACTATTACCAGGAGAGCCACCACTAATCACAGCTATCGTAAAGCTGAGAGTCTGGTAGAGTTATTGTAACGGTGGCTGTCGTGTCTGCCCTTTGCATGTCTTCACTAAAATAGTACCGGGAAATCTTTCAATGGTCCGAGATACTGAAGAGAGGTGAGGATCAGAGGAAGAGCTAAAATGACTTTATGGCTGAGAGACCTTCTCAGGAATCATGACTATCCATCATCATTTCATTTTACAATTCTTAATAGGAAAATTGCTGTAGTCATCCATTTTCTTTAGCCCGAGTGAGAGTGAGGCATGAAAGTATACAGCTGCTAACCTCAAGCTTGCTTTTTTTCCGTGTTGTTTCTGGCTTTAATTTTTTAAAGTTACAACTTAGTAGTACCTGAAGAACCTCAGAGTTTTAGGAGATTTGTTTTTCACCATTATGCAATATTTTGTGTTCTCTTTTCTATTATTATTTTTATTGATTAGAAATCTGCAATTTGTCAAGGACATTTTCCCAATCAACCTGGATGAGCAGCTTTTGACTCTAATGATGCTGCTGATTTAAGAACCCACTAGCAGCCTGAAATTACTGTTGCCCTAATTTAGCAAATGTAATTTGGTGCTCCTGTTTCTGAAATTGCTAAACTAATTAGTGCTTTCCTTTTCTGTGTGTTTTTTGTTTCTTCTGCCAGCCAATACCTCTACTGAAACAGAAGATGAATCACTCCATCACAATGTCACAAGAGCAAATCGCCAGTCTTCTGGCCAATGCTTTCTTCTGCACATTCCCACGACGCAATGCTAAGATGAAGTCTGAGTATTCTAGTTACCCAGATATCAATTTCAACAGGTATGTTACCCGGGTCAGGGGGTCCAGATTTGGGCTTTAGGGAACTCAGCGGCTTAGTGGGTGAAAAGGGGAAGTGGGTGAAAACATTGTACTGTGATCAGAGAATGAAGCCAGGTTGATTGGGATTATGCATCCGAAATCAATCAATCAATCAATCAATCAATCGTATTTATTGAGCGCTTACTATGTGCAGAGCACTGTACTAAGCGCTTGGGAAGTACAAAATGGCATCACATAGAGACAGTCCCTACCCAACAGTGGGCTCACAGTCTAAAAGGGGGAGACAGAGAACAGAACCAAACATACCAACAAAATAAAATAAGTAGGATAGAAATGTACAAGTAAAATAAATAAATAAATAAATAGAGTAATAAATATGTACAACCATATATACATATATACAGGTGCTGTGGGGAAGGGAAGGAGGTAAGACGGGAGGATGGAGGGGGGACGAGGGGGAGGGGAAAGAAGGGGCTCAGTCTGGGAAGGCCTCCTGGAGGAGGTGAGCTCTCAGCAGGGCCTTGAAGGGAGGAAGAGAGCTAACTTGGCGGATGGGCAGAGGGAGGGCATTCCAGGCCCGGGGGATGACGTGGGCCGGGGGTCGATGGCGGGACAGGCGAGAGCGAGGTACAGTGAGGAGATTAGCGGTGGAGGAGCGGAGGGTGCGGGATGGGCAGTAGAAGGAGAGAAGGGAGGTGAGGTAGGAGGGGGCGAGGTGATGGAGAGCCTTGAAGCCCAGGGTGAGGAGTTTCTGCTTGATGCGCAGATTGATCGGTAGCCATTGGAGGTTTTTGAGGAGGGGAGTAATACGTCCAGAGCGTTTCTGGACAAAGATAATCCGGGCAGCAGCATGAAGTATGGATTGAAGTGGAGAGAGACACGAGGATGGGAGATCAGAGAGAAGGCTAGTGCAGTAGTCCAGACGGGATAGGATGAGAGCTTGAATGAGCAGGGTAGCGGTTTGGATGGAGAGGAAAGGGCGGATCTTGGCAATGTTGCGGAGCTGTGGCAATGTTGCGGTTGTAAGGGGAGCGGGGCGAGGGTAGGAGGTTTTTTAGGAGTGATGGGACATGGACCAAATGTTCTTGTTCTATTTTGAAGAATAATCCAGGCAACAGAGTGAAGCATGGAATGTAGAGGGGAGAGGCTGGAAGCCAAGAGGTCAGCAAGGAGGCTGATGCAGTGGTCAAGGTGGGATATGGCAAGTGTTTGAACCAGTGTGGTGGCAGTTTGGTTGGAGAGGAAAGGGGACGGGGCAGATTTTAGAGAGATATTGTGAAGGTAGAACTGACAGGATTTGATAAACTTAATATATGGGTTGATTGGGAGAGCTAATTTGAGGATAATGCCAAGGTTGTGGTGTTGCAGGAGGATGGAGGTGTCATCAACAGTGATGAGAAAGTCAGGAAGGGAACGGAGTTTGGGTGGTGGGAAGATAAGGAGAAGATAAGGAGTTTTGGATGTATTGTCTACTGGAAGTTCAGCACTGAGAATTTCAAGATGACCAATGAGAACATTTGAAATGATTAAAGACACAAGATCTTTAAGGCAAACTGTGGTAGGCTCTTCTAAAACTTCAGGCAGCCACCATTTTCCAAGTATGTATTTTAATTTTTGTGTTTTTTCCCAGTCTCTCTTTTAATAAAAATAACAGTGATGATATTTGTTAAGCACTTACTATACGCCAAGCATCGTTCTAAGCACTGGGGGAGATACAAGGTTATCAGGTTGTCCTACGGGGGGCTCACAGTCTTAATCCCCATTTTACAGATGAGGTAACTGAGGCACAGAGAAGTAAAGTGACTTGCCCAAAGTCACACAGCTGACAAGTGGCAGAGCCAGGATTTGAACCCATGACCTCTGACCCCCAAGCCCTGCTCTTTCCACTAAGCCGCACTGCTTCTCTGCTTTGCTGCTTTTACTGTTTAGGTACCTCACTGAGAGACAGAGAGAAAGGCAGTCATATTACCAGGTTGTCAAAGCAAACACTTTTTAAGAAACTATCCTTGCCATAGGAGAAGTATAATTGTTTGGCTTAAAAATAGGAGTAGGCATTTAAGGTCTCATTTATGTATCAGTTTCCTGATAGTGCCCGAATCAGCTCAGCTTACTCTTCTGACTAGAAAATGAAAAGGCTGCCAGTTGCTCTGGTAGAAATCCCTCTGTTTCAGATTGTTCAGTTTGGGTTTTTTTTTTTAATGGTATTTGTTAAGCCCTTACTATGTGCCAAGCACTATACTAAGTGCTGGGTTAGATACAAGATAATCACGTTGGATAGCCCTTGTCCTGTATGGGGCTCACAGTCTTCCTCTCCATTTTCCAGATGTGGTAACTGAATCACGAAGAAGTGAAGTGACTTGTGCAATGTTGCACAGCAGACAAGAGGCGGGGTCGGGATTAGAACCCAGGTCCTTCTGAATCCCAGGCCCGAGTTCTGTGTAAGAGGCCACACTGCTTACTTCCCTGTGGCCCAAACTCCTGGAATTCAAAGCACACAGCTTTCTTGTTTTCCATTTCACACTCGTTCCTAGAATCCCAGAAGATGTACATACATTAGCTTGGCGATCCTCAGGATGTCTTGTGAGGAAAGTAATAAATACCCCCTCATTCACCTGGAGAAATTTGAGGTGCAAATGTGTAGTTGTCATCTGAATCCCCTACAGATGCAGAGGGGACAGAAGTTGCCTCGGTGTCTGGGCAGATATGTCTAGAAGTTGAAAACTTGATCAGTTTTTGAGAAGGGTAATTAGCATGTATCAGAGGAGTGAATTTTGTTGTGCAGATCACCATTCACTGTAAGTGCTTTCATTCTCCCTGAACTGGTAGGTTAGACTTAACTCCTCCTTCTTCCCCTCATTTGAAAGCATTTTAAATCTACTGTCAGAAACTACCCAAGAGGAGGAAAAAGAAGACAGTTGGAACTAAAATTAAATGGCACATTCAGTATGTACATATTTAATAGAAAATAGTCTGTGTTTTGCTACTGGGATTTGACAAGGCTATCAATCTGTTTTATCAAAGCAAAGACTTTGTTCAAAAGGTTGAGAGCATATCATTTATTTTATTTCCCTTCTAACCTCCCAAGTGTACTGCTGCTTGGAACTGTGCTTATGACAGCAAGCATCTTGAGTGCTTTAGCAGCTCATCGTCATTGATAGTGTAAAATGGGTAAAATGTCATCTTCTCCTCTCTTTCCCTGCTTGCCACTACCAGGGAGCGGCTTCATCTTCATTTGGGTAATATTTTTGTTTTCTAGAACTCTGCAAATCTTCCCAACTTCAATTCATCTCAATGGCAAACACCTATTATAGCTTAGTGCTTAATACATTAAACTGTAGTAGCTGTTTGCTTAATGCCCATCATTTCCCAATTCATCAAGGTCAGTTCTTTGAGGAGAATCTTGTTGAGGTCACTAGTAATGCATTTTTGTAGCATACAGAAGTACAATCCAAGATAAAATCAGCTGGAGTGGAAGGCAAGAATCCTCTTTTTTAGTTTAATCTCTCTGTGCATAGTGCTTACAGACAGACCATGTCTCTTCCTACATTTAAACCCCTCCTAAAAGCTCCCCTCCTCTCACAAGTTTTCCCCAATTAATTTCCAAGCACACTGAGTAATTTCCAAGTAATTTCCAAGTTACCCTCTCAGCTAACTTTACACCTTCCTTAGCACTCATATGTGTGTATGTATGTGTATATGTATGTGTTCACTCAATTCATTGCCCACTCTAGTTTTAACTATCTGTATGTTTGCCTCTCCTTTTAGAGTGTAGGTTGCACGCGGGCAGGGAGCATGTCCCTTCATTATTCTCCACTTCCCAAGTGCCTAGTCAGTGCACCGCACCAAATAACCACTCAACAAATGATCTTACAGCTGGTAGCCCACTGCATGGAATTAGATATGTTAAGCTTATGAGTATTAGGAGCATCAAGACAGACCACTGCTGGTGAGATTAAGTTTTTTTTTACTAGGATAGTTTTCAGAGGGCTTTTAGTAAAGGACAATACTATATTCAAAGTTAGTTGGGTAGGAAAGGGAGATGAAGAATTCAGCAGAAGGGGTTGAATGTTCAAGTACAGTGCTCTGTACACAGTAAGCGCTCAATAAATATGATTGAATGAATGCATTTTGGTATTAATTGCCCGAAAAGATGGGGTTTCTTAACAGTCGGGGCAATCATATCTACCTTTGTTCATAGAAATAATCTAATGAGTCAAATATACAAGATTCCCACTGAACTTATTTTATCACAGAAAACACCTTAACCATAGTCCCTGCTTATTTTAGTTTGGGCTTTCAAACTGAGGTAGAAATTCCAGAACAAAAGAGTTGTATTTCCTAGCAGAAGCAGTTGTATAAAATGCCAGCACTGTTGTTAGGAAGATTTATTTGAACAGTAATATTGAACAATTTTTCCTTACCATAAGAAATGGAAACCACTCTAAGACATACGCATCTCTCTTGGAGGATTTTTTTTAATAGGAGAGGAAATGGGCATATTCCACATCTAGGTGGAGAAGTGGAAATCTGATTTTGTAGTAATGCAATTGCCTCTTGCCATAAACAACATCAGTTATAGTGATAAAGACTGTTCTCCATGCATGATTGCTCTGTGTGTTTAAAGTAATCTGTTTAGGACATTAGGGATGAATGTTCGGTTCTGCTGTAGGTGCTGCCAGTTACCTCCACAAATGATCAAATTCAAGCAAAAAAAATATCTGCCTTGGCTAATGGGTGAGGCTGGCCAACAATAAGGTGGTCAAGGATTCCTCGTACCCAGGTAATGAAGCCACATTTTGACGGCTGAGAACTTCTAGACTTTTGTGAACAAGCACAGACAGTGTTGTGACAACATTGTAGTCATGGCTCAGATGTTTGTACCTCAATAACAGTTGGAATTTCTTCTCATTCTGTTTCCTTTCTGTGCTCACTTTTGCTGGAATGGACACCCCTGAGCCACAGTGTTTCTATATAGGGGTCAGGCGAAAGCATGATCAATTAATCATATTTATTGAGTGCTTATTGTACGCAGAGCACGTCACTAAGCAGTTGGGAGAGTAGGACAGAGTCGGTGGACACGTTCTGTGCCCACAACGAGCTTACAGCCCAGAGGGGGGATGCAGATATTAATATAATTAAATACATTATGGCTATATACGTAAGTGCTGTGAGGCTGAGGGAGGAGTGAATACAGGGTACATATCCAAGGGCAGTGAAGAAGGGAGTTGGAGAGAGGAAATGAGGAATTAGTCAGGGAAGGTCTTTGAGAGGCAGTGTGCTTTTCATAAGGTTTTGAAAGTGGAGAGAATAATTGTGTCAGATATGAAGAGGGAGGGCATTCCAGGTCAGCGCAGGGCGTGGGCGAGAGGTTGGCGGCGAGATAGATGAGATCGAGGTGGGACTTTGTCTTCGAAGCACATTCTTTGATTAAAGGTTTATTCTATTTTATTCCTACTATGGTTTAATTATATCTCCTTTGTAAAGGGGAAGGAATTGCCCATAAGGTCAAGTAGAAGGTTAGAGGGTTCACGTATGTACCATTTTAAAAAATGGTGGTTCGTGACGGTGGTTTGAGCTTCCCCATTCTCCTTAAATAATTGCATTTCCATTTGCTTTAACTGATTTCTTTTGCTGATAACCCATTAGAGCTGGCTGACTCAGCGCTGTGGCCTCCAGTGGTTTCTCTAGAGTATTGATGCAATTCTGTGTGTTCCACGAAGCCCGGTGATCCAAGCGCTAAATCTGATGATGTCATGATCCATTAAAGATAATATGAGGAGATTGGGTCTACGGAACAGGCTCCTCCTAAGAAGTCTTTGCCCGCTGTTTATTTGATGCATTTCCTTGTTAGATTTGTTGATAGCCTCTTGCTTTCAAAGGGCTCGAAGGACTGCACCTCAAACGTGGAACCCCAAGCATGTTGGGGCTTACTCTGAAATGGAAAAGCAAGGAAGCTCTTGACCCCCGCCCCCTCTCTTTAGCCTTTCTGTTCTCCCAGAGTCAGTAGAGGAGATGAGCAGCTGGTAACAACAAAATTCAATCCTTAGCGCATCAGATATATGTCCAAGACCCTGAAGGTTATTGTAGCCTCCCGAGATGTCTTGGATTGTTTTGGCAAGTGTGTGGGTCTTCTGTTTTTTACTCGGAATTCCCGCCAAATAGCTGAGCCAGTAGGGTTGGCCAAATGAGGTGAAGTAACCCTTGTGGATGGCTTTTTGGCCCTGCTCCTGCTTCCAGTCAGAAGTGGTATTCACTAGTGCAGAGTTGACTGGCAGTGTGACCTCTCGACTCCAGTAAGAAGTCGAAGCAACATCCTGCTTTTTCCTTGGCGGGGGTTCTTTAGGCGGCCTCACTGCCTGGAAAAGGAGGAGCTTTCACAAAGGCACCAGTAGACCCCAGTTTCTGCCAGTGAGAGTTCACAAATGAGTATATGCACTCCCTTTTTCTCCATTCACCGCTCTCTGCCCCACCTTCACCTCCATATCTCCAACTCCATCTTTAATCCTTCCTCTTTAGAAGACATTCAGAGTAGGGGGACTGAAAGGATGCAAGAATATGGGAACCAGCATTTATGGCCAACCGTTTATGGCCATTTATGGCTTAGGGAGTCCTGGCCAAGGACTCCGTCAGCTATCCTACAGTAACTAGTTACTGGCCCTCTGTTTCCAACTTACCCTCAGTCTCATCTATCTCGCCACTGACTTCTCACCCACGTCTTGTCACTGGCCTGGAATGCCCTCCCTCTTCATATCCAACAGACAGTTACTCTCCCCACCTTCAAAGCCTTATTGAAGAACACATCTCCAAGATGCCTTCCCTGACTAAGTCCTCATTTCCTCTTCTCCAGCTCCCTTCTCTGTGTCCCTAAATTTGCTCCCTTTATTCACCTCTCCCTCAGTCCCACAGTACTTATGTACATATCTGTAATTTATTTTTTTATATTAATGTCCGTCTCCTCTTCTAGACAGTAAGCTCGTTGTGGCCAGGGAATGTGTCTAGGCCAGTGCTTAGGACAGTGCTTGGCACTTAGTAAGCGCTTAACAAATACCGCAACTGTGTTCTTATATTGTACTCTCTCAAGCGCTTAGTACAGTACCCGGCACACAGTGCTCAATAAATAGAATTGACTGATTCATAGTGGGTAGGAGGCCACCCCAGTTTAGGTCACTTCCCTTCCTACTCTTATCCGCAGTATGTTTTATTACAGTATTTACATTTCAACTCCAGATTATTAAAGGAAATGGAGGCTACTGTTTATGATGTGCATTTCATATTTTTAATTGGACATTCCAATTATACCATTGCAATTTCTCCAAGACCGTTAAGTTAAATGACTGTCTTGATGGCAATAGAGCATGTACCATTTTCCTTAATAGTGGGAATGTTAAAGAAAAAACTGCAAGTACTTTCAGTAAATGGATGGTGATTTTGGCTAGTTTAGTCCATGGTTTGGTTCCAGCAGAAATATATCTGCTAATGAACCTTAATTGTTTCCTATGCATCCATATCCCACAGTTATGCCTCTTTGGAAAAGAGCAACTTTAAGTATTTAGGAGAAACTAGATTAATACTATATCCATTGGTCACCGTCACCACCTGTGTTGCTGTTGTTAAGCTGGAAAGGTTCTTAAAAATTTATAACCATGTGTAAATGTAGATTGTCCTGCTCAGATTTTTGTTAACCTTTAGTAGCAAACAAAATGGGAGAAAAGGTAACCTGCCATTAAGATTGTTTTGCGCATAATTATGTGAAAAGGTCAAATAAGCACATTAGCTAAGAAAAATTTACTGAGCAGATTCAGGCAATTGTGCCGAGCCAGCAGATGTAAACCCAGCCTTTCTTCCTGAATTAGAAGATGGGTTTTTAGAGACGCTACTGATGGTTCTTAAATCTGTCCTTTCTGAGAGCTGCCACATAAAAACTACTAAGCTGCATTTTCCCAAGAGATAAGTAATTCTGGGGTTAAGGAAATACTTCTTCAATCACAATCGTTCTTTTTACATAATTATATGGGAATTTATATTTTTCCGTGGACCGGAATAAGTTTTCTTCCCATAGGATGAGAAGTTTCTTAAAGGAATAAAAGCTCTGAAATGCCTTGTGAAAATGTAAAAGAGGGAAAGTTCCCATTTATGAGAAATACATGGTCTCAATATCCCAGTGCCCAGTGAAGTGTCATTTGCATAGTGGGACCTCAATTAACGTTTGTTATTAACGAAGTGTTCATTATTGCTTCATTCACTCAATTGTATTTATTGAGTGCTTACTGTGTGCAGAGCACTTGTACTAAGCACTTGGGGGAGTACAACAGTAAGCAATGACAATACCTCTCCACAATGAGCTGACATGGGAGAGCCTAAAAAATAATTGTGGTATTTGTTACGTGCCTACTAGTGTGCCAAGGACTGTACTAAGCGCTGGGGTAGTTACAAGATAATCAGTTCCCACCAGGGGCTCACATTCTAAGTAGGAAGGAGAACAGGTTTTGAATCCCCATTTTACTGATGAGGGAACTGAGGCATAAAGAAGTTCGGTGACTTGCCCAAGGTCATCAAGCAGTACGTGGCAGAACTGGGATTCGAACTCTTTACACTAGGCCACACTGTGGGTGTTAGAGCTGCTGAATGATCAAGAGACTGTTTATATTTTAAGAAAAAAGTCTACAAAAGTGGATCGTTGTTGTCCTTTGAACTCAAACTTCATCTCAACATCCCCAAGGTCTACTGTTGCACCCCTCTAATGGGTTGATATTTTCCACCCATTTTTTGGCATAGCTGTATAATTAAGCAGAAAGTGGCAATGGAGCTTGCTAATACTTTTTGTGGGTGTGGTTTTAGGAGGCCAGTATGGATTTTTTTCCTTTAGAATTTATTGGGGAAGGAGGAACTAATTGAGTCACATCAGAACGGCAAAGAGAATGTGGTTGGAGAATGACGTCAATATGGTGAATGTCTTTTTATTTATTATAGTGCTCTTACAGTCCTGCTTAGTTATGTTAAATAACCCTGACCTTCTCCTCTGCCTGCCTTTCAATGTCTCAGAATGTTTAAACATCCATATAAAAACCTCCGATTTGATTAGCATCGATGTTGCTGCGATTGCTTGGAAACTAGAAGGTCATAGATAAATTGCGGATTGCCTGAGTGTTCAGCCCTGCAGGCTCATGCATCTTCTTCTGCCCTGGATTGAAGTACTGGGATTTACTGGGGAGGGGTGGTTGCAGGGAAGGAGGAAGAAGAGGAAGAAGGGGAGACAGCTTGACAGGATCACGTTACCCAAAACAGAGAGTGACTTGCCGGCTGAAAACTCGCAGTTGCAAGTCATTTTGCCAATTGCTTTCATTTAGAAGGGAAATAGTCATGTTGTGGATTTGATTTACAGAACACTGTAATGAAATGAATCCTTAAATTTCGAATGTGTTCTTTTGGCTTAGGTTCTTCTATCAATAAGGCTCAGTGGAAGGAGCCCGGGCTTGGGAGTCAGAGGTCATGGGTTCTCATCCCGGCTCCGCCACTTGTCAGCTGTGTGACTTTGGGCAAGTCACTTCACTTCTCTGTGCTTCAGTTCCCTCATCTGTAAAATGTAAAATCCCTCATCCCTGTAAAATCCCTCATCTTCTAGACTGTGAGCCCGCTGCTGGGTAGGGACCGTCTCTATATATTGCCAACTTGTACTTCCCAAGCGCTTAGCACAGTGCTCTGCACACAGTAAGTGCTCAATAAATACGGTTGAAATGAATGAATGAATGAAATGCGGTTTAAGATTGTGAGCCCCACGTGGGACAACCTGATTACCTTGAATCCCCCCCCCCCTAGTGCTTAGAACAGTGCTTGGCACATAGTAAGCGCTTAACAAATACCATCATCATTATTATTATCCGCATTTCTCTCCATGTGAGGAAAACAGCCAGTTAATAAGCATCCTGCCCTTGCTCAACCTGTTCTTTTAAAAATAGCTTTTGATTAGCTCAAGCATTTGTTTAGCCAAGTGAAACTAGCCTTTTTCTGCTTGTTCACAATAATAATCTTAGAAATTCTTCAAACCAGTGCCAACATTTCTCCTCTGATGCTCAAATATGTGTGCCCACTGTATGCTTCATAAAATCGTCCCAGAAATAATCTGCACCACTAAAAAGTACACTATAGCTGTACACTGAGTTCCCCCTTAGACTGTAAGTTCTTTTTGACCAGGAAACATGACTACCAACTCTCATATGTTGTACTCTTCCAAAGAATTAGTACAGTTCTATGCACATAGTAAGTGCTCAGTAAAGACAGTCGATTGAATTGGGGAGAATTATTTTATATGTCCAGGACAAAGCTACACATCTTTCACCCCAAACCCGTTCCCCCATCTAACTGTTCCGTCAAAGTGGATAAAACCACTATCTTCCCTGTGCCAAAAGTCTGCAACCTCAATACCATTCTTAACGCCCTGCTGTCCTTTAGCTCCAACATGCAATCTACTGCCCAAACCTGCTGCTTTTTCCTTCATATCTCTCTTCCATCCTTCCTGCTCCACCTAAACAACTGTCACCCTGGCACAAGCCCTAGTCATATCTAGGATAGACTGTTGTAACGATCTCTTCACTTGTCTCTGTCTCCTGCCTCACCCCACTCCGGTCTCCTAGACCCACTGCTGCATGAAACATCTTCTTGAAACATCACTTGGCACATATCTCCATCTCTCCACCCCTCAGAACCTTCCACTGGCTTCCCATGTTCCTCCACATCAAGCAAAAATTTACAGTTGGCTTTGGGGTTCTCCAGCACTTCTTCCCACCCTCCCTATCTGCTCTCTTCACTTGCTGCTCCCCATTTTGCTTTCTTTCCTCCCTAGTTAGCCGCCTAACGATACCTCTTTCTGAATTCTCTGGCTTTCGTCCTCTTGCACACAAGATTTCTCCTGTCTTGGAACTCCTTCCTTCTCTAAATTTGATAAGCCACAATGCTCCCCCTATTCAAAGCCCTCCTAAAATCTCACCTCCTCCAAGCACTTTGTCATAAATACCTTCAGCCATCTCTAATGCTCACATATTTATATCCATCCTTGGTGCTTAAATATGTTTTTATTCAATTGTATCCTCAATTATTTTATTTACACTATTTGTAAATAATTTATATTTCTGTCTTCTCCTCTAGAGTGTAAGCTTCTTGTGGCCAGGAGATGTGTTGCTTGTTTTGTACTTCCCAAGCATTTAGAACAAACAGCATTTGGCAGCCAGTGTGTGCTCAATAAATGCAATTTCAGTACTTCTGAAGCATACTTTAGTAGTCTAGATTCTTGGCCTAGATTCTTCCCCTGCTCCATTAGGAGAGGGGAAAAGCTATTGCTTATTAGTCATTGCTTTGATCGTGTTTGGTTTATTTAGACAAAGAGGGTGCAGTTTTGTGTTTTAGTTGTTGTTGTTTTTTTTTGTTAATGGGTTTGGTCGATTTTTCTTTCCCTCTCCAGAAAGACAAGAACTTGTTTGTGGAGTAGATTGGGTTTCTCAGGCAGCAGAGGTTTTTAAAGCAGTCTCCTTTTCACTCATGGAATGGGCCATTTCACTGACCCACCAGGGAAAGGAAAACAGAATAGGCTATGTTTGCAATTAGGCTTACGGAAACTAATAAACAAAATAAATGGAGGGACTATCCAATTTGTGCCCATAAGCACGGGGCCTGCATAGTAAACAGTGGGCATAATTCGTAAAGGGCGAATATAACTGCTCAATAATCTTTCCAAAGACCTGTGGTATTAAGCCTACAGTCCTGGGAAGCTCCCGAGGTAATTAATTTGTCAGCATGGATACAGAAAAGATGTAAGCCAAGCTTCCTCCTGAAATTACTTGGAAATTCCTTTTCACCAATAGGTAACTGAGATAAGAATAAGGGAAATAGGGGAACTCTGTTTTCTTTTTTTTGTACACTGGTACCATCAACAGCTGTTGTCTGCTATTTTACTACATCACAGTCACATGGAAGAAGGGGAAATTTTTCTCAGGTGGGTTGTCACTCAGACAAGTTTATCATCATTGGAAGGGGGGAGGCTGCCTTTTCAATCTGGACTGATTACCTTACTTCTGAGTGGCAGACCTCAAAAAGGACTCTGGAATAGGTCTCAAGACATTCATTCAGCAAATCCCTGTCTGCTTTGTACCGGGTGTTCAATTAAACTGGCAAGCTGCTGCTACTTTATTTTGAGTATCAGTTTGATTGAAACAAAAACTGGTATTTGTGCTCAGTTTTGTGTGACAGATTGAGAGAGAAGCTAGTCTTAACCCCAGGTCTCAAATATCTTCTCCTTCTAGCCGTTGGCCCAATATATTTGCTTTTGCCAGGCAGCACTAAACATTTGGAGAGGCATATTCATTCTTTTAGGCTGTTAGATTACCACTTTGACATGCTGTAAAAATAAAAAATAAATCGTGAAGAATTTTAAAAAGACAACAATCTGAGAATACCTGGTTCATGACTTCCTCTCTAGAGCCATGTCTCTAAAGAAACTGCTGGCATTGTACACTAAGTCTCAGATCACTGAGACCAGAGCAAGACAGCCACATTCATTTTGATGACTGAATAGGATTTCCAAGTGGAATTAACTTGTTAAGGATGAATTCTTTCTCTTTGTGGAGTTGCATCAACCTGCTTTTCTAACCATGAAAAACGTAACCCGTTTCAACAGTAAAAAGCAGACTTCACCTAAAGGCTTTCTGGTTTTAAAGCCAGGTCACAAAACACAGAACAGATGAATACAGCGTGTCATATTCTATTCCCTACAAACCTCTCTATCCTTCAGAAATGATTTTCAAAGCGAGATCTTAAGCCTGAGGGCTTTTCCTTTATCGGACATCTTCCAGCGAAACGGTTTCTCGGGCCCATTGTTTCTAAAGCTCTTTCCTCCAGACAAATTGCATTATCTGTTACCAATAACAATGCCATGTCATTTTGAAGGAAACCAAATTAAGTGGTACAAATCCCGGTTTCTGGAAGTTAGATGACCCAGTATAAGGATTGCTTTGGTTACCATACAAAGACCACGTTCGCTAAATGATCACAAATAGTGTGCATTAGTTCTGTGCCTAAGTAGCTTTTTATGGGCTTTATTTTCAGGATGACCCTGAGAATTATTTTAAAAGAAATTTTTGTTGTATTTTAAAATCCCCAGGATTGGGCTAGTTGGATCCCAGGCGCTCTCACTTGCCTTGAAGAATCCAGTTATTTCTTTACCTAAATGACATAGAGAAGTAAGGAAAAAAGATCATTTGCTTCCAAACAGTAAACTTCAGGAGTCCCATTGCAATGGGAATTAACATTTTTAATTTTGTACTATCAGTTGGGAAAATTCCGCTCTGTGTTGCTTGGTATTGGTGGATCAATCAATCAGTCATATTTATTGAGCTCTTACTGTGTGCAGAGCATTTTGCTAAGTGCTCCGGAGGGTACGGTATAAGAGATCTGTAGTAGAGGCATGGGGTCAGTTGGGTGGAATGAGAACTGAGATATGTGATGGTGGCAAATATTTGACTCTGTTGTTGTTGACCTTATTGAGAGTGATTTGGATGGTTGCTTCTATTGCTATTTGGGACCCAAACTAGGTTTCCAGTGATAAATGTTCATTCAATTGTCTTTAGCGCTACTGTGTGCAGAGCACTGTACTAAGCGCTTGGGAGAGTATAATGTAACAATAAACACATTCCCTGCCCACGATGAGTGAGTTTACAGTCTAGAGGGGAGAAGGGTCTGAGGATCTGAAATAAGCTTCTTCAAATTTATGTGTTTAAATTTAACATTTACAGTTGACCAGTTGTAGTCTCAGTAACACCTAATTGGTGTCGTTGAAATGCTTTGGAAGTCCCGTTTCCTTGCTGATTGAGAGAAAGGTCTGCCTTTAGCCATACCTTTCGTAATAGTAAGCAGAAACCTTGCTTTCTATTGATTCCTCTTTTGAAATGGAGTGTCGGATACAGCAGAGAAGCAGCGTGGCTTAGTGGTAAGAGCCCGGGCTTGGGAGTCAGAGGTCGTGGGTTCCAATCCCAGCTCTGCAATTTAGCTGTGTGACTTTGGGCAAGTCACTTCATTTCTCTGTGCCTGTTACCTCATCTGTAAAATGGGGATTAAGGCTGTGAGCCCCACATGGGGCAAGCTGATAACCTTTGTATCCACCCCAGCGCTTGGAGCAGTGCTCAGCATATGGTAAGTGCTTAACAAATACCATTATTATTATTATTATTATTAAAGAAAATGTCTCAGTTGATCGCCAGATGACAGTAAGATAAGCAGATGATTGTGAAAACATTTTGGAATCAGGAAGCACTCTGAGCTGATAGTTATTTGAAAAAGGCCATGTTTTGGTATCCTCCTGCACTTGGCATATCCTACAGACAGTGAAGGCTCTCTTTTAGGCAGACTTCATTCATTCAGTCGTATTTATTGAGCGCTTACTGTATGCAGAGCACTTTACTAAGCACTTGGAAAGTACAATACAGCAATAAAGAGAGACAATCCCTGCTCACATTGGGCTAACAGCCTGATACAGGCTGCTAGTCTGGCGCATCACACCAAATGGAAGCTCAATAATGTCATTACTCCACACATCATACTAACCAGTAGCGCATAGGTGTGAGAAGCAACGTATCCTAGTGAGTAAAGCCCGGGCCTGGTTCTAATCCCAGCTCCGCCACTTGTCTGTTTGGGGAAGTCACTTGACTTCTCTGGGCCTCAGTTGCCTCATCTGTAAAATGGCAATTAAGGCTGTGAGCCCCATGTGGGATGTGGACTGTGTCCAACCTCATTGTATCTGCCCCAGCGCTTAGTACAGTGCTTGGCACATAGTAAGTGCCTAACAAATGCTAATTCTGTTGTGTCTTACTCTCCCAAGTACTTAGTCCAGTGCTCTGTACATAGTAAGCGCTCAGTAAATACAGTCGATTGATTTAAATATAAAAAAAAGGTAGATGGGAAGAAAGCTGAATCTAATAGGCTAATGTGTCTTTTAGGAGACTAATAGGACAATGTGTCACCACAACTGGCATCAAGTTGGCATCAAGATCAGACCAAACTGGAGGTTTCTTGAGCAGTAATGGTGTGCAACCTTCTCAACGACCGCAGGACGTGGCCAACCTCAGACCCCACATCTGAGTCCTAGGGTGAGGGAATCACAAGCAGTGAGGTTCTGAACCACTTTCATCCCACCGCCAGTGATACAGGATCAACTGTGTCTCCCCCTGTAAGCTTGTGGGCGAGGAACATGTCCAACAACTCGGTTATATTGTATTCTCCCCAAGCCCTTACTATATTCATTCAGTCAATCAGTCATATTTATTGAGTGCTTCGTGTGTGCAGAGCACTGTATCGGGCATTTGAAAAGTACAGTAGAGCAATAAAAAGAGACAATCCCTCCCACGCCGGGCTCACAATCTAGATGTGGGGGGAGACAGACACCAATACAAGTAAACAGGCATCAATGTAAATAAAGTTATAGATATATGCATATATACATAAGTGCTGTGGGGCAGAGAGAGAGGGGAAGAGAAAAGGGCGTGAGTCAGGGTGACGCAGAAGGGAGGGGCAGCTGAGGAAAAGTGGAGCTTAGTCTGGGAAGGCCTCTTGGAGGAGGTGCACCTTCAGTAGGGCTTTGAAGTGGGGGAGAGTGCTTGTCTGGCAGAGTATATTGCTCTGCACACAGTCAGTGCTCGATAAATAGGAAGTAGCGTGGCTTAGTGGAAAGAGCACCGGCTTGCACGTCGGAGGACATGGGTTCTAATCCTGGCTCCACCACTTGTCTGCTTTGTGACCTTGGGCAATCTGCTTAACTTCCCTGTGCCTGTTACCTCGTCTGTAAAATGGGGATTTAAACTGTGAGCCCCACGTGGGACAACCTGATTTTACCTTGTATCTACCCCAGCGCTTAGAACAGTGCCGAGCACTGTGCTCGGCACATAGTAAGCGCTTAATAAATGCCATTATTATTATTATAGAATTATATTAATATTAATTAATATTATATAATTGAATTAATTAATATTAATACTGTAATAGCTTATAGTCTAGAGGGGGAGACACAGTTGGTCCTGCATCACTGATGGTGAGCTGAAAGTGGCCCGGAACCTCGTTGCTTGTGATTCCCTCTCCCTAGGACTCAGATGTGGTGCTGGCCTGAGGTTGGTCGGGATCCTGCAGTCATTTAGAAGCCCACCATTACTGCTATATAATTATTATTATTATTATTATTAATAAATGCATTTGATTTGTTGATTGATTGACCATCTTGGCTGAACATGTGAACAGAACTGTTAAAAGTAGGTTGCCCAAGTGGCTGTTTTAAGGTGAGCTGAAGTGGGCAAAACAAGACAGTGTAGAGAAGAAACACTTTAACATCATAAGCAGTAATAGTTACTGAACTGTTATTGTACTGAGCACTTACTGCGTGCAAAGCACTGATTCACATAATGAATCAGAACCTCAAAAGGAATGACATTTGTGGCATTTGGGGAGGCGGTAGCAGAAAGCAAATCAGTCTAGGTTTTAGCAGTCAGAAATGAAGTGATTGATCAGAGGCTTTGAGAAGATTGTGACAGAAAGGGAGAAACGAACGCAGCATTAGGCACTGAGGATAGAAAATTCAACGGCTCAGCAGGATATGGCCGTCAAACCCAAGTTTTTGCAGGCATATTTGTACACACTGATAAAAAATCTCAACCTCGGGAAGTGTATGCTTCAAAATTAAAGGCATATGCATTATTAACATGAGCACATAAAGCTATTAGAAATGTCAGCATTTCAGCAATAGTCATGACATCTTTGACTATGAAGTACCACAAATATCTGTATCTACCTGTGCGAATGTGTTTATATGAAATATACCCTAGAAGGGTTTACTTCATGACATAGCGTAAGTATGACATTATCTTCCCCTGGCATTTTTAACGCAGGCTGTTTTCTTTATTCTTTCAGGCTTTTTGAGGGCCGTTCAACAAGGAAACCTGAGAAACTTAAAACTCTCTTCTGCTACTTTCGAAGAGTCACTGAAAAAAGTAAAACCCTTTAATTCATATTGTAACTTTCACAATTTTGGGGGACATGGGACTAGTTATAGAGAGAATTGTGAGGGGACTTTAATCATTTAATATTTTTAAAAAACGCCCCCACTCGTTATGGCAACAAAGGAAATCAGAATTTATATATACTCTGTCAGAAGTAAATTGAAATTCTTCTCTGTTAGCTTCTGAGGTGTGAAGCGTAGTGGAAAGACCACGGCCCTTGGAGTCAGAGGACCTGGGTTCTCATCTCGATGTCAGCATGTACTTGTTATGCGCCCTTGGGCAAGTCACTTAACCTCAGTTCCCTCATCAGCAAAGTGGGATTCGATACTGTTCTTCCTCCTACTTAGACTTTGAGCCTCACATAGGACCCGATTATCTTATATCTACCCCGGCGCTTAATTGAGTGGTTGGCACAATAGTAAGTGCTTAACAAATTCCACAATCATTGTTATTCTTTTACTGTTTATGCTCTGCCTGAGGTAAGGCCTTGTGTATAAGCAAGCACAGAGTTCATATGCTTTGGAAAAGTAAGGTATTTACTGGGTTTGTATAGCTAAGAGCTGTAACATATATGCTGTGTCACTGTGAGTTTTCATATCTTTCATTCTGTGTATTCTGTATTTCTTGAAATCTCAAGTAAGACTGCTAATCGCAGCCTTTTAAAAGGGCAAATTGGGCATTAAAATCAAGGCAAATCCAAGTTAGGATTTATATACGTGTATTAATAAAGCGTCTGTCATTCGTATTGGGAGCAGAATTAATTCAAAGTTGAGCTAATTGAAAAGTTGAGCTTTTCAGAAAATTTAGACATGTGAAAGGAGGAAGTAAGGTGGAGGAGAAAGAGCAGTTTTGTGTACTGGTGGGAATATCTGGGTTAAAGTTCTTGATCCTATTCCTTGCCACCTTCCAACTAGCAGTATAGTTTCTACACAAGAAAATGAAAACTTTTGAGCTTGGTTCTCCTCTATATTGAAAGATAAGTACATTTAAGAGCAGTAGGTTCACAGAGGCAAAGATGTGGTAACCTCAAACGGAGAGATGGTTGCTGTATGTTATCTCTGTGTGATCCCATACAGCTGAATTTATATCTCATTAAATGAGAAAATCAGAGAGATTTGAGTTCTTTCTTTGCATCCCTGACTCTCCTACTCTACTTTCCCTTCCACTCTACTTCACCTTGTCTTCCTTCTCCCTCGTCTTCAAACTCTCCCCCCCACACACACACGCATGCGCAACCCCCACCCCCATGACGCTTCTGCTGTGGTAAGGAGGATTACTGGGTAAATGCCAGTATATTTCTGCCTCTTTTCCCCTGTTCTCATGTGGTACCCAGAGTAAGCTTGGCTGCGGTGGGGAAAACACGTGTTTTCAGCACCGTGTCATCTCACCCATTTCAACTTCCACACCAAATCTTTTATGTGAGCGACCCTGCGTGAGTTATCCTCAAGGGGCCCTTCGACCTAAATAATTGCCCACTTCTGTTCAGAATTCTCTGGATCTAGTGCCAAAGCTATGTTTCACTCTGCCAGTGTAGAATCGCAAAAAAAAAAAAAATGTATCAGTTGTATGTTTGCTGCTTGTAGCTTTTTAGGAGGAGTGAATCAAAGCATCCTTTCCTCTGAAATATAGCCAAGAATTCGGCATAGATAAGTTTTCAGTCTCACCTAAAAGAGAGCTGGCAGTAGTGAAATTTCCCAGGAACGCATTTTCATTGTGCTTAGACATATGACTTCAGTCAGTTGGTAAGGGGCCGAAAGCAGTAACAATAATGATGGTATTTGTTAAGCGCCTACTATTTGCCAAGCACTGTTCTAAGCACTGGGGTAGATACAAGGTAATCAAGTTGTCCCATGTGGGGCTCACACTCTTAATCCCCATTTTGCAGATGAGGTCACTGAGGCACAGAGAAGGGAAGTGACTTGCCCAAGGTCACAAAGCAGACAAGTGGCGGAGCTGGGATTAGAACCCACATCTTCCGACTCCCAAACCCATGCTCTTTCCATTTAGATACTATTTTTATTAATAGTATTCATTAAGTACTTACAATACTAAGCACTAGGATAGGTACAAGCGACTCAGATGGGACCCAATCCATATCCCACATGGGGTTCACAGTCTTACGCCCCATTTTACAGATGAAATACCTGGCACAAAGAAGTTAAGTGACTTTCCCAAGGCTACACAGCAGGCCAGGGGTAGATCCCGGATTAGAACTCAGGTCCTTCTGATTCCCAAGCCCATGCTCTATCCAGTAAACCACGCTGCTTCCATGGACACAATGTTTACATGTGCAAGAGCCTGTCTCCATGATCCACTCATCGATGCACTCTTACCCCCGGAGCATCGTCTCCAAACCAGAGGACAACACAGGGAATTTAGGTCACAGGGAATTTAGGTCTTGTATCTTGCCGTTAAACATGCCTTCTTTAAGTTGCTGCTCATGCCCCACAACAGAGGGTATAGAAAACTTCCATAAAAGTAAAATAGCTCCTCAACCTTTAGCCAATAGTTCCTGACGTGTCTCCTTGCATAAAAGCTTTTTTAAGAAGAAAAAAAACAACCCTAAAGAAACGAGAAATTGTCTGACCCGAAGCAAATCGCAGGCTGAATAAAGCAAAGTACCTCTACTCCAACTGATTAATTCATTTTGGCCAGTTGATTTCAAAAACAATTTTCTAAGACAAGGGTCATGTCCTCTAAAGTGGCATTTATTTAGATAGCAATATTTCAAGGCTTTTCCTCCTCTAGCGTTACTGGGTCCTTTGATGTCCCTTTCTTTCTTTTCTCAAAATCCTAGATGTTTGGTGGATTTTCCATTAGCCCTGTTTATACAAAGCTTTTCCACCTTAACTCTTGATAACACTCTTGTTTACACCGAAAAGGGGCAGGATTGGGATGATGAGCACTACATTGAACATAATGTAAAAATAGTCCACCAGTCCAGTGAGTAGTCAGCCTCACAGGCCACAGTTAGGGCTCTTAACTTTATCATGTGGACTCGGTCGGGTTTTGTGTTTTAATCATGGTTGATTTTGCAGCAGAAGGTTCTGAAAATCAAACATTTCAATGTCAGTAGTTTTGAGGAAGGACTTCTGTCACATCCTTAACCCTTGCTGAACTATTTTTGACTTGAATCTATAGCTCAAGTTTCTCACACTTGGAACTCAGGCTTTGTGTTTGCTTTTCCTTCTCTTATTTTTGTAGAACCTACTGGGTTGGTGACTTTCACGAGGCAGTGCCTTCAAGACTTCCCAGATTGGGAAAGGTAAGCTATTAGCGGTTATTCCTTTTTCAAATTGCAGAGGCATTGGAAAGAAGAGAGTTTTAGGACATGCTCAAGGTAACAGAACCAAACATCTTGCCTTTATTAATTCATTCAATCATATTTATTGCGCGCTTACTGTGTGCAAAGCACTGAACTAAGCACTGGAATGCAAAAGATACATTCCCTGCCCACAACGAGCAACAGTCCAACAGAGTTGGCAGACAATTACCATGCCCACTCTGTAGTAAGAACTCAAGATCGGCAAGTGACGTGTTCGGTACCTACAAGGAGTTTACACTAAAGGGGAAAAGCAACAATCTGCTATGTTTAATAATGTTTAATAATGATGGTTCTCATTCTTTAGGATAAATCCCACATTTCACCTGTGGACTATGGTGACAAAGTAGGGGCTTAAAGGCAATCTCTTGTTACAGTCGTGAAAGTAATGCAGTTAGTCCTTGCTTTAAAAAAAACTTCATGTTTTTCATGCTGAAATGGTTTGATTTTTCCATATATTTTGCCTAGCTTGTTTAAGAATTGAAAACAAAATAATGAATGGTATGAATCCGTATTGCAGTGAAATTTCTGTTTCCCTTTGGTGCTCTAGGCGGGCTAGACAAATTTGTGAGCAGCTATTTTTTATAGAAAGTAATGGTGCTTTCCTTGATGCCTTACAGGCATAAGTCAATTTAAAAACTATATTACCAAAAGAATACAGTGGATCAGAACTGCCATGGGTTTGATTCATTTTCACCAGGGATAGAATATTACAGTTATCAAACTGGTGGCAGAGGAACTACTCCTCAGATTGTGGAGGATTTATTTCAGCATTCCTTTATTTTGTACCTTGGTTTGGGCTCTCCCTGACCAAACATTTATCCCACCATAACTGCACCCTGAAAACTATGCTACAGATGTCTGATTTTTAGAATTTTTTTTTTTTTCCCATTTTTCAGGTCTGGGAAAAAGCTGACCCGATTGCACGTCACCTACGAAGGTACAATTGAAGGAAATGGACGAGGCATGCTCCAGGTAAGTAAAGAGGAGCAACCCTTGTGTCTCTGCAGATTCAAACTCTGCGGAGGTCCAATGAAGCCATTTACATTTCCCTCGCGTTGCTGACGACGGGGCCTATTGCAGGAGAAAACCCAGCAAACCAGGTCAATTTGACAGTTTTAGTAATGTCGCTGCTTTCCAGCTCAGCCTGTTTTTCAGCTGTGTGCCTCATTCAGGAAAGCCTCTGACAGAAACCCAAAGACCCAGGCAGCCCTGGCCATTCAGTCTAGGCGGCAATTGCAGATTGGGGGTGGAGGAATTTCCAGGGTGTGATTTTGACAGGCTGTCAGGGGAGCCTTTTTTTTTTCTTTTCTTCCCATTTATCACTCAAACATCATTGCCCTGCTCTTTCTGATGACTGGCTCAAGATGTTCCTTCTGCTGCCACTGCTTTGTTCTGGTCTTGGAGCCAGTCAGCTAAAACAGATTGATGCAGAGGATGTGTCTCTCGTATCTCACAGCACTTTTGTCTAGCAACTGTAAGCTGTTTGACTCCTTGCTTTTCAACATTAAACTGCAACGGCTTTGCCCATTTCTAGGGTACTAATTTTATTCTTTCTCCAATCACTGCCTTATTCCTGGCCACCGTCATAATTGCCTTTATGAACAAGGAGAAACATCAGCCTTTTCTGATTTAAGCATTTCGGAACGTCAGTGGTGCACTCACTTCTTCTCCCCATTTTAGTGTTTTTCTTTTTAATCTTATTATTTTTGAAATCTTCCTCAGAAATTATCTTAGTTTGCTCTGTTTTCTGGATTCATTATCCAGTAGAGCATTAAAGTTATTGCTGTAAGAGCTAGCACAGTGTCCCGTACCTGGGAAAGTGTTGGTTTTTCTTCAGAGAAAGGAGAGTGGTTCTTCTCTATTTCTTTTGACTTCATTTATTTGATTAGCCTGCTTAATTTAAGTAGCAGTCTTCAGTTGGATGATGATAGTTTGATTTCTGTATTTATATAATGTACGTGGAAATCCCATTTGTATTTTAGGTCTGATTGTGAAGCACTCCGGTTAAATTTTTTTTTTAATGAAAACTAATTCGCTGCAAGGAGGGAATGACGGTCTTTTTAATTGTCATGCTCTCTTTTTGCAGTAATCTTTTTTCTGCATTCCACTTTTTCCTTAATTTGATTTTTCATTTCCATCTCCTCCACTCTTTCCATTTTGCGTTGAGATAGACGTAGTTACAAATTGTAACTTGTAACCAGGTTTTTATCTGAGCTTTCTCATATGTTACAGTCCAAGTTTTATTGACAAAGGAACAAAACATGTGAAGGGAAGTTGTGGTGGGGGGTGGTGCTTATGCTTTTCTAAAGGAGTTATGGGTTTTAGTTCTCTCTGTACTGAATAAGCAAAATAGCAGCGTTAGCTCCCCCAGGAATGCCGACCTTTCAATGCTCTACAATGAAAGAGGAATGATTTCACACTTTAGTAGGGATTCCCCCCCGCCCCCCCACCCCATCATAAATTAGAGCAGAAGTGTGAACTTTGTGTTTAAAGAAAGGTAAAGGTGAAAGAATGGCATAATGGTTTCCTACCTTGTTGTTCTCCCTCCTACCCTGCTTTGAACCCCCAAGCGAGCCTGGGATTATGGTGCTTCAGAGTTCTTCCTGAACTGTATAAATAAGATTAAGCTGAATAGGTACCCCAGCAAAACATCTGAGGAATGTTTTCACTCTCTCCTTTTCATCTTGGTTGCATTTTGGAGGCTGAACAAACAGAACAAGTACCTGAAAAGTCGAGTGACTCAGAAAAATAGCTGGTTATGGATGTGGACGCATTCATGTTGTTATTTTCATGTACCGGTGCAGGTCTCTGATTCATAATGTCAAGTGCTTTGATAACAGCACTTGAAATTAATTCAGAGTTTCTATTAATTAAGGATAGGTGATAAGAGGGCCGTTGTTTTTGTGCAAAATCAGTCAAGTGAAGAATGTCAAATAAAGAATGTATCCTATTCTGACAAAAGGAAATCTGAGTGAGTTTATCCATTCCCACTCAGTTTTTGTACTGTATAAAACAAATTTAATCAAATTTTAGATTTCAGAGAGGGTTTTTAATGATCAGTATTTTCCCCGTAAGCACGCTACTTCGAGAAAAGTGAATGCCAAATTGAATGCCCCGCAGCACTTATGTATATTTCCATTATTTATTTATTTATTTATATTAATGTCTGTCTCCCCCTCTAGACTGTAAACTCGTGTGGGCAGGGGATGTGTCTTTTATTGTGTTGTACTCTCCCAAGTGCTTAGTACAGTGCTCTGCACCTAGGAAGCACTCAAATATGATTGATTGATTAAATACCTGATTCTCAAATGTTCATCCAGATTTAAAGCTTCTCTGGAAGAGTATATCTCAAAACTCTTTAAATTTCTTCTCCAGAAGAAGGAATGTTCCTGTACCCCCAGTTGCTGCTTTGTCAGGCTTCCTTTTTTATATGAATCTGAAAATGTGCGAATATTGACAGTTAACCACAATTGGAGGATCCAATCTATACGGTCTATCTGTGGGACCCCTCTGTCTGACCCCAACCTCCTCACCTGCCTTCTCTCCCACACATCTGGGCTCTTCCCCCACAGAGATCACCAATCTTTTGACCCCGTCAAGTTGTCTCAGCTCATCGCACCCCATTTGGCCTCCATGCACAAACTACCTTCCCGTGATGAAAAAATTGATGCTCTCATCACTGCCCTCTCTACTGAACTCAACTATTTTGCTCCCCTCTCCCTGTGTCGAACTCGAACCACTATCCAAGCTGACAAGCAAGATTGGCGTACTGTTTTTGTTTTTAATGGTATTTATTAAACGCTTACTATGCGCCAGGTACTGTACTAAGCGCTGGGATAGATACAAGCTAATCAGGTTGGATACTGTCCCCTGTCCCACGTGAGACTTGCCTGGAGCAAAGAGGCTGTCCTCACTAAGCCCTCATTAATTAGTAGATCTTTTACTTTGTATGTTTTGCAGTTAAATTTTTCCCATTTGATTTGTCTGTCCTGATAAGTCCCTCATGGCCTAGCCACTGTATCTTCATTGATGGTCTTATTGTCCCAACATTTAGTTCAGTATTTTGGCTGAGAGTCAGAAGGTCTGGGTTCTAATCCCAGCTCCTCCAGCTAATCCCAGCTCAATAAATATGATTGAATGAATAAAAAGGGGACTAAGACTGTGAGCCCTAAATAGGACAAGAACTTTGTCCAACCTGATTATCATGTATCTACCCCTGTGCTTAATGTGCAAGTGTGCCTGTAAGTGTTTTAACAAGTACCGGTTGTTGTTTTTTTAAGTAATTACTTTATCAATCAATCAATCGTATTTATTGAGCGCTTACTGTGTGCAGAGCACTTTACTAAGCGCTTCGGAAGTACAAGTTGGCAACATATAGAGACAGTCCCTACCCAACAGTGGGCTCGCAGTCTAAAAGAATTACTTTATTTACATTATTACTTTATGACCAACAAGTGCTCAAGTAAAGTAGAGAATGGAAAGTTTGCAAAGTAAATGAAGATAAAAATGTGAGCACTTTTTCTTGACCCCTGAAGAAATATTTGCAATTATATTCTCCTAATTACACTATCTTGGAGCCCAAAGTTTGTGTAATGTGACCTTGCTTCATATTGGAGACTTATCTTGGTTTTTCCACCCCATTTACACAGTTTCATTCATTCAGTGGTATTTATTAAGCGCTTACTGTGTACGAAGCAGCACTGTACCAAACACTTGGGAGAGCACAGTTTCCCAAATAGTTTGATCATCCCAAGCACCCAGGCCAACTAACCTCAGTGAAAGTAAGAGGCAAGAAGAAGGGTATCGGAGTCACCTTAGGAACCAGTCGGAGACACACCCCACCCCCTGTTAAATGCAGCAACTAATAGACAGAAAACAAAGGTGATAATTCTCAGGTCAAATTCTTCAGGAGTTTGTCTGGAAGATGTTTGACCGGCTACATTTTCCCCTCAGGTGGATTTTGCCAACCGTTTTGTTGGAGGTGGTGTAACCGGTGCCGGGCTGGTACAGGAGGAAATCCGATTTTTAATCAATCCCGAACTAATCGTATCACGACTCATCACAGAAGTTTTGGATCACAACGAATGTCTTATCATTACAGGTCAGTGCTGGTCGCCCCGCCCTTTGCATAAAATTTTTCAGTGAGGTTTTTGCCCTTTGTACCAAGAACTGTTGTAAAAGTCTAACTAATCTTCTGAATTGGGGTTCATTCTGCTCTCTGAATCTGTCTCTCCATCCCTAAAATAGAGATAACATTTACCACTTACATCCTTAGATATGAGTATTGAGATGATAATGTCTGGAAATCACTTCACAAAGCCGGGTGATACACAGGGAAGCAGCATGACCTAGTGGGAGGAGTATAAGACTCGGGGAGTCAAGAAAACTACGTTCTAATCCTGGCTCTGCCACTTTTTTTTTTTCGTATTTATTGAGCGCTTACTTTGTGCAGAGCACTATACTAAGCGCTTGGGAAGTACAAGTTGGCAGCATATAGAGACAGTCCCTACTCAACAGTGGGCTCACAGTCTAAAAGGGGGAGACAGAGAACAAAACCATACTAACAAAATAAAATAGAATAGATATGTACAAGTCAAATAAATAGAGTAATAAATATGTACAAACATATATACAGGTGCTGTGGGGAAGGGAAGGAGGTAAGATGAGTGGGATGGAGAGGGGGACAAGGGGGAGAGAGGGCATGCTGTGTCCTTGGAAAGGAGAAAGACAGAAGGCAGAGAGGTGAACGAGGAGGCTGATGCTGCAGCAGTCAAGGAGGGCTATGATAAGTGCTTGGATCAGGGTGGTAAGAGTTCGGATGGCGAGAAAGAAGTGGATTCTAAAGATGTTGTAAAGGAAGACCTGACAGGATTTGTTGACAGAACGAATATGTCGGTTGAATGAGAGACGTGAGTTGAGGAAGATGCCAAGGTTACGGGCCCGTGTGGCAGGGAGGATGGTGGGGTCAATCATGATTGGAAAGTCAGAGGATGGACAGGGTTTGGGTGGACAGATCAGGATTTCTGCTTGGGCATGAGAAACATTTCAAGAACATGGTAGTACAAAGCCTCAGACAGTTTTGCATCACAGCTGAAAAGTGGGAGCCAGTGCTGAGGAGAGACCAAAATGGCACTCAGTCATCAAGAAAGGAGTGCCTTCATCGAACAGAATCTTTGTAATGAACAAGAAGCAAAACGAAAAGCTAAAATGCCAGGCAGTCAGCCTCACACGCACCTCAGAGGTGAATTTCCCTGTCAGTGATGTCCTCTGTGAAAGCAAAAAGCAATTAAATAAATACTATGTAATCCTATACAGTAAATTTGTTGGAGATGTTTGATTGACTGTCTCTATATGTTGCCAACTTGGACTTCCCAAGCGCTTAGTCCAGTGCTCTGCATACCGTAAGCACTCAATAAATATGATTGAATGAATGAATGAATGAAATGCAAACTTGTACTTCCCAAGCGCTTAGTACAGTGCTCTGCACACAGTAAGCGCTCAATAAATGATTGAATAAATGAATATATTTGTAAAATATATGTACATTTATTCGTAGCACTTTGTGAATGTACTGCGGTACTATCTAGTTAATTTTTGACTAATATGGAATGATAATATTAGAGAATATTATTATTATTATTATTATCAGAGATAATATCAGAGAAGCAGCGTGGCTCAGTGGAAGGAGCCCCGGCTTTGGAGTCAGAGGTCATGGGTTCAAATCCCAACTCCACCAATTGTAAGCTGTGTGGCTTTGGACAAGTCACTTAACTTCTCTGTGCCTCAGTTCTCTCGTCTGTAAAATGGGGATTAAGACTGTGAGCCCCATGTGGGACAACCTGATCACCTTGTATCCTCCCAGTACTTAGAACAGTGCTTTGCACATAGTAAGCACTTAACAAATGCCGTCATTATTATTATAATGTGAAAAAGACTCTAAAAAGCAAATTTTTCCATGTTTCCATGTTTGAAAGGAGTAACCCAAACTGAGTTCTTCAGCGGAAATAATCTACACAAGCGAGAGCCTGACGGTATTTTCGGTTTTTTTTTTTTCATTTCACCTCCCAAGCCCCAAGACCTCTCTTTCCTCCATCATTAGAAAACTTTGTTTTTAAAAGCACTGTCTGTCGGCCTTGTCTGTTGAGGTTAATTTAAGAAAAAAATTAAACAGATTTATATATCAAGTCAAAGGTTAAAAATGATCTAATGCAGTGATTTAAAAATGATTTTATTGTCCATTTGAAATCTCTTTGCCAAGGAGATGGTCAATATATCATGGTTTGTTTTTGTGAATGAGCTACTAAAAAGTGACTAACAGCCGGCGGACAAGACAAATAAAACTAATTTATTGCTCAGAGCTCTCAAGAGACTCCTAACAGCAACCATAGCTATTTTTAAACCTCTACTAAAGAGTGCTGTAAAGAACACTTAGTATGTAAAAGCCACAGTCACCATTAGCTTATGTTTCTATTTTCTCCAAAAGTAGTTTTACCAGTTCCTTCCTGGAATTCATCCCATTTTACTCAATTAGATTAGAAGACTGAAAATTTGCCTTGGCAAAAGATGCTTACTTCACAGAATAGAAAAAAGCCTCTCTCCTTGAGGACTGCATGGAGGCATGGACTTTCATCAAGGGAAAGCGTGGAAAGAAGTGACAAAGCCAAGTGCTGAAAGTATTGGTTTTGGGGTCTGTGTTGTTTTCATAAGCTATTCAAGCACTCTTGTATCTGGTTTCCTTTGAAGGAGTTCCGTTTAGGTTGAATTCTGCAAAGAATGAAAAATGCCTCATTAATTGAAGGAGTCCAATATTCTTAAGGCACTTTGGCAAATGATCCTTAGTTGCCTACTGGCTATTATTATTTAGTTATTTGCTTGGTTCAGCATCCTTGGAAAGGCAGCCCCCAGTAGTCTCTCTCTTTCATGGGAGGTCTGGAGAGGTGAAATTGGCTTACTAAAAAGCTGAGAAATTCACGCGCAGGGCGTAACAGAAGTCCATGGGGTCAATGGTTCACAAGCCATCTCAGATGGACTCCCAACTCCCATTATCCCAAGTCCCTGACAGGACCTCGCAGTGTCCAGGCATGGTGAAAAAGACCCCAGCTGATGGCTTTTTGGTCAGCTAGCCTGTCCCTTTCCAGTCCCCACTCCCTTAACATTCTTGCCTGCTGTTTACCTCTGGATTCATGGTAAAAAGTTGGCCAACATGGGGCAAGATGCCAATGACTACTTTTGGTTGAGTTCATGAACTCTATGCCCACCTTCCTCTTCATGGGAGTTGGGGCGTGGGTGTTTGTTTGGTTCCCTTAGGTTCTTAGAGCCGAATGGGACCCAAAGAAGCAAATCTGAAAATGGCTAAACTTTTAAACAGCTGGTTGGATGTTGTATTAGCGTGTTTAATCTCCAGTTATGGAGGTAGCCAGTATTACAGAGTTCTATCACCAGATCCATTAAGAAGCTTTCTTAATAATGATGGCATGTGTTAAGCGCTTACTATGTGCCAAGGACTGTTTTAAGCACTTGGGTAAATAAAATATGTATGTATATATCCTGTATATATGCCTGTACATATGTATATATGTTTGTACGTATTTATTACTCTATTTTATTTGTACATATTTATTCTATTTATTTTATTTTGTTAATATGTTTTGTTTTGTTGTCTGTCTCCCCCTTCTAGACTGTGAGCCCGCTGTTGGGTAGGGACCGTCTCTATATGTTGGCAACTTGTACTTCCCAAGCACTTAGTACAGTGCTCTGCACAGAGTAAGTGCTCAATAAATACGATTGAATGAATGAATGAATAAAAGGTAATCAGGTTGTCCCACGTGGGGCTCACAGTCTTAATCCCCATTTTACAGATCAGGTCACTGAGGCCCAGAGAAGTGAAGCTACTTGCCCGAAGTCACCCAGCTGATAAGTGGCGGAGCCGGGATTAGAACTCACAACCTCTGACTCCCAAGCTCGGGCTCTTGCCTCTAAGCCACACTGCTTCTCGTTCTGAGGTTAAACACTTCTTATTTCCTCATATTCATTGATCTGCGGAGATGGAAAAAGACTGGTTATTAGTGGCTTGGTGTCAGTTAAAGGGGCCAAATTAAACTGTCCAGTGGAATAAGATTGTGGGACAGGTACTATTCATTCATTCAATCGTATTTACTGAGCACTTACTGTGTGCAGAGCACTGTACTAAGCGCTTGGGAAGTACAAGTTGGCAACATATAGAGACGGTCCCTCCCCAACAGCGGGCTACTATTCAATAGTCTTATCGATATCCCACATGAGGGAGCTGGTGACAGTAAATTGGGGTGAGCCGATGACACCCCCAACTTCAGAAATTCAATTTAAGGTGAGTGAATGAATGAATTTTGATTAATTAGAGACCTGGTTCTTTGGAAACAGGATGAATACAGACAGTTCACATAGGGCTCCAAACCAGGAACGCATTAAAGATGTAGGAAAGATTGACTTCGTACACGAATGTGTGTATGCTCTTAATGGGCAGGGAACATATCTGCCAATTCTGTTGTATTGTAATTCTTTTGCACTCTCCCAAGTGATTAGTACAGTGCTCTGCACATAGTAATCGCTCTGTAAATACCATTGATGACAAAAAAGGCATGAGAGCCTAAGTGGTGTACTGGTCACTTTCTGAAGGTCCATGGCATAAGGGATAGAATACGGGCCTGGAAATCAGAAGGTCATGGGTTCTAATTCCAGCTCCTCCACTAGTCTGCTGTGTGGCCTTGGGCAAGTCATTTCACTTCTCTGTGCCTGTTACGTCATCTGTAAAATAGGGATTGAGACGGTGAGCCCCAAGTGGGCCAAGGACTGTGGCCAACCCTATTTGCTTGTATCCACCCCAGCGCTTAGTACTGTGCCTGGCACATAGTAAGCACGTAACAAATACCACAGTTATTTAACACCAGAATCTTAGCGCACAAAATTGTTTAAAGCTGGGTCTCAAGACTTGGGGCTTCCAACTAGGTCACTCCAAGAGAAGCAGCGTGGCTCAGTGGAAGGAGCCCGGGCTTGGGAGTCAGAGGTCATGGGTTCTAATCCCGGCCCCGCCGCTTGTCAGCTGTGTGACTTTGGGCAAGTCACTTCACTTCTCTGGGCCTCAGTTCCCTTATCTGCAAAATGGGGATTAAGAGTGGGAGCCACACGTGGGACAACCTCATCACCTTGTGTCCTCCCCAGCACTAAGAACAGTGCTTTGCACATAGTAAGCGCTTAACAAATGTTATTATTATTATTATTATTATTATTCTAATTCCGGCTCTGCCACATGTCTGCTGTGTGACCTTGGGCCAGTCACTTAACTTCTCTGGGCCTCAGTTCTCTCATCCGTTAAATGAGGATTACGAGTATGAGCCCCATGTGGGACAGGGACTGTATCCAACCTTACTTACCAAGCACTTAGTAAAGTACCCTGCACACAGTAAGAGCTCAATAAATGCGATTGAAAGAATGAATAAACCTGATTAACTTGTATCTACCTCCAGTACTTAGAACGGTGCTTGGCACATAGTAAGCGCTTAACAAGTACTATTATTATTATTATTATCATTATTATGCCCCAATATGTTTTTGCTGCTATCCTGTGTCTTTAAGTTGCACTGCCCACTGAAAAGCCTGGTACTCTTTCAGGAGGTCATGACAAGTCTGACACCTTGCACGTGGCTTCTGGGTTTTGGAGAGTTTGTCTGGTGACCAGACTACTATTAGGCAGCGAGACTGTCCTTGTTAGCATGGTTCACAACATGCAGACTACTACTTTGGTTATGAGTGGATAGTTACTCAATATGGAGGCTTCAACAATAAAATTAATTGACTAACAGAATCTTAAACCAGATTGAGATTGAATGCAATTTCCCCTGTTTTGCATTTGTTTTGAATCCAAGCCCAAGGTTTCCAACTCCTTGAAACGCTGCATACCGCTCTACTTTTCGTAACCAGTCTTCGGAAGTCACACATCCCCTGTTTGCCCTTGGCTTTAACCAGCCAAGGAGTTAATTTTCCTCCATTTCAGAAGCAGGCAGGATGTCTCCCCTTACCTTCTAGCTAGAGGTTTTCTCTAGCTCCCACCTCTTTGCCTTGTTCCCGTTCTACAACCAATCAGTTAATCCATGGAATTTTTACTGAGCACTTACTGTGCACAGAGTACCGTACCAAGTACAATACACAGGAAGCAATGTGGCCTGATGGAAAGAACTAGGGCCTGGCAATCAGAGGCCCTGGGGTCTAATCCCAGCTCCCCCATTTACCTGCTGTGTGACCTTGGGCAAGTCACTTGACTTCTTTGGGCCTCAGTTCCCTCATCTGCAAAATGGGGATTCAGTTCTCCCTCCTACTTAGACTGTGAGTCCCATGTGGGACCTCTAGACTGTAAGCTCGTTGTGGGCAAGGAATCATCATCATCATCATCATCAATCGTATTTATTGAGCGCTTACTGTGTGCAGAGCACTGTACTAAGTGCTTGGGAAGTACAAGTTGGCAACATATAGAGACAGTCCCTACCCAATAGTGGGCTCACAGTCTAAAAGGAGGAGACAGAGAACAAAACCAAACATACTAAGAAAATAAAATAAATAGAATAGGCATGTACAAGTAAAATAAATAAATAAATAAATAGATTAGGAATAGGATATGGATAGAATATAGGATAGAATATATCCTAGGATATATTCTATAGGATATATCTATATCTATATATAGGATATATATAGGATATAATAGGATAGGATATAGGATAGAATAAATAGGAATGTGTCTGTTGTTATATTGTACTCTCCCAAGTGCTTAGTACAGTGCTCTGCACACAGTAAGCACTAAAAGACGGAATGAATATATTGGATCTACCCTTACCACTCAATTTAGTGCTTGGCATATAGCAAGCACTCAGCAAATACCACAATTAAAAGAGTCGGTAGAAGCGATTCCTGTCCGCAAGGAGCTCAGAGTCTAGAGTCGGCAATTAGCTGATAATAATAATAATAATGGCATTTGTTAAGCGCTTACTATGTGCAGAGCACTGTTCTAAGCGCTGATGTTTTCAGGTAACACAAGATGTTAGGTAAAGTTGCCTTCCCTCCCGGTTTACCTGTTCTAGAGGTTTCCAGGAACGTCTGTGTCTAAATGAGGGTCTCAGCCTGACCTGGGGAGCCCCTCTCAGCAGAATTGACCCAAAGTTGGATATGCGATAAGATGTAGTTATTTAAAACATGGCAGTATTAAATTGATGTTTTTAATGTCAGGAAATAATCCTTCCATTATACTCTGCATTAATCAGGCCCTCTTTAGATTCAGTCATTTAGCGCAACTTTAGTCATTGCATCCTAAAGTTAATATGGAGAAACTGGAAAAGATCCAGAGAACAGCAATTGAAATGATTAAAGAGGAAAGTTTAAGGAAATTGAGGTGATTTAGCCAAGAGAAGAATAGGTTGAGGTGACTTATAAGTTAGTTAAAAAGTGCGTTTTATGAAGGGATGAACAGTACCTAGTTGTTTGGTACAACCCTCCAAACAGCTGGACAGTTACATAACAGTAGTAGTTATCCTCCATATTTAAAGATGATACTCCTTTCTATATGAGTGTAGAGTATGTCAGAAGAGGCCAGTGGGAGATTTCCAAGTCACTATCCCTTCAGGCACATTCATAGGTCGTTTTTTGGTGGGCTGACATGTTTACCGTTTATTGGCATCATTTTTTGTTTTTCCTCACTCGATCATCCCAATGCTGCTGGATGGTGTGTCTGTTTCAGTTAATTTCCAACACTCAGTGGCCATGCTGCTTTGTGTAAAGCTGTGCTTCCCTGTGCTCTCGGAATGTTTTTCTGTGTCCCATCTCAGCCTGACTAAGCAGCTAATTTTTGGATATCCTTCTGTCATTTAGGATTGTTCGTGTAGGCCGAACAGTGAGGTAGGTTAGGCTCTACCTTTGAGCATGTTGATGAGACTGGGATGTGAGATGGAATCAAAAGCCTTCCTGGAATATAGATGTATAATTACAGTTGTTCCTTCCCTCATGTCTACATGTCCTGCCAGATGATTATAGAGGAACGGCTTTAAATTGGTCTGGCATGTTTAATCCGTGAAAAGGCCATATTGATTCCTTCCTCATATCTTGTGCTCTTCTAGGAGTCAACATGAAAAATCTTAGCCAGTTTTGTGGACAGCAGTGACAGGTTTTCAATAGGCCCTGACCTAGATTAGCAAATTTAGGGGGTGAGGGAATGAATAGTTGTTATTCAGAGGGGAGCAAAAAATCAAAAACTTAAAAAACTTGTGCATTAATAATATGCACCATTTGATTCATAATTTTTCACATGCATTTTGTGCCCTATAAATATATGAGCACACTGCAACATAGTAATCATTATAACAGTATTCCTTGTGTGACTATGACAGCCCCCAAGTGTGCTTTCCTCAACAGTGGCACATTCTTGAAAAAAATTTGTATTTCAATCATGAGTTATGGAACAAAAAGATTGGCAAAGCTCAATGTAAAAAATGACCTTAAAGAAAAGCAATATGGATGTGATGTGATGGAATTATTGTCATATGTCTCCTATGACATAAGGCCTTTTGCTGAAAGGAAGATGAGGTAGTCGGCTGTAAATTTTGAAATGCATTCGTGATATAATTCTCCAGGTATGTCTATGTGGACCGGATGTGGCCCCTTTGACTGTGAGCCCGTTGTGGGCAGGGATTGTCTCTGTTGCTGAATTGTACTTCCAAAGTGCTTAGTAAAGTGCTCTGCACACAGTAGGCGCCCAATCAGTATGATTGAATGAATGGAGCGTGGTTCATGTGAGATTTTAAAGTCAGATTTTTTTTAACCAAAATTAGGGAGCCCACATGAATGCCTGGGCCAGTAGGACCCAGTGAGAATTGAGTTGTTCCCTGACTGACCACACCCTACAGCTCTCTGGAATAACTCAGTTGATTAATTACCACGTATTCTCATCAACTTGATCAAAATCAATCAGTGACTAGCACTGTTTCCAACTGTCCACCTTTGAACTAAAAAGCTGAAAGGAATTTTTTTTAACTTTTTTTACTACTGCTTAGAAAATCCATCTTTTTGACTAGCTAACAGTGACTGTGAGCCCACTGTTGGGTAGGGACTATCTCTATATGTTGCCAACTTGTACTTCCCAAGCACTTAGTGCAGTGCTCTGCACACAGTAAGCGCTCAATATATACGATTGATTGATTAACAGGCTAAACTTCATGTTGTTAGTGATAAAAAAAATTAATATGGTCCACTCATGGCTTTTTAGTCCTGTGGTCCACAATTGGTAAAAAAAAAATCTGGATGACCCTGTAATAAACATTTTGATCATTTAAAAAAGTGAATGAATTAAGGGGGTGGAAATGAATAGCAATTCACACTTGGTGAAGCATTTGGGTGGGGAAAGGAAAGACTATTCCTAGCCCTGCTATTCTTTTTTCCTGCAGCCAAAACCTGGCCCACTTGGGCCTGGGACTTGTGATTTCTGGGCACGAGAGAGGGCCTGTGAGGATAGAGATCAGACATGAGGGAATCAGAAGGGGGAAAGAATGGATTTGAACCCTTAAATCCTGGATGCAGGGGTAGCTCACTCAATCAGTTAAACATTCGGAAAAGATCGGTACTATCTGATATTCAATACCCTCTTCCATTTTTAAGGGAAATTACCCTTCATATTACCCTTCATTGATGAAGCAGTGTGACTCAGTGGAAAGAGCACGGGCTTTGGAGTCCGAGGTCATGGGTTCAAATCCTGGCTCCGCCAACTGTCAGCTGTGTGACTTTGGGCAAGTCACTTAACTTCTCTGTGCCTCAGTTACCTCATCTGTAAAATGGGGATTAAGACTGTGAGTCCCCCATGGGACAACCTGATCACCTTGTAACCTCCCCAGCGCTTAGAACAGTGCTTTGCACATAGTAAGCACTTAACAAATACTATTATTATTATTATTATTATATGCAGTAAAGGGTTTGTTAATGAAATGCCAGCTTTTTATCCCCAGAGAAGCAGCTTTGGTTTTTCTGATTCATTTCATTTGTATGAAAAGTCACAGTAATAGTTCAGTGAAGGGGGCCGTTTCCCCTAAGAACGAGAAGAAAATGTTTTCGTTGTGAAGAAGATTAGTTGTTCTAAATGAGTATTATGTATACCATTGAGGGCGTCACCTTTAAAGGCCTGTCAATTTTCTCCTCCACCTGTGGCATACTAAACAAACAGCGGATTTGCGGGGCCACGGCTAGCACGGGTCACCTTCAGACATGCAAGCGTTCGTTGCTAAGGATGTGCCAGGGTGACTTTCTTTCAGCAATTTTTTTTTTCAAATCCACTTTACTCTATTATAGTGCCGCCTAATGAATATCTGTGATGTGATGTTCCCTTAATGGAAATGGCCATTTCATCATCCACATTTGATATCTGGCCCTCTGCCATCACCCATTTTAGGCCTCCTCCACAGTGTGCCACAATCTCGCTGCCTGATCAATTACATTCCTTCAATGATGCATCTTGACTCAGTGGTCTAATGGCTGGGACCGCCCTGGCCCGAATTTCGAGCAGAGTCTGAAAAACTGGAAATAAATTCAATTTGTTGTCATTGAAGAGCATCTGGTTGGCATCGACCCTGTAATGAATATGAAACTGGTCAGCCAAACAGGCAAGTGCTTTCAGACTGACACACTTATCCTCCTACTGAGATGGGAAGCAGGATCATAGATGCTGTTGACCGATTTGTGCCAGGAGGGTTTGATTTTTCTTATCTGCCATTATGGTCTTATTAGCTCATTGTTCCTACTAAGAGTAACCATGAGTCGCTTGAATTGAGAATTTGGGGATTTGGAAGAAGGAAAGAAAACCCCCAACATTTTCTTCAAGGAAAAAAAAGCCTCAGGAACATCAGATATGTCTTTTGAGCATCCTTTCCTGTGGCTGTCCCCGAGGGTCTTTTCCTTTTCCATTCCCTGACAACAACCCATAAGAAATGAAATGCGTAAAATAAGAAATGTCATTAACAGGGTCAGATTATTCAGAATTGGATTCTGTCTCCAGAAGCTCCCTGGCTCTCAGCTCAGGAAGAACTCACTGCTATGATGTCTGTGGTTCCTTCCTGGCTAGAGAATTATTATTATTATTACTACTCTCAATATCATGATTACTGTATTAAACACTTACTATGTAACAACCACTATCCTAAGTGCTGGGGTAGATATAGATTAATGAGGTCAGTCCCATATGGGGTTCACAGCCTAAGAAGGAGGGAGAACAAGGCTCTTTTTTGGGTGGGGGTGGGGGTAAATGCTATGTGCCAGGCACTGTTCTAAATGCTGGGATAGATACAAACTAATCAGATTGGACACAGTCCATGTTCTACGTGGAGCTCACAGTCTTAATCCTCATTTTACAGATGAGGTAACTGAGGCCCAGAAAAGTGAAGTGACTTGCCCAAGGTCACATGGCAGCCAAATGGTAGGGCCAGGATTAGAACCCAGGTCTTTCTGGCCCCTAGGCCCATTCGCTGTCCACCAGGCCACACTGCTGCTCGTCATGCTTTGAATCCCCATTTTACAGCTGAGGAAACCGAGGCAAGGAGAAGTTAAATGACTTGCCCAAGATCACACAGCAGGCAAGTGGCAGAGATGGGATTAGAACCCAGGCCATCTAATCCCGTGCTCTTTCCACTAGGCCACCCTGTAGGTATTCCTAGAGTCTTTGAATAAGGAAAGTGCTAACTGATGTACTTGTCATGGCCTGCAGGCAGTCTGTAACTCAGCAGGCAACCCCAGTCAGTAATAAGACGGAAATCATTTTCAAGTTTCAGGAAATCTGAGCATCAGCTCAATATAAAGATCATTGTTTTTCTGAACGCCACCAAAATGGTTTCATTTTGCACTTGTTCCGGATGCTGCCAGCATTTATCCCTTAGCAACTTCAACAGGATACCAACAAGGTTCGAGTGAAGGATGACCTGGTATCTTCTGGTTCGTCTTGGAAGTTTGAGAGCCATATGCAAGAGAGCTTTGTTCGAGCTGTGCACTGTTTTCTAATGTACAAGGAAAATTAAGAAAATTTAAGAAAAATTGATAGCTCTTTTAAGCTATGCCTTTCATGGGTAAACCAAGCTTAAGGCCTGTCCACCCTAAGGGTGCTCAGTAAAATTGAAGTTTACTGAGTTTCAAAATTGAATCAAATTGAAATTAATGGTGGCGGGATATTTTTCTGAATCTCAATATATTATTCATTCCTACTTTCACCAAACACCACCCTCCTTCCTAAACCATAAAAGAGGAGTGCCTCTTAATCATTATTCTTTTCTAGAGAGTCTATAAAGTTGTCATTTTATGGCCTCTTCTTAGGAACTCAGTGGCTTCCTTCCATCAGCATGTCCTAAATGAGGAAGTTTGTCTTTTCATCAGTGAAGTTTTCTTAGGCTCTCCATAGAGAAAAGTCAGAAAGAGCAGCTGGTCACTTGTTTGCTATGGCATTTTCATCCCAAGCTTAGAGCAGTTGCTATTGAAAGTACAAGTCCCTTGGTTCAAAGGGGTTTTATTTGGGAAGTGCAGCCTGTAATTTGTTCAGGTTTCCTCCAGAAATATGAGGAGATGTACGGTGTTTCTTGACATGAGATTGGAAAGTAGTTACAATTCATTTATACAAGACCTTTCATTATCCTTAGGCTCTTGTTTTCTCAGTTTCCTGAGGAGAAAAGTGCCTCCTAAAAAGGTGAGGAAACTGAGGCACAGTACGAGTGGATTCTGTGTGCTTGTAGCCGTAAGCCGCAGCATGGCCCAGTGGAGTCAGTGAGCCTGGGAGTCAGAGGATCTGGGTTCAAATCCCGGCTCCATCACTTAGCTGCTGTGTGACCTTGGGCAAGTCACTTCACTTCTCTGTGCCTCAGTTACTTCATTTACCTGTTCTTCCTCCTGCTTAGACCATGAGCCCCCTGTGGGATCTGATTTTATCTTGCATCTACCCCAGCATGTAGGACAGTACTTGGCACATAGTGCTTAACAAATGCTATCATTTTAAAAAAATTATTATTATTATTACTATTACTAAGCACCTGGTCCGGGGTTCACATTAGAAGACTGCCCCATTTGTCTTTATTACCTTAGAATGAAGTTGAAAAGGCTGGAAGATGCAAAATGTGGTTTTTTTGTGTGTCAAGTGAGGGTGTCCTTCCCATTTCTGAAAGGAATAGTGATTTCTTGCATGTGCCATCGTAGAGTATATCTACATATTGCCCAGAACTCTGGGCCCATTTGTTTGAGCTAACAAAATATCAGTTGCCTTCCAAGAAGTGGTATAGCTTAGATTAAAAATGCAGCCTGTGAGTTCTTGTTTCTCCAGTCCTGCATCCTAATGTGTCCTCGGGCAAGTTCTTCATCCTCAGCAAAGACGAACCAGAGAAGTCTGAAACTTAAGGACAGGGAACGTGTTTACCAGTTCTGATTCGTCGTTCTCTCCCAAGTGCTTAATACAGTGCTCCGTAAAAGCCATTGCTTGATTAATTGTATGATCAAGGAAGTAAAACTGACAGGCAAGAATCACTCGATTACCATTTCACCACTCTTCCCATTTCATTTAGTTTTGTCTCATTTTCTTTTTTATTGTGCATTTGTTCTATCATGGCTTTCAATTCCATTTGGCTTTTTAAAGGTCTTTCTCAAAATCTGATATGAAAAAGTGGCTTTTGGGGGTTGATTCTTCTGGTAGGCGAGGAATCAGGTGAATGTCCTCTGGGGCTGGTAACTCTTTCACCTCCCTAGGCACACATCAGTTGGGTCTATGGACCGTAGTTTACTAGTGGTTGGGCATATAGACAGTAATTTATTAGTGATGTACTAGAAAGGTGAAAGATAATCCAATAGAAAAGGTGAGTAATTTACTCAGTGATATTTATTGAGCACTTATTGTGTACAGAGCACTGTACTAAGTGCTTGGGAAAGTGCAGTGCAACAAAGTTGTTAGACATGTCCCAGATAGATACTCTTACAGGCTTATGATTCTGTGCTGTCTTTTCATCTTACTCTGTAAATGTTACTCTTCCTTTTTCTCAGTTATGCATGGTAGAAAAATATGTTTCATCAAGCAAGGAGCCTTGCTCAGGCTTTTCACAGAAGGAGGATTGGAGCGCGGTACTTTCTAATTACATTCTGAATAATAAAGTGATTATTGTCCATCTGAGCCGGAACAGGCAGACAAACCCACTCATTTAAAGGCAAAACACCTGTTATACTAATCAGCAGTGTCACTCTCCATCTGAATGATTTGTTTGTGTCATGTCAAGGTGCCGATGCGGGGTCTATTAAAATGGAATGTTAATTTGTGCCATTATACTAAGAATTTCTTTCCTCCTCCTCCTCTCTCGCTCTTCTGATTTTCTGGTTTTTCAAAGTTCCTTGAGGTGCCTATTGGTACGTGTATCCTAGTATTTAGTATACTAGTATAGAGAAGCAGCGTGGCTCAATGGAAAGAGCACAGGCTGTGGAGTCAAAGGTCATGGGTTCAAATCCCGGTTCTGCCAGTTGTCAGCTGTGTTACTTTGGGCAAGTCACTTAACTTCTCTGGGCCTCAGTTACCTCATCTGTAAAACAGAGATTAAGACTGTGAGTCCCCAGGGGGACAACCTGATCACCTTGTAACCTCCCCAGCGCTCAGAACAGCGCATTGCACATAGCAAGCGCTTCATAAATGCCATTATTATAATTTTAATTTGACTCTTCTTAGCAGGGAGGGAGCTTGTCTGAAATTTCTTCTTCCAAGCCTGCAAATTAAATTTCAGCATCGGATTATTTAAGTAGAAGAAAACCCCTTTTAGTGGAAGAATATTGTAATGTATGTTGCTCAGCAAGAGAGGAATGACAAGACACCAAACCAACAAGTTCTAGCATTCTCATTTGGACAGAGGAGTAATTTGCATTGCTTGTTCCACCCCCTTAATGCTGTCCAACTCTTTTAAGGGATTTTGAGAAATCCCGTGAAAGGGAGAAAATAATCCACAGTCATAAAGGCTTATCATTTTCATTTGACATTGACAGTCATCACTAAGTACTTAGGAAAGAGGATTAGCCCCATAGGAAAGACCCCACAGAGCAATCAGATGTCCAGATAAAGGAACTCACCCAGCTCTCCTGTAACATAAGGGTTGCATTCTCGCAAAGCCCTGTTTTAAGGAGAACATGGGCCTGCTCAGCCGTGCAGGCATTTCAGACTGTTTCTTCTGACACTACAGCATGCTGTATCCAAAGAGGTTTGAGTTATTGGACCGAAACTCTCCAACTCCTTAACAACATCCTGTCCCAAATGTGTAATGGAAGCACATATTACGGCAGAACTGGGTGTGTCTGAAAATGAGAATAACAAATGGTTTATTTCAGGTACTGAGCAGTACAGCGAATACGTAGGCTACGCAGAAACGTACCGGTGGGCCCGAAGTCATGAAGACGGGAGCGAAAGGTAAGCATTTCAGGCTTAAGGATCTGTTGCTGGATGGTTGACGGAGAAGGAAGAAAGTGAATGTGGACCTTGTCCCTTAGTGAGCTCTTGTTCCAGGAACTGGCCTGCCAATCCCCCCCCTCCCCTCGCTCTCTCTTTTGACCTCCGTTCCACCAGAGATGAAGAGAAATAATTCAATTTATTCCGTTAAGGGAGTGGCTGCCCAGATAGGGAAGGCTCTTAGTATCTCAGGACGGACATCATCAAGTATTGTTAATGATCTGAAGAGCTAAAAGTAGCAGCAGTAGTTACAGTATTTATGAAGGAAAGCAGTGTGGCCTAGTGGGAAGGACATGATCCTGGGGTTCAGCAGACCTGGGTTCTAATGCCGCCTCCACCTCCCGCCTGCTGTGTGACCTCGGGTAAGTTACTTCACTTCTCTGTGCCCCAGTTTTCTCAGTTGTAAAATGGGGAGTCTATGCATGTTCTCCCTTGTATTTAAACTGTGAGCCCCATTTGGGACAGCGATGGTGTTCAACCTGATTAACTTGTACCTACCCCAGTGCCTGACACATAATAAGTGCTTAATAGAAACATACCATTGTTATAATTATTATTAAGTGTATTTTTTGTTCAGAGCACTAAACTTGAGTAAACTCCTGGAAAGAGTCTACAGGTGGACATTAGCCTTTGCTCTTGACCCTCAGGGTATTCATAATTGATCAATGGCATTTATTGAGCACTCACTGTGTGCAGAACACGGTACTAAGTGTTTGGGAGAGAACTATGCAACAGAGTTGGTAGACTCAAGGAGTAGCAAGGCCTAGTGGATAGAGCATGGGCCTAGTGGATAGAGCATGGGCCTGGGATCCAGAAGAACCTGGGTTCTACTCCTGGCTCGGCCCCACTTATCTGCTGTGTCACCTTCGGCAAGTAACTTCACGTCTCAGTGTCTCAGACTTAGTCATATACATTTTCCGTGGACTGGACTCATTCATTTTATTCGGCCGTATTTAATGAGCGCTTACTGTGTGCAAACCACTGTACTAAGCACTTGGGAGAGTACAATGTAACAATAAACAATGACAATCCCTGCCCACAATGAGCTTACGTCTAGAGGGTTTAGACTGCATCGCAGCTTCATCCCTGGCCCTGGGGTCAGGCACCTAGGGTGGTGCTTATTATTTCCCTTATGTTTTGAAAATATAGTTTTCTGCAGCACCATTGTAATTGTTAATTTTCTACCCCAAACTGTGAAAAATGGTTTTTCTTGAGGTTCGGGCCTCAAAGTTTTAAATCAAGCAGTGATTATTTTGTAAGCACTCTGTGAGGAGCACTGTACTAAGCGATCAATCGATTATATTTATTGAGCATGTAGAGTGCAATACAATAGGGCTGGTTGCCCTCAAGGAGTTTACCCTAAACCATACCGAGATCTCTTAGCCCAAAAGAGCCTGTCCTCTCCTTCTCTCTAACCCATTTCCATCCAACCCATCCAGCTTCATGTCTAGAACTGGAGGTATCGTGCCATATTGTCATCATCAGGTTTTATTTTTTAAGTTGTTTTTCACAGCAAGTATGTTCAAATGAGCACATTAGGCAAACTAGTGGACTGATTCAGTGATGCACATTTGTGTAACACTTGAGTTCTTGGAACTAATTCCTTGACAATAGATGTGCCATTCCAAGCCCATTGACTTCACTGCCAAGCCAACGTAGTATAGGGAAAATGAACTCTCGCTGAAACAAAAATCCAGTTTCAGAAATATGAGAACAGAGAGCACCAGATTGCTTTCTCCCAACTTTATCTTGCCCTTTTGCCTCTGAAAATGATCTGCTAATAAGGTACTTGTTCAAGAAAAAGGAGTTTCATTACATTATTATTTCTCATTCACTGTTCGAGTCTCTCTAATTTCTCTCCGAAACTAAAGGCAGACTTCCTCTCTTTCCGTCCCTCTCCTCTCGGCCAAGTATCTGTAACAGCATTACCTGTATTGATGCCCATTTATTTATTGAGCACTCAGCGTACAGAGCAGCAGTAGAGCCGAATTCACGTGAGTTGATATGTGCGTGTTACCTCACCTGTGTCCTGGTTCTTTTTTCTGTCTCAGGGATGACTGGCAGAGGCGCTGCACTGAGATCGTCGCTATCGACGCCCTCCACTTCAGACGCTACCTCGACCAGTTCGTGCCTGAGAAAATCAGAAGGGAGCTCAACAAGGCCAGTAACCTTATTTCTGAATTCGCCTTGGGGCCGCCATCCCCTCCGTTCCGTTTTATTAATGCCGGAGTTAATGCTTTCCGGGAATTCTTGCGGTGTCAACAAGTCTGCCAACAGGCCTCCTGATTTAATGGTAGTGTCAGCCTGTACGAGATGTACCTTCCATTTTGTAATTGTGTGATTAAAGTGGGAGACTGCCAGATAGAAAATTGGTTGGTAAGATGATTTTTTTTTTGGCAGGGGGCTTTGGAATACCATCCTTTTTAATTATTTTAAATGAAACTGAATATTCCCAGTTCCCTCCAGTGACATTTCTCTAAAATGTATGCTGTCAACAAAGCCAGCGTGTTGTCGTCTTAAAACAGATTAAATCCGTAAAACTAGTACTTTCTAGGTGTTGAGATTACCTAATACTTTTGTAGATTGATAGATTTAGTGAAACTGACTCTTCAGTTTTCTTTTGTTTTTTTACTCAATTACTGTATTTGAGGATTTTTTTTTTCCACATGTAGAGGTGAGTGGCCACAAAAATGATCAAACCAAATTTTTGTTGTATTAAGTTACTAACATTCTAGACCCTAAATAAACTAGGCTTCAGATATAATCAGTTACCTGGAATTTTTCTTCTCTAAGTTACAATGACTTATAATAATAATTATTGTTGTATCTGTTAAGCAGTTACTATGTGCCAGTCACTGTACTAAGCGCTGTGGTTAATACAGTATTTAACAGATCAGATACAGTCCCTGGCCTACATGGGGCTCACAGTCCACGAAAGAGGGAGAACAGGTATTTTCTCCCTGTGTAACACATGAGGTAACTGAAGCACAGAGAAGTGACATGGCTTCTTAAGATCATACAGCATGCAAGTGGCCGATCTGGAATTAGAACCCAAATCCTCTGCCCTGCAGGCCTGCACCGATTCCAGTAAGGCCTCGCTGCTTCCAGTATTTTCTTAATTTGGACTGGAATAGTTAGGGTTTTAGCAAATTTAATCCAATTTTCTAAACCACCTACATCATTTAAAAAAATGTAAATCCTTAAACAAGGAAAAAAAAATAGTTTTTCTTTCTTTTTTAACATTTTCTTGCCAAAATGGACCTATAGAAACAACAAGGTTTTGCAGTGGGATACCTTCAAGTTTGGGTCATTTTAAAATGCATCATCTTATTTTTTTTGTTCAGGTGATTTCCCTTGTTCTCTCTCCTCAAATCAATCAGTGGTATTTATTGAGCACTTACTGTGTGCACAGCACTGTACCAAACACTGGGGAAAGTACAAAACAACAGAGTTGTGTGTTCCCTGCCCACAAGAAGCTTACAGTTTAGAAGGGGAAAGATTTTGAACTTCCCTTTGGGCACTGATACCTGCGGTCAGATTTTAATTAGCTCTTCTCTGAGGACTCTCATTCTTCTCACTCCAACCTCTATAGTGTTCCTTGGATTTCTTTTTTTAAATGTTATTTGTGACGCCCTTACTGTGTACCAGGCACTGTACTAAGCGCTGGAGTAGATGCAAGCTATTAGGTGGGACACAATCCGTGTTCCACATGGAGCTCACAGTATTAATCCCCATTTTACAGATGAGGTAAAGTATGAATCCCCATTTTACAGATGAGATAACTGAGAAGTTAAGTGACTTGCCCAGGGTCACACAGCAGAAAAGTGGTGGAGCTGGGATTAGAATTTCTTTTGCAATCACAAGCCTTCCAAACTAGAAATTAGAAATATTTAAAAAAAGGTTTTGGGGGTTCTAACTTTCTAAAACAAATCTTCCAAAATAGTGTTCCCTTTCCTTCTCTATGAGTAATAATGTGGGCATTTGCTGGCTCCTAAAGTTAGGAAGTGTATTTGACTGCTGCCTCACAAACTTCTTCCACTTTATCCATACATCTATCAATCCAGGAATGATATTTATTGAGCGCTTACTGTGTTTCAAAACACTGTACTAAACACTTGGAAAAGTACAGTACAATGGAATTGGTAAACTCTGAAGCAGCGTCGCCTAGTGCATAGAGCAGGATAGAGCACAGGCCTAGGAGTCAGGACCTGGGTTCTAATTCAGGCGCCGCCCCTTGTCTGTTGTGTGACCTTGGACAAGTCACTCAAGTTTACCTATTTTACACATAAGGTAACTGAGGCTCAGAGAAATTATCTGTAAAATAGGTATTAATAATGTGAGCTTCATGTGGGACATGGGTTCTTGGTCCCCTTCTGTTCTCCACCAACACCCACCGCCTTGGAGAACTCATTCCCTCCCATGGCTTCAACTACCATCTCTATGTGGATGATTCCCAAATCTACATCTCCAGCTGTAATCTCTCTCCCTTTCTCTAGTCTCGCGTCTCCTCCTGCCTTCAAGACACCTCTACTTGGATATCCTCCCATCACCTCAAACGTAACGTGTCCAAAACAGAGCTTCCCACCCAAACCCTGTCCTCCCCCTGACTTTCCCATCACTGTAGACCACACCACAATCCTTCCTGTCTCACAAACCTGTAACTTGGGCTTTATCCTTGATACCTCTTTCTCATCCAACCCACACATTCAAACCATCACTAAATCCTGTTGGTCCCACCTTCACACCATAGCTAAAATCTGCCCATTCCTCTCCATCCAAACTACTACCACATTAATACAGTCACGCTTCCTATCCCACCTGGATTCCTGCATCGGCCTCCTTGCCAACCTCCCAGCCTCCTGTCTCTTCCCCACTCCAGTCCATACTTCACTCTGCTGCCTAGATCATCTTTCTATAAAAACGTTCAGGACACGTCACCCTGCTCCTCAGAAAACTCCAGTGGTTGCCCGTCCACCTCCACATCAAACAAAATCTCTTCACCATTGGCTTTCAAGCACTCCACTACCTCGCACCCTCTACTTCGCCTCACTTCTCTTGTCCTACAATCCAGCCTGCACAATTCACTCCTCTGGTGCTGACCTTCTCACTGTGCTTCAATCTCACCTGTCTCGCTGCCAACCCCTTGTCCTCGTACTATCTCCCTCCTCAAATCCGACAGACAGTTACTCTCCCCCGCTTCAAAGACTTATTGAAGGCACATCTCTTCCCATAGGCCTTCGCAGACTACGCCCCACTTTTCCTCATCTCCCACTCCCTTCTGTGCCGCCCTGACTTGCTCCCTTTCCTCTTCTCCCAGCCCCACAACACTTACGTGCATATCGGTAATTTTATTTATTTGTACCGATGTCTTGTCTCCCCCAGTCTACACTGTAAGCCTTTTGTGGGCAGGGAATGAGACTGTTTATTTTAGTATTATACTCTCCCAAGTTCTTAGTACAGTCCCCTGCACACAGTAAGTGCTCAATAAATATGATTGAATGAATGAATGAATGACATGGACTGTGTCCAACCTAATCAGCTTCTACCTACCTGAGTGCTTAGTACCATACCTGTCACATAGTAAGCACTTTAACAAATACCAAAAAAATACACCTACCCTCCCCACAAGGCCTGGAAAAGAAGGACAGTTCAAGTTGAATGCTGAGATACTGAGTGTTTTTTGTTTTTGTTTTTGTTTTTTTCATATGGCACCCTATCCAGCTTTAGTTCTCTTAAAGGAGAACAATCTTTGCATGTCAGTAGTGTCTTTTTGGTTCCTGCCCTGATCAGCCAAATAAACCAACCAGCCTTCTGAATGAACCCCTTTCATGGTCCTGGGCCATCCATTTTTGTCTCTGTGCCAGTGTCTAGGGGTCTGTAAAACAATTACTCATTTAATGTCTCTGGATTCATTTCCTTACCAGAAAGTTTCCAAGTCAGTTTGCCTTTTGTGACTCCCAAATAAGTCTTGAGGAAAGTGCACCTCCTCTAGTTGCTTGATTTTTGTTTTAAAGTGACTCCACTAGAGAAATCATATGTATATGGGAGCTACTGCAGATAAAACTGACTTCATTAATTCCAGCTGAAGCCATTCATTTTGGTAAGATGCTAAAATTGTGACCAGAGCTATATGGTAGGAAAAGTTCAACTGAATGTAAAAGTCTTTGCTTCAAGAACTGGGAACATCGCAGATTAAAAGTTATAAAACGATCACACCAAGAGTGGAGAGGTTCGTATTCAGTCGTCTCCAGGAGTAATTATTCACACCAAAGAGTGACACTTGTTCATTATGATTCAAATTCATTGGTGGATTTACTCAGAATTATTTGTGAGGGAAAATAAACCTGAAATTTAGTTGATAGTTCGATCATTAAACTTCTTTGTTTAAAGGTAGGACAAGCTCTCGTCCCCTCTTTCGCAAAGCTGATAGATCTTCCGGGGCAGTCACCTCCATAAAGCCAGAAATAGGGTTGGCGTCGTCTTTTATTTTCAAGTATGTAGAGAAAATAGATGTTCTCTGCCATTTCTGCTCGGTCCAAGGAGCATACAAGTCACTCTCTGATTCTTTGTTCTTTCATGGGGAAGATTGCAACAGCTATGGAATGTCAGCTGTTTAAACATTTTTACTTGGATCCACGAGCTTCAGTACTGTAAACACCTGCAAAAAGGCATGCTCCATTTGGTATTCCAGCTATTTTCTTGATCTGCATTGGATCCTCTTCCTCCTAGTGGTTCTAACCTCTTGCAGCTTCAATTTGGCTTCTGCAGGGACTCGTTTTCCCTTGATTATTCTCAGCGTTTTCAGCACCTGCTTCTGACTGCTCTGCACATAGTAAGCACCTAATAAATACTACTTCTGCTGCCAGCTCCTCCAACTGGAAAACCTGACTTTCCCCAGCATTCTCTCTACTGGTGTCCATTAACTCTGGATTTTTTTTTTAATTGGTATTTAAGTGCTATGTATCAGGCACTGTTCTAAGTGCTGGAGTAGATAGAAGCTAATTAGGTTAGACACAGTCCATGTCCCACAGGGGCTCACAGTCTTTATCCCCATTTTACAGATTCATTCAGTCGTATTTATTAAGTGCTTACTGTGTGCAGAGCACTGTACTAAGCACTTGATGAGTGAACTGGGGCACAGAGAAGTGAAATGACTTGCCAAGTTCTCCTAGCAGATAAGTGACAGAGCTGGGATTAGAACCAAGGTCCTTCTGATTCCCAGGCCTGTGCTGTATCCACTAGGCAACACTGTTGCATTGTACTCACACAAGCACTGTGTACACAGTAAAGTGCTCAGTAAATACTACCGATCGATAAATACCGTAGATCGATTTACCTTCCATACACCATCTCCAACCCAGTCTCCATCCTGATGCTTTGTGACTACATTGTTTAGTTAGAAGCAGTTTGGTGCCACCTCCATTGTCAGTAAGAACCCAAGGAGATTTCACCTTCGGGTTCTGAGGCAATTTTTAGTTACAAGTCCCACGGTCTGCTAGCACTGATCGTAAAGTCTTTGATTTACTGTCCTCAGTTGATTGCTACTTCACGTGTACACCCAGTCAAAAGACCATCCCATCACTTGATTAAAATTTGGTACAGTTCCTAGATCTGAGGCTGATAGTGGTTCACTTTTCTATTACAATTGACCCTGGCCTTAATTAGAGCGTGCACACCATGGGTGTTTGTTTTCATGATCTGCATGAAGGTAACTACCTGGATGGTAGGTTTGAATGATGTATTTGGCTAAGGAAATCCAAGACCGTAATATCAGGGGTTTCACCTCATCTTCTGTAAGAAAGGAAATATCACTTTTTAAGGCTATCTTTTACCCAAATGATATCTCCCCATCAAAACTAATTTAGCATAGAAAACCCACGTTCCTCTTGTAAAGTCGCATTCATCACCCAGTTCTATCACGGAGGGTAAAGAGGGTGCTGTGAAAGAATTTCCCAAACTTCAGTGACAGCTTAATTGGAAAACTAAATCAAATACCCCGGTGCCTTTTAGATCAGATCAAAGTATTCAATCATCGATAGGATTTGCATCTTGAAAATATTAAGATAGATTTATGCGTTTTTTGTCTGACTCGGAGCGAGCGCCTGCAGCAGGGCGTTTCGCAGAACTGGCTGAGCATGTTTGAGGGCAGTGCGGATCCAAGTGCTCCATTAAATAGATTTCACATTTCATTACGTTAAGTAAACCTGAGTTTAAAGGAGGAGGCTACTAAATCACTGCAGAGGATGATTTTTTTTTCCTTTTTTAATGGTATTAGCTGACTGCTGCTTTTTTCAACTCCAGCTTTTGTAAAGCAGAAAGAAAGCAATTTGGCGTGAGCGGAAAGATCGCTTTTAGGATTAAAAGAGCCAAAGGAAAAAAAAGCCATTTTTCTGTGTTCGTCTCAATGTAGACTTTACAGCTCCAATATATGCAGGCCGTCTGAGGCATTACTCAGCAGGAAATAATTGCAAGGAAATATAGTGAAGTGCTTTATCATTTCCTTAACGAGTCCCATCTCCATCCGGGCTCCACTTGTCCTGACGGAACTAGGTTTTGATTTGCTAGCAGAGTCTGTTGCCAAAAGAAGGAAAATCCATCTCCTTTTGTCTAATCCAGACCTTGAAGCAGTGTTTAATGCTGTCGGAGATCAGCTGTGTGGAATTGTAAAGTGTTATCTCACACCGTGATTGGAAAGAGAATAATATTGATGGTATTTGTTAAGCGCTTACTATGTGCCAAGCTCTGTTCTAAGCACTGGGGTAGATACAAGGTAATCAAGTTGTCCCACATGGGGCCCACACTCTTAATGCCCATTTTATAGATGAGGTAACTGAGGCACAGAGAAGTTAAGTGGCTTGCCCACAGTCACACAGCAGACAAGTGGAGGAGCCGGGATTAGAAGCCATGACCTCTGACTCCCGAGCCCGTGCTCTTTCCACTGAACCAGACTGCTTGTCAATTTATGGGATACCCCACGCAAAATATGTAACTGGCGAGGCAACTCTGCCAGTGAAGAAAACACCAGTCTGTGGGATGGTGTATTTATCCACATTGTGCCCTTGGGGAAGTACAAACTGATTATCATCGTCCCTAGGGGTACCTGGCAACTTAATTATGCTGCAGGAGGCAGGGGTGGAGAGGCGAGGGGGCAGACAAAATAGCAGTATCATTCCTAGCAGAGCATCACCATAATTTGCTAGTACTTCTATATGCCCTCTAGACTTTAAACTCGTTGTGGGCTGGGAATGAATTTACCAACTTTGTATTGTACTCTCCCAAGTGCATAGTTTAGTGCTCTCTGCACACAATAGGCGCTCTGTAAATACCATTGATTTATGAAATGTGAATGGCAATGGGTATTGAACCAAGTCCTGAAAACAATAACAATTCAACTGCTGATTCTTTTAAACACTCTTGCCTCTCTCATCATCCATAACCCGATTTGCTTGTACTTCATTCATTCATTCATTCATTCATTCAATCGTATTTATTGAGTGCTTACTTTGTGCAGAGCACTGTACTAAGCGCTTGGGAAGTACAAGTTGGCAACATATAGAGATGGTCCCTACCCAACAACGGGCTCACAGTCTAGAAGGGGGAGACAGACGACAAAACATGTGGACAGGTGTCAAGCCATCAGAATAAATAGAAATAAAGCTAGATGCACATCATTAACAAAATAAATGGAACAGTAAATACATACAAGTAAAATAAGCAGAGTAATAAATCTGTACAAACATATATACCGGTGCTGTGGGGAGGGGAAGGAGGTAGAGCAGGGGGATGGGGAGTAGGAGAGGAAAAAGGGGGCTCAGTCTGGGAGCTTGTACCCACCCAAATGCTTAGTACAGTGCTTGGAATGTAGTAAGCGCTTAATAAATACCACAATTATTGTTGTTATTATTATTATTATTATTGTTATTGTAACTTTTCCCAGGCATTGGGAAAAGCCAATTAGTTCAAGATCTGTTGTTAGAATTTTGGTGAACTTATTTTGGCGGACTTATTTGATCTATTTCCTCAAATAAAGCTAACGTGCGCTTTAGTTTTTGAGCTACAGGTGTTTGAATTTGAGTTATCTGATTTCTTTAAGTTGAGGCATCTCTAGACTCTTGAGAACCATATCCCTCCCCTTCTTCAAATGAAAATAATAATAATGATGGTATTTGTTAAGCGCTTATTATATATATCAATCAATCGATCATATTTATTGAGTGCTTACTGTGTGCAGAGCACTGTACTAAGCGCTTGGGAAGTACAAGTTGGCAACATATAGAGACTGTCCCTACCCAACAGTGGGCTCACAGTCTAGAAGGGGGAGACAGAGAACAAAACAAAACATATTAACAAAATAAAATAAATAGAATAGCTATGTACAAGTAAAATAAATAAATATATGTCAAACATTGTTCTAAGCACTGGGGTAGATACAAGGTAATCAGGTTGTCCCACGTGGGGCTCACAGTGTTAATCCCCATTTTACAGGTGAGGTAACTGAGGCACAGAGAAGTTAAGTGACTTTCCCAAGATCACACAGCAGACAAGTGGTGCAGTCGGGATTAGAACCCACAACCCCTGAAGTGCCACCACCCCAGAAAGCACTTTAGAACTTTCAGAATTTTTGCTAAGTTATTGTGTGCAGTACAATGAACACACTCAGATTTTAAAAATCTCTTTTGTAAAATTGTTTTTCTAAGTTTTCTAGGGTTTTTTTTACAGTATTTAAGTGCTTACTGTGTTCCAAACACCGTTCCGAGTGCTGAGGTAGATGCAAGGTAATCAGTTGGGACACAGTCCATGTCCCACTTGGGGCTCACAGTCTTAATCCCCACTTTACAGATGAGGTAACTGAGGCACCAAGAAAGTTATGAGACTTGCCCAAGGTCACACACAGGTCTAGAACCCAGGGCCTTTTGACGCCCAGGCTCTGTCCACTAGGCCACACTGCTTCTCAGTTTTGGGTGCCTACAGTGAGCAATTCCTACTGTGTGCGAGTCACTGGACTAGAGGGCTGAGAGTAATTTAGAATTCAGGATGAATCAATCAATCGTATTTATTGAGCGCTTACTATGTGCAGAGCACTGCACATAAATGAAATCTCTGTCCTCAAGGCGCTTCCATTTAAAGGAGAAGTTAAGGAGGCATAAACCGGTGACTGCTCAGAAAATCAATCAGTGGTATATAATCAATGTTGTACGCATTATTATATTTTACATATTACGCATTGAATATGTGTGCACATAAGTAATCACAATCATAAGTGATCACATATAATATATATAAGCAGTGGAGAATGAATAGAGATGATAAAAAGTAATCACATATATATGTAAAGTATATACATATATAAAGTATATGTATACATATATATAAATATATATTATGTATATTATATATTATATTTATATATATAAAGTATATACATATATAAAGTGTATAAAGTAATCACAATCATAAGTAATCACATATCATAATATATATAAGCAGTGGAGAATGAATAGAGATAAGATATAAAAACAAATCAAAGTATCATTACCAAATAAACAGATAATGTTTGAGTGATACGGTGGTTGAATAATAATAATAATAATGATATTTCTTAAGTGCTTACTGTGTGTCAGCCACTGTTCTAAGCACAGGGGTTGTTACAAGCTAATCAGGTTGGACACAGTCCCTGTCTGACATGGGGCTCACAGTCTTAATCGTCATTTTACAGCTGAGGTAACTGAGGCACAGAGGAAAACTAAGTGATTTGCCCAAAGTCACTCAACAGACAGGTGGCAGTGCCGGGATTAGAACCCAAGTCCTTCTGACCGTGCTCTATCTACTGGGCCATGCTGCTTCCCTTAGGAATGAAGGAATGGCAGTTTGAAGGAATGGTCTGTCTGGGAAGATGGAGGGATTAGTCAGAGAATGCTTTCTGGGGTGTGGTACTTCAGGAGGGCTTTGAAAGAGGGGAGGGATATGGTTCTCAATTTAAAGAAATCAGTGCTAATCAAATTCAAGCATCAGTAGCTCAAAAACTAAAGCGCGTGTTAGCTTTATTCGAGGGGATAGACCAAATAAGTCCACCAAAATAAGAAACTCCTAGAGGGTGAATATTTAAACACTACCGTCAAGATTGAATACTGAAAACCCTCTTTGTATAATTCAGTAATAAAACCTCCATATTGTGAATTTTCCATTGGTACTCATTGTAATAATAGTAATAGTATTAAGTGCTTACGGTGTGCACATCACTGTACTATACTTTGGGGCAGACTACACAGCACTTAGACATGGTCCCTGTCCCTTGGAGAGCTCCCAAGAGTTCAGGTGGGAAGAAGGGATTGGAGATCCACATCAGGAATGATGAAGCAATAGAGCACAGGTCAGGGAGTTGGAAGAGTTCTAATCTTGACTCTGCCACTGTCCCCTGCGTGACCTTGGGCAAGTCGCTTAACTTCTCTGCGCCTTAGTTACCTCATTTGTCAAATGGGGATTAATATGTGAACCCCTTGTGGGACATGGACTGTGTCCAACCTTATTAGCTTGTGTCTACCCCAGCGCTTAATACAGCACCTGCCAAATAGTAAGCACTGAACAATCTCCATTAAAAACACACACACACACACACACACACACACACTCTCTCTCTCTCTCTCAAGCTCAAAATCTAAGCAGAAATGAAAGTGTCTGAAGCCATTCCCTCCTTTCCAAAGAATTCCACCAAAATTGGTTCCTTGGTTGTCATTAAAAACAGGTTATGATTGTTCCTAAAAAGTCTGGGCTGTTTACATCGAGAGTTGCATTCTCTTTGGGAAAAAAATAGCTGTAATGGCCCATGAAAAATGAGAGCCAGGGACCTGCTGCTTTGAACTCGATTTTCCCAAAGCAATCAGAAATGCCTTCATATGCTTTTTCCGGTTTTGGTTTCACGCCCATTTTTGAATCAAGAGGCCAGATTCGGCCATCTGTTGACAGAGCACATATAAGGAGGCTAAACAGCAGTGTGACCTAGTGGAAAGACCACAGGCCAAGGAGTTGGACAACTTGGGTTCTAATCCCAGCTCTGCCATTTGCTTGCTGTGTGATCTTGGACAAGTCACTTGACGTCTGTGTACCTCAGTTTCATCAACTGTCAAATGGGGATACAATACCTGTTCTCCCTGCTACTAAGACCCAGATGGGACAAGGACTGTGTGCAACCTGGTTAACTCATATCTACCTCAGTACTTAGAACAGTGTTTGATACACAGTAAGCACTTAACAAATACTATAATAAAAGTAATACCAAAACTGGAATTGAAACTGAGAAGGGGAGTGAGCTGGGCTGGGAGTCTCTGCCTCTCTTCTCTTTCCCTCCCCAGTCACCCAATCAAATTTGACAGGAAATGGTAGCAATCTCCTGACAGAGATCCAGATCTATCACTTGGGGAAGTTTGTTTTCCAGCCTGTTGGCAGTTGGTAGTGGGAGCTGTAATTTCTCACCGTCATGCTCAAGACATTGAGCTCACCAATATTTGTGACCTGAGAGAAGAGATTTTCAGAAGCTCTCTGCTTCTGATGGAACAGGTAATTTGTGGACTCTTGTGTAAGCTCTGCGCTGCACGCATTGAATGATGGTGCAGTACCAAATTATAACTAACATCTGCCAGAATTTACAGCCCAGAAAGGCGGAAGGAGAGATGGGTTTATTAATCCCTCCCAGACAATGCGGAAAATCAATGTTGATACCTGTGCAAAAATTCCAATTGAGTGATTTACCCATATTCCATGTGGGGGTTTCATAGCAGCACCTTTCTTAATCCAAGGTTTTTCCCTAGGAACATTTGTCACGGATTATAAGAAACCATATTTTTGCTCTGTGTTTAGCTGTGACAGAACCCAGAGAAGGCTTGTTTTGAACTTTTGGGGGTTTTTTTCCACAGAGGTGTATTAGTGTTAGAAAATTGAGAACTTTGTTGGCAGTTATATTTTAACAATAAGCTTTCTTCCAAGGACTGTCGGGCAGACTTTAGCTATGAAAGTATTCTTCCTCTCAGAATGTCTGAGAGGAAGAGGATAGAGATCATCACAATTTTGACTATATCAGAGTCCAAAAGTCACTTTCCAGGGGGAGGAAATCTCCAGCCTTGATAACTTCAGGCTCGCTAAGGCTGATGGCCTTGTGAAGTGAAGCCATAGTAACCACCAGTCCCCCTCCATCCCCAATTCCCTCCTCTCCCTCCTCCTCCTCTTTGTTTAATGGGCGGGCAGAAGCAAGTATTTTGGTTAGTCTGCAGAAGTGATGCACCAACAATCACCCTACTTTTGAAAAGGAAAATTGAGGGAGCTTTTCCTCCCCCTCAATTTTTCCTTTCAGAACCTAAGTGCGGGTGATGATCCATTGGCCTGATCGGTTGAATCAGTTTATGGCTAGAGAGAAACTGAGTCCCTAGAAGTTGACAGTATTACATACAAATTTTAATGCAGAGCATAAAGCCCTGGAAGGAGCCAGCAGCGTCCATTTGTTCACAGATCTCTCTCCTCTCTCTCTTGTTTTGTTTTAGGCTTACTGTGGTTTTTTTCGGTCTGGAGTTTCTCCCGAGAATCTTTCAGCAGTAGCCACGGGAAATTGGGGATGTGGTGCCTTCGGAGGTGATTCTAGATTAAAAGGTGAGTGAAGGGAATGGGGAAATGGAACACTTAGAAGCTGAAGTACCCACGAATTGATTAATAAAGAATCTGGTTTGCGTCCCCTGTTTCACTTATGTTTGTGAATGAAGAAACCAAAAGCAGAAACAAGTGATTTCCCAATAAAACATATAAGGTAGGAAGAGTTGCAGCTAGAATTCAGGGTTCTAATTTAGTGTCATCAGGAGGGGCCAGAAAACACAAAATCCTGAGTTCTGCCAATCTGGTTTATACACACCTGCAATTCTCTGGGCAGCTTAATCACTATATCTTAGGCAGGGCATAAAATTGGAAAAGGTACAGAGGACAGAGAGGATGAACAGTTTCCAAATGAGAACTCTTCGTTTCGCAAAGGCAAAGGCTGAGAGTTGCAAAATGTATGTTTTCAAGTAAAAAGAAGGGTACCAGAATGGTCAGAGAAATGGAAACATTTCCATAACAGTCTGAATTTTAAAATTAGGACTCCCGGGCCTGGCAGAGGCAGAGAGTGGTCATGATCGAAGTCTACAAAATCATAAAGGGTGTGGACTAAACAGACAGAATTGTTGTTCTCCAAATTTCCACTTCACACCGGGGCTCACCCATTGAACCTTGAAGGTGATAGTTGAGAACACAAAAAAGAAAACAGTTCGTCTCATAGCAGGTGAGAGGCGGTATGGAATTGGTATCACAAGGAGTTGTAGACCGTGAAAATAACAACTGGCTCAAGATTTGAGGAAACTCCTGGATGAGACGTCTGAAATACGTTACTGAAGGAAATAAGGTAGTAGCGAGGGAAAGTTAGGGGTGTTAAATGGTCAGTCCAGAAAGGTGGTGTCCAGAGAGTAGTCCTCTCCCGGTTTCTCCAAGCACCGCAGTGCCACTATCAGAGACAGAATACTGGAATACTTGAATGAATGGAAGGAATGAAGTTTGAAGAAATTATCTGATAAAATATTCCAGGGGACAGGGCAAGAAAACTACCCAAGCAGGAAGTTTTAGAGAACACCATTATATATGTGTTTTGAGTTTCAGACCTGTTGGATACTGAATGTGATGTAACTATTTTGGTAGCTAATCTACATAGTTTTAGCTCTTTCATTATATGTTTTGTTTGATTATAGAAAGTTACTCAGAACTTTAAAACAACCCAGTGATAACTTTACTTCATGTTTTGAAAAATGTAACTTCTGACTTTGTTTACTAGGTTCATTATTTGTCTCACAGAATTGGTTTTGAGAGCCTATTTTTCACTTTCATGGCGATTGATTTGATGCCAGCAACTTTTTCTGTTTTCCCCTAAGTAGAATGGATGATCAGTTAGAGGTCATCAATATTGGAATCAAGTCTGCCACGAGCTTTGGTTATGTTTGATGGACAAATCCAGTAAAGTTTTAGAAGTGTGGTCATTTATGTGAGAGCCCATCACTCTTAAACTGCACATTTGTTTTATATATGCAAACTCAAGGCTTAGAGGCTTCCAACGATGAGATGTTGAGATCTCCCAGTCTCCTCCGCCACCGCACACTGACTCTCCAGAGACTCGCATCACAATAGACTTAGGTTTCCCAAATAAGCCACATGTACTTGCAGGAAAGCAGATTTCTCTTCAACCCCAGTTGATGTTCTGATGGTGCATTTAAATAGTAATAATAATGATGGCATTTATTAAGCGCTTACTATGTGCAAAGCACCGTTCTAAGCACTGTAATAAAAATAATAGTATTTGTTAAGCATAATGGTATTTGTTAAGCATTTTAATGTTAGAAGAGAAGCAATGCAGAAGCTTCAAATGGTGACCCTACCCTTTTTCAGGGCCTCCCTGCTGGGCATTGCCTTCTGTACCCCAGAAAATTTCCTTGGGATGTTTGATTGGGGCTTATGAAAGATGTCAAGGCAATCTTCTGCTCCCTTATTGCGGGTTCATTCCTATATTAACCAGAAACTCAGGAGGGCGAGTTATGCCATTTCAAAGGCATGTGGCTTTACAGTTGATAGATGAAGTTTAAATTCAGCTAGACTTGAGTGTTTGGTCAAATCTGAGTAGTGAACTCTCTAATAAGCCTTGCCCTGTTTACCTGTGACTGTTCTGGCCAGAAGAAATCACTTGGTTTCTGTGATCACTGATTAGAGCCTCAGTACTGACTTTCTATAGCAGCCGAGGAAGGGAAGTGAGCTTTTCAGAATCGGGGGTTTTTGTTTAGCAGCGCAAGGTGGCAGATTTGTCATTTTGATGTTAGCAGTGATACCAGGTGCATGTAACATGCCTATAAGACAAGGAATAGATCTTCAGAAACAACACTTCATGGTTTTCAGATATTATTTTATATCTGCTTCCTGATAAAAAATGAGTTTGGGAAATTCTATTTTCAGATATGGTTTTGTGTAACCCTTGAACTTTTTAATTTTAGTTATTTTTCTGTAGCTGTGAGTTTAAAAAAAAATCCACAGGACTATAAACTCATCTAAATTTCCCCATCCTGAGCCGCCATTTTCAGGTGATGGGCCGAGTTGTGGGAGGAGGAGTATGATTGTCTTTTGTAAAACCCCAGACCTCGTTCAAGCAGGGCTCTTGCCATTTTGCCACCTGATTGTGTGTAGCACATTATAAAAGTGTAGTTTGAATCAAGGCTACATTGAAAAGCCTGCCAGTGTAGAGAATGACAGACTAAAATGTCAAATAATTCCAGATTGTAAGCAGTCGTGGTACAAGCCGTGTTGAGGGGTTGATAAGATTATTAGGATTTCAAAGCAGCTTTCAGCTGTTTCTGGCCAAATGCATATATGTGCCTCTAAAATAGACGGAGTAATTCAGAGTTTCAGTTACTCCGTCCAATGCGATGTGTAACACTAACCACCCCCAAACCAGTGACACCAGCAGATACTCTGATAAAGAGAGTCAGGGTGGATTTCTTGGCTCATCTTGGTGAGTTCCCTCTCTGGAGAGTTTTCCAGTTTTTTGAAGAGCGTGTCGCTAGGCTGACCTTTGACTCAGTGTTCTCCATCTGGCATAGCCGGATCTCCAGTTCAGCCTAGCAAAACACTTGATTTTATTACATAAATTGAGCCTCAGCATATTTATTGCAAAAGACAGCTGAACGGATCGAAGTTCTCTGACTTTCTGGAAGAGGCTTTCAGGCTGATGGAATAGATAAAAGGAACTTGATTATCATGGCCTCCTGATGGGAGCATCCAGTCTGGCTGTTGGCATTTAGTATTGGGCCAGGACTCTACAATGGGTCCCAGGTAAAGCACACAATTGTTTCCCCTATTTCTTATCTTTCCTTCCTTGGGTTAATCCTTGCAATATGAAACAATTGTTTTTAGACATTGGGCATGCTTATTTTTGTTTACCTTTGCAACCTAAAACTCCTGCCAGAAATTCAAATTAAAACCAAACTCCCCGCAGCTAGTATTATTTAATTTGGCACTTAGTCATGTTTGAAGTCAGGGCTTGATGCTTTCATATCTCACTTGGACTCAATCCACGCTCTTTCAGCACCTTGTTAGATTTACGATTTATTCTCCTCCAGGGTCTGAAGCAGAACAGTTTGTTTAAATGACAAGGCATAATTCTCCAGCTCTGCTGGGGCTTAGCTATTTTTTTGATGATGAAAGTCCCGGGTGGTATTGCTGTCTTAGAAATGATCTTTTAGCACTGATTGAACGGATCTTCCGACCCTGTTGTATTGTACCTTCCCAGAAGCTTAGCACAGTGCTCTGCCCAGAGTATGCGCTTGATAAATACAGTTGATTGATTAGAAGCAGTTTTGGGCACTCAAGTCAAGGGTTAGTTTCTCCTTCCTGGAACTCTCATTTATAAGCAATCACCCGACGAGAAAAAGAGCCTTGCTATTTTAAAGGGGAACTGAGAGAAGGGGAGTAGAGAGTGTGCTTTTTTTAATAAAGAAAGCGGCATGGCATAGGGGATAGAGCACAGGCGTGGGAATCAGAAGGTCATGGGTTCTAATCCCAGCTCTGCCACTTGTCTGCTGTGTGACCTTGGGCAAGTCACTTCACTTCTCTGGGCCTCAGTTCCCTCATCTGTAAAATAGGGTTTGAGACTGTGAGCCCCACAAGAGACAGGGAACTGTGTCCAACCCGATTTGCTTGTATCCACCTTAATGCTTAGTACGGTGCCTGGCACAGAATAAGCGCTTAGCAAGTACCGCAATTTTTATTGTAATAAAAGTGGTGTGTGAATAAGACTCTACTGCAGAGAGTTGGAGGCTTTTGTTGTTTTTTTTCTTGTTCATCCTGTTTCCTTTTGGAAATTTAGCTTGTATTTAATAAATGTGCCCCAGCATCTTGCTGTCTGTTGACTTTTATGGTGGCTGTAATGCAAATCCACATTAGCAGCTAAGTGTCTGTGCGTTGGAGTGGGCAGAAAGGTAAGAGAAGTTCATGTGCCTGCCCTTGTCCTTGACCTGGACCTCCAATTTTTGTCTGTGTCTTGGTTTACTGCATGATAAGTTGACCAGCATTGTGGAAGCCATGGTTGATTAAAAACAGGAGTCAATAAGAATAACAACTGTGGTATTTGTTAAGCTCTTTCTTTGTCCCAGGTACTGTACTAAATGCTGGGGGGGTAGATACAGGATAATCGGGCTGGACACGGTCCCTGTCCCACTTAGGGCTCCTAGTCTCAACCTCCATTTGGCACATAGTAAGCGCTTAATAAATACCATAATAATAGTTAGTAGTAGTAGTAGTTTACAGATGAGGTAACTGAGGCACAGAGAAGTGAATTGACTTGCCCAAGGTCACTCAGCAGACAAATGGCAGAGCCGGAATTAGAACCCAGGTCCTTCTGACTCCCGGACCCGTCTATCCACTAGACCACACTGCTTCTCTAACGAGTCAAACAATTGATAGTATTTATTGAGCATCTACTGTGTCTTTGCCTTCAAGGGATTTGCAGTCTAATGGGAGAAAGAGCCCAGAGTCTAGATTTCGCATTCCCAGTAAAAGGTAATAAATAACGTACCTTGCTGGATGAAGATGAGGATTCATTAGCTTCAATTTTGGCCTCCAGACAAGCTTAATTAGCCATTGAAAGAAATGGATTTGCTGAAGCTCCGATAGATATGTAAGTCAGTTAAGTAGTTTTAATTAAAACATCATCTCTCACTTGAGATGAATCTCACAGTTGTTGAAAGTAATTAATACCCTAGTTACAAAACCTAGTACATTGTGGGTGCCCAGAAGTAATAATTGATGATGGAATCTTCCCGTATATTAGCCCCCGAAATTTAAGATGAGAAGGGCCCCTTTCCAAATCTGGCATGTGAAGCCGCTTTCTAGTTCCAGTTGGAAACGTTCTAGGTGCCCAACCCCCAGCTGTATTCTTTTTTCCTCTTAGAAGGAGAGAGCGGTTATTCTGGCTAGAGGGCGATCATAGTACATATAATTTAGAAATGAATGTATTCGGTTAGTTGAAGTAAATCTTGGGAAGATGGAATTTCAGAAAAATCTACCCTGAATAGCTGCCTGGTTCTAATTCCTTTAGGTTCTTGAGAGCATCACAACCGGTGAGCCCGGCTTTCTTAGCCACATAGGCAAATCCAGACAGATTTCCCTGTCACTGAAAGACCAGGGCCTGTGTGAAATAAAATAACAAGCCTCTCTTTGTTCCAAGGCAGAGTAAGTGGGAAAACATGACACCGTAGTTCCTGCTTGGTCAGATTGGCTTTAGCCTACCTCTGATGTTATAATAATAATGATAATAATAATAATGGCATTTGTTAAGTTCTTACTATGTGTAAAGCACTGTTCTAAGCACTGGGGGGATACCAGGTGATCAGGTTGTCCCATGTGGGGCTCACAGTCTTAATGCCCATTTTACAGATGAGGGAACTGAGGCTCAGAGAAGTTAAGTGACTTGCCTAAGGTCACACAGCAGACATGTGGTGGAGTTGCGATTGGAACCCACGACCCCTGACTCTCAAACCCGGGCTCTTTCCACTGAGCCACGTTGCGTCTCCTATCTCATTGCGGGTCTTGAAATTCTTTGGCGCCAACCATATGCTTGTCAACATGTACAAGGATTAATGTAACTGGATAATTGTCACCCCCTGTAGCCCCCCATTTCCTGTAACCAGGTAAAAGTTAGTACAGATTTATTACTCTATTTTACTTGTACATATTTACTATTCTATTTATTTTGTTAATGATGTGAGTTTAGCTTTGTTCTGATGACTTGACACCTGTCCACATGTTTTGTTGTCTGTCTCCCCCTTCTAGACTTTGAGCCCATTGTTGGGTAGGGACTGTCTCTATATGTTGCCAACTTGTACTTCCCAAGCGCTTAGTACAGTTCTCTGCACACAGTAAGCGCTCAATAAATGTGATTGTTGAATGAATGAATGAATGGTGCAGTGTGCCGTGGAGCGTAATCCAACAGAGGGAAAAACCAAAGGCGTTGGTTTTGTATGTGTGCATTTCACCTATCTTTATTTGTATGGACATGTAGCTGAGATTGGCCCTTCCTCCTCCTCTTTCTCCACAGCCTTAATACAGATGCTGGCCGCCGCTGCAACCGAACGAGACGTGGCTTATTTTACCTTTGGGGATGCGGAATTGATGAGGGACATTTTCAACATGCACACGTTCCTCACTGAAAGGGGGCAGACCGTGGGTAAGTGCAAGACGTTCTCTCTCCATGTACACAGGTGAAGAGTTGGAACTGTACCAAGAGAAGGGGGGCCAGCCCTGACAGAGAAAGGCTGGCTAATCTCATAGGAAGCTGGGAATCTCATCAGAAGGCGGCTGGACGAGTGCGAGAATGTCAGTCTGGCTGAGAGAGACTCTGTCCAGATCCCCGCCCCAAGAGACCTCCTCTCTCCTCTCCATGGCAGGTCAACGTCAGGGAAACCATAGCACAGAAGTCCATAAGTATAGTTTTTTTTCCCCTCTCTCTTTGATATTCTTTAGGCACTTATGATGTGCTAATGCTAGAGTAGATACAAGCTAATTAGGTTGGACACAGTCCCTGCCCCACATGGGGCTCACAGTCGTCATCCCCAATTTACAGATGAGGGAACCGAGGCACGGAGAAGTAAAGTGACTTCCCCAAAGTCATATAGCAGACTTGTGGCGGAGCCCGGATTAGAATCTGGGGCCTCTGACTCCCATGCTTGGGCTTTACCACTGGACAGTGCTGCTTGTGGAATTCTGGATTCCCCCATTCAGATATCCAGTCGCAGAGGCACGAACATTTGGTCTCATACACTTGACCTCTTCTTTGTCTCCAGAAATTAGATAGGGAGGCGTACAAGCCAGACTCTTCTAACCAGCCAAGATGGACCACTTGAATCTTGGGCTGTGTGGGCCTCTTTTGGAAAAAGATTATGCAAAATCAATCAGTCAGTGATATTTATTGAGTAACTGTGTGCAGAACACCTCACTAAGCACTTGGGAGAGTACTCTACAACAGAATTAGTAGACTCATTCTCTGCTCACAACCAGCTCACAATCTAGAAGCGGACAAGCTAGTTCCTTCATATATGAGCAAAGTCAAGTAGTCTGGGTAAAGGATCAACATCCATGGTAGAAGGAGGTAATAAGCTCATTGTGGGCAGGGAATGTCAGTGTTTATTGTTGAATTGTACTTTTCTAAGTGCTTAGTACAGTACTCTGCACACAGTAACAATAAATGCGGTTGATTCAATAGTAATGTTGTCCTATCAGTGAGCCTAGAGGAGAAAGAACAAACAAGTGCTGTCAGTGGGATTTGCTTGGAAAATCAAGAGTTTCAGAGAGAAGCCCCACTTCTTGACCGCAGTTAAATTGCCATAACTGGCACGTGGTGGGAAACTGGATTAGTGGAAAGCTGGCCGGGACATCAATTATTTGGGCAGGTTAGGAAGGGATAGGACCGGAGGGGGACAGAGTGGTGGTGAGGGGAGGGAGGTTGTGGATATATTTGCTCCCAGATCCAGGGACTAGAGCAAACACTATTTACGTGGAATGATGTCAGAACAGGGTGGAGGGAGGCAGCTGGTGTCCGGAAGATTGATTCCCATTTCCATATGAAATCGATGATTCAGAGAGGTGAAGTTCAGTCATGACTTGTGTAGGTCCTGGATAGGACAGGGACTGTGTCCAACCCAATTCTTCTGTAAATTTAAACTGAATTTATCAGAAGCTTATAGTAGTAGATCTAAAGTCAAATTCACAAACACCCAAACTCATTGAAACCCGAGCATGGTAGGAGACCCAGGTGTTCTTGTCCATTACAAAAGGATCACTTTTGGAGGCCACATTAGGGATTCAGAACACTTCTGTAAAGTTATGGAATGCCTGGAACACAGGTTATGGTCCACAAAAATCCGGAATCTGTGTGGCCTGATGTCGGAATTGTGGGGCTCCTGTAGACTCTAGACTTATTTTGGGCAGGGAACGTGTCTGCCAACTCTGTTGTATTCTTCCAAGTGGTTAGTACAGTGCTCTGCAAATAGTAAGTGCTCAGTAAATACAATTATTTGATTTAGTTTGCCTTCCTGTTATAGTATATGAACTCAGGAAGGCTATTATCAATATATGCAGAAAGATAACCATAAATTCCGGCCTACAGGAAGTGTTGTTTCCGAGTGGTAGAACTCCAGTGATTTGGAGCTTGCTAGGGTTAAGGAAAATTCCAAGGGAGAAAAAGCAACAACATGTCTATCTTCTTTCTTTTCAGGAGTGTGCCTTCAGATTCCTTGTGCTCTATTAGGGTAAAATTTGATCCATAATAAATTGAATGAACATTGAATTAATGTGTGAACACAGCACTGTTAATTCTTTTTGTTCTTGAGGAAAAGGGAAGAAACGAGTCGATCAGTGGTATTCATTGTGCACTTACTGGGTGCAGAGCGCTGTATGCAGTGCTGGAGAGAATACAGTACAACAGAGGTGTTATCATCATCATCATCATCAATCGTATTTATTGAGCGCTTACTGTGTGCAGAGCACTGTACTAAGCGCTTGGGAAGTACAAGTTGGTAACATATAGAGACAGTCCCTACCCAGCAGTGGGCTCACAGTCTAAAAGGGGGAGACAGAGAACAAAACCAAACATACTAACAAAATAAAATAAATAGAGTAGATATGTACAAGTTAAATAAATAGAGTAATAAATATGTACAAACATATATACAGGTGCTGTGGGGAAGGGAAGGAGGTAAGATGGGGGGGATGGAGAGGGGGACGAGGGGGAGAGGAAGGAAGGGGCTCAGTCTGGGAAGGCCTCCTGGAGGAGGTGAGCTCTCAGTAGTGCCTTGAAGGGAGGAAGAGAGCTAGCTTGGCGGATGGGCAGAGGGAGGGCATTCCAGGCCAGGGGGATGACGTGGGCTGGGGGTCGATGGCGGGACAGGCGAGAACGAGGTACGGTGAGGAGATTAGCGGCAGAGGAGCGGAGGGTGCGGGGTGGGCTGTAGAAGGAGAGAAGGGAGGTGAGGTAGGAGGGGGCGAGGTGATGGAGAGCCTTGAAGCCCAGGGTGAGGAGTTTCTGCCTGATGCGCAGATTGATTGGTAGCCACTGGAGATTTTTGAGGAGGGGAGTAATATGCCCAGAGCGTTTCTGGACAAAGATAACCCGGGCAGCAGCATGAAGTATGGATTGAAGTGGGGGGAGAGACAAGGATGGGAGATCAGAGAGAAGGCCGAAGCAGTAGTCCAGACGGGATAGGATGAGAGCTTGAGTGAGCAAGGTAGCGGTATGGATGGAGAGGAAAGGGCGGATCTTGGCAATGTTGCGGAGCTGAGACCGGCAGGTTTTGGTGACGGCTTGGATGTGAGGGGTGAATGAGAGAGCGGAGTCGAGGATGACACCAAGGTTGCGGGCTTGTGAGACGGGAAGGATGGTAGTGCCGTCAACAGAGATGGGAAAGTCAAGGAGAGGGCCAGGTTTGGGAGGGAAGACAAGGAGTTCAGTCTTCGACATGTTGAGCTTTAGGTGGCGGGCAGACATCCAGATGGAGATGTCCTGAAGGCAGGAGGAGATGCGAGCCTGGAGAGAGGGGGAGAGAGCTGGGGCAGAGATGTAGATCTGGGTGTCATCAGCATAGAGATGATAGTTGAAGCCGTGGGAGTGAATGAGGTCACCAAGGGAGTGTGTGTAGACCGAGAACAGAAGGGGACCAAGCACTGAACCTTGGGGAACCCCCACAGTGAGAGGATGGGAGGGGGAGGAGGAGCCTGCAAAAGAGACTGAGAAACACTAGCGGTGCACATTCCCTGCCCACAGTGAGCTTACAATGGGAAAGTAAATCAAGTTTCTTGATCCTCCCTTTTATCGGGATCCCTGAGCAGGCTCATTCACTTCCCTCAGCAAGGCTTGGGCTTTCAGGGACAACTGGAAAGTGTTCCTTCCACGGAAGCCACATCTGTACATGGAGTGTTTTTGTTGCCCCATAAACCTAATGGCCAAATCAGGGGGATCTTTGTCTTTAGAATTTGGGAAAGTGGGTGTGTGAAAAGCATTCTGGCTAAATCAGGGGGATCTTTGTCTTTAGAATGTGGGAAAGTGTATGTGTGAAAAGCATTCCGGCTTATTCTAGGAAGTTTTTAGGGTATGTCTGTTAATTACCTAAAGAATAGATAGATAAGCTTGTAAGGGCTGGCTGCTAATTCTGTTGTATTCTATTCTCCCAAAGGCTTAGTACAGTGCTCAGCAAGCAGTAAGCACTCAGTAAAGAAGATTGGTTGATAAAAAAGCTGTTGTGGATAAAAAGTTGTCATAAGACACCACATAGTGTTGTTGGGGTTTTGTTTGTTTTTTTTTAACCTATTCTTTGTCATCTTAGTTATATAAACTTTTTTTTCAATTTTCCAGGGGACATTTACAAGCTTTTGCTCCGCTATTACAACGAGGAATGCAGAAACTGTTCAAACCTAGGACCCGATGTGAAGCTTTATCCTTTCATATACAATGCCATCGACTCCTATGCAGATTCCTCTGACCCGGCCTGGAAACGGACCGCGTTCTGAGGATTGGAACTTGAGCCTTTCGCCTACTCTCCTCTGAAACATCCTGTTGGAATACAGGGTGGAATATATATATATGGACTGGCTTCATTTAATATAAATGTGTATATAATCCTGTATTTGTAGTCCAGCTTGTTGTCCGGTTCGGAGAGGGGTTTTCAGTTGGTACGGGTACATCACTCCATCCTGATTAAGAAGAGGGATTATATTAGGTACATTTGAGTTTGGCATGTTTCCATCCACAGACTTCAAGCTGCCTTACTTCGCTACCCATTAGAGTTTTCTTAATAATCTCCTCCAGGTTCTATTTTGAGCTCTGTCAAACTGCGTGAACCGCCTCTCTCACTAAATGGTGGCCGGGAACTCCCGGGGTGATAAGGGGAAAGCTGGGCGACCATTTTCCAGGACCTGGCAGTAGACCCTCGGCCCTCTCGACCACCAGGACTTTGGTGGCTACATTCCTCCCACTGGGATTTTCAGAAATTTAAGGGTTTTTTTTTTTTCTATCTTTTCTCAAAGTTAAACAGTTTAAGAAAATGATAAAAGGCCAGGAAGGCAACCTGTACAATCATTTGCCTGTTCTTCATTTCCCACCCAATACTTTTTCTTATTTTTTTGCCATTGGAAGGAGATTGCGATTGAGGGAAATGCTGTGGAAATGTGGTGTTGAGCTGATATGGTACGGAAGAAAATTAGAGAAGGAAATTGAGGGGTTTTAGTTTTAACCAGCATCTGTGGGTGTGTTTTTTCCTAATGGAGAGTGAGGGTGTGAATATTCACATCAAGGAAGAGGTGGGGACTTGGGATTCCAGTTCCTGTATCATTATTGAGATGTTCCTGAAATTGGGAGAATGCTTTAACTTTTCAATGGCATATTGTTTATCGCACACTATCTCCCATATCTATGTTTTCCAATGTATTCATATATGTATTGTAAGTGTGTTCAAGTGTATGCACACTGAGATTAAATAAAACTGGAGTACTGAGACCGTGGCTAGACTTAGGTATCAGCAGGTGCTCTGTCTCCATCCTTTATAGAAATTGGGGTTCCTACAAGAAGCCCTCTGGGATCTCCAGAAGGGCTGGAAGGAAAGGATCTTTTTAGTGATTTTCCACAGTTGGGGTATATAGGGGATACAGTATATACCCCTGCCAATCAGGAAACTGGCAGGAGATGTTTTGGACAGTTGGTAAGTAAAGGCGTCCTTATTCCTTGCCATTTCATTTGTCATCAACCAGGTGGTTTGCTCACCAGCTGAAATTGCTTTTCAGGTTCCCTCATAATTTGGGTGCTTTCCCCATCTCCAGACCTGACGAAGCCCGCCCCAGCCTGTCTCGTCTTCTTTCTTCCCTCCAAGGTAGGAGGGGACCATTCTTGAAAGCATCAATGGGGGTCGAGAAGCTTGCCTCGGGAGAACCACAAAAAAAATGCACCACAAATGCAGGCCAGGAGCCCTGGACTTCTGTTCAGTAGGCTTTTCCACCCCACACTAGAGATCACAAAATGCTCGTGGTGTGAAAACATCGGCAGCCAGTGGGAAACAAAAGTGTCGCCTCATCCAAAAATGAGACTCTCCCGGAACTTGGTCACAAGAAGCACAGCGTGGCAGAGGTGGGCAGCCTTACCAGTCAGTTGGCCTGTAATCTGGGGGAGGGACAGGAAAGGAGCTGGAAAAGAACCTTGCTTAGGTGCATTAACCAAAGATTGGGATTGGTGACTTCATAGTTCTTTAGCCAAAAAGCGTTGGTGCTAAAAGCTGTTCCCTTTGCAGCAAAAAGATAAGGCAATCCAAGGAAGAAAAAAATACAGCCTCTACATCATGAGCTATTTAATGCAATTCTCGTTTGAATTTTTGAACTTAGTCCAATAGTTTTCCTCCATATTTCCATCTAGTGAGGCATAGAGTTATGATCCTCTGAAAATTCTGAGTGTATCTTACCCATCCTTTCACAGTGGAAGGTGGTAGAAAACGAGAGTCTATTGGATACAGAAATGTATCATCCTATGACAAATTGTAGTAAGCCAGTCAGCCATATCTATTGAGCGCTTAGTGTGTGCAAAATACCGTTCTAAACACTTGGGAGAGTACAGTATATTGGAGACGGTAGATAGGTTCCCTGCCCACAACGAGCTGACAGTCTAGAGGGATCCGGAAGGAACCTTGGGCGATCACATGGCCCAAGTAGGAAAATGACCTAACCATCTAGAGCAGAAGAGTCAGAGGCCAGCCCAAACGGTTACTCGACACGAGCAAATAATATTAGGCAAGGTATCTGGTGGAGGGAAGGGGGAGTTTTCATGCTATTAGAGACCGCAGCAAAATCAAGTGGCATACAGTCCCCTCCTGATTCCATCTCGTACTTCTCTTCTTCCACCTGCCTCATCTCCTCTGCCCCCTCCCTTCTCAATTCACCCCTAACACTAATCCATGGTCGCCTTTCAAGTCTTGTTGAACTCCAGTGGTGCTACAGTTTGAGAGACAGAATTTGAAAGCTGTTTGCATAACTTCCCTGTCCTCGAGTAACATGCCAGTAGAGAAGATTGGAGTCCAGCTGACAGAGAGAGAGATGAATGGAATTGGAAGGTGAAGGTGTGTTCTCCATTCCAGGCCAATGGGTCCCAAGCACAGTTCCAGTTTTCTCAGTGGGAGCTCTGGGATTACCAGCAGTTGTCCCACGGGAACAACCCAAGTAGGATCTGTTTATCTGACTAATGATTTGACCTTTCCTGGTGGTTTGTTTTAAACTGGAGTTTGTGAGTTACGTTGGGAGGGTGGGAGACAAGTGGAGATCTCAGTCTGCTAATGTTTACATGATTTTTGTAGGAAGAGAATAAAGAAATTCGGAGCATATACTTTGTCACGCCATTAATTTCTGCATCACCACTTATGGGGAGTTAGGGGGATTAGTGGTAAACTCAGCATGACCATTTGGTCGGATTCACCAGCACACCCCAGGTAAGTTGGGAAGGGATTTTTGTAGATACACCAAGTTCCTTGGTACTGGGAGGAAATTAAAAGGAAAAGGGTATCTAGACTGTAAACTCGTCATGGGCAGGGACTGTGTCTGCTGTTGTACTCTCTTAAGCTCTTAGTACAGTGCTGTGCACACAGTGCTTAGCAAATACGATTGCCTAACTGTTCTGCACACAGTGAGTGCTCAATAAATACAATTGATTGATTAATGTGCTAGGGTTTGTTCCCCACCAGATTCCTGAATCTCCAAGCACCAGGAAGGAGCTGCCACTCATTTTCCCAATGTTCTTGAGGGAACAGAGTTGAGCAATTAATATAAGCTTCTAGGGGAGGAGGAGGAGGAGGATTGGGGTAGCAGTCTCAGTCATAGGCCAGTCTAATAGCCAGGTGAAAGTAGCTGGGGGGACTCTCATCAAACAAAAATATTTATTGAGCCCCTAGTGTGTGTAGAACACTGTACCAGTTGCTTGGGAGAGTGCAATAAAGATAAAAAACACAATCCCTGTCCTCAAAGAGCCACAATATGTTGGTCATTGTTTTCTTCAGGCTTATTAAAGCCCATCAAAGGAAGTTTCTAATCTTGAATCCGGAAGGTCAATCCATCAGCCCAGCATATCAATATACCAGTAGAGAAGCAGCGTGGCTCAGTGGAAAGCGCACAGGCTTTGGAGTCAGTGGTCATGGGTTCAAATGCCAGCTCTGCCAATTGTCAGCTGTGTGACTTTGGGCAAGTCACTTAACTTCTCTGAGCCTCAGTTCCCTCATCTATAAAATGGGGATGACTGTGAGCCCCCCGTGGGACAACCTGATCACCTTGCAACCTCCCCAGTGCTTAGAACAATGCTTTGCACGTAGTAAGCGCTTAATAAATGCCATTATTATTATTATCCCACTCAATAGTCTCAGCTACCAATCAATTGTATTTATCAAGTGCTCACCATGTGCTGAGCTCTGTTCTAAGAGCATGGGAGAGTACAGTAAAAAATGGTAGATACGATCCCTTCCCACAGCGAGTTTACATTCTAGAAGGGGAGGCAAACATTAATAAGAATGATGGGTATGTATGTAAGAGCTGTGGGGCTGAGGGTGGAGTGAATAAGTGTGCAAATCCAAGTGCTAGAGCAACACAGAAGAGAGGGAGAAGAGGAAATTAAGACTTAGGGAAGGCCTCTTGGAGGATTTGTGATTTTTTGGTAAGGCTTGGAATGTGAGGAGTGATGGTCTGTGGGATATTAACAGGGATGGAGTTCCAGGCCAGAGGTAGGAGGTGGGCAAGAGATCGGCAGCAAGACGGATGAGATTGAGGAACGGTGGACGGGTTGGCATTAGAGAAGTGTGCTGAATTTAGTAGGAAATCAGCAAGATAAGATAGGAGGGGGCAAGGTAATTGAGTGCTGTGAAGCCAATGGTAAAGGAGTTTTTGTTTGATGCAGAAGTAATAATAATAATAAATATGGTATTAAGTGCTTACTATGTGCCAAGCACTGTTCTAAGCGCTAGGGTGGATACAGAGTAATCAGGTTGTCCTACGTGGGGCTCACAGTCTTAATCCCCATTCCCCAGATGAGGTAACTGAGGCACAGAGAAGTTAAGTGCCATGCCAAAGTTCACACAGCAGACAACTGGCAGAGCTGGGATTCGAACCCACGTTCTCTGACACCCAAGCCCATGCTCTTCCCGCTGAGCCACGCTGCTTCCCCATAGGCAACCACTGAAGGGTCTGGAGTAGAGAAACATGGACTGAACAGTTTTTTAGAAAAACAATGCCTGCAGCAGAGTGGACCAGACTGGAGTGGGGAGAGATAAGAGAGAGGAACGTCAGCAAGGAACCTGCTGCAGTCATCAAGGTGGAATAGGACGAAGGCTTAGATCAGTGGTAGCAGTTTGGCTGGAGGGGAAAGGGTTGATTTTAGTGATGTCGTGAAGGTTTAACCGACTGGATTTGGTAACAGATTGAATATGTAGGTTGAATGAGATTTGAGTTGGGGATAATTCCAAGGTTTGGGGCTTGTGAAACAGGGAGGATGTTGGTGTCTACAGTGATGGGAAAGTCAAGGGGAGGAAAGGGTTTGTTAGTATGTTTGGTTTTGTTCTCTGTCTCCCCCTTTTAGACTGTGAGCCCACTGTTGGGTAGGGACTGTCTCTATATGTTGCCAACTTGTACTTCCCAAGCGCTTAGTACAGTGCTTTGCACACAGTAAGCGCTCAATAAATATGATTGATGATGACATGTTAAGTTTGAGGTGTCAGTGGAACATAATAATGATGGTATTTGTTAAGCGCTCACTATGTGCCAAGCACTGTTCTAAGCGCTGGGGTAGAAACAAGATTGTCAGGTTGTCCCACGTGGGGCTCCCAGTCAGTGTGGCTAAGTGGAAAGAGCACGGATTTTGGAGTCAGAGTTCATGGGTTCAAATCCCGGCTCCGCCAATTGTCAGCTGTGTGACTTTGGGCAAGTCACAACTTCTCTGTGCCTCAGTTACCTCACCTGTAAAATGGGGATTAAGACTGTGAGCCCACCGTGGGACAACCTGATCACCTTGTAACCTCCCCAGCGCTTAGAACAGTGCTTTGCACATAGTAAGCGCTTAGTAAATGCCATCATTATTAATCCCCAGTTTACAGATCAGACAACTGAGGCACAGAGAAGTTGTGACTTGCCCAATGTCACAAAGCTGACAAGTGGAGGAACCAAGTGAAGATTTTCTGAAGGCAGGAGGAAATATGAGATTGCAGAGGAGAAAGATCAAGGCTGGAGATAAAGATTTGGGAATCATTCACATGCTATTTGGTAGGTGAAGCCAGGGGAGTGAATGAGTCCTCCAAGAGAGTGAGTGTAGTTGGAGAATAGATGGGGGACCCAGTCCCGAGCCTTGAGGGACTCCCACAGTTAGGAGGTGGGAGGCTAAGGAGGAGCCCCCCAAAAAAGATTAAGAATTGGCAGCCGAAGAGATGGGAGAACTAGGAGGGGACAGTGGCAGAGAAGCCAAAATTAAATAATGTTTCCAGGAGAATAGGGTGGTCCATGGTGTTGACGGCAGCTGAGAGGTTGACGATTAGGGTGTAGGGGAGGCTGTAAGATTTAGCAAGGATATCACTAGTCCTGGGAGACCATTCATTTAATCGCCCTTATTGAGCGCTTACTGGGTGCAGAGCACTGGACTAAGTGCTTGGGAAGTACAAATCGGCAACAGATAGAGACAATCCCTAAGCAACAACGGGCTCCCAGTCTAGAAGCGGGAGATAGACAAAAAAACTCAATAAGTATACAGGGCAGATTACCTTTGGTGGAGTGAATGGGGCAGAAGCCAGATAGGAGAAGGTCAAGGAGAGAAGTGGAGACAGCTCACTCAAGGAGTTGGGAGTGGAATGGCAGGAGGGAGTTGGGGCGATAAGTGGAGGGGGGTCGCAGGATCAAGGGAGGATTTTTTGGGCTAGTGGAGACATGAACATGTTCAAAAGCCCTAGGAAGAAGCTATTGCAGTGAACAGTTGAGGATGGTGGTGGTGGTGACAGAGGGAAGAAGGGAGAGGACAAATGTTTGGATAAGATGTGAAAGGATGGAGTCAGAGGTGTAAGTAGAGGGGGTAGATTTCAAGAGGCACCAAGAGATCTCTTGAGATACCTCTGGGAGAGATGGGAGACTCAAAGAAGGGGCAGGAGGAGGGCGGGAGGAACCTCCAAGTTGTTCAAGACACAGGATCATTTGCAGTTTTCAAATAATAATCGGATATTGCAAAAACAAGTTGGTGCATAATACATGAGTTCAGCTTCCTGTTTTGCATATGCAAACGATCCCGTGGCACTCACTAAACACTTGCCTTGTCTTTTGCGGCCTCCACATCAAAGGGTCTAACAGCTGGGCCTAAGAACAGCTCCAGAGGCAGCTGAAAAGAGATCAGTGAGGCCAGGCCTGCCGCTTCCTTGCTTGCGGGTAACCTTTGTGGAAGGATGAAATGTTATGACTCAGAGACCATTGTAATAAATATAACTTCAAAGAGTTCCCCCTTTCATTCATTTTTCATGAAGAGTGCTGCCTCGGATTCTTCATGGGAGGCTAAAGCTGGGGACCAGACACACGCCAGGCCTGCCCTACCGCTCTCCAGTGAGCGAAGGGGGAAAGGAGCTGACAGGAACAGCTCCCAGTGGAAAGAGCCCAGGTTTGGGAGCCAGAGGTCATGGGTTCCAATCCTGACTCTGCCACTTGTCAGCTGTGTGACCTTGGGCAAGTCACTTAACTTCTCTGTGCCTCAGTTACCCCATCTGTAAAATGGGGATTAAGACTGTGAGCCCCACATGGGACAACCTGATCATCTCAGCGCTTAGAACAGTGCTTTGCACACAGTAAGCGCTTAAAAATGCCATTATTATTATTATTGTTATTATTAGAAGAAGAAAGGGAATTTTCACAACCTCCACATTCAAACCGTATGCAGAATCAAATGGCAGGATGAGATTACCAATGAGAGGGTGGAATGCAATCAATCAATCAATCAATGGCATTTATTGAGTGCTTACTGTGTGCAGAGCACTTTACTAATCCCTTGGGAGAGTTGAGTATCAGAGTTGGTAGACAGGATCCCTGCCCTCAAGGAGTTGAAGCACCAAAATGTGCATTGGAGTGTCTTAAAGCTATCCCATTTTGCCGTCAGTTTTCCACTTTAAATAAAGTATTTTTTATTGAGTTTTCCAAATGTCAGTAACAAAGCTTTAGTGCAGAAGGGTAGAGATTCATGATTCATGTACTGTAGATACCAGGTGATTACTGGGTTTTGGTGCTCAGGGTTAGCAATGGGTTTTTTGCATGACTACCTGTAATCAAACTAGACACATCCTTGCAAATCAAGCATTATAATTCTGTGCTCTCAATTGGCCTTATTTAGCTTTCTCGAGGAAAATAAATTTCATTGTTGAGAAACGTTGCCAAAATACCGGGGGAAATTGATCAAAGTTTTTCCTATTGAATTCTGCCAGTTGTCTATCAGAAAGTTTTGTAATTATTGAGACTGAGTCTTGCTATGACAAGAAAGCCTGAGTGTCTACATGTTTTGTTTTGTTGTCTGTCTCCCCCTTCTAGACTGTGAGCCAAAGTTGTTGGGTAGGGACCGTCTCTGTATGTTGCTGACTTGTACTTCCCAAGCGCTTAGTACAATGCTCTGCACACAGTAAGCGCTCAATAAATACGATTGAATGAATGAATGGGTTTACAAACTAGTGGGAGAGATGGACATTAAAATAAATTACAGGTAATGGGGAATCAGCAGAATAATAGGTGAGTTATGGGCAGGGGATGTGTCAGCTAAATCTGTTGTACTTTCCCAAGCACTTAATACAGTGCTGTGCACATGAAGCAGCACGGCTTAGCGCAGAGAGCACGGGGTCGGGAGTCAGAGGACATGGGTTCTAATCCTGACTCTGCCACTTGTCTGCTGTGTGACCTTGGGCAAGTCACTTAACTTCTCTGTGCCTCAGTTACCTCATCTGGAAAATGGGGATTAAAAGTGTGAGCCCCACATGGGACAACCTGATTACCCTGTATCTACCCCAGTGCTTAGAACAGTGCTTGGCACATAGTAAGCGCTTAACAAATACCATAATTATTATTAGTAGTAGTAAGCACTCAATAATTGCCATTGATAAGTGCTGTGGTGAGGAAGTCAGAGGTCATGGGTTCTAATCCTGGCTCCGCCACTTATCAGCTGTGTGACTTTGGGCAAGTCACTTCTCTGTGCCTCAGTTACCTCATCTGTAAAATGGCAGTTAAGACTTTGAGCCCCACGGGGGACAACCTGATCACCCTGTATCCCCCCCAGCGCTTAGAACAGTGCATTGCACAGAGTAAGTGCTCAACAAATACCATTATTATTATTATTATGAAGATGGGGTGAGTATCGAAGTGCTTAATTGCCTAGGTTACAGATGGGAGAGCAAAGAGAGATGCAAGATTAGTCAGGGAGGGCTTCTTGGAGGAAATATGATTTAGTAGTACTTTAAAGATGGGGAGAGTAATGTTTGTCATATATGAAGGCACAAGGAATTCCAGGCAGGAGGCAAGGGCTTGATGGCAAGAGAGAGATGAGACTGAGATACAGTAATTAGGTTGGTGTTATAGGAACAAGGTGTATGGGTTGGGTTATAACGGGAGAAGAGTGAGGCAAGAGAGGTGGGGGACAGCTGAGGGAGTGCCTTAAGACAAATAGTATATTTAACGTGATATTTGATTTCTAATCCTGGTTCCGTCACTTGTCTGCTGGGTGACCTTGGGTAAGTCACTTAACTTCTCTTTGCCTCAGTTATCTCATCTCTAAAATGGAGATTAAGACTGTGAGCTGTTTGTGGGACAGGGACTGTGTCCAACCTGATTATCTGGTATCTATCCCAGTGCTTAGTGCAGTGCCGTGCCTGGCAAACAGTAAGCGCATTGTGGCCAGGGGATGTGTCTGCTCATTCTGTTGTATTGTGCTCTCCCAAGTGCTTAGTACAGTGCTCTATATATAGTAAGCACTCAATAAATATGATTGATTTAAAAATACAAATACCATAAATTTAAAAATGCTGAGATGGATGGGCAACCACTGGAGATTTTTGAGGATTGAAGAGACATGTCTTGTCTTATGCTGTTGAGTCGTCTCCGACCCACAGACACACCATGGACACCTTTCTCCCAGAACGCCCCACCTCCATCTGCCATCGTTCTGGTAGTGGATCCATAGAGTTTTCTTGGTAAAAATCTGGAAGTCGTTTACCATTGCCTCCTTCCGTGCAGTAAACTTGACTCTCTCCCTTGTCGCTGCTGTGTTGACTTGTAGCAGATTACCTTCCATTCGCTAGCCACTGCCCAAGCTAGGAATGGAATGGTTAGGCCGCTGCGTGACTCTCCCTCCCATAGTCGAGACTGGTAAAGGACTGGAAACTCTCCAGGTGTGACCCTGAGAGGGTGAAGAGACAGAATGATTATTTAGAAAACTGAGCTGGGCAGCAGAGCCAAGTGCGGGCTGGAGAGGGGAGAGTTTGGAGGCAGGAAAGTCACCAAGGAGCAGCAAATCCCCATATTTCAGATGAGGAAACTGAGGCACAGAGAAGTTAAATTACTTTCCCCAGGGACTGCAGCAAGCCAGTGTCTGAGGTTGGTTTAGAGTCCAGGCCCTCTGACTCCTGGGTTTTTCCACTAGAACATGCAACAGACAGAGTATTCAAAATAAAGAATTAAATGCACAATAGAAAAAGCAGATATGCCTAATTGTTGATGATAGGAATAAATACTTAATACTTTAACCTAGCTCTTAGCACAGTGCCCTGCACATTGCAGATGCTCAATAAATACGATCGATTGATTGAAATAAGAACATAAGTGCTGGAGATGGCTGATGGATTTAATTGAGTTGGGATGCTGGAATTCATCAGGGAAGGTGTGTTGGAAGAGGCGAGCTTTTAGGGGGTGTTCAAATATGGGAATGATTAAGAGTCTGTCAGATTTCAGGAGGGAGGGAGTTCCAAGCCAGAGATAATGAGAGAGTTGAGAGTGAAGTACAGTCAGAAAGCTGGCTTAGGGAGAACAAAGAGAAAGCAGGTTGGGAAGCAGTGTGGAATGGGTTGGTGAATAATCTTGAAGCCATTCATTCAATCAATCGTATTTATTGAGCGCTTACTGTGTGCAGAGCACAGTGCTAAGTGCTTGGAAAGTACAACTCAGTAATAAAGTGAGACAATCCCTGCCCATGTCGGGCTTAAACCAATTATAAGGGGTTTTTGTTTGATCAAGAGGAGCATGGGGAACAAGTGCAGGGTTTTGGAACCAGTGTTTGGGACTTAGTAAGCTCTTCATAAATATCACAATTATTATTGTAATTATTTGTGGAGGGTTTAAGGAACAGAGGGTTGTATGCAGAGCAGCGCATGAAGAAGATGACCAGTACAGCAACAGGTAGTAGAGATTGGAATGGGGGGAGACTGGTGAAAAGAAGATCAGCAAGGAGACCCAGGCCTGGGAGATAAAAGGTCATGGGAACAAATCAGGGTGACAGAAAGGAATGGGATAAGAGGAAATGAGGGTTTAATCGAGTTAGATTTGGTAGTCATCCTCATAGAGGTGATAGCTGAAGTCCCATCTCCTCCACTTGTCTATGGGCGAGTCACTTAACTTCTCTGTGCCTCAGTTCCCTCATCTGTAAAATGGGGATTAAGGCAGTGAGCCCTATGTGGGACAAGGAATGTGTCCAACACAGTTATATCTACCCCAACACTTAGAACAGTGCCTGGCACATAGTAAGTGCTTAACAAATACCATGATACCAATAATAATTATATAATATTATGATGGTTATTATTTGGGTGGAGAGGAGGGGAAGGATTCATCAGCCCCACAGCACTTATTCATAGATCCATAATTTATTTCAGTCTCTGCTCTCCCTCCAGGCTGTAAACTCGAGGTGGACGGGGAACGTGTTGAGTTGTATTCTCCCAACTGCTTAGTACAGGGCAGTTGCTCTGCATACGTTAAGCGCTCAATAAATAGCATTGATAGATTGATGTTGTGTAAGAAGAACTGGGAGGATTTGGCAATAGACTGTCAGAGTTGAAGGAGAGGGAGGGATCAGAGATGACACTGAAGTTTCAAGCTTCTGAAATGGAGGATAATGGAATTTATTGACTGAGACACAAAAGTTTCAGGGAAGAGAAGCTTTAGGAGGGAATATGAGTAGTTTGGATTTGGGCATATTAGGTTTGAAGTGCCAGTGAGAAAAATTCAGTTGGTGATGTCCTCTAAGCAAGAGGAAATGTGGATGGGACTTGCAGGTTAGATGAAAGTTTGAGGCTAGAATCAATCCATCAGTCACATTCACTGAGTGCTTACTGTGTGCAGGGCACCGTATTATGTACTTGAGAGAGTACAATATAATAAGATAAAGGAGTTGGTAGACACATTCCCTGAGCACAATGAACTTTCAGTCTAGAGGGGGCCAGAGACATTAATATAAATAAATACATAAATTACAGATATGTACTTAAGTGCTGTGAGGCTGAGGGAGGAGTAAATAAAGGGAAAAAATCGGGGTGACAGAAAAGAATGGGATAAGAGTAAATGAGGGTTTAATCGAGTTAGATTTGGAACTCATCCTCATAGATGTGATAGCTGAAGTCAATCAATAAAACAATGGTACTTACTGAGCACTTTTTGGGTGCAGAGCACTGTGCTAAGTGTTTGGGAACGTACAGAGAAGCAGCATTTGAGTCAGAAGGTCATGGGTTCTAATCCCGGCTCTACCACTTGTCTTCTCTGTGTGGCCTTGGGCAAGTCACTTCACTTCTCCATGCCTAAATTACTTCATCTGTAAAATGGGGATTGAGACTGGGAGCCCCACAAGGGACAACCTGATTACCTTGTATCTACCCCAGCGCTTATAATAGTGCTTGGCACATAGTAAGAGCTTCACAAATACCATTATTATTATTATTACAACAGAGTTGGTAGACATAGTAGACATGCCCCAATGAGCTAATTAATAATTTTATTGATAGAGTATTTTGTGCTTCTTTGCAGCACAAGTCTAAATCAAGGGATGGCATAATATTTCACTAGTTTTATTCTTCTTCTGAAAGGGAAGTATATTCTGACTCATCTATACAGAAATTAAGTCACATATCTCAGCAAACACAAATGCTGATTTACAAGTCTCTGCTTACTCTTCAATCTACATATAATTCTCTCTTTCTGAAGGGCACTGTTTTTTACCACGCTTGCCCGAAACACCTGTTATTTCTCCGCAACATTTCCCAGGTCAATACCTGTCTTTCCATCCAAATGGCCACAGTTCTTGTCCATTCACTCATTCATTCATTCATTCAATCGTATTTATTGATCGCTTACTGTGTGCAGAGCACTGTACTAAGCGCTTGGGAAGTACAAGTTCCCAGACTGAGCCCCCTCCTTCCACTCCCCTTCCTCCCCCTCCCCATCCCCCCACCTTACCTCCTTCCCCTCCCCACAGCACCTGTATATATGTATATATATTTGTACGCATTTATTGCTCTATTTATTTATTTATTGTATTTGTACATATTTATTCTATTTATTTTATTTTGCTAATATGTTTGAGTTTGTTCCCTGTCTCCCTCTTCTAGACTGTGAGCCCACTGTTGGGTAGGGACCGTCTCTATATGTTGCCAACTTGTACTTCCCAAGCACTTAGTACACTGCTGTGCACACAGTAAGCACTCAATAAATACGATTGATTGATTAATAAATACGACTGAATGAATGAATGAATGAATGAATGAATGAACGAGTTGACAACATATAGAGACGGTCCCTACCCAACATCTCATCTATCTCATGGCTGCCTGTGATGGGACCTGCCAGGGGATCAATACGATGAGATAAAAATGTCTAGGTGGTCTCTTAACTCTCCCCAAAATAAGATCTCCAATAAATGTTGCCACAACTCCCATTTAGTGCTTTCAGTGTATTTAAAATAAATAAATAAAACAATAAAAATCTCTCCAACCTTGGGAAATGTCAGGTGTTGCAGCTGGCTTGAGACTCTAATCTCGGGCCTATATGTTGAGATTCCCATTAAGTAGCCCGTGAAATTCCTGCTCGTTTGTCATTGCTTAAGTGAGTGTGACCTGGAAGGGCTGGGGAGGTGTCTCGTTGATAGCTCTATTACTGAAACCCCATCAATCCCTGGTTAACTGAGCCGCCGTCTGCGGGTTTGATCATGTAAAGTGGTTCGGCTAAGTGACACTTGCTATACGGTTAAAGGAACCTACTTCATGCCACTCACTGTTGTCACCAAGGACTCTTGTTGTGCACCCTTCCATCACTGTCAGCCTGTACAGTTCTTTCTTTCGGGGACAAGGAAGGACCCCTGGGATCTCGCCCTGTGGCTAATTACTGAGTCGGTGCTACTGTTCGCCCTTGGCACACTGACTATGGCTCAGTGGAAACAGCACGAGCTTGGGAGTCAGAGATCATCGGTTCTAATCCCGCCTCCGCCACTTATCTGCTGTGTGACTTTGGGCAAGTCACCTAACTTCTCTGGGCCTTAGTTACCTCATCTGTAAAATGGGGCTTAAGACTGTGAGCCCCCCGTGGGACAAACTGATTACCTTATATCTCCCCACCACTTAGAACAATGCTAGGCACATAATAAGCCTTAACAAGCACCATCATTATCAGCGCTTAGAACAGTGCTTTGCAAGTAGTAAGCGCTTAACAAATGCCATCATCATTACTATTATTATGACCCAGCTTGTGAATTAACGTTCAGTCCCAGTTAAACTAGGGGACACTTGGAATGTAGCAAAGGAGGCAACCATTCACGAATGGCTGAAGACTGTGAGCCCCCCGTGGGACAACCTGATCACTTTGTAACCTCCCCAGCGCTTAGAACAGTGCTTTGCACATAGTAAGTGCTTAATAAATGCCATCATTATTACGAATGCCTGCCTGCTTCCATTCCACAGATGGAGACCCTCTAAAAGTAGAAATGAATAGAGCACCTTTCTCTTGAGTAGCCCAAAGCAGCATGGCTTAGTGGAAAGAGCCCAGGCCTGGGTGTCAGAGGACCGGGGTCCTAATTCTGGCTCCGCTGCATGTCTGCTGCGTGACCTCAGGCAAGTCACTTCACTTCTCTGTGCCTCAGTTCCCCCATCGGCAAAATGGGGATTCAATACCCGTTCTCCCTCCAACTTAGACTGTGAGCACCACGTGGAACCTAATTATGTTGTAGCTACCCCAGGCCTTAGTACAGTGCTTGACACACAGTAAATGCTTAATGAGTACCACACTTATAATAATAACTATGGCATTTATTAAGCACTTACTATGTGCAAAGCAATATTCTAAGTGCTGGGGGGGATACAAGGTAATGAGGTTGTCCCACGTGGGGCTCACAGTCTTCATCCCCATTTTACAGATGAGGTAACTGAGGCCCAGAGAAGTGAAGTGACTTGCCCAAAGTCACACAGCTGACAAGTGATGGAGCTGGGATTCGAACCCATGACCTCTGACTCCAAAGCCTGGGCTCTTTCCATTGAGCCACGCTGCTTCAGCCCCCCCAAAACACACACACACACACACACACACACACACACACACACACACACACACACACACACACACACACACACACACACACACACACACACACACACACACACCCTTCCCATGGTGCTTTAGGGGTAGAAGGAAAATGTAGTCGGGAGACTGTGGTCCCTCTAGACTGGAAGCTCCTTGTGGACAGGGAATGTGTCTGTTTACTGTTGTATTGTCCTTTCCCAAACTCTCAGTACAGTGCATCATTATTGAGTTACAGTGCTTTTGTTTACGTATGAGTGTCTGAAATATAAATTACAAATTTATATGTTTATTTTCTCCATTTTTGTCACGTGAAAATGAGGGTTAAGAGGTGAAATGTCCCAGATCATCCAGTGGATCAGTGTAGATGGTACCCAATACCGTCATCCCTCCCACCCCCCGACCCCTCCTCCGGGTGGTCAGCTCAGATGCTGCTTGATTCCCCACCCTTTGACCGGGTGGCTGGGGGAAGGTAAGAAATTCATCATCCTAGGAGTCAGGAGATCTGTTTCCAACCCTGCTTTTCCCAAATCAAGGTAAGCATTGACTATGTCCCAAACACCGTACTAACTGCTGGGGTAGACCCAAGATAATCAGGTTGGACACACGCTTCAAACTTTCATTTTGAATACATCCACTGTGGTGGCTTTAGTGATTGTTTTTGAATTAGGTGAGGGCACAGTGATGTATTCTGTTGAGTTTCCCTGGAGTTTCTGATCAGTGAGCCTATTAATCAAACAATCAATTGTGTTTATTGAGCACTGTACTAAGCACTTGGGAGGGAACAATGGAACAGAGTTGGTAGGCATGTCCCCCACCCGTAACAAGCTTACAGTCTAGAGGGAAAAATAGACATTAATATAAATAAATCATTACAGATTCATTCATTCACTCAATCATATTTATTGAGCGCTTCCTGTGTGTCAAGCACTGTACTAAGTGCTTGGGAAGTACAAGTTGGCAACATATAGAGACGGCCCCTACCCAACAACAGGCTCACAGTCTAGAAATAGTGATGGCATTTGTTAAGCGCTTACTATGTGCCGAGCACTGTTCTAAGCACTGAGGTAGATACAAGGTCAACAGGTTGTCCCACGTGGGGCTCACAGACTTAATCCCCATTTGACAGATGAGGGAACTGAGGCCCAGAGAAGTGAAATGACTGGCCCAAAGTCACACAGCTGACAAATGGCGGAGCTGGGATTCGAACCCACGACCTCTGACTCCCAAGCCCGGGCTCTTTCCACTGAGCCACGCTGCTTCTCAATATGTACATAAGTGTTGCGGGGCTGAGGGAGAGGTGAATAGAGGGTGCCAATCTAAGTGCAAGAGTGACTCAGAAGGGAGCAGGAGAAGAGGAAATAGACTGTGAGCCCACTGTTGGGTAGGGACTGTCTCTATATGTTGCCAACTTGTACTTCCCAAGCGCTTAGTACAGTGCTCTGCACACAGTAAGCGCTCAATAAATACGATTGATTGACTGATTGATTGAAGGTGATGGGCTTTTAATAAGATTTTGAAGGTGGTCAGAGGGAACATATATCAAATACAATAATAATTATGGAAGCTGTTAAGTGCTCACTATGTGCCAAACAGTATTCTAAGTGCTGGGGTAGATACAAGTTGATCAGGTTGGACACAATCCCTGTCCCATATGGGGCTTTTACACTCATCCCCATTTTATAGAGGAGGTAACTGAGGCACGAGAATAAAATGATGGCATTTGTTAAGCGCTTACTATGTGCCAAGCACTGTTCTAAGCGCTGGGGGGGGGCATAGCAGCGTGGCTCAGTGGAAAGAGCCCGGGCTTTGGAGTCAGAGGTCATGGGTTCGAATCCCGGCTCTGCCACATGTCTGCTGTGTGACCTTGGGCAAGTCACTTAACTTCTCTGAGCCTCAGTTACTCCATCTGTAAAATAGAGATTGACTGTGAGCCCCATGTGGGACAACTTGATCACCTTGTATCCCCCCCAGCGCTTAGAACAGTGCTTTGCACATAGTAAGCGCTTAACAAATGCCATTATTATTATTATACAAGGTAATCAGGATGTCCCACATGGGGCTCACAGTCTTAAACTCCATTTTACGGATGAGGTAATTGAGGCACAGAGAAGTTAAGTGACTTACCCAAAGTCACCCAGCTGACAAGTGGCGGAGATGGGATTAGAACCCATGACCTCTGACTCGCAAGCCTGTGCTCTTTCCACTGAGCCATGCTGGGGGGGAGGGCATTTCAGGCCAGAGACAGGACATGGGTGAGGGGTCAGTGGTAAAACAGATGAGACTGAGGTGTGGTGAGTAGATTGGCATTAGAGGAGTGAAGTGTGAGCATTGAGTTGTATTATTAGGAAATCAGGGAGCTAAGGTGGGAGGGCAAGGGGAATGAATGCTTTGAAGCTGATGTTAAGAAGTTTCTGTTTGATGCCCATGGGGATGCAGCCTAGACTGAGAGGCTGTTTCCACCCACTGTTTAACAAATTGTGCTGTGTTTTCACACACACACACACACACACACACACACACACACACACACACACGAGTCTCATGGTGTCTTCAAATATGAAGACAACTCTACTTCGCTGTTGGCTAGGTGAGAGTGAGGCTCAGTGCAACCCAACGTCACCTCTGAAAAAAATATAAGCTTCTTGAGGACAGGAATTATGCTTATATGGAAGCAGTATGACCTAGTGGAAAAAGCGTGGGCTAGGGAGTCAAAAGACCTCTCTCTCTCCTCTTTTTCTCTCTCCTCTCTCCCTTCTCTCTCCTCTCTTTCGCCTCTCTCCTCTTTCTCTCTCCTTTCTCTTTCTCTCTTTCTGCCTCTCTCTGTCTCTCTCTCAGTGTCTCTGTGTGTCTCTCTCCATCTCTCTCTCTGTCTCTCTCTCCGTCTCTCTCTCCCTCTCCTCCCCTACTCCCAATTGAGGACAAAGGGCAAGCTTCGACCCCAACACTTAAGGACCGAGAACTTGTGCAGAGGAATTGGTCTTGGTGACAGTGTTTTGGCCAGTGCCACTCACCCTCTCTTGCCCCTTCCAATTTCATTCCCGCGGAGGCACAGAGAGCAACGAGCAAGTATGCAGGCAAGGGTGTGGCCTATTGTGAAGCACAAAAATAATAATACTAATGGTGGGATTTGTTAAGTGCTTACTATGTACCAGGCACTGTACCCAGCGCTTAGAACAGTGCTTTGCACATAGTACGTGCTTAATAAATGCCATTATCATTAGCTTTAATTCTATTTGTTCTGACGACTTGACACCTGTCCACATGTTTTGTTGTCTGTCTCCCCCTTCTAGACTGTGAGCCCGTTGTGGGGTAGGGACCATCTCTATATGTTGCCAAATTGTACTTCCCAAGCGCTTAGTACAGTGCTCTGCACACAGTAAGCGCTCAATAAATACGATTGAATGAATGAATGAATGCAGTGGATACACGCAAATTGGGTTGGACACAGTCCTTGTTCCGCCTTATCTCCTTCCCTTCCCCACAGCACCTGTATATATGTATATATGTTTGTACATATCTATTACTCTATTTATTTATTTTACTTGTACATATATATTCTATTTATTTGATTTTGTTAATTTGTTTGGTTTTGTTCTCTGTCTCCCCCTTCTAGACTGTGAGCCCACTGTTGAGTAGGGACCATCTCTATAAGTTGCCAACTTGTACTTCCCAAGCGCTTAGTACAGTGCTCTGCACACAGTAAGCGCTCAATAAATACGATTGATTGATTGAGGCACAGAGAAGTGAAGTGACTTGCCTAAGGCCACACGGCAAAGAGGCAGGACCAGGATTAGAATCCATGTCCAAGCAAAGGGTTTTTTTTTTTCTTTTGATACGCGTGACCCGTTAACTGAAGTGACCACAGCAGACTAAGCCGCAGCCTTCGCCGCCCACCTTAATCAGCTGGGTTTTTTTTCAGGATTATTGCTGGATTTTTCAGGATTCCACTGTGCCCGTGCGAAGCGTCTGGGCGGGCCCTGGATAAAGTGCCCCGAGGCCGGGCGAGGAGCTGTCCCCCGTCCTGGAGAATAATCTGTGCTGACTGGAAGGAATTCCCTCTGTCTAACCTTTTAAACCAGTTCATTCATTTATTCAATCGTATTTATTGAGCGCTTACTGTGTGCAGAGCACTGTACTAAGCGCTTGGGAAGTACAAGTTGGCAACATATAGAGATGGTCCCTACCCAACAGCGGGCTCACAGTCTAGAAGGCAGTCAATTGTAGCGCTCTACTAAGCGCTCGGGAGAGTATAATATCACCACAAACTGACATATTCCCTGGCCACAGCAAACTTATAGTCTAGAGGGGGAAACAGACATTGATATAAAGAAATAAACGGCAGATTCATTCATTCATTCATTTATTCAATCGTATTTACTGAGTGCTTACTGAGTGCAGAGCACTGTACTAAGCGCTTGGGAAATACAAGTTGGCAACATATAGAGACGGTCCCTACCCAACAGCGGGCTCACAGTCTAGAAGGCAGTCAATTGTGTCTGCTGAGTGCTTACTTTGTGCAGACTGCTCTACTAAGCGCTCCGGAGAGTATAATGTCACAATAAACTGACACATTCCCTGGCCACAGCAAACTTACAGCCTAGAGGGGGAAACAGACATTGATATAAAGAAATAAACAGCAGATATGAATCATTCATTCATTCACTTATTCAATCGTATTTATTGAGCGCTTACTGTGTGCAGAGCACTGTACTAAGCGCTTGGGAAGCACAAGTTGGCAACATATAGAGACGGTCCCTACCCAACAACGGGCTCACAGTCTAGAAGGAGGAAACAGACAACAAAACAAAATATATTAACAAAATAAAATAGAATAGTAAATATGTACAAGTAAAATAGAGTAATAAATCTGTACAAACATATATATATAGGTGCTGTGGGGAGGGGAAGGAGGTAGGGTGGGGGAATGGGGAGGGGGAGAGGAAGGAGGGAGCTCAGTCTGGGATATGTGCAGATATGTACATAAGTGCTGTGGGGCTGGGATAATAATAATAATAATGACATTTATTAAGTGCTTACTATGTGCAAAGCACTGTTCTAAGCGCTGGGCAGGTTACAGGGTGATCAGGTTGTCCCACGGGGGGCTCACAGTCAATCCCCATTTTACAGATGGGGGAACTGAGGCCCAGAGAAGTTAAGTGACTTGCCCAAAGTCACACAGCTGACAAGTGGCAGAGCCGGGATTTGAACCCATGACCTCTGACTCCAAAGCCCGGGCTCTTTCCACTGAGCCATGCTGCTTCTCTGGGATGGGGATGAATAAAAGGAGAAAGTCAGGGAGACACAGAAGTGGGTGGGAGAAGAGGAAAGAAGAAGCGTGACCTAATGAATAGATACGCACCTGAGAGTCAGAAGGGCTTGGGTTCTATTCCTGGCTCCAGCACTTGGGCAAGTCACTTCACTTCTCTGGACCTCAGTTACCTCATCTGCAAAATGGGGATTAAGAGTGTGAGTCCCACGTGGGACATGGACTGTGTCTAAACTGATTAGCATGTATCTACTCCAGAGCTCAGTGCAGTGCCTGGCCCACAGTAGGTGCTTAACAACCACCATTAAAAAAAAAAATCTTGGCTTTGTGGAAAAATCAGCGCTTAATGGGGCTTCAGGGGCTTCCCCTGAATGGGGCATCCAAGTACCTGTTATTTCCTAAAACAATAATGCTAACGAGCTGGGACAGTTGGATATTTAACCATTGTGCTTTCAATCACTCAGGTTTCTGGAGGCCCTGAGCCCTCATCCGTCTGCACCCACGCTCTGCCTCTCTCTGTTTACCCCAACTTTGGCTGCCCTCCCCCTGGCCACAGTTCCCTTTTGGGACTTTCATCAGTGATCCTTGGTGAAAGAAGAGTTGCGAAGGAGCAGAAGAGAATTCTTTTAATAGCCACCTAAAGTGACAGCGGTAATAACATTTTAATTGGAAAACTGCCCAACCTCTTAAATTACCTGCAAATGTGTAGGCAGTTATCCCCGCGGTCTTCCTAAGCTGCCTCATTTAACATGGCCCTTGGGGAGAGACGAGTGGATTCATTCATTCAATCGTATTTATTGAGCGCTTACTGTGTGCAGAGTGCTGTAGAGTGGATGGCTACTGTCTCCTTCCACATCCCCAGGCAGTCATTCCCCGCCCCGGGGACAGCGGGAGAATAAAGGGAGAAAATGATTTTGTAGTTCTGCGAGGGAAAGGTGCCCTGAGAATCCTCCCTTCCAAGCCCTACTGAGAGCTCACCTCCTTCAGGAGGCCTTCCCAGATTGAGCTCCCCTTTTCCTCTCCTCCTCCCCATCCCCCCTGCCCTACCTCCTTCCCCTCTCCACATCACTTGTATATATTTGTACAGATTTATATACAAGTGATATTTGTACAGATTTATTACTCTATTTATTTTACTTGTACATATTTACTCTTCTATTTATTTTGTTAATGACGTGCATATAGCCTTAATTCTATTTGTTCTGACGATTTTGACTCCTGTCTCCATGTTTTGTTTTGTTGTCTGTCTCCCCCTTCTAGACTGTGAGCCCGCTGTTGGGTAGGGACCGTCTCTAAATGTTGCCGACTTGTACTTCCCAAGCGCTTGGTACAGTGCTCTGCACACAGGAAATGCTCAATAAATACGATTGAATGAAAGAATGAATGAATTTGGAGTTGGAGTGTTGACGTTTTGTGGAACATAATGGTTGGGTTGTGCTGTTGTGGGCAGGGAATGTGTCTGTTCATTGTCATATTGTACTCTTCCAAGCGCTTAGTGCAGTGCTCTGCACACAGTAAGCCCTCAATATGTACGATTGAATGAATGAACGAATGGTGGGCAGCAAGGAACTTGGTTCTTCAGCTGTCTTTCAAGTACTGATAAAATTGATCAATCAATCCATCCATCAATGAGATTTATTGCACTCTTACTCTGCTCATAGCTCAGAATCAAGTGCTTGGGGAAGTGCAGTTCAATATAGTTTGTGGACAAGTTCCCTGCCTTCAAGGAGTTTAGAGTCTAAGGGGTGGGTGTGTATAAGATGGCTGCCCGGGAGGGCACGGAATTAAAATAAATTACAGGCAACACAGGAGATGGAGTACAAAGCTACATGCATAAGCGCTGGGGGGTGGGGGGAGTACCCACCTCCAAGATGTCCTAGGATTCCTAGTGGGACTAAGGAATGCTCTCACCAAATTGAGAGATGATGTTTAACAGCCTCCTTTGAGGGCTTATCTTCCTGTGACTCTGATCTTACAAAACTCGAGTCACTAGCTAGGGTATCATCATCATCACCATCATCATTGTAAAAACAATATCTGTTAGGCGCTTAGTACGGGCCAAGCACTGTACTAACCACTGGGGTTGATACAAGATAATCAGGTTGGACATAGTCCCTGTCCCATATGAGGCTCCCAATCTGAGTAGGAGGGAGAACGGGCATTGAATCCCCATTTTACAGATGAGGAAAATGAGGCACAGAGACGTTTAAGTGACTCGCCTTTGGTCAAACAGTAGACACATGTAACTGGGAAGTCAGGATTAGAATCTAATTCCTCTGACTTCCAGGACAGGGCTCTTTCCCCAAAGCCTCAGAAAGCCGGATTTTTTTACCTGCATAATTAAGCAGAACCCCACATGCCTTGCTCTGAACCAGAAGCCTAACCCAAAGGGCATTTTTTAGTGACGGCAGATGTTTTGCACATTCTATTTCAGGGAATACATTGGAGGCTTCCTCTTCTAAAAATTGAGCAATTACAAAATTGCTTTAAATTTCATAATGCGGCAAAGGTACAAATTTCCCTTCTAAAGTTGATCAGATGTACACCAGAATAACACTGGAATGCATTAACGTAATCACCTCTAGCCCCCACGCGGCTTCTATCCAGGATGAGAGCCCTTCCTAATCCCATTAGTAAAGCACAACGAGCTATCTTAGTGCCTCCGCTGGAAAGTAATTATGCTACTGAACCATCCAAGCTTCTGAGACCGTAGTTGCCTGAGGAGCAGTGAAGAGAGAATGAGGACTAATAAGACACCCGAAGTCCGGGTTTCCTAGCTACATCACCATCAGAGGTGGGAGGCAGGAGGGCAGACCGTAGAATTTTCATTCATACCAACTGGCTTTGTCTCAGGGTACGGGTCCGGGTTAGTGATGGGTGAGGGGATCTGAGTCCTAGACTATTTCCAGCATTATTATTATCTGTACATGTGTTAAGCGCTTACTATGTGTCAAACACTGTCAAGCACTTAGTACAGTGCTCTGCACACAGTAAGCACTAAATAAATACAATTGAATGAATGAGAGCTGGGGTAGATACACATTTATCAGATTGGACATCGTCTCTGTCCCATATGGGATTCACAGTCTAAATTCCCTGCTCCTTGTGGGCAGGGAATGTGTCTACAAACTGTTATAGTGTACTCTCCCAGGCACTTAGTACTGTACTCTGCACACAATAAGTGTTCAATAAATACAATTGGCTGATTGATTGAGAAGGCTTGGGCCTGTGTCAGTACACAGGAAGACAGGCAGCAGTGGTAGGGGCAAGGCCCCATTGTCCTCCACCCCGAGTGGGGGGGAGGAGGAGGTCAGAGAAGTGCCCCCAGTTTTCAGATCTCCTCCTCTTCCTCCTCCTCCTCTTCCTTCTTTCCTTCCTCCTTCTCCCCCTCCTACTCTTCTTCCTTCTCCTGTTCCTCCTCTAGGATGTTCCCCCTGCTCTTCCTACTGGGCTCTAGCCCAAACTCTATCCCTAACCCTAACTGTAACTCTGACCCTAGACCTAGGCTTAGCCCTTGCCCTAGCCCTAATGCTAACAACACTAATTCTAGCCCTTGCCCTAGCCCTAACAACACTAATTCTAGTCCTAGCCCTAACCCTAACTCTAGACTAACCCCATGCCTCACTATAACCCTAATCCTAACCCTATCTCTAAGGCTAATCCTATCCAGGCCCCTTGACTGGGGTCTGCCATTGTCCCAGCTCCAGAGTTGATTGCCCCACCAGAGGTTCCGCTGACTCTTTTGCATCCAGCATGGAGCAAGCTGTGAGCTTTGGCTCCAAAGATGATTTCTGAGATCTTCCCATCTTGATACCTGTACCTTTCCTCCCTCCGGATTTGATCCAGCAACCATAGATCTCCTGTGATGGCAAGGACCTCAAAAGATCACCTAGTCCAGTCCTCTGCCTCCAGTGGGATTATTCCCAGTCATCCCTCTAGACTGTAAACTCACTGTGGGCAGTGAACAATGTCTGCCAATTCTGTCATATTGTATTCTCCCAAACATTTAGTATAGAACTCTGTACATAGTGCTCAAATAAATGTGATTGATTAATAGGCTGATTGATCCTGGCTGCTCTTTGCCAGTTTCCTCTGAGAGCTGAGGATAGAGATTCTGCAGTCTTCTTGGTGAAATGGCTCATTGCCATACTGTCTGACCCTCCTGAAGTCGGGACTCCAGGTCCTGCACAGGCTGGGAAGAAGGGCAATGACTTAGAAGGGAGAGCACTGTCTGCGGAGCACTGTCATGTAGAAGGGAGAGCCCCCATGCCCTGCCACCACAGCTCAGTGTTAGATGTGGGTGTAGATTTCCAGCTCAAATCCATTCAGTTAGTCAGGGACAAAGGCGAAGACGACTGGTGAGGTACCCAGGGGGAGCCCACTCCTTCTCCCCTGCTCCCTCCTTCAGGGGAAAGTGTGCCTGGTGCTCTGATCTGTATGAGACAAGGTATTGGGGGTAATAATAATGATGGTGTTTGTTAAGTGCTTATTATGTGCCAGACACTGTACTAAGCGCTAGGGTGGATACAAGCAAATCGACCAGGAGAGGCCAGAGAACGCAAATGTTCTGAGCATGTCACCCCCCTCCTCAAAAATCTCCAGTGGTTGCCTATCAACCTCCATATCAAGCAAAAACTCCTCACTATTTGCTTCAAAGCTTTCCATCACCTTGCCCCTTCTCACCTCACTTTCCTTCTCTCCTTCAATAGCCCAGCCCGCACACTCTGCTCCTTTGTCGCTAACCCCCTCACCGGGCCTCGTTCTCACCTGTCCCGCCATCGACCCCCGGCCCACGTCCTACCTCTGGCCTGGAATGCCCTCCCTCCTCACATCTGCCAAGCTAGCACACTTCCCCCCTTCAAAGCCCTACAGAAAGCTCACCTCCTCCAGGAGGCCTTCCCAGACTGAGCTCCCCCTTTCCTCTGCTCCTCCTCCCCTCCCCATCACCCCTACTCCCTCCCTCTGCTCTATCCCCTTCTCTGCCCCTTCTCTGCCCCACAGCACTTGTGTATACTAGACTGTGTATTCTAGACTGTGAGCCTGCTGTTAGGTAGGGACCATCTCTATATGTTGCCAACTTGTACTTCCCAAGCGCTTAGTACAGTGCTCTGCACACAGTAAGCGCTCAATAAATACGATTGAATGAATGAATGCACAGATTTATTATTTTATTATTCTATTTATTTTATTAATGATGTGTATATATCTATAATTCTATTTATTTATATAGACACTATCGATGCCTGTCTACTTGTTTTGTTTGGTTTTGTTGTCTGTCTCCCCCTTCTAGACTGTAAGCCTGTTGTTGTGTAGGGATTGTCTCTGTTGCTGAAACGTACTTTCCAAGCGCTTGGTACAGTGCTCTACACACAGTAAGCGCTCAATAAATGCTACTGAATGATTGATTGAACCAGGGTTAGAACCCATGTCCTTCTAATTTCCACGGAAACTGCCCTCTCAAAGGTCACCAATGACCTCCTGCTTGCCAGATCCAACGGCTCATATTCTGTCCTAATCCTCCTCGACCTCTCAGCTGCCTTTGACACTGTGGACCACCCCCTTCTCCTCAACACGCTATCTGACCTTGGCTTCACAGACTCCGTCCTCTCCTGGTTCTCCTCTTATCTCTCCGGTCGTTCTTTCTCAGTCTCTTTTGCAGGCTCCTCCTCCCCCTCCCATCCTCTTACTGTGGGGGTTCCCCAAGGTTCAGTGCTTGGTTCCCTTCTGTTCTCAATCTACACTCACTCCCTTGGTGACCTCATTCGCTCCCACGGCTTCAACTATCATCTCTATGCTGATGACACCCAGATCTACATCTCTGCCCCTGCTCTCTCCCCCTCCCTCCAGGCTCGCATCTCCTCCTGCTTTCAGGACATCTCCATCTGGATGTCCGCCCGCCACCTAAAGCTCAACATGTCGAAGACTGAGCTCCTTGTCTTCCCTCCCAAACCTTGTCCTCTCCCTGACTTTCCCATCTCTGTTGACGGCACTACCATCCTTCCCGTCTCACAAGCCCGCAACCTTGGTGTCATCCTTGACTCCGCTCTCTCGTTCACCCCTCACATCCAAGCCGTCACCAAAACCTGCCGGTCTCAGCTCCGCAACATTGCCAAGATCCGCCCTTTCCTCTCCATCCAAACTGCTACCCTGCTCATTCAAGCTCTCATCCTATCCCGTCTGGACTACTGCACCAGCCTTCTCTCTGATCTCCCATCCTCGTGTCTCTCTCCACTTCAATCCATACTTCATGCTGCTGCCCGGATTATCTTTGTCCAGAAATGCTCTGGGCATATTACTCCCCTCCTCAAAAATCTCCAGTGGCTACCAATCAATCTGCGCATCAGGCAGAAACTCCTCACCCTGGGCTTCAAGGCTGTCCATCACCTCGTCCCCTCCTACCTCACCTCCTTTCTCTCCTTCTCCAGCCCAGCCCGCACCCTCCGCTCCTCCGCCGCTAATCTCCTCACCTTTAGGCCTCGTTCTCGCCTGTCCCTCCATCGACTACCGGCCCACGTCCTCCCCCGGGCCCAGAATGCCCTCCCTCTGCCCATCTGCCGAGCTAGCTCTCTTCCTCCCTTCAAGGCCCTACTGAGAGCTCACCTCCTCCAGGAGGCCTTCCCAGACTGAGCCCCTTCCCTCCTCTCCCCCTCGTCCCCCTCTCCATCCCCCCATCTTACCTCCTTCCCTTCCCCACAGCACCTGTATATATGTATATATGGTTGTATATATTTATTACTCTATTTATTTATTTATTTTACTTGTACATTTCTATCCTATTTATTTTATTTTGTTGGTATGTTTGGTTCTGTTCTCTGTCTCCCCCTTTTAGACTGTGAGCCCACTGTTGGGTAGGGACTGTCTCTATGTGTTGCCAATTTGTACTTCCCAAGCGCTTAGTACAGTGCTCTGCACATAGTAAGCGCTCAATAAATACGATTGATTGATTGATTGATTGATTGATTCTAATTCCCAGGCCCGTGCTCTATCCACTATGCCATCCTGCTTCCCATCTTCACCTCTTCTTCCCTCCCCTTCCTCCTTGTCCCGCTCCCTCTCCCCCACACAGTCTGTTCTGCTGGGGCCTGACTCCCAGGGCCTGATGGCTTCTTCTCTATCGATGCACTCATAGATGATTGGATTTAGAGTTAAAATCCCTCCCCACTCCCAGGCCCTCTCTTGCGGAGGAAGAGGTTTTAATAACCTGTTTCAAAATGTCCTCAGAGCCCCTCCCCGACCTGCCTGCCTTGGCCAGGAACCAAAGTAAACAGGGAAGATTGTTTAGTTCAGGAGCTCTGGGCTGAGCCCGGCAGGGGTGAGGGGGTGGAGGAGTGGGGGGCGGTTGGTTGGGGAGGAACTTGTGCTCTGAGGCGCAACATGATGTTGATTAATGCAAAGGCACCATGGAAGGGATGCTCCTTCCCATGATTACAGTCAGATCCGGGCTTCATTGGAGCCCCCTCCCCTGAAGGGCCGGGAAATGTGGGGGCCACACAATGGAGGGGGGTGGGGGCTTCCTGCAGCCCCCAGCCCCCTCCCAAGTCATCTCCATAGAGTCCGGAGAGATTAGAGAAGCAGCGTGGCTCAGTGGAAAAGAGCCTGGGCTTTGGAGTCAGAGGTCTTGGGTTCAAATCCTGGCTACACCAATTATCGGCTGTGTGACTTTGGGCAAGTCGCTTCACTTCTCTGTGCCTCAGTTACCTCATCTGTAAAATGGGGATTAAGACTGTGAGCCCCACGTGGGACAACCTGATCACCTTGTAACCTCCCCAGCACTTAGAACAGTGCTTTGCACATAGTAAGCACTTAATAAATGCCATTATTATTATTACTAGTCGGGCTGCAGGCTCCACCAAAGGTGCAGGAAGGGAATTCATTCATCCATTCAGTTGTATTTATTGAGCACTTACTGCGTGCAGGGCACTATACTGAGCGCTTGGGAAGTACAAATTGTCAACGTATACGCCCTGGGGTCGGGGACAGGTCTACCTGCCAGTGGCCCACCTGACTCCAAGCATCAGCTGCCGCCTGGGCAGGGGTGTGGTGCTAGGACGGTCAGCTGCGGGGGCATCTGAGGCCTGGTGGGAACACGGTGGTCCTAAAATGGAATGGGCTGAATTTCTGAGGGCAGAAGCTTCCCGAGGGCTGGGCCTCCCACAGGGCAGGGTCTGGCCAGGGCTCCTCCCTCACGCTGGAGGCCCAAACTGTCAGTCTGGAAGGAGCTATTGCTTTAGTCTTCCCTGCCCCTCGGGGCACAGAAAACCACCCTACTGCTGCTACTATATATTCATTCATTCATTCGATCGTATTTATTGAACGCTTGCTGTGTGCAGAGCACTGGACTAAGCGCTTGGGAAGTACGAAATATAAAGTGCCTGTTAAGCACTTATATGTGCCAAGCACTGTACTGGGGTAGATACAAGACAATCAGGTTGGTCACACTCCTTGTCCCACAGAGGGCTCACAATCTTAACCCCCATTTTACAGAAGAGGGAACTGAGGCACAGAGAAGCGAGGTGACTTGCCCAAGGTCACCCAGCTGACACGTGGCAGAGTGGAGATTAGAACCCAGATAATAATGATAAAAATGATGGTATTTGTTAAGTACTTTCAATGTGCAAAGCATTGTTCTAAGCACTTGGGGGATACAAGGTAATCAGGTTGTCCCAGTGGGGCTCACAGTCTTAATCCCCATTTTCCAGATGAGGGAACCGAGGCCCAGAGAAGTGAAGTGGCTTGCCCAAGTTCGCACAGCTAACAAGTGGCGGAGCCGGGAATCGAACCCATGACTTCTGACTCCCAAGCCCGGGCTCTTTCCACTGAGCCACGAGATGCTTTGACGCCCAGGCCTGTGCTCTATTCACTAGGCCACGTGCTTCCACTACTACTACTACTACTGCTATTACTGTGTCTTTGGGATTGCATGGCCCAGACTCTGAGAGGTGTGTTGGGGTTGTGGCAAGGAAACAGCTGCCAGGATCCCCCGGCAAGGTGGCTGCCTTCTACTGACCAACTGAGAGATGCCATCGAGAGGATATGATGGCTGGTCCTAAGACAGGTTCTTTACCCCATCCTTGCACAAAGAGAAGGCGGAGCAGGTTTCTGGGCCAGGGTCACTGGGGCCGATGGTGGGAAGGGGCTCGGGGCTTGCCGATTGGGAATGGGGAGGGGCCTGACCCTGCCCAGGATTGGGGGCTTGGGTGGGAGTGAGGGTCTGGAGGTTCCTGAGCAGGAAGTGTGGGAGGTTTGGGATTCATTCATCCATTCATTCATTCAATCGTATTTATTGAGCGCTTACTGTGTGCAGAGCCCTGTACTAAGCGCTTGGAAAGTCCAAGTTGGCAACATACAGAGACGGTCCCTACCCAACAGAGGGCTCACAGTCTAGAAGGGGGAGACAGACAACAAAACAAAACATATTAACAAAATAAAATAAATAGAATAAATATGTACAAGTAAAATAAATCAATAAATAGAGTAATAAATCTGTACAAATATATATACAGGTGCTGTGGGGAGGGGAAGGAGTGAGCTGGGCTCTCTGAGCTGCATCTGCTGCTTGAGGGCAGGAGCTCAAAGACCCCCTCTGGAAGGCTAGAGTGGGGGTTCAGAGGGCTTTGTATGACAGGGCAGTGCCTAGAACAGTGCCCAGGACAGTACCCATGACAGTTTATAGGACAGTGCCTAGGACAGTGCCCAGAACAGTGTGCAGGACAGTGCCCAAGATAGTGCCCAGAAATAAATGGTCTTTCTGGTTTTCCAGACCTGCCCAGAAAGCCTCCCTGGAAAGGCCTCATTCTCCATTTCCCAGGATAATAATAATAATGGCATTTATTAAGTGCTTACTATGTGCAAAGCACTGTTCTAAGCACTAGGGAGGTTACAAGGTGATCAGGTTGTCCCACTGGGGCTCACAGTTTTAATCCCCATTTTACAGATGAGGTAACTGAGGCACAGAGAAGTTGTGATGCCCAAAGTCAGCTGACAATTGGATGAGCCAAGATTTGAACCCCTGACCTCTGACTCCAAAGCCCGTGCTCTTTCCACTGAGCCACGCTGCTTCTCAGCATGTACATGCTCAGGATGTAGGATGCCGGTCTTGGGTAAACTCAGCAGGGAATTCCGAACCGCACACCTTGCAGGAGGGCGGGCAAGAGGGCGAGAGAAAGCCTTTGCCAAAGCTCTGAAATCAAGAAGAAGAACAGTCCTCCTCCCACTGCCATCCATTCGGCTCCAATAGCCCCACGTTCCTTCCACCCCAGGCAGAAATGCAGGGGAAGAGAAAGAACCGCAGGAACTCATTCACTCTTGCACTGCATGGGCTCTCGGTTCCTGTGGACTGCTCTGCTTCCCTGCGGGAGTGGGACCACCAACAAGTTCTCAGGAATAATCACTGTGGCCTCCTCAGTTTACCCTGATGCACATGTCATGGGTGTGTTGGGGGTGGGTGTGTGTTTGGGAAGAGGAGGTAGAAGGGGGAGGGGGTTAGAATCAGGGAAAGGCAGAGCTCGTTGCAAATACGGGAGAACAGAGAAGCTGACTGGTCAGGGATGGCTCCTGAACTCCAAAATCAATCATTCAATCATATTTATTGAGCACTTACTGTGAGCAGAGCACTGTAGTAAACACTCAGGAAGTACATTTCAGCAGCAAATAGAGACAATCCCTGCCCACAATGGGGTCACGGTCTATAAGGGGGGAGACAGACATCAAAACAAGTAAGCAGGCATCAGTAGCATCATTATAAATAGAATTATAGATGGCTCCCCCCACTCCGATCCTGCACCCCAAAGGACCCTACTCTGCCTCTCTCTATTCTACATACCCACCCGACAACACCTACCAGTCTTTGTGAGTCCAGGCTAGTGACTGATTAAACTTCTAGGAAATTCAAACACCACCTTCTTGGTCAAGAGTTTCACCCTTTCCCCCGTTTCCCTGACCAAACGTTCTGCTTTGTCGAAGACTAGGAAGAATCAGATTGGAACTCCTGTTTCCTTCCGGCCCCTTCTTACTTCTAAGGGAGGTGCTCACACCAGTGAAACAGCCCCAAAGTCACAACTAATAGGGTGGAAAGGGAGCAGAGATGGGAGGGAGAAGGGAGGAGAATTCACATTATTTACCCAGTGCCTGCTGAGATGATTCACTGTTAGGGGAGAGTCACCACTGACTCTCACATACATGCCACTTCTTGTAACTCAAAAAACAAGCGGTTCAAACAATTTAATCTCCTCAGCTTCCATTCTCTTTTAATCAGGTAAGTGGCCAGGGCCCTTAATTGGGTTAGAAAGAGCAGATCTTTCTGAGCTTGTCCATCCTTTCCTGGCATCTCCGAGTTGACCACTCAGCTTGGCTGCTGATTTTCCCTCCTCGTGTTTGGCTTCATAGCCAACAGACGATCACTCTCCCCTTCTTCAAAGCCTTATTGAAGGCACATCTCCTCCAAGAGGCCTTTCCTGACTCAGCCCTCCTCTCCTCTTCTCCCACTCCCTTCTGCGTTGCCCTGACTTGCTTCCTGTATTCATCCCCCCTCCCAACCCCACAGCACTTATGTACATATCTGTGATTTATTTATTTATATTAATGTCTGTTTCGCCCTCTAGATTGTAAGCTCGTTGTGGACAAGGCATGTGTCAGTTATGTTGTTATACTGTACTCTCTCTAGGGCTTAGTACAGTGCTCTGCTTACAATCGATTGATTGTCACTGGCACCCAGGCACATAAAATGAAGCCCATTTTTACAGCTTCTCCAGGCTAGGAAGACCCTTTCTGCTGGGAGTTCTGCTGGGAGTCCTTGCAGGAGTTTTAATACTAAGTAACTTAAAGTGCCTCTTCCCTCCCCCTTTAATCAGTGACTCCAGCCTCTCCCTGAATCCCACCTCCTCATTGCTTCTGTGGGGAACTGGCTGACTCTTAGTTCATTCATTCAATCGTATTTATTGAGCGCTTACTGTGTGCAGAGCACTGTACTAAGTGCTTGGGAAATACAAGTCGGCAACATAAAGAGACGGTCCCTACCCAACAACGGGCTCACAGTCTAGGAGGAGGAGATAGACAGCAAAACAAGACATGTACACAGGTATCAAAATAGTCAGAACAAATAGAATTAAAGCTATTTGCACATCATTAACAAAATAAATAGAATAGTAAATATGTACAAGTAAAATAGAGTAATAAATCTGTAAAAATATATATACTAGTGCTGTGGGGAGGGGAAGGAGGTAGGGCTGGGGGGATGGGAGGAGGAGAGGGAAAAGGGGGCTCATTCTGGGAAGGCCTCTTGGAGGAGTTTTCTCAGTAGGGCTTTGAAGGGAGGAAGAGAGCTAGCTTGGCAGATGTGTGGAGGGAGGACATTCCAGGCCAGGGGAAGGATGTGGGCTGGGGATGGACGGCAGGATAGGTGAGAAGGAGGTACAGTGAGGAAGTTAGCAGTGACAGAGGAGCAGAGGGTGCGGTCTGGGCTGGAGAAGGAGAGAAGGAAGGTGAGGTAGGAGGGGGCAAGGTGATGGACAGCCTTGAAGCCGAGTGAGGAGTTTTTGCTTGATGTGTAGGTTGACTGGCAGCCACTGGAGATTTTTGAGGAGGGGAGTAACACGCCCAGAGTGTTTCTGCACAGTGATGAACCAGGCAGCAGAGTGAAGTATAGACTGAAGTGGGGAGAGACAGAAGGATGGGAGATCAGAGAGGAGGCTGATGCAGTAATCCAGTCGAGATAGGATGAGAGATTGAACCAGCAAGGTAACAGTTTGGATGGAGAGGAAAGGGCGGATCTTGGCGATGTTGTGGAGGTGAGACTGGCAGATTTTGGTGACGGATTGGATGTGTGGGGTGAACGACAGGGCGGAGTCGAGTATGACACCAAGGTTGTGGGCTTGTGAGACAGGAAGGATGGTAGTGGCATCTACAGTGACAGGAGTCAGGGAGAGGTCAGGATTTGGGAGGGCAAATAAGGAGTTCAGTCTTGGACATATTGAGTTTTAGATGGCGGGCAGACATCCAGATGGAGATGTCCTGAAGGCAGGAGGAGACCCGAGCCTGGAGGGAGGGAGAGAGAGCATGGGCAGAGATGTAGATTTGGATGTCCTCAGCGTAGAGATGATAGTTGAAGCTGTGGGAGCAAATGAGATCACCAAGGAAGTGAGTATAGATAGAGAACAGAAGGGGACCAAGAACTGACCCTTGAGGAACCCCTACAGTAAGGGGATGGGAGGGGGAGGAGGAGCCCACAAAGGAGACTGAGAATGAATGGCCAGAGAGATAAGTGGAGAACCAGGAGAGGACGGAGTCTGTGAAGCCAAGGATGGATAGTGTGTTGAGGAGAAGTGGGGTAGTCCACGTCGAAGGCAGCTCAGAGGTCAAGGAAGATTAGGGTAGAGTAGGAGTCGTTGGATTTGGCAAGAAGGAGGTCATCGGTGACCTTTGAGAGGGCAGGTTTGGTGGAGTGTAGGGGACGGAAGCCAAATTGGAGGGGGTCAAGGAGAGAGTTGGTGTTGAGGAATTTGAGGCAGCGGGTGTAGATGACTCATTCTGGGAGTTTGGAAAGGAATAGTAGGAGGGAGGTAGGGTGATACCTAGAAGGGGAGGTGGGCTCAAGAGAGGGTTTTTTCAGGATGGGGGAGATGTGAGCATGTTTGAAGGCAGAGGGGAAGGAACCAGTGTAGAGTGAGTGGTTGAAGATGTAAGTTAAGGAGGGGAGGAGGGAAGGGGCGAGAGATTTCATAAGATGAGACGGAATGGGGTCTGAAGTACCCCATCCCACCCCACCCCAGTTTTAGCCATTCCTCAGGCCAATCACACTAATGAGTTCGGAACTCCAGACTTGGGGCCCAAATAAAATCAGGCTGGGGTTAAAAGAAATCAGGCTGGGTGCAAGAGGAGAAAATAAAAAACCTACCCCATTGTCCTGATACCCTCACCTGGCAAAGGTGTCTTTCCCCTGCACTGCATGGGTGGGAGCTCATTATGGGCAGGGAATGTGTCTGCTAATCCTGTTTGTACTCTCCCAAGCACTTACTGCAGTGCTCTGCACATAGTAAGCACTCAATAAATACCACTGATTGATCGACTGATTGATAAGCTTCAGAGTTTTCTGGAGGTTGCTGTTCTCACAGACCTCAGCCTGTTATGGCTGCTTTCTAACCAATCAATCAATAAAATCCATCATATATATGGCACCGCTATATTTCGCAGAGCAGTGTACTCACAGTTGGTTGAGTATTGTAGATGTAGGATACAGGATCTCTGTTCACAAAAAGAGCTTACAAGGAGGGAGACAGACACACAAACATTTACAGGTAGGAAGAACAAGTGTTTAAATACTAGACTGGGTTATTTGATATGTGAAATTGCCACAGGAGGTTTCTGCCAACCTGAACCTAGGGACTGTGCTGAAACCTCTGATGGCAGCAGCAAAATTACCAATCCATCAATTGATGGCATTTATTGAGCGCATTCTGTGTGCAGAGCACAGTACTAAGCGCTTGGGAGACTAAAATACAACAATAAACAGAAACAGTCCCTGCAATATAACATATTTGGTTGACATGGTTCCTGCCCTCAAGGAGCTTCCAGTCTACTGGGGAAGATACGACTACTGCTACTATTCATTCATTCAATCGTATTTATTGAACGCTTACTGTTGCAGAGCACTGTACTAAGCATTTGGGAAGTACAAGTTGGCAACATATAGACGGTCCCTACCCAACAACGGGCTCACAATCTAGAAACTACTACTACTAATAATAACAGCATTTGTTAAGCACTTACTATGCACCAAACACTATCCTAAGCGCTGGGGTAGATACACGGTAATCAGGTTGTCCCATGTGGGGCTCACAGCCTTAGCCCCCATTTTACAGATAAGGTAACTGAGTCAAAGAGAAATTAAGTGGCTTGCCTAAGGTCACTCAGCAGACAAGTGGCAGAGCCGGGATTAGAACCCACATCCTCTGACTCCCAAGCCCGGGCTCTTTCCACGAAGCCACGTTGCTTCTCTAAGATGGACATTAAAGTAAGTCGCGTGTTGGGGAAATGGCAGAGTATAAGGATATGGGGTGGGGTGAGTCTCAAAGTGCTTAAGAGAGATGTGGGGCTGGGGTGGCGAGAGAAAGTGCTGAGAGAAGTACGGACAAAAGTGCAGAGCTTCTGGTTGGCCACCTTCCATCATCAATCGTATTTATTGAGCGCTTACTGTGTGCAGAGCACTGTACTAAGTGCTTGGGAAGTACAAGTTGGCAACATATAGAGACAGTCCCTACCCAAAAGTGGGCTCACAGTCTAAAAGGGGAAGACAGAGAACAAAACCAAACATACTAACAAAATAAAATAAATAGAATAGATATGTACAAGTAAAATAAATAAATAAATAGAGTAACAAAATATGTACAAACATATATACATATATACAGGTGCAGTGGGGAAGGGAAGGAGGTAAGATGGGGGGGATGGAGAGGGGGACGAGGGGGAGAGGAAGGAAGGGGCGCAGCCCCAGGGGCCTGGTTATGGGGCGCAGGCTGCCACGCCAACTAATCTTAGCTGCTGGTGGAGTGAGACTGAAACTTCTGTTTTGGCACCTTGCAGTGGATTTTTGAGGTGTGAAACAATGATGGGTGTTCCCCGGGGTTGCATGTATCATAGGGTGGCTGTAGCCTTGGCTACTGTAGCAAATCTGGGAAGCAACTTGGCCTAGTGGATAGAGCATGGGCCCGGGAGTCAGAAGACCTGGGGTTTAATCCCGGTTCCAGAGAAGCAGCGTGACTCAGTGGAAAGAACACGGGCTTTGGAGTCAGAGGTCATGGGTTCTAATCCCAGCTCCGCCAATTGTCAGCTGGGGGACTTTGGGCAAATCACTTACCTTCTCTGTGCCTCAGTTACCTCATCTGTAAAATGGAGATGAAGACTGTGAGCCCCACATGGGACAATCTGATCACCTTGTATCCTCCCCAGCACTTAGAACAGTGATTTGCACACAGTAAAAGCTTAACAAATGCCATCATTATTATTATTATTAGTTATCCACTCTGCGACATTGCCCATGTCACTTAACTTCTCTGGGCCTAAATTACCTCACCTGTAAAATGGGGATTAAGGCTGTGAGCCCCTCTTGGGACATAGTCTGTGTCCAACCTGATTAACTTGTGTCTACCTCGGTGCTTAGTACAGTCCCTCTCACATAGTAAGTGTTTCACAAATACCATTAAAAAATGACAAACCAAAAAAAAATGGCTATACCTCCAGGTTGTATATCATGGGGTGGCTGCCTAGACTGTGAGCTCGTTGTGGGTAGGGAATGTCACTGTATATTGTTGCACTGTACTTTCCCACTCAGTACTGTGCTCTGAACACAGTAAGAGCTCAATAAATATGACTGAATGAATGAAGTGTGATTGTTTTGGGGGGGAGGGTGTTTGTGTCCCCTTTCCTTTCTCTTCCGCCATCCCCAAACCTTCAAATACCGTTCAGTTGGCAACCTTCCAGCGCTCTGGGCCCCATCTTTTCCAAGAAATTATAACGCCCCAACAATAGTCTGGACAGTGGTCCCCTCACCCACTGCAGCGAGGGTAGCAAAGACATGTTGGTTCCTTCGGCAACAGAAGAGGCACACACACACAACTCCAGCTGAGGAGGATGAGGGTCCAGCACAACTTCTGTTGCAGGGGGCATGCAGACATAGTGGATTCTGGGGCCTGAGACTGATAATCTGCTGCCCCGGTTTATCAATAGCTAAAGGACAGGGACTCTGCCTAATAATAATAATAATAATAATAATAATAATAATAATAGCATTTATTAAGTGCTTACTATGTGCAAAGCACTGTTCTAAGTGCTTCCATTGTACTCGCCCAAGTGCTTAGAATAGTGTCCTGCACACAGTAGGTGCCATGTACAGTGCTCTGCAAGCAGTCGTTACCCACCGGTGATGGACTGTCCCATTGAAAACATCAGATGAGCTTCAGATTTGAGATTTGGGGATTGAGAAACAGTTTCAGACAGCCCTCCCCCATCTCAGCTAGGCAAGGTCCTCTTGGGACACAGAGTGAAGAGAGGGAGAAAGGAGACAGAGGAAGGCACCTACCTGATAGGTGCTCAGAAAAACTATTGAATGAATGAACGAATGACTGTAAAGTGTACTGTTGGTTCCAGGGCCCATGGAGAGGGAGTGTGGATGGCTCCGTGCAGCCCATCACGGCTCCCGGAAACACAAAGTACAGAACCCGCTGGTGGTCAGGCAGTCTTTGTTGTGCCCTAAACAATAGTCCTCCATAAGAATGGTGCAGATTAATGGTCATTTTGTCATGGATGAGGCAGAAATACCATTGGGTGACCTTCTGGTTTTTGCTCGGCTCCTCTGTTGCTAACCTCTGCACTGTTCCTCATTCTTGCCTGTCCCGCCATCGACCCCCGGCCCACATCCTACCTCTGGCCTGGAATGCCTTTCCTCCTCACATCTGCAAAACTAGCTCTTTTCCCCCCTTCAAAGCCCTATTGAGAGCTCACCTCCTCCAGGAGGCCTTCCCAGACTGATCCGCCTGTTTCTTCTGCTCCTCTTCCCCTCCCTATCAGCCCTACTCCCTCCCTCTGCTCTACCCTCTTCCCCGCTCCACAGCACTTGTGTATATTTGTACGTATTTATTATTCTATTTATTTTATTAATGATGTGTAGACATCTATAATTCTATTTATCTATTTTGATGCTATTGATGCCTATCTACTTGTTTTGTTTTGTTGTATGTCTCCCCCTTCTAGACTGTGAGCCCATTGCTTAGGGATTTTCTCTATTTTTTGCCAAGTTGTACTTTCCAAGCACTTAGTACAGTGCTCTGCACACAATAAGTGCTCAATAAATACGATTGAATGAATGAATGAATGAGGGAGGGAGGGAGGGGGTGAAACTGGTGGAGGAAGAGGGTGGATTTCTGTAATCCCCCAAATTATTGTTATTATTATTATTATTATTATTATTATTATTATTAAATTTGTTAAGCACTTGCTAGGTGCTGGGCACTGTACTCTGGAATAGATATAAGCAAATTGGGTTGGACACAGTCCCTGTCCCAAGTGGGGCTCAGAGTCTCAATACCCATTTTTCAGATGAGTTAGCAGCATGGCTCAGTGGAAAGAGCCCAGGCTTTGGAGTCAGAGGTCATGGGTTCAAATCCCATCTCCACCACTTGTCAGCTGTGTAACCTTGGGCAAGTCACTTAACTTCTCTGTGCCTCAGTTCCCTCACCTGTATAATGGGGATTAAGACTGTGAGCCCCCCGTGGGACAACTGATCACCTTGTAATCTCCCCAGCACTTAGAACAGTGCTTTGCACATAGTAAGTGCTTAATAACTGCCATTATTATTATTATTATTATGAGGTAACTGAGGCCCAGAGAAGTAAAGTGATTTACCCCCTAGCAGCGTGGCTAGGGGAAGCAGCGTGGCTCAATGGAAAGAGCCCGGGCTTTGGAGTCAGAGGTCATCGGTTCAAATCCCAGCTCTGCCACTTGTCAGCTGTGTGACTATGGGCAAGTCACTTCACTTCTCTGTGCCTCAGTTCCCTCATCTGTAAAATGGGGATTAAGACTGTGAGCTCCACGTGGGACAACCTGATCACCTTGTAAACTCCCCAGCGTTTAGAACAGTGCTTTGCACGTAGTAAGTGCTTAATAAATGCCATTATTATGATTATGATTATTATTAATATCAGGAAAACAAGAGGAAAGCATTCCTGGAATGCAGACAGTGGAGCAGAGCCGGGGAGAAGACTTACCCTCCATCTGCCTCTTCCTCCCCCCACCTCCCACACTGTAGCTGAGTGGATCAGGGCACTGCCTGTCACCTGTCCATTGATCGATCAGCCCAAAATCTGGAACATGAGCTGCCTCCTTTGACTTGGGGAGGGGCAGATGCTGCTGTTCTGATGTCCTTGCTCCCTGGGGAGGAAGGGGAGGAAGGTGCCTCCCCTTAATAATTGTGGTATTTGTTAAGTTCTTACTCTGTGCCAAACAATATGCTGTGCTGGAGTAACACATTACAGTCAGATCAGACCAAATCCCTATCCCACATGGGGTTCACAGTCTAATGAATCAATCAGTCAATCAATTGAATTCACTGAGCACTTCATCCATTCATCCATTTAATCGTATTTATTGAACGCTTACTGTGTGCAGAGTATTATACTACTACTACCACTACTACTACTACTACTACTACTACTACTACTACTACTACTACTAATGGCATTTATTAAGTGCTTACTATGTGCAAAGCACTATTCTAAGCACCAGGGAGGTTACAAGGTGATCAGGTTGTCCCACAGGGGGCTCACAGTCTTAACCCCCATTTTACAGATGAGGTAACTGAGGCCCAGAGAAGTTAAGTGACTTGCCCAAAGTCACCCAGCTGACAATTGTGTGCAGAGCATTGAACTAAGAGTTTGGGAGAGTGCAATATAACAAAGTTGATAAACACGTCCCCTGTCCACAGCGAGCTTGGGGAGAGAGAATAGGTTTTATGGATGAGGAAGGTGAGGCACAGAGAAGTTACATGACTTGCCCAAGGTCACAGAGAAGGCAAGTGATGGAGCCAGAAATTGAACGCTGGTCTCTGCCAGGCTGCTTCTCACTTTTTCTCCTAACCAGGAAAGGGCAGGGGAGAGAGAAGAGAAGCCAGTAAGGGGCAACCAAGGACAGGAGAGAGCAAGCCATCTATGCAATGTGGGTTACCGTGTTGGGGACAGTGAGTCGAGGGAGGAGGATGAATAGGAAGGATGAGAAGATGGGAGGAAGATGAGAAGTGGGGAAAGGGAGGAGGATGAAAAGGGAGGACAAGTAGGAAAAGGGAGGATGATGAAGAAGGAGAAGGAGGAGAAGGGAAGAGAAAGAGGAGAAGGGACATCTCTGCTTGGATGCTCTGCTGACTCAAACTTAACATGTCCAAAACAGTACTCCTCATCTTTCCACTCACATCCTGCCCTCCCCCTGACTTTCCCATCACTCTAGACAACATCAACATCCTCCCTGTCACATAAGCCTGGAACCCCTGCATAATCCTCAACTCATCGCTCTTATTCAACTCACATATTCAATCTGCCACAGTTCTACCTTCATAACATCTCTGGAAATCTCCCTTTCCTCTCCATTAAAACTGCCGTTGATATCCACCCCAGGCTCAGCCCTACAGCACTTATATACATATCCTTAATTTCCCCTATCTTTAATTTATTTTAATGTCACTCCCTCGAGACTGTAATCTCCTTGTGGTCAGGGATCATGTTTGCCAAGTGTATTTTATTGTACTCTCTCAAACACAGTTTAGTATTCTGCATATAGTAAGGGCTCAATACATGCCACTGATTTATTTATCGAAGTAGGGAAGGGAAAGGGAAAGGAAGGGGGGGGGGAAGGGGGGAAGAGAAAGGGGAGGAAAAAGAGGTGGAACTCATTCATTCAGTCATATTTATTAAACTCTTACTGTGCGCAGAACACTGTATTAAGTGTTTGGGAGACTACAATATAACACTAAACATATTCCCTGCCCACAAGGAGCTTACAGTCTAGAGGGGGAGACAGACATTAAATAAATTACAGATATGCACATAAGTGCTGTGGGGCTGGGAGGTGGGATAAATAGAGGGGAAACAGACAGAGCAACGCAGAAGGGAGTGGGAGAAGAGGAAAGGAGGGCTTAGTCATGGAAGACCTCTTGGAGGAGATGTGCCTTCAATAAGGCTTTGAAGGAGGGGAGAGTCACTGTCTGTCAGACATGAGGAGGGAGGGTATTCCAGGCCGGAGATAGGACGTGGGTGAGGAGTTGGTGGTGAGATAAACGAAATTGAGGTACAGTGAGAAGATTGGCATTAGAGAAGTGAAGTGTGTGGGCTGGGAAGAGGAAGAGGAGGGGGAAGAGGAGCAGGAGGAGGTGGAAAAGGAGGAGAAGGAGGAAGAGGAGGAGGAGGAGGAGGAAGAGAGAGAGGAAGAGGAAATGGAGGAGGTGAAAAGGAGGAGGAAGAGGAGGAGGAAGAGGAGGAGGAAGAGGAGGAGGAGGTGGAAAAGGAGAAGAAGGGGGAGGAGGAAGAGGAGGAGGAGGACATGGAAGAGGACGAGGAGAAAAAGGAGGAGGAGGAGGGAGAGAGAAGAGGAGAAGGAAGAGGAGGAGGAGGAAAAGAAGGAGGAGGAGGAGGAGGAGGGGGAGATGGAAGAGGAGAAGGAAGAGGAGGAGGAGGGGAAGGAGAGCTCGCTGTGGACAGAGAATGTGTCTGTTTATTGTTCTATTGTACTCTCCCAAGCGCTTAGTACAGTGCTTTGCACACAGTAAGAGCTCCCTAAAGAATAATAATAATAATAATGGCATTTCTTAAGCGCTTACTATGTGCAAAGCACCGTTCTAAGCGCTGGAGAAGTTCCCAGGTGATCAAGTTGTCCCCCGTGGGGCTCACAGTCTTAATCCCCCACTTTCTGGATGGGGTCACTGAGGCCCGGAGCAGTGAAGTGACTCGCCCCAGAGCCCCCCAGCTGACAACCTCTGACTCCCGAGCCCGGGCTCTTTCCACTGAGCCCCGCTGCTTTGCTAATCGAAATAGGATTAATTGAGGGAGGGAGGGAGGGAGGAGGGCTGACGGTGCAGCAGGGCCACCAGCGGGCCGGGGTCCCTCCGCCCCCCGCCCTGACGTCACCGGGCCCAGAGAACCCGCCCCACTCGGCGCTGCCAGCCTTGCCAATCCTGCCAGCCTTGCCAGTCCTGCCTTCTGGCCACGTGACCCAGACAGGTAACCCCCCCAACCCCCCCACCCGCCCAGCACCTGCCCCCCGAAAACCCGGCCTGCCCGGCGGGAGCAGAGATGCCAGGCAGGGCCCGGGGCCCCGCAGGGACGAAGATGGGCCCGGTGACTTAGTCGTGCCCTTCGCCGGGCTCCCCCCGGCCCGAGGGCCTGCTTGGCTGCCCTTGTCGGTGGCCCAGAGGCCCGTTTTCGGGGGGCCAGTTTTTTATATGGCATGTATTAAGCGCTTCCTATGTGCCAAGCACTGTCCTGGGGAGATTCCAAGGTGATCAGGTTGCCCCACGGGGGGCTCACAGTCTTCATCCCCGTTTTGCAGACGAGGGAACCGAGGCCCAGAGAATAATAATAATAGTAATGTTGGTATTTGTTAAGCGCTTACTATGTGCCATGCACTGTTCTAAGTGCTGGGGAGGTTACAAGGTGATCAGGTTGCCCCCCGGGGGCTCACAGTCTTCATCCCCGTTTTACAGATGAGGGAACTGAGGCCCAGAGAATAATAATAATAATAATAATAATAATAATAATAATAATAATAATAATAATATTGGTATTTGTTAAAGTGATCAGGTTGTCCCACGGGGGGCTCACAGTCTTCATCCCCGTTTGAAAGACGAGGGAACTGAGGCCCAGAGAATACTACTACTACTAATAATGTTGGTATTTGTTAAGCGCTTACTATGTGCCAAGCACTGTTCCAAGCGCTGGGAGGTTGCAAGGTGATCAGGTTGTCCTGTTTGACAGACGAGGGAACTGAGGCCCAGAGAATACTACTACTACTAATAATGTTGGTATTTGTTAAGCGCTTACTATGTGCCAAGCACTGTTCCAAGCGCTGGGAGGTTACAAGGTGATCAGGTTGTCCCGTTTGACAGACGAGGGAACTGAGGCCCAGAGAATACTACTACTAATAATGTTGGTATTTGTTAAGCGCTTGCTATGTGCCAAGCACAGTTCTAAGCGCTGGGGAGGTTACAAGGTGATCAGGTTGTCCCACGGGGGCTCACAGTCTTCATCCCCATTTTGCAGACGAGGGAACTGAGGCCCGGAGAATACTACTACTAATGATAATGTTAGTATTTGTTGAGCGCTTACTATGTGCCAAGCACTGTTCTAAGCGCTGGGGAGGTTACAAGGTGATCAGGTTGTCCCACGGAGGGCTCGCAGTCTTCATCCCCGTTTTGCAGACGAGGGAACTGAGGCCCAGAGAATACTACTACTAATGATAATGTTAGTATTTGTTGAGCGCTTACTATGTGCCAAGCACTCTTCTAAGCGCTGGGGAGGTTACAAGGTGATCGGGTTGTCCCACGGGGGGCTTGCAGTCTTCATCCCCGTTTTACAGATGAGGGAACTGAGGCCCAGAGAATACTGCTACTAATAATAATGTTGGTATTTGTTAAGCGCTACTATATGCCAAGCACTGTTCTAAGCGCTGGGGAGGTTACAAGGTGATCAGGTTGTCCCACGGGGGGCTTACAGTCTTCATCCCTGTTTTACAGACGAGGGAACTGAGGCCCAGAGAATACTGCTACTAATGATAATGTTGGTATTTGTTAAGCGCTTACTATGTGCCAAGCACTGTTCTAAACACTGGGGAGGTTACAAGGTGATCAGGTTGTCCCACGGGAGGCTCGCAGTCTTAATCCCCGTTTTACAGGCGAGGGAACTGAGGCCCAGAGAATACTACTACTAATAATGTTGGTATTTGTTAAGCACTTACTATGTGCCAAGCACTGTTCTAAGCGCTGGGGAGGTTACAAGGTGATCAGGTTGCCCCCCGGGGGGCTCACAGTCTTCATCCCCGTTTTACAGACAAGGAAACTGAGGCCCAGAGAATAATAATAATAATAATGTTGGTATTTGTTAAGGTGATCAGGTTGTTCCACAGGGGGCTCACAGTCCTCATCCCCATTTTACAGACGAGGGAACTGAGGCCCAGAGAATACTGCTACTAATAATAATGGTGGTATTTGTTAAGCGCTTACTATATGCCAAGCACTGTTCTAAGCGCTGGGGAGGTTACAAGGTGATCAGGTTGTCCCACGGGGGGCTTACAGTCTTCATCCCTGTTTTACAGACGAGGGAACTGAGGCCCAGAGAATACTGCTACTAATGATAATGTTGGTATTTGTTAAGCGCTTACTATGTGCCAAGCACTGTTCTAAACACTGGGGAGGTTACAAGGTGATCAGGTTGTCCCACGGGAGGCTCGCAGTCTTAATCCCCGTTTTACAGGCGAGGGAACTGAGGCCCAGAGAATACTACTACTAATAATGTTGGTATTTGTTAAGCACTTACTATGTGCCAAGCACTGTTCTAAGCGCTGGGGAGGTTACAAGGTGATCAGGTTGCCCCCCGGGGGGCTCACAGTCTTCATCCCCGTTTTACAGACAAGGAAACTGAGGCCCATAGAATAATAATAATAATAATGTTGGTATTTGTTAAGGTGATCAGGTTGTTCCACAGGGGGCTCACAGTCCTCATCCCCATTTTACAGACGAGGGAACTGAGGCCCAGAGAATACTGCTACTAATAATAATGGTGGTATTTGTTAAGCGCTTACTATGTGCCAAGCACTGTTCTAAGCGCTGGGGAGGTTACAAGCTGATCAGGTTGCCCCACACGGGGCTCGCAGTCTTCATCCCCGTTTTACAGGCAAGGGAACTGAGGCCCAGAGAATACTACTACTAATAATGTTGGTATTTGTTAAGCGCTTACTAGGTGCCAAGCACTGTTCTAAGCGCTGGGGAGGTTACAAGGTGATCAGGTTGTCCCACGGAGGGCTCGTAGTCTTCATCCCTGTTTGACAGACTAGGGAACTGAGGCCCAGAGAATAATAATAATAATAATAATAATAATGTTGGTATTTGTTAAGCGCTTACTATGTGCCAAGCACTGTTCTAAGTGCTGGGGAGGTTACAAGGTGATCAGGTTGCCCCACGGGGGGCCTCACAGTCTTCATCCCCGTTTTACAGAAGAGGGAACTGATGCCCAGAGAATACTGCTATTAATAATAATGTTGGTATTTGTTAAGCGCTTACTATGTGCCAAGCACTCTTCTTAGTGCTGGGGAGGTTACAAGGTGATCAGGTTGTCCCACAGAGGGCTCGCAGCCTTCATCCCCATTTTACAGATGAGGGAACTGAGGCCCAGAGAATACTGCTACTAATAATAATGTTGGTATTTGTTAAGCGCTTACTATGTGCCAAGCACTCTACTAAGCGCTGGGGAGGTTACAAGGTGATCAGGTTGTCCCACAGAGGGCTCGCAGTCTTCATCCCCATTTTACTAGACGAGGGAACTGAGGCCCAGAGAATAATAATAATAATAATGTTGGTATTTGTTAAGTGCTTACTATGTGCCATGCACTGTTCTAAGTGCTGGGGAGATTACAAGGTGATCAGGTTGTCCCACGGGGGGCTCACAGTCTTCATCCCCGTTTTACAGATGAGGGAACTGAGGCCCAGAGAATACTACTAATAATAATGTTGGTATTTGTCAAGTGCTTACTATGTGCCATGCACTGTTCTAAGCGCTTGGGAGGTTACAAGGTGATCAGGTTGTCCCACGGGGGGCTCACAGTCTTTATCCCCGTTTTACCGACGAGGGAACTGAGGCCCAGAGAATACTACTACTACTAATAATGTTGGTATTTGTTAAGCACTTACTATGTGCCACGCACTCTTCTAAGTTCTGGGGAGGTTACAAGGTGATCAGGTTGTCCCATGGGGGGCTCACAGTCTTCATCCCCGTTTTACAGAAAAGAGAACTGAGGCCCAGAGAATAATAATAATAATTTTGGTATTTGTTAAGTGCTTACTATGTGCCAAGCACTGTTCTAAGTGCTGGGGGAGATACAAGGTGATCCGGTTGTCCCATGGGGGGCTCACAGTCTTCATCCCCATTTTACAGAGGAGGGAACCGAGGCCCAGAGAATACTACTAATAATAATTTTGGTATTTGTTAAGTGCTTACTATGTGCCAAGCACTGTTCTAAGCACTTGGGGAGATGCAAGGTGATCAGGTTGTCCCATGGGGGGCTCATACTCTTCATCCTCATTTTACACATGGGGGAACTGAGGCCCAGAGAATTGAAGTGACTTGCCCAAAGTCACACAGCTGACAATTGGCGGAGCTGGGATTTGAACCCATGACCTCTGACTCCTAAGCCTGGGCTCTTTCCACTGAGCCACGCTGCTTCTCATGCTGCCAGTTGAACGCCGCCCCCAACCCCTCTCTGATGGCTGAGGAGGCAGCCCGCTCACTCCTGTCCTCCGCTGCCACCAACCTTTCATTCATTCATTCAGTCGTATTTATTGAGCGCTGACTATGTGCAGAGCAGTGGACCAAGCGCTTGGGAAGGCCAAGTCGGCAACATCTAGAGAAGGTCCCGACCCAACAACGTGCTCACAGTCTAGAAGGGGGAGACAGACAACAAAACAAAACATGGAGACAGGTGTCAGAATCGTCAGATCAAATAGAATTAATCGTATTTATTAATAATAATAATGATAATGATGGCAATTAGTAAGCTCTTACTATGTGCAAAGCACTGTTCTAAGCACTGGGGAGGTTACAAGGTGATCAGCCCCACGGGGGGCTCACGGTCTTCATCCCCATTTTACAGATGAGGGAACTGAGGCACAGAGAAATCGAGTGACTTGCACAAAGTCACACAGCTGATAAGTGGCAGAGTCAGGATTGGAACCTGTGACCCCTGACTCCCAAGCCCGGGCTCTCGCCACCGAGCCATGCGCTCACCGTGTGCAGAGCATTGTACTAAGCCCTTGGGAAGTACAAGTCGGCAACGGAGACGGTCCCTACCCAACAGTGGGCTCACAGTCTAGAAGCAGTGTGGCTCAGTGGAAAGAGCCCGGGCTTGGGAGTCAGAGGTCATGGGTTTGAATCCCGGGTCTGCCACATGTCTGCTGTGTGATCTTGGGCAAGTCACTTCACTTCTCTGAGCCTCAGTTACCTCATCTGTAAAATGGGGATTAAAACTGTGAGCCCCATGTGGGACAACCTGATCACCTTGAATCCCCCCAGTGCTTAGAACGGTGCTTTGCACATAGTAAGCGCTTAAATGCCATCATCATCATTATTATTATTATTATTATTATTATTATTATTATTATTATTATTAGAAGGGGGAGACAGACAATGAAACAAAATCGTGCCTCCATCTCTGCCCATCTCGCCGCCGACCCCTGGCCCACATCCTACCTCTGGCCTGGAACGCCCTCCCTAATAATAATAATAATAATAATAATAATAATGATAATAATAATAATAATAATAATGTTGGTATTTGTTAAGTGCTTACTATGTGCCAAGCACTGTTCTAAGTGCTGGTGGGGGGAGGGGAATAAAAGTTAATCAAGGTTGTCCCACTTGGGGCTCACAGTCTTCATCGCCACTTTACAGATGAGGGAACTGAGACACAGAGAAATGAATAATAATAATGATGGTATTTGTTAAGCGCTTACTATATGCCAAGTACTGTTCTAAGCACTGGGAGGGATACAAGGTCATCAGGTTGTCCCACGTGGGGCTCACGGTCTTTAGCCCCACTTACTGATGAGGGAACTGAGGCCCAGAGAAGTGAAGTGACTTGCCCAAAGTCACACAGCTGACAAGTGGTGGAGTTGGGATTAGAACCCATGACCTCTGACTCCCAAGTCTGGACTCTTTCTACTGAGCCACGCTGCTTCTCTGCTTACAGGAGAAGCCCCGGACTCACAAGCCCCAGACAATTACTCTTCCTCCCTTCAAAACCCTACTGAAGGTCCACCTCCTCCAAGAGGCCTTCCCACACTAAGACTTTTCCTCAGCTCCCCTCCCTTATGCGTCACCTAGACTTGCTCCCTTGCTCTCCCCCCTCACCCCGCAGTACTTACGTACATATGTATATATCTGTAATTCTATTTGCATAGATGTCTGTTTTACTTGTATTGATGTCTGTCTTCCCACTTCTAGACTGAACACATGGGCAGGGATTGTCTCTTTGTATGCTGTATTGTACTTTCCAAGCGCTTAGTACAGTCTCTGCACACAGTAAGCGCTCAATAAATACGATTGAATGAATTGAATGAATGACTCTTCTCCCTCGGATTGGGCCAGTCTTCAGGATGACCCCTCGGCCAGCCCGCTGCCCCTCTTCCCAGAGCCAAGTTTCACCAACCCCCTTCCCCCCCGCAGAGAGGCCTGCGCCCCACAGAAATCTGGTCTCTGGCCTGGGGCGAACCCCACGATGGTCTTTGGCTCCCCGGGGCCCTCGGCTCCCCAGCCCTGCTCTTCAATTCAATTCAGTTCTATTTATTGAGCACTTACTGTGTGCAGAACACGGTACTAAGCGCTTGGGAAAGTATAATACAGCGAGAAAGACAATCCCTGCCCACAACGAGTTCACAGTCTAGAGGCGGGGGAGACAGACATCAATACAAGTACACAGGCATTAATATAAATAAAGTTACAGATATCTACATAAGTGCTCTGGGGCAGGGAGAGGTGGGGAAGAGCAAAGGGAGCAAGTCAGGGTGATGCAGAAGTGGGTGGGAGATGAGGAAACGTGGGGCTTAGTCTGGGAAGGCGCTTCCTTGGGGCTTTTAGGGCAGTGCTTCTCCCAGATCCCCGGGGTTGCTCGGCCCGCCCATGTCGGGGTACCCTGCTGACCTGCAAAGCTTTGGAGGCCAGGCCGCCACCAGCCAGCCTCCCCGGCAGCCCAGGCGAGGTGGGTGGGTGAGCGATAGGCGTTGGACGAGGGGGTCCCGTGGGTCCACAGGCCCCGCCAGCTCACTGGACCACCAGACCGGCGAGGCAGATGCCCTCAGAAGTGGGGGAAGCCAACTCTTCCCTGATCCCTGGGGAGATCCGGCTCCTAACGTGGTGCCTACATGCCGACGGAGAGAGGCGCCTTCCTTCTGGAAGAGAGGGGTGCACAGAAGGCAGATCGGGCTGACTTTTTCATGGTATCCGCTAAGCGCTTACTATGTCCCAGGCGCTAGTCTAAGATGTGAGGTAGATACGAGGTAATCAGGTTGGACGCAGTCCATGTCCCACACGGGGCTCAGTTGTAATCTCCATTTTACAGATGAGGGAACTGAGGCACCGAGAAGTTAAACGACTTGACCAAGGTCACGTCTTTCCGTTCGTTGATCCCGGGTGGTTGTGCTGCCTTTTTACCAGCCCCACTTCCTCTCCCCACAGCAGGTCCTGGAGAAGGGTTTGTGTCTGCCCTAGGGAGAGGGAGACACCTACTATCTAAATACATTTCCAGCCCAGCCCGGTTTGGGACTCTTCTTCTTTTAGACTGTGAGCCCACTGTTGGGTAGGGACTGTCTCTATATGTTGCCAACTTGTACTTCCCAAGCGCTTAGTACAGTGCTCTGCACACGGTAAGCGCTCAATAAATACGATTGATTGATTGATTGATTCTTTCGATCACGCTCCCCTCCCCCTCAGCATTGGGCAGCCCCCATTAACTCTCCCCAGCTACCTGCAGACGCTGGCCTCCAATGGCTCTCCTAAAGCTTGCACATCTGGGCAAGATTTCCAAGCTCATGCAGCCTTCAGGAGTACATGCTCTGGAATGGAAGCCCAATGGATGGTGATTATTTAGAGTCAGGGCTGTGGCATGGAAAGGGGAAAGGGACTCCTCTCCTGGGGGCAATTCCCAAGCTGTAGAGCCAGACATTCCAGGCTAGCGGGAGGAAGCTTCTACTACACCCTCCCGCCCACCCCCAGCGCACACCCTGCTTCTTTCAGATCCTGCTGTGAGGCACAAATCAATCCCTGTGTGTTTATTGTGGGCTGGGACTCTGTACTAGGTACTTGGAGAGCGCAGTGGAGTTTGTAGACAAGATCCCTGCCCTCAGGGAAGAAAGGGAACTTCAGTTCCATGTCCACCCAGTGAGTGTTGGCCGATCCCAGTTGGTTTGGGTGCTGCCAGAAAAGCTTCTATGGACCCCCTGCCTTGGGAAGATTTAGCAGGAACCCGACAGAAGTATTCACATGGGCGGAAATGGTGACTTTCCCACTGCTCAGCCCGGAAACCAACCACCTGGCAGTAGAGCAAACTAGGCATGATCCCAGTCACCTATGCAAGCCCCTCTCCAGGTGGAGGGCCACCTGTAGTGCAACAGGTAGCCATGACAATAGGCCCGGCCCCCAAATAATCCTTCTTTGTGGCAGCCCCCCTCTTCCCCTCCACCAGTCCATCCCTAGGGAGAGAAGCAGCTGAGAAGCAGCATGGCTTAGTGGAAAGAGCCCGGACTTGGGAGGCAGAGGTCTTGGGTTCTAATCCCGGCTCCGCCACTTGTCGGCTGTGTGACTTTGGGCAAGTTACTTAACTTCTCTGGGCCTCGGTGACCTCATCTGTAAAATGGGGATTAAGACCGTGAGCCCCACGGGGGGCAACCTGATTACCTTGTATCTACCCCCAGCGTTTAGACCAGTGCTAACACCATTAAGGAGGCTTGGTCCTTTGGGGCCTCTTCTGAGGTGTAGCTGCTGTTCAGGCTGTTACCTGCCCTATCTGGCTCCCGTCCCTAAACAAAGGGCCGGGCAGCTTCTGGATGACGGCCAGGAATCTGCTCCTGGCCCTGGCCCAGCCCCTCTCCTGGTCGGTCCCATCCGGCAGACACAAGTCCCGTGGCCAAGTGGCTCCAGGCCCCCGGGTAAGGGGCAGGCCATTCTCCCACCTGCCTGCCCCAGGTCCGGTCTCCCTGGATGGGCAGGAGGGATGATGATGGTGGTATTTGTTAAGCACTCACTGTGTGCCAAGCACTGTTCTAAGCTGTGGGGTAGATACAAGGTTATCAAGTTGGACACAGTCCCTGTCCCACGCGGGGCTCACAGTCTTAATCTGTGAAGCAGCGTGGCTCAGTGGAAAGAGCACAGGTTTGGGAGTCAGAGGTCATGGGTTCGAATCCCGGCTCAGCCACCTGTCAGCTGCGTGACCTTGGGCAAGTCACTTAGCTTCTCTGTGCCTCAGTTACCTCATCCGTAAAATGGGGATGAAGACTGTGAGCCCCACGTGGGACAACCTGATCAGCTTGTATCCCCCCCAGCGCTTAGAAAAGTGCTTCACACATAGTAAGCGCTTAACAAATACCACCATTATTATTATTATTATTATTATTGTTAATCAGCATGGCTGACTTAGAAGCAATGTGGCTTAGTGGAAAGAGCCTGGGCTTGGGAGTCAGAGGTCATGGGTTCTAATCCCGGCTCCGCCACTTGTCAGCTGTGTGATTTTGGACGTCACCTCACTTCTCTTTGCCTCAGTGACCTCATCTGTAAAATGGGGATGAAGACTGTGAGCCCTACATGGGACAACCTGATCACCTTGTATCCCCCCCAGCGCTTAGAAAAGTGCTTCGCACATAGTAAGTGCTTAACAAATACCACCATTGTTATTATTATTATTATTATTATTATTAATCAGCATGGCTGACTTAGAAGCAACGTGGCTTAGTGGAAAGAGCCTGGGCTTGGGAGTCAGAGGTCATGGGTTCTAATCCCGGCTCCGCCACTTGTCAGCTGTGTGATTTTGGGCGTCACCTCACTTCTCTTTGCCTCAGTGACTTCATCTGTAAAATGGGGATGAAGACTGTGAGCCCCACTTGGGACAACCTGATGACCTTGTATCTACCCCAGTGCTGAGGACAGTGCTTGGCACATAGTGAGCACTTAACAAATACCATCATTATTATTATTATTAATCCTCATTTTGCAGATGAGGGAACTGAGGCCCAAAGGGCCTTTCTTGAGGGCACACAGCAGAAAAGTGGCAGAGCCGGGATTAGAACCCAGGTCTTTCTGGCTCCCAGGCTTGTGCTCTATCCACTACGCTGTGCTGCTTCTCTTGAGGCCAGTGACTGCAGGAGAGAAGCTGGGGGCAGGAGCTGCGTGAGTTGGTCCACGATGGACAGGAGAGAGCCGTAGTCCACGTGGTGATTTTGGTAGTCCACAGGGTGATTTCTTGCTTTAAGCTGTCTCCCTCCCAAGCTGGCAGAGGAGATTTGAGTGTCGAGCCAGGGGCCCGAAGAAGAGCCTGTTGTTTGCAGAGCTGGCAGTATTCTTGCTTGCCACATTGTCTCGGTGCCCAGCATGGCCTTGGTGAAGGTGAACACCCTCAGGCACGGGGGAGGGGAGCATCGAGTTGATTTGCAGGAGCGTTTGAAGTCACTCTTCATGCAAACAGGCTTGGTGAGACATAATGTTCTGGATTGGAGCTGTTCAGCCAGAGCCAGGAGCTGGGGAAAGCTCTGCTTTTGGAAAGCTCCACTGTGCCCGGGACATAATAATAATAATAATGATGGTATTTGTTATGCGCTTACTATGTGCAAAGCACTGTTCTAAGCACTGGGGAGGTTACAGGGTGATCAGGTTGGCCCACGGGGGGCTCACAGTTTTAATCCCCATTTTACAGATGAGGTAACTGAGGCACAGATAAGTTAAGTGACTTGCCCAAAGTCACACAGCTGACAGTTGGCGGAGCCGGGATTTGAACCCATGACCTCTGACTTCAAAGCCCGGGCTCTTTCCACTGAGCCGCATAGTTTCCTTTCCTTTTTTTTTTTTAGTTTCTTTTTAAAAATTTTGTATATATGGTATTCATAAGCACTTACTGTGTGCCAGGCACTGTATTAAGCGCTAGCACAGACACAAGCTAATCAGGCTGAACACGGTCTCTGTCCCACAAGGGGCTCAAAGTCTTAATCCCCGTTTTAAAGATAAGGCAACTGAGGCACAGAGTAGTGAAATGACTTACTGGCGGTCACACAGCAGACAAGTGGTGGAGCGGGATTAGAACCCAGGTCCTTCTGACTCTCAGGACCTTCAGCCTCAGGTCCTTCTGACTCCCAGCTCTATCTACTAGGCCACACTGCTTTTCCTGACCTGGAGACAGCTGGCTGTGGCCCAGGGGCCTGGGAACTGCTGGCACAGACTCAAGAAACCTGGGTGTCCGGACCCATCCTCCCTGTCCTTCCCCACTCCAGGGCCCCCCACCCCCCACTCGGACTTCTGAAGTCTTAGACTCCTCTAGACTGTAAGCTCCTGGAGGGCAGGGACTATGTCTACCAACTGTTTACTTTTGTTTTTATGGTATTTGCTAAGTGCTTACTATGTGCCAGGCACTGTATTAAGCCCTGGGGTAGAAACAAGCTAATCAGGTTGGACACAGTCCATGTCCCACATGAAGCTCACAGTCTTCATCCCCATTTTACAGATGAGGCAACTGTAACGCCTCTTCCCAGTATGACTGTGCTATATTGTACTCTTTCAAGCACTTAGTACAGTGGTCTGCATACGGTAAGTGCTCAACAAATACAACTGATGGAAACATTAAGCTCCTGGTCCCACTGTGATGGTCTCTGTCCCTCTTTGCACGTGGCTGGAACCATCGGTGTATCCTGACATCCTCTCCACACGTCCGGTGTCTCGTTGTGGGAGGGAGAAGCTGCAAGGTGGTGGAGGAGGCGGTGAGGTTCTGCTGAGCGCTGAGCTGAGCGCCGCGCTGTATGACTGGTGAGCGGCTTTGGGGAATTGGACGGGCGGGGAAGTGAAGTAGACCCGACCATGGGTTGGGAGCTGTGGCCTTGGCTCGGCTCTCCCCAGAAGGATGGGATCCTCGTGAGCAGGGTCCCTCCCGGGGTGGATTGAGAGATGGTGTAGCCGGCTCCTGGCCCTGCCCAGGTGCAGCGGCACAAGGGGAGAGCCGTCCCCAATTCAATTCAATTCAATCGTATTTATTGAGCGCATACTGGCTGCAGAGAACTGTACCAAGTACAGAGTACAGTGTAATAGTAATGATGGTATTTGTTAAGCACTTACTATGTGCCAAGCACTGTTCTAAGCACTGGGGTAGGTACAAGGTAATCAGGTTGTCCCACATGGGGCTCACATACTTAATCCCTATTTTCCAGATGAGGTAACTGAGGCCCAGAGAAGTTAAGTGACTTGCCTGAAATCACACAGCTGGCAGAGCTGGGATTAGAACCCTCGACCTCTGACTTCCTAAGCCCGGACGCTTTCCACTAAGCCATGCCGCTTCTCTATGCAGTATAATAATAATAATAATAATTTTGGTGTTAAGCGCTTTCTATGTGCAAAGCACTGTTCTAAGCGCTGGGGAGGATACAAGGTGATCAGGTTGTCCCATGTGAGGCTCACAGTCTTAACCCTCATTTTCCAGATGAGGTAACTGAGGCACAGAGAAGCTAGGTGACTTGCCCAAAGTCACACAGCTGACAAGCGGTGGAGCCGGTATTTGAACCCATGACCTCCGACTCCCAAGCCCGTGTTCTTTCCACTGAGCCATGCTTTTTCTCTATAACAGTAGATACATTCCCTGCCCACAACGAACATACAGTCTAGAGACCTCCGCTCCTACTCCCCGACTTCCGCTTGAAGCGCCTTCTTGATGCACAGATTTGCTGCCCTGCCCACTTGCATGGCTGTGTGAGCTGCTGGGGAATGGGTTATCAATCAGTCGGTCATATTTATTGAGCGCTTACTGTGGGCTGAGCACAGTACTAAGCACTTGGGAGAGTACAGTGTAACAGGTGACAGACACATTCCCTGCCCACAGTGAGCTTGTAGCCTAGAGGGGTAAGTGGACGTTGATATACAAAAATAAATTATGGATATGTACGTAAGTGCTGTTGGACTGAAGGGAGGGTGAGTAGAGGGTGCAAATCCATGTGTAAGGGCCATGCCGAGGGGAGTGGGAGAAGAGGAGTTGGGGGCTTAGTCGGGGAAGATGTGCTTTTAATAAAGCTTTGAAGGTGAGGAGAGTGATCGGCTGTAAGATTTGAAGAGGGCTGGTGTCCCAGGCTCACTGTACCTCATTCTCGCCTGTCCCGCTGTCGACCCCTGGCCCGGAATGCCCTCCCTCCACACATCTGCCAAACTAGCTCTCTTCCTCCCTTCAAAGCCCTACTGAGAGCTCACCTCCTCCAGGAGGCCTTCCCACACTGAGCCCCCTCCTTCCTCTCCCCCTCCCCATCCCCCCTGCCCTACCTCCTTCCCCTCCCCGCAGCTCTTGTATATATATTTGTACAGATTTATTACTCTATTTTACTTGTACATATTTACTATTCTATTTTTGTTAATGATGTGCATATAGCCTTAATTCTATTTGTTCTGACGATTTTGACACCTGTCTCCATATTTTGTTTTGTTGTCTGTCTCCCCCTTCTAGACTGTGAGCCCGTTGTAGGGTAGGGACCGTCTCTAGATGTTGCTGACTTGTACTTCCCAAGCGCTTAGTACAGTGCTCTGCACACAGTAAGCACTCAATAAATACGATTGAATGAATGAATGAGAGGTCGGTGGCGAGATAGACGGGATGGAGATGCAGTGAGAAGATTAGCATTAGAGGAGCGAAGTATGTGGGCTGGTTGTAGTAAGAAGCCAAAGAGGTGAGGTAGGAGGGGGCAAAGCGATGACGTACTTCAGAGCCGAAGGTGAGTTTCTTAATTGGCCGCACTCACTTCGGAATGGCTGGTTGGGATCGGCATGAGGGCATGTCCCAGAGTTGTGCCCTGGGCCCTGAGGGGCTCACTCTGACCTGGCAGACAGGGCACTGCTTCCTTGAGCCAAGGGGCCTCTCTGCCAGGGCACTGCCAGAGTCCAGTCTGAGGGGGTTTTGGGTCCTGGCTCACCAGGGTGGTGTCATGACCCCTGGGCTGCATTGGGCTGGCCCGGGTGGCTTGTGCTGATTGTGTTGGGCCATTCTACCTGCCTGTGTGCAGGGAAGGTACCGTGACTTTGATTAGCCGGACTATTTCTGATCCAGTAGAACTTTCCTTTTTATTTAATAATAATAATAATAGTGATGGCATCTGTTAAGCGCTTACTATGGGCCAAGCACTGTTCCAAGCACTGGGGGGATGCAAGGTAATCAGGTTGTCCCACGTGGGGTTCGCAGTCGTAATCCCCATTTTACAGATGAGGGAACTGAGGCACAGAGAAGTGAAGTCACTTGCCCAAAGTCACACCACTGACAAGTGGCAGAGCTGGAATTAGAACCCATGACCTCTGACTCCCAAGCCTGAGCTCTTTCCACTGAGACACGCTGCTTCTCGAGCTGGGGGAGGCGGTGGAAACTGAGTATTTGCAAGACTTCTGGTTTCCCTTCACATCCCAGCCGGCCCCTGGCCTGGATTTTCAGGGGACCTTTGACCCAGGGTCAGCAGAGTTCTTGCTCCAATTATTCATCTGTGGAGGCTGGGGGCAGGGAGGGGTCGGTCTGGTATGGGAGGAGGGTTGGTTTGAGGGGAGGGAGGAGGTTCAGTCTGTGGTGGAGGAGGCCTGAAGGGAGGGAGGAGAGTCAGTAATAATAATCGTTGTGGTATTTGTTAAGCGGCTATGTGCCACGCACCGTACTAAACACTGGGGTAGATACAACGTGGCTCAGTGGAAAGAGCACGGGCTTTGGAGTCAGAGGTCATGGGTTCAAAATCCAGCTCCGCCAATTGTCAGCTGTGTGACTTTGGGCAAGTCACTTAACTTCTCTAAGCTTCAGTTACCTCATCTGTAAAATGGGGATTAAGACTATGAACCCCCCCGCCGTAGGACAACCTCATCATCTTGTAACCTCCCCAGCACTTAGAACAGTGTTTTGCACATAATAAGCACTTAATAAGTGCCATCCTTATTATTATAAAAGATAATCAGGCCCACATGGGGCTCACAGTCTAAGTAGGAAGGAGAACAGGTATTGAATTCCCATTCTGCATACGAGAGAATTGAGGCTCAGAAAAGTGAAGTGACTTGCCCAAGGTCACACAGCAGGCAAGTGGCAGAGCCGGAATTAGAACTCAGATTCTCTGATTCCCAGGCCTGGACTCTTTCCACTGTGCTATGCTGCTGCTTCTCAGTCTTGGCCTAGCCTGGCGGGCACTTAGATCCCAACAGGAGATGGCTCAGTGGGTGATAGGTCCCACACGGAACGGGGACCATGTCCAACCCGATTATCTTGTCTCTACCCCAGTGCTTAGTACAGTGCTTGGTCCATAGTAAGTGCTTAACAAATACTCTGTGATTATCAAGGGTCTGGCCAGAATTGCAAAAGTGGGAGATAATAATAATAATAATAATAATAATAATGGCATTTATTAAGCGCTTACTATGTGCAAAGCACTGTTCTAAGTGCTGGGGAGGTTACAAGATGATCAAGTTGTCCCTCAGGGGGCTCACAGTCTTAATCCCTATTTTATAGATGAGGTAACTGAGGCACAGAGAAGTGAAGTGACTTGCCCAAAGTCACACAGCTGACAATTGGCGGAGCTGGGGTTTGAACCCATGACCTCTGACTCCAAAGCCCGTGCCCTGTCCACTGAGCCACACTGCCTTGGGGCTGAGGTATTGGGCTTGGCTAGGGAATTAGAGCATGGGTCTGGAAGTTAGAGCATGAATCTGGGAGTCAGAGGGACCTGAGTTCTAATCCCGGCTCTGCCAGTTGTCTGATGTGTGACCTCAGGCAAGTTACTTAACTGCTCTGTGCCTCAGTTCCCTTCTCTGTAAAATGGGGATGAAGACTGCGAGCCCCATGTGGGACAGGGACTATGTCCAACAGGATTAGCGTGTGTCTCCCCCAGCGCTTAGAACAGGGCTTGACACATAGTAAGTGCTTAACAAATACCATAATTATTATTAGGAATTGGGGACATTCTGCCTTTTCCTCAGCAACTGCTTGTTCGGCTAGTGGCGGGGGGGGGGGGGGCAGACGGGAAATGAAGGAGGATTTGAGGAGAGGCAGAGGGCAGAAGGCTTTCTCTGCTTGCCGAGACTGTCTTGGTGGGCTAAAGTGGTTCTTGGCTCCTAGAGAAAGTTCCCCTTTATCTCACCCTTCCTCAGCCTCTCCCTCCCAACCCTTTTTGAGTCAGGACTAGGGCTCCCTCTTCCCCTATTTGTTTATCTTCCACTACTCTGGGCTTCATATTCAAACTGGGTCTTTTTGTAGCTCCCTGGCCCAAGGGGAGGGCTCAGAGAGCAGGCCAAGGACCTTTCACCTCCCCCACCCCTCCTGATGACCACAAGCGCAGAGGTTGGTGACCCATCCTGAGAGGAAGATGCTCCTGCTCTTCCCGTCTCCCTCTTCCAAACCCCTGCTCCCCAGGGATCGTCCCCATCTGCTTGGATATTAATGTACACTCTACCTTTGCTAGGGACTCCTTCACTCTCCCTCCCTTGCCCACCATTTCCCTCCTGCTTTCTTTTCCCTAATAATAGTAATAATGATGGCATTTGTTAAGTGCTTGCTATGTGCAAAGCACTGTTCTAAGTGCTGGGGGGGGATACAAGGTGATCAGGTTGTTCCATATGGGGCTCACACTCTTCATCCCCATTTTACAGATGAGGTAACTGAAGCTCCGAGAAGTGAAGTGACTTGCCCAAGGCCACACAGCAGACATGTGGTGGAGCCGGGATTTGACCCCATGACCCCTGACTCCAAAGCCCGGGCTCTTTCCCTAATTCCCCCCCCTTCATTGGCATCGATTTTTAACCCGTTAGCCCCGGTCCATGTTCCTCTGCTTCATTCATTCATTCATTCATTCATTCAGTCGTATTTATTGAGCGCTTACTGTGTGCAGAGCACTGTACTAAGCGCTTGTGAAGTACAAATCGGCAACAGAGAGAGACGGTCCCTATCCAACAATGGGCTCACAGTCTGGAAGGGGGAGACAGACAGCAAAACAAAACACGTAGACAGGTGTTCTGCTCCATTCAGACCCTTCTCTCAGGACCGTAGCTGGTCCTGACAATTTTTCGAGAGTGTTGAACTCCTCCTTCCAAATCCTCTCCTGGCTGGGAACCTCCAGGTGGCTCGGACTTACTTCACCATGCTGCTCCCTCAGTCCCGCTGTGCCCGGGAGAACCTGTGCTACAGGGCCCTGCCCGCCTGCCTGAGGCATTTCTGAGGTGGTCACGGCAGCGTCAGGACAGTCAGTCATTCAGTGGTATTTACTGAGTGCTTACTCTCTGCGGAGCACTGTATTAAGCACTTGGGGAAGTACAATATAGAAGCAGCGTGGCTCAGTGGAAAGAGCACGGGCTTTGGAGTCAGAGGTCAATCAATCAATCAATCAATTGTATTTATTGAGTGCTTACTATCTGCAGAGCACTGTACTAAGCGCTTGGGAAGTACAAATTGGCAACACATAGAGACAGTCCCTACCCAACAGTGGGCTCAAAGTCTAAAAGGGGGAGACAGAGAACAGAACCAAACATACCAACAAAATAAAATGAATAGGATAGAAATGTACAAGTGAAATAAATAAATAAATAAATAAATAGAGTAATAAATATGTACAACCATATATACATATATACAGGTGCTGTGGGGAAGGGAAGGAGGTAAGATGGGGGGATGGAGAGGGGGACGAGGGGGAGAGGAAGGAAGGGGCTCAGTCTGGGAAGGCCTCCTGGAGGAGGTGAGCTCTCAGCAGGGCCTTGAAGGGAGGAAGAGAGCTAGCTTGGCGGAGGGGCAGAGGGAGGGCATTCCAGGCCCGGGGGAGGACGTGGGCCATGGGTTTGAATCCTGACTCTGCCAATTGTCAGCTCTGTGACTTTGGGCAAGTCACTTAACTTCTCGGTGCCTCAGTTTCCTCATCTGTACAATGGGGATGAAGACTGTGAGCCCCCTGTAGGACAACCTGATCCCCAGCGCTTAGAACAGTGCTTTGCACATAGTAAGCGCTTAATAAATGCCATTATTATTAATAGAATTAGCAGACATGGTCCCTACTCTTAATGAGCTTACAGACATTCAGTAATTCCCATATTGGGGATGGAATGCCGGGGGTGGGGAGCGTCACAAGATGCTATGGATTCTTTTCTTGCAGTGCCATGTGTTCTGAATATGTATTTGTGTCTGGCATCTTCAGAAAAGCCCCGCGATTCCCCTATGTAGCTCTCCTCCCCTGGCCTCCCTGGGGGAACTCAAGTCACCCGCCATCCCCAGCCCTGAGGCTTTTCTATCCCTGGGACAGTTATTCTGGGCCCAACTTGGTGTCAGGCGATTTCGGTCTTTTCTAGCTTTTTGGGGCAGTGGACTGTCGTCTCCTTTCCTCACTGCTGGAGAACAGTCCATTCAAAGCTCCAAACGCAGTCCATGAGAGCATGGGCCTGGGAGATTGAAGGACCCGAGTTCTAATCCCTGCTGGTCGTGGACCGTGTTCAACCTGATTAAAGTTTGTCTCCACCCCAGTGCTTAGTACAGTGCGTGACACACAGTAAGCGCTGAACAAATACCACAATTATGATTATCAGTATTATCACCCTAGTGCTTAGAACAGTGCCTGGCACTGTAGTAGGTGCTTAACAAATGCGATAAAAAAAAATCCTGGAATGATTAACCTGGCAGCCTGGGTCCAGAGAGCTTGGCCCCCTGCCCCATGTCCCTGGCTGGCGCCCAGGTGGACATTCACCCCAGAACCCCTGCCCTCAGGCCTTTTAGCAGACCCCGTGGGGTGGACCTGACCCTGGAATAGCAATTGCAAATAAAGGAAGAAAAGTCCAGAGTTGCCATTTTTCTGGAAGCTTTTTCTCCTCCACTACATTGAAAGCTTCTCCACTAGGATGCAAGCTATTTGAGGACAGGGGTAATGTCTACTACTATTAATAACAGTGGTGTTTTTTAAGTGCTTACTACATGCCAAGCATTGGGGTAGATGCCGGATAATTGAATCGGGCATAGTACCTGTCCCAGGAGGGAGCGCAGGTATTGAGTCCCCACTATATAGATGAGGAAACTGAGACGTGGAGAAGAGATTTGCCCAAGGTCATACAATAGGGACGTGGCAGAGTCGGGATCAGTCAGTCATCAATTAATGGTATTGAGTGCTTACTGTGCAGAGCACTGTACTAAGTGTTTGGGAGAGTACTATACAATAGAGTTGGTAGAATCCTGCCCACAGTGTGGGCTTACAATCCAGCTGTTTTTTTTTCTTTAAATGGTATTAAACGCTTACCATGTGCCAGGCAGTGTACTACTAATAATAATAACAATGATGGCATTTATTAATCTCTTACTATGTGCAAAGCACTGTTCTAAGCACTGGGGAGGTTACGAGGTGATCGGGTCGTCCCACGGGGGGCTCACAGTCTTAATCCCCATTTTACAGATGAGGGAACTGGGGCCCAGAGAAGTGAAGTGACTTGCCCAAAGTCACCCAGCTGACAAGTGGTGGAGCCGGGATTTGAACCCATGACCTCTGACTCCAAAGCCCGGGCTCTTTCCACTGAGCCACACTGCTTCTCAGCTAGTAGGCTCAGGTAACTAAGCCCTGGCCTACGTACAAATGAATCAGGTTTGACACAGTCTATGCCCCTCAAAGGGCTCACAGTTTTATCCTCATTTTACAGATGAAATAACTGAGGCACGGAGAAGTGAAGTGACTTGCCCAAAGTCACACAGCGGACAAGTGGCGGCGCCAGGATTAGAACCCAGATCCTTCTCACTCCCAGGCCCATGTTGTATCCATTAGGCCATGGATACTAGACTAGATACTAGACTGTGAGCCCACTGTTGGGTAGGGACTGTCTCTATATGTTGCCAGCTTGTACTTCCCAAGCGCTTAGTACAGTGCTCTGCACACAGTAAGTGCTCAATAAATATGATTGATTGATTGATTGATTGATGTTGCTGCTTTTGCACTCTCTCAGGGGCATGGTAAGTGCTCAATAAATACCATGTGGAGAAAAGCAGCATGGCTCAGTGGAAAGAGCTTGGGCTTTGGAGTCAGAGGTCATGGGTTCAAATCCCAGCTCTGCCAACTGTCAGCTGTATAACTTTGGGCAAGTCACTTAACTTCTCTGTGCCTCAGTTACCTCATCTATAAAATGGGGATTGAAACTGTGAGCCCCATGTGGGACAACCTGGTCACCTTGTATCCCCTCCAGCGCTTAGAAAAGTGCTTTGCACATAGTAAGTGCTTAACAAATACATTATTATTATTATTATAATTGATTAATTCAGACAACAAACAGATCGCCACACTTGGGAGAAAAACTGAGAGCCAGCCCCAGTGAAAAACAGGCAGTGCTGTGGGTCTGTGCTGGAATATTTATTTATTGTCAAAGACACCGGCATTCTGGTAGCCTCTTCACTGAGGTCAGGATGAGGCTGCAGCAGGAAGGAATCTGGGTGGACTAAATGCACACTTCTGAAGGGGCATGAATTCGGGAGGGGATTAAAGGATCTCAGAAGTCTTTAAAAATGGAATGGGTCCTTCTGGTCGGAGGAAGGGCGACAAACTAGATGACTTCTCAATAGGCCAGTTTGGTTCCTGACAGACCTCTCTCTCCTTCCCCTCTGCCCATCCTCTCAGGGGCCCCCAGCCTCCCTCATGCTCCTGCGGTGGCTGGCAGCGCGGCTGTACCCGCAGGGTGCCGGGCTCCTGGCGAAGCGGGATGTGCCCAGGCATGGAGGAGGAGGGTGCGACTTCCGCCGGGCATCCTCGGGAGCCACCGAATCCTTCCTGAGCGGCACCAGCTCCAACTATGTGGAGGAGATGTACTTCGCCTGGCTGGACAACCCCCAGAGCGTCCATAAGGTGTGGCTCAGTGCGTGTGTGTGTCGGGAGGGAGGAGAGGGAAGGGTGTGGAGCAGGGCCGGGGGACGGCCACTACCGCCTCACGGCCCGCTACCTCCTGTGACCTGGGGCTGGTTCTCCCCACCAGCTCGGGTCTCTGCTTCCCCCGGACAGGATGGGGTGCCCATCCCTTCTCCGGTGAGGCCGGCCCCGAACGGCAGCCCACTCTGAGCTTTTCATTCACTCAGTCGTACTTATTGAGTGTGTACTGTGTGCAAAGCACAGTACTAAGCGTTAGAGCACTGAACTAAACGCTTGGATTAAGCTCTTCACCACCAGGGCCTGAGAAGGTACGAAATCTACCTTTTGGAGGCTGCTAGGTCCCCAGGGAAGCCCCCTCAAATTCCCCTTGTCCCCCGGTGGGGATCCTCCTAGATAGCAGCGTGGCTCAGTGGAAAGAGCCCGGGCTTGGGAGTCAGAGGTCATGGGTTCAAATCCCGGCTCACCAGTTGTCAGCTGTGTGACTTTGGGCAAGTCACTTAACTTCTCTGGGCCTCATCTGTAAAATGGGGATGAAGACTGTGAACCCCCCGTGGGACAACCTGATCACCTTGTAACTTCCCCAGTGCTTAGAACAGGGCTTTGCACTTAGTAAGCGCTTAATAAATGCCATTATCATTATTATTATTAGCAGCAGGATGGGGCTGGTCCCACTGGCTTTCCCCCTTCCCCACAGGGACCATTCATCAGGCAACGGCCGGGGTGTGGCCCAGTCCCTCTCCACAGGAGGAGGGTGGGTGCTCAGACACAGAGTCGCCGAGTGTGGAAGCTGCGAGGCTCTGAGATCAATCAATCAATTGATGGTATCTACTGAGCCCTTACTATGTGCAGAGCGCTGTACTAAGCGGTTGGGTGAGTATAGTACAACAGAATCAGCAGACAGGTTGCCTGCCCATAACAGAGCTTACAGTATAGAGGGGAAGGCAGTCAATCATATTTATTGAGTGCTTACTGCGTGCAGAGCACTGTACTAAGCACTTGGGAGATTTCATTCATCCATTCAATCATATTTGTTGAGCGCTTACTGTGTGCAGAGCATTGTACTAAGCCCTTGGGAAAGTACACTATAACAGTGAACAGGCACATTCTCTGTTAGCTCATTGTGAGCTACAGTATAACGATATAACAGACACATTCCCTGCCACAATGAGCTTACAGTCCAGAGGGATGACCCTAATCCCCGCCCCAGGTAACTGAGCTCGTCGAGGGTGAGCCAAGACTAACGATGGCATTTATTAAGCACTTACTATGTGCAAAGCACTGTTCTAAGCTCTGGGGAGGTTACAAGGTGATCAGGTTGTCCCACAGGGGACTCTCAGTCCTAATCCCCATTTTACAGATGAGGAAACTGAGGCAAAGAGAAGTTAAGTGACTTGCCCAAAGTCCCACAGCTGACAAGTGGCAGAGCCGGGATTCGAGTCCATGAACTTTGACTCCAAAGCTCATGCTCTTTCCACTGAGCCACGCTGCTTCTCAAGACTAGAATTTGGGCCATCCAGCACCTTAGTGATATGTCTGGAGAGGCATCACTATGTCAGTGACTTGCTTGCCACCCTGATGGCCTGTTGAATTACCCTCCTGAGCTTAACCATATAGCCAGTTGTCCAGAGGGCATCGAGGCATGTGCTGCCCTGTTGGTCTTAACCGGGAGCACTTTCCTGATCAATTCCCAACCTGGCAGCCCAAACCTGTGCCTGCTCGTTTATTCACTCTTCCATCATTCACATCGATGCTCGCACTCCCGACTGTAGTCTGTCTGTCCATTATGTAGGTGTGTCTCATCAGACGGTAAGTTCCTCAAGGGCAGGGATCGTGCCTCCTATCGGCGCCCCAAATCCTGGTTCGGTGCTCTGGACAATAGTAGGCACCCCCGCTTGATACTCGGGCAATCCTGGTGCTTCTGACTCTGACGGATGTTTCCCGCGCCTTCTCCCTCCCTCCCCATCTCTGGCTGAAGTCGTGGGACGCTTTCTTCCGGAACGCCAGCGCTGGCGTCCCCCCCGGCCACGCCTACCAGAGGCCCGTGTCCGTCAGTCCGGAGCACCAAGCCAAGCTGATTGAAAGCCATGGGCTGGCGAGGAGCCAAGCCAAGACGGACAAGCTGGTGGAGGACCACCTGGCAGTACAGTCGCTGATCCGGGCCTATCAGGTGAGCGGGCTCTGCTGGTCTGGGAAGCAGGCTGCCCCTTAAACTGCGGGGGTGTCCTAAATACCTTTTCCATGCCGGATCCTCGTTAGTGGACTTGAGAACACCCATTATCCAGAACCCCCTTCCACTTGGCAGGCCCGGTGCTTCTGAGGGATTCTGGGAGATGCAGTCCCCAATCATGGCACACAGTGTGAGGTCCCATCAAAGCAGTCACGTGACTGCCCACGCTAACTCTTCTCCCTTCTTCGCAGATCCGAGGGCACCATGTGGCCCAGCTGGATCCCCTGGGCATCCTGGATGCCGACCTGGATTCATTTGTGCCCTCAGATCTGATCACTACCATTGACAAACTGGGTGAGAATCTGGGTCCCCTGAGTTTGTGCCAGCCCAAGAGGGCAGTCCTGGTTGCGGTGGGGCTCAATGGGAAGACCTCAGGTCTGGAGGTGGAGAGAAGCGGGAGTTAGAACCATCAATGCCGTTGATTGAGCAAGTCCCACCCCCACCACTGGACCTCAGTATACCAGTCTGGGGACTGGGGAGAGCGATCCCACTCCTCCAGCCCCAGTGATGCTTGGAGGGTAGAATGAGAGAGTAGCTGCCCTGCACGGGGGCAGGAGGACAGACTCGTTGCCCTCTGTCTCCTTCATGCCGCCACTCTCCAGCTTTCTACGACCTGCACGAGTCCGATCTGGACAAGGTTTTCCAGCTGCCCACGACCACTTTCATTGGGGGCTCTGAGAGCACTCTGTCCCTGCGTGAGATCATCAGGCGTTTGGAGGTGAGCACCCGGCAGCCCTGAGTTAGCTGCCAGATTCTTCATTGCTCAAATGTGGGGGACAAGTGCCCTTTCTTTAACACCTTTTCCTTCCGAGTGGGTGCTAAAATGGAAACCAGTGTCTGAACCGTTTTGGCACAGGTGCAATTTCATCATCCACACTCAGCGGTTAGTCTGGGGTGGTGGGGAGCTCTGAGGGGAAGCAAGATGGTCAGATGACCGGATGAGGTGACTCTTAAGAGTAGCCATTTCTCATTCATTCAGTCATGTACTGTACTAAGCGCTTGGGAAATACAAGTTGGTGACGTATAGAGACGGTCCCTGGCAGGCACCAGAGCTGGTGGGCCCAGAAGGGCCACAGGAGCTTGATAAGGCTTCTTTCCACTCTTCCTCAGTTCCTGGGTCTTCCATATAAAGATTAGGACCCAGAACTCTTTCCTTGATTCAGAGATGGTATATCTACATCCTGACCCCCGACCCCTATTACCTTCCCAGCCCTAACAAGCCTCCTCACCCCCCTGAGCTAGCCACTCCCCTTCCCTGCCCGCTCCTGCTTCTTCCCCACCCCTTCCCTTCACTCTGGCTCTGCTCCGTGCCCCGCCTCCTGTAGAGCACTTACTGCCAGCACATCGGCTTGGAGTTCATGTTCATCAATGACGTGGAGCAGTGCCAGTGGATCCGGCAGAAGTTCGAGATGCCCGGGGTGATGAAGTTCAGCAGCGAGGAGAAGAGGACGCTGCTGGCCAGGCTCGTGCGCTCCATGAGGTGCGAATGTGGCACGGGTCCATTGGAAATCCTCCCTGGTCTTGTGGGTTCATTCATGCATTCAGTCGTATTTATTGAGCACTTACTGTGTGCAGAGCACTGGACTAAGCGCTTGGGAAGTACAAGTCGGCAACATAAGGAGACGGTCCCTACCCAAAAACGGGCTCACAGTCTAGAAGGGGGAGACAGACGACAAAACAAAACGTGATCGGGTGTCAAGTCATCAGAATAAATAGAAGTAAAGCTAGATGCACATCACTGACAAAATAAATGGAATAGTAAATATGTACAAGTAGAATAAATGGAGTAAAAAATCTGTACAAACATATGTACAGGTGCTGTGGGGAGGGGAAGGAGGTAGGGCGGGGGAGATGGGGAGGGGGAGAGGAAAAAGGGGGCTCAGTCTGGGAAGGCCTCCCTGAGGAGGTGTGGTCCCGGGGAGAGGGTCTTGGGAAGGAGGTTCAGCTTGGATTCAGCGGACCCCACTGGACTGGGCTCCTCTGGCTGCTGGGGAAGAGGAGCCATTTCATCCCCCTCCCCCTCCCAGGAGAACGAAATGGCTGAGACAGAGCTCAGTGGGCTGTTGTGTGTGGAGGCCCGTGGCCCCCATAACAGGTAGGCTCATTAGGGAGAGACTGGCATATGCCAAGGAGCTTGGGGAACTGGAGGAAGAAGGGTGAGGTGGTGGGAGGATGGGCTCCGTTAATCCCTCCCCACTCTACCTCTGGTCTCCTGGAATTGAATTGCAAGTAAGCCACCCATTTAACTGATTCAAATGTACAGTGTTCTTGGACTGGACAACCCACCACCCATTTCCCTTCCTGTCTCCTCCTTCCTTTCTCTACCCCGCCCCACCCGCTCTGGGCCCCGAGGCCCCATCTCAATTCTGCCCTGGTTCTTGATCCGCTGGGCAGGTTTGAGGATTTCCTAGCTCGGAAATGGTCCTCGGAGAAGAGGTTTGGGCTGGAAGGCTGCGAGGTCATGATCCCCGCCCTCAAGACCATCATCGACAAATCCAGCGAGATGGGCATCGAAAATGTGATCCTGGGGATGCCCCACAGGTTGGCATTGGTGGGGGCGGGCAGCGAGCGAGATTGGGGGCAGAGGGGAAGGGGATGGTAGTGGTCGGAGATCCCATCTGGGAAGGCGCTGGATCCCAGAAGTCCTCTAAAAGCCAACAGATGTTCATTGGCCTGCCTCATACATGTTTCCCAAGCACACATCCCGGGACTGAGGAGAGGCGAAGGTGAGGTAAAATGAAATCCTTCTCCCCCAAGCAGTGGGTAAACACATGGGTCTGTTCCCATGTTCATTCATTCAAGCATATTTATAGAGTGCTTACTGTGGGCAGAGCACTGTACCAAGCATTTGGGAGAGTACAATATATTGATAAGAAGATACATCCCCTGCCCACAATGAGCTTACGGTCTAGAGGGGGAGACAGACATTGATGTAAATAAATGACAGCTATGTACATAAGTGCTGTGGGCTGGGAGGGGGGTGAATAAAGGGAGCAAGTTAAGGCGATGCAGGAGAGAGTGGGTGGGGAGGAAAGGAGGGCTTAGTCAGGAAAGGCCTCTTGGCAGAACTGTGCCTTCAGTAAGGCTTTGAAGGAGGGGAGAGTAGTTTTCTGTCGGATTTTAGGAGAGAGGGCATTCCAGGCCAGTGGCAGGATGTGTGTGAGGGTTTGGCAGCGAGATAGAAGAGACCAAGGTATGTTGTGAAGGTTAGCATTAGAGGAGAGAAGTGTGCGGGCTGGGTAGGAGTAGGGGAGTGGTGAGGTAAGAGGGGGTAAGGTCATTGCTTTAAAGCTGATGGTGAGGAGTTTTTGCAATCGGGCAGCCAGAAACGGCGGCAGCCCCGTAGATCCGAGGCGCGATGGAGAGGGAAAGGTTCAGAAGGTTGTATTGGCCCATCCTTAGCCTGGGGCCCTGGAGCAGAGCTATCTTCACGGTCACTGGTCACCATCCAAAGACTGTTCTGGGTGAACCCAGGCATGCCTGGTGGGTGTGGAGGAATCATGTGGCAAGCGGAGGCCCGTTCTACTGGAGTGGCTTCCTGCTGCCGTGATCCCAGGCCTCAGCTGGGACGCGGAGCCTATTGTGATGCCTGGTGCCTGGATCCTTGGAGGCAAAGTGCTTAGAACAGTGCTTTGCACATAGTAAGTGCTTAATGAATGTTATTAAAAAAAAAGCTCCTCATAAACCCTGGGTGGCTTCTGTCTCCACAGGGGCAGGTTGAACGTGTTGGCCAACGTCATCCGGAAGGAGCTGGAGCAAATCTTCTGCCAGTTTGACCCCAAGCTTGAGGCGGCTGATGAGGTGGGGAGGACACCCTCCCAGCTCCTGGCTGATGAGAGGGGCCGGGGACCTTTTCAGGACGGGGAAGGGGCCTTTCTTGGGATCTCCTGCGTCTGGATGGAATCTTTCTAGGGAAATTTCTCAACATTGAGGAGGCTTTCCAGGTTGAAGAAACCTGGTGGTTTGGAGGGAGGCCAGTGCAAACTCAGCTCTAAGGGTTCGGCGCACTCTGAAAAGGAGTGCTCCCTCTGGCCCGGTGGGGGAACAGAAAAGGGAAGGGAAGAGGGGGTGGGCCCAGGTGCCAGCTGTTCACCGTGGCTTCAGGGGCAGAAAGGGCCAGGGGTCTTGGGAGAACCTGTAGGCAAGTCGGCAGGCCGCATAGAGATTATCAGTCCTCCAGCCCCACTTGGCAGCAGCCAGTTCTAGCTGGCAGCGTAGGGTGAGCAAGGCAGATGTCTTGAGAAGCAGCGTGGCTCAGTGGAAAGAGCCTGGGCTTTGGAGTCAGAGGTCATGGGTTCAAATCCCGGCTTCGCCAACTGTCAGCTGTGTGACTTTGGGCAAGTCACTTAACTTCTCTGTGCCTCGGTTACCTCATCTGTAAAATGGGGATTTAAACTGTGAGCCCCCCATGGGACAACCTGATCACCTTGTAACCTCCCCAGCGCTTAGAACAGTGCTTTGCACATAATAAGCGCTTAACAAATACCATCATCATTATTGTTATTATTATGTCGGGGAGAACTGTGACTTCACCCCCACAGCTGGGGGAAGCCAGGGGTACCGGCCCTACCAAGGCCCTGGTGTTGCTGCGACTGTCCCCCATCCCCAAGAAGGGCAGTGGGCTCCAGACGGGAATGTTGCTTCCACCTGGAGAATGGTGCTCTGAAGGAGGCTTTGGGGACATAGGCCCAAAGGAGCCAAAATGATGAGCGGCTCCTTGCCGCCTCTGCGTTGTCACCCCCAAGGATGGACCAGCGGCCGGGGTGGGGACGGAGACCCTGGGGGCCCCAGCCTGGGCCATCGGCCTCACCGGCCTTGGTCTCCCAGGGCTCTGGGGATGTGAAGTACCACCTGGGGATGTACCACGAGCGGGTCAACCGGGTCACCAACAAGAACATCACCCTGTCGCTGGTGGCCAATCCTTCTCACCTGGAGGCTGTGGATCCCGTGGTGCAGGGCAAGACCAAGGCTGAGCAGTTCTACCGAGGGGACACCTCAGGGAAGAAGGTGAGGCGGAGCCACCCGCCGACCGGGGAGGGAGGGCGGCCCGTGCTCCCTGTTCACAAGGGGGATGCCAGAGGGGGCAGCTGGGTGGGCTTTGGGTTGGCGGGCCAATCTGGCTGCAGGCAGTTGGATTGGCTCACAAAAGAAGGAGGGTACTGGTGGCCTTGAGGAAACAAGGTTGTCTCGGGGCTGGAGTCATTCATTCGTCATATTTGTTGAGCGCTTACCGTGTGCAGAGCACTGTACTAAGCACTTGGAAGAGTATAATACAACAATAAGCACCCCAGCTGGTGTTGGGGCCAGCGGGTGGACTTCCCCCTCTGGACGTATCCCCGGTGCTCTCTTTGGGCCCTGATGGCGTGAGCATGGGCCCCCAGGGTTAGGTGGGAACCAGCCCCGCAATGAGTTGTGGAGAGCGTTGCCTGCCCACCTCACCGGCCCAGGAGAGACATGCCTGCTTCCCCTTGACTCTCGGCCTCCAGGTCATGTCCATCCTAGTCCACGGGGACGCGGCCTTTGCTGGGCAGGGCGTCGTGTATGAGACTTTCCACCTCAGCGATCTACCATCCTACACCACCAATGGCACGATCCATGTCGTGGTCAACAACCAGGTGAGAAGGGGCAGGACAGCTGAGTCAGCCTCCTGCCCCTCGGGTTTAACCTTTCTCTGACCTGTCAGAGCCAGGAGGGCTTTTCACTCAGGAGATGCCAGGAAACGACACACTCCTGGGAGGAAGCTGGACCCTGGGGAGCTGGTGAGACCGAGGCCCCAAATGGGAAAGGGGACTTGACTGAGGTCCCTTGGGATTGAAGTTTTCCCACCCAGTGGTTGGCTGGGTGGGGGTTTTTGGACCCTTGGAGCTTCTGTTGGCGGAACCATGGGCCTGGTAGTGTCATCTGTTCTGGAACATGACCGTCTTCCCACCCCGCTGCTCGCCTCCTTTTCAGATTGGCTTCACCACGGACCCCCGGATGGCTCGCTCCTCCCCCTACCCAACGGACGTGGCCCGTGTGGTCAACGCCCCCATCTTCCACGTGAACGCGGACAACCCCGAGGCCGTCATCTACGTGTGCGGAGTCGCGGCCGAGTGGCGGAACACCTTCAACAAGGACGTCATCGTGGATCTGGTCAGTGCGGGGGCTTCGCCTGGGGCTGGGGACTCTCGGACCAGGCCGCCCCTTCTGACGGGCTCAATCCCTCACCTGGCCGATCCCGGCCACTGGTTTGGGTGGGGACACTTGGTCCTGAGTGGCTCCCGGGAAGAGGGGCCCGGCATCTCTGTAGTGTCCCTAAGCAGTCTGCAGTGGGGAGGGGGTCTCCCAGCCGTGGCTCCGACTCCACGAGGGATCCGGCCCCGGCCCCTCAGTGAGGGTGCCACGGAAACGCTCAGCGTGGCCAGGGCCGGCCGGGCACTGAGAGTCAGAGGGAAGGAGCATGGCTACCCAGAGCGATGCGCAAGTGTACCGGGCCCCCTGGGGATGTGGGCGCTTGGCCCCTTGCCCGGTCCGGCCTGGCCAAACCTTGGCTGAGCAACCCCGCCCGCGACTAGGTCTGCTACCGCCGCCGAGGCCACAACGAGATGGACGAGCCCATGTTCACCCAGCCCCTCATGTACAAGCAGATCCATAAGCAGGTGCCGGTGCTCAAGAAGTATGCAGACAAGCTGATCGCAGAAGGGACCGTGACCCTGCAGGAGTTTGAGGTGGGATCGGTGCGGGGCCAGAGTTGGGAAGGGGTGGTGAGAGGGGAATAAGGCCTGGGGGGCATCAAGGCCTTGGGAACCAGGCCTGGCTGTCATCTCCAAGCTTCATTCATTCATTCAGCCATATTTATTGAGCACTTACTGTGTGCAAAGCACTATACTAAGTGCTTGGGAAAATACACTATAACAAAACTGTGGTCACGACCACAGTCTTCTAGACTGTGAGCCCACTGTTGGGTAGGGACCCTCTCTGTATGTTGCCAACTTGGACTTCCCAAGTGCTTAGTACAGTGCTCTGCACACAGTAAGTGCTCAATAAATACGATTGTATGAATGAATGAATGAACAAAAAACAGGCACGTTTCCTGCCCACAACAAGCTTACAGTCTAGAGGGGGTGACTGACATTAATAGAAATAAATAAAGCTTGTAGCCAGTGGGTCTTTTCCTGAATGAGGTGGGGACAGGTGGGTAGACAAGGAGCTTGTTCCCACTGAGGGAGAAGAGTGACTGTAAACGGGGAATGCAAGGCCCTGCTGCCTGGCCCGTCTCTCCGGCCCCAACTGCTTCATCGTCCGGGGGCCGGGCAGCGTGTGTGGGCGGAGGGGGACATCCTGGCGTGGCTCTGTGTCCGGAGAGCTCGCTCTTCCCTGGAATCCGTGATGCCTTCCAGGAGGAGATTGCCAAGTACGACCGGATCTGTGAGGAGGCTTACACCAGGTCCAAGGATAAGAAGATCCTACACATTAAGCACTGGCTGGATTCCCCATGGCCTGGTAAGGAGTGGGAGCAGGAGGGCCTCACTGTTCTGTCCCGGCTGCCCTGGGGCTTTTTCTGGCAAACACCCTCCCGGCTGATTTGGAGTTTGGAGTCATCATCATCATCATCAATCGTATTTATTGAGCGCTTACTATGTGCAGAGCACTGTACTAAGCACTTGGGAAGTACAAATTGGCAACATATAGAGACAGTCCCTACCCAACAGTGAGCTCACAGTCTAAAAGGGGGAGACAGAGAACAAAACCAAACATACGAGTCCTGCTCAGGGCCAGGGGGAATCTCACTGTTGGCCATCCATATGGAGATGGTTTTGGGACCATTCTGCTCCTTCCTGAGGGTGTAGTTCTAGAGTCCAGAGTTCCAGGCATCATCTAAAGGGGAGTCATTGGGGAGGAGACCATTCTGGGGCTCAGCCTGGGGTCAGGCAGGTCACCGCAAGGCAGTTCTGTGAGCCCCCCGTGGGACAACCTGATCACCTCGTAACCTCCCCAGCGCTTAGAACAGTGCTTTGCACATAGTAAGCGTTTAATAAATGCTATCATTATTATTAAGTCCTCCCTCTCTCTGCCCACCCAAGCTCTCTGGTGCTCCCCAGTGTGTCAGTGGGGAATTTTTGTCTTCCAGGGTTCTTCAACCTGGACGGCGAACCCAAGAGCATGGCCTGTCCCCCGACTGGGATCCCAGAAGACATGCTGACGCACATCGGCACCGTGGCCAGCTCTGTGCCCCTGGAGGGTTTCGTGATCCACAGCGGTGAGCCCGGGGCCCGGGAAGAGCAGACTTGCTTCGTTTGGGCAGGCAGCCGTTCCCGGGGTGGAGCGAGGCTCTCTGAGGAGCAAGGCAGTTGGGAGGGCTGTCATGGACTCAGAAATTGGCCTTGTTGGTGGCCACCTACTCCTGGCTCTGCCTGTCCTGGGGCACCAACTCTGAGACCTAGCCTGCAGCGAGTGACCCAGGGGCCCAGATCCCTGCTGTGGCCAAGAAAGTGGTGTGCCCTTCTCCTTTCCCGGAGAGGAGGACCCCAGCCCAGCCCCCAGGTCCTCTGTTCCTGTCCAAGGGGCCAGCCCAAGCCAGGAGCTCCCGCAAGGCCACCCTCCGTGCCAAGGGAGCCTGCTGCGCCACTTCAAAGTGGATTTATCCTTCCCCAAGGATCGGGATTGCGAATCTATAGTGGGTTTTCTTTGCTCTGCATGAGGAGCATCGTTGGAAGCTAGGGATATGCCAGGGTCACTGTAGTAGTGTTCTACAAACCTGTTGTGATGGGCTCTGACACCCACAATGGTACCGGTTTCAGTGGCACCCAAATTGTTGTTCATCCTCTCAATGCTCAGTGGATCATGGCCTTCGTGTCCCGGTGTCTTCCTCCCTGAGGCACCTTCCTCCGTCCCTGGCTCACTGATCCCCAGGATGTCCCCATTGACTGAGACCTATCAGGGCAAGCGCTAACCCACGATGAAGTTCTCTTGGCTGGAAGTGGGCTGGGTACCTGAGAGAGGAGCCTGTGAGAACTGTTGCCCATTCTCCACCCACGACCTGTTTATTAACATTTTCTTCCAGCCCATTAAGGGCCGTAACAAGTCCTGGTAATGGGATCATTAATTATTGCTGCTGTGGGTTGATTGAATGGATGATCTCCTTGTGTTATTAATTTGAAAGGCCTGGTGTATGTTGTGCGGGTGGCTTTGGACCGGCTGTGACACTTTGATTACATTTTCAAGTGAAATTCATTTACAGAATTAATTTGAGGTGCAGATTGAGGATTAAAAGTTCCCTAGGTGACTCGTTCAGAAACCTGTATCCAGCCCCCACGGGGCATCTGGGCTCCTGGAGGAGTGGCCCCCAGGTTGCAATTCTTTGTCTCTGCCACCCTTGTGATGTGGGTGACTGTTGAATCCTGGAATAGGTGAAAGCTCTAGGTTTTGGCCAAACCACTTCTTACGGGCCAGAGGGGTAGAGCCGGGGCTGCTTTAATCCCTCGGTTCCACCCTTCCGTGAGGTGACTGCTTTGTTTTGGATGCTTCAAGAAGCAGCGTGGCTCAGTGCAAAGAGCGTGGGCTTTGGAGTCAGAGGTCATGGGTTTAAATCCCCGCTCCGCCACTTGTCAGCTGTGTGACTTTGGGCAAGTCATTTCACTTCTCTGGGCATCAGTTACCTCATCTGTAAAATGGGGATTAAGACTGTGAGCCCCCCATGGGACAACCTGATCACTTTGTAACCTCCCCAGCGCTTAGAACAGTGCTTTGCACATAGTAAGTGCTTTATAAATGCCATCATTATTATTATTATGTTGTTGTTTTTGCTTCCCGGAGTGGTGCTGACTCTGCCGGTCTCCATACCCACCTCAGTCCTCAACCTTGCTCTCCTGAACCTCCCGAGTCAGCCGGCCTCCATGGACTGAGCACCCTTATGCCAGCCAGCCATTGTTATGGGGAAGAGCCCTGCACCCCATTCCTGGATTGGGGTGGTGGGGATTGAGGGTGCCCGCTCCCAGGAGTTGCTAGGGATGTTTACACTAAACAGTCTTAGCTGTTTCAGAAACCCTAGCAAGGTGAGTTTTTCCGCAGTACTTCACATCAATAGGTGAACCCACCCTTCTGCTTTCAGTATTCAGTCAACTGAACAGATGAGCTCTGGCTGGGCTACCAGGGCTGGGCTTGTCAGACTGGGCTACCAGGGCTGGGCTACCCAGTGGTGATTCTGGGCTCCCTGTAAAGCTGCCTGGGTCCCAGCCCTTGGGGCCAGGCAGAGATTTAGTGAGGAGTACAGTACTCTGCACACAGTAAGTGCTCAATAAATGCAACTGAATGAGTGAGGAAGCCTAGTGAGATGTCTCTACCTGTTACCTGAGGTCCTGAATCTTGGCTTCTTCCCCTCCTCCCCCTCAGGTCTCTCTCGGATCCTGAGGAGCCGTGTGGAGATGATTAAGAATCGGACGGTGGACTGGGCTTTGGCCGAGTACATGGCCTTTGGCTCCCTGCTGAAGGAGGGGATCCATGTCCGACTAAGCGGGCAAGACGTGGAGCGGGGCACTTTCAGGTAAGGAGCCCCTGGGTTGTGCGGGGGCCAGGGAAATGAAGGGAGGGGTGACATTCCTTGTGTCGAGCTGCCAGCCCCCTGGGTCAGACGTCACGGGGTGTAGGGTAGCCTGAGAAGGTGCCCCAGCTCACAGATGGGTCTGCAGTTCCTGGATTATTTTCTACGGAAACGTTCTGGGTATGTCACACCCCTCCTCAGAAATCTCCAGAGGTTGCCTGTCAACCTCCGAATCAAGCAAAAACTTCTCACTATTGCCTTTAGAGCTCTCCATCACCTTGCCCCTTCTTATCTCACCTCCCTTCTCTCCTTCTACATCCCAGCCCACACGCTCTGCTTCTCTGGTACTAACCTTCTCACTGTGCCTCGTTCTTGCCTGTTCTGCTGTCGACCCCTGGCCCACGTCCTACCTCTGGCCCGGAATGCCCTCCCTCCTCCAATCAGCCAAACTAGCACACTTCCCCCCTTCAGAGCCCTACTGAAAGCTCACCTCCTCCAGGAGGCCTTCACAGACTGAGCCCCCCTTTTCCTCTGCTCCGCTCCCCATTGCACTGACCTGCTCCATCTGCTCTACCCCTCACCCCACAGCACTTGTGTATATATGTACATATTTATAATTATAATTCTATTTATTTTTATTAATGATGTATATATATAACTCTGTAATGATGCTACTGATGCCTGTTTACTTGTTTTGATGTCTGTCTCCCCCCTTCTAGACTGTGAGTCCGTTGTGGGCAGGGATTGTCTCTGTTGCCGAATTGTACTTCCCAAGCGCTTAGTACAGTGCTCTGCACACAGTGCTCAATCAGTATGATTGAATGAATGAGTGAATGGATAATGTGACCAGAAAGAGCCCCTGCTAGCCTGGCCAGGGTTACCTGTGCCAGAGGAGAGTGAGGGGACTGTGTTGATGGCCCCTGGCCTGGACTCAAGTTGTTCCCTGGGAAATATGTGGGTGACTTGGCATGGTGAAGAGCAGATACAGTCCCAGGGCAGGGAGCCAGGCGTTTCTGGGCCATCTGAGATGCCTTCTCAGAGGACCTGGCCTGTATGGTTCATCCATCAGCTGTGTGTGGCCAAATAGGCTGTCAATCAGGCCTATGTGGAGGACCTGGCTGCCCCTCCTCTGCCTCTGAGGCCAGGTCTGGGCTGCCCTCAGTAAGTGTCTACTCCAGTGGGCATCTGCTGGGCATCTACTCCCGAGATTGTTTTCCCCCATGGGCGTCTTCTGTCTGCCTCTGAGCAAGTCCTCCTTTGGAGAAAATGCTCCTGGGGCACTGGTGGGATAGGTGGGATAGGATGAGTGACTGTATTAACGTGATAGCAGTTTGGATGGAGAGGAAAGGGCAGATTTTAGCGGTGATGTGAAGATGGATTTAGTGATGAATTGAATATAATAATAATAATAATAATGGCATTTGTTAAGTGCTTACTATATGCAAAGCACTGTTCTAAGCGCTGGGGAGGATACAAAGCGATCAGATTGTCCCATGTGGGGCTCACAGTCTTCATCCCCAATGTACAGATGAAGGAACTGAGGCACAGAGAAGTGAAGTGACTTGCCCAAAGTCACACAGCTGACAATTGGTGGAGCCGGGATTTGAACCCATGACCTCTGACTCCCAAGCCCGTGCTCCTTCCATTGAGCTATGCTGCTTCTCTGGCTCAGTGTGGGTTGAGTGACAGAGAAGAGTCAAAGTTACAGGTTTGTGAGACAGGAAGAATGGTAGTACTGTCTACAGTTATGGGAAAGTCAGAGGGAGGACAGGGTTTGGGAGGGAAATAAGGAGTTGTGTTTTTGGACATGTTAAGTTTGAGGTGATAGGAGGACATTCAGGTAGAGATGTCTTGAAGGCAGGAAGAAATGCAAGACTGCAAAGAGGGAGAGAGATTGGGGCGGGCGGTGTAGATTTGGGTATCGTCAGCATAGAGGTGGTAATGGAAGCCATGGGAGCAAATGAGTTCTCCGAGGGAGTAGGTGTAGATGGAGAATAGAAGGGGACCCAGAGTTGAACCTTTAAGGATCCCCACCATTAGGGAGTGGGAGGCAGAAGAGGAGCCCACAAAGGAGACTGAGAATGAATGGCCAGAGAGATGAGGAGAACCAGGAGAAGACAGAGTCAGTGAAGCCAAAGTTGGATAACATTTCCAGGGAGCTGAGGGGTTGAGGAGGAATAAGATGGAGTAGAGACCATTCTCCAGGGGGACTGAGCAGTGTCCAACCCTTTCCTTCAGCTTCCTGGGCCATTGGGGTTTTCGTGACCAGTTACCAGCCTGCCCCATGGTCCCGACCTCCCCATGGCCAGCCAATCAGTAGCATGGTTTCAGTGCTTACCACAGGTCAAGCACTCTTCCAAGGGCTAGGGAGAATCTGTGGATGTGGTTCAGATGGTGGGGAATCTCTGGTCCCCAGGGAAATCACGGTTTAGAGTTGGGAGGTTGGGTTCAGGCTCCACAAACCGGAAATGACAGAAGGAACACCAATATCACCTTGTCTCCTCGGCAGTCACAGCCTTGCAATTCTGCCGGCCTTCCTCTCTGAGGCCTGGCCACTGGGCCCCTGGTGGGCTGGGACTGCCAGGCGATTTCCCGATTTCCAAGATGAAATCCGTAACTACCTATGGCCTGGTTTCTTTAGTTTATGTGCTGCTTGGGTTCATTGATTGCGTGTGGCTACCCTCCTATGGGGTGCTCCTTGAAGGATGATCAATAATAATAATAATTGTGGCATTTGTTAAGCATTTTCCATTTGTCAAGCACTTGCGAGGTACAATATAATTAGGTCAGACACAGTCCCTGTCCCACTAGGGGCTCCCTGTACAAGGCCGGGGCGGGGGAGAACAGGTATTCAATCTCCATTTTATCAATCAATCAGTGGTATTTATTGAGCACTTAATATGTGCAGATCACTGTACTAGACACTTGGGAGAGTACAATACAGTAGAGTTGCTAGAGGGGTTCTCTGCCCACAGTGAGCTTTTAGTGTAGAGGGAGGCATAGAGAATAATAATAATAATGATGATGATGATGGCATTTGGTAAGCGCTTACTATGTGCAAAGCACTGTTCTAAGCGTTGGGGGGGATACAAGGTCATCAGGTTGTCCCATGTGGGGCTCACAGTCTTCATCCCCATTTTACAGATGAGGTAACCGAGGCCCAGAGAAGTTAAGTGAGTTGTCCAAGGTCACTCAGCAGACATGTGGCGGAGACAGCTCACAGTCTTCATCCCCATTTTACAGATGAGGTAACTGAGGCTCAGAGAAGTTAATTAACTTGCCCACAGTCACACAGCAGGCAAGTAGCAGAGCTGGAGTTAGACTCTGACTCCCAGTCCTGTGCTCTTTCCATTAGGCCTCACTGTTCACTATGAGTGTTCTCTGTAGATACTCTCTGTGGGGTGTTTATTATGAGTGCTCATTACAGGTACTCCCTATAAGCTGGTTGCTGTGGGTACTCACTTGCTGGGCCCAGTAAAAATGAGTTGATAATAAAATCCAACATCTAAGTTAACTCCCTTTTGGCCCAGAGCACGGTTGGCTCTTGGCTGCGGGCTGGGGGCGTCTGGGGTTAATTAGTTCAGTCCCCTTACCAGTAGCAGGTCCCAGAGTGGGGAGACAGAGGGAGGCCACAGCCCAGAGACCCTGGCTACCTTGTGGGGGGTCCCACCCCAGCCTGGGGTGGTCCCTGTTGGGCCCATCGAGGCTTGGCCTTCTGCTCTCTCCGGGGGGGCCGCAGAGGGGTGGGCCCAGGGAAAGGCCAGCTCCCTCCCCAGTGGCTGGGCTGGGCCAGGCCACAGTCATTAGGGAAGTGACGGGCGATTCGGCGAGTGGGGTGGTACCAGCAGCGGTGGGCCTAGAGGTGGGGGGCGTGGACATATTGATGTGCTTCACTTGGTGAGTCTGGCTCATTACTCAGCGAGTTAATGGGTCACAGTAATTGGCTCCACCATCTCTGTTTGGATAATGGGCCCTGGAGTGCCACTCTAATGCTGATTGATGGGGGCTGGGGAGAGCTAGGAGGGGGACAAGAGCGGGCCAAGTACACGTCAGGTCTAGTTGGTCCTGAGAGATTCTCAGGTGCAGGAAAACTTGCAGGAGTGGCCTCTGGCCACTTGGGTTCTTGAGGCTGCCGCTGATCTGTTTTCCGCACTTCTGCCCTTTGACTGCAGAGCCCTCTCTCCAAGCGGTTGGGTTGCCAAGGGCTTGGACCCCGCGGGGGTGAGGACATGGGGTGAGGGGGTTCCTTGGGGCTGTGCACAGCTGGTGGTTGCAGGGCAACTCCATCAATCAATCAATGGCATTTATTGAGTACACTCTGTGAGCAGAGCACTGTACCGAGTGCTGGGAAAAGTATAATTCAATAGAGCGGGTAGACAGGATTCCTGCTGAAAAGGAGCCTCCAGTCTGTGGTCTTCTCTTCCAGCCACTGTGACTGGGGTGACCGCTCCCTGGTCTACCGACCCTCTCTATGCCCGAGGCCCGGTTCCCCCCGCCCCGCAGTGAGGGCTTTCTCCAGTTCTCCATCCGGAGCCCCGACGGCGGCTGATCGGCCAGTGCCGGTGTGTCTGGCCTCTAGACTGTAAGCTTGTCATGGACAGGGACTGTGTCTACCAACTTTTTTTAAAAATGGTATTTGTTAAGCACTTACTATGTGCCAAGCACTGTACTGAGTACTGGGATAGATGCAAGCTAATGAGGTTGGACACAGTCATGTCCCACATGGGGCTCACAGCCTTAATCCTCATTTTACAGATGAGGTAACAGTCACAGAGGAGTGAAGGGACATACCCAAGGTCAGACAGCAGAAAGTGGCGGAGCCAGGATTAGAACTAGGCCTTTCTAACTTCCAGACCCGTGCTTTATCCACTAATAATAATAATCATAATCATAATAATGGCACTTATTAAGGGCTTACTATGTGCAAAGCACTGTTCTAAGTGCTGGGGAGGTTACAAGGTGATCAGGTTGTCCCACAGGGGGCTCACAGTCTTAATCCCCATTTTACAGATGAGGTAACTGAGGCCCAGAGAAGTGAAATGACTTGCCCCAAGTCACACAGCTGACAATTGGCGGAGCTGGGATTTGAACCCATGACCTCTGACTCCGAAGCCCGGGCTCTTTCCACTGAGCCACGCTGCACTAGGCGACGCTGCTTCTTATGGTATAACGCTGTTGTTGTGTACTCTCCCAAGCACTTAGTACTGTGCTCTGCAAACAGTAAGCACTCAGTAAATATGATTGACTGATTGGTCTGGCCACTTGTGCCCCAGAAGGGGCAGGGCAGGCCATTCAGAGATCGACTGCTGGCTCTGTCTGTCCGCAGCCACCGGCACCACGTGCTGCATGACCAGGAAGTGGACCGGAGGACCTGCGTGCCCATGAACCACCTCTGGCCGGACCAAGCCCCGTACACGGTCTGCAACAGCTCTCTCTCCGAGTACGGCGTCCTGGGTAGGTCTCGGCTCCCGCGTCCCCAGCGTGGGCAGGCTCTGTGCGGCGGAAGGGGGAGGGGGAGCGGGCCATCGCAGGCAGGGAGCGGGAGAGCATGCTGAGGGGCAGGAGCGAGCACAGAGGGGCTTCCCATTGAGCCCACGGGGGCCTGAAGTCGCCCAGATGGAGCTCGCCTCCTGCGGCCCTCTTTCGAAGCAGGTGGTAGAAGGGAGGGAGGCCCGGGGAGTGTGGGGGTGGGGGATGGAGCGAGAGTGGAGCCTGCCACCAGGCTGACAGGTGGAAGGGCTTGGTCGGGAGGGAGTAGACTTGAGCTTGCTGCCCCGGGTCCTGGGGAGTGGTGGCAGGGGAGGTGCCCAGGCTGTTTTTTTAGGACCCGGGGTGTCACTGAACTGGGGGCACCCAGGTATGGCCCCCTCACCTTCAAGAATTGAAATCGACCTGCCCTCCCACTCCCTAGGGGTAAATGAAACTTGGTACCGGAGAGTGGGGATCGGTCCAGTCAGCCCAGCATAGAGTGATGCAGGAGGCCGGAGCAGGGTCACTAGGAGGGTTGCTAGGAGATCTGTGTTTAACCCCGGAGCACCCCCAGTTAGACCTTTCCCATCGCCTTATTCTTCCAGGCTGAATAGGCTGCCTTTCCTCCATTCAGAGGGGTGGGACTCCTCCTTAGCAGGGACTTTCAAACAGTGACACTCCTGTCTGGCATTGTGGACAGAGAACTTGTTGCTCGGTAACCCGAGAGAACCCATGCAGGCTGAGGTCATGGAGCTGGGAAACTCCCAAACTTGATTCGATCGATCGATCAATCAATAGCATTTACTGGACACCTGCCAGTCGCAGAGCCATGGCCTAACCATCCGGAGACTTTGAAGGAGTTAGAAGACACGATCTCCCTAGACCGTAAGCTCACTGGAGGCAGAGAACGTGTCTACCAACTCTGTGGTATTGCACTTTCCCAAGCACTTAGTGTAGTGCTTTGGACACAAGTTCTCACTAAATGCCACTTACGATGATGATATTGATGATGATCCCTCCCCTGTAATGCTAAAATAAATGATAGGTTGGGGGAGTACTAGAGGAAATGAGATGAACCTAAGCGCTGTCGGGGTGGTGGTAACCAAAGAGTTTAGGTGGTGCAGAGTGGTGTAGCGGCAGTACTGAAGTGGGGGAGATAAGGTGGGGAGAGGAGAGATTAACTTGGGTAGGCTCCCTGGAGGGAACGTGGTTTCAAAAAGGACTTGAAGACGGGGAGAGCAGCGCCAGGCCGGGCGTGAAGGGATAGTGCGTGAGGAAGAGGTTGGTGGCAGGAGAAGACTAGAGCGAGGCCCAGAGAGGAAGAGATTGATGATTTTAGCAGCCATCTTTCTTCCGTATCTCTGAACCCAAACAGCTTCATTCTTCCGCTCTCTCTTGACAGTCGACCCGTGGAGAGCATTTTTCCAAGTCCCGAAAGTTCTTACTCAGGAATAGGTCGTGGCAGGGGAAACAGCCTCAGACGTGTCTCCCCTTCTGTGTTCATCACTCAAGGCGTCCCTTTGTGGCCGTCAGGAGGCTTCAAAGCTACAGAGCCGTGGGTGAGCCTGCAGCCTCCCCCAGGCCCACCCGCACACCTGCCCAGGGCTCTTGACAACCCAGCATGATCCCCTGAGGCCTGCTCTTGAAACAGAGGGTTTTGCTCACTCAGAACTCCCCAGGTTGGTGTAGAGAGGGGCTGGTGGGAAGCCCAGCTGTCTGGCTGTTGCCCTCAGAGAGTAGAGGTTGCAGTGAGCCCCATTTCCCCCTAAGCAGTGAGGCCTCTCAGCACCATGACAGAGAGAGGAGCCCTTCTTAGGTCCAGGTGATCTGCACATGATGACATTTCCTCGGGATGTAGCGGAAGCCGGAAAGGCTTGTGGAGATGGATGGTCCTGATCACACTGTCCCTATGTAGGCACATGTGACCACGCTGGGCGCATGCATTTGTGACCACACTATGCAGGTACATGTGATCATGCTGTGTGCACACGCACACACGCACACACTGTCCTGTGCTATGCTTGCAGTCACCCTGTACTGTTCCTGGTTTTTCTTCTTTGTGTCACTCCTCTTCGAGCTTCCGCTTGAAAATTGCCACCCTGTCTGGATCGCAGGGCACCTGGTTGTGCGGTTTGTGTGCTGCAGTTGCCTCCCAACTTTTCAGCTGAGGTATCGCATCATCTGGGGCGACACCTTACCGTGTCTTCTGTCCTCCTTGCTTTCAGTCTCGCAAACTCAGAGCAGCTGTTCAGGTAGCCTGCTGGCATCCATTTGCCTCCTGTGTCCCACCCAGTGGAGCTGTGTTGTGGTTAGCAGAGAGAGGGGCAGCCATGGTTCCAGAGATCCCAAAGGTTGACAAAATGGTGTCTGCCCATTGGAAACTCCCTCCCACCCCTTAAGCCCACCAAAGATCACAGTCACACTCTGCATGTACACCATCCTACTACCTGATAATAATAATAATTGTATTCATTCATTCAATTGTATTTATTGAGAGCTTACTGTGTGCAGAGCACTGTACTAAGCGCTTGAGAAGTACAAGTTGGCAACATATAGAGACGGTCCCTACCCAACAGAGGGCTCACGGTCTAGAACGGGGAGACAGACAACAAAACAAAACATATTAACAAAATAAAATAAATAGAATAAATATGTACAAGTAAAATAAATAGAGTAGTAAATATGTACGAACATATATACATATATACAGGTGCTGTGGGGAGGGGAAGGAGGTAAGGTGGGGGGATGGGGAGGGGGAGGAGGGGGAGAAGAAGGAGGGGCTCAGTGTGGGAAGGCCTCCTGGTGGAGGTGAGCTCTCAGTAGGGCTTTGAAGGGAGGAAGAGAGCTAGCTTGGCGGATGTGCGGAGGGAGGGCATTCCAGGCCTGGGGGAGGACGTGGGCCGGGGGTCGATGGCGGGACAGGTGAGAGCGAGTCACAGTGAGGAGATTAGCAGCAGAGGAGCAGAGGGTGCGGGCTGGGTTGCAGAAGGAGAGAAAGGAGGTGAGGTAGGAGGGGGCGAGGTGATGGAGAGCCTTGAAGCCAAGGGTGAGGAGTTTTTGCCTGATGCGTAGGTTGATTGGTAGCCACTGGAGATTTTTGAGGAGGGGAGTAACATGCCCAGAGCGTTTGTGCACAGAGACGATCCGGGCAGCGGCGTGAAGTATGGATTGAAGTGGGGAGAGACACGAGGATGGGAGATTGGAGAGGAGGCAGATGCAGTAATCCAGTCGGGATAGGATGAGAGATTGAACGAGCAGGGTAGCTGTTTGGATGGAGAGGAAAGGGCGGATCTTGGCGATGTTGCGGAGGTGAGACCGGCAGGTTTTGGTAATGGATTGGATGTGAGGGGTGAACGAGAGAGCGGAGTCGAGGATGACACCAAGGTTGCGGGCTTGTGAGACGGGAAGGATGGTAGTGCCCTCAACAGTGATGGGAAAGTCAGGGAGAGGGCAGGGTTTGGGAGGGAAGATAAGGAGTTCAGTCTTGTACATGTTGAGTTTTAGATTGCGGGCAGACATCCAGATGGAGATGTCCTGAAGGCAGGAGGAGACCCGAGCCTGGAGGGAGGGGGAGAGAGCATGGGCAGAGATGTAGATTTGGGTGTCATCAGCGTAGAGATGATAGTTGAAGCCGTGGGAGCGAATGAGTTCACCAAGGGAGTGAGTGTAGATTGAGAACAGAACTGACCCTTGAGGAACCCCTACAGTAAGGGGATGGGAGGGGGAGGAGGAGCCCGCAAAAGAGACTGAGGATGAATGGCTGGAGAGATGAGGAGAACCACGAGAGGACAGAGTCTGTGAAGCCAAGGTTGGATAGCGTGTTGAGGAGAAGGGTGTGGTCCACAGTTTCAAAGGCAGCTGAGAGGTCGAGGAGGATTGGGATAGAGTAGGATTGTAGTATTTGTTAAGCGCTTATAATTAAGGCACTGTATTAAGCACTGGGGTGAATACAAACCAATAGGGTTGGACACAGTCCCTGTCCCACGTGAGGCTCACAGTCTTAATCCCCATTTTACAGATGAGAGGTAACTAAGGCCTGGAGAAGTGAAGAGATTTGCCCAATGTCACATAGCAGACTTGTGGTGAAGTCAGGAATAGAGCCCGGGTCCTTCTTACTCCTGGACCTGCGATCTATCCACTAGGCCATGCTGTATCTTGCCAGATGGAGCAGGTGGCGAGAAGTCTTTTTGGGTCTGGATCTGGATTGTAGTCCTTCTGGGGAAGGCCGAGATGCGGAAGAAAGGCAGAGATTTGGACATTTGGCCACCTTCTAACCCCCATCTCCTGTGGCTGGGCTGGGTCTCCAGCTCTGCTGGGAGGGACATTCTGGCAGAAAACCTCCCCAGTGTGGGGCCTGAACAGCTCAAACCACCTTTTCCCCACAAAAAGCTATTCATTGCTAGCAGGAGTAGCAAACCGTCTCTTTGAGGAGGTGGGGAGATCTCGAAGGACTCTGCAGCTGGGGCTCTGGCTGGCCCAGCACTTTAATAATAATAATAATAGTATTTGTTAAGCACTTACTATGTACCAGGCACTGTACTAAGTGCTGGAGTGAATACCAGCAAATTGGGTTTTACACAGTCCTTGTCCCCCGTGGGGCTCATGATCTTAAGCCCCATTTTGTAGATGAGGTAACTGAGGCACAGAGAAGTGAGGTGACTTGTCCAAGGTCGCACAGGATTAGAACCCAGCTTCTTTTGACAACCAGGCCTCTGCTCTATCCACTAGGCCACACTGCTGCTCCAAGCTTACGTAGCCCCAAGTTTCCTGGCCGGTGGGATGAGTGACGGTGAGCCTTGGAACGATGGAAGTGTAGATGTGAGCCGGAGGGAAAGGCCTGGCTGGCCCGTGGAGAGGACGGGTTCCCCCGTGTTTCTCTGCATCAGCCCCAGTGGGCAGGTGGGGACCTCAGCCTCTTGCTGAGGAGGGTCCAAAGAGGGAAAGTGCTGGCTGGCTGGGAGCCGAGCCCTCCGGTAGGAAGAGCAGGCCCACCCTGAGTCTGCAGGGTCCCAAGGCCATATCCCAAAGAGGCTTAAGGCAATTCCCTGGGATGGGATTGCCTGAGAAGTGGGCTGATGAGAGGATGAACTGGACAGGGGACAAGCTAGGGGATGAAGCCTTGGGGTGCCCCAAGCCACTTCCCTCCCCAACTCAATTCCCCACTCACAGCTCCCTCTGACTGGATTTTGTTCCTCTCTGCCACCTGGAAAACCCCAATGAGCAGGCCCCCTTCTAGGGAAAGGTGACAAAGCAGGGCTGCCCCCTGCCCCCGGGCTCCATTGACAGGTCCGTGGTCAGCAGAATTAATCTCAACCCTCGCGTTGGGTCTTTGATCCCTGCCAGTGCCAGGCTGGGAACAGGGATCCAACTGATCTCAGCTTCTCAATCAATCAATCAATCAATCAATCAATCGTATTTATTCAGCACTTACTGTGTGCAGAGCACTGTACTAAGCGCTTGGGAAGTACAAGTTAGCAACATATAGAGACGGTCCCTACCCAACAGTGGGCTCACAGTCTAGACGTTCTAAGCCCCCAGTGCTTAGAACAGTGCTTTGCACATAGTAAGCGCTTAATAAATGCCATCATTATTATTATTATAAGTGCTTGGGAGAATACAATACAGCAGAGTTGGTAAACACGTCCCCTGCCAATTAAAAACAATCACCACCCTGTGCACGGCAGATATGTGGCTGGCCCCCTTAAGAGATGCTTCCCCTGTGCCACCTGTCTTTTGAAAAGACACTTAAGACACGGGGTGGTCCCTGGACTCCTGAGGTCCCCCTGCCCTCTGCCAGGGAGAGCTCGACAGGGGATGGGGGAGGAGGGGAGAGGCGGCTGGGACCAGGGCAGGGATTTCCCTGAGGTCAGAGCAGAGGTTGTGGGGGGTGTTGGGAATGATGAATGATGACGGGATCCCTTTCAGCTACATGGAGATCATCAATCGTCATCATCAGTGGTATTTATTGAGTGCTTACTGTGTGCAGAGTATTGTACTTAGTGCTTGAGAGAGAGAATGATACAACAGAGTAGGTAGACAATCCCTGCCCACAACAAGCTTACAGTCTAGAGAGAGATGCTTGGAAGTGCCCCCTTATCCTTGCAGGCCCTTAGAGACGTTCCCAGTGGATTAGTGGGGCTCTTGGTCAGATGAGGGCTCCGGGCCCGCATCCTGCTCACCTGCTTGGCTCACCTGAGTCCACGGAAGACCCTGAGGAAAAGTCCCACGGAACTTGCCGAGGAAAGCCGGCTTTGCCAGATGTAGAGCTGCCCATTCTGGGCTGGCTGGGACTGAGAGGAGTCACGTGCCTAGTGCCACCAGCAGTCATGAATTCGGTTATCCAGAATGTGCCCTGCTTTTACCCAGTCCCAGCACTTGCCCCTCAAAGGAATCTAGGAGGTTGGGCTAAGCTCTGGCCCAGAAAGGCTTACTAGGCTGAAAGTATGCATGGCCTGAAACATCTGGCTAATTCAGATGTGTGCGCCAGCAGGTTATTTGTCAGTGTGTGAGACTGGCTTGAGCAGTTGCCTGGGACGTCGCTCTCTATGTGGGTAGGTGGGCCTCCTGAGTTGGGTCAGCCCCCTCCTACAGGGAATGGAGGTGGGTGATGGTCTCGGGGCTGGTGTTTGGTTGGTGTTTTGGTGAATGACAGGGCATTTGGGTCTGTGTCTCTTTTCCCTGGGGGGCGTTTAGGCTTTGAACTTGGCTTTGCCATGGCAAGTCCCAACGCGTTGGTGTGCTGGGAAGCCCAATTCGGTGATTTCCACAACACCGCTCAGTGCATCATCGACCAGTTCATCAGCTCGGGCCAGGCCAAGTGGGTCCGCCACAACGGCATCGTCCTGCTCTTGCCCCACGGCATGGAGGGCATGGTAAGGGGCCGCGGCCGGGGCTGAGGGGTGGTGGGCAGGAGTCACAGAGCAACAGGTAAGGCCTCTTCCACCATGTAAGGGCAGTTCCGGATCTCTGATCTTAGAATTATCTTATTTCGATTTTTGTCTTCAAGTCCCCTATGAAGATAATAGGACAGTTTCCAACCCTCTGGAACAAGGGCTCTGAGCACCCCCTCTCCTCTGGCTAGCTTCACTCCACATCAGGGACTGAACTCGACAATCCTACTGTCTTCCCGGCTCCTGGGTTCAGGATCCTGAGTCGGGCCCTCCTGGGTCACCTCACGGCCCAGCCAACCGATGGCTCTGCCAGGGTACCATGGCACAGGGAGGAACTGCTTGCCCTCCTGGGCACCCACACTTCATTCATTCGTTCATTCAGTCATATTTATTGAGCGCTTGCTGTTTGCAAAGCACTGTGCTAAGCACTTGGGAGAGTACACTCTAACAACACCCTCGTCCTACCGCTCTGGCAGCTCTGGCTGGAAGCAGCTCCACAACCCCAGAGATCCAGAAATCCAGATTTCAGGCCGAGGCAGAGTCCTGGCTTTTCTGTCTGGAACTGGGAGGCAGGGAGAAGATGCAGGGGTGGCGGGAGGTGATGGGAGGCAAAGGGCTGGGGGCAGAAACACGTCATTTGCAGGGACCAGAACACTCATCGGCTCGACCAGAGAGGTTTCTACAGATGAGCAACGACGACTCGGACGCCTACCCGGTTGGTATCCGGTCGGGAAGGAGGGCGAGTCTAGGGGCCTTCCTGACCGCCTTCATCCTTGCCTCTTCAGGCACTTGCTGACAGCCTTGGGGGTCTCCCAGAGGAATAGGGTTCCTGGGGGACGCCACTCCCTATATCTTCAGTGAGCCTGGTGATTGCTGGGTTTGGGGTTGGGAGAGTCGGAGAGGAGTTAACGGTCCTGGGCCCCAGAACAGCAGCGGGTACTCCGGCCCCTATGGTTTTCTCCGCTGTCTGGCAGGGGAGAGAGACCTGGTGGAGCGGGGCTAGGGAGCGGGTCCAGCTCAGACCTGGGGGGGATGCTTGGCTTCCAGGAGTTCCGCGATGACTTTGAGGTGGGCCAGCTGTACGACTGCAACTGGATCGTCGTGAATTGCTCCACCCCGGCTAATTATTTCCACGTGCTCAGGCGGCAGATTCTGCTCCCGTTCCGGAAGCCGGTGAGTCACCAGGCCCCGCTCGCTTCTGGTGGCAGCGACAGATGAGCCCTGCCAGCTCGTTGGTGGGGGAGGGGGCCCGGAGGTCTCATGGGGAGCCACTCTAGTGGCTTGGGAAGTGAATTGAGCTTATTGGATCTCGGTTTTGATGCATCTGAAGAGACTCGCCAAGCTGGATAGGAGGGTCACGCACACATGTTCGTATAATTGTCCTTTACATTATCCTAGAGGGAAAATTAGGCTTCAGGCTGAGCACATTCTGCAGTATTAGTTCTGGGGCGGTTAGCCTGTTCTGGGAAGCTGGGCCGAGGGGAGAGACCCCAGGACTGGCAGTCAGGAGATTTGGGTTCGAGTCCCAGCTCTGCTACTGGCCTGCTTTGTGACCCTGGGCAAGACACTGAACCTCTAAGTGTCTTGTAAAATTTGACAAAGGAGACTCGGGTTTGAGTCTCAGCTCTGCCACTGGCCTGCCGTCTGACCCTAGGTAAGTTTCTGGGTCTTGTGAAATGGGCAAAGGATAGTTTGGGAGCTGTGTACTCTTTCCCAGAGCTCAGTACAGGCTTTGCACACAGTAAGTACCCAGTAAATACTGTGACTATTACTTCATTGTGGGACAGTTAGGTCCAGTCTCAAAACCTCGTATCTATCCCAGTACTTTGCTTAATAGACTTCATATTTATTAGACGTCTATTCAGGGTCTATCTGTAGTACCCCAATTCACAAAAAAAGTCCCCTTTCCTGGCCCAATCTGTAACTTTGCTGCCAGTACCTAAGGGTTAGGGCAGGTAAACTGGGCATAGCAGGACAGCCACCTATGTGTTGACAGGTTACATAGTCATGCAGCCTGTCCATCCTGCCATCCTCCCCCAAAGTAGTGTCAGCAGGGCTGGGAGGATGGGGAGAAGGAGAGAATAGGATTGGGATAGGGAGGAGGTTGGGGGTGGCTTCAGGCGGAGCTGCAGCCCAGCTTATTTTGGCTCCAGGTGGTAGGAGAGGTGAGGGGAGGGCGGGGGTGACAAAGGGCTGTTCCCTCATTCATTCATTCATTCATTCACAGTATTGCGAGCTGACCTTGGCACCCAGACAGATCATCCACAGCTCTGCTGGAAGTCCCCCGGGCTGGGGCCAGGATAGTGGGCAGGTCTCTGATCTCCGCTGAAACTGGGGGTGCGAGCAGAGCCTCTGTGCCGACCTGCCCTCTGGGCAGTGGGGCCCCCCAGCAGCTTCTGAAATTTTCTTTTCCAGCTGATCATCTTTACTCCAAAGTCCCTTCTGAGACACCTGGAAGCGAAGTCTGGCTTCGATGAGATGGTTTCCGGTAATGGTGACTCTGCGGTGTGCCCACCGACAGCAGCCGTGGTGTCCAGAACCCCGTCCCGGAGCAGATGGGACGGGAGGGGTTGGGAGGGGGCGGAAAGGGAGGCTGGAGCTGCCTGGGCTTCCTCCCAAGCCCCGACTCCAAACCTGAAAACCAAGGCATTGGGAATGGAGACAGACCCCTATGATGTCGGACCACCCAGACTGCCTCCCTCTGTGCTGGCTTTGGTGAAGAGTAGGGAATGTGTCCCTGGGGCCACCAGGAAAAGCTGATTCCCACGGGTTTTTCTAGGGGGCCCCAGGCTGTTGGCAAAACAGGGAGCAGGCAAGACACACAGTGAGGTGGGGGCATTTTTCCTCCTGGTTGTGCCATGGGCCCTCTTCTCCCAGCCTTCCCTTATAGCAAAGGTAAGGATCCTCGACCCGAGGTAGCCTTGTGGGAGACCTCAGGGAGGGCACCCCTAGTGAGACGCAGAGTCACGAGTGGGATTTGAAAGCTCCTGGTGGGTCATGGAGGCCCAAGTGTGTCACGAAGCCTCGAGTTGGGTGTGGAGCTCTGAGCAGTCATGAGGTCTTGGGGGTCACTACCCCACAGTTCCTAATCGTGGTTCCTCATCCTGGACAGCGACCAGATTCCGGAGGGTCATCCCTGAGGGCGGAGCCGCAGCCCAGGCTCCGAAGGAGGTGAAGCGGCTGATTCTCTGCACGGGGAAGGTCTACTATGACCTGGTGAAGGAAAGGAAGAACCAAGACCTGGAAAAACTAGTGGCCATCACTAGGCTGGAGCAGGTTGGTGGCCAGAGCGCAGCTGTTTCCGGGGCAAGATCCTGGATTCTGTCAGCAGGGCTCCATTGGCCTTTCTTCTGGCCAGCAGTCAGTGGGATTACTCTCTCCCCAGCACCTTGGGAGAAGCTTGAGGAGGACCTGTCCACTATCCCCCAGCACTCTGCCCCCGGCCCTCTGCCAGGGTGGAAACGCCAAGAGAGCTGGAATCAGGTCCTTTGAGGCCTGGGTGCAGGCCCTCTGTGGGAGCTCATGGTTTGAAGCTCATTTGATCTACACATTAGTATGAGCCTGGAGACTAGAAGAAATGAGTCTGATACAAACTAGTCAGGCAGCTCTGCTTCTCCTTCCTAGTGCTACCTCCAGCCCAGCCTTATAATCGCAATATCTGTGGTATTTCTTAAGTACTTATTATGTGCCAAACAGTGTACAAAACACTGGAGCAGTTACAATATAAGCCTCTCTGTCTAAAAGGGATGGAGAACAGATGGTTTATCCCCATTTTATAATTACAGTAATAAGTATGGAACTTGTTAAGTGCATACTATGTGCCAAACACTGTTCAAAATTCTGGGGCAGGTACAAATTAATCTGGTTGGACACAGTCCTTGTCCCACATGGGGCTTGCGCTCTTAATCCCCAATTTATAGATGAGGTAACTGAGGTCCAGAGAAGTTAAGTTACTTGCCTAAGGTCACACAGCAGATTCATTCATTCAATTGTATTTATTGAGCGCTTACTGTGTGCAGAGCACTGTACTGTGGCGGAGCTGGGATTAGAACCTTAATGATCATATTTGTTAACTGCTTATCAAGCACTGTTCTAAGTGCTGGGGTAGAGACAACCCAATCAGGTTGGACCCAGTCCCCGTCCCACATGGTGCTCACAATCTTAATCCCCATTTTACAGACGAGGTAACTGAGGCCCAGTGAAGTTAGGTGACTTTCCCAAGGTCACACAGCAGACAAGCGGTGGAGCTGGGATTAAAACCGAGGTCCTTCTCACTCTCAGGTCCGTGCTCTATCCACTAAGCCGTGCTGCTTCTCTATTTTGCAGAGGCTAGTTGAGTGTAGTGGTTTATAATAGGGGCAGAGTCCAGTTAGGAAAGGGAGGGGCGACCCCTGGCACTTATAAGAAAGAGGGGCCAGTGCTGCCCTTTCTGGATTGAAGACCGGGGGTGACTGGGAGAAGGACTGAGGGAACGCCAGTCAGTGCAAATGACAGGAATGTGGCCGAGAGCATCTGGGTGCTCAGCCTGGACTTGGGGCTTAGGCTGAAACTCAGGCACACCCTTCCACCTCTTTCCCTCAGATCTCGCCTTTCCCCTTCGATCTGGTGAAGCAAGAGGCTGAGAAGTACTCAGGCGCCGAACTCATCTGGTGTCAGGAAGAACACAAGAACATGGGCTACTATGACTACATCAAGCCCCGTTGTCTCACCATCCTGGGTCAGGCCCGGCCCATATGGTACGGACCCGGGGCCTCCTGGAGGGAGCTGGGAGGCTTTGGTATTGAGGTGAATGAGGGAAGAGGAGGAGGCAATGAGCTGGGTCCTCCTCCCTTCTGTCTGGTGCGGAAGGGGAATATCTCCAGAACTTTCTCCTCATCCTTTCCCTCCTTCACCTCTTCCTTGTCCTCATCCTCCCTTTTCCTCTTCCTCCTTTTTTAAAAAAATAGTATTTATAATAATAATAATGAGATTTTTAAAGCACTTACCATGTGCCAAGCACTGGGGGAGATACAAGGTAATCAGGTTGTCCCATATGGGGCTCACAGTCTTAATCCCATTTTACAGATGAGGTAACAGGCACAGAGAAGTTAAGTGATTTGCCCAAAGTCACACAGCTGACAAGTTACAGAGCCAGTTAAGCATTTGCTATGTGCCAGGCACTGGATTAAGTTCTGGGGTAGATATGAGCTAATCAAGTTGGACACTGTCCCTGTCCCACATGGGGCTCACTGTCTCACATGGGGATTCCTGCTCCTCCCTTTTCCTTCCCCCTGCTCCCCGCCCTGAGATCTACCAGCTGCTTGCTTGAGAGCCTGTGAACACAGCTTCTACCAGTGGGTCTCCATCTCAAAGGCTTACATTCAAAGATCCTCATTTCCCCCTACACACCCAGGGCACTTGGAGGCTGAAAGGGTGGTAGGTGGTCCTAGTTTTCAGGCTGTTTTGTCTGCTTGAAAAGGGCTCATAACTCAGAGGACTCTGGCCAACTGTCTCCTCAGGATACCCCGGAGTGGACCCTAGGGTCTGACTCAGGAGGGCCAGGTGTTCTAGGGTAACTGCTTGTTTTGTGTTGCCCAGGTATGTTGGTCGGGATCCAGCCGCTGCCCCGGCGACCGGGAACAAGAATGCTCACCTGGTGTCCCTGAAGAGGTTCCTGGACACCGCGTTCAACCTGGAGGCCTTTGAGGGAAAGACTTTCTAGTGGGAGCTGGAAAGGCATTTCCGTTCCTCCCACCTGCATCTGGCCGCAGGGTGGGCCATGCAATCACCTTCCAAAGAATGGTCTGTTACCAGAGAAGGACAGTGTCCAGGGGAAGGCGGTCCTTATCAGCTGACTGCTTTTCCTTATGTGTAGCACAAGAGTCTGGAAGAGGACTCCCTTAGGTCATTAGGTGACCAAGAAAGAAGGGAAAAGGCACCTAAAATATTAAAGGGAATTTGCTCTTGAGTTTTACTAGAGTGGTAGAGCCTAGGTATGGGAGGTGTGGGGGTGTGGGTGATATCTTGCGGGGTGTACTGACTGGGTTGCCATGGGAGGAGCCCCTAACGTTGCTGACGTGCTGGGTCTCCTGAAGGGATTTAGGGCTCAGAGCGTTTGTCCAATCTCCTTGGAGTTCCTTCCCACTGGGAGACTGGAGCTGTCGAGGAGCCAGAGGATGGACAACTCTGGTTTGTTTCTGACCCTGAGGTGAGGTTTCCTCCAAGCAAACCTACATCTCCCCTCAGTCTCCAGTCCCATATCTGATGGGAGGGGCTGAACTTTCTCACCTGCTTCCAGTAGGCACTCTGGGCCCAATTTTCTAGAGAACCCCCAGATAATAATGAATAATTTTGGTATTTGTTAAGGGCTTAAAATGTGCCAGGCACTGTACTAAATGCTGGGGTGGATACAAGCAATTTGGGTTGGACATAGTTCCTGTCTGACAGAGGGCTCACAGTCTTAATCCTCATTTTACAGATGAGGTAACTGAGGCACAGAAAAGTCAAGTGACTTGCCCCAAGGCCACAAAATCTCACAGATCTCACCTCATGGTCAGGAAATAGGAACCGGGCATCCTTTCTTGCCTGCCAGGCCCAGACTTTTGGGCAGGAGATGGGCAAGAACAGATGCCTTGGAATGGCAACCCACTCTGAGCACTGTGCATGCATGTATGCCCATACACAACGGAGAGTGTGTACACACCCCACAAAAGTGGTGAGAATCATGAGAATTTGGTGGGAGGCTGAAGGTCCGAATAGCTGAATCGAACCTGCTGCCAGGGAGCATCTGGGCTGAGGCTCCCAGGGCCTTTCTTGCTGTTTGTGGATCACCAGCGTTGTAGTAACTGCACTTGCCCTTGCAGCCTGACAATATCTCTGGAGATGCAGATGAGAAATGATGTGGATCTTTAAGTTCTTGACCTATCATGATTCTGGTTTTCAACTAGGTGTGAGAAGGCATTAAATTGGACAAAAGTGAGAGACCAAACTAATGGATCTGATGCTGCTGTAATTCTGAGCCCTTCCTCAAGTTTCCGAGCTAGTTTCATTGGCTGTGTCTTTTGCCTTTAAAAAACCTTTGTTGCTTCCATTTTTGAAGCCAGTGCTTTGGGATACCACCTCAGTCTGGTTCAGCCCAGGGGGCCTGTCAGCCTCTTGCTTTTTCCTTAGTGTGGACCAACTGATCTCATGAATGCAGTAGACTTCAAGCAACACGCGATTCCATGCTGTTATAAATGAGAATTTCAGCAAAAACGGGGGCTGCAGCTATATAATGGCCGGAGCTTTTTTTATTGTGCCCTGTTTTACTGGGCAACGTAATGAGTCTTCTGTCGTCCTTTCTGTGATCGGTGTGCTCATTTGTTCTGGGTGGTGTGGGTATGTATCAAAATCAGAAACAAAAATAACAATGAAATAAAAAATGGTAAATAGAAAATTGCTCATTGTAATGTTTCACCAACTTGGACCCACTCTTGATGTCGTCTCTAGTCACTGGTCAATCTCTTACCTCTCCAGCTGTGCAATCCCACTCTCTTGACCACAGCCTGCTCACCTGCCCCCTCTCCCACACACCCCTCTCCTCAAAACTCATCTAGCTCCCCAGCCGAACAGAGGCCTCCGGTCTCGACCTGCTTCCCTCCCCCTCCTCCAGTTATGCCAGCCATCATAATCCATTTGGTCTCCCTTTCCAACCTGTCCTCTATTGGTGCACAAATCCACATTCTCGCCACCAAACTCAACTCCCTTGCTCCCATCCCTCCGTCGATCTTGTACCATTCATGGCTCTGGAATCTACTTCTTTTGCTCTCGTGCTAACGCTACTGAAGGAAGTCCAGATGTTAGGCTGACCTCATCCATCTGAAGCTCATCCTCACTTGCTTAAACTCTGCCCAGCAACAATACTTCTCTATCCTTATTGACTCGAGCCCCCCTTTTAGACTGTGAGCCCAATGTTAGGTAGGGACTGTCTCTATATGTTGCCAATTTGTACTTCCCAAGCGCTTAGTACAGTGCTCTGCACATAGTAAGCGCTCAATAAATATGATTGATGATGATGACTCCCATATTCATCGCTTGTGCCAGCTGTTTATGACTTAACTCCTTCTTCAAGCCCCCTGCCCCCTACCTCTTATCCCGATGGCCTAGCTGTTTTTGCTGACAAAATTGGAACTATCAGGTGTGAACTCTGAAAATCTCTTCTAATAATAATAATAATAATAATGATGGCATTTGCTAAGCGCTTGCTATGTGCAAAGCACTGTTCTAAGCGCTAGGGGGGATACAAGGTGATTAGGTTGTCCCATGTGGGGCTCACAGTCTTAATCCCCATTTTACAGATGAGGTAGCTGAGGCCCAGAGAAGTGAAGTGACTTGTCCAAGGTCACACAGCAGACATATGGTGAGTAGGGATTAGAACCCATGACCTTTGACTCCTAAGCCTGGGCTCTTTCCACTGAACCATGCTGCTTCTCACCCTTTCTGCCCCCTCATCAACTCTCATCATTCCCCTGCCGTCTCTCAAGAGATCTCCTGCCTCCTTTCAAAAACTATCCCCCTCACCTGGGCCTCTGACCCGATTTCTTTGCCCCTTATTTAAACATTTGCCCCCTCCCTGGCTGCCATTTTCAACCACTCACTTCAGGGACTCCTTCCCCACTGCCTTCAAATACACCCATGTACCTAACCCCTTTTCTAAAAAAAAGTCCCTTGGCCACACCGTACCATCCCCTTGTGGCTCAGTGGAAAGAGCCCGGGCTTTGGAGTCAGAGGTCATGGGTTCAAATCCTGGCTCTGCCAATTGTCAGCTGTGTGACTTTGGGCAAGTCACTTAACTTCTCTGTGCCTCAGTTCCCTCATCTGGAAAATGGGTATTAAGATTGTGAGCCCCATGTAGGACAACCTGATCACCTTGTATCCCCCAGCACTTAGAACAGTACTTTGCACATAGTAAGTGCTTAACAAATACCATCATTATTATTATTATCATCCTCCTCCTCATTAGTGGTATTTACTGAGCCCTTACTGCGTGTACAGCACTGTACTAAGAGCTTGGGAGAGTACAATATGATAGGGAAGTAGTATTGCCTAGTGGATAGAGTATAGGGCTGGGAGTCAGAAGGACCTGGGTTCTAATCACGACTCACCTCTAGTCTGCTGTGTGACCCTGGGCAAGTCACTTAACTTCTTTGTGCCTTGGTTTCCTCATCTATAAAATGGGAATTAAGACCGTGAGCCCTATGTGGGACAGGGACTCTGTCCCACCTGACTACCTCATATCTACCCCAGTGCTTAGTACAGTGCCTGGCACATAGTAGGTGCTTAACATACCACTGTTAATAATAATAATGATGATAATACAAGAGTTAGAAATGCACCCTGCCCATGACAAGCTTACAGTCAAGTTTCCTACCATTCCTTTACAAACGTGTCAAACAAGTTGTTCGTACCCTCTCCACTGCGACTGGGCAAAACATCTATGGTAACTGCCGAACTTCACTGCCATATTTCCTCCCACCACCTAGGGTCCCTGCTCCCAACAAGCTCTGTACATGCCGGGCCCGGGATAAAAGTTGTTGCCGTTTGCACTCAGTGTTCTCCCACCAGACAGCCAGCCACGCTACTCCCTGGGGACTGGAACCAGCTCTCCCTTGCCCCATGACGACCCCCCCATCCCAACCTCCTTCCACCACCCTGGCAGGAAAAACACCTACAACAATGACTCCTCCACAAAACTCGTTAGTATAGTGGTGAGTATTGCCGCCTGTCACGCGGGAGACCGGGGTTCAATTCCCCGACGGGGAGAAGTGGTTATTTTTCTCAGCGCTTAGAACAGTGCTTTGCACATAGTAAGCGCTTAACAAATGCCAATTACTATTATTATTAAAACCTTGGGCAGATGAGTGGCTGCTATAGCAGTCAATGCGGCTATGGGTGTGCCTAGGACTCTGTTTCTGAGAGTCTGAAATTCATTCCAAGCCACAGCACCCTACTGCTTTTGTTTTTTATCTCTTGTAGTCGGCTCGAGTTTTATTCCGTTTAGCGTTTGAACGTTTCATCATTCCTGGTGTCTGTCTCCGTCGCTCAGTGGAAAGAGCCCGGGCTTTGGAGTCAGAGATCGTGGTTTCAAATTCCGGCTCTGCCAACTGCCAGCTGTGTGACTTTGGGTAAGTCTCACTTCACTTCTCTGGGCCTCAGTTCCCCCATCTGTAAAATGGGGATTAAAACTGTGAGTCCCCCATGGGACAACCTGATCACCTTGTAACCTCCCCAGCGCTTAGAACAGTGCTTTGCACATAGTAAGCGCTTAACAGATACCACCATTATTATTATTATTATTATTGCTTATACTCCTAGACTTGGAGCTCCTCGAGGGATGCAGAGCTCTAATTCCCACCCATGAGGTCTCTCCCAGTACGTAGTATAGTGCTCTGCACACAGTAAGCATTTAATAAATAGCATTACTACTACTACTACTACTATATCCTCTGGCACCTCAATAATAATAATTATTATTAATAATAATAGCACTTATTAAGTGCTTACTATGTGCCAGGCACTGTTCTAAGCTCTGGGTTAGATATGAGTTAATCAGGTTGGATGCAGTCCCTGTCCCACACGGGGCTCACAATCCAAGTATTCATTCATTCATTCATTCAAGCAAAACCATGTGATGTAAGCTCATTGTGGGCAGGGAATGTGTCTGTTTATTGTTATATTGTATTTTCCTGAGCACTTAGTACAGGACTCTGCACACAGTAAGTGCTCAATAAATATGACTGACTGATTGATCAGATGAGAGGGAAAAAATTGGGGATAGAAGCTAATTCTGACTCCTTACTTGGACTGTGATCCCCATGAGGGACAGGGCCTGTATCCACACTTATTATTTAGTATCTACCCCAGTGCTTAGTACAGTGCTTGGCACATAGTAAGTGCTTAACAAGTGCCTCTCTCCCGTAAAACAAGAAACCTTCTTGCCAGCCCCGGACCTGTCATGATTTCCTTTTTTAATGTGCATCCCCTGAGCTCACATTGAGCCTTGCAGGAGTTAAATGTAAAAGGCAGGGAGGGCTGGCATGGAACCAGATGGATGCTCAAAATTAGTAATAATAGTAATAATGATAATAATAATAATAATGTTATTTGTTAAGCGCTTACTATGTACCAAGCACTGTTCTAAGCACTGGGGTAAATACAAGGTAATCAGGTTGTCCCATGTGGGGCTCACAGTCTTAACCCCCATTTTACAGATGAGGTAACTGAGGCACAGAGAAGTTAGGTGACTTGCCCAAGGTCACAGAGCAAACAAGTTGCAGAGCCGAGCTTAGAAACCACGTCCTCTGACTCCCAAGCCCGTGCACTTTCCACTAAGCCACACTGCTTCCTGTCTCCTATGGTGCAGTGCAAAATGACATCTCATTTTGAGAGTCATTCACTAACAACTCCCCAGTAAGAAATGATCAGATTTGTCTTACTGTTCTATAACCTTTTTTTAAGGGTACTTGTTAAAAACTTACTATGTATCAATCACTGTACTAACCTCTGAGGTAGATGCAAGATCATCAGGGCAGACACAGTTCCTGTTCCCCATGGGCCTCACAGTCTAACTCGAAAGGAGTAGGATTTAATTGAGAAGCAGCGTGGCTCAGTGGAAAGATACTGGGCTCTGGAGTCAGAGGTCATGGATTCAAATCCCAGCTCTGCCACATGTCTGTTGTGTGACTTTGGGCAAGTCACTTAACTTCTCTGAGCCTCAGTTACCTCATCTATAAAATGGGGATTAAGACTGTGAGCTCTACATGGGACAACCTGATCACCTTGTATCCTCCCAGCGCTTAGAACACTGTTTCGCACATAGTAAGCACTTAACAAATGCCATCATCATCATCATCCTCATTGCAAGGAACGTGTCTACCAACTTTGTTATACCGTACTCTCCCAAGTGCTTAGTAAGTGCTCGATCAATTCGACTGATTGATAGATTTCAGGTCATTATCTTCATCATAAAAAGCTTCAAAGACCTGGTCCCCAATTCCAAGACTCTCCTTGGCCTTCGAGGACCCAGGTCGTGAACCCGTTTTGGGTAGGGACCATCTCTATATGTGCCGACTTGTACTTCCCAAGTGCTTAGTACAGTGCTCTACACTCAGTGAGTGCTCAATAAATACGATTGAACAAATGAATGACAGGAGGTGGCTGGGCTCCGGGGAGTCAGGAGGGGGGAAATGCTACTGCCATTGCTTGCTTCAGCTGCCACTGCTGCTCCAGGAAGGTGAGGCCTGAAGCCCGGAAGGCGGAATGCCAGTCTGGATGGGCTCCGGCATAGCAGGCACCACCTGGCTGGGGGAATCCCACAGGATGCACAAAGTTCTGCAGTTTTCCTCTTCTCAGCCCCTTCTGTAAGAACTGCAGCTACACCCCTACTGGAAATAGCACAGGCCTGGGAATCAGAGGACCTGGGTTCTAATCCTGACTCCACCATGTGTCTGCTGTGTGACCTTGGGCAAATCACTTCTCTTTGCCTCAGTTCCTCATCTGTATAATGGGGATTAAGACGGTGAGCCTCTTATGGGACAGGGACTGTGTCCAACCCGATTATCTTGTATCTTGTCTTATGCTGTCGAGTCACCTCCTACCTATAGCAACACGATGGACACATCTCTCCCAGAACAACCCAACTCCATCTGCAATTGTTCTGGCAGTGTATCCATCGAGTTTTCTTGGTAAAAATCTGGAAGTGGCTTACCATTGCCTCCTTCCAAGCAGTAAACTTGAGTGTCAGCCCTCAACTCTCTTCCATGCCACTGCTGTTTAGACTTGTAGCAGATTAACTTCCACTCGCTAGCCACTACCCAAGCTAGGAATGGAATGGTTATGCCTCTGCTTGACTCTCCCTCCTGTAGTCAAGACTGGTCGAGTACTGGAAACTCTCCAGGTACGACCCTGAGAGAGGATCTTACATATACTCCAGCACTTAGTACAGTGCCCAGCACATAGTAAGTGCTTGACAAATACCACAATTATTATTATTCTTATTAGGTGTGTGGCTTGGGGCCAAGGAGAAGGAAGGCTCCAGGAGCAGATATCCCTCCCTCCCTGTGAGCTTCTCATTGCCAGGGAAGAAGCAATGGATTTCTCCAGAACAGTTGGGTCTCTGCATCCTGGAGCGGGGAATGGGTTGGAGCTGAATTTCTCCTCCCCTCCCGAAGCTGAAATGTATTCTCGGTGACCCAATACTCCTCCCTGGATCTGGAACAAGACCTCCCTCACCAGAAGCTGGGGGAACCCGGAGAGACTGGCAGAAGGCCAAGACTAAGCCCTTCCCTAAGCCAGCGCCTACCCTCATCACAAGAAAGACCACCACTCTAGTTGCAAGCAGCCCGGAGGCCAGGGTCTGCTCTGATATACCCACCCTCAGAGGAACATCATCACCTTTGAGGGATTTTACAGCTCATCTTTTTGAGTGATTCCATTTGAGCAGTAAAAAATCACTTGGAAAATTTACAACTTTGCAAGCATTTTTATAACAAGAAAACGGATGCGGCACACCAAGAGTGTGATCGGAAAAGACGTCCTTGAAAGGCAAACTATTTAAATCGCATTGTGTTGGTTCCATTAGTACCACTTGACTGTTAGCTACCGAGGGCAGTGCCCTAATCAACAAGGATCTTTATCCAGTGTGCGTTTTCCACCATGAATCATAGCGTGGATGAAGGGAGAGAGGTACTTACCTCTTCAATTTCTCTAACGTTAAGAACCCTCGACATCAATTTCAGCGATTCAAAATATGCCCTTAAGAAGAGAATTAGTCAAGTCTTAAAGCCTGGATCACAGGCTGCTCTGACCCTCTTGGGTTTTTTAGTGCTCTGGGGGATTTGGGAGATTTTGAAGTATACTGTTCAGAGGCCAGGTTACAAGTATAATTTCCTTACATGAACATTCTAGTGGAGAGCATTGTAATCCACAACTTTCTAAATTCACTCAAAAGTTTAAAGTGTGGGGTTAATTCTAAGGATAATAACTTGCATTTATCCAGAAACCTCAGATTTTTAAAAATGTGAAAGCCATGACCTGCCAGAAGAAAAGTAAGAGTTTGTGTGTCATATCCAGAAGGCTAGCCCTCTCAGGTTACATTTGACACCCTTGGGGAAGGAATGAAAAAATCACAAATCTCCAATAAGAAGGTCTTTACTGGCAGATTTATGAGGTCTTCCAGCAAACGGGTCAGGAACACATACCTTTCAGATGCTTAATTGACTCTAAGTTTAATTTCATTCTACTAAGATAGCTGGATTGTCTCACAAGCCTTTGCTATAAATGCCTCCAGAGTCACTGTAAAAATAAAATTTAATTTTGGCTTGATAATTTCCTTCAGAAAACAAGTCATCCTTGCTTTGCCTTTGCAAGAAATGCTCAAACTGTTTTTCTGCAGAGAAGGGAAAACCATACTAAGCATTCATGCTTCTGGAAAGATCACAGGCCTGGGAGTGAGAGGACCTGGGTTCTAATTCCAGTTCCTCTACTTGTCTGCTGGGTGACCGTGGGAAAGTCACTTAACTTCTCTGGGCCTCTGTTCTTTCCTCTGCAAGGGGATTCAATCAATACCTGTTCTCCCTCCTACTTTGACTGAGCCACATGGGTGACCTGATTATCTTGTACCTACCCCAGTTCTTGGTTCAGTGCTGGGCACATAATAAGGACTAACATATATGACAATTGTTTATAAAGTCTTTAAAGTTTCTCTTTCAGAGTCTTATTTTTATTAAAGGGAATGAGGAAATGCAGGCTATCTTTCAGGTTTGGAGATGCTTGAATTGAGGTTTTTAAAAATAAAATTTCACATTTTGTATTTCATGGTCTGCCCCGTCTTTAGCAAGAACCAAGCCTATTAAAAAAAATCTTTGGTACCCAACTTTTTTTTCCAGTTTTTTCCCAGGATTAAGTTTCAGGTTTACTCATCTAATTTAACTCAGGTCTGGTTCTTCTTTTATTAAAGAATGGATTCTTAAATGCTCCTGGCAAACAAACCTTATTAGTCAGGGCTGGAGTGAGGGTGGAGACTGTGTTACTTGATAGGGTTTCATTATTTTCTTTCAGATCAATACTGCAGACATTGTGGTTTGGTTGTTTGTAATTGTAGCCCTCTCTCTATAGGTCAGGGTGGAGAGCTGTTATGAGCTGTTTGGTTTGATTATTTCATTAGTGTGAAGGGAGAGTTTTTGTTTCCCTGTGGACAGACTGGAAACCGCTTTAGGATGGGTACTGGTTTTTCCTTGTTGGAACGATTTTCAGCTTGCCTACTGTCTCCGGCCAATGCTAGCCCGCACAATGCAATCTCACCATCTTAGCGACAAGCAGGCTGGCTCTACATGGGACCATATACTACATGGAAAGCCCTGGTATTCCTGCTCACACTGGCAGCTCCGTAGGTCTTCAATGAAGCCCAGAAGATGAGAAGCAGATCAGTAGGCATTTAGCACTGCTTGTCTGGCTTCCTCACACAGTGGATCTAATTTTCCATCACCGCCTAAGGAAACATAAATAACTTTAAGTTAGTTAATTTGTCATAGTTATACTAAACAAACTCCACTCAAAATGGGAGTCCTAAAAGCGACTTTCCCCAGAACAGAAACAAAACAGCAAAAGCAGCACAGTGACATCAACTTGTGCGGCTCAATAGACAAGCAGGCCCAGACTCGGGTAGTTCTTGGAGGAAGCGTCTCCAGAGGAAAACCAGATGCTACCGTAATGCCTCGAACACTGATTATAACAGAAATGTTTGCAGAATGTTGACTCCAAATTCACCAACACAATCTTGTTATAATTTTAAAATAAAACCCTGCTTTTTGCAGGATAAATACATTAATACAATTTTGAAGAGACAAAAAAAATTAAATTTCACTCACAATCTGAAGCCTAAACCCAGAAAACTAGGGCTAAGTTTCCTTTTCCTTCATTTAGCTTTTATGTTTCTTGTGTCCTGGAAATTAAATAGACTGTAAGCGCCTTGCAGAGATCATGTCTACCAACTCTGTTGTACTCTCTCAAGTACTTAGTACAGTGCTCTGCACATAGTAAGTGCTTAGCGAATAGCATTGATCTCCCACTTCATCACTGAAGTTATGTATGTCTAGGGTGTCATATAAGAACAAATGCAAACATTTAGCATTCATGTTAACGTCATGTGAAGAACTAAAGGGGTCCATTTCATTGTCTCAAAAAGACAGAAAGACTTAGTTTTAAACCTTATGATGTAAAACCTACCAAAGTCCAAGTCATTAATGTTACACTGGAAAATGGTTTCTCCATTTACTATGAGTTCTACAGTGTTCCAGTCTGGTATCTTTTCCAAAACCAGGGAGTGTCCGTCTCTACTCAATGTGGCTGCAAGAAAAGAAAAACTGGGTAGGTGAAATAATAGGCATAATGCCAGAGCCAATATGACAATAATGGTATTAAGCACTTACCATGTGTCAAGTATTCTGTTAAGTGCTGGGATTATTATTATTATTATTATTATTATTATTATTATTATTATTATTATCATTATTATCTTATGCTGACGAGTCATCTCCACCCTAAAGCGACTCCATGGGCAAATCTCTCCCAGAACACCCCACCTCCATCTATAGTCATACTGTAGTGTATCCATAGAGCTTTCTTGGTGAAAGTATGGAAGCGATTTACCATCGACTCCTTCCATGCAGTAAATTTGAGTCTCTTCCCTTGACTCTCTCCTGTGCCACTGCTGCCCAGCACAGGTGAGAGTTGACTTGTAGCAGATTGTCTTCCCTTTACTAGCCACTACCCAAGCTAAGAATGGAATGGGTATGCCTCTACTTGACTCTTCCTCCCATAGCCAAGACTGGTAGAGTCCTGGAAGCTCTCCAGGTGTGATCTTGAGGGGAGAGGGGAAGTGTTGGGTTATGTACAAGATAATCAGGTTGGACACAGTCCCTGTCTCACATGGGTCTCAGAGTAAATGGGGGAGGAAGAACAGGTATTTTATCCCCATTGTACAGATGGGGAACAGAGAAGTTAAGTGACTTGACTGAAATCTCACAATAGGCATGTGGGTGATCCGGGATTAGAAACCAGGTCACCCTGATTCTTAGGCCCATGCTCTTTCCGCTAGGCCATACTGTTTCTTAATGAGCAACAAAAATGGAACAGTGGTACAGAGAAACACAGGGTAAGAGATTCAACACAAATAGCGACTTCCACCCTGGGTTAAGATTGGATTTCAGGATACCATCAAGCAGTTTCACTCCCAAAAAATTCCAAAATGAACTTCCGCTAAGGCTTTGACATCCAAAACACTATTTACTCTATGGGGATTTTGCTTATAAACACAAGGAGCAGCATGGCCTAGTGAAAAGTGCACGGTACTGGGAGTCAGGAGATCCGGGTTCTGATCCCAAATCCATTACTTGCCTGCTGTGTGACACTGGGCTAGTCACTTGATTTCCCTGGGTCTCAGTTTCCTCATCTGTAAAATGGGGGTTCATTATCCATCTCCCTGCCCTTTTGACTGTGAACCACATGTGGGACAGGGACTGTGTCTGATCTGATTACATTGTATCTATCCCAGTGTTCGATAGAGTGTTTTGCACCTGGAAAACATTTGACAAATACCACAATTAGTGTATTTTATTAATTATATGTATATATCTATAATTCTATTTATTTATTTTGATGATATTGATGCCTGTCGACTTGTTTTGTTTTGTTGTCTGTCTCCCCCTTCTAGACTGTGAGCCTGTTTGGTAGGGATTGTCTCTATCTGTGCTGAAATGTACTTTCCAAGCGCTTAGTACAGTGCTCTGCACACAGTAAGCCCTCAATAAATATGATTGAATTCATTCATTCATTCAATCATATTTATTGAGCGCTTACTGTGTGCAGAGCATTGTACTAAGCGCTTGGGAAGTACAAGTTGGGAACATATAGAGACAGTCCCTACCCAACAGTGGGCTCACAGTCTAGAAGAAAAAAAACAATGATGCCATTTATTAAGCTCTTACTATGTACAAAGAACTGTTCTAAGCACTGGGGAGGTTACAAGGTGATCAGGTTGTCCCACGGGGGGCTCACAGTTTTAATCCCCATTTTCCAGATGAGGGAACTTGAGGCACAGAGAAGTTAAGTGACTTGCCCAAAGTCACACAGGTGACAATTGGCGGAGCTGGCATTTGAACCCATGACCTCTGAGTCCAAAGCCCGTACTCTTTCCACTGAATGAATGAATTATTACTGACTTATTTTTCAGCCATTATAATGCCTATACAAGATTTCTTCCTCCTCAGAGTTCCACATGGGGAAAACCTGCCAGAAGACAATCTACCAGGGAGTAGAAGGGCATATGTAATCAAATAAAAGTGAGTGCTTTGGACTGGCAGGTTCATTGATGGTAGAACATACTTTTTTCCCCTTTCATCTTGAAAAATGACAAATCAATTTTAGCAGGGGATGAGCTGCAGCTCCAACAGACATTCAGGAATGTAACTAATGGTCATGTTGGAAAGAGCCAATTCTCTAAATATTAAATGTCTTTACAGCCGGTATCTCTTTTACAGGCCCAAACCAAACTCTCCTGGGAAAATCTTCAGGTTTTATATATGAGACATATTTTAAAATATGCTTTTAAAAATGACTGAGGATTGTCAGCTTCCTTTCACAAACCATCACATTTGCATATAGATGATTTATTACTGACATATGTGGACATGGAATGTGAACTGCATTGCAATGGACTGATAAGCTTGAAAAAAAACCCTAAAGTAAAACACAGCTTGCACCTGGGAAACTTTATATACATCCAAAGGCCCTGATGGTCATTTAGAACTTGGAATTTATATTGGAATTCTGCTATCTAGAGAGCCCACTGTCCAGTGATGCACTGAGAAGCAAAATATCAATCTGCAACAAGAAGGTCAATAATAATAATAATAATAATAATAATAATAATAATAATAATAATTTGTTAGGTACTTGTCGTGTGCCAAGCACTTGGTGTATATAGAAGCTATGCTCTTTGAAAGACTGACAACAGTGTGATAAGGCAACAAGCTTCTACCAGAGCTATGGGTGTTAAGAACTACAAGTTCTGTTCTACATTTTCTACGTTGTGATACCTGGATTTTAATAATTGTGGCATTTGTAAAGTTCTTACTATGTACCAGGCACTATTCTAAGTCCCGGGACAGGTGCAATATAAACCAATCTGGCATAGTCCCTGGCCCACATGGGGCTTACAGTCAAAGTGGGAGAGGGAGAACAGATATTTAATCCCCATTTAACAGGTGAGGAAGCAGAGACACAGAGTAGTGAAGCGAAGTGGCCAAGATCACTTAGCAGCCAAGTGTCAAAGCGAGGATTAGAACCCAGGTCCTCTGACTCTACGATCCATGCTCTTTCCACTAGGCACGTAGCTTCTCAGACATAATAATAATAATGGCATCTATTAAGTACTTACTATGTGCAAAGCACTGTTCTAAATGCTGGGGAGGTTACAAGGTGATCAGGTTGTCCCAAGGGGGGCTCACAGTCTTAATCCCCATTTAACAGATGAGGTAACTCAGGCCCAGAGAAGTGAAGTGACTGCCCAAAGTCACACAGCTGAGCCAGGATTTGAACCCATGACCTCTGACTCCAAAGCCCGTGCTCTTTTCCACTGAGTCATGCTGCTTCTCATCCATCTTCCATCTTCTGGAGTGGTTCCATCTCCGATCTCCTCTGCATCTGAAGATGACACAACTGACATCCTTACCTCCGTGTGTGTGAGTGTTGCTGAAAAGATGCGCAATTGGCATTCCTTCCATACTGTGTGCATGTAAAGTTTGTCCTGGTATGCACTGATGTGTTTGCCACTTGCAGCAGCTCCTATTGCTGTTTTCAAATCTGCCTCTCGTTCTCCTAAATCTTTTGAAATCTCTGCTCAAGGAGAAGCAGCATGGCTTAGTGGAAAGAACATGGGCCTGGGGATCGGAGGATGTGGGTTCTAATCCTGGCTCTGCCATGTGTCTGCTGTGGTACCTTGGACAAGTCATTTAACTTCTCTGTGCCTCAGTTAGGTCATCTGTAAAATGGGTATTAGGACTGAGCCCCATGAGGGACATGAATTGTGTCCAACCTGATTAGCTTGCCTCTACCCCAGTTCTTAGAGCAATGCTTGGCACATAGTAAGTGCTTAACAAATACTTCAATTATTATTCTCCTCATTGCCATACTGGTTTCTATGTGCCAACAGTCAGTCTGTCTGTCTCCCTGTAGCCTGTTGTAATCCCACAATGTTTGACGCTTCTAAGTTTCTTTTTTTAAATTGTTTTGTCTTCCTTGACTGTCTATGTCTCATTTAGCAGCTGTGCACAAATCCTGCCAGAATCCATTCTCTTCATGTAGCCCCCTCACGCCACACTCAACACTGAGACAAAATCTCAAGCAAGAGAGTCCTGGTATGAAAGTGAGTCTATCAGGACTAATAATAATAACAGCCGTTGTATTTGTTAAACACTTGCTATGTGGCAAGTACTGTACTAACACTGGGGTAGATATAAGATCATCAGTCACAACACTGAAGTTATGTTTAACCCAACAAATTTTGCAAGGTGGAGCCCATGAAAATAAGGAATGACGTAAGATTCCCATTCAGTGAGCTGAAACAGGGCAGCCAGTTATGAGTGGGGCAGAGGAAGGGCTTCAAGGAGGCAGTGAAGCGAGACCTCGGACAATGTGACGTGACAGCTGAAAGCTGGACACCAACTCCCTCAGACTGACAGCTCAGGACCCTGCAATCAAGAAAAGGGCGACTGTCTTTGCAGAAGCTTCCGGAGGTTCGTGAGATTTAGAGGCAAAAACTGAAACAGATTCACGTGCGCCAAGCAGCAAACAAGGTAGATTAGCAATGGATAGCATTTGTGAGAAGAGAGGGTGGTGGGTTTGAGCTGGCATTTTTAACCACACCTGCTCCCATGAGTAAAATATACCATCAAATATAAAGGATTACATGTGTGTGTATATATATTTTCAAACATATATATATGTACATACAATAAATGTATATATTTCTATATATTTATCAATAGGTGTACATATGAATGGAAACATGTGCTTTGAAGAGAAAGCAAAGGAGCCAGAGTCTAGAAACTTGGGTGCTGATAGCCTGGGCTCCACCATTCATGTTCATGACCCCCGCTAGACAGAACAATTCATTACTCTCCACTTTAGCTTTTCCTTATGTAAAATGGGGATAAAAGTCACCAGTTGATGTCTGAGCACGGATGCTCGGTACCCAGGGATATAATACTTTGCCCTCTACCCAAAAGACTAAGCTTTCAGTGGGCAGGGAATGTGTCTACCAATTTTATTGTATTTTCCCAAAGGTTTAGTACAGTGTTCTTTGTAAAGTAGGCATTCAGTAAATAGCAGTGACTGATCGATCATTGTCCTGAGGATTATTAGGTTCCTCTAGAGTCTGAAGGGGAAAAACCTGAGAAGGAGGACTAGTTTCTTCCATTGTGAAACTGTGGGAATGTCTTTCATTCAATCTTGTTTTCAAAAAACTAGACAAAGAGCCAATTATGTGTATCTAATTACTGTGACAATTGCCATGTGGAAGTGTTGGCATGTGTCCACTTCTTCATCTTCTAAGCAGTTAACACAACTAGCCCCAACTGGGAAAAATGTAATTGGAGAATTTTAATTTCACTTTTGGAGAGAAACTTCGGAGAGGGCCCCAGCAAGGATTCCAATTAATGAGTTTTCCTTGAGCATCCAAAGGCTGCTTGACAGCAGAGAATAGATTTTTGTTAAATACTTTTAATCTGGAGCATTTTGAATGACTCCTTGTAAGTTAATTCTGAAAACTGTATATTTAAAACTACCAGGGGGTCTTTACCATGCATGTCGCAAAAATACTGAAAAGTGTTTACTATTTAAAAAATATTTTTCTTTAAAAAGATTGTCAGAGATTTAGTTTAAGGAAATAAACAATACCACTAAGGCAGTTCTGAATAACCAGATACAATATTTTTAAGATCTACAGTCCTGCTGTTGATCCAGTAGAGAAAGTAGAGCTCTGGGTGATAGGAGACCTGTATTCCAGTCCCAGTTTTACCAGCTGGTGGCTATGCCGGTGAAGGCTTCCAACCAAAGAACCACCTGTAGCATTCTGTTAGGTGGACAGGTCCTCCTAGTCCCTCATTCAATTCTCTCATCCCTCTCAGCCATCCCTCAAGAGGAGATCTGGTAATTTCAAAATCTACGCCCATTCACCTGCAACTCTGTCTCCTTCCCTTCACATGTTATAAGAATCCTTATGCCCAATAATGGTGGGAATCCTGGTTCTGCCACTTGTCTGGTGGGTGATCTTGAGCAAGTCATTACACTTCCCTGGGACTGTAAAATGGGGATTAAGATTGTGAGCGCAATATGGGACAGGGACTGTGTCCAACCTGATTAGCTTGTGTTTAACCCAGGGCTTAGATGAGTGCCTGGCATAAAGTAATTGAAGCACAATGCCCTAGTGTTTAGAACAGTGCTTTGCACATAGTAAGTGCTTAACAAACGCAATCATTATTAGTGGCTAAAGCACGGGCTTGGAAGTCAGAGGTCATGGGTTCTAATCCTGGCTCTGCAACTTGTCTGCTGTGCGACCTTGGGTAAATCACTTAACTTCTCTGGGCCTCAGTTACCTCATCTGTAAAATCAATCAATCGTATTTATTGAGCGCTTACTGTGTGCAGAGCACTGTACTAAGCGCTTGGGAAGTACTGTGAGCCCTATGTGGGACAGGGACTGTGTTCAACCTGACTGCCTTGTATCTACCCCCGAGCCTAGAACAGTGCTTGGCACATAGTAAGCACTTAACAAATGCCATAATAATAATAATAAGCATTTAACAAATACCATAAACAAACATCTTCCCTTCCAAATCCTCTCCTCTAATTTTCCCATCATAATTGACATCACCCATCTCCTTGCGTCTCAAGTCTGAAACCCTTGCATTATCCTTGACTCCTCCCTCTTTCTCAACCTCCATATTCATTCTGTTGTCAGATCACGTTTGTTCACCCGCTACAACATTTCCACAGACTCCCTTTTCTTCTCCATTCAAACTGCCACCATGGCGGTTCAGATACTTGCTATATTCATTCATTCATTCATTCATTCATTCATTCAATCGTATTTATTGAGCACTCACTGTGTGCAGAGCAGTGTACTAAGCGCTTGGGAAGTACAAGCTGGTGACATATAGAGACGGTGCCTACCCAACAACGGGCTCACAGTCTAGAAGGGGGAGACAGACAACAAAACAAAACATGTGGACAGGTGTCAAGTCGTCAGATGAATAGAATTAAAGCTAAATGCACATCATTAACAAAATAAATAGAATAGTAAATATGTACAAATCCCATCTTGGTTTCTGCATCAGCCTCCTCGCTGACTTTCTTCTTTCCAGTCTTTGCCCTCTCCAATCCAAACTTCTCTCAGCAACCCAGATCATTTTTCTAACAGTTTGTGCATGTTTTCCCACTCCTCAAAAACCTCTAATCGTTGCTCCCTTCCTCTTTGCATCAAGTAGAAACTCCTATCAGCTTTAAGGCAACTGCTACTTCATAATTTCCATGTCATTCAAGCACTTGGGTACTTTAGGAGTATGTCTTTATATTCTATTGCTTCCTCTTGCCTTCAATTTATTTTACTGTTTGTCACTCCCACTAGATTACAAACTGTTTGAGGGCAAGGATCATGTCTACAAATTCTACTCTACTCTACCAAGCACATATACTCTCCAAAACTGCCTGCCAGAGCATAGGAATATGGTATAATATCATTAATCTTCTGTGTGGTCACTTTGCCACTAATGGGAACTGCCCATAAAAACCACTGCTCAATGTGCTACCTTCCCACCCACGTAGTCTCTCATTCTATCTCCTGCCCTGCAATTGAGGTAAAAGACAGAGTGCACGTGGTACTATGCAATTAATTAGCACTCTAGTCAATTCCTCTGTGCAGCTTTTGGGTCTAAAAATCTCAGATCGAGGCTAGTCTCTTGTCACGATGGGAGACTCCATAATCATTACTGTCCCGTTGCATAAGAACTATCAAACAGTCTCTCATCTGTAGAGCAGATTTTTTAAAAAAGCCCTAGCTTTTACAATCAAACAAGATTCAATACTTTAGAAGGGACACTGCCTTCACTGGTTTTGGAGAAAGAGTTGGTTGAGTTTTTCTGCACATTTGCTTCCTACTCACCCTCTCATTTGGTTATGGGAATGGGGTTGGGGTGCGAGGAAAGTGGGAGAGATGTCTATCCATTTTCCTTCTGGTTATCAATTATTGAAACTTGGCACAGATTGGACAAACATGTTTCACATGTTATCCGACCTTTAACCTGCCCACTATCAGTCCATTGAAACTCAGGCTAGAGGATCTCAAAATCCCATGAGTTAAAGCAATTGAGTCGCTGCAGAAGCATATTTGGAAGATGGAGTCTCCCTTCGTAGACAAAAGATGTACCCCCATCACAAAGATTTTAGGACCTTGGAGCTGCGTGAAGGAATTGATTTTAGAGCTAGTGGTTTAAACAGTGCCACTCTCCCTCCCTTATTCCTGCGGGAGGGTGATGTGAGTTTATAATAAAAATAATAATAATAATGGCATTTGTTAAGTGCTTACTATGTGCCAAGCACTGTTCTAAGCACTGGGGTAAATGCAAGATTATCAGGTTGTTCCACGTGGGGCTCACAGTCTTAATCCCCATTTTACAGATGAGGTAACTGAGGCACAGAGAAGTTAAGTGACTTGCCCAAAGTCACACAGCTGACAAGTGGCAGAGTTGGAATTAGAACCAATGACCTCTGAATCCCAAGCCCATGCTCTTTCCACTAAGTCATGCTGCTTCCAAACAAGTCATCCATCTACAAAATAGCCAGAAGGACAGACTAGCCATATTGCACCCGGCTATCATCTTTCACCCTTTTGAGGCACTAAGTAGGTAAGCCTAGCACATTCCAAAGGGTTGAAAAGCTTAATCTGTAGCCAGGGGGTCTCTATTTGAAATATCAATCTATGAGCAAGCTAGAGTTCTGGGGACATTCAAATAATAATAATGATGGCATTTGTTAAGCACTTACTATGTGACAAGCACTGTTCTAAGCATTGGGTTGGCGGGGAGTGGGAGGGGGAACAACATAATCTGGTTGTCCCACATGGAGCTCCAACTTTTAATCCCCATTTTACAGATGAGGTAACTGAGGCAGAGAGAAGTTAAGTGACTTGCCCGAAGTCACAGCTATACCCCAGGGACAAATTTTTCAAAGTTGGTAGGCCATTCTATGGGTTATCTCTTAAAAAGAAAGACAAATACATTTGCCCTCTGAAATAAAATACCTGGAAAAGCACAGCTAAATTCTAGTATAAATCAATTTAAAGCTACCAAGCCACCTAGAAAAGGCAGCTTCTTTGCAGCTCAGCATCTCATTGTTTAAGGAGGATTTGTGGAAAATGAACAAATATAAAAGAAAATCCATTTTGCTCTTTGTCAACACTCCTTTAAACTATCTAGAGACACTTTGAAGAATTAGATATAGGGGTTTACCCTATGTATAGATTGTGAGCCTCTCAAGGGACAGAGACTGTCAATCAATCAATCAATCGTATTTATTGAGCGCTTACTGTGTGCAGAGCACTGTACTAAGCCCTTGGGAAGTACAAGTTGGCAACATATAGAGTCCCTACCCAACAGTGGGCTCAACTTCCACCTGTGCACTCTTACCCATAGTGTAGTACTCTGCACACAGTAAGTGGTTAATAAATACTATAACTACTGTTCTCCTCCCGGGGGCATAACTCCAGCTGACATAGTGTACGTAGACAATTTATGGCATTTGTTAAGCGCTTACTATGTGCCAGACAAGCAACATTTGGGTTCGTAGGTGAAGGTGCCTTTTAATAATAATGACAGTATTTGTTTAGCACTTACTATGTGCCAAAAACTGTTCTAAGTGCTGACTTTCAAGGATCAATTTATGTTCCAACTTGCACCTTTTAAGAGGTGCACTATTTGAAAAGAAGTTGTGGGCAGGTAAATGATTGTTTCTTGTCAAATGCCCTTCATTAGTGACACTCTTGCAGGGGAGATTTGTGCAGGCAGTTTACCCACAGCTCCCTCCTGTTCAAACTGGGAGCCCTATGGAGGACAGGGACTGTATCCATTCTGTTTATCTTGCATCTTCCCCAGTGCTTTAGTACAGTGCTTGGCACATAGTAAGTGCTTAACAAGTATTAAGAAAAACATTCTCAAACAGTCGAAGCAATGATTGGAAGCTCCTTGAGATTGGAGATCATGTCTCCCCAGCTCTGCTGCACTGCACTCTCTCAAATGCTTAGTTCAGTGCACTGCACAAAGTAGTGCTCGATCAGTATCATTGATTGACTGATTGATAAATGACAAATGAAACAAAAGAACATTGAAGCAATGATAAAAGAAACATGTTGAAGCAATGATAAAAAAAGTTCTGCCAAGCGCTTCCAAGGTTAAAAGAAATAAAGAACAAAGTAATAAGCAAAAGAGAAAGACTTGTTTTTTTTCCTCCAAGTCTTACAAGTTGGGCCTGGAAAATGAATGAATAGAAGAGTGAATCAATCAATCAAGCAAGCAAATTGATCACATTTGAGTGCTGCCTCATCATTAACAATGGCATTTCATTCATTCATTCAATCATATTTATTTATATATATATATATACACACACAAGTGCCATGGTTCTGTGCTGTGGGAGGGGAGTAGAGAAGAGGGAGTGAGTGGGGGTGATGAGGAGGGGAGGGGGAGCAGAGGAAAAGGGGAGCTTAATCCGGGAAGGCCTACTGGAGGAGGTGAACTTTCAGTAGGGTTTTGAAGGGGGGAAGTGTGCTAGTTTGGCAGATTTGAGGAGGGAGGGCATTAGAGGCCAGAGGTAGGATGTGGGCCAGGGGTCAAGATTCTCCCAAAGCAGGCAGGTGCAGCATATACTAGTGAATAGAGAATGAGCCTGGGAGTCAAAAGGACCTGGGTTCTAATCCACCACTTGTCTGCTGTGTGACCTTGGGCAAGTCACTTTTAACTTCTCTGTACCTCAGTTACCCCATCTGTAAAATGGGATTAAGATTGTGAGCCCCATGTGGGACATGGACTGTGTCCAACCTGATTAGCTTGTATCTATCCTAGCACTTAGAATAATGCCTGGCATATAGTAAGCACTTAACAAATATCATTTTAAAAAAATGAGGCTCTGCTAACTAACCTAAATTTGGGCACTGATGATTCTGAACTCTTGTTACTTTGCTTGTCAAATTGAATTGCTACTACATATTTAGTCTCTTGCTCTGAACGGTGTTGGTCTATTCACCTATTTATGATGGCTATCCTCCTTCCTAACAGGGCTTTCCCCAGAGACCCAGGAGCAAGTAATAATAATAATAATGAAGATGATGTTAGTATTTGTTAAGCGCTTACTATGTGCCAAGCACTGTTCTAAGCACTGGGGTAGATAGAAGGTAATCTGGTTGTCGCACGCGGGGCTCACAGTCTTAATCCCCATTTTACAAATGAGGTAACTGAGGCACAAAGAAGTGAAGTGACTTGCCCAAAGTCACACAGCTAAGTGGCAGAGCTGGGATTAGAACCCACAGCCTCCGAATCCCAAAACAGGGCTCTTGCCCTGGGAGGGAGGAGAGAGTTTAAATCCCCTCCCCAGTGGAAATGATAATCCGTTGCTGCCTCCCCATCCATCCCTCCAGACTGCCCTGAAAGTCCTTCCTCTAGCTGTGTCAGTTTAATATTATATTGCACTCTCTCAAGTGCTTAGTGCAGTGCTCTGCACACAGTAAACACTCAATAAATATGACTGAATGACTGAATGAATGAATGAACCTCCCAGTGGTCGGGGAAGGGGTTCTGATGACTTCGAGGCACAATGGTTTCTGCTGCTCCCTGGATACCCTGAAAGGTGGCAGGGGTTCAGAGAACCACTGGCCAGGTGTGGCAAAGCCCTCAAGGTATAAACTCCTTTTCATTCATTCATTCAATTGTACTTATTGAGCACTTACTGTGTGCAGAGCACTGTACTAAGCGCTTGGAAAGTACAAGTCAGCAACAGATAGAGACAGTCCCTACCCAACAACGGGCTCACCGTCTAGAAGGGGAGACAGACAACAAAACAAAACAAGTCCTTGTGGGCAGGCAGCGTGTTTATCAACTCTGTTATAGTATACTCTTCCAAGTGCTTTGTACAGTGCTCTGCAAGCAGTAAGCACCCAATCAATGCCATTGACTTAGGGTCCTGGGGCAATCATCTCCATTTGTCTAACCCTAGAGATGGTTATGTCCACTATCAATCTATCAGTATTTGTTGAGTGCCTCCAGCACTTAGAACAGTGCTTTGCACATAGTAAGTGCTTAATAAATGCCATTATTATTATTATTATTATTACTGTATGACCCTGCTAGACTGTCAGCTCCCTGGGAACAGGGATCATCTCTACCAACTCCACTGTATTGTACTCTCCCGTGCTTGATACTATGCTCTGCACACAGTAAGCCCTCAATAAATACCACTGATTGATTTTATAGCATTCATTCATTCATTCAATCATATTTATTGAGCACTTACTGTGTGCAGAGCACTGTACTAAGCGCTTGGGAAGTACAAGTTGGCAACCTATAGAGACGGTCCCTACCCCACAACGGGCTCACAGTCTAGAAGGGGGAGACAGACAACAAAACAAAACATATTAACAAAATAAAATAAATAGAATAGTAAATATGTACAAGTAAAATAGAGTAATAAATCTGTACAAACATATATACAGGTGTTGTGGGAAGGGGAAGGAGGTAGGGCAGGGGGATGGGGAGGAAGAGAGGAAAAAGGGGGCTCAGTCTGGGAAGGCCTCCTGGAGGAGGTGAGCTCTCAGTAGGGTTTTGAAGGGAGGAAGAGAGCTAGCTTGACAGATGTGCGGAGGGAGGGCATTCCAGGCCAGGGGGAGGATATGGGCCAGGGGTCGACGGCGGGACAGGTGAGAACGAGGCACGTGAGGAGGTTAGCGGCAGAGGAGTGGAGGGTGCGGGCTGGGCTGGAGAAGGAAAGAAAGGAGGTGAGGTAGGAGGGGGTGAGGTGATGGAGAGCCTTGAAGCGGAGAGTGAGGAGTTTTTGCCTGATGTGTAGGTTGACTGGTAGCCTCTGGAGATTTTTTTACATTAGGCACTTGGGAGAGTACAATAAAAGCCAGAGAACAGATCCCTGTCCTCAAAAAGCTTATATTAATGGCAAATTGCCCAAATCACAGACCGCATTTCAGGGCAGATGGAATCATTTACTTCTTTAGCATGTCTATCCCATCTCCTCCCTGCTGAAGCTCCCAGTTCAATGCTCTTCACAGTGTGGGGTCAGTGAATGCTGATGACACTAATAATAAAAAGTTGGTGTCAATAACACACAGTCCTTAGCTTTTTCTAATGTTTGCAAAGTGCGGGAAGCGCTTGATGCCAAGTGGCTGGAGGCATATGTGTATATGTGCCCCCTGGCACCATGGGTGCCATCTCTACCTCCTCCCTTCCCCTCCAAGGGCCTCTCCTTTCTTTCATTCATTCATTCTTTGATTCATTCATTCAAACATATTTATTAAGCACTTACTGTGTGTAGAGCAATTTACTAAGCGCTTGGGAAAGTATAATACAACAGTAATAATAAAGATGTCATTTGTTAAGTGCTTACTATGTGCCAAGCACTGTTCTAAGCACTGGGGTGATACAAGGTAATGAGGTTGTCACTCGTGGGGCTCACAGTCTTCATCCCCATTTTACAGATGAGGGAACAGAGGCCCAGAGAAATAAGTGACTTGCCCAAAGTCACACAGCAGACAAGTGGCAGAGTCGGGATTAGAACCCATGACCTCTGACTCCCAAGCCCAGGCTCTTTCCACAGTGACATTCCTTCTAGACACCCCTCTGGACTGTGAGCCTGTTGTGGGGCAAGGATTGTCTCTCTTTATTGCTTTATTGTACTTTCCAAGCGCTTAGTACAGTGCACTGAACATAGTGAGGGCTCAATAAATATGATTGAATGAATGACTTCCCTGCCCACCATGAGCTCACAATCTAGAGTGGGGAAGACAAACATAAATACAAATAAATACAATTACAGATATGTACATTAGTGGTTTGGGCCTGGGAAGGCAGAAGAGCAAAGGAATAATCCCCCCCCCCCACCACCAGACTGTGAGCTCGTTGTGGGCAGGGACTGTCACTGTTTATTGTTGTATTGTAATAATAATAATGATAATAATGCCATTTATTAAGTGCTTACTATGTACAAAGCACTGTTCTAAGCGCTGGGGAGGTAACAAGGTGATCAAGTTGTCCCATAGGGAGCGCACAGTCTTAATCCCCATTTTCCAGATGAGGTAACTGAGGCACAGAGACATTAAGTGACTTGCCCAAAATCACATGGCTGAAAACTGGTGGAGCTGGGATTTGAACCCATGACCTCTGCCTCCAAATCCTGTGTTATTTCCACTGAGCTACGCATACTTTCCCAAGCACTTAGTACAGTGCTCTGCACACAGTAAGTGTGTAATAAATATGATTGAATAAATAAAACTGCAGATATGTATGTAAGTGCTTTGGGGCTGGGAGGGGGGAAGAGCAAAAGGTAAATAAAATAACAGATAAGTACATAAGTGGTTTGGGACTAGGAGGGTGGCAAAGCAAAGGGAGCAAGTCAAGATGACGCAGAAGGGAGTGGGAGATGAGGAAAAGTGGGTCCTAGTCTGGGACCTTGGGCGAGTCACTTCAGATTCCCTAGTAGCTAGCTCCTTTTAGATTTAGAAAAATGATGAGTTTGTGCAATTAAGAAAAGGCACCTGCAGTTTATTTAGCATTGAAGGTGGACAAGAGTATTTTCTGGCCAGTTTAATATGTGGGAGGTTTAGCTTCTGTGTATATATGTTTGTACATATTTATTACTCTATTTATTTTACTTGTACATATCTATTCTGTTTATTTTATTTTGTTAGTATGTTTGGTTTTGTTCACTGTCTCCCCCTTTTAGACTGTGAGCCCACTGTTGGGTAGGGACTGTCTCTATATGTTGCCAACTTGTACTTCCGCGCTTTGTACAGTGCTCTGCACACAGTAAGCGCTCAATAAATATGATTGATTGATTGATTGATTGATTGATTGGGAAGGCCTCTTGGAGGAGATGGGCCTTCAATACGGCTTTGAAGTGGGGGAGAGTCGTTCAATTCAGTTCGATTCAGTCGTATTTATTGAGCGCTTACTGTGTGCAGAGCACTGTACTAAGCACTTGAGAAGCAGCGTGGCTCAGTGGAAAGAGCCTGGGCTTTGGAATCAGAGGTCATGGGTTCGAATCCCGACTCCACCACATGTCTGCTGTGTGATCTTGGGCAAGTCACTTCACTTCTCTGGGCCTCAGTTCCCTCATCTGTAAAATGGGGATTAAGGCCGTGCGTGGGACAACCTGATCACCCTGTACCCTCCCCAGCGCTTAGAACAGTGCTTTGCACATAGTAAGCACTTAACAAATGCCAATTATTATTATTATTATTACGAGTTGGCAACATCTAGAGACGGTCCCTACCCAACAGCGGGCTCACAGTCTAGAAGGGGGAGACAGACAACAAACCAAAATATATTAACAAAATAAAATAAATAGAATAAATTTGGACAAATAAAATAAATAAACAGAGTAATGTCTGGTGGATTAGAGGAGGGAGGGCATTAGAGGAGACGTGGACCGGGGGTGAGACAGGGGAAATGGAGTCACGGTGAGAAGGATAGCACCAGAGGAGCCAAGTGTGCGGACTGGGTTGACAGGGGACCTCTCTCTCCATCCTTCTTGGCAGGTTTCCCCAGTTGGTCCAGACCCCGGTCCCAGGCCCAGGCGGTTCCCACGCTTTTCCTTTGGGTCCTCCGAGCCTCCGATAACACGGCCCGGGGCTGGTGGCCGGGGGCTGGTAGCCCGGGGGCCAGTGGCCGGAGTCCCCACCTTGCAAGCCCTGCAGGCGGTAGGTCCGGTGCTGCACGGGCAGGCCGGCGGCGCGGTACGGGCCGTAGCGGACGGTGACCAGCGCCGCTCTGGGCATCGCGGTGCAAACAGAGGGACCGGCGCGCAACAAACGCCGGTTGCTATGGCAACGAGCCGCGCCGGTTGCTGTGGCAACGGGCTCGCCGGATAACGCCGAGAAAAATCAATCAATCAATCGTATTTATTGATCCCTTACTGTGTGCAGAGCACTGTACTAAGCGCTTGGGAAGCCCAAGTGGGCAACATATAGAGGCGGTCCCTACCCAACAGTGGGCTCACAGTCTAGAAGGGGGAGACAGAGAAGAAAACAAAACATATTAACAGAATAAAATAAATAGAATAGATATGTACAAATAAATAAATAAATAAATAAATAAATAAATAAGATCAAAGGGGGCGGGGCGGGGGGCCGCTCCTGCCCCCCTCCCCAGCCCCGTCAACTATTCATCATTCATTAGAGAAGCAGCGTGGCTCAGTGGAAAGAGCCCGGGCTTTGGAGTCAGAGGTCAGGGGTTCAAATTCCGGCTCTGCCACTTGTCAGCTGGGTGACTTTGGGCAAGTCACTTCATTTCTCTGGGCCTCAGTTCCCTCATCTGTAAAATGGGGACTGGGAGCCCCCCGTGGGACAACCTGATCACCTTGTAACCTCTCCAGCGCTTAGAACAGTGCTTTGCACATAGTAAGCGCTTAATAAATGCCATTATTATTATTATTATAAGCTCATCTGTAAAATGGGGATCAAGACTGTAAGCCCCCCTTGCTCGGCCCATAGTAAGCGCTTAACAAATACTATTATTATTATGATTATTCTATTGTAATAATAATATTTATGGTATTTGTTAAGCGCTTACTATGTGCCGAGCACTGTTCTAAGCGCTGGGGCAGATAGAGGGTCATCAGGTTGTCCCACGGGGGGCGGGGGCTCACAGTCTTAACGGCTATTTTACAGATGAGGTAACTAAGACCCAGAGAAGGTAAGCGCCTTGCCCAAGGCCACACAGCAGACAAGGGGCGGATTAGAACCCACGTCCTCTGACTCCCAAACCGGGCTTTTTCCACTGAGCCACGCTACTTCTCTGTAACTGTATAAATAATGGTATTTTTCAACCGCTTACTGAGTGCAAAGCACCGTACTAAGCTCTCCGGAGAGCACAGTATAACAATCAAGAAGTACATTCCCCGCCCACAACGCAGCCCCTCCACGCTTCGGACCCGAGGGTGACGCCCAAGGGGGGCCGGGTCGTCTCGGTAACGGCCGCTCCCGGCCCAGTTTCCCCCCATTTAATATTGATATTAATAATAATAATGGTATTTGTTAAGCGCTTACTGTGTCAGGCACTGTACTAGCAGTAATGTACGAGAAGCAGCTTGGCCTAGTGGAAAGAGCGCGAGCTTGGGAGTCAGAGGATGTGGGTTCTAAATCCGACTCTGCCACTTGTTTGCTGTGTGACCTTGGGTAAGGCACAACTTCTCTGTGCCTGTTACCTCATCTGTAAAATGGGAATTAAGACTGTGAGCCCCACGTGGAACAACCTAATTACCTTGATGATAATGATGATATTCGTTAAGCACTTACTTTGTGCCAGACACTGTCCTAAGTGCTTGTAATAATAATAATAATGACATTTGTTAAGCGCTTCTATGTGCAAAGCACCGTTCTAAGCGCTGGGGGGATACAAGGTGATCAGGTTGTCCCAAGTGGGACTCACAGTCTTAATCCCCATTTTACATATGAGGGACCTGAGGCTCAGAGAAGTTAAGTGACTTGCCCAAGGTCACACAGCAGACATGCTGTGGAGCTGGGATTAGAATCCATGACCTCTGACTCCCAAGCCCGGACTCTTTCCACTGAGTCATGCTGCTTGTATCTACCCCAGTGCTTAGAACAGTGTTTGGCACATAGTAATACCATTATTATTATTATTATTATTATTATTATTATTATTATTATAAATTCTGGGGTGGATACAAGCAAATTGGGTTGGACACGTTCCCTGTCCCTTTTGGGGCTCACAGTCTCAATCTTCATTTTACAGATGAGGTATTTGAAGCCCAGAGAAGTAAAGGTACTTGCCCAAGATCACACAGCAAAGTGGCAAAGCGGAATTAGAACTCATGACCTTCTGACTCCCAGGCCGGGTTTTATCCACTAGGCTATGCTGCTTCTTTATTTTTCAGTGGGAGTCCCCGAGAAGTGCAAGGGGTGGGAGAGGGCAAATCCTGTAGGAGTGGTAGCACTTACTGAGCACCCCCCTGGGGCAAGGAGTGGACCAGGTGTGGGGAAAGGAAGAACCACAGGCTCCCCCTCACCTGTTCTCACCTGTCTACCAAGGGCTTCACTGATTTTAGGACAGCAAGCCCAAACTCTCACTGGTCCAGCACCAACTAGTTTGATTAAAAAAAGGTAAGGGGCTTAAAGGAGGGGTTTTCTTGTATGTGTGCATTCTCTGGGGATTAAGACTGTGAGGCTATGGGACAGGACCGTGTCCAACCTGGTGTAACAAATTCTCCAATTATTATTATTCTGATGATGATTTTCCCTTCACCTGACTCTTCCCGTGTAATTTTTTCAAGCCCTAGGAAGCCTGGTTATAGGCATAGGAGGAATGCAGAGATAGTGTATATATGTATATATGCTTGTACATATTTTTTACTCTATTTATTTATTTATTTTATTTGTACATGTCTATTCTATTTATTTTATTTTGTTAGTATGTTTGGTTTTGTTCTCTGTCTCCCCCTATTAGACTGTGAGCCCACTGTTGGGTAGGGACTGTCTCTATATGTTGCCAATTTGTACTTCCCAAGCGCTTAGTACAGTGCTCTGCACATAGTAAGCGCCCAATAAATACGATTGATGATGATGATGATAGTGTTAATCTTACCAAAGATAGATCACACCAAAACAAGTTAAAATGAAAATGTTAGAAGCCTTTTTGTTTATTTGTTTTATTGATTTTTTATTGACTCAATCTATTGTTTAAATACTCTGGATTTGTTACCAATATACAGCTCTTTCATCATACATATATTTCTTTAAAGCACAAAACTATAACTTAAAGGTAATGGGGTATAAATACACATTTACATATTGCCATAAATCTATACTACTTTATAAAAATAGGATTAAAATATCAACTCTATATTTTAGCAACTTATACACACCATAATTAATCAACGTGCATGTAAATATGCTTCGCTTTTTCAAAACAAGACTTTCCAGGATTTAATTGCCCATGATATTTGAAGATTTTCCCAAGAGCTTTCTTTTCAAGTGCCACTTACAAATCTGCCTATTGGCATGGCTCAGTTTTGCCTTCGCATAAATATTTGATATTCTTCCTAACCCAGCTTTTGGGGTGAACAGACTCATTTTCATCTCCTTGAATATGTTTGTCCTGGAGAAAAGGTGCTTCCCCACTAGTCAGAAATCTGCTAGTCAGAATTCTCAAAGCACCTAAATGTGGGTGTCTGGTTTTCTTTTTGAGTATTTTTTAGTGAATAATCTGCTAATATCTTTGCATAGATGCATATGTTTATCGTCTATCTCAGAGGGTTGCAGAAATGGATTCGGGTGAACTGGACTAAGGTAAATCATGTGAAATGAAATCACTAAATATCAATCACTTCCAAAAAGCCCACAAAACATTTCACTAGATCACAGAATGAGTAATACCTAGACAAACTATTTAATAGAGCAATATTAAGTGCTTAGTACAGTGCTCTGCACACAGTAAGCACTCAATAAATATGATTGAATATCTCAGGGAACATTTGACTTTTCATTCTGGCTCTCATGATTATTTTACCTGACTCGCTTTTAGTAAATTAAACCACCCCATTTGTCCAGACCTGCAAAAAAAGGGGATTAAGCCACTTAACTGCATTTTCTTCGAGGAAAAGGGAAGAGCCCATTCCAAAGAGGCAGCTATTCCTTGGTTTTCAAAAACAAATGTGCAACTTTGAATTCAAGTTACTTTTCAGTTGCCCCTGTAACTTTAAGTGGTCCCATTGTTTAGTAACAACATCTAGAAAATCATTTAATGAAATCTTTTTTCCAGACTCTCCTTTGAGTCTGACATTTTTATCTTGTTTTTAGAAAGCTCAACCACAGCCATATGCTGACCAATCAAAGAGTGATCATATCCAGACTGCTTGCTCCTGCTAAAAGCCCCCATAGTATAATCATGATCCTTTGGGCCCATTTTGAGGTGCTTCTAAAGGTGGTAGTGAATGTGGAAGATTTTGAATAGCAGTAGTGAAAGTAGATTTTGGATGGCCTATTTAAGATAAAACATCTAATTAGCATTCTTATCTGTTGTGTAAAAACTTAACAATGAAAGAAGCTGTTATCTTACCAGTAAAGAGTAGTTTTAGGCTTTGAAAGATGTTTGCTTCTGTTTCCTTAAATTCTTTTAACTTACACTGCCACTAATTAGCGTCAATTTAAAACCCATCAGGAAGCAAATGACTGCAAACTTATTTTGCAGGTGCTAAGCTTTTCTCCTTCACTGAACTGACTCAGAGAAAAGAATATCTTCCCTGTCCTGTCATCTATATACTCCTTCCCTACTCACTTGCTACTTGGCTCCATGACAAAAGTATATTTTGGGTCTCTAGAATGCCACTTTTAACTCCCTAAAGCTCCTTTAAAATTACTTTTGCAAGGGTCAAAACAGAGGACTCCACCAATAAAATAAATTTGTACCGCTGCTCTATAAGCAAGCTCTTTCTTTTAGTATTTCATTTTGTTCATTTTCTGTAGTCAGTAATGTTTAACTTCAATGATTGTTTTACAGACACCCAGTCTATTGAACTACACACAAAGCAATAGTTTTTTCTGTTTTCTTAAAAGATAAGAAGACCAAAAATAAACCCCAAACCACTGGAAACCATACAAAGTGATGGGGGAGGAGGAAAGGGAAGAAAAAGATGAAGAGGGAAGGGAAAGAATAAAACTCGGGGGAGATGAGAAGGAAATGAGCCTTTAAGAAGCATCAAAAGACACGGCCATAATTCCATCACTATATTTAACATATCTTGCTTTGCTTCTCCATTCCATTCCTTCACAACTGCCTCTAGTCTCTCTAGTCCCTCAGTGCTTAGAACAGTGCTTGGCACATAGTAAGTGCTTAACAAATACCAGTATTATTCTTATTATTATTTAGTTTCTCTCTCACCATTGCCAATCACAGTGGGGGTGGGCAGGGGGAGCAGTGAAGCAGGGTCATATTATTTTCTTTCCAAGTAGCACGTCTAGATCTCAGAATTCAAGTCCAACAGGACCAGATGCCCTGGGGAGATGGCAGGAGACATTGACTCAAATGCCTGTTTTGCTACATTTTAATAATAATAACTGTGGTATTTGTTAATCATTTACTAAAAGGCAGGCACTGTTCTAAGCACTGGGGTAGATATAAAATTATCTGGTTGGACACGGTCCCTGTCCCATGTAGGGCTCACAGTCTTAATCCCCATTTTAAAGATGAGGGAACTGAAGCACAGAGAAGTGAAGTGACTCACCCAAGGTCACCCAGCAGTCAAGTAGCAGAGCCAGGATTAGAACCCACATCCTTCTGTCTCCCAGGCCTGTGCTCATTCCACTAGGCCACAGTGCTTCTTCCCATTTTAAAGTGGTGTGGACCTTCACTGCCTTTATGCAATATAGTAATAGAGTGAACTCAAAACATATGATTCAAAAACTATAGAGTGTAGCTTACAAAATGTGGTAAATTAAGACCCTGACATCCGCACTGGTGATTTATTTATAGTGTAGTACCCATGAGATACTGCATTATCTAGACTGTATGCTTGTTGTGGTCAGGGGACGTGTCTACCAACTCTAATATTATATCCTCCCGAGTGCTTTACTGCAGTGTTCTGCACAGAGTAAGTATTGTATTCTCCCAAGTGCTTACTATAGTGCTTCACAGTAAGCGCTTAATAAATACAATTGAATGAATGAATGCTCAATAAAGATGACTAATTGATTGATACAGGACAGATTGTTCAGAAAGTATTGGTGACACAGTCCCATTGAAATGAACAGAAAATGAGGCTGGGCAAAACCCTTTAGCTTTTTGCAGCAAATCATGCAAAGTGTCAGGTCAGTTTCCATTATGAATTTGATTACTTCTGCTCTTGCTTCTGAACTGTTTTCCATGCAGATTGCTAGGTTTGGAAAATATTCTGCCTTCGTCTCATTGAAATCACTCTTGAAAGCCTGTGAAACATATGACAATGGTCCTTAGACACTAACGTAGGTTACCGAAACAGATTAGAGAAGTAGTGGAAAGAATATGGGCCTGGGAGCCTGAAGATTTAGGTTCTAATCTTGGCTCCACCACTTGTCTGCTACGTGGCCTTGGGCAAATCACTTAACTTTTCTGTGCCTCAGTTATTTCATCTGTAAAATGGGGATTAAGACTGTGAGCCCCATGTAGGATATGAACTGTCCAACTTAATCCTGTATCTACCCCAGTGCTTAGAACAGTGTCTGGCACATAGTGCATAACAAATACCGTTAACAACAATTGTATTTATAGACTGCTCACTGTGTGCAGAGCACTGTGCTAAGCACTTGGGAGAGTACAATATAACACTATAACAGAGTTGGTAGACCTGTTTCCTTCCCGCAACAAGCTAGAGCTACAGTCTAGAGGATGAGCTTACAATCTAGGGGCTGAAAACTCTAGAGGGCTAACTTTCATCATGAAGATATTGGTGATTTTCTTTGTAAAACCAAACGACATTTCATTCTACAGTCGTTTCTCACACTGGGTTGTCTTAGGTTAGTTTCTGCATTGGAAATGGTAGAGAATCGTGCTAGGGATAGGGATGGGAGCCAAGTAGCCAAGCAGGGCTATGGCCTGCAGCCATTCTGCGGCTTTGCTCCTCTCTCCCGTTTCACCGACTGGTCGGTCTTAGAGGTATCACATCTGACGCAGAGGTCTCCCATTTCCATGAGGCTCTCTTCCACGGCTTTAGCAAATCTACTGGAGGAAGTCTCTTTGCAATCATGAAAGCTGGAGATGCAGAATAAGATGTGCTCTGGTTGGGGATTGTAGCAAGCTCCGTACCCATCGGGAACCACTGGGCCATAGCAGCAGAACATGTCCATGGTGGTTGGAACCTGTTGGGAAAGCCATTCAGAGCTTGGAAAGGGATGAAATAGACTTTATTACTAAGGACAAGCCTCTTAGAGTAGCCAATAATATCCAGCGAAAGTGTTGTAACCAGGGTGGCCTAATGGAAAGAAGAGTCTGGGAGTTAGAGGACCAGGGTTCTAACCCCAGCTCTGCCGTTTGTCTGCTGTGGGGCCTTGGGCAAGTCACTTAACTTTTCTGTGCCTCAGGTACCTCATTGGTAAAATAGGGGAGCCCCATGTGGGAGAAGTACTATGTCCAACACAATTATCTTGTATTTACCCCAGTGCTTAGTACAGTGTTTGTCACATAGTAAGCATTTAACAAATACCATAAAAAACAAGAACATATATCCAGCTGAATTATATTTTACTCATCCAGCCAGAATCTTCCCCTGTATAAACCATAGTCTGAGAAGTGGAATTCAGAGTCCTGAAAGACTCCTAAGGAGTCACTTGGGACCAGCCTGGGGTCCTCGAAGAGTTAATGCAGTTTCCAAAAGAGTCTCACTGACTTTAAGTAATTTGTGAACCCAGAAAATATGACTATTGATTCCTGTCTGTTTTCACTAGATTCTTAATCACTGTTAGCATTGCTGCCTGGTTTAGTTTCTAGCTTGGGCACGAACCATGACTCAGTCTTGAAAATCCCGAAGATTTCATTTACCTGGAGTTTTAGTAGAGAGAGAGAGAGTTCTGTTTGCTTTCAAACAAAACCTAAGATGCTGTTGCCACTTATAATAATAATAATGAATAATTATGGTACTTGTTAAGCACTTTACTATGTGCCAAGCACTGTTCTAAGCACTGGGGTAGTTACAAGTTAATCAGGTTGGGCACAGTCCCTGACCCACATGGGACTCACAGTCATAATCTCCATTTTCCAAATGAGGTAACTAAGGGCAGAGAAGTGAAATGATTTGCCCAAGTTCACATAGCAGACATGTGGTGAAGCTGGGATTAGAACCCAGGTCTTTCTGACTCCCAAGCCAGTGCTATATTCACTTAACTGTGCTGTTTCTCATAATCTCATAATCTGGACATCACCACCTAAAGCAATACTTTGTTTAAGGCATTCAAACTCCACAGCCATTTGATTGTTAAAAGAAAGAGAAAACCCACCCACCAAAATTCAATTAACTTTCTGGCCCCAGGATAAAGCACTGTTGCCAGATGGAGTTTGGGGTGTGTTTTAAATCTGGGTTTCAGACATTGTGTAGTTTAGGGCCTCCAGAAGTGACATTTGGCTTTTTAATGGATTAGAACAAGCCATTAGTCTTGCTAATAGAGTCATAGAATTGTCAGATAAATTTGCTGGGCAACAGCCGAAGGCCATAAAACCATTCAAAAACACTTTCTGCTCATGGATGGTTTCTTTGAGAATTTATGTAGCGGTATTTTGGTTGCATTCACTCATGTCCGCAAGCTCACAGACATCATGACAGACAAAATTACTTAGGTTTTTATGTTCCAACACAACGTTATCAGTCTTATTACATATACCTCACTCTATGAAGGTGAGTTTAGGATTTCGGTGAACTGGTCATAGGGGACATTCCCTCTTTTTGTAGAGGTACTTCCTACTGAAATATTCCATTTTCAGCTGTGACTCATCTTGCCAAAGAGAAAATGTTTAAGTTTAGGGTAATTAATCTGCGTTATTACTGAACTGACAGCTTTGCCTTGTCCCTGCTCAATCCTTACTTTTTACAGAGCATTCTACTAATAGCTTGGAAGAGTACAGTATGGTCGGTTGACACAATCCCCACCCTCAAGGAGTTTACAGTCTAATGGGGAAGACAGACATTAAAATAAATTACAGGCCTTCTTGGGTTATGGTAAGTTCCTTGTGGGTAGGGAACATGTCTACCAACTTTGTTGTACTCTCCCAAGTACTAAGTTCAGTGTTCTGCACACATTAAGCGCTCAATAAATAGCATTGATTGATTTTATCTTTCTACCTCATGACTCTGCCAAATCGTCAGTCTAAATAGGAGCAGAAACAGACTCCCATTAGTAACCTTATTCTCCTTGAGCATAGTGGACGTGGCCTAAGCCCCAGAGCCACCGGGCCAGTTACAAGGTTATAAGTTTGGACTAAACAGCTTTACTGAGGGCACATCTCCTCCAAGAGGCCTTCCCTGACTAAAGCCCCCTTTCCTCTTCGCCCACTTGCTTTTGTGTCACCCTGACTTGCTCTTCGTTCACCCCCGCTCCCAGCCCCACAGCACTTATGTAGATATTTGTAATTTATTTATTTATATCAATGTCTGCCTCCCCACCTCTAGACCATAAACTCATTGTTAGCAGGGAACCTGTCTTGTTTATTGTTGTATTGTACTCTCCCAAGCATTTAGTACGGTGCTCTGCACACAATAAGCACTCAATTAATATGATTGAATGAATGAGTAAATGAATGAAAAAACATCCCAACCCCACGACTGATTCTCTAGTAATTGTGGAATCGATTAAGCACTTACTATGTGCCAAACACTATAATCAAGTCAGACGTAGTTCCTGTCCTACATAAGGCTCACAGTCTAAGGAGAAGAGAGAACAGGTATTGAATCCCCATTTAATCAGTGAGGAAACTGAGGCCCAGAGAAGATAAGTGACTTACCTGAGGTCACCCAACAGGCAAGTAGTGGAGCCAGAATTAGAACTCAGGTTCTTTGATTCCCAGGCCCATGATCTGTCTGCTAGGCTACACTGTTTCTCTAAAACCCGGCCAGCCCCCAAGAGTCCCTGAACTTGGAAAGACCCCACAGGCCCTAGGACCACTCAGAGCTGAGAGAAGCCCTACTTCCTAAGGACACCTTTCAACCTGCACTGAGTTTTGCTGAGAGAGGGCATAAACTCCAAGACAGAGTGCATTGCCACTTGGCCTGGCCATCCCTCACCTACAGAGGGTGCGAGTCCTCTGGAGGAGCATCATCGTCAGTGGCATTTATTGAGCACTTACCATGTGCAGTGCACTGTACTAATTGCTTGGAAGCCTGGCCTAGTAAAGAAAGCATGAGCCTGGGAGTTACAAGCATCTGGGTCCTAATCCCAGCTCTGCCACTTGTAATAATAATAATAATGGTATTTGTTAGCACTTACTATGTGCAAAGCACTGTTCTAAGAGCTGGGGAGGTTACCAGGTGATCAGGTTGTCCCATGGGGGGCTCACAGTTTTAATCCCCATTTTACAGATGAGGTAACTGAGGCCCAGAGAAGTGAAGTGACTTGCCCAAATTCACACAGCTGACAGTTGGCGGAGCTGGGATTTGAACCCATGACCTCTGACTCCAAAGCCCAGGCTCTTTCCACACTGCTTCTAATGCTGTGTGACCTTGGGCAAGTCACTAAACTTCTCTGTGCCTCAGTTACCTCATCTGGAAAATGGGGATTAAGGCTGTGAGCCCCATGTGAGACAGAGATTGGGTACAGTCTGATGAGCTTGTACCTCTAGAATGAAAGCCCACTGTGGGCAGGGATTGTCTGTCTTTATTGCTGTATTGTACTTTCCAAGCACTTAGGACAGTGCTTTGAACACAGTAAGTGCTCAATAAATATGATTGAATGAATGAATGAATGAATGAATCTACCCCTGTGCTTAGGACAGTATTCTATTTATTTTATTTTGTTAGTATGTTTGGTTTTGTTCTCTGTCTCCCCCTTTTAGACTGTGAGCCCACTGTTGGGTAGGGACTGTCTCTATATGTTGCCAATTTGCACTTCCCAAGCGCTTAGTACAGTGCTCGGCACACAGTAAGCGCTCAATAAATACGATTGATGATGATGATGATGATGGTGCACAGTAAGTGCTTAACAAATGCCATAAAAATACATCAGAGGGAGTACAAAGAAGTTGCTCCCCACTGTGGAGTCCCAGGGCTGATGGGGTGCTGGCTGTCCTTCCTGGAACCTCAGAGTGCAGCATCATAATTAATTATGGTACTTCTTCAGTGCTTTCTATGTGCCAAGTACCGTTCTAAGCAATGGGCTCAGATACAAGGTCATCAGTTTGGACCAAACAATAATCGTCACAGCACAAGGGCTAAGGCAGTTCCATGTTCTCTAAGCATGGAAAGGAGCTGGGATTTTTCTTCCTGTGCCCTAAATTTGTTAGGTGGGGGCTAGTAATAATAATTGTGGTATTTGTTAAGCACTTACTCTGTGCCAAGCGCTTTATTAGTCATGGAGTAAGTACAAGATAATCAGATCCCACATCGGGCTCACAGTCTGAATAGGAGGAAGAACAGGTATTGAATCCCCATTCTGCAGATGAGGGAACTGAGGCATAGTGAAGTTAAGTGATTTGCCCAGAATCATACAGCAGGCAAGTGGTGGAGTTAGGATTAGAACCCAAGTCATCTGATTTCTAGGCCTCTGCTCTTTCCACTAATAATGATAATAATGATGATATTTATAATGATGGCATTTATTAAGTGCTTACTATGTGCAAAGCACTGTTCTAAGCACTGGGGAGGTTACAAGGTGATCAGGTTGTCCCATGTGGGGCTCACAGTCTGAATCCCCATTTTACAGATGAGGTGACTGAGGCACAGAGAAGTGTGGCTCAGGAGAAGCAGCGTGGCTCAGTGGAAAGAGCACGGGCTGTGGAGTCGGAGGTCATGGGTTCAAATCCCGGCTCCGCCAATTGTCTGCTGTGTGACTTTGGGCAAGTCACTTAACTTCTCTGTGCCTCAATTCCCTCATCTGTAAAATGGGGAATTAAGACTGTGAGCCCCCCGTGGGACAACCTGAGCACCTTGTAACCACCCCAGTGCTTAGAACAGTGCTTTGCACATAGTAAGCACTTAATAAATGCCATTATTATTATTATTATTATTAAATGACTTGCCTGAAGTCACACAACTGACAAATGGTGGAACCGGGATTTGAACCCATGACCTCTGACTCCAGCCCATGCCGTTTGTTACATGCTTAGTATGTACCAGGCACTGTTTTAAGCACTGGGTTGGATACAAGCAAATCGAGTTGGACATAGTCCCTGTCCCACATGGGGCTCACAGTCTCAATTCCCATTTTACAAATGAGTCAACTGAGACACAGAGAAGTGAAGTGACTTGCCTAAGGTCACACAGCCGAAAAGCAGCAGAGCTGGGATTAGAACCCAGGTCCTTCTAATTCCCAGGCCCATGCTCTATTCACTATGCCATGCTGCTTCACTAGGCCATGCTGCTTCTTTATGTTCTGGATGTCTGCACTAGCCAGGCTTTTATCTCAACAATAGATAACTATAATGTGCTTGGCTAATGTCCCGCTTGTACTCCCGTGTACAGATGAGATTAATCAGAGTAATAAATTAGTAACGACCACCAAAGAATGAATTAGAATGGCACAGTGTAGTCTCAGTGAATTGATGACAAACATGAATCCAAAGAGTATTACATTGTCCTCTGGGTGCTGTTGAAAATAGAATAGAGAAGCATAGCCTAGTGGAAAGAGCACAGGCCTAAGAGTCTAACCCTGGCTCTGGCAAATGCTTGCTGGATGACCTTGGGTAAGTCATTTAACCTCTCTGTGCCTCAATTCTCCTGTTTTCCCTCCTACTTAGACTGTGAGCTCTATGTGGGGCAGGGACTGTGTTCAACCTAATTCACTTTAACCCAGCGTCTAGAAAACTGTTTGATTCGTAGTAAGTGCTAAACAAATATCATAAAAACAAAACTGCTGAGGGGAACAACTTCCCAATCATGCAATCATGCATCCCAATCATGCGCCCTTCCAACACCAGCATATTTGCAATCTCCAGAGCCCTCGTTAGGGACATTTCAGAGTTGGAGATAACATGCTGATGGCAGCAGAACAGCTCACGTAAAACTCTGGGAGTATCCCATTTTCCCCAGGAAAATAATGCTGGTTAGAACTACTGTTATAATTCATTCATTCATTCAGTCATTTTTATTGAGTGCTTACTGTGTGCAGAGCACTGTACTAAGCACTTAGAAAGTACAATTCAGCAACCAATAGAGACTATCCTTGCCCACAACAGGCTCAAAGTCTAGAAGGGGGAAACAGACATCAAAACGAGGAAACAGGCATCAATAGCATCAATATAAATAAATAAAATTATAGATATATACACATCATTAATAAAATATATAGAATTATATATATATATATATATACACACAGGTGCTGTGGGGTGGGGAGGAGTGTAGAGCAGAGGGAGCGAGTGGGAGCGATGGGGAGGGGAGGGGGAGCAGAGGAAAAGGGGGGCTTAGTCTGGGAAGGCCTCCTGGAGGAGGTGAGCTTTCAGTAGGGCTTTGAAGGGGGAAAGTGTGCTAGTTTGGCAGATTTGAGGAGGGAGGGCATTCCAGGCCACAGGTAGGATGTGGGTCAGGGGTCAATGGCAGGACAGGCAAGAACGAGGCACAGTGAGAAGGTTAGCACCAGAGGAGCGGAGTATGTGGGTTGGGCTGAAGAAGGCGAGAAGGAGGTGAGGTAGGAGGGGGCAAGGTGATAGAGACCTTTGAAGCCAATAGTGAGCAGTTTTTGCTTGATATAGAGCTCAGTACTAAACATGGGAAGCATTAGAAACACATCTTCAAAAATTTGAGTTGCCTCATTCTCCTGGGAACTACGTCCTCTGTCATAGAAATGTGTTAGGTGATCAGAAGATTCTTTATAAACCATTAAGTCTCCTCACTTTAAATACACTCTGGGCAGGTGGTAAATGGACCTTTGGATCAGTTAGTCAATCGTATTTATTGAGTGTTTTCTGTGTGCAGAACACTGTACTAAGCACTTGGGAGAGTAAAATATAACAATATAAGACACATTCCCTGCCCACAACGAGCTTACAGTCTAGAGGGGTAGACAAACATTAATATAAATAAATAAAATTACAGATATGTTGATGTGAGGCTGGGAGGAGGAATGAATAAAGGGAGCAAGTCAAGGTGGTGCAGAAGGGAGTGGGGGAAAGGGAAAGGAGGGCTTAGTCAGAGAAGGCCTCTTCGAGAAGAGGTGAAGGTGGGGAGAGTAATTGTATGTCAGATATAAAGAGTCTGATGTGACTGTTATTCTTATCATGCCCCAGGATGATTCCTAGATTTATTTCTGTCTGATTCAATGTGACATTAGATCCTAAGGAACAATCAGGTGAGAAATATAATGGGCAAAGCCAATCAGAGTAAGCTTGCTGTGGGCAGGGAATATGTCCGTTTATTGCTGTATTGTACTCTCCCAAGTGTTCAGTACAGTGCTGTACGTACAGAAAGTGCTCAACAATACAATTGAATGGGTGAATGAATACACTCAAAGCCTCTTGATGAAAGGAGAACTTGGGAGAGACACCCTGATGGCTCTTGGAAAAGGGAGTGAAATTCCTTTTTGGGTATGCTAAGGGGTCACGAGGTCAGAGCAAGAGAAGAAACTCCTCCCCAGTCTCTGCTTCTGCCTGGAAAAATCAGAAATGTGAGAAAGAGAAAGAAAAAGGAGAGCGAGCGAGAGAGAGACAGAGACAGAGACAGAGAGCGCTGAACACTCAGGTGTCCAGGTGACTTCCAGCCCCCTACCTGGCTGGTGGAGAGGATGAATCTATTGCTTGTTAGGTACATTTCATCTGTAAACATCTCTGGCAGCTCTTTGCAGAATTCCCGGGCTACCTCCCGCAGTCCCAATAAGTGATTATCAATTGCCATGCCAGTGATGGCCTAGGAAGGACAGAAAAGAAGAGAGGTTACATAAGAATACATACATAGGAGAAGCAGCGTAGCTCAGTGGAAAGAGCATGGGCTTTGGAGTCAGAGGTCGTGGGTTCAAATCCTGGCTCTGCCAATTGTCAGCTGTGTGACTTTGGGCAAGTCACTTAACTTCTCTGTGCCTCAGTTCCCTCATCTGTAAAATGGGGATTAAGATTGCGAGCCCCCCGGGGGACAACCTGATCACCTTGTAACCTCCCCAGCGCTTAGAACAGTGCTTTGCACATAGTAAGCGCTTAATAAATGCCATTAAAAAAAATAAAAGGGTAGAAGGGGTAGTTTCTTCTCAACCATGGTGACCACTGCTGCACCCTACTACTACTAATAGTAACTGTGGTATTTGTTAAGCACTTACTACGTGCCAGGCACTGTATTAAGCCCTGGGGTGGAAACAAGCAAATAGGCTTGGACACAGTCCCTGTGCCACGTGAGGCTCACCGTCTCAATCCCCATTTTACAGATGAGATAACTGAGGTGCAGAGAAGTTAAGTGACTTGCCCAGGGTCACAGAGCAGACAAATGTTGGAGCCGGGATTAGAAGCCATGACCTTCTGACTCCCAAGCCCATACTCTATTCATTCCACCATGCTGCTTCCACTGTTTAAGGGGCCCTCTAGAAGCCAGGCCAGCCAGCTCCAGCTCCTCCACAGTCCAGCCCTAGCCCCAATTCATTCATTCATTCAATAGTATTTATTCATTCATTCATTCAATCATATTTATTGAGCGCTTACTGTGTGCAGAGCACTGTATTAAGCGCTTGGGAAGTACAAGTTGGCAACATCTAAAGACGGTCCCTACCCAACAACGGGCTCACAGTCTAGAAGGGGGAGACAGACAACTAAACAAAATATGTTAACAAAATAAAATAAATAGAATAGTAAATATGTACAAGTAAAATAGAGTAATAAATCTGTACAAACATATATACAGGTGCTGTGGGGAGGGGAAGGAGGTAGGGTGGGGGGATGGGGAGGGGGAGACTAAGCGCTTGGGAAGTACAAGTTGGCAACATATAGAGACGGTCCCTACCCAACAGTGGGCTCACAGTCTAGAAGGGGGAGACAAAGAACAAAACAAAACATATTAACAAAATAAAATAAATAGAATATGTACAAGTAAAATAAATAAATAAATAGAGTAATAAATACGTACAAACATATATGCATATAAACAGGTTCTCCCTGACCCCCAAACCCAGCCCAGCCTTCGGTAGCCATGAAGTTCCCCACCAGCTGCTGGTATTAGAGAAGCAGCAGTGGCTCAGTGGCAAGAGCCCGGGCTTTGGAGTCAGAGGTCATGGGTTCAAATCCCGGCTCTGCCAATTGTCAGCTGTGTGACTTTGGGCAAGTCACTTAACTTCTCTGGGCCTCAGTTACCTCATCTGTAAAATGGGGTTTAAGACTGTGAGCCCCCTGTGGGACATCCTGATCACCTTGTAACCTCCCCAGCACTTAGAATAGTGCTTTGCACATAGTAAGCGCTTAATAAATGCCATTATTATTATTATTAGGGTCAGCATGGCCCAGTGGAAAGAGCATAAGCCTGGGAGTCAGAGATCCTGGGTCCTAATCCAGGCTCTGCCACTTCTCTGCTGTGTGACTTTGGGCAAGTCACTTAACCTCTCTCTGTCTCAGTTTCCTCATCTGTAAAATAGGGATTAAATCATACTCCCTCCTGCTTAAACTGTGAGCCTCATGTAGGACAAGAACTGTGTCCAACCTGATTATAATAATAATGATGGCATTGTTAAGCGCTTACTATTTGCTAAGCACTGTTCTAAGTGCTGGGGAGGATACAAGGTGATCAGGTTGTCCCACGTGGGGCTCACAGTTTTAATCCCCATTTTACAGATGAGGTAACTGAGGCTCAGAAGTTAAGTGGCTTGCCCAAAGGCACACAGCTGACAAGCGGTGGAACCAGGATTAGAACCCATTACCTTTGACTCCCAAACCCGTGGTCTTTCCATTGAGGCATGCTGCATCTATCCCCATGCCTAGTACAGTGCTTGGCACATAGTGCTTTCTTAACAAATACCATTATCATCATCATCTAGACTGTGAGCCCACTCTTCTAGACTGTGAGACTACTGTGGGGTAGGGACTGTCTCTATATGTTGCCAACTTGTACTTCCCAAGCACTTAGTACACTGCTCTGCACACAGTAAGTGCTCAATAAATACGATTGATTGATTGATCATCATTCATTCATTCAGTCATCATCATCATCATCATCATTATTATCATTATCCAGCTGAAATAGTCACTTTCCAGAGGAATCTGACCAGAACAATTTTCAAGCTCTGATCTCAACCACAGGAAACCACTCTGTCCATCTAGCAGTACACACAGTTAAGGTCTCATGAGTGAGATATGTGCACTCCAGTAGCAGTCTGATTTTTTTTCCCAGAGGGAGAAGTTGGCTTGATGATGAAGTGGTGTATTTGTGTGCAAGATTTATAAAGCTCCCGACTCTGATAGTTTGGCCCACTGTAACAAAGTCCTGTCTGGAGGGATGTCAGACTAATGGTAATAGCCTATGAGTCAGCGTGCAGGATGATACTGTGCAAAATCGTCTTAGAAGTCACCAGGTTAGGTAAGGTGGCAATTGCCACATCACTATTAAACCAAATGAGAAAAGCAGCTCAAAACTTCAATAAGCTACACAGCTTTCTAACATGGGGTTTGTTTTTTCACTGGTGTCTATAAAACGAACCTGAATCATAGGCTGTGCCCGTTCCCCCGTTGTTGGGTAGGGACTGTCTCTATATGTTGCCAACTTGTACTTCCCAAGGGCTTAGTACAGTGCTCTACACACAGTAAGTGCTCAATAAATACTACTGAATGAATGAATGAATGAATGAATGAATGAATTCCAAGTGCATTGTAATTATCTGCTCATGGGCACCTGTTGGAGAATTGAAACACTAGGGGTATACGTGACCTGATATTTAAAAAATAAAAACCAAACCAAACCTCAACAAATCCAGCAGCCTGAAAATTTTTAGCAGCAATTGTTTGGATATGATGTGTAGTTAAAGAAGTATAGGTCCCTAAGATGGGGTTGTGTTTTCAGTTTTTATTTAAATTATTATTTGCCTGTGGCCTGATTTCTTTCAGGCCTTGAGGTTAAGGGACATATGCACAAGCATAGGGTTTTAATAATGCATGTTCAATGTGTTGGGTGGAATTAAAATGGGTTCCCCATTGGAGTATGTGTGCATTCATCTTACTATATTAATCAGTCATATTTATTGAGTTCCTTACTCAAGCCTCTATAAAGACCTGTGCCCTAGTGAACTAGACAGCTGGAGTGTGGATGTGGCTTAGAAGGGATATTAAGTGAGCGCCCAGTCTACCATTTCCTGAGAAGGCTTTTCAGTGGCTCTGGGTGACTGTGAGGTCAGAGATGGAAACTATAGCTTTCTGCTCTTGGTTTTCTCAAGGATTTTCCTGCCTTCTGGGGAAAATTCCCTAGAGCAAATTGTACCATTAGGCACAAGGCATGAGAAACCACAATCCCCTCTCCCCACAAGATGACCACTCCCTTGGGATATCTGTCGTAGCCCTGCAGAAGAATCTCAGATTCACACTTCGTGTGTGAGCTTTGGCAACTCAGAGAAGCCCATTATGGGCAGGGATTGTCTCTCTTTATTGCTGAATTGTACTTTCCTAGAGCTTAGTACACAGTACTGCACTCAGTAAGCGCTCAATAAATGATTGAATGAAAGAACAACATTGCTTGGCACATGGTAAGCACTTAACAAATACCATCATTATTATTGGTTCAGTACCAAAGAAGGTTTCCCTCACCAGAATCGTATATTCGGTCTGAGCCCTGATGGCCTCCCTTAAACGCTGCATCTTCTCAGAGTCCTGTCAAAAGATAATAATAGGAATAATAATAATTGTAATTATGGCATATTACAGCAAGGATAATTATTGTTATTAGCTGCATTGCCTAATGGATAGAGAGAGCACAGGCCTGGCTCAACTAATTGAACTTTTTGAGTGCTCTCTGTGCAGAGCACCATACTAAGTACTTAGAAGAATACAATACAACAGAGTTGGTAGAAACATTCACAGTCTAGAGGGGAAGACAGACATTAATCTAAATAAATTAATTATGGATACGGACATAAGTGCTGTGGGTCTGAGGGAGGGGTGAATAAAATAATCAAATCAGGGCAAAACGGAAGGGAATGGGAGCACAGCTATTTATTAGCACTGAACATAGTACGTGCTTAACAAATACCATTATTATTATTATAATTATTATTAATAAGGCTCACTATGTGCCAAGCACCAAACTAAGAACTGGGGTACATGCCAGATGTTCAGATTGGATACAGTCCCTATCACCCCTGAGACTCACACTCTAAGTAGGAGGAAGTAGGATTTAATACTCATTTTATAGATGAGGAAATTGAGGCACAGAGAAGTTAAGTGATTCTCCCAAGATAAGCAGGTAAGATAAGATTTTCCCAAGAGAAGCAGCGTAGCTCAGTGGAAAGAGCACAGGCTTTGGAATCAGAGGTCATGGGTTCAAATCCTGTCTCTGCCACTTGTCAGCTGTGTGACTTTGGGCAAGTCATTTAGCTTCTCTGCGCCACAGTTCCCTCATCTGTAAAATGGGGGTTAAGACTGTGAGCCCCCCATGGGACAACCTGGTCACCTTGTAACCTCCCCAGTGCTTACAGCAGTGCTTTGCACATAGTAAGCGCTTAATAAATGCTATTATTATTATTATTATCCCACAGCAGGTAAGGGGCAGAGCTAGGATTAGAATCCAGGTTCTCTGACACCCAGGCCCATGGTCTTTCCTCTAGGCCATGCTTCCTCTCATTTATTAAACCCTTTCTATTTGCTAAACTTTGGGATCACTATAAGGGCTGAAGAACAGGTCTATAATATTAATATAATAATTATTATTGTTAATTAATCATCATAATATATACTTAATGTAATATAAGATTATTAACAGTGGTATGTGTTGAGTATTTTCTGTGTGCTGAGCACTGGAGTAGAAACTAGATAATCAGATCAGACACAGTCACTGTCTCATATGGGGTTTTCAGTTTGAGGATGAAGGAGAGCAAGTGTTTCAATCCCATTTTACAGATGAGGAAATTTAGGGACTGAAATAATAATAATAATAGCATTTATTAAGCACTTTATTAAGCACTGGGGAGGTTACACGGTGATCAGGTTGTCCCACGGCAGGCTCACAGTCTTAATCCCCATTTTACAGATGAGGTAATTGAGGCACAGAGAAGTTAAGTGACTTGCCCGAAGTCACACAGTTGGCAATTGGCGGAGCTGGGATTTGAACCCATGACATCTGACTCCAAAGCCCGTGCTCTTTCCACTGAGCCACGCTGCTGCTTGCCCAATGTCACACTGCAGGGCCAGTGACAGAGCTGGGACTAAAACGTGGGCCCCTGACTTTCAGTCCTATGCTTTTCACCTGGAGAGTTTCTAGTACCCAAACAGTCTTGACTACAGGAGGGAATCAAGCAGAGACATATTCATTCCATTCTTAGCTTGGGCAGTGGCTGGTGAGTGAAAGGCAATCTGCTACAAGTCAAAACTCACCTGTGCTGGGCAGCAGTGTTGTGGAAGAGAGTCAAGGGAAGAGACTCAAGTTTACTGCGCAGAAGGAGGCAATGGTAAACCACTTCCGTATTTTTACAATGAAAACTGTACGGATCCACTACCAGAATGATTGCAGATGGTGGTGGGGCATTCTGGGAGAAATGTGTCCATAGCATCGTATGGGTCGGAGTTGACTCGACAGCATAAGACAAGACAAAATTACAGTATTCAGAAACTAAGAATTGCCATCCAGAAAGGACATCCTGTAAAGAAGGAATTTGGGTAGAGATGGGTCAAACTGGTTGGCTGACCACCCTAGGTGTGCCCAAAGGTCTGAAGGTGGAGGGGAGGTGCAGCTGATGAATTGGGCTACTGAGTCTTGCTATGACAACCAACAATTCCAAGAAATGTCAAGGTGGCAGCCCAGATAATCCTGATTTCCAGAGGTTTCCCTTTGATGGTTTCTGTTTCAGGGGCCTGAGGAAGGAGGAACCCAGGACCCTGGGATCAGGAGGAGGAGTGGGGAGAGGCGGGGAAAGCAGGGAGCTGAGGAAGGGTGCAAGGGTCACATAGCCTTGACTTCAGGCTATTCTTGGCAGAGCTCTGGGGCTACCCTAGAAAAACGTCAAATCCCACCCTGGGGAAGGGCAGAACTTTCTGGCATGGTGGCTCCATAAGAGGGCACCAATTTCCTAGTGAAACAATAAGGCCTAGTGTGAAAAACACAGGCCTGGGAATCAGAGGTCTTGTCTGATGCTGTCGAGTCATCTCCGACTCCTAGCGACGCCACGGACACATCTCTTCCAGAATGCCCCACCTCCATCTGCAATCGTTCTGGTAGTGGATCCATAGAGTTTTCTTGGTAAAAAAACATAGAAGTGGTTAACCATTGCCTCCTACCACACAGTAAACGTGAGTCACCACCCTCGACTGTCTCCCATGCCGCTGCTGCCCAGCACAGGTGAGTTTTGACTTGTAGCAGATTGTCTTCCACTTTGCTAGGAATGGAATGGGTATGGCTCTGCTTCACTCTCCCTCCCATAGTCGAGACTGAGAGAGAACTGGGAACTCTACAGAAGGACCCCAGGGCCCTGCCTGGTCCCCGGATGCAGTGTGATGGCTGTGGCCAGTTCCTGATACCTCTGCTGGCCCCGTTCGAGGTGAGGACAGTTCCCCATCCTTCTCTCGGGGGAAACTGGGCCTGGCCCTCTTCCCAATGTGGGTCCCGTTCTCTGCCCCCTACTTAGCTGTGGACCTCCCAATCAATCAATCAATCGTATTTATTGAGTGCTTATTGTGTGCAGAGCACTGTACTAAGTGCTTGGGAAGTACAAGTTGGCAACATATAAAGACAGTTCCTACCCAACAGTGGACTCACAGTCTAGAAGGGGGCCCTCTCCCCTCCCCACTCATCCCTGGTCCTCCCACCTCGGGCCCTCCCCTCTCCCAGCCGCGTTGCAGTCCCGGGCACAAGGAATGTGGCAGCGATGACGTTGGCAGACCCAGCAGTGGCCCTGATGCAAACTGAACGTGGGTGCCCAGACCCAGGCCGGTGCCAGCTGTACAGGGACGTGAGGCTGGAGAACTAAGCGTGCAGGGTCTGGCTGGGCAATGGCCCACTGAGGGTGGGCAACCAGAGAGGTCTAGGGTGGCCTGATGGGGAGGGACTGGGCAAGCAGCAAGGCCTAGTAGGTAGAGCATGAGCCTGTTGGGTAGGGACCATCTCTATATGTTGCCAACTTGTACTTCCCAAGCGCTTAGTCCAGTGCTCTGCACACAGTAAGCGCTCAATAAATACGAATGAATGAATGAATGAATGACTCTGAGAGGAGGGAATAAGAGGACCTGGGTTCTAATACCAGCTCTGCCACTTGTCTGCTATGTGACCTTGGGCAAGTCACTTCACTTCTCTGGGCCTCAGTTTCCACACCTGCAAAATGGAGATTAAATCCCTGTTCTCCCTCCTACTTAGACTGCGAACCCCATGTGGGACCTGTGGATCTTGTATATACACCAGAGCTTAGTACATTGGTTGGCACAGAGTAAATGTTTAACAAATACTAGTATTATTTTTAATTGCCCAAGGAGAGCAAAGAGTTGGCACTGGAATGCTCAGAGGGGCTGTGCATGTCTCCTGTTTCAGGTGTGCATCATTGGGGTGGAATGTTTGGGGTTTTGGCTTTTCCTGAGAGACAGGAAGATGGGGGCTTTAGCCAGTCAGTCAAAGCCTGAGTAGGGTATGGCCCCTGAATTTCTAGTTTCGGGTGCGAGGCGTTTCAAGTAGTCTCAGCTCTTCATGGCAACTGAGCTGTTTTCTCAGAGATACCCGATTCACCTACTCATCTTTACTTTCTCGTTTGAATAGTCAGTCAATAGTCACGCCTTGTCACCTGCAAAGCAGTTTATCGTAATTCTGCCATGAATCTGCTCAGCCATCCTTCCACCTGCTCCAGTATCGATCTCTTTGGCAACATGATTTGGCTTATATGGAATATCTTTCTCTGGAAGTTCCCACTCACACAGAATTAGGTCTCAGAAGTTCTGGCTCCCAGCTCCATTTTAGCTGAGTCAACTTTTGTGTTTTTAAAGGACAACGGCTGGAATCTGTTACCGCATTTTCTGAATTAATCAATCAATTCTATTTTTAAGGTCTTACTGTGTGCAGAGCACTGTATTAAGCACTTGGGAAGGCACAGTACAATAGAGTTGGTAGAGACAATCCCTGTACTCAAGGAGTTTACAACCTAGCAGCCGTGAGGAACCTGTAGTTAAGTTATGGACATGGAGAATAGCAGAATGACCCTAGAGATATTACCATTTCTAAATTAGGCCTGGGGGGTGGGGGACACATCTAAACAACCCGTTGCAATGCTGTTCCCAACCCCACTGTGAAAGAATCTGGATGTTTTTTTTCTGAACTCCCACAACAATAGCTAATCATACCGTTACTGAAGATTTTTCATCAATCATCACTTTCACAAAAGCCATCGCTTCCGGAGTTGCCGATCTAATATTGTCAACTCTTCCCTCTTCAAATCGGCGGATGGAAGCACTTTCATAGGTAGAAACGAGTCTTCGGTGACATCTGCACAGAATGAAGTATGAATGACTAAGAATAATTCTTTTTCAAGGAAACATAAATGTAGAAAGAAAAACAGCCTCCATGGGTTTTATTTCTGCAGTCCTGACTTTATTTGGTATAGTATTTCATTTTAATGATAATTGAATTCTACAAGAAATTTCCAAAAGATTAATGCTGAGGCTGTTTTAACATGAAGGTTTGGGTACGGTTACATAGATTTTGTTATGTGGAGACTGTAAAAAAATAGCTAGTGTCTATAAAAATGAAATCTAGTGGAAAAACCTAGAATTGACTGAAAGACCCTGACAAATGTTTTATTAGTGGTACAGAATGAAATAATTGTGTAATTAATCATTCATTCACATGCTCTCAGGAAACATGTTTTATTTGAAGCCTACCCCAGTCCCACTTATTCGAGAACAGAAGTGGCATAGAGCAATTGAAAAGGAAAAACATTGAAGTTCTTTCAGGAGGGCAGTGAGGGTCTCCCCCGCAATGGACTGGTTCTCCCCTACTCTCCACTGCTTCTACTGGGCTAGAGTAGTCAGAGACCCAGCATGACACAGTGGATAGAGCACAGGCCTGGGAGACAGAAGGTCATGGGTTCGAATCCTAGCTCTGCCATTTTGCTGTGTGTGACCTTGGACAAGTCACTTGACTTCTTTGAGCCTCAGTTATTTCATCTATAAAATGGGGCTGGGAGGGTGAGCCTCACGTGGGATAGGGACTGTGTCCAATCCGATTTGCTTATGTCCACCCCAGCACGCAGTACAGTGCCTGGCCCATAGTAAGCGCTTAACAAATACCATAATTATAATTATTATTCACCTTGCAGCCCTTTTCTCCTCTCTTCTCCCCCCTACCTAGCAGCAGTAGTAGTAGTAGTAGTGCTACTTATTTACTGTCCACTTGGTGTGGTTCACTAGATGAGGAGCTTGGGAAGTGCAGAACAAAAAAAAGTGGCATTTTTCTCTACCCACAAGTAGCTTACACTCTAATGCCCATCAAATGTCATTTTAAAAAAAAATTAAAAAAATTTAAGGAGAAGGTGATTTTGATTTGGGCTAACACCTTTCTCTACTACATCCTATCCTTTATAAGGCTGAGTTGAAAGCTTTTTGTGGACAGGGAATGTGTCATATGCTTGTTTTGAGCTTCCCAGGTGCTTAGTATAATACATTGCACTTAGTGAGTGCTCAGTAAATACTACTACTACTCGAGCAGGTCAGTCGTTCAAGTTTCCAATGTAGAAATGGGCAATTAAGACATCAGCAGCAGCTTCCCATAAGGTCTTGGGACCTTATTTCTAGTTTGATTGTACCTCTCAGGTACTTGGTGCAGTTTTCTGCCCATGAGCATGTGAACGAAGTGCTTAGTGTTCTGTATTTAATTTGTACTCAATGATGGTAGACACGTTTCCTGCCCACAATGAGCTTACAGTTTAGCGGGGGAGACAGACATTAATATATACAAATAATTTACAGATATGTACATACCACTCCCTCTCGTGGCTTAGTGGATGGAAACGTGAGTTTGGGAGTCAGAAGGACCAGGGTTCTAATCCTGGCTCTGCCACGTGCCTGCTGTGTGAAGTTGGGCAAGTCACTTAAGTTCTCTGGGCCTGTTGCCTCATCTGTAAAATGGGGATAAGAGTGTGAGCTCCATGTGGGGCAGGGACTGTGATTGACCTGATTAACTTGTATCCACCCCAGTGCTTAGAACAGTACTTGGCACAAAATAATAATAATGATGATGGCATTTGTTAAGCGCTTACTATATGCAAAGCACTGTTCTAAGTGCTGGGAAGGATACAAGGTGATCATGTTGTCCCATGTGGGGCTCACAATCTTAATCCCCATTTTACAGATGAGGTAACTGAGGCACAGAGAAGTTAAATGACTTGCCCAAAGTCACACAGCTGACAAGTGGCAGAGTTGGGATTTGAACCCATGACCTCTGACTCCAAAGCCCATGTTCTTGCCACTGAGCCACACTGCACATAGTGAGCACTTAACAAGTACCATAATTATTATTATAAGCACCATGGGGCTGCAGAAAGGGTGAATAAGGGGTGCCTATCCAAGTGCAAAGGAAAGTTTATAGCCAGGAAATCCTCTCGGAGTACCCCATTTCCTCTATTTTTTCCTCTCTGCTCTCAATTCCTCCTCTCCTTCTTTTCCCCCCTTGCCTCCCACGCTCCCTCCCACACTTCCACCTGGGAGTCATCATCCTGGCCCATTCCAGCAGTTGCTCCTGCTGCTTCATTTGTGCATGGACTTTGTCCCCAGGACTTCTGGCCACTCTCCTTCCACCCAAGATGAACCAAAGCTCAGGGAGCAGCCGCCTGCACAGAGCTGCTTGTGGTGGGTGGCCAACTCGCTGGGCTCTCCCTAGGGATAATCCCTGAGAATTCTCTAACAATGGCAAAGCAATCCGCGGGAGCTGCCATTCTTCTCAATGAGTTCCAGCTCAGGGGCAATGGAGAGCAGGATTTGTCAAGGGGTCCTTCCGCCTTCTTGCTCCTGACTTTTCTCCATCTCTGACCCCAACCTTCTCCCACCCACCCCTGCCCCCGCCCCAGGGCCTGCCACAGCTTCGGGCTGATCGGCACTCAGCTCCGTCTCATATTCCTCCCCCAGTCTCCTGGGGTTTTTTCTGTGTGGCTTTTTTTGGTATTTGTTAAGCGCTAACTATGTGCCGGGCACTGTACTAAGTACTGGGTAGATATAAGCTAATCAGGTTGGCATAGTCCATGTCCCAGGTTGGGTTCACAGACTTAATCCCCATTTTACAGATAAGGTAACAGAGGCACAGAGAAGTGAAGTGATTTGCCCAAGGTCACGAAGCAGACAAGTGGCAGAACGGGGATTAGAACCCAGGTCCTTCTGGCTCCCTGGCTCGTGGTCTGTCCACTAGACTGCACCGCTTCTTGCCCGCTTTTCTTTATTCAGCCTCCCGTTCCCAGGGAATTCAGCATGTAGACATGCTGAGCCACTCGTTGCCTCCAGGGACCTAGCTAGTCCTACTGGTGATCTAGAAAGCAGAACATAGGGCCAAGTATGGGGTAAAGTCTGGCATCCCAGACCAATGCATATGGGCAAGGGGAAGGCCCAAAGGCACACTGCATTCAGTTCCTGCAATTTAAAGTACAAGAAGAAGCAGGGCGGTCTAGTGGAAAGGGAGTCAGGGGACCTGGGTTCTAATTCCAGCTCTGCCATTTACTGTGTGACCTTGGGCAAGTTAAGGTCTCTGTAAAGTCACCTTCTCTGTGCCTCAGTTTCCTCAACTGCAAAATGGGGATTCAATAGTTGCTCTCCCTCCTGTGAGCCCCCTGTGGGACAGGGATTGTATCTGGACTGATTGACTTGTGTCTACCCCAGCGCTTAGAACTTGACACATAGTAATTGCTTAAATGAGGCTAAAAAAAACCTTAAAAAACCAGATTGTAAGCTCGTTATGGGCAGGGAACATGTCTGCTAATTCTGTTACATTGTACTCTCCCAAGAGCTTAGTATAGTGCTCTGCACATAGTAAGCGCTCAATAAATGCGATTGATTGACTGATTGATTCACCCCCAACCTCATGTTAATGGCAACTGACTGATCACAGTTTCCACTATAAAGTAACTGTTCATTAGAACACCCTTGCCTCCGTTCTTTGTTTGTACCTACCATTTATGTTCACAGTGGGCCTCTGCTTACTTTCTAAGTCAGGTGTCTGTTTTACCCATGAGCCTAGTGGGAAGAGCATGGTCCTTGGGGTCAGAAGACCTGGGTTCTAATCCCAGGTCTGCCACTTGCCAGCTCTGTGAGCTTGAGCAAGTCACGGAACTTCTCTGGACCTCAGTTTCCTCATCTGTAAAATGAGGATACTTGCTCTCCTTGCTACTTAGACCCAGGACTGTTTCTGATTTAATTATGTTGTATCTACCCCAGTGCTTTATCTTATATCTGAGCACAGTGCTTGGCACACAGGAAGCACTTATCAAACACAACTATTACTATTATTATTATTATTATTTTAAAGCAATACATACTTTCAGGACATTGCTTTATTGATTACTAGGCAAAATTAACTTTCTACCGTTGTCCAGCACTACCTATAAAAGGCCAATTGCACAGTTCCGTTTCACTCACCTATAAAAGGCCAGTTGGAGCGCCACTTGAATGTAGGCATCTGGGCTGGTCTTCTGTTTTTTAATGAACTCTTTTCCGTAGCTCTCAAACTTATAAACCACAAAATCAAGATTCTTTACTATCCTGAAACAAGAGCAAATAATATTTGTGGAAGGTAAAATGTAAGATTTATGTTATGTTTACAAATTAAACTCAAAGATATACCTTCCTGTGTCAGTCCCTCTGTTTAAATACTAGCAGGCTTTCATTTAGTAGTATCGTAGAAGAATGTGTAACTATGTTATGTAACATACGCTGTTGATTTTTTTTAATTCCCTGAATGCCATTTACAGATGAAACTATTTTCAAAAGTGGCAATTGCTTAACTGAAAGTTCTTCAGAAGTGTCATTAAATGAGCAGTTTGTGCAAGATTCAGCATTGTATGAAAACAAGAGAAAAGCAAACTGGATAGCCTCAGCAGGTATGTCATTGTAAATTAAAGCCCATCTTATCACTGAGCTGGAAGTCTAGAGAAGGGGGTCTAGGAGGGTTGAGGATGTGTATGGTGTGATGGCCCAAGGGTGGTGACTTCTTCTTGGATCCCCTCAGAACTGACTGTCAAGTTCTTCCCTCTTTAGGAGTAGCATAATGGAAAAAGCATGGGACCCTGGGAGTCAGGAGACTTGGGTTCTAATCTCCGCTCCACCACTTGCCCGCTCTGGAGATGAGTTTCCTCATCTATGAAATGGGGATAAAATAGATTGTGCGGCAGCAGCGGCATGGGAGAGAGTCGAGGACAGAGACACGTTTACTGTGAGGAAGGTGGCAATGGTAAACCACTTCCGTATTTTTACCGAGAAAACTCTATGGATAAACTATCAGAATGATTGCCGATGGAAATGGGGCGTTCTGGGAGAGATGTGTCTTTGGCATCACTATGGGTTGGACATGACTCGACAGCATAAGACAACAACAACAACAACAACAACTCTGGGTAAGACAGGGACTGTTTCCCATCTGATTATCATATGTCTGCCCTTGCATGGGGCTTAGCAGTCAATCAATGGCACTTAGTGACCTCTTACTGGGTGCAGAGCTCTGTACTAACTGCTTGAGAGGGTACAATACAACCGAGTCGGCAGACATGCCCCCTGCCCTTAAGAAACTTGCAGTCTTCAGGGGGATATAGACATTAAAATAAATTACAGACGGGGGAAACCTAGAATAAAAGGATATGTACATAAGTGTTTTGGGACTGGGATGAATAGTATATAGTAGGCACTAAATAAATATCAGTATTATTATTATTATTATTATTATTATTATTATTATTAGACTTCACAAAGACTCTACCTACTTTTGAACTTTGTAGGCTGTGTGCACACCCAGACATTTCCCATGCTCACATCACCGTTTAGATGAAATGAAAAAAACCAAAAACTCGTGACTCCATCTTTCTCTTTCTACCAGCGCTTAGAACAGTGATTCACACATAGTAAGTGCTTAACAAATGCCATTATTATTATTATTATTATTATTATTATTATTATTATTATCACCAGTTTATTGTTTATTTGCCTCCATTTTAATGAATGATATTTGACCCTTGGAGCATATGGCTTCACTAGGGCTCGTTAAAGGCAAAATCTGCACTATCCACCAGAACTTGGATCAATCAGTGGTATTTATTGAGCAATCACTATGTGCAGAGAATTGTATTAAGCACTGGGGAGAGTACAGTGCAACAGAATTGGTAGACATGTTTTCTGCCCACAAGGAGCTCACAGTTTAAAGGGTGAGGGAGAAGTTAAAATAAATAAATAGACTCCGGCTAGGTACATAAGTACATCTACCCCAGCACTCAGCACATTGCTTGACACATAACAAGCTCTTAGCAAACCCCACAGTTATTATTATTATTGTTGTTTTTGTTATTATCATTCATGGGCAGTCGCTCCCTGGTTGTGTGTAGGCCTGGACTGGCCTTCCTTCGCTGGCGCTGTGTCCAGCCTTGGGGTGCTCTGAGGTGCTCAGGGGAGTGGACAGGCATGAGGACAGCAATGCTCCTTCAGAAAACCCAAACAAGTTGGGCACCCCTTGAAACCTGACCCGTGTTCACTCCAACCTGAGAGAATGGCCCCCTGTGACGTTCCAGTATAGATTGAAGCAAAAGTAGCAGCTTGGATTCAAATCCCCTATTCAAACCAGTTGTTTATGACTCCCCCAAAACAAGTCAATCATTTTTTCCCCTGGCTGTACTCTGCTTGGTCAGAGGAGACCCTCTTTGCATTTTATGGAAATGATGCGTTCCTTGGTCAGCTTAGTTCTCTGGGAACCCGAACTCATGGAACTCAGCCCTACTTTGCCTATGTTTACCCAGAGGGCAGACCAGGCTGGGAGGGGCTGGAGTTTAGCGGGAGCGACTGGAATTTACAAGCTGCCTCTGAAGAAGTGACCAGGCAGACCCAATCTTAAAGTACTTTTGACCGGGAGACCCTCTGGCCTTTGGTACCTGTGAAGTTTCTCCGCAGAAGATGCCAAGTGTCCCTGGATTTCGGGGGAGCATTTCCAGCGCAGTCTGCGAGGAGCAGGAAGCTCGCTGACCGAATCTGCCCTGACCAACTTCTTTGAGCTGTCCTTCCTGTGAGAGACAATGACAATGGCCACAAGGGATCAGTCAGTCAGTGGTGCTTATTGAGTGATGGCTCTGTGCGGAGCTCTGCACTTCAGCTCTTGGCATGCAGTAGAATAAGCAGACATGGGCCCTACCCTCAATGAGCAGGATGGTCTAGTGGATAGAGCAAAGTCCTGGGAGTCAGAAGGACCTGGTTCTAATCCCAGCTCTCTCACTTGTGTGCTATGTGACCTTGGGCTAATCATTTCACTTCTATGTGACTCAGTTCCCTCATCTGTAAAATGGGGATTAAGACTGCAAGTCCCATATGGGACATGGACTGTTCCTGACTTGTTTTTCTTGTATCTACTCCAGCACTTAGAACAGTGCCTGGCACCTAATAAGTGCTTAACAGATACCATAAAATCAAAAGGAACTTAGAGTCTAGTGGGTTACTTATAACCTTTTTGTCTTGACTTTCAGATCCATTTTAATTTTTCCTTTGGAGAGCTCTAGAGATGCATTGGATGGAGGAACAAGTTCAGCCTGGACTTGCCACTCTCTGAAATATGCAGAGAACACAAATGGGACAATCTGTGAACATCTCATGGGAAGTTGAAATGCATCGAGCTTAATGTTTTTATTTTCCCAGCAAAACTTCTGCAGACCCTGTACTCTTTCCAGGAGACCACCCTATTTTTCAGGGGTGAGGAGCCTACGGGAAGTAGCCTGGGAACGGGAAATTAGTGGGAAGCTGGGAAGAGGTCAGATGCTCTGAAGGAAACCAAATACTCACATGTGTTTGAGCAGATGTTCAGTGCACTGCACCAAGACGATCCCGTCAAAAGGGGAATGTTCACATATGGTCCCACAGACTCCATCTCTCCCTACCACAAACTAGAATAAGAAACACAGAGATGACCAACTGCCCCGATGCAAATCAGGAGGCAACAGTAATTGAGTAGAAAGATCGTTAGTAATCCTTTGGCATTTGAGAGACTGTTTTTCCCCCAAATATCACAGAGGAATTTACCAAGAAGACATGTTTCTTGCAGGAACAGAGAAACCTTGATATTCGCTTTTTGATTCCCGCTTTTATGTTCCCCGGAGAATGCAGGAATTCATGAACCCAGGAATTCTTAAACAGCTCATGGCTCCCCTGTGGCCTGATCCTAGTGGGAGGTGGATTCACTTTGCTCTGCCTACTATAGGGAAGCCAAGGCTGCCTGGATCCCGGCACTGCAGGACAGGTGAGATGCCAACTTTGCTTATTGCTGATATCTTGAAACATTTTTCAAGAGCACTCTCCTGGCAAAGGATGGGAAACAGGCGGGTTCCTGAGATCATCAGAACCACAGGACAACCTCCTCTCCTGGATCAGTTTCTCCCAATTGATCCCACTTGGGGGGAGGTGGTGATGCTACTCTTTCTGCGATGAACTGGTTGATCTATCAATCAGTCATATTTATTGAGCACTTACTTCATGCAGAGCACTGTACTAAGAGATTGGGAGAGTACAATAGAAGAGAGATGATAGGCATGTTTCCTGACCACAAGAAGCTTACAGTCTAGGGAGGTTGACATAACATTTGTCTTAAGGATGTTATTTTAAGATCCTTGTCTACCATTCTGTAAAACTACAGAGACCCAGTTTGCTATCAGATTGGGAGGGTTTGCGGGTGTGTGGGAGGCCAAGTAGAAAGGGACTCTAAGAATCATGCAGATAATTGTCCTGAGGTCAATCCCCACAACCCCTGAGAACTGAATGTGCTTGTGGGCGTCCAGGGTAAAAAATCTCATCAACTCTTCAGGAGAAAATCTCCCTACTCTGGGCTCGGGGGGTGACCTTGAAGTGTGGGTCTGGGGCATTGCTAGGGGAACATTTTAGCAGTCCACTTGGCTCATTGAATTGTACTTGTTGCTTAATAATTAATAATAATAATGATAAAAATTGTGGTATTTGTTAAGCATTTACTCTATGCCAGGCGCTGTACTAAGCAGTGGGGTAGATACAAGATAATCGGGTTGTACACAGTCCCTGCCCCATGTAGAACTCAGTCTTAATCTCCATTCAAATAGGAGGTAAATGAAGCCCAGAGAAGTTAATTGACTTGCCCAAGGTCATGCAGCAGACAAGTGGAGGAGCTGGAATTAGAATCCTGCTTTTTCCACTAGGGCTCCCTACTTTTCTGCTTAACTTGGGAGTTCACAGCTGGAAATGATTTTGATGGGTCTGTTACAACAACTCTTACCTGCTCCGATGAATTAAAAAAATAGCTCGTCATTAGGCATTTGCAAGTGATACAAAAAAGGTTCCGTTCCCTCAGTTCCCCTGGCCACAAGCAGCAAGCAAAATAGATTCGAAGGGGTATCAGCTGATCCAGAGAAGCCCCTGGAGATCTTACCTGCATTGGCTTATCATACCATCGGTTCGCCCCATTCTTGCCATAGCCCCCGCCATGTAGAAGCTGCAGTGCCATGTTGGCATCAGTGAGCTCCTCTCCCGCTGGGGTATCCAGGCACACCAAGCAGATGCACCGTTCGATCATGTCCAGAGAATCGCGGTTGGTGGAATCTACGGACGGACAGGAACAGGTCTGATACTCACCTGCCAGTTAGTCGTACAGCTGTCCCTTGGGTCCCTCCCTCTCTCTCCCCCTTCTCCGGCACCTTGACTAAGTTATCCCTAAATAGATCAGTTTTTCCTATTCTAACCAAGAGTGGCCCTTTTCATGGTTGACTTTTCTTTGAGCAACACAGGTGAGGTGACCAGAATGCAAGGACTGAGTGCAGGTTCATGTTCTCTTCAGGTTCACATCCTTTGGTCCCAGAATACTGGGGCTGGAAGAGTTCACAGAGTTCATCCCCCTGCCTCTCAGCCCCTTTGCACCAAATCCATCCGGAGGCAGGGTGCTTCTCCCGTTCTGCCTCATGTCTTCAGAAGGAGTCTTGCCAACTTCCCCACCCTGAAGGCTTCTTTGGACCCTGGGGTGAAAAAACCTTTTCCAAGCTGGCATCCCTGGCCTAGGGGTTGGCGATTCGTTCATGTTTCAGTCTGAGTGGCAGCTCTGAGCAGAGTCACAATGCACCAAGAGTGGCTCTCCCTGGCAGTGGGAAGGCCCTGGTACCATCAAGAGGCCAGAACGGAGGAACAGAGCCCAACTGCTGGGCGCCAGCTGGTCCCAGTGGGTGTAAGGCCCACTCCATCACTCCCAGTGCCTTTTCTTGGTTGAGTTTCCCAACCAAAGCACAGGCACTGATTCAGCAGAGGGAACATCCCCTCAACCTCCTTCCCCCTTCCCTCTCTCCAACTCCAGTACTCTCTTCCCTCCAGCCACTGGATGCATGACAGATGGCACATTGGCCACCAGTTCCGGCCTGTGCCTGTGGCTCTGGCAGTATCTGCCAATTAACCCAGAGCTGCTCTATCAGAGGCAGATGGTTCAGGGAGGCGAAGGGGGAGAGGGCTGCCCCTTGACTCCTAGAGAAGCCAAACCAGAAAAAGGAATTTCCTTTCGAGATGTCTGGCCCCTGGTGACTCAAGGCAGGCCTACGCCTTGGGGCTCCCGCCATCTGGGGCCCAGAAGCAGGTGCAGACAATGATAATAATAATGATAATACTACTTGTTAAGCACTTACTATGTGCCAAACACTGTTCTAAGTGCTAGGGTAGATTCAAGTTAATCAGGTTCTACACAGTCCCTGAGCTACATGGAGCTCACATTCTTAACCCCCATTTTATAGATGAGGTAACTGAGGCCCAGAGAAGTGAAGTGACGTGCCCAAGGTCACACAGCAGACGTGTGGCAGAGCCAGGATTAGAGGTCTTTCTAACTCCCAGGCTCATGCTCTATCCAATAGGCTACACTCCTTCTTATAGATGCTAGGCTCATGGCTGTGATGAGGAGGAGGAGGAGGAGGAGGAGGAGGAGGAGGAGGAGGAGGCTGACGGTGTCCTAGCTTTTCAGGAGGAATGAGAGCAGGGACCTGGCTAGAGACAGAAAAGCCAAATGGCCTTGCCAATGAACCGGAACCCATCCAGAGAACAGATCAGTCAAACTCTGACAAGGTTATCATGTTGAGCAGAAACGAAAGACACCGAAACTCATCTACCATGACTTGGGATGGAGGCAGAGACCAGCGAGAAGTGATGGAAACAAGGAGCCGATGGGGAGAAGTTCAGCAGGAACAATTTGTCTTGTGACATCGTCATCTAGCATATTGAATCTCATTTAATATGGTCAATCAATCTTCCGAAAAGAGCCATTACTTAATGGGAAAAGGTGGGGGTTGGAGAACATTAGGTTGATAAGCTTGGCCATATAAACCTGTAAGAAGTAACGGGGGAAAAAAATGACTGTTTTTAATACACCAATCCTAGTCACCATCAGGCTTTCCAGGCTGACATTGGACTGAAAGACCCAGAGCAGACATGCGGCACTTAGTATTGTTCTCTGCACACCAAAGATGCTCAGTAAATACTTCTGACTGATTGATTGGTTAATTGGTTCATGGTTGTGAGAGGTAGAAGGCTCAATTAGTATAATGATTATAACATGATTATTCAGCCTTATGTTGAGAGTCTCTCCTGGATAGGTGTAATATAACATGATCTTTAATGTGAAAACAAACAAATTCATGAATCTTATTCATCTAGACATCCTTCCTAAAGGATTAGGAGAAAGTGGTTATGAAGATGCTGGATAAGAAATTAGAAAAGGATAACAGAAAGAAAAAGTCCTTCGACAGTTTTGAATATCTGGGCCAGAAGGGCAGAGAACCAGAGGTTTTGAAGTTGATTTTAGAGTCTCTATTTGCTATTCTGAGACACTGATGTTTTGCTGTCACTCCTTCAGAAAGAGGATGTGTGTAAAGCTGAAGCTGGGAATGGTTTTTCCCAAATTTTGGCGGGGGTGGGGAAGAGTGCATTGAAAACTGGGGACAACTCTTGTAGTTCATCAACTTGTTTCTCAGTATATATTCTGATGAGGAGCAGTATGGCCTGGTGAAAAGAGCACGGGGCTGGGAATCAGAGGTCCTGGGTTCTAATCCCAACTCTGCCAGTTTTCTGCTGTGTGATCTTGGGCAAGACACTTAATTTCTCTGTGCCTCAGTTTCCTCAACTGTAAAATGAGGTTCAATGTCTGTTCTCCCTTGTACTTAGACTGTGAGCCCCATGTGGGACAGGGACTGTATCTGACCCAATTATCTTATATCTACCACAGTTCCTAGAACAGTGCTTGGTGCATAGTAAGAGCTTAACATATTTAATAATAATAATAATAACAACATCAGTGGTTGTGGCTTCTACCAGAGAACTCATCATTGCTAGAATTGTGGACCAACAGATGATAACAACAAAATAAAAAAACACATTCCACTGAAGGAGGTGTCAATGTGTTTCCAAGCAGTGTGGTCTAGTGGGTAAAGCACAGGCATGGAAGTCAGATGGACCTGGATTCTAATCCTGGCTCCACCACTTGTCTGCTGTGTGACCCTGGGCAAGTCACTTCACTTCTCTGTGCCTCAGTTACTTTTACTGTGAAATGGGGACTGAGACTGTGAGCCCCAAGTGGGACAGGGACTCAGTCCAACCTGATTTACTTGTATTCACCCTAGAGTTTAGTACAGTGCCTGGCACATAGTAAGTGCTTAACAAATACCACGATTATTATTATTTTATTTATGATTTTCTTTTCTTTCCAAGCCAGTAGGCCTTTCTACCCTGCATTATGTTTTAGAAAGGAAAAATGTTCTCCTCAGTCAAGGGTAGCTTTAGTGCCAGGCTGGTCTGTCTGGTTTGCCAAGGACAGGCTCCTGCCAGCTTTCCGTTAGCTATTTACCAAGCCTAGAAGCAGCCCCAGGCTCTAATTGACTCCTGATGATATAAATATTTACAGGAGCGCATGTAACCCGGTGGGCACGACTTGAAAATACGTATGTTATTGGGATCTCCATGGCATGTATCCAGGAAATGCTCATTTATTCAGGAAGGGTTTTCTTTCCCTTTCACCCATTTCCTGTGAGTGGACCCTGCTCTTCCAGACACAGAGCACAATTATTTTATTAAATAGCCCCACCAGGGGAACCTCAGTCAATTCTCTCCGGACCTGGGAACAGCTCAGCTTCCAAGGTTAAGTGCTTGGAGCTTTGCTAGCTGGCCAAAGTGGGTCAGGCCCTCAGAGGAAGTCATTGGAAATATGGTCTCGATTCTTCTTCTGGGAAATCTCCCAATTACCTGTTGGTAGCAAAGGGTGGGGTGGGGGTAGATGAAGCTCCCAAATCGGACCTTAAAATTATATGATGATGGGAATTCCTGGGCTGATCTACTAAGGAAAATCGAAGACCTTTCAGGGAGAAGATTGTAAGCCCCTTGTCTAATTCCCACTTTCATTTATTCATTTTTTACAGTATTTGTTTAATGCTATATGCCAGGCAATGTACTAAGCATTGAATAGTGTATACCCTCACACTTATAATACTGGATCTGTATACCCTTTTCTAGTTCTCAGTACAGTGCTCTGCGCACATTAAGAGCTCAATAAAGACTATTATTACTGGAAGAGATCTACCTCTCCGGGGTTCCAAATTCTACCAGCCCCGCTCCAGGTTCACCAGCCCCAGTCCTTCCCACACCCACCAGTGGCCTGCCTAATTTGGCAGTGAATATTGGAGCCCAAGGAGCTTCAGCTTGTCGTAATATCCCTCCACCTCTCCGACAACATCGACCACTCCTTTCTCCTAGACATTCTCTCTAACCTGGGTTTCATCGACACTATGCTCTCCCTGTTCCCTTCCTATCTCTCTGACTCCTCCTTTTCAGTCTCCTTTGCTGGGTCTTGGCCCGCCCCTGAGTTTTGGGGTTGGGCTTGTTGTGGAGACTTGACCACTCTAGGTGGGCAGAACCCAGGATATCCAGGAATATCTATTTCCCCAGGCTCACTTCTGCAGAAAACACCTTACCCAAGAGAGAAAGGGAGGAAGTTGATGGACTCATCAACTTCAGGTGAGATGCTTTTTGCTTACTCTGCCCTGCCCCACCCTCTCTCCGCTCACCCTGACAGTGCAGTTGTAGCTCCAGGAGTCGGGGTGTGTGTTGTGATGGGGAGGAGTTTGGAAAAGGGACTCTGACGGAGCCAAGGAGATTGAGGTTTTGAGGGGAAGGAACTCCCCCGTTGTGGAATGTGAGCTCACTGTGGGCAGGGAATGTCACTGTTCATTGTTGTATTGTACTTTCCCACGCACTTAGCTCAGTGCTCTGCACACAGTAAATGCTCAATAAAAATGATTGAATGAATGGCCTCTCTCAGGGGCTGGGTAGAAGGGGTGGATAGCGCTTCCTAAAGGTCCCCCGTGGTCCAGGATCCCCTAGTGCATCCCAGACTCCCATAGAATGCTGAGTTCATCCATTTTGTTCCTGCAGGTGAATTCTAAATCTGGCCCAGCTTGGCAACTCCCCTTCATGTGCCGGAATGGACCAATATGGAACTTGGGAACAAGTTTGATTAAGGAATGTATTTCAATGGTGCCATCCAAGAACTTATCCTGGTACGGAGTCCAGGCCAGCTGGGGGAAGAAACAGGTAAAACTCGCCCCCTAATATATGAGACCAAATTCAAAACAGAAGCTATTATTCCGATGACTCCAGGGGTCTCGTGAAAAAGAAAAAAATAATGGAAACGAATAAGGTACCAAAGGAGCCTATCCACTTTTAAAAGGAGAACAGCTAACTCCTAGGAAGGTTTTAAGCATTTTGGGACCAGCTCCTTTTGCAACAAGCCAGTCCTCTCTAGCAAGATAATAATAATAACAATCATAATAATAATAATAATAATAATGGCATTTGTTAAGCACTTACTATGTGCAAAGCACTGTTCTAAGCGTGGGGGAGGATACAAGGTGATCAGGTTGTCTCACGTGGGGCTCACAGTCAATCCCCATTTTACAGATGAGGTAACTGAGGCACAGAGAGGTGAAGTGACTTGCCCAAAGTCACACAGCTTACAAATGGCAGAGCCAGAATTTGAACCCATGACCTCTGACTCCCAAGCCCGTGCTCTTTCCACTGAGCCATGAGATGGCACCCAGGGCCAGTGTGAGCTGTGGTTGTCTCCCTCTGCCTCCCCGTGGCCCCTGTTTTAGGTGCCTAGGATCCTAGTGCTGGGAATAATTCATTCATTCATTCATTCAATCATATTTATTGAGCACTTACTGTGTGCAGAGCACTGTACTAAGTGCTTGGGAAGTACAAGTTGGCCACATATAGAGACGGTCCCTACCCAACAGTGGGCTCACAGTCTAGAAGGGGGAGACAGACAACAAAACAAAACATATTAACAAAATAAAATAAATAGAATAGTAAATATGTACAAGTAAAATAAATAGACTAATAAATCTGTACAAACATATGTACAGGTGCTGTGGGGAGAGGAAGGAGGTAAGGCAGGGGCGATGGAGGAGAGAGGAAGGAGGGGGCTCAGTCTGGGAAGGCCTCCTGGAGGAGGTGAGCTCTCGGTAGGGCTTTGAAGGGAGGAAGAGAGCTAGCTTGGCCGATGGGCAGAGGGAGGGCATTCCAGGCCCGGGGGATGATGTGGGCCGGGGGTCGATGGCGGGACAGGCGAGAACGAGGTACGGTGAGGAGATCAGCGGCAGAGGAGCGGAGGGTGCGGGCTGGGCTGTAGAAGGAAAGAAGGGAGGTGAGGTAGGAGGGGGCAAGGTGATGAAGAGCCTTGAGGACGAGAGTGAGGAGTTTTTGCCTGATGAATAATGACACTAGTCCCCTCAAAAAAGGCTATGGATGATTTCAGGTTGGGAATTTGTGTCCCCACATTGTGAGTCTTGGATAGGACAGCATCCCTGTCTGATCCGTTATATTTGTATCTACCCCAGTACTCAGTGCACAGCAAGCACTTTGCTACCACTGGCTCAGTGGCAAGAGCCCGGGCTTGGGAGTCAGATGTTGTGGGTTCTAATTCCGGCTCCATCACATGTCTGCTGTGTGATCTTTAATCACTTCACTTCTCTGAGCCTCGGTTCCCTCCTCTGTAAAATGGGGATGAAGCCTGTGAGCCCCACGTGGGACAACCTGATCATATTGTATCCCCCCGAGCGCTTAGACCAGTGCTTCGCACATAGTAAGCGCTTAACAAATGCCACCATTATTATTAATCAGTGCCGCCTGATGGGCCAATGGGCTGGCAGAGGAAGAAGAAATTTTTTAAGAACAAGTGCCTATGCTATTTCTAACATTCTTTCTTCATTTGTAAAAACCTCAAAGCAAGTGGGCAACAGACACCACTCAGGAGGAGGGCAAGGGAATGATCAGGTACCTGGGGGCAGATGGGGTAGGGCCAGACTCTCAGACCAGTCACGTTCCTGAGCAGTGGGGATGATGCTCTGAGAAAGCATCTTGTCTCCGCCTGGACTCTCCTGGCTTCCCTTAGCTCGTTTGCTTCCCAAAATGAACCACATTTCGTGAATCCAGGCGCATTGCAATGCAGAGAGTCTCTGAGCAGCTCGACTTCAAAAGCTCCAGTAGATTCCCCTCTCCCGTCACTCAGGGATTGTGAGATTTATAGCAGTCTGCACTAACAAAGAAGCCCAAGTCCCCAGTTAATGCAGCACAATGGCCCTGCTGGAGTTATCGCAGTCCTCCACGGCCCCGGAGAGTGGGTGAGAGTGTGTCTCTCCCTGCTGCCCCAGTGTTATGATGGGCTCCCATCCAGACAAATGAGCACCAATCGGAGGATGGCTTAGCGATGGGGCGAGGGCCCGGTGGTCACTCATGCTCCCGATGGTTCTGTCATCAGCATGGCCACTCATCCAGCCACCAGCCCCTCACCCCTCCTCTCAGAAATCTCCTTGAAAAAGACAACAGAGCAGGCTTCCCCCACGGCACCCAGAGAGTGCACTTTTTTAGCGCCATGGTTGAAACACAAGTATTATGAGATATTTGCCGGGACCAAACTGTGGGTGATGTTCTAACCGAGTCTTCACCTGAAGCAGGGATGTTATAACCAAGTCTAACCGTGTCTGGTATTTTCCAAAGGGCTGAACTAGCTCACTAGGGGAAAGATAAAAATAAACCTTGGTATCTCCCAACAGCTCTTGACATTCAAAGGAGATGGGTGGCCGGTTTTGTTTCCTGCTTGAAGTATGGAGGTGGAGGTGCACACTTGCTCTCCTTGGGGCCTACAGGCCCCCCATCACCAAGGAAGGGAAGGAAATGAAGATGGAGGTGGAGGTAGAGGTGGAGGCGGAAGCATCTGGGGGTGGCGGCTAACCTTTCACGAGGGAGGTCCGGGCCCGGGCCCACTCAGCACGTCCATCAGATGTCAGCAGGCCGATCGGGGGCAACTGCTCATCTTCGTCTGCCGCCAGTTTGACTATCTTTCGTAACTGAGTGAACAGATCCCCCTCACTGAGACGGCGGAAATTAATGACAACGTCCAAAACAAAGAACTGCAGGGGAAATAGGTCAAATGCATCACTCGTGGTTCAGCGGCTTGAACATGGCACTCAGAGGCCAGGCCTCAGGACAGGAGCAGGGATTGATAATGTTAATAATAATGCTAATAATAATAATGCTAATAATAATAATAATAATCATAATGGCATTTAGTAAGTGCCAGGCACTGAGGTAGATGCAACATAATCACATCAGACACAGTCCCTGTCCCACATGGGGCTCCCAATCTAGGAGAGAGGGGGAGAACAGGGTTTTTATCCCCATTTTGCAGAGGAGGAAACTGAGGTCCAGAGAAATTGTGACTTTCCCGAGGTCACACAGCAGGCAACTGGTGGAGTTAGGACTAGAACCCAGACCTCCTGACTGCTAATCCAGGCTCTTTCCATTAGGCCAGGGTACTTCAACCAACCTCACAGGAGTGGCTGGTCTTTGCAGACTCGAAACTGGGCCCCTGACCGTACACGGAGGCTTTGGGAAGGCCAGGAAGGACCGGGCCAATTCCAACACACCTCTGGGACAAGGGGAGGGAAGGCCACCAGATTTGCCACTGAGAAAAACTTCTATTTTCCCCAGCTTCAGGCCCAATCCCAGACTTCCACAAACAGGGGCTTCAATAATCATCATCATCATAATAATATTTGTTAAGCACTTACTATGTGACAAGCACCGATCTAAGTGCTGGGGTAGCTACAAGGTTATCAGGTTGAACAGAGTACCTCTCCCACATGGGGCTCCTAGTCTAAGAAGGAGAGAATAGGATTTAATCCCCATTTAGGGAGTAGGATTTAATCCCCATTTTACAGATGAGGAAACTGAGGTCCAGAGAAGTTAACTGATTTGCCCAAGATCCCACAGCAAATGGTGAAAAAAGATTAGAACTCAGGTCCTCTGACTCCCAGGCCTGTGATCTTTCCACTAGGCCATGGTGCTTCTCTTTACTGCATCTGCAGGCCCTGCTGAGCTGGCCATTCCCCTCTGCTCCAGACACTTTTAGCCGCACACGGGGCTAGAGGAAGTGGTCCAGCCTGGCTTTCTGACGTACTTTCAGGCCTGTGGCTCCCTCGAATCAGATAAAGATGGGGCCGTGGCCTACCTAAAACCAGTGGCACTGGAAAGCAAAGGAGGGGAAGCCCTCCCTGGGTTTTGTTTGGTTGCTTTGGTAGGTGTGTCTCTTTGGGAGATCCCACTGAGCATCACTTCCCTTTCCATTGTCCAGAGCCTGCTCCAGGCAGCCTCCCGGGTTTCTGCACACTGGTCTCCGCTGTCAGCACCCCAGCTGGCCCAGCCTGATCCACAGGGCCAGGAGACGGTGTCTCAGGAGGGATCTGCTCCTGCCATGCATGGGGAAGAGTGAGCTTCAGGAACAGCCAGGGGCTCCCCACAGTTTAAAGGATCGCCATAACCTCAGTGTGGCCAGAGAATGTGTCTACCGACTCTGTTGTAGTGTACTCTCCCAGGTACTTAGTACAGCATTTCGCCCGCAGAAAGTGCTCAATAAGTACCACTGATTGACTGAATCCAGCTCTGGCCCAGAAGGCCGAACCGCTGGATCTCCCAGTCAGCAGGTAGACATGAGCCAGCTCCTATGACCCAGCTTCCAGCCCAGACTTTTCCCAACTGCACTATCAGGGCAGAGGCAGCAGGTGAATCTGCCCCATCTGTAATTTATTTTAATGTCTATCTCCCCAGCTAGACCTTGTCTCCCCAGCTGGAGAAGGGATCACATCTGCCAACTTTATTGTACTCTCTGAAGCGCCTAATGCAGTGCCCTGCACAGGTAGCGCTCAGTTAATACCACTGATTGATTGACTGAGTGGAGCAAGGAGCAAGGAAGAGAAGGTTCTGGGAGGGAAGAGGGAAGAATGGCTTCCTGATATCCTGGAGCACAGTTACTGCTGTAATAAAAATAATAACAAAAATGCTTGTGGTATTTGTTTCACGCTTACTACATGTCAGGCACTGTACTAAACACTGGGGTGGGAAAAAAATAATGGGGTTGGACACAGTCCCTGTCATTTATTCATTGAATCATATTTATTGAGCGCTTACTGTGTGCAGAGCACTGTACTAAGCGTTGTCCCACAAGGGGCTCACAGTCTCAATCCTCATTTTACAGAGGAGGTTGCTGAGGCACAGAGAATTTAAATGACTTGACCAAGGTCACATAGCAGACAAGTGGAGGAGCAGGAATTAGAACTCAGGTCCTTCTGACTCCCAGGACTATACTCTATCCACTAGGCCATGCTGCTTCTCTGGAACCCTGGGTTGTGGGAGACAGAAGAGTCGTGGAACTGATCTTGGGTGCCACCTGGCACAGGGAAGATGGGCTCTGGCTTTCTGGCTTCTGTCTGATTTAAGACCCTCCGTTCCCTGGGAAGCCATCACTAGCTCAACCTCAACCTTGTCTTCTCTGGGCTGGGATCCCGGCTCCTTCTCCGACCCTCTTGACAGCAGCGCAACCAAAGTCAAGAGGCCGACCCACCTGATTGCTGCAGGCCACGATGACATGCTCTGGTTCGGGCATGACGCTGCTTTTCGGGGCCACCAAGGTGTCTCTGGGGTGTCCTGGAAGGCGATAGGAAGAAAAGAGTCCATAGTATTGTTTCATACAGAGGGGCTGACCGGACAGCTGTCCTCGGGCAAAATCAACAGGGAGAGCCCGGCTGGAGAGAGACAAGGGAGACAAAGAGAGAGACAGAAAAGGAGAGAGAGAGCTTATCTGTAGTTGGTTTCATCCCGTTTAGACTGGGCAAAGCCCAGGTGTCCTCCTCCCTGGTCTGCTGGTGGGAAGTTTCTCTGCGGATTTCATGAAGCTTGGCACTGTGGGGCTGCTTAGCCCTGGGGTCGGTGGCCTGGAGTCTCGAGAGCCTCATTCCCCCATCCCAACCCACGGACACAAACCCCAGGGGCCAGAGTGGCCCGTCCACCCCTCCGTCCTCCTGCCACTGCCAGGGAGGGCACCGGAGATCTGCTCCAGGCCGGGCCTTCTCCCCAAATTCTCCTTCCACATCCCACGCTGCTTACGTGTCCAGCAAAGCTTTGTAATCCAGAACTCCTGAAATGAGGTGGGCAGCAAACCTAGAAACCAGAAACGCAAGTTGTGTGTGAACCTTCCACAGAGAGGGGTCAGCCCGCACTTCCCGACAGACACCAAACACTGAAAAACATTCAAACCTTCCTCCTTCCCACACTTTTGGGAAGATGCCAAAAGGCAAAGGCAGACAGAGGCAGGGAAGAAGACCATCACTCTCCTTAGATGTGATTAGTGGGGGATGAGTATCAGGGTAGGAGACACACTCCCAACCAGGTGGGATCAAAGGGATCGAAGGCCAGGATTGGCTGTGGACCAGTCGCCCTTCAACTCTTTCTCCTCGGTCTTTAAGCACTTAGCATAGTGCTCTGCACATAGTAAGCACTAAATAAATACCATTGATTCAGGGGAGAGGAGGAAGAAGTCGAGTCTCCTCCCTGGGAGAAGGATCACTGCTCAGATCGATTCTCCGAACACCCCTGAAGTAGCTGGATGGTAGGGAACATTGTTCCCATTCCACAGAAGGAGAAACTGAGGGTTTTGAGAGTAAAGCAACAAGGGCAGAATGCAGAAGAGTCGATGTTTGCAGAGCTTTTCCCATGGAAATTCCCATCTGCGTTTCAGAGGAAAGAATAATGTAGCAATAGTCTGGCCTGATTTGGGAGTCTCTGGAAGGCAGCATTTCAAAGGATAGATGAGGTGGACAATGCAGATCTCTTTATAAATCTCTGGAGCCAAGAGTAGACTCCCTTCCCCCAGGGACTGGATGGCAGCTCTGTCACTGTACTAAGGGCTTGTCTCACCTCTGTCTTGACTAGCAGCAGAAAAATTGGTTGCCCTCGACATCCTGAATTCTCTTCCAGCTCTGGTTGCCATGAAAAGAGTCCCTTTGATCCTTCAAGAGGCCACACACTATTCAGAAGCTTCCATTGCCCCTACTGAGCTGGAAGCCTCTAGCTCGGGCAAGTTAGATACTGTGACACCAAGATTCCTACTACATTTTCTATTGTGACTTCCCCCCTATTTTTAAAGTCTTAAAGCCCACCAGAACATGGCCTCCATCATCCTAAACTTGGGGATGATGCAAGGGGCAGTCATTTGCATGGAAATTCAGTCCCTGGGATACACTTTCAAATTCCTATGGGAAGAGGCAACCTGCAATGGAGAAGAGAGGTTCTGGGGACTACTATAACCCCCATGCTTATGCAAATGGCAGGGCAGGGCTACGGTCACCCTATATATAGCTTAGACTTCCAGGTAAGCTTGACCGCACTAAGCGATACTGGTTTCTGTGGGAGCCATCACAAGAATGAAAAACAGCACTTTGGAGGAAGCAGTTGGGAATGGTGTGCTATTTAGGGGACAGAGGAGGGAGCACTTAGTTCAAGTAGGTTAAAAGAATGGCTTAGACTGCAGGAGTTGCCAACTAGTGAGGCCATGCCTATTTGAAGAACTCTGGTTTCACTCTTCCAGGAAAGAAGGAATGACCATAAGCCAGGAAACCTCAAGAAATGGGGGATAAAAAAGCAGAGAAAAGCAATTCCAGGTATGTGGGCAACATCCTTATTGAAAACAGCAAGGAATGAAAAATTAGGGGTAAGGGGAGGGATCAACCGCATCCTGCCTCTGGCTTGGAACTCCTTCTCTCTTCATATCTGGCAGACAATCACTCTCCCCACCTTCAGAGCCTTAGGGAAGGCACATCTCTTCCAAGAGGCCTTCCCCGACTAGGCCCTCATTTCCTCTTCCCCTTCTCCCTTCTGCCCCTTGCACTTGGATTTCCACCTTTATTCACCTCTTCTTCAGCCCCACAGCACTTAGGTACATAACTGTAATTTATCCACTTATATTAATGTCTGTCCCCCCCTCTAGACTGTAAGCCTGTTGTAGACAGGGAATGTGTCTACCAACTCTGTTATGTTGTACTCTTCCAAGTGCTTAGTACAGTGCTCTGCACACTGTGAGCACTCAATAAATACCATGAATTGAATGATTGATTGTTTGGAGAGAGAAACAGGGTTGGAATTGCCAAATTTAAGACGATGAACCTGGCCTTCAGTGCACTCTGGAGATGTGGTAGGTTTCCTGTCATTTGTCCTCCAACCTCTAGTCAACCCACATACCAGCCCCTCATCCTCTGCCATCTCCTCTCCCTGTCTGCCAGAGTTCCCCAGCAACACAGACGTCAGGGAAACTCAGATAAAAAAAATCAGAAAGGTGGATGAAAACATATTGCATCTGTGTCTGTTATATTGTTATACTGTACTATCCCAAGCTCTTAGTACAGTGCTGTACAAATGGCAAGCACTCAATAAATACGATTGACTGACCGACTGGCTGATTGATCGCTCCTTATGGGACGCCACAGTTTGAAGTAGATATTTGATATCTGACATTTGATATTTGCCCTATCCACAACCCTACAGCACTTATGTGCATATCATTAAATTATATATTACAAATTACTCATTTATTTATATTGTCTGTCTCTCCCTCTAGATTGTAAGCTTGTTATGAGCAGGGATCGTTTCGGCTAATTCTGTTAAGTTGTACTCTCCCAAACACTTAGTGTAGTGCTCTGCACATAGTAAGGGCTCAATAAATATGATTGATTGACTGCTTGCATTTCTTCCAGGCCCTCTGCCTGATTTCTACCGATCCCTAGGCTCAAGACCCGAAAATATTTTCCTGGATTCTTTAATGCAAGGATGGCAGGTTCTGTAACCGGCTAGTTGGCTGGATTCCAAAGGTTAAAGAGAAGTGGAGGAGAGGTGGAAATGGAATCTGACCAGGCTCTCCCTGTTGGCTCCTTGGCCACCACTAGCCCCACAGAGCAACATGGTCTCTCCAGTTGAAAGGAGTTTTTGTCTGTCATCTCACAGACACTGAGCTTCCGAGTCCGGATAAAGTCTTTATTGTTGAACTCCCTCTAAGGAGATTAAGGCGAGACAGTGGTAATGAGGCTAGTTCGCCGGGAGACACACACAATAGATTTTCTCCTGGTCTACATGATAAATAACTTAATTGCACCCCAACATCCTTCCCCCGGGAGCAAGGCGACCCTGTGCCACTTCCTCTGACCTGGCACTGTGCTTTATGGCCCTTAGCAGAAAATTTCAGAACTGGCACGATTAAGCTTGGGTTGGGAGTGGGGCCCGGGATATAGACCAGTGGTTGCTGGCTCCCCACGGTCAAGCCACTGCTCAAATTTAGCGAGTCCTAGAGAGTTGTGCTCGTGGGGCAGTCACGTTCCCTGGATTCTTCCAGGGTTCTGGAAGGCCTGTCCAGACTGTGTGGGATTCTACCAAGAGGGACTGACTAAGTTTTCCCTCCCTGTTCATCTCAGAGTGGCTCAGCGAAGCCCAGCTGCCTCGTCTATCTCATGCAAAGCAGCCCTCAGATGAGGACAATTAGCAGAGGTCTTTACTGCAGCTCACTGAGCTCGAAAACTGTGGCAGATGGTAGCCTAGTCTGCTGGGAAGGAGAGAGCTTTGGGCCCCCCTCCCAATGCCAGGGCTGGGGCCTGTGCATATGGAATGGCTCACAGCATTCTCAGATCCCAATTCTGGACCCATTGCCTTCCTCTCCAAAGTGAAGCAACTGTCCCTTGGGCCCGGAGTGAACCAGACAGACTCAGGGCTAATAAATGGTAGCTCAGGTGCTTCAGTTTTTGGAAAGGCATGGCTGGGCCAGAGGTTCTGGGGGGAGATGGGAACTGTCCTTACCTCAGCTGGTCATTCACATCCTGGAAGGGTTGACGGGCAAAGATCACTGCTGGGCTGGAGTTGACTGGAAGAGCCAAGCGGTTGTGGAGGTACATGTCATCCAACCAGTATTCAGAAACCTGAGGGGGAGACATACACAAATACCATGTATGGTCAGGGAAGGAAGGGATGAAGGAGGGCTAAAGGAAGGAGGCTCTCACTGGTGTCCTGTGCTACTAATAATTAATAATAATAATAATAACAATGTTATTTGTTAAGCACTTACTATGTAAAAAAGCACTGTTCTAAGCGCTGGGGTAGATACAAGCTAGTCAGGTTGGACACAGTCCCAGTTCCACATGGGGTTCACAGTCTCAATCCCCATTTTCAGAGGCATAGAGAAATGAAGTGACATGCCCAGGGTCACACACCAGACAAGTGGCAGGGCTGGGATTAGAATTCAGGTCCTTCTGACTCTCAGACCCATGCTCTATCCACTAGGGCATGCTGCTTGGCATGCTGCTTCCCATGCTGCATCATCAATCAGGGTATTGGTAGAGTCACTACTAGATAATAATAATAATAATGGTATTTGTTAAGCACTTACTCTGTGCAAAGCACTGTTCTAAAGGCTGGGGAGGTTACAAGGTGATAAGGTTGTCCCACGGGGGGCTCACACTTTTAGTCCCCATTTTACAGATGGTAACTGAGGCCCAGAGAAGTGAAGTGCCCAGAGTCACACAGCTGACAATTGGCAGAGCTGGGATTTGAACCCATGACCTTTGACTCCAAAGCCCGGGCTCTTTCCACTGGACCACGCTGCTTCTCCAAGGATGCAGGGAGGATTGCTCCAAGCTCTAGGGAGTGGGCAATAGAGGTGAAAGACATCATCCCTGCCCTTGAGGATTAAAGCAAGCAGCAAAGGCAATGCCCCTGTGCCAACCTAGCACAGCACAGCCAAGAGCAGTGGTACATGAGGTGTATGGTTGGGGCCACGGGGGCTTGGACCCAGGCAGAAACCATGGTAGGTGAAAACAGCAGCACTTCTAGGGATTCAGCAGTGACAAGGACACCTCCCTCTGAGGGCCAGATGAATTGGAATGGTGGATGGACAGAATCCAGCCCATCCAATCCAAGAGGTTTTCATTACATGTTTTATTTCTGTCTGCAGAAAAGATCAAAGGTGGCACGGATCCAGGGAGTGTCTCTTGGGATGGGCAGTTAGAAAACCAATCCCAACAAGGGAAGAGTCAGTTACAAAAAACCCAGTGGTCCTTAACGTCTTTAATCGGAAAGAGAAGAATGACAAAAGTGACTAATGAAACGGATGGAAGACAGGTCCTGGGAGGAGAGGGCCGAAAGAACTGGGGTTCTTCAGGTGAAGATGATAAGTCTGACCTGTTCTTCTCTGAGCTCACAGAAAAGCAGCTTACACCAAAGCAAATGAGATGTTGATTGGCACCAGGAGATAAAGCTGTGAGATGGACCGACCCCCAAGGGAGATATGTCATTATGGTATTGACACCTGTCTACCCGTTTTGTTTTGTTGTCTGTCTCCCCCGTCTAGACTGTGAGCCTGTTTGATAGGGACCATCTCTATATGTTGTCGATTTGTACTTCCCTAGTGCTTAGTACAGTGCTCTGCACACAATAAGTGCTCAATGAATACGATTGAATAAATGAATGAATATGGAATCTCCATCCCTCAAGATCTTTCAGGAAAGGCCAGACAGCTGATTCCCCTGCTTACAGGCTGGAGGACCAGACCTGATGATTGCAGAGGCCCATTCCAGCCCCAAGATTCTAAGACTTGCTGATCCCATGACAGGGCAGCTCTGACTTTGATGAATAGAGTAAGGCAGGGTTTGGGGAGAACCAAATTCTATAAGCTTGGAAGCAGCTCACAGTCACCCTGAATGGCTGACAATTTGCGCCTCTCAGTCCATGATCACAAAGCAATCCCCACATCCATTCCTACCTCCCCGCCCCTCCAGCTGCCCTTCTCTCAACCCAAGGTCTCACCTTGGTGAAATGGCTTTCTCAAGGTTAAGCTGTCGGCTGGGGCAGTGGGATTGCAGCCTTGGAGAGCTCGTCTTCTTAGAGCCCTCTCATCTGCCAGCTTGTGGCAAGAGTCTGCCCTAACTTCCTGCTGGTCGGGGCCAGGGGCAACAGGAGAAAGTACAGGCCTGTCACACTAGCTCTTTCTGGACTCAATCAATCAATCAATCAATCAATCAAAGTGGCCTAGTGAATAAAACAAGGGCCTGGGAGACAGAGGACCTGGGTTCTAATCCCAACTCCACCAAGTGCCTGCTGTGTGACCTTGGGCAAGACAATTTCTCGCCCCACCTTCAAAGTCTTATTTAAGGTACATCTCTTCCAAGAGGCCTAACACTGTTTAAACCCTCAATTCCTCTTCTCCATCTGCATCACCCTCGTACTTGGATTTGCTTCCTTTTTTCAACCCTTCCTCAACCCCACTTCACTTATGTGCATATCCCTAATTCATTTATTTATATTAATGTCTGTCTCCCCTTCTAGAATGTAAACTTGTTGTAGGCAGGGAACATATCTACCAACTCTGTTATAGGGTACTCTCCCAAGCACTTAATACAGTGCTCTGCACACAATAAACGTTCAATAAATATGACTGATTGATTGACTTAATAATAATAATAATGGCATTTATTAAACACTTACTATGTGCAAAACACTGTTCTAAGCACTGGGGAGGTTACAAGGTGATCATGTTGCCCCACGGGGGGGCTCACAGTCTTAATCCCCATTTTACAGATGAGGCAACTGAGGCCCAGAAAAGTGAAGTGACTTGCCCAAAGTCACACAGCTGACAATTGGCGGAGGCAGGATTTGAACCCGTGACCTCTGACTCCAAAGCCAGTGCTCTTTCCACAGAGCCACACTGCTTCTCCTGCACTTCTGCAAAATGACAATTCAATATCTGTTCTCCTTCCTACTTAGACTGTGGGATATTCCATGTGGGACAGGGATTGTGTCTGGCCTGATTAATTTGTATCTACCTCAGCGCTTAGAACAGTGCTTGACACATAGTAATAGCCTAATAAATACCTCAAAAGAAAGGTATTTATTGAGCACTTGCTGCATGCAGGGCACAGAACAAAGCACTTCAAAGAGTACAATATAACAGAATTGGTAAACATGTTCCCTTGTACACAAGGTCTAGAGGAGACTTAGTAGGGGACAAGCCCTTGAAAGCAGGAAACTTACTTGATAGCAGGGTGGAAGGCAGTGCCTGCTGCCTGCTCTGAAATGTTTCAGGTTGGAGATAGAGTTCTTGGGAAAATCCAATGGCTGTGCAGACTCCAAGAGAACATCTTTGGATGGTAAGTTCATTCATTCTTTCATTCAATTGTATTTTATTGAACACTTCCTGTGTGCAGAGCACTGTATGAAGCACTTTATATACTAAGCATGTAATATACTAAGTTCATTGTGGTCAGGAAACATCTATCATCTCTGTTGTATTGTACTCTCCCAATTACTTAGTATAGTGCTCTGCCCAGAATAAGTGCGCTATTAATACCATTAATTGGTTTCACCTGTCCCTGAGGTTTTCTTGAAATTTTAATCTGACTCATGGTCTCTCCCTGATCCCAGAGAATGAAGATTCATTCATTCAATTGTATTTACTGAGCACTTACTGTGTGCAAAGCACTGTACTAAGCACTTGGAAGAGTACAATATAACAACAAACAGAGATATTCCCTGCCCACAATGAACTTGTAGTCTAGAGGAGAATTTGGTTACGTCAAGATTATGTCTTGAAGAAGTCTTTCCTTTCATTTCCAAATGTCAGCCTGATGTAGAACTTACAGTCTAGAGGATAAATTAGGTTATATCAAGGTTATGTCCTGAAGGAGTCCGGTTCCAGAAGTAAATGTCTTTCCTTTCATTTCCAAATACCACCCTGATCTCCCTCTGCTTGACCCCCTCCCCACCCCACAGCACTTGTGTATATATGCACATATGTATTATTCTATTTATTTTATTAATGATGTGTATATATCTATAATTCTATATATTTATTTTGATGCTATTGATGCCTGTCTACTTGTTTTGTTTTGTTATCTGTATCTCCCCTTCTAGACTGTGAGCCCATTGTAGGGTAGGGATTGTCTCTATTTGTTGCCAAATTGTACTTTCCAAGCGCATAGTATAGTGCTCTGCACACAGTAAGTGCTCAATAAATACTATTGAATGACAGAATGAATGTAAACTGAGGCCCCACGGAAGAGTTGTTCCCCTGAAACTTCTAAGCCTTTCCCTGCTGGACCTTCCCACATTGCTGTTTATGTGGTGGTGACTCTTCCTCCTCGTGTTCCTCTGGGGCTCTGGGCTTTTCCCACAGGGAGATCTTTGGTGAATGGAATCTCCAGACAAGACCATTGAAGACTAAGGGGTTATGAGGAACCTGGGTCCTTGCTGAAGTTTAGGAATCATCCAACCCTAAAATGACCAAAATAATCTCCAGAAATCCCTTGAAAGAGGGCTTGAACACCAGGAAGTGTCCCCTGTGTTCCGAAACTCTTGGGGAACAGGAAATACATAGATATATTCGAGGAACACCCTAAAACTTCTCTTGGGCTCCTGGCCTCTTCTGTTAGCACCCCCAAAAGGCTAGGGCATTATTTGGGGTGCTAACAACCACCCTCCTTCTAGAGGGCTACTGCTGGTAACTTGGAAAATACTTTTCACTACCTTCTTCCCCTCTATTCTCAAAATAACACTTCTCTCCTGCCAACCTGGGAGCCAGACCTCAAGCTCAACCTGTCCAAAATTGCCTTCGTTCAAATCGAGCCAGAAATCTGAGTCGGTTGTGGTGTATGAACTAGTCAGGAGAGTGAGGGTGAATCAGCCTGGCCTGAGTTCTACTCCCAGCTCTGCCACTTGTCTGCTTTGTGACTTTGATCAAATCACGTAACTTCTCTGTGGCAGTTACCTCACCTATGAAATGGGAATTCCAACCTTTTCTCCCTCCTACTTCAACTGTGAGTCCCACGTGGGACCTGATTATCTTGTATCTACCCAAGTACTTAGTACAGTGCTTGGCACATAGTAAGAACTTAACAAATACTTCAATTGTTATTATTATTACTATTTCAGGTTCACAGGCTCTGCTACTTAAGAGCAGCATGGCCTAGTGATAATAACAAGAGGACTGAATGCAGTGTGGGCTCCAACTGAGAGGAAACCCAGGTGGGCTCTGAGGTCAGAGAAGGGGAATCTAGAAGGCTCTTCCAAAGAGGGTCCATAGGATTCCCTGCTGCTAGAGACCCCAGCTCTGCAGTGCCTCCCACCCCCGAGTCACAGGGCTCAGGTTATTGTAGAGGGAAAGCATTCGTGGCTGGGAGTCATGACATCTGGGTTGCTATGGCTCACTGAGGAACTTGGGTAAGACACTTAACTCTCTCTGACTCCATTTCATCCCTGCAAGCTGGGAACATGGTGCTCTACAAACTGTAAGCTTGTTGTGCGCATGGAATGTGTCTGTTTATTGTTGTACTCTCCCTAGCACTTAGTACAGTGCTCTGAACACAGTAAGTGCTCAATAAATATGACTGACTGACTGACTGACTGAATCCCTCTAGCCTTGTGAGGGTGGGACATGGCAGAGGGATCTGGGAAGAGAGCTCTTTGGGAAGAGCCACGTGGTGGTGTAGAACGAGGTTCAGGTTGTGAAGTGGAGTCCACCACGCTGAGGTGCCCCTCGCCCACCTCCTCTCTCAAGCCTGGAATGTCCTCCCCCTTCATATTTGACAGATCAACACTCTCCCCACCTCCAAAGCCTTATTAAAATCACAAAGTATTATTAAAATGAGAAGCAGTGTGGCCTAATGGATAGAGCACAAGTCTGGGAGTCAGAAGGATCTAGGTTTTAATTCCAGCTCTGCCATGTGTCAGCTGTGCAACCTTGGGCAAGTCACTTAGCTTCTCTGTGCTTCAGTTCCCTCATCTGTGAAAAGGGAGTTAATACTGTGAGCTCCATGTGGGACAAGGACTGTGTCCAACCTGATTAGCTTGTAATAATAATAATAATAATGGCATTTATTAAACGCTTACTATGTGAAAAGCACTGCTCTAAGCGCTGGGGGGGATACAAGGTGATCAGCTTGTCCCATGTTGGGCTCACAGTCTTCATCCCCATTTTACAGATGAGGGAACTGAGGCCCAGAGAAGTGAAGTGACTTGCCCAAAGTCACACAGCTGACAATTGGTGGAGCCGGGATTTGAACCCATGATCTCTGACTCTAAAGCCTGAGTCACGCTGCTTCTTGTATCTATCCCAGCACTTGGTACAGTGGCTAGCACATAGTAAGTACTTAACAAATACTACAAAAAAAATCTCCCCCAAGAGACCTTCCCTGACTAAGCCCTCATTTCCCCTACCACCTCTCCTTTCTGTGTCACCTTTGTGCTAGGATCTATACCTTTATCCATCCCACTCTCAGCCCCACAGCACTTATATGCATATCTGTAATTTATTTTATTGTCCGTCTCCTCCTCTAGACTGTAAATTCTTTTTGGGCAGGGAACAAGTCTACCAGTTCTGTAGTATTGTACTTTCCCAAGCACTTAGTACAGTGCTCTGCGCACAATAAGCATTCAATAAATACTACTGAATGATTGATTGGACTTGGCTTTCCTGGTCAGACCTGACCCCAGCAGCGATCCAGGGGAAACTGAGTCCTGGGTTGAGCAGCCTTGTACTGCTGCCCTTGGGGAAATGCAAAATAGTAATAATAATAATAATTGTGGTTTTGATGCAGCACTTACTATGTACCAAACACTGTATTAAGTGCTAGGGCAGATACAAGACAAAAAGGTCTCACAGTCTAAGTAGGAGGAAGAACAGATATTGGATCCCCATTATGCAGATGAGGGAACTGAAGCTCAGAGAAGTGAAAGGACTTGCCCAAGGTCACACAGCAGACTACTATCAGAGCTGGGATTAGAAACCAGGTCTTCTGACTCCTAGGCTCGTGCTCTTTCTGCTAGTTGGGCGAGAAGCACGAAGAGACCCGATGGCAGAGGTGAGCAGGCAAGCCCTGGGAAGGAGGATCAGTTAAGAGGAACTTGGTTCCTCCTGGGACCTCCTGTCTCTTACCCAGTTTGCCATCTTCTCTCTTCGGTCCAAGAGTTTCTGCTGCAGGGACTCCCCCAGGCCTCCAGGAGCCCCAAACCTCTCCACAATGGCCTTGCTCTTCCGGAACTGCTCCTCCGTCACCAGGTGTCTCATACAGCGGAGATACGTGGCCAAGGTCTTCTGCAGGGGCGGCACTGGGAGCTTGGGGAGGACCTGGTGTGGCGGCCGGGAGAGAAACACAGGCAGTCAGTGGCCACTGACTCCATCCTTACAGAGGTAGGATGCCACATCATTTCTCCAGTTTGGGTGAGGCTTCTGGAAACTACAGTCCACACCTGGCCTCCCTCCTTGGCTGCCACTCTGCTTCCTTTGCATATTTCTCTTCTGGGATGTTTCTTCCTCTGAGGTAGGAAGGTCAGTTACCCATTGATACCTTTCCTGAGAAATCCCTCAAGGGGCTGATAATTCTGCTGGCAGAAATATTCAACCACTTTTCCGAGGAAAAGTACTACCTTCCACCCCAACCCAGAGTCTTTTTTCCTTCATTCAAATTGAACCAAAAATCTGAGTCACTTGTGGTGTATGAACTAGTCAGGAGGGTGAGGGGGAAGCAGTGTGGCCTAATGGAAAGGGCACAGGCCTGGTTTCTGATCCTGGCTCTGCTACTTGTCTACTTTGTGACTTTGGCCAAGTCGCATCACTTCTCTGTGGCCATTTCCACATCTACAAATGGGAATTTGAACCTCTTCTCCCTCCTACTTTGACTATGCATTCCATTTGGGATCTAATTATCTTGTATCCACTCCAGTGCTTAGTATAGTGCTTGTCATGCAGTAAGCACTTAACAAATACCCTTATTATTATTATTTTTCTGTCAGGTTCACAGACTCAGCTACTTAAAATCAGCTTGGCCTTGTGGATAGAGTACAGGCCTTGGAGTCAGGAGGACCAGGGTTCTAATCTTGGCTCCGCCACTTGCCTGCTATGTGACCTGGAGCAAGTCACCTAACTTCTCTATGCCTCAGTTACCTCATCTGTAAAATGGGGATGAAGACTGTGAGCCCCATTTGGGACATGGACAGTGTCCACTCTGATTAGCTTAAATCTACCCCAGTGCTAAATACAGCACCTGGCACATAGTAAGTACTTAAACAAATACCATAATAAAAGAGTGACCCACCCATATCCTCTGCCCTCGGATGGACAGTAGCACAGAAGACCATCTATTGCTCTTTTTGCACTGTAATTTCTCTCCTCTTTCCCATCCAGCCTCCAGTTCCCTGCCAGAGGCAGAGCAGCCCACTGCTACAGTCATGAGTGGCTCTGATTGGCCGGGGAGTTGGGACATGGCTGGCAAAGCACCTAGCTCGAGAGTAAGCCTTCCCCCCATTCTTTTCTCCCTCCCTTTCCCATCCTGGGGCAGGCAAGCTTGGGTGGGAAGGATAATAATAATAAAAATAATAATAATAACGATATTTGTTAAGTGCTTACTATGTGCAAAGCACTGTTCTAAGCGCTGGGGAGGACACAAGGTGATCAGGTTGTCCCACGGGGGGCTCACAGTCTTAATCCCCATTTTACAGATAAGGGAACTGAGCACAGAGAAGTTAAGTGACTTGCCCAAAGTCACACAGCTGACAAGCTGTGGAGCTGGGATTTGAACCCATGACCTCTGACTCCCAAGCCCATGCTCTTTCCACTGAGCCATGCTGCTTCTCCTCAATTAGCAACACTTTTGGAGGTCTGGCTGCCACCCCCATCTCTGTAGATCTGCCGCATGAAGACTCAGCAGCCAGGACTCTATCCGGGCCAACTAGTTGTCTCTGCAATATGGGTGGTTCTCAGGGCTGTGAAAGCACCCCAGGCCCTGAGCTAATGAGTGGTACAGAAGACACCCTGAAAAATTCAAGCAGGACGCACTAACCCAACCTGCCCATCTTGCACTGGGTGGCTGGACTTCACCGCTCCAAACCTGCCGAGGGAATCCAGGTTAATCATTTTTTAGATTTTTTCCGAAGGACAGGGACCCTGCCTAATTCTCAGCAGTGTACCAGTGCAGTGCTTGGTGTTTGATCAATACTATTACTACTACTACTAATACTTGGGAGAGCACAGTGAAATTGGTAGAGGATTTAGTCCAAGCCCCCCTGTTTGGAAAGAGGGAAACTGCAGGCCAAGCAGAAGCTATAGACCTCTAGCCCTCTCTCTGACCATGATCCCTGAAGACGGATGCTGTTTGGACGTTCCCCCGTTTCAGTGCCTGGACACTGGAATCAGGCAGCATCCTCAGGGCTTGGAAACAACCTCTCCTCTGTCTAAGACCCAAGGCTGAGAATGATGGTGTTGACCTGCCACTCTGCCAGAGCCCGGGAAATAGAAACTGCATGGCCTAGTGGATAGAGCATGGGCATGGGAGACAGAAGGACCTGGGTTCTAATCCTGACTCTGTCATCTGTCTGCTGTGTGACCTTGGGCAAGTCACTTCCCTTCTATGGATCTCAGTGACCTCATCTGTAAAATGGGGTTTAAGATTGTGAGCCCCATGTGGGACAGGGACTGTGTCCAACCTGATTAACTTGTACCTACTGCAGCACTTAGAACAGTGCTTGGCACATGGTAAATACTTAGCAAATACCATCAATATTATTATTATTATTATTGTTCTGGATTGTCAGGGGAGAAGATTCACTCTGCGGGCAGCACCGACACTCTAGCCTCACAGTTCTGGCTCTTGCTCACCCCCCTCTGCCCTCTGCATAGTGGGCAAAGTGGGAGGGGACAGTAGTGGAGCTGGTCAATGGAATGACAAAGCCCGGGAAATCAAGCAACTATAATCAAAATCATCCAGAAAACCCGAATTGGCTCACTTACTAAAGTTCCTTCAAAAACTCAAGAAAGGGAAAGTAGGGCTTTGTGTTGTGACCTCTGGGGGTTTGACACAACTAGCTCCTGGAACATCTGATTTCAGCTTCTGGCATCTCCAAGGAAGGACTTCAATGGTTTGGATTTAGGTGATTTGTCATCGAGGGGGAAACGGTGAGCAAGGGGCTGTGTTGGGGAGGCCAATCAATTGATCAATCAGTGGCATCTATACTCACTCCCTTGGTGAACTCATTCGCTCCCACAGCTTCAATTATCACCTCTACACTGATGACACCCAAATCTACAGCTCCACCCCTGTTCTCTCTACCTCCTTCCAGGCTCATATCTCCTCCTGCCTTCAGGACATCTCCATCTGGATGTCTGTCCACCATCTAAAACTCAACATGTCCAAGACTGAGCTCCTTATCTTCCCTCCCAAACCCTGTCCTCTCCCTGACTTTTCCATCACAGTGGACGGCACTACCATCTTTCCCATCTCACAAGCCCGCAACCTTGGTGTCATCCTCGTCTCTGCTCTCTCACTCACCCCACACATCCAATCCATCATCAAAACTTGCCAGTCTCACCTTCACAACATCACCAAGATCCGCCCTTTCCTCTCCATCCAAACTGCTACCTTGCTGGTTCAATCTCTCATCCTATCATGACGGGATTACTGCATCAGCCTCCTTTCTCATCTCCCATCCTCCTGTCTCTCCTCACTTCAGTCTATACTTCGTCCTGCTGCCCAGACTGTCATTGTACAGAAACACTCTGGGCATGACAGTCCCCTCCTCAAAAATCTCCAGTGGTTGCCTATCAACCTTCGAATCAAGCAAAAACTCCTCACTCTCGGCTTCAAGGCTCTCCATCACCTCGCCCCCTCCTACCTCACCTCCCTTCTCTCCTTCTACAGCCCAGCCCGCACACTCCGCTCCTTTGCCGCTAACCTCCTCACTGGGCTTCGTTCTCACCTGTCCTGCCGTCTACCCCTGGCCCACGTCCTGCCTCTGGCCTGGAATACCCTCCCTCCACACATCTGCCAAACTAGCTCTCTTCCTCCCTTCAAAGCCCTTCTGAGTGCTCACCTCCACCAGGCCTTCCCAGACTGAGCCCCCCATTTTTTCCTCTCCTCCTCCTCCCCATCGCCCCCCCCCACCTTCCTCTGCCCTACCCCCTTCCCCTCCCCACAGCACTTGTATATATTTGTACATATTTATTACTCTATTTTATTTGTACATATTTAATTCTCTATTCTATTAATGATGTGTATATAGCTATAATTCTCTTTATTCTGATGGTATTGACACCTGTCTACTTGTTTTGTTTTGTTGTCTGTCTCCCCCTTCTAGACTGTGAGCCCGTTGTTGAGTAGGGACCGTCTCTATATGTTGCCCATTTGTACTTCCCAAGTGCTTAGTACAATGCTCTGCACACAGTAAGTGCTCAATAAATACGATTGAATGAATGAATTTATTGAGCACTTACTTTGTGCAGTACCAGGCTGGCTTCCCTTTCCTTCTCTATTTCTACAGGGGACTTTAACAGCAACTACCCTCCACTGACTTTCACAGATTGGGAGCCCCCTAAGGAACAGGGACCATATCTAAGTCCCTCCTGCATATTCTCTCCCATTGCTTAATACAGTGCTTTGCACACAGTAAACGCTTTATAAATTCTATTGCTATTTTTCCTGAACTGTATCCAGAGGCCCAGTGAAAGGAAAGCTTTTTCAATTCAGTATGGAGTTTAAGGAACACACACATATGTGTGCATCAATCAATCAATCAGTGGTATTTATTGACTGCTTACTATTTGCAGAGCACTGTGCTAAGTGCTTGGGAGAGTACAGAATTAGCAGATATGTTCCCTGCCCTTAAGCGGCATACAGTGTAGAGGGGGAGACAGATATTAATATGAATAAAAAAGTAATTTATAATATGTAATTTAAAGATATGTGCACAAGTGCTGTGGGGTTGAGGTGTGCGTATATGTGTAGAAAAAGGAAGAAAGTCAGTTGCAAAGTGGTGGAATTCTGACTTAATCACAAATGATGGCATGGCCGCAGGCAAGGGTTAGAAAAACAGAATGGCTTGAAGCTGGATTTAGGCATGATCTCTGTGGATGAGGAGTCAGGATTTCCAGTTTGTTTCACACAGTAAGCTCGCTTTATCCATTAAGTCAGCTAACCTTTGTGCCTCCACTCAGTTAGTCCCCGTTTGAAATGAGGCTGAGTCCCTCGGTATACCCCAGGGGCAGCCGGCTGACCAGAAAGTGCTCTGAAGATGACCAGTGTTGTGTTCTTTCAAAATAATAGCTTTTACTCTGCTGGGGAAATTCGACTCTCCCTCAACCCTGAGAGACAGAGCTCAGTAAAGCCAACTCTGCTGCCTTACAGACTGTAAGCTCATCGTGAGCAGGGAACAGGTCTACCAGCTCTGTTGTGTTGTACTCTCCCAAGAGCCTAGTCAGTGCTCTGCACATAGGAAGTGCTCAGTAAATATCGTTGATGGATTATAAAGAAGCAGAAGCAGTGTGGCTCAGTGGAAAGAGCACTGGCTTTGGAGTCAGAAGTCATGGGTTCAAATCCTGCCTCCGCCAGCTGTCAGCTGTGTGACTTTAGGCAGGTCACTTAACTTCTCTGTGCCTCAGTTCCCTCATCTGTAAAATGGGGATTAAAACTGTGAGCCCCCGTGGGACAACCTGATCACCTTGTAACCTCCCCAGTGTTTAGAACAGTGCTTTGCACATAGTAAGCACTTAACAAATACCATTATTATTGTTATCATTATTATAAACGTACTTCATTTCTCAACAAAGCACTGAGTTGAGTGTGCGGTTTAAGAGCGAGATTTTTCCATGCATCTGGAAGTCCTTCCTTTGAACTGGATGGACTTACCCTGCTTCCCGAGCTGGACAATCAGCTCATTGGATTTGAGTTCCCAATATCCACTTGGATTCCTGCACTCCAGAGATAGAAATCTGTCTCATTGCACACCACTCGGTGAAGGATAGATGATCACCTGCTTGGGCGTTAGCCTCGCTTGTCTAATCATGCTGCTTCAACTCAGCAGCTGACTGGTCGGGGGAGAGGGTTTCTGGAAACTTGAAGGGACCTGGGTACTGCCAGTTGGGGAGTGGGTCGGGGCAGTGGGAAAGCCTACTGGCTGCTGCCTATTCTGCCTCGTGGCATCCCACGCAGAAGCCTGCACCAATCTGCAGCTGTCACAAAGCAGACCCGGCAGAGGGCAAACTCAAAGGAGTTGGAAACCAGAGGGGGGTGGGATGGGGTCACAAAGAAGTGGATGACCGTGGGTTGATCTTTGGAGATAAGGTCTCCTCCTACCTTTTCAAAGAGTGGGGTCTGCAGTGGGGGCCAGAGGGGGTCAGAAAGACATCCATTTGCAGGCAAGGGGTTTGGGGAAAGGATGCCAGTGGTTCATTGTGCAAGGAGCCTTGGAGAGGGGAAGGAGGGACCCAAGAAGGTGAGAAACGGGAGCCCTGTGACCTCTAACCATACTCTAATGCCCACTGTGAGCAATTCAAGTATTTGGAGTGAATTCTGGCTACTGAGGGACTCTCACCACGGATGAGTTTCAGGACACAAGTACTCACAGCTTCTTCCTCGTGGGCAGCGGCGGCAGGTTTCTCCATTTTCTCCTGGGTGGTTTTCTTCAGCACAGGCATTCTATAAGAGAAACTGGTACCTCTCCTGCCCGGGGTCGAGCCCCAAAGGGACACAACCCCAAGCCAGAGGCCCAGTCCTGGCAAACAAAGCAAAGCAAACGCTCTCTGGGGTGACCACCATATACTCCGATCCGCTCTCATCTAGCCAGAAGCCACAGGTCAGTTCTGAATAACCATCCTGTCTCACTCATGGCATTGCCAGGAATGAGATTTCCCTAAATTCCTTCCTGGAAACACTTGATGTCCAGAATGGCCACGTGACCCGACTCAGGGGTGGAAGCGTAGGCTGGGCTGCCTCAGCCTCCACCTAAGTTACACTTGTCTTTGGGGTCCCAACAAGAAAGTTCCTCCAAGCCCCCCACCCTGGCCTTGGCCTCCTAGTCCTGAACTTCCTCTAAGCAAGGCTCACCCTAGAGACCATTCGAGAAGGGTCCTGGAGATGGGGCCTTTCTAGTACCCCGCATCCTCCGGCTGAAAGTTAATTTGCATCCATCACCACAAACTCTCTCGCCTCCTGGCCACCTCCTAGGTGTGGCGGACTTTATCCAGGTTGGAAAAACTCTTCCCCACCCAACCAGCAAGCCCCCACACTGAGATACACTGAGAAGCAGTCCCCCACCCCACCCCACCAAGACTATAAGCCCACTGTGGGCAGGGATTGTCTCTCTTTTTTGTTTTACTGTACTTTCCAAGTGCTCTCCCCACTTCAATCCATACTTCATGCTGCTGCCCAGATTGTCTTTGTCCAGAAATGCTCTGGGCATGTTACTCCCCTCCTCAAAAATCTGCAGTGGCTACCAATCAATCTGCGCATCAGGCAGAAACTCCTCACCCTCGGCTTCAAGGCTGTCCATCACCTCACCCCCTCCTACCTCACCTCCCTTCTCTCTTTCTACAGCCCAGCCTGCACCCTCCGCTCCTCTGTTGCTAATCTCCTCACCGTGCCTCGTTCTCGCCTGACCCACTGTCGATCCCCGGCCCACGTCATCCCTCAGGCCTGGAATGCCCTCCCTCTGCCCATCCGCCAAGCTAGCTCTCTTCCTCCCTTCAAAGACCTACTGAGAGCTCATCTCCTCCAGGAGGACTTCCCAGACTGAGCTCCTTCCTTCCTCTCCCCCTCGTCCCCCTCTTCATCCCCCGTCTTACCTCCTTCCCTTCCCCACAGCACCTGTATATATGTATATATGTTTGTACATATTTTTTACTCTATTTATTGATTGATTGATTGATTTTACTTGTACATATCTATTCTATTTATTTTATTTTGTTAATATGTTTGGTTTTGTTTTCTGTCTCCCCCTTCTAGACTGTGAGCCCACTGTTGGGTAGGGACTGTCTCTATATGTTGCCAACTTGTACTTTCCAAGCGCTTAGTACAGTGCTCTGCACACAGTAAGTGCTCAATAAATACGATTGATTGATTGATTGATTGCTCTGAACACAGTAAGCACTCAAATACGATTGAATGAATGGAGAAGCAGCACAGTGTAGTGGATAGAGCACAGGCCTGGGAATGGGTTCTAATCCGGACTCTGCCACTTGTCTGCTATGTGACCTTGGGCAACTCACTTCACTCTCTGTGCCTCAGTTACCTCATCTGTAAAATGGTGACTAAGACTGTGAGCCCGATATGGAACAGGGACTGTGTTCGACCTGATATGTTTGTATCCACCCCGGGGCTTAGTACAGTGTCTGGCACCCAGTAGGTGCTTAACAAATACCACAATTATTATACTCCATTGAGCACAAAGATTTTCCCTTTGAAATTAAATGGGGACCCTGTGCCCTTCATCAAAAATAATTCCAGTAGCCGAATGGAAAGAGGTTGGACAGTTTGCCTAAGAAGAAAAGTTTGGCTTTCCTTCCAGTTCCTTGTCTCTGGGACCAGAGAGAGGAGAACAGGGACTGTGTTTGACCTGATATGTTTGTATCCACCCCGGGGCTTAGTACAGTGTCTGGCATATAGTAAGTACTTAACAAATACCACAATTATTATACTCCATTGAGCACAAAGATTTTCCCTTTGAAATTACATGGGGACCCCGTGCCCTTCATCAAAAATAATTCCAGTAGCAGGATGGAAAGAGGTTGGACAGTTTGCCTAAGAAGAAAAGATTGGCTTTCCTTCCAGTTCCTTGTCTCTGGGACCAGAGGGAGGAGAACTCAAGAGTGCAGGCTCTCTGGAGCTGGTGTCATTTCTGAAAGGAATTTTCAGTGGGAATTTTGATTTTCACCTTAAAGCTGCCCAAGGTTACCTAATAATTTGGCCCAAGCTCATGTTGGCGGAAAATGTCCTGTGCCAAGCCCCGGAATCCTGCCACCCTGTGTCTGAGTGGCTTACATTTCTAGCTCGTCCCCCTCTCCCCGCCTCCTGTCTCCTTCAGTCAGTGCCACTCTGGGCTAGTTTAGACATCCCTAAATTCCATCCTGGAGGGAAATGGGATGAAGGCGAGGATGCCCAGATCCTGGGAGCTTGTTGGGAAAGATCAGGGCCGGAGGCTGCTGAGGCCGCGTCTGCTCTTCCCCCTAGTGGGGAAGAGCAGGATTGCAGTGGGAGCCGCTGGTTTGAACAGTGCTTCGCACATAGTAAGCGCTTAAAAAATCATCATCAATCATCAATCGTATTTATTGAGCGCTTACTGTGTGCAGAGCACTGTACTAAGCGCTTGGGAAGTACAAGCTGGCAACATATAGAGACAGTCCCTACCCAACAGTGGGCTCACAGTCTAAAAGAAAAGGTGATCAGGTTGCCCCACGGGGGGCTTACAGTCTTAATCCCCATTTTACAGATGAGGTAACTGAGGCACAGAGAAGTTAAGTGATTTGCCCAAAGTCACACAGCTGACAATTGACGGAGCTGGGATTTGAACCCATGACCTCTGACTCCAAAGCCCATGCTCTTTTCCACTGAGCCACGTGCTTTGCACATAGTAAGTGCTTAACAGATGCCATCATGAATTAATTAATTAAACAACAACGGAGACTCCTAGCTCCCATGGAGACAGATTTGTTAAGCGCTTACTATGTGCCAGGCACTGTTCTAAGCACTACTACTGTGGTTGGTATTAGCACTGTTGTATTTATTCCCCAGGTGGTATCATCCCTCTCCTCTCACTAGCAGGTCCCAGAAGAGTTCTGCAGTGGCTGGAGGACCTGGGGAGTGACCTCCAATCAGCCAATCTATGGTATTTACTTAGTGCTTACTATGTGCATTAATTCATTCATTCAATCATATTTATTGAGCGTTTACTGTGTGCAGAGCACTGTACTAAGTGCTTGGGAAGTACAAGTTGGCCACATATAGAGACGGTCCCTACCCAACAACGGGGTCACAGTCTAGAAGGGGGAGACGGACAACAAAACAAAACATATTAACAAAATAAAATAAATAGAATGGTAAATATGTACAAGTAAAATAGAGTAATAAATATGTACAAACAATATATACAGGTGCTGTGGGGAGGAGAGGATATGCTTCAGTGGAGTTGGCAGACGCATTCCCTGACCCCAATGAGCTTGCCAACTTTCCAAGGTTTGATGGGTTGAGGTGGGGGGCGAAGGGAAGAGACTGTGAGCCCGTTGTTGGGTAGGGATCATCTCTATATGTTGCCAACTTGTACTTCCCAAGTGCTTAGTACAGTGCTCCACACACAGTAAGCGCTCAATAAATATGATTGAATGAATGAATGAATGAATGAATGGGGCAATGCCCCATCCTGTGCATTGTTACCACCCTCCCTTCCCAACTCATAGGGGTGGGGATGCCTTCCATAGGGATGTTTAATAATTAATAATAGTAATAATAATTGTTATTATTATTATTGTACTTGTTAAGTGCTTACTATGTATCAAGCAGTGTTTTAAGTGTAAATATAAGTTAATCAGATTGGACCCAGTCCCTATCCCACATGGGGCTCACACTCTTATCCCCATTTTACAGATAAGGTAACTGAAGCACCGAGAACTTAAGTGACTTGCCCAAGGTCACATAGCAGCCACATCAGGGAGCCGGAATTATAACCCAGGTCCTTCTGACTTTATCCACTAAGCCACACTGCTTCGCAGTAGCCACACTCCTTTTTAGGGCCGCTTCTCATTTGGCAGGGCTCCAGGAGGAGGGAGACAAGGGTGCCAGACCACAGCCAAGGATACAGCCTCAGAGGAAGCCAGGGGCTCCCAAAATCACCCCGTGTCTTCAGCCATTCCTTGAAATCTTGAAACCGCTACTAGGAACACCACCCTCCACCCCCAGGTGGTTGAAAACCAGCCTGATATGATTTGGCCTGTTAGGAAACAGGTACCTTCAAAACTGTTTATTTCAAACCAGTGACTGCTTCGCCCTGGGCAGCCCTGGCCTGGAAAGGTTGGATTGTAGATTAATGCCCCCATTTCCCTGGTCCCCACTGTGTCCCCAGCCACGTCATCACTCTTATGTATTTATCTGCTTGTTTATTTGTTTTATTGTTGATTTGTTTATCCACTTGTGTCTATTGTTTATATTTATAATTATGCTCTTTGGGGAAGCAGCGTGGCTTAGTGGAAAGACCATGGGCCCAGGAGACAGTGAACCTGGGATTTAATGTGAGAAGCAGCATGGCTCAGTGGAAAGAGCATAGGCTTTGGAGACAGAGGTCATGGGTTCAAATCCCAGCTCCGCCAACTGTCAGCTGTGTGACTTTGGGCAAATCACTTAACTTCTCTGAACCTCAGTTACCTCATCTGTAAAATGAGGATTAAAACTGTGGGCCCCCCGTGGGACAACCTGATAACCTTGTAACCTCCCCAGCGCTTAGAACAGTGCTTTGCACATAGTAAGCACTTAACAAATACCATCATTATCATTATTATTAATGCCACCTCTATCACTTGCCTGTTATGTGACATTGGGCATGTCCCTTAACTTCTCTGGGCTTTATTTTCCTCATCTGTAAAATGGAGATTCACTCATTCAATCGAACATATTTATTCAGTGCTTACTGTGTGCGGAGCACTATACAAAGTGCTTGGGAGAGGACAATACAACAATAAGCAGACACATTCCCAGCCCACAACAGGCTTGGATTCATTCATGCATTCATTCATTCAATTGTATTTATTGAGCACTTACTGTGTGCAGAGCACTGTACTAAGCACCTGGGAAAGTACAATAGAGCACTATAGAGAGAAAATCCCAGCCCACAACAAGCTTGCAGTCTAGAGTTGGGGGAGACAGATATCAATACAAGTAAACAGACATCAGTATAAATAAATAAAATTACAGATAAATACATAAATGCTGTGGGGCAAGGGGAGTGGGGAAGAGCAAAGGGAGCGAGTCAGGGTGATGCAGAAGGGAGTGGGAGATGAGGAAAAGTGGGCTTTAGTCTGGGAAGGCCTCTTGGAAGAGATGTGCCTACATTCATTCATTCATTCATTCATTCAATCATATTTATTGAGCACTTATGGTGTGTAGAGCACAGAGCACTTGGGAAGTACAAGTCGGCAACATATAGAGACGGTCCCTACCCAACAACGGGCTCACAGCCTAGAAGGGGGAGACAGACAACAAAACAAAACATATAGACAGGTGTCAAAATCAGTAAGGCTTTGAAGCGGGGAAGAGTAATCGTCTGGTGGATTTGAGGAGGAAGAGATTCCAGGACAGAGGTAGGACGTGGGCCAGGGGTCGGCGGAGGGACAGGCAAGATCGAGGCACAGTGAGAAAGTTAGCCCCAGAGGAGCGGAATTTGCGGTCTGGGTTGTAGGAGAGAAGTGAGTGAGGTGTGATGGGGGAGAGGTGATTGAGCACTTTAAAGCCAATGGTGATGAGTTTTTGTTTGATACAGAGATGGATAGGCAACCACTGGAGATTCAATTCCTGGACTCCCTCCCGCTTAGGCTGTGAGCCCTATTTGAGACAGAGACTGTATGTGACCTGATAAGCTTGTAATTATCTTATCTCCATGTTACTACAGTGCTTGGCACATAGTAAGTGCTTGCTTTACAAAAACCACAATTATCATTCTTATTACTAGGAGAGGTTGTTTACATTTTATATCTCTATTAGCTTCCCCACTAGAAAAGAAATTTCTCCAGGTTAGGACTCATGTGTCATGCTTTGTCTGTTTCCCAAGTGCCCGGACTAATGCTCTGCACACAGCAAACACTGAGCAGCGATAATACCATTTATTGAGACTCACTGGGTACAGAAGGACTAGGTTCTAATCCCAGCTCTTCCACTTGTCTGCTGTGACCTAGGTCAAGTCACTTCACCTCTCTGTGCCTCAGTTACCTCATCTGTAAAATGGGGAATAAAACTGTGAGCCCCATGTGGGACACGGATTGTGCCCAACCTGACTAGCTTGTATCTACCCCAGTGCTTAGTACAGTTCTTGGCACAGAGTAAGCACGTACCAAATACCATTAGTAATTACAAATACCATTACCTTACCTGTACTAACTGCTTGGAAAGTACACTCCTCCCTGCCCGCAAGAAACGTAAACTCTAATGGGAGGAGAAAGACTTGTAAGTACTTACAGAGTAATCAAAATAAATAAACAAAAGTGCTGAGGATGGGTATAGTAAATAAGAACATGTGGGCTAAAGATGGTTTAGGTCTTTATATGTCTTTGGAACTCCCAATATAGTGATTTGCCCTCTAAATGTGCTCAGTACAGCTCTCTGCACAGACTTGGTGCCTAGTTCAGTCTTCTGCTTAAAATAGGGGCCCAATACAGTGTTCTGCCTACAATAACAGGTCCAGTATAGCTCTATACACCCAACAGATGTCCCATACAACACTAAGCACCTGGTAGGTCCTTGGTACAGTGTCCTACATATATTAGGATTCCAGTACAGTGTCTTGTACCCAGGAGGTGTACAGTATGGTATTCAGTTCCCATCAGGCATCCAATATAGTGTTCTACATATTGTAGGCCTCCTGTCTTCATCATCATCCTCTTCTTCTTCCTCCTCATCCATGATATTTATTCAGTGCCTACTGAGTGTGAAACACTATTCTGAGCCCATGGGAGAGTACAGCAGAAGCAACACACATGATCAGTGCCCTCAATCTAATGGAATGGGTAGGAAAACAAAAATTATGTACAAATAGTGGAAGCAGGAAGAACAAGGGTAAAACAGAGTCCTGGAGGTTTGGGCCTATTGGACTTTGGGCAACTCCACTATTCAAGTTTTTTTGCTAATTTAAGACCAAATGATTACAGGTTGGAGTTCAAGGCTGTTAACTCTCAATCAGTCAATTGTATTTTCTGTGTGCTTAATATGTGCAGAGCTCTGTACTAAGTGGTTGGGAGGGTACAGTATAACAGAATTGGTAGACACATTCACTGCCCTGAATGAGTTTACAGTCTAGCGGGGGAGACAGACATTAATATGAATGAATAAATTACGGATTTGTATGTAAGCGTTGTGGGGCTGAGGGTGGGATGAATACCAAGTGTCCAGAAGGAACAGATCCAAGTACATAGATGATGCAGCAGAGACAGGGAACTGGGGAAAAGAGGGCTTAATTGGGGAAGGCCTCTTGCAGGAGATGGGACCTTGACAAAACTTTAAATGTGGGAAGAGTGTGGTCTGGCATATTCATTCATTCATTCATTCAATCAATCATTTTTATTGAGTGATTACTGTGTGCAGAGCACTCTACTAAGCGCTTGGGAAGTGCAAGTTGGCAACATCTAGAGACGGTCCCTACCCAACAACAGGCTCGCAGTCTAGAAGGGGGAGACAGACAATAAAACAAAACATGTGGACGGGTGTCAAGTCATCCGAACAAATAGAAATAAAGCTAAATGCACCACATTAACAAAATAAATAAAATAGTAAATATGTACAAGTAAAATAAATAGAATAATAAATCTGTACAAACATATATACAGGTGCTGTGGGGAGGGGAAGGAGGTGGGGTGGGGGAGATGGGGAGGAGGAGAGGAAAAAGGGGGCTCAGTCTGGGAAGGCCTCTTGGGGGAGGTGAGCTCTCAGTAGGGCTTTGAAAGGAGGAAGAGAGTGAGGGATGGAGGGATGGCTAGGGTGAGGGATGGAGTTAGTGCTCTACAAAACTTGCTTTTCATTTGTTTTCATGGCCTAGTGGCAAGGGCATGGGTTTGGGAGTCAGAGGTCATGGGTTCTAATCCTGGCTCCACCACATATCAGCTGTGAGACTTTGGGCAAGTCACTTAACTTCTCTGTGTCTCAGTTAATCCTCATCTATAAAATGAGGATTAAGACTGTGAGCCCCACATGGGACAACCTGATAACCTCCCCCAGAGCTTAGAGCACTGTTTGGCACGTAGTAAGTCCTCTAGACTGTAAGCCTGTTGTCGGCAGGGATTGTCTCTATTGCTGAATTACACTTTCCAAGAGCTTAGTGCAGTGCTCTGCACACAGTAAGCGCTCAATAAATATGATTGAATGATTGAACATAGAACTTAACAAGTACCATAAAAATGGTGTGAGCCCCTCAAATCTCCCCCTCACCTCCCCAACTTCCTCCCATCCCCACATTCACTCTCTCCATCCTTTTCCAGCAGCTCTGAAAAGATCTCCCACTATGGTCAGCTTGTTATGGGCAGGGAACGTGTCTACCAACTCTGTTACATTGTACTGTCCCAAACGGTGCTCTGCACACAGCAAGTGCTCAATAAATACCATCAATGTATTCCTATCAAAATCTACCCCATCCACCTGGGCCTCTGGCCTCATCCCTTCTCAACTTTTTAAAACAATTGTGTCCATTTTTATTCCTCCCTGATCACCATCTTCAACCTCTTAACCACTGGCAGCTTTCACTTCTTCCTTCAGACATGCCCTTTTCTGCCCTATGTTAAAAGAGTCCCCTCTGGATCTGCTGCACTCTCCAGTTGCTGCCCATCTCCTTCCTCCTTTTCCTGCCCCAGCTCCTCAATTAGTTTGTCTACACCTGCTGTCTCCTTTCCCTCCCCTCCAATTCTCTTCTTGATCCTCTGCTCACTTCACTCAATCAATCAATCACTCAATCAGTGGTTTCATTGAGGGTGCATAGCACCATACTAAGTGCTTGGGAGAGTAAAACATAATTGGTAGAGACAATTCTCTGTCAAGAAGCTCACACTCCGCTGAAACTACTTTCTCCTTCTAGTCAAATCCAACGGCCTCCACTCCAACCTAATCTTCTTCAAACTCTCGGCTGCCTTTGGTACTATAGGCCACTTCCTTCTCCTGGAAACATAAACTAAGCTTGGTTTTTCTGATCCAGTTCTCTCCTGGTTCTCCTCCTACCTCTCTGGCCAGTCCTTCTCAGTCTTTTTCACCAGCTCTTCCTCTGCTTCCTCCCCTCTAGCAATGGGCGTTCCTCAAGACTCTGTTCTGGGTTCCCTTCACTCCTCTATCTTCACTTATTCTCCTGGGGAGCTCATCCACTCCCATAACTTTAACCACCTCCTCTATGCAGATGATTCCCAAATCTATCTTGCTAGCCCTGACTCTTTCCTTCTCTTCAAGCTAGTGTTTCCTCCTACCTCCAAGATATCATTACATGGTTGTCCTGTCAGCACCTCCAGCTCAACTTCCAAAACTGAACACTTCTAACTCCCTACAAAATCCTCCCCTCTCAACAATGAATGAATGAATGAATGACTACTGGTTCTACAGTATTCTTCCCATCTTCTCAACACTGTCATCTTCCCTGTCTCTCAAGCCCAGAACCTTGGCATTATCCTTGACTCTTTGTCTTTCAACCCCTATATTCACCAAATCCCACTGGCTCTTTTTCACGGCATTTCCATAATTCACCCCTTCCTCTCCAACCAAATGGCCACCACACTGGTCCAGGTACTCGCTATATCCTGGCTTTACTATTGCATCAGCCTGTCTCCGGTTGCTCCAAGACTTCACTCTGTTGCCTGGATTATTTTTCTAAAATGTCAGTCTATCCACATCTCCTCCCTCCTCAGAAACCTCCAATGGTTGCCTCTCCACCTTAAGCCAAAATTTTAAGACACTCAATCCCCACTAGTTATTCGCTCTCTTCTCCCACTACACCCCAGCTTGCCCACTTGGTTCTTCCCAAACTAACCTTTTCATTTTGCTTCAGTCTCATCTCTCCCATGACCAATACCTCACTCCCTTCCTCAACTCTGCCTGGAACTCTCTCCCTTTCACCACCAGCCAAATAATAGTGTTCTCCCCATTTTCAAAGCATTTCAGGCTTCCTCTGACTAATTGTTCATCTCCACATCCTATATCCTCTGTAAATGTCACTTCATCACTTCCACATCACTTAAGCCCATGGTGGGTATATCTTTATTCTCTATTGTTCTCTCCTATCTGCAATTTATTTTAGTTTCTTCCCCAACCTATCCCAGATTGTAAGTCCCTGGTGCAAGGGATCACGTCTACTGGTGTCAAGCAAAAACTCCTCATTCTCGGCTTCAAAGCTCTCCATCACCTCGTCCCCTCCTACCTCACCTCCCTTCTCTCCTTCTACAGCCCAGCCCATACACTCCGCTCCTCTGCCGCTAACCTCCTCACTGTGCCTCGTTCTCGCCTGTCTTGCCATCAACCTCTGGCCCACGTCCTACCTCTGGCCTGGAATGCCCTCCCTCCTCATATCCTCCAAACTAGCACACTTCCCTTCTTCAACGCCCTACTGACAGTTCACCTCCTCCAGGAGGCCCTCCCAGACTGAGCCCCCCCCTTCTCCTCTGCTCCTCCTCCCCTCCCCATCTCCCCAACTCCCTCCCTCTGCTCTACCACCCTCCTCGCCCCACAGCACTTGTGTATATATGTACATATTTATTATTCTATTTATTTTATTAATGATGTGTATATATCTATAATTCTATTTATTTATATTGATGCTATTGATGCTTGTCTACTTGTTTTGTTTTGTTGTTTGTCTCCCCCCTTCTAGACTGTGAGCCCATTTTTGGTTAGGGATTGCCTCTATTTGTTTCCAAACTCTACTTTCCAAGCTCCTAGTACAGTGCTCTGCACACAGTCAATGCTCAATAAATACGAATGAATGAATGAATGACTACTGGTTCTACAGTATTCTTCCCATCTTCCCAATAATTCCCAAATCTACCTCTCCAGCCCGGGCCTCTCCTTCTCTGCAGTCTTGCATATCCTTCTGCTTACAGGGCATCTCTAGTTAGCACACCCCAATCAGAATTCCTCGTCTTCCTCCTCCTGATTTTCCCATCACTGTAGACAACCCCGCCATCCTTCCTGTCTCACAAACCCATAAGCTTGGCATTATTCTTGTCTCATCTCTCTTATTCAACACTGACATTCAATCTGTCACACAATCCTGCTGCTTCTACCTTCCCAACAGAATCCATTTTTTCCTCTCCATTTGACCTGCTACCACGCTGATCCTAGCACTTATCCTATCCCACCTCTACTACTGCATCAGCCTCCTCCTCCCTGACCTCCTTGTTTCCTGTCTCTCTCCTCTCCTCCTGTTTCTCTCCTCTCCAGTTCATAATTCACTCTGTTGCCCAGATAACCTTTCTGAAAATCTCTATCTCCCCATTCCTCAAAAACCTCCAATGGCTGCCCATCCACCTACACATCAAACAGAAACTCCTTACCATTGTGCATTGCTCAGTGGAAAGAGCCCGGGCTTTGGAGTCAGAGGTCGTGGGTTCGAATCCCGCCTCCACCACATGTCTGCTGTGTGACCTTGGGCAAGTCACTTCACTTCTCTGGGCCTCAGTTCCCTCATCTGTAAAATGGGGATGATGACTGTGAGCCCCACGCGGGACAACCTGATCACCTTCCCCTTAGAACAGTGCTTTGCACATAGTAAGCGCTTAACAAATGCCATTATTATTAGAGAAGCAGCGTGGCTCAGTGGAAAGAGCAGGGGCTTTGGAGTCAGAGGTCGTGGGTTCAAATCCCGGCTCTGCCAATTGTCAGCTGTGTGACTTTGGGCAAGTCATTTAACTTCTCTGTGCCTCAATTACCTCATCTGTAAAATGGGGATTAAGACTGTGAGCCCCCCGTGGGACAACCTGATCACCTTGTAACCTCCCCAGCGCTTAGAACAGTGCTTTGCACATAGTAAGTGCTTAATAAATGCTATTATTATTATTATTATTTACAGTACTCAATCAGCTCACCCCTCTTACCTCACTGATCAACCTAATCTCTGCACCTTGATCTAATCTATGCCACCACCAACCCCTTGCCCATGTCCTCCCTGTGGCCTGGAACTCCCTCCCCCCTCATAATTGAAGGTCCACCACTTTCCCCCTCTTCAAATCCCTCCTAAAATCACATCTCCTCCAAGGACTAAATCCTCATTTCCCCTCTCGGCCTCACTCTCTAATATTGACGATGCACTTGGCTGACGATGTGTTATGTATTTTGAAACTCAATCCAGCCCCACAGCACTTATGTATTTTCCAAACCAAAAAAATAATTTTAATGTCTGCCTCCCCCTATAGATTGTAAGTTAGTCAATCATATTTATTGAGCACTTACTGTGTGCAGAGGACCATACTAAGTACTTGGGAGAGTACGATCTAACAGTATAAAAGACACAACTCCTTGAGGGCAGGGATTACACATACCAACAGAGTTCCCAAGTGCTTAGCTTAGTGGTCTGCACACAGTAAGCAATTAATAGCATTGACTGACCGTTGACCATTGATCAATTGATTTCCAGCATTTAGTAGTGTCCTCCACCAAGTAGGTGCTCAATAAATGCTATTGATTTATTGATAGATTGAACATAGTTTTTCTTCAAAATAAACCATATATTACCTTAGATTAGTTGTTTAATAAACCCAAACCATAGTTTATATATATATATATATATATATATATATATATATATATATATATATATATATAATATATAGTCACATCCATAATTATGGACATACTGAATTCTATTTATTCTATGATTATAAGCAAACTCTCTGTGTCCAGTCAAACTTTCTAAATCTACCCTAGGTCTTAGCAACCTATCAACCTCCGTATCAAACAAAAACTCCTCACTATTGGCTTCAAAGCTCTCCATCCCCTTGTCCCTTCTTGCCTCACCTCCCTTCTCTCCTTCTACATCCCAGCCCACACACTCTGCTCCTCTGTTGTTAACCTTCTCACTGTGCCTCATTCTTGCCTGTCTCACCGTCAACCCCTGGTCCACGTCCTGTGGCTGGCCTGGAACGCCCTCCCTCCTCAAATCCACGAATCACTCTTTCCCCCTTCAAAGCCCTACTGAAGGCGCACCTCCTCCAAGAGGCCTTTCCAGACTTAGTGCCACTTTTCCTCAGTTCCTCCTCCCTGCCGCATCACTCCCTTTTCTCTTACTGCCCCACAGCACTTTTGTATATATGTACATACCTATAATTCTAGTTATTTATATTGATGCCTGTTTACTTGTTTTGATGTCTGTCTCTCTCCTCCCCACCCCTGCCCCCCAGACTCCAAGCTTATTATGGGCAGGCATTGTTTCTCTTTATTGCTGTATTGTACTTTCCAAGCACTTAGTACAGTGCTCTGCACACAGTAAGAACTCAATAAATACGATTGAATGAATGAATGAATAGAACAAATGTATCAGGATGAAATAGCTGAATAAATAATTATATAAATATATAAGTAAATAATTGCACATTCAAATATATAATATATAAATAAAAATATACCTAGGTACAAAAGTATTGGGGAAACCAATGAACTAAGTTTTAAAGGTGGTATTGAGTTGAAACGACTGGGTTGTTGTGAATTAATCAGGGAAGGCTTCCTGAAGGAGGTGGGACAGTATCTTCTTTTTTAAAGAGAACTTTTAAGATGGAGAAAGGCATAATCTGGCTGATTTGGGGGTTTGGGAGAGGCCCAGTGTGAGGGGGGAAAATTTGAATAATGGGTTGGAGGTCAGAGAATTGAAAATGAAGTATAGTTAGGTGAGCTTGGGAAGAGCAAAGAGTGCAAGCTGGGAGGAGTGAGTGAGGAGAGCTGAAATGTAAAATGGAGAAGGCTGTGGAGAGCTTAGGATGGGAAATGGCTGTTAAGTTCCATTTTGGTTTCCATTGAAATGGGTCCACTTCAGTGAAATCAGAAGTAGTTGACAAGTTTCCTGGAGCCAGATTCAAGGTTCCCACTAGGCCCTAGGAGTCATTATTGGCTGGGCTTACCCCATTTCCCTGTTCCCAGGGAGATCCCTGCAGACCAAGGCTGCTATCAGGCCAAGCTTCATTTCTACAAGGTGGTTTCAGGCTATGGCTAACTTGAAGATCTCCAAGACCTTCTAGAGTACATTGTTTCCAACATTACCTCCATCCTAGTGGTCCAACTGCTTTTATTTAAAAAAACAAACAAACAAAAAACCACCTTGAATATATCTAGCATTTTAATTTCCCCCAAATGCTTTCACATCAGTTATTTTGTTTAACCCTTATAACATCGCCCTGAGGTATGATCCCCATTTTACAGATGAGGAAACTGAGGCCCGGAGTGCTTACACAGTGGGCCAGGAGCTGAGGTGGGATTAGAACTCACATCTTGCAGACTCCCAGCCCCATGCTCTTTCTTAGACCAAACCACCTTAGAACAAGGGGAAATGTAAATTGCTGCCAACTGTTTTTTTTCTATTCCCACTTGGCACTGAGTTTTGAAAAACCATGACCCTCTCAAAGTGCGGAGGTAACTTTGTACCCAAAGATTAGGAATCCTGAGGGGGAACCATTGAATAAGGCAGAGACCCTCAGCCCTTCAAAGCCCTACTGAGAGCTCACCTCCTCCAAGAGGTCTTCCCAGACTGAGCCCCTTTTTTCCTCTCCTCCCCATCTCCCCGCCCTACCTCCTTCCCCTCCCCACAGCACCTCTATATATGTTTGTACAGATTTATTGCTGTATTTATTTTACTTGTAGATATTTACTATTCTATTTATTTTATTAATGATGTGTATATAGCTATAATTCTATTTATTCTGATGGTATTGACACCTGTCTACTTGTTTTATTTTGTTGTTTGTCTCCCACTTCTAGGCTGTGAACCCACTGTTGGGTAGGGACCGTCTCTATATGGTCCCAACTTGTACTTCCCAAACACTTAGTACAGTGCTCTGCACACAGTAAGCGCTCAATAAATACGATTGAATGAATGAATGAATGAAGTTCAGCTGAAGGATTTTCCAGACCCGCACAGTGTGAGAGTTATTTAGTGATCATATTTTGGAAAGTCGGGGTGGGAACTGAAGAGGCAAGAATCTGGTAAACAATTCACAATTTTTTCAAAGGAGAAAAAGATAACCCTAAAGGTAATGACAAGATTTATTTAGCATTTTTGAATTCAAATTCCCAACCCTCTTTGTCCTGTAAAGTAGGTGGGGTAAGGGAGATAGCGTGGCCTGATGGAAATAAAACGGGCATGGCCTTTAAAAGACTGCAGTTCTAATCCCAGCTCTGCTGCTGGTCAGCTGCAGGACTCTAGGTAAATCACTCAAACCCTCTGTGCCTCAGTTTCTTTACTTGCAAAGTGAGGCTAGTAATATCTGCTTCTTCCTACATCACAGGGATGTTGGGAGGATAAAATAAGGTCATTAATGCGAAAGTGTTTTGGAAAAATAAAAATGCTAAGCATGGCTCCTTCAAGAGGCCTTCCCTGACTAAGCCCTCATTTCCTCTTCTCCCACTCCCTTCTGCATCACCCGTGCACATGAATTTTCTTCCTTTATAGTAATGATAATAATTATGGCATTTGTTAAACACTTACTATGTGCCAAGGACTTTACTAAGCACTGGGGCGGATGCAAGCAAATTGGATTGGACATAGTCCCTGTCATTCATTCATTCAATTGTATTTATTGAGCTCTTACTGTGTGCAGAGCACTGTACTAAGCACTTGGGAAGTACAAGTCCGCAACATGTAGAGACAGTCCCTACCCAACAACGGGCTCACAGTCTAGAAGTACGTACTGCGTGTAGAGCAAGCAGCATGGCTCAGTGGAAAGAGCACGGGCTTGGGAGTCCAAGGTGATGGGTTGTAATCCCGACTCTGCCACTTGTCAGCTATGTGACTTTGGGTAAGTCACTTAACTTCTCTGTGCCTCAGTTACCTCATCTGTAAACTGGGGATTAAGATTGTGAGCCCCACGTGGGACAACCTGATCACCTTGTATCCCCCAGTGCTTAGAACAGTGCTTTGCACATAGTAAGTGCTTAACAAATACCATCGTTATTATTATTATTATTAGAAGAGGGAGACAGACAACAAAACAAAACATGGATACAGGTGTCAAAACCGTCAGAACAAATAGAGTTGTAGCTATATGCACATCATTAGCAAAATAAATAGAATAGTAAATATGTACAAGTAAAACAAATAGAGTAACAAATCTGCACAAATATATGCAAGTGCTGTGGGGAGGGGAAGGAGGTAGGGCAGAGGGGGGGATGGGGAGGAGGAGAGGGAAAAGGGGGCTCAGTCTGGGAAGGCCTCCTGGAGGAGGCAAGCTCTCAGTAGGGCTTTGAAGGGAGGAAGAGAGCTAGCTTGGCGGATGTGTGGAGGGAGGGCATTCCACACGAGGGGAAGGACGTGGGCTGGGGATCGACGGTGGGACAGGCAAGAAACAGGCACAGTGAGGATCAAAGTCTCAATCCCCATTTTACAGATGAGGAAACTGAGGCCCAGAGAAGTGCAGACAATTGGTGGAGCTGGGATTAGAACCTTCTGACTCCCAGGGCCAGGCTCTATCCATTACACCATGTTGCTTCCCATTCACCCCTGCTCAGCCCCACAGCACTAATGTGCATTTTCATAATTTTTTATTTATATTAATGTTTATCTACCCCTCTAGACTAGGCTCATTGTGGGCAGAGAATGTGTCTACCAACTCTGTTGTTATATCGTTATATCACACTCTCCCAGATGATTATTATAGTGGTCTGTACACAGTAAGCACTCAATACGATTGTTTGAATCTTAATTTTACAGATGGAGAAGTGCAGTGCAGCCCGGAGAGGTTCAGTGACTTGTCCAAGGTCACCCAGCAGATCCGAGCTGGAGCCAGAATTCCTCATCCCCAACCCTGGGCACTTTCTTTGAGCTTCTGTTGCTTTCTGACCTTGCAGAATCTGGCCCAGGCATGGGATCATTCTACTGAGTTTTGGGTTGTTTTTTTTTAAGGTGTCCCTGATGTATGCCCTCTGAGTCGCTGAGCAAGCCCAACCAAATCATTTACAATTTCAAATCACAGTGAGGACAACAGAGGGTGTTCCCAGCCTAGATCAGAACAGAGGAGGCTTTGGGGAATCTCAAAAGGGTTGGGGTGCCTTCAGACCCACTCAGCGCTCTGATTTCTGCCCCTGGGGAGCACACCAGAGAGGAGCTCTCCCCGGGGGAGTCCAGAGTTAAGCCAAGGTGCAGTGGACGTAGATAGAGGCTCCAAGGCCCCAGGTGGTAGGACTCCGAATCCAATCAGTCTTGAAACTGTTCCTGGAGGTAGGGGTAGGCCAAGGGGAGAGGGGTGGGAGAAATAGAGGATGCAATTCTGGAGGATAAACGAAACCACAAGGTACCCACA